>NC_083699.1:13589500-14884000 GCF_033118175.1 Dama dama | reverse complement strand
ACCCATTTAAAGAGTTTTTGTTCTCACCAAAACTGCTTCTGTGGAGGAACTGACAACCCGTATTTTGTCAAAGCAACTGTCAACTTCTGTTTTTCATCTTATACCAACAAAGTAGCATTTGAAATAAGCCTCAGGACTCTCCTTGCCCCTCCAACCTTACATCCTACCCATCCTCTGCCTTGCTCATTCTGTAATTCCTTGAACATGGCACGCTTATTCCTGCCTCTGGGTCCTTGTCTTTGCTGGTCACTGGGCTTGGGGTGCTCTTCCTGCAGTTCTGAGAAGGGCTTACTCCTTCACTCCATCAGGTCTTTCCCTGCCCACTGCTCCTGGCCTCTCCAGGACCTTACTGACCAAGCTCTAGGGTTCTGTCCCACTTTGCCTCTGCAGCACTTGCCTCCATTCTGGGTGCTGTCCGCTCATCATCACGTTGTCTCCTTCACTACACTGTAGGCGCCATGAGGGCAGGGAACGTGTCTGGCTTGCTCACAGCTGAATTTCTAGAACCTAGAACTGTGCCTGGCACTTCAGTTCAGTTCAGTCGCTAAGTCGTGTCCGACTCTTTGCGACTCCATGAATCACAGCACGCCAGGCCTCCCTGTCCATCACCAACTCCCGGAGTTTACCCAAACTCATGTCCATCAAGTCGGTGATGCCATTCAGCCATCTCATCCTCTGTCGTCCCCTTCTCCTCCTGCCCCCAATCCCTCCCAGCATTAGGGTCTTTTCCAATGAGTCAGCTCTTCGCATGAGGTGGCCAAAGTATGGGAGTTTCAGCTTCAGCATCAGTCCTTCCAATGAACACCCAGGACTGATCTCCTTTAGGATGGACTGGTTGGATCTCCTTGCAGTCCAAGGGACTCTCAAGAGTCTTCTCCAACACCACAGTTCAAAAGCATCAATTCTTTGGCACTCAGCTTTCTTCACAGTCCAACTCTCACATCCATACATGACCACTAGAAAAACCATAGCCTTGACTAGACGGACCTTTGTTGGCAAAGGAATGTCTCTGCTTTTTAATATGCTATCTAGGTTGGTCATAACTTTCCTTCCAAGGAGTAAGCGTCTTTTAATTTCATGGCTGCAGTCACCATCTGCAGTGATTTTGGAGCCCCCCAAAAATAAAGCCTGCCACTGTTTCCACTGTTTCCCCATCTATTTGCCATGAAGAGATGAGACCAGATGTCACTTAGCAAGTGTCAAATAACTATTTTTCCAATGAATGAGTAAAATTTCTCAACTATGGTTAAGGTTATTTTTATTCATGAATAAATAGAATATTTCCCCTCCCAAATAAATCTTGAGTGAGATTTGCAAAAAAGAGACCAGAAAAAAAAAAAAAGAAGAGAGAGACCAGAAAAGGTGTCAGGATGAATTTGCTCATATGCATGAGAAAGAAAATGGAAATTAGCTGAACAGTGAAAGAAAAAAGGGGAAATGGAGTGGGGATTGGTATGGGGCAGGAAAAAGCAAGGCCTCACGTGTATCCAACCCTGATGAGAGAAAAATGAGCTAATAGTTTAGAATGGTTCTGTCTTCAAAGTGAGGGACAGGAGTGAACTCCTCTACACCTGGTGATGCCATTCGAAGGTTGTTTCTATGGCCTGAATGTGCCTGAAGTGCTGACCTGTGTTCATACCATGGCATTGGCCACTGTATAAATCACAGACGTTGATTATTGTAGTTCTCATGTCTAGCTGCATACCACTCATCCTGTGAATCTGGGTCCCTCCCCATTTACCAAATCAGTCTCCAGGATTGAGGCCTGTGAGCTATAGTTTTACAAAGCTTGCCCCCAGTCTTCCAGTGTAGGCAGACTGCTGCTGATGGTTTAGAATCATTACTAGTACAGTACTTTTCACCTAGCAGACCTGGCGCAGGCAAGTGGCAGCTTTTTCACCACCTTGCAGTCATCTCTACTCTGACCCTCTTCAGTATGACATGTTGTAGTTCAGGTCCCATATTTTCTGACCTGATTTCCTTTTCCCCTGCCCAGCTCTGTTGTAGAGAACCAGACAATTTATCAAACTCTGGAGTTTAATCAAGATTAGGAAATCCTGCTCCATAATTCATCTAGTTGCTGACAAGCCTTGGGATATTGTTGCTAGGCATCAACTGAGACCAGAATACACTGTAATTTTTCGCTAGATGTTCATTATTGAGGCAATGGCAGAAATATCATTTTTACTTATGAGTACAGAATAATATCAGCTAACAATTACCCTATGCCAGGCACTGTTTATAACTCTATATTTTCATGTATAAAACAAAACAAAGGAAGAAACATCATTATAACGAAAGTAAACACTGTATTGTGGATCAGCAATTCAGGTACACGTTGGAGATGCTGTGGCCTGGCAATGCAGAAATAGCAGTCAGTCAGATTCTGGCTTAGTCTGTGTCCTGGAAACAGTCACATGTTGTTTTGACCTATCCAGCATTGCTCTTCCCTGGGGAGCCACCTGTCTTCTAAGCCATGAGGCCCACCTTGCCTGCCTACCCTCCCACAGAGAGCTGAGGTGGATGAGCAGATGGCTCAGGGTGGCCAATCAGACTTCTTCCTCCTTGGCCACAGCTGGTGGGTTCAAAGCTGAGCATGTGACCCACACCAGCCAATCAAAATCCTCCCTGTGGATACCAGAAAAGAGCATCTCTAACACTGGAATCAAAAGCTGTAAATATTTTTTGTGGCTCCAAGAAGGAAACTATTTGCAATAGACAAGAATAAGGTTAATATGCAAAGAGAAGGAGAGCTCAGAGAGGCTGAGAGGGAGCTTTGATATTCTTTGAGACTTGGATCAAACCATTTATAAATCAAGAGTATCCCCTGGACTTTTTCACTTATGAAACCAATACATTTCACATTCCATTTTTTTTCTTTGCTTAAATGAGTCAGAATTCAATTTCTGTCAGTTGGAAAGGAAAGTCCAGGGCCCCAATTTTGATGAACTGAGTGAAGGTGACACTTGCCACTTTCCCAGTTTTACAGATAGTTCTGTTCATGTGCTTCTGGTTACACTGAAATTAACACTGGGAGTTTCCTATAGACGCTTAAGGAATAAAGCTGTAACAGCTTTCTTAACCATTATCACCTCCAAACATTTAGCTTCATCAGACTTGAGAGCAGGATAAATTTAAAAGGTGCCTCTTTGTGTATTCTGAATTGCTAACCCATGTCCTCAGTCTTCCTATTTCTTAAATATGTGTAGCTAATGGCTCAGAGCTTGGATTCTAGAAACACTGACTGCCTGGGTTCAAGTTCTGGCTCTGCTACTTACAAGTGAGGGACTCTTATGCAAGTTACCTAACCTCTTCATGCCTTCATTTCCCAGTGTAAAAATTCCCCATATAAAATAATGATACTTATTTTCTAGAGCTGTTGGAGAATTAAACATGTGAAGTGCTTGGAACTGTATCCAGTACATAGAAGTAGTCAATAATTGTTAGTTGTCATTATTGGTTACTATATTACCTAGGGAAACCTAGACATGGTGCTCTCCTCATAAATTTACTGTAAATGCATGTACATACATGTATAAATGCATATACTGACTGCAACATAATGAGATGAATGGTACATATTGATATTTTTAGACATTAGGCTTGTCAATTTCTAGGCAAGCACTTTGGGTTCTCATTAGTACATCAGTGGTTTCAGGGTCCTCCTGTGGGTCTCTCCTACAGGCCACAGTCCTTGGGCTACATTTAAGGTCTAGGTTCCAATAACTGCACAGAAAATGAGACAGTGTTAACTTCAGGAGATTCTAATAGACACACAGTGGATCTGGGGTACTCCTAGAAAGATATATATACACTTTAATTTCAAAAAATATTTATACAATTGCCCAAGATACAAGTGACCCCATTTTTTAGGTTCCTTAAAATGGTGTTTAGGCTTGAACCAATATCTGTCATTGGGAATCTTCTTTCCCTAACCAAACCACAGGGATTCTAATGAAACTCAAATAGTTTTGTGAAAGCTATAAATGTAATGTGCCATCTCTAAACAACATCTTTCTTTTTCCTGAGAAGATCTTATGGTCTGGAGGTTCCAATATTTGAAAATGGAACAACGGGTCTCAACATTTCAAAGCCAAAGACAATGAATCAAAAACATTTAAACTATACTCAAAAAGACTAACATCTCTCACCTCAACTTAATTCTTCACTTTTATTCCAGATTATCTAGAGTACTGGCTCTAAATGGGGGCATTTTGAATATTTAGAGGTGCAGTTTCATTTGTCACAATGACTGTGTGTTACACACATACACACACACGCAAAGGGCAGTGACAGCAGAGTTCTTGCAACACAATACATAGCCCTGCAAAACAAGGACGTTTCTACATCCCATGCAATTTTCCAGTAACAGAGGTGAAAGCCTGTTTATAATCACATGAGCCTGGACCTTCTGCTTTATGTATAAACAAAATATATTTTTGGAATGGCTTTATTATACACTGAATTTTCCCGGAATGCAACTACTGTGTGAATTAAGAGGAACTTGCACGTTGTTTAGAACTTTATGACGAGTTAATCTCATCATGGAAAAATCACTTCACCAACAATAGCACCACTGATTGTATTGGAGTTGTCAAAGCAATCCACAGTCAGCCTGCACCCGTAGCTGTTGTACTGATGGAGGGAGCTCCAGCATCAGGTGCAGGCATCTGACAACTCCACTGTGATTTCTAATATATTGGGGCCTGAATATTTATAAACTGAAATACATGCAATTTTACTATGCATTCCTTTCCTTTGTTTTCCCCTTTCTATTATTAGGACATTTCAGTGACTTTTTAAAACATTATGCATATCAGTAGACTATATTATCTATGAATTTCATTTTGGGATGGTAAATAGAGTGCTAAAAAGTGTTTCTAAAAAAAGTGCTGGTTTGTAAGGGTGAGAATTACTGTTTGAGAGTATTAACAGAATGGAAAGAGATACTCAAATTGTTTTCTCTGACTTCCCACTACAGAGGAACTTACTACAGGGAAACCATCATGTTGGTTTTATGGGATTTTGTTCTATAAAAATTAAAGGGGGAAAAGAGAAAAATGGACAGGTAACTAAACAGATTAAGAAATATTGAGAGGAAAAGAAAAACACTTCAGCATGAGGCAGTGAAGTCCTTATACTCTTCAAATGTCAGATTTTCCTAAGGAATTGTTCCTTTTGTTCCAGCCTATTTTTTTCTTTCTTCCCCTTGCATAAGAAGTGAGTAACAGCATTCACTTAAATCAATACATTGAGTTTTATATTAGCCAGCTCTAGTTAGATCTTTCCTACAAATGAATCATGCCTTCTCCCTCCCATAGCAAAAACCCTTTTCTAGTAAAGGTCTGATTACCCTTAAAATCTGCTGCTCATGAGATCCACAGAATTGGTTTATAAAATCACAGACATTTCCTAGCTTCTTCTCAAGCATAAAGAATCATATTGACTAGCTCCACTAACACATAAATTCTATCCGAAGCAGGTTAGTAGTGCATAAACGCTGGCTCCCAGGATAGTTTCCATAGTTAAGGACTGACTATTCTCTTCTAAGTTGTTCAGAGATCTTGAGAAAGTTATTTAACCTCCCAGATTTGTTCTCCCAAGCAGAAAGAAAGCTTAGAAAACATTCTTTTCTTCTTTAGAGCCTGCTCTTGTAGTATCACACCAAAATTAGAACCATGTCTCCCTGTACTTACTACCTTAGGGTGCTCAGCTAAGCTAAACTTACCAGATTAGGTAGCTTGAGAATCTCAGAGGAAAGATCTTTCATTCAGCGCTGTTAATTATTGACTGGAACTCAAAGCCAAGAAAATCTGATATTTAACAGATGCTTCTACAAATTGGAAATCTATAGCTACTGTGAAGTGGTTCTTTTGTTTTTGATTTTGCTCAAGGTCCAATTTGTTCTCGTTTCAAGAACAAGGTTGATTTTCTCATATCATTCACTTACTGCTTACCTAGAATGCTTCCAGACTTCACTTTCTTGTGGATGTCATATACATAAACAACTCAAATGCCGTGCTCCCGACAGAACTTACCTCCCATGGGCTTCAGCCACCCTGTGGCGTTTTCCTTATTTCTTTTCTTTTGCCAGTTTCCTCTGCCCACCAAAGTACTTATGGAAGGCAATAACATGGTTGCCATTCTTGGCAGTGTCTACACTAGAGATCCCGTTATTCCTTCCTCAATCTTGAACTCTTTTTAGAGAACCTGCCTATTTCAGAGCCAGAGAAGAAAAGTTTTACTAAATAGGGAAGCCTGTCCCCTTTGCCAGAGCTGACAGGACAAGGGGAACTGATCTATATAACGAGATGAGTCAAGCAGGGTCCCTAGGTCAAGAATTCAAACCAAGAAACAAAGTGAAGCTGGTGGCCCAGAGTATCAATCGTTTTAAATGCTACAAATGCTCTGATACTCCTCCCATGAAGAGGTGGAGCCTCTGTTCCCTCCTCTTGGACCTGGGTGGGCTTTTGACTGCTTCCACAAAGAGAATTTGGCAGAAGTGACTTCCAGGTTAGGTAAAAAAAGAAAAAAGGCATGCAACTTCTACCCGGAACTTTTGGGATGATTACTTCTTGGATCTTCCCTCTTAGGACACTCCCTGTCAAAACACTGCACTGCCGAATAAAAAGTCTATCTTTTGGCCTCCATATTAATAAGCCCATGTGTGGGCACTCAGGCCAACAGTCCCAAGGGAAGCCCAACACTTTCACAGTTCTTACCAAGAGGCCAAAAGTATGAATGAAGAAGCTATGTTGGAAGTGGCTTCTCCAGGCCCAGGTCCTCAGCCCTCTGGGTCTCCCACAATCTCTTTAAAGAAGCTGGATGTTTTCCAGAGTTCCACAACCTGACCTCCACTAAGGCTTTGAAACAAGTGTGGAAGAGGACAGTTTTATTGTTTACTAGGCAGGTGTGTACTGGTTTTTATAAATGGAATGGTTTTTACTATATAGTAAATTGTTAGTAATAGACCACTTAGAGTAATTGTTCAATCTACTCTGTCAAAAGCTTTGAAATGCACTTATGATTTTGGGGGTTTCCTGAAGACCTGCATCATCAATACAGGCAATTGAAATAAAATAAAAAGCTACATGTTATAATAATAATACTTGGAGACTATATATCTGTTTAGAGTGACTGTCTATGCATTTGGAGATTCAGTTTTTGGTGAAAGAAAATAGTGAAGAATGGAGTACAAAGGCAAAAATTCATATAAAATATTCTTAGAGAGGAAACTTTATATTCTATGCTTTGCACAGCACATCCGTTCAGGTAGATACAAATGATGAGACTTGTTCATCAAGTAAAAAAGATACACGAGAAACATCCAAGGGAAACAAATCAATAATATTCCAATCTTGCTCCAAATGTTATCTGAGAGAACTTTATCCATTAAAACTACCAGTAAATACCTGCTATCACGACTTACCAGAAGGATAGAAAGAACCAAAGGAAACAAACTTCCAACATGGCAATGACAATAGCAGTGCCTCAAGTGTTAAGCACTGGCTTTAGAGAATATAAAATGTTAAAAATTCATTTGAACCTTACTATCATACTATAACGGGACATTGCCCAATACATCAAACCATATTTTAACGATGTCCTTTCAGGTACTTTAATAAGGAAAGTATCTGAGATGATGCCTAAGCTAGTCTTGCCCTCTAAAAATGTTTGCCGTAGAGTAGTAGTTCTCAACCTTGGCTGTGTACTCGGATCATCCTGGAAGATTTTAAAAATACTGAGGCCTGGGTCCCACTGCTCAAATACTCTGATTTAATGGACCTGGGTGCCAGACTGGCCATAACACTCCCCCCACCCCCCACCCCCCACTGCTCTGCCCCAGGGTGATTCTAGTATGCTGCAAAGGTTGAGAAATATTGCTTGAAGTAGAAGTTCCAAGACCTCAGCACTATCAACATTCACTAGCACAGTACGGTACTAAGTCACTTCAGTCGTGTGTGACTCTTCGCGACCCTATGGACTGTAGCCCTCCAGGCTCCTCTGTCCATGGGATTATCCAGGCAAGAATACTGGAGCAGGTTGCCATTTCCTTCTCCAGGAGATCTTCCCTGACCCGGGGATCAAACCTGTGCCTCTAAGTCTCCTGCATTGCAAGCGGGTTCTTTACCACCAGCGCCACTTGGGAAGCCCCTGGTGGCCAACCTTTGGGGCCAGATAATTCAACATTTGAGGCCAGATAATTCTTTACTACAAGGGCTGTCCTGTGCATTACAGCATATTTAGCATCATCCCTGGCTTCTACCCACTAGATACCAGTAGCCCTCACTCCCACTCCCCTTCCTCAGTTGGGACAACAAAGAACACCTCTAGACATTGCCAAATGCTGGAGGAGGTGGAGGCAGGTTGGAAATTGAAAACCGCAGCTGTATACAGAGAGTACTATAGTCAATGGATTTGACTACTTGAGGCTGGTAGAAAACAATTCCTGACAAATAAAAGCAGGGTATAAGAGAACCTCACTCGAGACTCCAGGAAGTAGGACCCAGCGGGTACCAGGGAACAGGGCCCTCACTGACAAAGCATGGAACACAGCCGAGTGCCCCCCAAAGCTGAAGCGACGTGGAGAACTGCTGAAGATGCCATACATTCAGTAACACGTCAAAATCTCCATTTTAAAAATCAGCACAACCACAGGATTTACAGATTAGAGGTGGATTTGACTGTATCTGTAGTATTTGACCTCATTCCATTTTGTAAAGCTTTAGAGTTAGGGGGGTGGGGGTGGGGTAGGGGGTGAGGGAGTTGGCGGGTGGGGAATCTGCTAAAGTCTTGTCAACAAGCAACTATTTTTAGACAAGCTCATTTTCTTTGGTGGCTCTGAAATACTGATTTTCCCTACCGGGGAAGGTTTACAGGGAAGTACAGTCAACCAAAGAGGTTTGAAGTTACTGACATTACAACAAAAAGGGAAAATTAACCCACCTAATTGGGTTACCTAATTATACTCTGAGCACTAGAGCTTCCTGCATTTTATTTGCAAATGCAATTACACCAGGCCCATAACACTCTCAGGTATGATTTTAAAACACACGCAGGCCTGAAGACGAGTAGGCAAATTTGGCTGTGTTTATTTCTTTCTATTTACATGGGCCAATACTTTTCAAAAGCTAAATCTTAAGTGCAAAAATCAAATACATCTCTAATTCTGTGAGGGCATTTTCATTTTTCCTAGTCCCTAACCTCAGATTGAATTTTCTATAGGTCAGAAAGCAATTTGAAGAATGGAAGGTTAAAAATGTATGAGTTTTTTTCAAAACATTTTAAACAAATCTAGCCTCAAAGAAATAGTCCCTAGGAAATGAGGGGACAGTTATTTGTTAGTTCCATCCACGTTTTTCTTCTACAAATGCTGACACAATGAAAGACTCACTCATTTACTGCTGTTTTCTTTAAGAACAAAGAACTTAAAGTAGAGGAGTTTGGTAGAAAAGCAGAAGATCACAAAAAAAGGGAAATCAGGGCATTGTAAAAAGTGGAAGAGACAGGCAAGATCTTCAGTGACTGTCTCATTTTCACTTTTTCACTTTTTTCTTGTGCAATAGAAGAGACAGCCAAGAAGTAATAAAGAAAGAACAGGAAACTTTTTTTTTTTAAACTGAAGATAACAGCTGAGTCAAATACAAAAAAAATTTATTGTTATTCTACCCATCCATTTTAAAAATAAACAGAACAAGTCATCGACATTTTTAATAAATATAAAAATTAAAAATGCAATAAATTTTAGAACAGCCATTTAAATGAAAGAAACAAAGAGAAAAATAAGGCGAGGGGTGGGGAGTGAGAGATTGTTGAAAGCAAGAGAGAGATGGAGATGAAGATGACAGCATTACCAACTAGAGGATAATGCCTTAATTTGAAGGATTCAGGATACTGCTGAGAAAACTAAACTGCAATTTCACAACTATTGAGATACTCGAGTCTTAGGGTCTGAATGTTTGTATCCCCACTATGAATTCTCAGGTTGAAATCCTAATGCTTCCATGATGGTATTAAGAGATGGGCTTTTGGGGGTGATTAGGTCATGAGAGCAGAGCCCTCATAAATGGGATGAGTGCTCTTATAAAGGAGGCCTGAGGGGGGGGGGGTACTCTTTTGCCCCCTTCTGATGCCTATGTCAGAAGCTTTCTCTATCTCCTTTATACTTTAATAAAACTTTATTACACAAAAGCTCTGAGCGATCCAGCCTCGTCTCTGGCCCCAGATTGAATTCATCTCCTCCGGAGGCCAAGAATCCCACGTCTCATCGTTCAGCAACAACCTTTCATCTTGGGGGCTCGTCCGGGATCCTTCAGGACAAGATGGGCCTGACAATCTATGTGAGCCTACTTCTGCTGACTCCAGAAATCCTGAGTCTGCTGTTTGATCCTCAAGACAATGCCTTCCTGTCCTGGGCTCACTTCTATGCTGCATTCCACAATCGGTCTAACTGCAGGGTCTGCGGAGCACTCCCCTCTTCATCAGTGGAAGGCGTCCCATGGTGGACATCTCCACTTCAAGGAAAAGACTTTCTCCAAGTCTGCGAATACATTCGACAACAATCACATGTGATGCCTCTGCTTCGTCTGATGACATCTAACAACCCTAGAATGGACTGGTGCAATACTCTGTACCTTAACTACGGACATAACGTGACTTTTAATTCTGATTGTTTTGTTTTTGCTGTTTGGTCCGTGCATCTGTAACTGTGTAACTGGATTTGTTTCTAGTAGCATGAAAGCTTTTAAGTTACAAATGGTTGCTCAAACTCCTGCTATCACTGCAGCCTCTCCCGACTACTATTTGGGGCCCCGGATCAGACATCCTCACTATGAGGATTAGGAGAATATGTTGCCTCACCAATTAAGCTGACAACGCCCCTTGTCAGCTTGGAAGCAGTTATGGAATGAGAACAACGCCCGTTTTCCCTAGGCAACATAATTCTCCTAAAAGAAAAGTGGGGAATGAGAGAGTCATTTCCTAGGCAGGTTGATAAGAAGTCTAGGGGTCCCCAAGGAGAGAGAGGTCTGGGATATTCAAGGAGGAAGAAAGGACAAACTTTTTTACTTTTTTTCCTCTACATTCCTTAGGATTATATAACAATAATGTATCCTGCCTGAGGACAGTCTTTGGATTAAACCCTCTGGCTAATTCTGTTATCTTAAAATGTAAATTATGGGAGTAGGTCTGGTCTTTACAAGGATGTATCCTGCCTGAGGACAATCTTTGGATTAAACCTTCTGGCCAACTCTGTTATCTTAAAATGTAAATTATGGGAGTGGGTCTGGTGAGGTCTTTACAACCTCCAGACATTCTTTGGATTCACTGGAGAGTATATAACTCCATTGCTAACACTAGCAAAGGGGGTACTCTTTTGCCCCCTTCTGATGCCTATGTCTGAAGCTTTCTCTATCTCCTTTATACTTTAATAAAACTTTATTACACACACACACACACAAAAAAAAAAGGAGGCCTGAGAAAGCTACATAGCCTTTACTCCATGTGAGGACCCAAGAAGTCAGAAGAGGGCCCTCAGCTGACCATAAAGGTACCCTATCTTGGACTTTCAGCCTTTAAAAACCATGCAAAATAAATTTCTATTGTTTATAAACCATTTACAATGGGGTACATTCTGATCAATCCATTGTAAACGGAAAATACCATTAAGTTGAAAAGGCAATTAATACATCTACTGAACATCAAAGCTTGGTCTAGCCTACCCTAAAAGTGCTCAGAACACTTACATTAGCCTGGGCTTAGTCACTCTGTCATGTCCAACTCTTTGTGACCCCATGGACTGTAGCCCACCAGGCTCCTCTGTCCATGGAATTCTCCAGGCAACAATACTGGAGTGGGTTGCCATGTCCTTCTCCATACATTACCTACAATTGGACATCTCAAATCATCTAATACAAAGCCAATTTTATAATGAAGTGTTGAGTATCTCATGTAATTTACTGAATACTGTACTGAAAGTGAATATGAGAATGGCTATCAGCAAAAAAAAAAAAAAAAGAGAATGGCTATCAGCAAATTGGTTGTTCACCCTCACGATTGTGTGGCTGGCTGGGAGCTTCAGCTCGCTGCCCTGCCCAGCCTCATGAGAGAGAACCCTACTGTGTTTGTCCAGCCTGGGAAAAGAGAAAAATGCAAAATTAAAAGTCCAGTTTCTTCTGAATACATATCACTTTTGCACCGTCATAAAGTCAAAAGATCGTAAGTCGAACCATCATAAGTTGCGGGCTGTCGGTATTTTATTGTAGCAACCTGAACAGACTACAGCACTGGGCATATGTGAAGATGCTCCAGGAGGAGATGTCTTCATGAAATAGAGGAGACAGAAGTGATATGCAAAATGAGAAGTTGATGGCATTGCTTTTGCTCTGGTGAAATGAAGCTGAGGTATGGGAAAGGAGGCTGGGGTAAGCACCCTACAGCCATCTGGTGCTGAGCGCAGGGCTACACACTCCAGCTTGGGTTTAGAGAAGTGGGATGTAGGTAGTCATTAGGAAATTAGAGGAAAAGATGATGATACTGGAGAGAGGAGATGAAGGAGCTGGCAGAGTCAAAATAGATATTTTTACAAGGCAGACTGTAGTAGCCTACCTCTAAGATGCCCTGCAAGCTGAAATCCACGGGGTCACACAGAGTCGGACACGACTTAGTGACTGAACAACAGCAGGGACCCTGGTAGCTCAGTCGGCAAATAATCCGTCTGCAATGCAGGAGTCTGCTGTGTTTAGTCGTTCTTTGTGACCCCACAGACCGTAGCCCGCCAGGCTCCTCTGCCCATGGGGATTCTCCAGGCAAGAATACTGGAGTGGGTTGCCATTTCCTCCTCCAGGGGATCTTCCCAACCCAGGGACTGAACCCAGGTTTCCCACACTGCAGGTGGATTCTTTACCATCTGAGGCACCAGGGAAGACTGGGGTTCAATCCCTGGGTTGAGAAGATCCCGTGGAGAAGGAAATGGTAACCCACTCCAGTACTCTTGCCTGGAAAATCCCATGGACAGAGGAGCCTGGCGGGCTACAGTCTATGGAGTCTCAAGAGTCAGACACGACTTAGCAACTAGACCACCACCACCACCAAGATGCCCTCATGAGCACCACTTCCTGAAGTCATACCCGTGTATGTCCCCTCCCACAATCAATTCATGTTGGTCTGTGTAACCAAGAGCATATGGCAGAAGTTATAATATTTTACTTTTGATAATAGATTATATAAAACTTCAGTTCCATCTTGGGTTCTCCTGGGCTCTCTCAGGCCACTTACGCCAAGGGAAGCCAGGTAGCAAACAGCCTTATGGAGAAGCCCATGTAGAAAGGAAGTGAGACCTCCCGCAAGAGCCACGTGAGTAAGCTCGCACTTCTAGCCTGCCTTTAAAGACTAGCCGACAGCTTGACTGCAACCTCGTGAGAGAGTAATCAGCATTCTGGACCCTCAGAAGGCATGTGAGATAATAGACATTTATTGTTTTAAGCTACTAAGTTTTGGTACTTTTCAGTAAACTTGTAGATTAATAATGATTTATTGTTTTAAGATACTAAGTCATTTATTAGATAGCAGTGGTTAACTAACACATAGCATTAGAAAACGTGAAAACAAATATACAAAAACATAGTACACATACACTAAACTCAAGGGACTGCTTTTCCATCTAGGGCAGAGCATGGAATGAAGAGAAGGCTGACAGAGCCAGTATTTTGGTGATTTCAGTTGTGCCCTGGGTAAGAATCAAATTAACTTATGCCAAGTGCATCACAGTAAATCCTCTCTACCATGAAAGTGATTGGAAAATACACCTATATACCAAGCCAAGTAGATGGCAAGTTAAGTGTATTTCCTATGAAGTTGTTTAAAAGACTTCATTTTTATGCTCACACAGCTACCTCCTGCGTAGCATTTCACACACTCTCGGTCCCACTGCACAGGGACCAGAAGAGCCAAATGCAGCCCTGACCTGAGCCCTTTATCACTTGCCCTTCCCTGGAGCTGCCCTGATGCCAAGGTGTGCGATGTCCCCAGAACCCATGCAGCTCTCAGGCATACACAAGCCAGAAGTGTGGGTCAGCTAATGTCTATGGAGCTCCCCTTGACAAACAAAGGCATGAGACTGGATGTTAAATGCTTCTTCCTTCACCTCCTGGTAGAAAGTTCTGAGATGCCACTCCACTCCACACTCAGTGGAGACCAGCTCCATACTGTGTCCTCATTCTAGCTTTCCCTTCTCTTTCCCTTCCTTCCTGGTTCACTTCCAAGCGCTCTCACTCCTGCCCCTTCGGTTACATTCTTAAATTGGTGACACACACAGTAAAGAATCCACCTGCAATGCGGGAGATCTAGGCTTGATCCCTGGGTCAGGAAGATCCCCTGGAGGAAGGTATGGCTACCCACTCCAGTATTCTTGCCTGGAGAACTCCATGGACAGAGGAGCCTTGCAGGCTACAGTCCATGGGGTCACACAGAGTCAGCCAGGACTGAGCGATCAACACTTTCCCTCTGGCCTTTTGTTTCAGCCTCTGCTCTGGGGAAACTCAAGCTGAGACAATGTTGCTCAGTGTCCAAAGTACAAGGGAGCTTGTGAAAAAGGCTCTGTAAACTTCAGCATTAGGAGTTGTCTCCATGGAAAAACACTTTCATTTTGTCTTTTCTTTATGGTTAGTGCATTTGTTTCCTTCCTGTTTTTTGTCTTTGATTTTCTGTTGTTATTTTAACATTACTTTTGCATGTATGGCAAATCCAACTTTCAGGAAGCTAGTAGGATATAAATAACAGACATGTGATTTGTGTCACTCCCTTAATAAGAAGGATTGAGATCGAAGGAACAGAGAAGGCCCTGGCTCAGAGAACGAAGAAGCCAGCTAAGGTGTCCTTTTGAAGCACCTCTTAGAGGACAGATTTATAGAGACAGCACTCAAGATGAGCAATAAATTCAAAGGGAAAAGACCTCTAACTTGACTGTCCTGCCCCATTTCTTAGATTCTCAGCACTTAGCCAGAACCTGGCACACAATAAATGTTTGTGTTGAATGAACAGTGATGGCCCTAGGGATTTCTCTGTAGCTGATTTAGTTTCCTTTGACTGATTGCAGAACTACAAGAGTACATTCAGGTGCTTCCTGAGAGTCTATACTATAGAAACTCCATCAAACCAGCCTCGGAGATGGCCTTAGCCACACAGCCTTGTGACAAGGACATTAACAACAGGAGAAACACAGAAAGTATCCCTCTGGGCACTAGAAAGTGGCTTAAAAACAACGCCATTCAGGAGGCAGTTTACCAGATGAGACGTCAGAGTATCCAGCAGCTCACCAAGATTGAACTTAACATTATAGCAAAATGACATTAAATGGCAGTCCAGCTGCCTCCGATTACAGATCTTCCGAATCTGAAAGTCAGCCAGAGGATACATTTTCCTTACTTCTCACCACTACAAATGGAGGGTCACAGTACATTAGAAATTTCAGTGCTTTAAAAACCACCTATCGTTCCCTTCATACTGAAAGTCTTACCATTAACATGGAGTTCATGAAAACTTATTATGAGCATTCCAACAAGGCCTCACAGAAGCTCGGTTACCAAACTCCCATGGTACAGAAAGGAAGAGATACAGATGGCATCGACACCCTGCCTCTAGCTGGTCAATGCAGTCTAAATGGTGACCACCTGGTACAATTATTTTCTTTGAAGTAAACACATTTTCTCCAGGCCTCGTAATCAAATACTACTTCAGAGCAGGTAGTAACATTACTTCCTTTGTGACAAACAATGACAACTTGATTAGGAAGATAAACACAGCTCCAGTCAAATGTGTTCATCACCAGAGGCAGCATATCTTCATTCTAAATCTCAGTGTTAGCCTGTTTCCAGTGTTCTCAGCAAAGTTCCCTAAAACTTAACGTTTTGTTTGCCCACTGCAAAACTTGGATCAATGTATTCTCAGAGTGCATATGAGGCCTTTTATGAAAAAGATAAGATGAAGTTGGAAAATGTGATTTTAAAAAAAAATAACTTCCCATCATATTGTTTTTATAAAATTTAGTCTGAATTATTATGTTTTTAGGGGGTAGGGGTGAGACCTCATAAGAAAACAGGTGATCCTGATAAGTATATTAATATAAGCTAATTAAGTTATGACCAACCTAGACAGCATATTAAAAAGCAGAGACATTACTTTGTCAACAAAGGTCTATCTAGTCAAAGCTATGGTTTTTCCTGTAGTTATGTATGGATATAAGAGTTGGACTATAAAGAAAGCAGAGTACCAAAGAATTGATGCTTCTGAACTGTGGTGTTGGAGAAGACTCTTGAGAGTCCCTTGGACTGCAAGGAGATCCAACGAATCCATCCTAAAGGAAATCAGTCCTGAATATTCATTGGAAGGACTGATGGTGAAGCTGAAACTCCAACACTTTGGCCACCTTATGCGAAGAACTGACTCATTTGAAAAGATCCTGATGCTGGGAAAGATTGAAGGCAGGAGGAGAAGGGGACGACAGAGGATGAGATGGTTGGATGGCATCACTGATTCGATGGACATGAGTTTAAGCAAGCTCTGGGAGCTGGTGATAGGCAGGAGAGCCTGGTGTGCTGTAGTCCATGGGGTCACAAAGAGTTGGACACAACTGAGCGACTGAACTGAATTAATATAAACTAAAATTAGTTGGAGAGTGACACAGAATGCAGAAGGTGATGTTACAGTAGAGGTTAAGAATAGGTCTGTACAGATGGCCAATAGGCACATGAAAAGATGCTCAGCCCCACTAATAATCAGGGAAATACAAATCAAAACTACAGTGAGGTACTATCTCATACCACTCAGAATGGCCATTATTAAAAAGTCTACAAATAATAAATGCTGGAGAGGATGTGAAGAAAATGGAACCCTCCTACATTACTGGTAGGAATGTACATTGGTACAGCCACTATTGAGAACAGTATGGAGGTTCCCTAAAAAACTAAAAATAGAGTTACCATATGATCCAGCAATCCCAATGCTGGACATATATCTGGGGAAAACTCCAATCTGAAAAGAAACATGTACCCCAGTGATCATAGCAGCGATCTTTACCATCGCCAAGACCTGGAAGCGACTTCAGTGTTCATCAACAGATGAATGGGTAAAGAAGATGTGGCGTACATATACAACGGAATATTATTCAGCTATAAAAAGAATGAAATAATGCCATTTGCAGCAACATGGACAGACCTGGAGATTATCATACTAACTGAAGTAAGCCGGAAAAAGACAAATAGCATGTGATATTGCTTATCTATGAGTTCTAGAAAAAAAAGAAAAAATGTATAAATGAACTCATTTGCAAAACAGAAAGAGACTCACAAATGTGGAAAACAAATTTATGGTTACCAAAGGGGAAAGGGGAGGGAAGGATAAATTCGGAGTTTGAGATTAACATATATACACTACCACTGGGGGCAGGAGGAGAAAGGGACGACAGAGGATGAGATGGCTGGATGGCATCACCGACTCAATGAACTTGAGTTTGAGTAAACTCCAGGAGTTGGTGATGGACAGGGAGGCCTGGCGTGCTGCGATTCATGGAGTCACAAAGAGTTGGACATGACTGAGCGACTGAACTGAATTGATACATAAAATAAACAAAAAAGTCCTACTGTATAGAATGGGGCACTATATGCAATATCTTATAATAAACTACAATGGAAAAGATTATCAATATTATAAACTATAAAAGAACTACTTTGCTGTACACCAGAAACACAACATTGTAAATCAACTGTACGTCAACTGATAAAAATTTATTTTCAAAAGAATAGGTCTGTATAATAGTAACCACAGTTACTGAGCAAAGAAGAAAAAAAGCATCACTCACAATAAACCTGCCTTTAAAACATGCAACTGATGTTATAGTTCAAGACGAACAGTTCAAGAGATTTATAGGTTCTCTTACCATTTCCTGATTTCTTTGAGAACTTTCTCAATCCCAAACCTTATCCCTTCCTCCTCTACCCATTCACTATCCCCTGAGCACACACAGTAGCCCCAAGTGCCCTGTACTGTAGTTTTCTGTTCCTACCACTGTGTGTCTGGCCTCCCAGCACCACACAAATGTGCATATGAACGTGTATGCCCCCACACACACCTGGAGTGAAGGGCCATGTGGTCGTCTGGGCATCCCCAGCGGCAGGCACGGTGCCTGGTTCCTGGGCACTTAGTGTTTACAGAGTAAAGAAGGAAATGAACCAGTGAAAGTTAAATGAACTGGACACAAAAGCCACACATTGTTAAAGCTGCGAGAGGCATAAGGATATATCCAACCCATTGTCCTTTGGTTTTTTTTTTTACAGTAAATGAAACCAAGCGGAGAGACCTGCAATGTCTTGCCATAAACACGGAAACCAATCCCAGCGCTGGTGAATCGTGCATCTGGATCCTTTCCAACAGCCATGGCAGATAGTCCCCTAGTTTGTAGATGGCGAAGTCACTCTGTTTAGTTGCTACTCCTTCGCCCTTTATCTTTTGGCCTTTTAAATCCATGCTATAACGGGAAAATATAAGAATTAAATGAAATTCAAATCATCTTGGTTAAAAAGACTTGTATTATTGGCCAGAAAAAAGTTGAGTTTGTAAGTAGATTTTAACTAGCTATTTTCGTCCTCTGCTCCCACTGCTATATGACTAACAGCTGGCTGCATTACAGAAGTCTTCATCAGCTTCTGGTCAGTCATACTACCATCCTCATCTTTTCAGATTAGAAAGAGACCTCCAAATTCAGGTGACATGAACTGTGACATGGTGACCAGGACTGAAACAGGAATAAAAGAGAGGGGCCAAACTGAAAATGTTCAGAGGTTCTAGGGACGCTAACTGTGGCATATCCATTCAGTAGGATACTATGCAGTCTTTATCAATTACTCTTATGAGTGGCTTGTTAGAGCACTGAGAAATATGATTATATTTCATTGTTAACTGAATAAAAGGCATCAAATGGGGCACAAATTATTAAAACGCAGCAAGGAAAAATGACTAGAAATAAATATACCAAAAGATGGTCATTATGTTTCGGTGGTAGAATTACAGCTAATCTTTTCCTCTTCTATTTTTTCACAGTTTAAAAATGTTCTAAAACATATTTATATTACTCTCATAATGGAAAAATCAAACATATAACTTTTTACATAAATTTAAAAGTTTGTATCAGAGGTTACACAACCAATATTAAATTTTCCTTTATAACATTTTTCTTAAGTTTCCCCGTTCTTCTCTTCCTTCCAAATCCTGACAAAGCCTCTGGTGAGAATGTATTCTGAGCTTGGAAATAAGGTTGTGGTTGAAGACATAAATTAAGGAAACCTAAAGCCACCTTTTCCCTTAGGACGTGTTTGAGAAACATACTGAGAAATTCACTCTATTTATTAGAGTGAAGAACTTCCCGCAAAGGCCTTTTACTGCACTTTTTATGTTCTTGGAAAACTTGGAGGGCCCTAAATATTTCACAATCTCTTTCCTGGGTTTGGTTTCTCAATGTGTATTCAATTTTTTCTCTATGACGGTAAATGGCTTTCCTTTTGAGATCAGTGGTTACTCTGACACTAACGGCTCAATTAAATCAGAGATATAACTTCTAGGTACCATCTATATTAAGAAGAAGAAAATAAGCTCGATAGGAGGGACCCCTCCTGCTACTTCCTAAATTGCTTACAGCACATTTGCCACCCTTTTAAAAACAAAAAGTGCATTACAGTACTTGGTGTGTCTTCATGGCAGGTAGCTTTGCTGGGGCTCAGCTCTCAGGAACTCCTACTGGAGGACTGCATCAGGCAATCACCAAGCAAAGGCTGACAGCTTCATGCTGTCCCTCCTTCCTTCCTTCCTCTGGGAAAGTTGGACGTGACTGCCTGACACTTGTCGATGGATCTGTGGGCCCCCAGCCTGAACTGATGCCCAGATGAACACAATAAACAGCTGACTGAGTTCTTTCCCTACCTCATCAGCACTGTCTGGCCCACTTTTTACCTCTAAGTGCTCTTTCTACGTGGTAGACAGATGTGTTCCTTGGAAAGCTGTCTAGGTTTCTAGTGGACTGTAAGAACAAATAAAACCTTTGCCAGTCTAAGATTTAACTCTGAGAAAGAGATCAAGGCATCAACTTCAGCAAATGTTTCCAGACCCAAAACAAGATTCCCCTGCTGGAGAGTCCACCCACTCACGAGCAGACTCAGCTCTTCCCAAAGGGAAAAGGAGGTGCTCTCTACTTCTGTTTCCCATGCCTTGGGGTTCTTGAGTGTGCAACCAAGTATCATTCTCAAATAAATGGACCTATTCTTCTCACAATTCCCTCAAACACAAGGCATTACAAGTTACACTACTTTATCCTTAACAAGAGAACGTGTAGATTATTAATTCATGCCCAAACTTTAGAAAAAAATTATAAAAAATTTGAGGTTACTTAGACATAACCTGGATAATCAGGGTGGTGTGGTCACTCACCTAGAGCCAGACATCTTGGAGTATGAAGTCAAGTGGGCCTTAGGAAGCATCACTATGAACAAAGTTAGTGAGCTATTTCAAATCCAACTGAGCTATTTCAAATCCTAAAAGATGATGCTGTGAAAGTACTGCACTCAATACGCCAGCAAATTTGGAAAATGCATCAGCGGCCACAGGACTGGAAAAGGTCAGTTTTCATTCTAGTCCCAAAGAAGGGCAATGCCAAAGAATATTTTAACTACCACACAATTGTACTCATCTCACTCGCTAGCAAGGTCATGCTCAAAATTCTCCAAAATAAGCTTCAACAGTATATGAACTGAGAACTTCCAGATGTACAAGCTGGATTTAGAAAAGGCAGAAGAACCAGAAATCAAATTGACAACACCTGCTGGATCACAGAAAAAGCAAGGGGATTCTAGAAAAACATCTACTTCTGCTTCACTGACTACGCTAAAGCTTTTGAGAGTGTGGATCACAACAAACTGTGGAAAATTCTTAAAGAGATGGGAATACCAGAACCACCTTACCTGCCTCCTGAGAAATCTGTATGCAGATCAAGAAGCAACAGTTAGAATCAGACATGGAATGACGGACTGGTTCAAAATTGGGAAAGGAGTACGTCAAGGCTGTATATTGTCACTCTGCTTATCTAACTTATATGCAGAGTACATCATGCAAAATGCTGGGCTGAATGAAGCACAAGTTGGAATCAAGGTTGCTGGGAGAAATTATCAATAACCTCAGATATGCAGAAGACCCCACCCTAATGGCAGAAAGTAAAGAGGAAACAAAGAGCCTCTTGATGAATGTGAAAGAGGAGAGTGAAAAAGCTGGCTTTAAACTCAACATTCACAAAACGAAGATCATGGCATGGCAAATAGATGGGGAAAAAATGGAAACAGTGACAGACTTTCTTTTCTTGGGCTCCAAAATCACTGTAAATGGTGACTGCAGCCATGAAATTAAAAGATGCTTGCTCCTTGAAAGAAAATCTATGACAAACCTAGACAGCATATTAGAAATCAGAGATATTACTTTGCTGACAAAGGCCCTTCTAATCAAAGCTATGATTTTTCCAGTAGTCATGTACAGATGTGGGAGTTTGACCATTAAGAAAGTTGAGCACCAAAGAATTGATGCTTTTGAACTGTGGTGTTGGAGAAGACTCTTGAGAGTCCCTTGGAGTTCAAACCAGTCAATGCTAAAGGAAATCAACCCTGAATATTCATTGGAAGGACTGATGCTGAAACTGAAGCTCCAATACTTTGGTCACCTGAAGCGAAGAGCCAACTCATTGGGAAAGACACTGATGCTGGGAAAGATTGAGGGCAGGAGGAGCAGGGGGTGACAGAGGGTTAGGGTTAGGGTTAGGAGGGCTTCACTGATTCAGTGAACAAGAGATTGAGCAAACTCCGGGAGATAACAAAGGACAGAGAAGCCTGGCATGCCATAGTCCATGGGTCACAAAGAGTTGGACATGACTGAATGACTAAACAACAAAGAGAGACATGAATAACATACCAGCATAAAAGTAAATAATGAGAGAAAAAAAATTCCCTCTTGGGCTATCTCAACCCTTCAACTTTTGCCCACTCTGTGTGCAGGCTAAATCGCTTCAGTCGTGTCTGACTCTCTGCAAACCTAGGGACTGTAATCCACCAGGCTTCTCTGTCCATGGGATTCTCCAGGCAAGAATACTGGAGTGGGTTGCCATGCCCTCCTCCAGGGGATCTTCCTGACCCAGAGATCGAACCCAGGTCTCTTATGTCTTCTGCGTTGGCAGGTAGGTTCTTTACCACTATTGCCCACTATGATAAACACTAAATACTTAGGTTAATGATGCTCTCTGAGACAGTGTGGAATGCTATTTTGAATCATGCAACTCTTTTCCTTGGAAATTTCTTTCTGCAAAATCCAATCTATTGATATGTGTATGAACTTGTACCTCCATTTAAATAAAAACATTAATGGATCAAAAGCAAACCATATTTCTTATGCTAGATTTTGCTTAGTATTAATAAGTGCTAATAAAAAAATCTAAGCAGTCTTACAAAATGCTGGAGAGGGTGGGGAGAAAAGGGAACCCTCTTACACTGTTGGTGGGAATGCAAACTAGTACAGCCACTATGGAGAACAGTGTGGAGATTCCTTAAAAAACTGGAAATAGAACTGCCATACAACCCAGAAATCCCACTGCTGGGCATACACACCGAGGAAACCAGAATTGAAAGAGACATGTGTACCCCAGTGTTCATCACAGCACTGTTTACAGTAGCCAGGACATGGAAGCAACCTAGATGCCCATCAGCAGATGAACAGATAAGAAAGCTGTGGTACATATACACAACGGGATATTACTCGGCTATTAAAAAGAATGCATTTGAATCAGTTCTAATGAGGTGGATAAAACTGCAATAAAAACACCAATACAGTATACTAATGCATATATATGGAATTTAGAAAGATGGTAATGATGACCCTATACAAGACAGCAAAAGAGACACAGATGTAAAGAACAGTCTTTTGGACTCTGTGGGAGAAGGCAAGGGTGGGATAATTTGAGAGAATAGCATTGAAACATGTATATTATCATATGTGAAACAGATCGCCAGTCCAGGTTTGATGCATGAGACAAGTGCTCAGGGCTGGTATATTGGGATGACCCAGAGGGATGGGATGGGGAGGGAGGTGGGAGGAGGGTTCAGAATGGGGAACACATGTACACCTGTGGCTGATCCATGTCAACATATGGCAAAAACCACTACAATATTGTAAAGTAAGTAGCCTCCAATTAAAATAAATAAATTTATTTTTAAAAAATCTAAGCAGCCTGAACAAGAATACATGAATGATGGCTCAGAACCTTTCCTCCCAAAATCTGGTTTTGCCTCACTCATACAGTCTCACTCATATCTTACCAACAAAAGCATGCCTGAGCAAATTCATGTGCACATGCCATAAAAGCTAAGTGACAGTTGTCTTCTAGTCAGTTTTTAAACAAATTACATTGGATATCTGTGAAGAGAGGAGAAAGGCAAATGAGCAAGCAGAAGATTCATGAAGCAGCTATGTGCAACCTTCCAGAAACTATGACTACCTGAGTTTTCCATGTCAAAAGACCAGAATCATAGTTTTAGAAATGGAAGACATCTATGAGATCCTATTCACACCTTCCATTTCTAGGGAAATAGGCTTTAGGGAGGTTTGGTGACTTAATCAAGGTCATATACCTGGTTGGCAGCAGAGTTAGGAACAAAATCTGGGTCTTCTGGCTCCAAGAACTCTTTCAATTATACCGCAAAAATCGTTATTCCTATAATAGTCTGACTTAAAAATAAACCAACCGGATGAAAATCTAAAGTGGTTTAAATTCATACAATTCCTATTTTTATATACAGAATGTAATTAACATTATTGAACTTTTTCTCTGTGAATGAAGGTCACTGTTAAGTAGATCGATGATGTCAGCTCTGTAATGCAGAGTCTGTAAATGCTGATTTGAATTACAGTGTAGGGCCATATGATCACTACTTTTTATGGATTTACTCTTTGCTGTTATTCCTTGCTGCTCTGAGGCTTTGCTCTAAGCATCATCCCCTTCCCTACCTTCTAATTCTAAATTCATGTTTTTGAAAGTCTGTTCCCTAGAGTAATATGAAATGTAGACAAATGTATATATTCACTGCAGCATTATTCATAATAGCAAAACCAAAAACCATAATCATCCAACATAAGAAATGTTAGAAAGTGAAAGTGAAGTCGCTCAGTCGTGTCCGACTCTCTGCAACCCTATGGACTGTAGCCTACCAGGCTCCTTCGTCCATGGCATTTTCCAGCCAAGAATACTGGAGTGGGATGCCACTCTAGAAATGGGAGTGAGTAGCAATTTCCTTCTAAGAAATGTTTAGTGAGTAGCAATTTCAAAGAATAGAACATTATGCAGCCATTAAAATTACCTTCACATGAAGAGGTTTTAATAAAATGAACCACTTAGATAATAATGTTAACTGAAAAAAAGAAAGATATAAAACTGCAAGATATGAAAAATGTACAAAATCTCAAATCTCAAGAATGTTTAGACTGAGGGAAGTACACCAAGATTGTTCACCATGGCAGGATTACAGATCATTATTAGTCTCTTATCATACCACTATATATATTTCTATTTCTGCAGTAAAAATGTAACACTCAATTTCAGAAAAAAGAATAATAAGAAACGCATTATATTGGAACATATAACCTCACTGGTCAGAAATATATAAAATAATAATATATAGATTCTAGATGAGACTCTATAGCTCCTGTGACACGGTATGGCTACATGTGGCTTTAGCTTTCTTCCCATTTTTGGCTGGCTTTCAAGTCTGTCAGATTGCTGCAGAGTTGAATTGTGAATGAGTAAGGCATTAGGATAGGTATGTACTTAAAGGGGGCAAGAGGATACTGAGAGAGAGAAAGAGAAGGGAGGGAGAAAAGGCTGTGAGTCACTGCTTCTGGACAAGCACTGAAGGACTGTTTTCTTTTTGTCCTTATTTGGTTTTAGAAGTTTAGCCACAGATGACAGTAACTGTCATTAAGTTACTCAGGCTGATTTATCAGTGGATGAGAATTAAAGACAAATTAACCTCTCTAGCTACCAGGAAGTTGTCTGATTAACAATTAACTACTGCCTAAAACTGGGAGAGCTGACTTAAAAATGTGAGGAAGTAAAACTGGGGAAGCATGGCAAGAAGCTAAGTGGTTCGAAGCTAATGAGTGGCTTAGTGAAGGATGTTTATATTTGAAGGTATTGGATACTATTTCCAATTTTCTGTCCTGATTCCTTTGTATGATGATGACTTTTTTTTTCTGTTAAAGAGCAGTAACTTCATATTTTCCCTTCTTTGAAATAAAATCATTCATATATTCATATATGGGAGGAGGAAGCAGTGTTTTGATTCACAACACACAGCAACATTCATTTATTCATGCATACACACAGTCCCCACCAAACGTGTCACCTCATGCAGGAATGACCAAGGGCAAACTGAGCCTGGAGTGAATGATTTAACAAATAGATGCTGTTTGACTTCTCAAAGGTTCTGAAGATCAGTTTTAAAATGTGCCTCTGCCTCTCCAAACACTACATGTCAAGAAAAAAACTCAAACAGTACTTTTAACTGGTCTGAATGACAGACAACATCTGTATCTGTTCTTATTCAGCATTAGTGACATCTGCAATAAGAAGGATTAAGGACTTGCCCAAATATTATGTAATTTATCATAATATCCCTATGAGATTTTATTAACCCAACTTCATACATGAAGAAACAGAGGCCTTAGGCATTAATCATGCCAGTTTTAAGCCAGAGCAAAGGCTGGAAATTCAGATCCTCTAACTGATCCTGTAGCTATTACCACTTTTTGGTGCTCCAGAATTTATTGATCATTAATTCCATGCCAAAGTATTTGTCCCTAAGGGTCATACACAGATTAATCACTGCTCAACAACAGTGCAGGTGAGTGGAAAATAATTCCTGAAGGAGGAAATGTTGAGTGGTGGGAGGTGGCAGATGATGTTTACTCTCACCTTGGTGTCCCCTTGGGCCCCCTTCATCACATAGGCTGCATCACTCTTCTCTTGAATCCACGTTCATTGTTAGTCCTTCAGGGTCTAGGCAAATGCCCTCCCCTAAAGAATTCCACTGAAAACTTGAGCCACTTTCACTGTTCCTTTTCTCCACATCCCCTCAGCTTAACTTTAACAGATTATGGACATTACAGAGTGTACGTATTCCAAATGGTCAGCAATTTTTAAATCTATGTTTTAGCTAGATTTTCTCTAGAAGTCATAAATCTATGTTTCAACATAAACATAAAACATAAACTATGTTTTAGCTAGATTTCATTATGCAAGATCTCTGTTTTCTACATCTCAGTTTCCTCTCTGCCGTTTCTACACTCGCCCCTCTTTCTTACAACTGCCAAGCATGCTGCTGTGCATTCCACAAACGCCAACTGAGTGAATGACAACTTGCATGAATATGGGGACAACCCAGCTTGATTAGCAGTTAGGAGGTTGGAGTTCCAGCTCTATAACTAACTGTGTTACTTTAGACAAGTCACAGTTTTCTCATTATAGAATGGTAATGGACAATCTTAAAATTTACATGGATGCATAAAAGACCCAGAATTACCAAAGCAATCCTGAAGGGGGAGAAAAAGCAGGAGGCATAACCCTCTCAGACTTCAGACAATACTATAAAGCTACAGTAATCAAAACTGCATGATACTGGCACAAAAACAGACATATGGATCAATGTAACAGAAGAGAAAGCCCAAGTATCAACCCACACACTTATGGACAATTAATCTGACAAATGAGGCAAGAATATACAATGCAGAAAGGACAGTCTCTTCAAGTGGTGTTGGGAGGGTTAGACAGTCACATGTAAATCAATGAGGTTAGAACACATCCTTTCACCAAACACAAAAATAAATGAAAAATGGCTTAATGAAATATAAGACATAACAGCATAAAACTCCTTGAGGAGAACACAGGCAAAACATTCTCTGACATAAATTATACCAATGTTTTCTTAGGTCAGTGTTCCAAGGCAATAGAAATGAACGCAAAAATAAACAAATGGAACCTAATCAAGCTTATAAACTTTTGCACAGTAAAGGAAACTAAAAACAAAAAGACAACCTATGGACTGGGAGAAAATATTTGCAAATGATGCGACCAGTAAGGGCTTAATTTCTAAAATAGATAAACAGTTCACGTAATTCAATAACAACAGCCTAAGCAACTCAATTGAAAACTGAGCAGAAGACCTAAACAGACATTTCTCCAAAGAAGACATAAAGACAGTCAATAGACACGTGAAAAGATGCTAATGCTGGAGAGGATGTGGCAAAAAGGGAATCCTTTTATACTGTTGGCGGGAATGTAAATTGGCACAGCCACTGTGTTAAAGTGTGAAGGTTCCTCAAAAAAATAAAAATGGAGTTGCCATGTGATCCAGCAATCCTACTCCTGGGCATCTACCTACCCAAACAAAACTATAATTTGAAAATACACATGCACCTCAATATTCACATGAGCACCATTTACAATGGCCAAGACATGGAACCAGCCTAAACGTCCACCATCAGATGAATGTACAAAGATGTGGTATACATATATACATATATATGTGTGTATATAAATACACACACAAAATGGAATGTCACTCAGCCATAAAAAAACAAAACAATGAAAAAAAAAATGCCATTTTAGCCACATTAATGGACCTAGAGATGATCATACTAAATGAAGTCAGTCAGAAAAAGACAAATAGCATACGATATCACTTATATGTGGAATCTAAAATATGACACAAATGAACCTATTTATGAAACAGAAACAGACTTAGAGAACAGACCTGTGGTTGCCAAGCGGGAGGGAGAAGGGGTTGAATGAACGGAGAGTTTGGAAATAGTTGATGCAAGCTAGTATATATAGAGATAGATAAACAAGGTCCTACTATGTAGCACAGGGTACTATAATCAATTTCCTGTGATAAACCATAACGAAAATGAACATGAAAAAGAATATATATCCACATATAACACAATCACTTTGCTGTACAGCAGAAATTAATACAATATTTAAATCATCTATACTTCAAATAACATTTAAAACATGGTTATGGGGACAGGAAGCAGATGGACTATTTGAGTTCCATAATCTCTGAGAAGCTTGAAACTTTAAAAATTATTTTGACAGGGCTGGTCATAGCCTTACGTTACTCCAATAGGATGAGAGAGGAGATGACTGAGCATTCCAAAGAGAAGAATGTTAAAAATAAGACAAATACAGAGGCTAAATAACTAAAAGTCCAACAAGCAGAAGAAAGTCACCGTGTCTTTCCCACAATCAATAAAGCAAAGAAGAATCAGAGAGAGTAGTGATGTCCTGGGCAAGCCTAGACATGTGTATCTACCCTGTGTATATAAACAGGTTAGCAGTCTGAATGAAAATGTGGACAGCTTAATCACCACAAAAGGTGCATCGGTGGTTAGGCATGCACAGAAAAAAAATTTTTTTTAAGGTTTGCTCTTCTGTTTGCTATTTAAGCTTGAAATCCAGTGTTAAGAATGTCAGCACTGAGACTGTTTAGATCGTGTGAAAGAAAATAAGATGCATAATAACAATTCCTTTGTAGAAAGAGAAACAGAAGATGCTGGTATTAAAACGGGGATTAACACTACTAGTGTTTAACCATTAGAAACCTATTTTCCGATACTTCTTAATCCATTTTGTGGGAGGGTGGGATGCAGAGGTGGTATGATCATTTTAATCAAGATATTTCTCCTGAATAAGTTTAGTTTTATTAAAGATTTTAATAATTCCAAGTCATATGGCACTGGTTTCATTACAATTAGGTTTTAGCTGACAGACCATGTAATACATAAAATGGTATTACAAGGGAGGTCAATCCAGGCCTTCATTAGTAAGTTCCTTCATTAAAAAGCTCTTTTCGATAATATGAACTTACAGAAGGCAGTAAACCAAAGCGTCCAGTGTGGTGTTAGGGGCTAGGATTCATCTGAGGAACTAAAGGAAAAGAAAGTCAAGTTCAACTTGAAACTTCAGGGGAAAAAATGGTACCTCTTTAGAGAAGAAAATTAAAAAATAATACTTGAAGCAACTAACAGTTCTTGGATTATTGGATGTAAAAGTTTTCAGCTCACATCTAAAACTGAAGTGACGCTTTAAAAGATTAAATCAGTAGAAGCACATGGCTGATAAAAGGCCAGAAAAATTCCATTTAAAAAAGAGCAAAAAATTTTAACAGGATTTGATATTTAAGAGCCATTTTTAGAAATCTCTTGATTAAAGTCTTTGATACTAAAACTTCAGAGATGAAATTTACTGCTAATCCATGTTATATAACTTTGAATCCAGTCTACCCTTCATCTTCTATCAAAGAAAAGGACCTAAATGTAACCAAAATCTAAAAAAAAAATTTCTTTAGGAAGAAAACATTGTATGTGTGCATGCATGTGTGTGTGTGTATGTATGTATTAAAGACCAACATACCTGCTTCATCATAGGATACAGTCAATTTTTCTAGCATTTCTCGGTCAATGGATAGAATCTGCTGCTCAAGGATGGTCTGGTAAGACAATACACTGTTTTCTTTGTCTTTCTCGTAGTCTTGAAGGTGCTGTTTAAGGGCCTCTGGGAGTCGAGATTTTACATATTCAGCTGCTGTCTGCAGATAAAACAAACAGTGAACCCCATTAGTATTTCTCATCTTAGGTTTTTCACTTCCCTTTAGGTGCTGCAGTGAGAACTCCAGAGTACTGTGGAACCAGCTCTTTACACAAACATGTCCTTGTCACTGTTGTTGTTATTTTTAGACTCCACTGTACCAAGTTTAGGTGTCAAATACACAAAATCACAGACTTTTAAGAGTTTTCCATCAGGTTTAAAGGTATAAAAGATGCGGACTGACATTTATGGAGTGAGACCTCAGAGTTTCAACTATTCCACTGAACCTGGAAGGCCCAGTGAGAGTAATTCTACTGGAGATAATCTGACTCACCCTTGTCTAGAATACAGAAGCTAGTAACTCATCTGAGCAGGAAGCCCTACCATGCTGTGTCATCCACATCTCTGCTTTGCTTTCTTGTTCTCTGCTCATTGATGCTTAGGCAGGAACTCTTGTGAAGCAAATAAAAAGGAAAGCCCTCTGCAAGGGTTAATAATGGAATAATAGGAGAAACAGAAAATGAAGAGATCTAAAACAATGATGCCTCAGCCTGAACAAAGAACTGTTTGCCACTAAAATATCTTGGCCTTTATATATGTATATATGCATATAGAAATATATATTTTATTATATGTAAATAATATATATATATATATTATTCTGAACTTTTTTCCCTGCTTCTGGACTATCTGCATAATAAACTCTCAACTAGTGACACACAAAATCACACACAATGACTTTCAACCAAGCAAGCGAGCTTCCCTTAAGAGGTAGAAAGGAAGACATCTGAAAAAGACCTTCCCAAAGATTCTGATATATTCTTCTGCTGGACTGAGGCCATAGCACACTTTTCTCCCTTCCAGCTGAGAATCACAGTTAAAGTTAAGTAGAACTTCAAGGGAGAAATTAAGTAATAGCGCAGCATGTATGACTCAGAAGAACTGAGTTCTTAAATTCTTAAAACACATTTCTTGAGAATGCCAAGAGTGTTGGCATCTTCTTATAGTGCAGCCCTGCATCATACGTAGAGGGTCTAAAGTTGATAAAATAAATGAAGGCATATATATATATATAAAATTTATAATTATATTCACAATTACTAGAAAACTAAAATAAGAGAAATTGTTAAACAGTATTGTCTCTGGGGTATGGGCCCAGAATAAGGTGAAGACACATTTACATATTTTTTTAAAATTCTCATAATTAAAAACATTATCTTTAAAATATGTTTTTTGGGGGGTAACTTTTGTAGTTTTCCTTCTAAAGGTTAGCACAATTTAGGATGAAAAAAAAAACTTGCCAGAAGAACAACAACTGACTCTCAGGAAAAACCCACTGGGAAGTGATGGGATAAACTATATTTCAGTCTTCAGAGCAGCCAAATATAGCACACAACACTTCATTTCCAGATTTATATTTAGATCCTCCAAGTTGGTTGCTGATGAAACTACAACTTTAAAATATCACCAAACACCACTCGTTTTCTCTGCCAGCTACCTAGTGCAGAACAAATACAATTATCCCATAAAATGTAAATGGACTCAGCACATTAGTGCAACATATTTAATTCTAGAATTTAATAACAATTTTCTACTGACAATGGAAAATGAAGAAACACACTGCAAATAACTATTCAAATAGTTATTTGAATAACTATTTCAGAATTCACACTACCTTGCTCTTCAGTGTAACACGTGTCTTTGATTTTTTTCCCTTGGAAATATCTATGAGGTACAAGAAATAATTCCGTAATGTACACTGAAAAAGTCTTGGTGTATTCAGTTTTACTGAAAGCAAACCACACATTTTCTTCCCATTGTGTCCACTGATATACTCTTCTAATTAAAATCGTGATGTAAGTCTTGGAACAGAGCCAATATTTTTTACTAAAGTGGAGTTAAATGTTGGCATTTCATTTCTAAAACAGTATCATTTCATGGACAGTCAGCCCTCTGTATCTACAGGTTCCAAATCTGTGGCTTCAATCAGCTGCAGGTGGAAAATATATGGAAAGAAACCTGCCCCATCAGTCTGGGTGAGTGCCCTGGCCAGCACCAGGGCCCCTCCAACATGGCCCACAAACTTGCCAGCATGACTAGGCACCCTTGGTGGGCACCAGCATACCCCCACAGTAGGTCTCACCCTACGGGTCATACCAGAACATTTGCAACAGTGGCAACCAGGCCTTACAGCCAGCCCGAGCACCAGCATGCCCACAGCAAGGGGACTGTTGTCTTACACCATGTACAGTAATGAACTCAAAATGGATTACAGACTTTAAGGCCTGAGACCATAAAACCCCTAGGAGAAAACACAGTCAGTATGGTCTCTGACATTGATCTCAGCAATATTTTTTTGGCTCTATCTCCTCAGGCCAGGGAAACAAAAGCACAAATAAACAAAAGTAAAACTACATCAAACTAGAAAGCTTTTGCACAGCAAAGGAAACCATCAACAAAACAACAAGACAACCTACTGAACAGGAGAAGATATTTGTAAATGGCAGATCTGATAAGGGGTTATTGTCCAAATTATATAAAGAAGTCATACAATTCAATTTTTTTTAAATCCATTTAAAAAATGGGCAGAGAAACTGAATGGACATTTCTCCAAAGAAGACATACAGATGGCTAACAGACACATGAAAAGATGCTCAAAGTCACTAATCATCAGGAAAATGCAAATCAACATCACAATGAGCTATCACCTCACACCTATCAGAATGGCTGTCATCAAAAAGACAACAAATGACAAGTGTTGGTGAGAATATGGAGAAAAGGGAACCCTTGAGCACTGTTGGCTGGAGTGTAAGTTGGTGTACCCACTATGGAAAACATGTGGGTATGTTTTCCATGAAGGTTCCTTTAAAATTAAAAATAGAACCACTAGGCTTCCTGGTGGTCCAGTGGTTAAGAGTCCACCATGCAATGCAGGGGACGTGGGTTCCATTCCTGGTCCATGAAGATCCCACATGCTGCAGGGCAATTAAGTCTGTGCACTGCGACTACTGAAGCCTGAATGCCTAGAGTCCATGCTCCACAACCAGTGAAGCCACTGCAATGAGAAGCCTGTGTACCACAACTAGACAGTAGCCCCCATTTGCTGCAATTAGAGAAAAGCTTGTATACAACAATGAACTCCCAGAGCAGCCAAAGATGAAACAATACGTTAACTTAAAAATACTATTAAAAAACTACCAAACAATCTAGAAATTCCACTTCTGAGTATTTAACCAAGGGGAGAGAAAACCCACTAACTCAAAAACAGCCATATGTTCAGTGCAGTACTATTTACTAAAGCCAAGATATGGAAACAACCTAAAAATGTCTGTTGGATCATGAAAAAATTCCACACAACCATAGGGACAGCTCCAGCAGCCTATCTTGTGTATTTGTGTGTCTGTTAGTCACTCAGTTGTGTCCGACTCTTTGCAACCCCATCCACTGTAGCCCGCCCGGCTCCTTTGTCCATGGGATCAAACCCAGGTCATCTGCATTGCAGGCAGATTCTTCACCATATGAGCCACCAGGGAAGCATACCTAAGATATGGAAGTAAACTAGAAGTTCACTGATAGAAGAATGGATAAAAGAAGATCTGGTATATATGTGCAAAGGAATATAACTCAGTCATGAAAAAGAATAAAATGTTGTCATTTGCAGCAAAATGGTATTATGCTAAGTGAAATAAATTAGGCAAAGAAAGACAAATACTATGTGATCTCATTTACATGTGGAATCTAAAAAGCAAAGCAAATTAACAAACCAAGGAAGAGAAAAACAAACTCATGGATATAAAGAGGTGGAGGATATAGAATGGGAGGTTAGGTGAAATAAGTAAAGGGGATTAAGAGGTGCAAACTTCAAGTTATAAAATAAATAAATCACGGAGATGTACTATACAGCATAAGGAATATATAGGCATTCCTTGTTTTACTATGCTATCATTTATTGCTTTTTCTTTTTCTTTTTTTTTTTTTTTTTTTAACAAATTGAAGGTTTGTGGCAGCCCTACATTGTAAAATTGTGGTCAGCAATTTTTAGCAATACAGTATTTTTTAATTACTTTGCCAACAAAGGTTCATTTAGTCAAAGCTATGGTTTTTCCAGTAGTCATGTATCAATGTGAGAGTTGGACCATAAAAAAGGCTGAGCACCAAGGAACTGATGCTTTTGAACTGTGGCGTTGGAAAGACTCTTGACAGTCCCTTGGACTACAAGGAGATCAAACCAGTCAATCCTAAAGGAAATCAATACTGAATATTCATTTGAAGGGCTGATGCTGAAGCTGAAGCTCCAATACTTTGGCCACCTGATGCAAAAAGCCAACTCATTAGAAAAGACCCTGATGCTGGGAAAGATTGAAGGCAGGGGGAGAAAGGGATGACAGAAGAAAAGATGGTTGGACGGCATCACTGACTCAATGGATGTGAGTTTGAGCAAGCTCCAGGAGATAGTGAAGGACAGGGAAGCCTGGGTGCTGCAGTCCATGAGGTCACAAAGAGTCAGACATGACTGAGCAGTTGAACAAAAACATTTTTTAAATAAAAGGTATAGTGCTCGCTTCGGCAGCACATATATTAAATAAAAGGTATGTACATTGTACTTTTTTTAGACATAATGCTACTGTACACTTAATAGGCTATAATAACTTTTATATGCACTCAGAAACCAAAAAGAATTGTATGGTTCACTTTATTGCAATATTAGCTTTATTTCAGTGGTCTGGAACCAAACCTGCAGTATCTCAGAGCATGACTGTAGCAGATAACACTGTAAAAATTTTGTGTGGTGACAGATGGTTACTGGACTTACTGTGGGGATCATTTTGTAATACATTTAATTGTCAAATGATTATGTTGGACACCTGAAACTAACATAATGTTGTGTGTTAACTATACTTCAATTTTTAAAAATTAAAAAAGAATTCAGAAAATTCCATAAAGCAAAAATTGAATCTGCCATGCCAGCAACTGTTTACATAGGATTTACATGGTATCTAACAACTATTTACATAGCATTTACATTGTATTAGGTATTATAAGTGATCTACAGATGATTTAAAGCATGTGCATAGGTTATATGTAAATACTACATCTTTTTATATGCAGCTTGAGTGACTTGGATTTTGGCATCTGAGAGGGTCCTGGAACTAATCCTCTGTGGACACTCAGGGACTACTGTAGAGAGTTCTTTCCACTGGGAAAGACTTTTAAGAAGAACAGAAAGAAACAACTCTAGCAAAATATTAGCTTCTTTCAAGATATTTCAAGAAATCACCTTTATACTGAGGTGATTCTCTAAGTGGACTCAAATGTCAGTTAAAACCTTACATTCTAGCAAAAACCTGTGCTAAAAAGTAGGCTGGCTGTCATAAAAATACCACACGATCTCACGTGTGAAAAATAAAAACACAAAAACCAAACTCACAGATATAGAGAACAGACTGGTGATTGCCAGAGGTGAGCAAAATGGGTGAAAGTAGTCAAAAGATACCAAACCTCCACTTATAAAATAAGTCCTGGGGTTACAATGTACAGCATGGTGACCACAGTTAATAATGCTGTATTGCATTGTTGAAAGTTGATAAGAAAACAGATTTTAAATGTTTGCATCAAAAGAAAAATATGCATAACGATGTGTGATTAACTAGACCTTACTGTGGTGATCATTTCACAATATACACAAATATTGAATCACTATGTTGTACACATGAAACTAATAAGTCAATTATATCTCAATAAAAAAACAGGCGTTCATGTTATTAACTGAGACTATAATTATTGCACAAGTAATAGTACAAAGAGCAGCTTAAATTTTAAACTTTCACTGGAATTCTAAAAGTGAAGTGAAAAACAAAATTAAAAAATAGGATTACTTATCTATTCTTTCATCATTGATAAGTGCCATCTAGTCAAGGCTATGGTTTTTCCAGTGGTCATGTATGGATATGACAGTTGGACGGTGAAGAAAGCTGAGCACCGAAGAATTGATGCTTTTGAACTATGGCGCTGGAGAAGACTCTTGAGAGTCCCTTGGACTGCAAGGAGATCCAACCAGTCCATCCTAAAGGAGGTCAGTCCTGGGTGTTCATTGGAAGGACTGATGCTGAAGCTGAAACTCCAGTACTTTGGCCACCTCATGCAAAGAGTTGACTCACTGGAAAAGACCCTGATGCTGGGAGGGATTGGGGGCAGGAGGAGAAGGGGACGACAGAGGATGAGATGGCTGGATGGCATCACCGACTCGAAGGACATGAGTTTGGGTAAACTCCAGGAGTTGGTGATGGACAGGGAGGCCTTGCGTGCTGTGATTCATGGGGTTGCAAAGAGTCGAACAGGACTGAGCAACTAAACTGAACTAGAAGCTTAAGTTCTAAACTGAATATTCTCATAAACTATTCCAGAAATAGTACTTTGTTACAATCTTGAGTCTTGCATTTGTGTGGTACTGTATACTTTTCTCAGCAATTTAGGTGGCTATCATTCTGTGTCTTCACAATAACTCTGAGTGAAAGTAGGCAGAATATGGGCTTCCCTGGTAGCTTAGATGGTAAAGAATCTGCCTGCAATGCAGGAGATCCCGGTTTGATTCCTAGGTCGGGAAGTTCCTCTGGAGAAGGGGATAGGATACCCACTCAAGTATTATTGGGCTTCCCTGGAGGCACAGATGGTAAAGAAACCTCCTGCAATGTGGGAGACCTGGGTTTGACCCCTGGCTTGTTGGGAAGATCCCCCAGAGGATGGCATGGCAACCCACTCCAGTATTCTTGCCTGGAGAATCCCCATGGGCGGGCTACAGTCCATGGGGTTGCAAAGAGTCAGACACGACTGAGTGACTAAGCATAGCACACAGGTAGATTATGGATTTGGCCAGTCCTTCACATTCTTCAAAGTGGGCTCAAGTGTTATAAATTCTGTTAGTGAACCCATCTAATAACAGCCAATAGTCTTTCAAGTGTTTATAGAGGTACAGGTATTTTAGCTCCCCAGTTTGGCTGATGTAAAGACTGTATCTTACATATCATTGTAAGATACAAGAATTGTATTCCCCCAGCACCAAGTTCAGCGCTCTGTACCACAGAAGCTTAATATCTTTACCATATCCAAGAATCAGGGACTTTGAGATAGCTTTCAGAGAAAACTTCCAGACAATTCACCATTCTTTGTAATCAGAACTTCCTTTCATGACTCAACAAAGGTGTGGTCTTCTACTGGCAAATGGAACTACACTCAGTCTTTAATTATTATTGGAGCCATTATTTTAGGAAATAAACAACTTAAATCCACAACATCATCCACATGCCAACATGGTCAGTTATGTACTTCATATACTAAGCTGCATATGAAGCTCTATTTAACAACGTCCTCCATAGTGTTTGATCTTCTCCATTCTTGCCTTTATTTCTTCATTTGGGAATGAACTCAATTCTGTTAGGGGCTCTCTGAGCAGTCACATAGAGTGCCTCAGGAAAGTGTTCCTGAAGTGAAGGGTTGCCTTGCAGGGTGCTAACGCAGCCTGGACACTCAGGTTTTGCTTAGCTGAACTGCTGAGTAGGTTCCCAAACACGCCCCAGGAGGTGGCAGAGAAACCTCAAGACAGAAAGTGGATGATACAGGTTCATGGGTTCTTTTGGTTATAACTGGGAAGATGATGGAATAAAAAGATGGGCTAAAAGTTTTGAGACCATGCAGAAAAGGTGCCCAAAACCCCTTCTTATGGAATTTGCATACATTTTTATTACCCATGCCAACTTCATTCTGGAAGACAGTAAAAGGCTGGAATAAACCCTGTAAAAAGATTCAATGAATGAAAAAGATAAAAGAAGCAGAAAAATTAAGGATCTAAATTCTGGGAACCTACTAGGTAGAATGCTCATACTGGTCATTATGCAAAAACACTACTAACTCTAACAGTTGTATGTTCTTTAAGAAATAACCAATGTCTATGAAATCATTTTGCAGGGAATGGGGAAGAGTGTGCAAATAAATAAATAAATAAATAAACTAGTGTATTTTAAAAGCTGCTAAATGCTTCACAGTTCGTCTTAAAAAAGAAAACGTGTCAGCCAGACAATTCTAATTAATTGAGTGTCTGCTGAGTGAAGCACATTAGATTTGACACTGCTGGGAGAACAAACCTCTGCCACAAACCTGCAGTTTTAACATGCCAACACCACACAGCTGAAACACTGGAAAAATGCATTTTACAAACCAATACAAAAATAGATGTGAATCTTGAGATAAATTACTATTTGTTTAACATATGAGCTATGGTAAGTGTCGAGCAGCCTTTAGGGAGAGAAATTAAAGAGGGCACAAGAAAAAGAATCAGGAAATAATGCTGATGTAGTTTAAGGATCGGTTTCGAGGTTAGAAACTCTTGTTGGAGGAAAGAAAAGCAATCTATAATGTAGTGAATGTGACTTCATGGGGAAGAATAATAAAAGAAGTTGATGAAACTAGGAGTATGAGATAGCTGGCAGGTGAAGAAGTTTTAACCCCCTGTTAAACCAGGGAGTTTTGACTTGTAGAGATTAGTAAGAAGAAACAACTGAAACATCAAAAAAAGTGAAAAGTGAAAGTGAAAGAAAGTGAAGTCGCTCAGTCGTGTCCGACTCTTTGTGACCCCATGGACTGTAGCCTACCAGGCTCCTCCATCCATGGCATTTTCCAGGTAATAATACTGGAGTGGGTTGCCATTTCCTTCTCCCAGGGATCTTCCTGACCCAGGGATTGAACCCGGGTCTCCTGCATTGTAGACAGACGCTTTACCATCTGAGCCACCAAGGGAAGTCAAAAAGAGTGAATAAATGATCAAATCTTGTTTGTGGAAGAATGAAATTTGCTTGAAATTGAGTTTACAATGCATTGAAACAGAAAAACGATTAAAGCAAGGAGACAAAAAGCCTGAAGTAAAGGAAGACTGGCCTTCTACACTGTGATTGGAATATAAATCAGACAATCTTTTTGGACAAGCAAATGAAAAAGTGGAACCAAAACTTTAGTTTACACTTTTAACTTAGTAACTGTCCTTCCGAGAATTGAAGAAAAAGTTAAAGATGAGCATAAAGAGTTGTGTAGCAAACATGTTTATCAAAGTATTATTCAAGATAATGAAAATTTGTCTAGAAAATGGTTGATTACATTATGGGATAGCTGAGAAATGGAATACAATGCAGCTATCATTAAAAATCATGTTATGAAAGAATATTAATAATGTGAGAAAACGTTCATAATGAGAAACTGATTACAAAGCAGTTTGCTTACTACAAATATGAGGGGGAAATGGCTGAATTACACTAACATGTATCATTAGTTATCTCAGACTAAAGAGTTTGGTTGATATCTCTCTATGCAGTTTTCTTCGTTTTCCAAATTTTCTAAAATAAAAAACAGAAAAATGATTGACTATTTTCTGTGTGCCAAGCCCTGTGCTGAATGCTTCACACGTGTTTGCTTATTTCATCCTTTCAACAACCCTTACTGGTTTTTATAGATGAGGAAACAGACTCAGAGAGGTTAACTAATTTATCCTTGGTATACAGTGAGTGGTGGATTGGCACAGGAATCACCAAACACTTCTGAACCAGAGAAGAAAAAAAAAAATCATATTTTACAAAGAAGACAATGCCTACTGTGGTCCCTTTCTTTGCAGGGTAAAGCAGCCCCAGGCTAGGCTAAGGCCCTTGAGAAGAGAAAGAGAGCACAGAAGCAAAGCCTGGTGACCCATGGAAAAGAAAAACCCGTAAGAGGGCCTCAATGTTGCAAAACTGGAAGCGAAAGATGATGGAGATGCTATTGAATATAATGGGAAAACAGAGTAAAGTGAACATTAAATTTACTTTGAACATTTAACTGTAAGCCTGAAAATGGTCCACCTCTGTATTTTACAGAGTTATCTACTACTCCCTAAAAAAGACAAACCTCCAGGAGGAAAAGTATTAGACTTACATTAGAAAACTCCAAAGAAAAATATCAAACTAATGATTTTGGTTACAAGTTTCAGAGAGGCAAAAGCTATTTTCTTTTTCCTTTTCATTTATTTTTATTAGTTGGAGGCTAATTACTTCATAACATTGCAGTGGGTTTTGTCATACATTGACATGAATCAGCCATGGAGTTACATGCATTACCCATCCCGATCCCCCCTCCCACCTCCCTCTCCACCCCATTCCTCTGGGTCTTCCAGTGCACCAGGCCCGAGCACTTGTCTCATGCATCCCACCTGGGCTGGTGATCTGTTTCACTATAGATAATATACATGCTGTTCTCTCGAAACACCCCACCCTCGCCTTCTCCCACAGAGTCCAAAAGTCTGTTCTGTACATCTGTGTCTCTTTTTCTGTTTTGCATATAGGGTTATCATTACCATCTTTCTAAATTCCATATATATGTGTTAGTATGCTGTAATGTTCTTTATCTTTCTGGCTTACTTCACTCTGTATAATGGGCTCCAGTTTCATCCATCTCATTAGAACTGATTCAAATGAATTCTTTTTAATGGCTGAGTAATATTCCATGGTGTATATGTGCCACAGCTTCCTTATCCATTCGTCTGCTGATGGGCATCTAGGTTGCTTCCATGTCCTGGCTATTATAAACAGTGCTGCGATGAACATTGGGGTGCACGTGTCTCTTTCAGATCTGGTTTCCTCAGTGTGTATGCCCAGAAGTGGGATTGCTGGGTCGTATGGCAGTTCTATTTGCAGTTTTTCAAGAAATCTCCACACTGTTCTCCATAGTGGCTGTATTAGTTTGCATTCCCACCAACAGTGTAAGAGGGTTCCCTTTTCTCCACACCCTCTCCAGCATTTATTGCTTGTAGACTTTTGGATAGCAGCCATCCTGACTGGTGTGTGATGGTACCTCATTGTGGTTTTGATTTGCATTTCTCTGATAATGAGTGATGTTGAGCATCTTTTCATGTGTTTGTTAGCCATCTGTATGTCTTCTTTGGAGAAGTGTCTGTTTAGTTCTTTGGCCCATTTTTTGATTGGGTCATTTATTTTTCTGGAATTGAGCTTCAGGAGTTGCTTGTATATTTTTGAGATTAATCCTTTGTCTGTTGCTTCGTTTGCTATTATTTTCTCCCAATCTGAGGGCTGTCTTTTCACCTTACTTATAGTTTCCTTTGTTGTACAAAAGCTTTTAAGTTTCATTAGGTCCCATTTGTTTATTTTTGCTTTTATTTCCAGTATTCTGGGAGGTGGGTCATAGAGGATCCTGCTGTGATTCATGTCGGAGAGTGTTTTGCCTATGTTCTCCTCTATGAGTTTTAGTTTCTGTTCTTACATTTAGATCTTTAATCTATTTTGAGTTTATTTTTGTGTATGGTGTTAGAAAGTGTTCCAGTTTCATTCTTTTACAAGTGGTTGACCAGTTTTCCCAGCACCACTTGTTAAAGAGGTTGTCTTTTTTCCATTGTATATCCTCAGAGAGGCAAAAGCTATTTTCAAGAAGATATTAAGTGATATTGAATTCTATTCTAATACAGCCTCCATTAGAGAAAGATCATGAGTAAATTAGAATTATGTTCAAATCACTTTTAGGATTTTTCTCTAGGAATCTGCAAAGGGCAAGTTACTATTCTTTTTAATTTTAATAGATATAAAATAAAAATAGGCCTCTGATGTCCTTAACTATGGAAATATACCTTACAATTTTTATTTAATATTGCATATTTCATAGATGTGGGAAGGTTTCTTGCTGCCTTCTTTTAAATCAAATGTTCTATTTTACAACCAAGTCTAAGACCCTATATGCTGCTGCTAAGTCAATTCAGTTGTGTCCAACTCTGTGCAACCCCATAGACGGCACCCCACCAGGCTCCACCATCCCTGGGATTCTCCAGGCAAGAACACTGGAGTGGGTTGCCATTTCCTTCTCCAATGCATGAAAGTGAAAAGTCAAAGTGAAGTCGCTCAGTCATGTCCTACTCTTTGAGACCCCAAGGACTTCAGCCTACCAGGCTCCTCCATCCATGGCATTCTCCAGGCAAGAGCACTGGAGTGGGTTGCCATTGCCTTCTCCCAAGACCATATATATAAAACGCAATGTTACATTTTAAAAGTTAGGTATGATATTTAAAGGAAATGTGGTATTCAAACTCAATAAATTCTCACTTAGAAGATATTTTCAAAGCCAAGGAATGGATTTTATCATTAACTGTGTAATGAGTTGTGTTGTAAATGAGGATTCTGATGTAAAGACCCAATTTTAAGCAACTTTGAAAAACCAACAGATGAGATTCTAAGATTACAAAACCTGGAAATTCATCTTAAGAAGAAATAGCCACTTTTGCCTCAAGGATGGTCCAACTGTGCTTTGCCAAGATAAAACAAATAAAACGGAATTTTGGAATTTTACTATCTTTCAAAGTATCTGATTTTATAAATTACCCTTCCCCTTTCATTTAATGTATGTATGTGCACACACACACACACACACTGTAATTTGGCAGAGACACATCCTCAAGCTCCACTGAAATGAATGGGACCAGTAATTGATTCCAGTGCCTCTCAGTTTATATTTACATAGCAGGTATGCCTGCCTTGGACACACACTGCTACTGTTTCTGATAGGAGTGTCAATCATGTATGGACACAGGCTTCTAAGACTGGATCAAATGGAGACTAAAGCAAAGGGGCTGATCCTTGGACCCATGCTAAGGGTAAATGCACACTAATCCCCCACACAGTAAGGTGCTATCTCTGGCTCTGAGGGCATCTGAGCAGTGACCCTCTGGGGAGAGGAAGACTTTGACACTGAGGAGGACACACAAGGGAGGTGAAAGTGGGGGATCAATTCTGTAAATGCTGGGCAGGAAAGAGCTGAATTTTAGGAATAGTAAACTCAGGGATGATGGCTACATAATCAGCAGATAGAGGAGATGCTTCAAAATTCGTGCCACAGGAAGACAGAGAGAGAAGGGAGTAATATTTTTATTGCAGACAAGGTTGCCCTGCCCTTGAAGGGAGATGAGTGTGCATGTGCTGAGTTGGCAGCAGCCAGCACGGACCACAGGTGAATTTACTTAGGTCCACCTTGGCATCCATCTTTCTTGGGGGAACATATCATTAACTCTTGACAACAGCTCTTTGGCTGCAGGCAGTTCAAAACAACGTCAGAGTGAGTGTCCTTGCCCACTAGAAGAGGACAGAAAGCAAGGGAGTTGTTCCTTTCTCTCACCTGCCAAAAGCATCATTTCTTGCCATTTTTAGTCTTTGCCACTTCTAACCTGGAGGGGTTATTTAAATACGAAAAGCATCTTTCACAGGACCATCTTGCATTTCGGAATTCGTAATTATGCCTCAAGGAGGCAAATTTGATTCCTTCTAGACACACAGCATCAGGAAAAAGTCTCAGGCTTAAACCTGAAGTATGTAAAGGTTACCCTATGCTTATTATGGAGATTTGCAATTGCCCTGGAAAACCAAAGCTGTGGACCTGCAAATGCTAGTCAGTCGGGTGGCAAAATGACCAGAGAGGGTGACTCAATATGTCAGGGACGTGGAGCCATATAATCTAACCTACTTAATATGGAAATTAAATTTTTCATTGATTTTAAATATTAAAATGACAGCTAAGTTATATGTTTTTCAGGACAATTCCTCTGGGGCTCCTCAAGTGGCAAACCTTTGATAAATAACTATCAGTCGTCTGACTCACATGTCTGGGACATAGTCATGTGCTAGCGCCAAGCATACCATAGTGTGAAAATATAACACAAACTCCATCTCCTGAAGGATGGCTTCCCTGATGACAGACGGATGTTTTTTAATATATATATGTATATAAATATATATATATATATATACACACACATACATATATAAATCATATCATATGATGTGATATAAATCAAATCATATGTATCATATATACATGATACAATAAGATATCAAATACTGTTTAGCCATGTGGTCCATTTTCCTAAGCTTATTATCTTGGTCAAATCTACATTCACACTCTAAGGGGTTAAAAATATATCTCTTTACAGTCTAAAGAAAAGTGGTGGTTATTTCACCACTACTACTACCAAAGTGATGATTAATAAACTGGATCTCAGTTACCATACATATTTGAGAGTCCGGGGAACAGATCATACTGTACCAGTTCCATGACTATACTAGTTCCTTCTTTTTATCTTCTTAAAGCACATACACACATTCAAGTTCTCCTGAGAGATGGCAACATAAAAACAGCCAGCCAGTAGAGTTATATTTTTTTATTATAAATCTGTTAAGAAAACAAGCAGAACCCAGCCAGAGTGGTCTTCTTAAATCTGTGTAATAGGCGAGTTCCTATCTCTTCAGCAGTTATAAAAAGACATAATAAATTGTTTCATACTCTATATACTTGAGCTCTATAGAAGAAAAATGTTTACAGACAGGAAAATGTTTCCTATTTCAAAGGAAATTATAGTTAATTACTGATAAAATTCCCTTTCATTTCAGAATGTTGGGGCTAGAAAGCCTGAGGAAAATTTAACTTCTATGAGCACTATTCAAGTGTATTCTAGAAAGTTCCATGCATAATGCTAACCAAAAAATGCCCTTGGTGATTCAGGAAGCCAATGGGACCAACTGTTATAAATGAATTATAAAACACTCATGAAGAATTCATCAAAAACAACTCTGTAGCTATGACAATAGAGCAGTCCCTCAGGGAGGCAGCCGATGCACAGGGAGACAAAATGCTCCTTGGCTGGTAACAGGGCCGGGGGACCCCTGTTGGAACTCACCTGACTCCTGCCCGTGGCTTCCTATCAGGCTCTTTTGGGAGCACCTCCAGAGAGCTAGTGAGGCCACGGCGGCAGGGAAGCTGAAGGCTGATGCCAGTCACTGGATGTCCCCAGTCTGACATGCTTGGGGGAAGTGTCTTCAAAAGCAGCATGAGACTTAGGCTCCTTGTATGTGCAGTGGGGGACTGGATAAGGGTCCATCTTTCTGTCCAGGAATCTGGTCTTCTGTAATGTGATTTAAGGATCCCCAAAAGGACCTCTGCCCCCAAATCATTTTCTCTTTTGGCTTTGAACCCTGAAATTCTATCATTACAACTTTCAATCTCTGGCTTACATCAGTTCTTCCCCTTCCCAAAAGGCAAATATTTTAAAGAAAATTAATAAATCAAGAAATGTTCAGTCTTAGTGTGATTTTTACACACAGGGAAGGGGAATGAGAGGGCTTCCCAGGTGATGCTAGTAGTAAAGAACCTGCCTGCCAATGCAGATAGACCTAAGAGATGTGAGTTTGATCCCTTGGTTGGGAAGATCCCTGGAAAAGGAAATGGCAACCCACTCCAGTATTCTTGCATGGAGAATCCCATGGACAGAGAAGCCTGGCAGGCTACGGTACATAAGGTTGCAAAGAATCAGACACGACTGAAATAACAGCATACACACACGCATGAAGGGGAATGAGAAGCAGAAAAGCACCCAGGGAAATTCCTGGAAATAAGAGGCAAAATTGTCAAGGGAAGGTCAGGAAAGACAAACGTTGTCTACTCTGATATTTAACCATGTATGGAGGAAAACACAAAAATCTGTACTGTTTGAAGGTTTAATTTACTCTTCACCACCACTGGCTCCACTGGCAAGACCAACTATCCAAACTATTTTGAGGTTAACCTGAGAAGGAAAACATAATTTGTTGCATTTCACATGTTGATCAATAAAGAAGGCATTCAGTGTCATCTACAGCACATTATTATTATTATTTTTTTTTAGTCTCTAGTTCCTATACTTTTTTTTTTTTTTTCATCTATTTTTATTAGTTGGAGGCTAATTACTTCACAACATTGCAGTGGGTTTTGTCATACATTGACATGAATCAGCCATGGAGTTACACGTATTCCCCATCCCGATCCCCCCTCCCACCTCCCTCTCCACCCGATTCCTCTGGGCCTTCCCAGTGCACCAGGCCGGAGCACTTGTCTCATGCATCCCACCTGGGCTGGTGATCTGTTTCACCATAGATAGTATACATGCTGTTCTTTCAAAACATCCCACCCTCACCTTCTCCCACAGAGTCCAAAAGTCTGTTCTGTATTTCTGTGTCTCTTTTTCTGTTTTGCATATAGGGTTATCATTACCATCTTTCTAAATCCCATATATATGTGTTAGTATGCTGTAATGTTCTTTATCTTTCTGGCTTACTTCACTCTGTATAATGGGCTCCAGTTTCATCCATCTCATTAGAACTGATTCAAATGAATTCTTTTTAATGGCTGAGTAATATTCCATGGTGTATATGTACCACAGCTTCCTTATCCATTTGTCTACTGATGGGCATCTAGGTTGCTTCCATGTCCTGGCTATTATAAACAGTACAGCACATTATTTTAAAAATTTTCTTGTTCAGATAGGAGGCACTGCAAATGCGGCGCAAGTGTCTTCTAGAACAAAAGCCACTGCTCCCTCGGCAGGGCTGCCCCAGCACTGTCCTGCATCAGACGTCTTCACAGTGTCTCCATCTAGCCATCTAGTTGCCTCCTCACTAGTTTGTGAGCAACTAGCAGGGAGAACAAAAGTTTTTCACATACCAAGATTTCCCCAACATCTAACCCAGTGCAGGGATGCCAGAAGAAAACAATGGGGAAAGGGTGCTTTCAAAGTAGGCTTAGAACCTCATGAGTGATAATTCTGTATAACCACAAACATGAAAAAAAGGACCAGGTTCCCTGGGTTTCTATCACTCTGACATTTGTCATAGGCTAGCAATGTTGTACTATTTTATATTTCTTAAGCATCAAATCCTGTTTAATTCCACAGAAACAGGACAGCTGCTTTGGATGGAGCCAAAGCTTGTTGCATCTCAAACTAAGAAAGTGTTTCCTATTATTTTTGTATAATTTTGAACCTAAATGAAAATCTGATGAGAGCCATGGATCCTCTTCCCAAGCACATGCGCACACCCACACATACACACACATATACACTCTAGAGTCCCGTTTTAGGAATCCGAGTATGAAGTTCATGAACCAGGTCACAGTGAAGGCTTATTAGATCCATGCATGCATGAGATGGGCACCCGGTACGGGGCTGTGGTTTTTGTACAAAATGATGTGGTTAGACTTGACCGGCATTTCTCAAGGGTGGTACGCCAACCAACTGCTTCTGAAGCACCTGGGAGAGGGAAGGGGGTGTCTTAAAAATGCATAATATGGCTCCTGCTTCATATGCAGTAAAGCAAGGTATTTCAGAAGGCACCCTAGAATCTGCTTTTTAAACTCGTGCTACATTTCAGCAAGCGTACTGAGAAGTGAAACCCACAACATCTACCCCTGAGAGTTCTGATCTTTTAACACCTAGTCACATGTATTTTCACAAAGTTAGACAGTACATTCTGATGGACGTCCGGAGTTGTACCAGATTCTCCACAATAAGAGCCCTCTGCATCCCCCAGGACTCAGTTTGGCAAGTAAGTATTTTTAATTCTTTTGATAACCTTGACAGTGTGCAGTGACATTCCCACACTGCCTGTCTACCGTCAGTGCCACGGGCTTTTCTTTTTCCTCCATCGAACTGCAAATCTGCTCAGCCTCTGAAAGGTTAGCCCTCCCTAAAGCAAGCTAAGTGACCTTGAGTCCTTCTGATAGCGGCAGCACCTGGAACCCTTTTCCAACAGCTTGTGGGCAGTCAAGTAGGTCTCGGCAAGCTGTGTGAAACAGGCCACAGCATGACCTGTGGCAAGGCACCTTGAAAACACCATGATTTCCTCTTGACCGAGCCTGGGCATGATCAGAACACTGAGCTGACCTCTGCTGGGGACAGTTAGTGGAATTGGGAAGCCTGGGGAAGAACAGCAAAATGCGGCAGAAAAGAAAGCAAATCAGCATTTCCAGCACTGTTGCAGAACTTTGCATACAGAGCTTGAAAGGTATCTTATTTTAGCAAGAGGAAAATGGGATACCTAATTGCATGGAAAAGCTATAATTTCAGCAGTGAATGCACCTGCTTGCGTAAATATAAAATGACATTTTAAAATCTGAATGAGCAAATGGCTGAGAGAAAATGTACCCTTTCCCGAGTCCTGCTTCAGTTCCACGTGATGACGGCTGGGTGGGCAGGCAGGCTGTAGTGGGGTAGAACTAAACCTTTCGATGAATACATCAGGGTCCACCATGCACCAGGCACTGCGCCAGCCGCTAGGAATAAATGGTGGGTGCACATCAACAGGCCTCTGCCCTCAGGAAGTCTGTCATCTAGTGGAGAGATAAGGATTAACCAAATAACCACTTCCGTGTAGAAGCAGTACTGCTCTACGCAAAGGAACAAGGTTCTTTGAGAGGATCTAACAAAAGAACGGAAACAGCCTGGAAAGACAGGTTTCCTGAGAGAGTGACACTCAGTGGAGATCTCAGAAATGATGAGGATGGTCACAGCTAAGGATGGTCACAGGATGAAGGAAGGAAGGAAGAAGTCAATGCAGGTGGGACACACAGTCTATTTTATTGATAGGAATTTGCCAAAATGTGGATAAATGAGAGCCACAGGTGAATGAAAGTTGAATTTATAGGATACAGGCCTTCAAGATGGACGTGTGCTCTGAGATGTTAAGATACCCAGTCACTGGGTCTGTGGGGGAACATGAGGGAGGGCTCAGTGTTCACTACACCTGCCCAAACAAAACCAGCAAAAACTTTCTGTTGTTGTGGGGGTGATATTAGTTTCTGAATTTCTAGTCATTAAAATGGCTTTTATAGGAGAAGGAAATGGCGACCCACTCCAGTACTCTTGCCTGGAAAATTCCATGGACAGAGGAGCCTTGTAGGCTGCAGTCTATGGGGTCACAAAGAGTTGGACACGACTGAGCAACTTCACTTCACTTCTTCACTTCATATCCTTCTACTCTTCTGTATATTCATTCTGTTAATTTTTGAGAGTTTGATATTGAAACTCCAACTAAAAATCTTTATCTACTTAAAAAGATAATTGTAATATATAGTGGAACTATATGTAACCTTGTTCTGCATTTTCCAAGTCTCCTATAAATGTGTTATCATACTTTCATAATTTAAAACAATAAAATTTAAAAAAAATTTAAAAAATGGCTTTTATAAAGAATCTGAGTTAAAACATCACTAATTATGAGAGAAATGCAAATCAAAACTACAATGAGGTATTAGTTCACACTGATCGGAATGACCATCATCAAAAATATCCACAAACAACAAATGCTGAAGACGATGTGGAGAAAAAGGGACCCTTCTATATTGTTGGTGAAAATGTAAACCGGTATAGCCACTATGGAGAACAGTATGGAGATTCCTTAAAAAACTAAGAATAATTCAACTACCATACGACCCAGCAATCCCACTCCTGTGTGAATATCCCGAGAAAACCATAATGTGAAGGGATGCATGCCCACCAAAGTTCACTGCAGTGTCATTTACAATAGCCAAGACATGGAAGCAACCTAGATGTCCATCAACAGAGGAATGGATAAAGAAGATGTGGTACATAAACACAATGAAATATTGTGCTGCTATGTATGTGCTCAGTAATGTTGGACTCTCTGTGAATCCACTGACTGTAGCCCACCAGGCTCTTCTGCGCACAGAACTTGCCAGGCAAGAACACTGCAGTGGGTTGCCCCTTCCTTCTCCAGGGGATCTTCCCAACCTGGGGATCAAACCGGGGTCTCCCATGTTGCAGGCAGATTCTTTACCTTCTGAGTTCCCAGGGAAGCCTAGTGAGCAACTAATGTGGTTTGATTTTCTCTTCCTCACCTCATCCTCACACTGTCACTTCTCTTTGTTTAATTCAGGCCACTGGTAGAGCCTCAGCTCTCCTTCCATGTTACCCTCAAGCACTGAATTTACACCAAGTTTTGACCTTTTTACAAAAATATTCAGAGTTATAACATATCTGGGTGTCTTATACAAGTGATTTCTTTCAAAAGTCAGCTAAAACAGCATCGATTGATAAGTATAATTTGATTGGAATCATTTGTCCCACGCTGTAAAATTTTTGCCCCCACATTCAGAGGAATAAAACTAAAATGAGCTTTTCTCTTTTAAGAAATGTATGTCTCAGCAGGGTAATAAGCCAAATGGCCTTTCCACTCCAAACTCTTCATAATTCTTCTGTGTTGATGCATGATCCTATTCCATGCATAAAGTTCCCCACAAACAGAAGAGTAGGAAAGAAGACTCAAATGCATAGTGTGGCCTAGTATTTCCCAGAGAGAGACTCAGAAAGACAAAATCTGAGTAAATGAGAGAGTATTCCCATCTTTAGTGTTTCTGCCTCCCAGGGAGAAGGGGCTGAAAAAATCCTAAGTAATGCAATTCGCCTTCCTAGGCGGGTGGGCCAGCTCTTTAATAGGCATATATTTAACAGTTATCATTTATTGAGTACTTACTGTGCGCCAGGTACTATGTTTGGTCCTTTATATAAATTACTTTATTTAAATCTCACAACAACCCTGAAAGGTAGGTATACTTACAGATGTTTTACAGATGGGCCCCTACATATTTCCTACAGTCCTTTGCTCTTCAACAAAGTCTACAGTGTCATAAATATTTTGTGTAGGTAAATTTTCGGAAATTGAGACTAAGAAAAAAAGATAGTAAAGTTGAGATAAAGCCCAGGGATAAAGCTGAGACACAAAATATATGCCTTAAGATTCCTTTGATTTGTTAGTGATGAATTAAAATCTGAGTCCCCAGCACCCAAAGCAAAGAAATAAAGGCTATCATCTTCACAGGTTATAGTGTCCTTAAAATATAAGAAGAATCCAAATAATGCCTATGGGAGACAATATTAATCAATTAAAGAACTATTCGCCATTGTGCCCAGACATACCCTGAGAATTCATCTCAATACAGTGCTCCAGGCAGCAACCAATCAACCAAAGTTAGCACAGGAGATGAAATGTGTTCATGAGCCTTGGTCTAAATCAAGGGTGGCAAACTACAATAAAAACACCTATTTTTGTGAATAAAGATTTATTGCAACATGGTCCCACTCAATTGTTCACATATGGTCTATGGTTGCTTCTGAACTTCAATGGAAGCATTGAGCTATTGAGGTAGAGTTTGTGAAACAAAACCTAAAATATTTACTGTATGACTCCTTATAGAAAAAGTTTACTGAACCCTGATATAGATGCATTATCAAACTAAAGCAAAATTAGCAGGCCTGTGTGTGTATACAACTGACATTGTTTAACTTACATTTATTATTTCCCCTTACATATTGAACAATGTGATGGGGTTCAGGTGTATGAAAATAAGTTGTACAGAGTTGTTACCATGAAAGAGTTCACAACCTAGTTACAGAAATGACTAAACAGATAATCACGAGATAATTTGATTGGTTCTAAAATATAAGTACATACAATTTGCTGTGTGAACCCAACAAAGTGATTTAAAATTCTAATATCCCAGAGAGACTTCTTAAGCATTCTAATGCTTTCCACTTGACCACACAACCTAAAAAGTCAGAAAGAGTCTTGGAAATTACAGTCCTGCAGCAATCCTCAAAGGAAATGAGTGGATAAAAATGTAACCAGACAATATAAAGAGTGGCTGCTTCAACTTGAAAAATGAAAATGTCCCTAGGCATTCTAAAAACAACAGGCAACTGGTGATGCCCCATAAAAAACTAACTTAAACAACTTTGGATTCTCAAAACTGTCATTTGTTGGGAGCCACATAATCATGAGAAAATGAACAAGGTTCCAAAGAGACATGTAAAGTTTAAATTAGGATTCACAGGAGATTGGCAGAGACATAATAAAATTCATAATTATAGTAATCCACAGCTGCTTCAACCTTAGAAAATAATGAATTGCTTAGTGAGGGCTGTTAAATGGCAAGTGAAAACCATCTGCTATGGAGCAGTGTCTTATCTTTAGGTCCTATAGCCACACAGTCCATATCCAATAGAGACTCACCTCAAAATCTATCATTGCAACAAGCAACTTCCAAATGTCATAAATCAGTATGGAAATTGTCAGACAAGAAAAAAACATAAACTTTGCCATTCACAATACTCAATTATTAATTGCCTTTTATTCCCCAAGATAGTACCTGTGATTCTTCTTCAAAACATATTGATCTGAATGCCCTAGGATAAAGAAGTCATTAAATAAGTCAATATGACTTATGACACCCACTCAATAAACCAAGCTTTCTTTTCTAACACAAATCATATGTCCACATTCAGGCAATTCAATACTGAAGGTGAGTAGAGTGTTAGAAGGCAGGTGGCTTGCCATTTCTACTTTGAATAGCTATTTATAAATTGAGCTGGGAGCTCTGAAATCTTTCCTTCAGAGATGTATGAAATAAAATTTTATATATAATACATTTTAACTTAGTATTTAATGGTATCCTTTCAAATAACTAGATAAATTCTCAGGGCCCCTTTTTTTGGTTCTTCAGTTAAAGAGAAAATTAAATTGGATATATGTGTGTGTGTGTGTGTGTGTGTGTGTGTGTGTGTGTGTGTGTCCTATGTAATTTTTCAAATGAAAGTTGTATAAATGATAGCTTGATTCTGTAATACCTCATTTAACAAGTGCCATCAGGGAATGAATAGTTCCACATAAGTGAATGTCCCATTTAACTCAACTTCACAGTCTAAATGATGAAAAATTATTTTAACCTCTTTTCATGGTAATGTTTCTAAACTGAAACACATACTTCTGCAATTTTTCAGAGTATGCATGGAAGAAAATCCAGTGGGTTTTTTTTTTTTTTTTTTGGATGATTTAAGGTCATTTTTTGGAATATGAAAGGAGGGTTGAAATGTGCACACCTCCTGCATATGAAACTGGCTCCCACACCAAATCTCCCTGATACTGTAAGAGGCTCTGGGTTCTCCTTCCATAAGCAGATAACCCGACTTCTAAGCAGCTACTTTATGCACAACTGTCTACCCTCAAGACCTGGAAAATGTTTAACCTTCCTAATGGAAAGAGGTAGGTGTATGGGTTTTGTGATGTTTCTTCTTAGTCCTTCTTTGTTAACCACCTTGTTCATTATAGTGCTTCAGACAGTTGAAATGCAAAAATAAGGTCTATCCATCAGATAAGTGCAATATAAGAAGCCAGAAATATGAAGACTGAATGGATATTTACTTTTTATTAGAAGTTATAAAGAACTTCCCTTTAGATTCACATGCTCCAAGAAAACCCATCAAAAGGCATGAAGTGTTATCTTTGAAATCTATTATGTTTATAATGCTCATGGATGGGTCAACCAAAATAAGGAATTCTTATGAAAATCTAAATGGTGCTGGTATGATTTGTCTTATGAAAGTTACACAGCTTTACATTCTGACCTAAATATTCATTAATTGAGCCAAAACTGAAGCTACACATTTCATCTCTGGCTCTTTAGCATTGTGTACAGTATCAGGCATTAGAGGTAGGCACTCAGTAAATGCTTGGTGAATGAATGAATCAAAAGACTCTGGTGTCACAGAAACATTTTTAAAGTTCAATATCCAAATTTTAGATAATCAGTTTACTTAAATTACAACAGTTATTCTTCTCCATTTTATAACAAAAAAATTCATAAGCAATTTCAGATGTCAGAGCTATATATAATGGATGGACCATTTGCTCCAGAATCTGTGCCACTATTCTCTTTATGAACCAAAGCAATTAGAAAAGCAATTAGAGTCTGGAAAGCTCCTAAAGCCACAGTTTAAACATTTTTATAAATAAGCATTATAAAACTTTTAAGTTTTATTCTATCACATACTGGAACAGATAAGCAACATTTAGTTCCATATATCTTATTTGCCCAAATAATGTTTTAAAATATTACTTGTGATGGACCAACTTCTTAAAATATCAAGAAAACAAATGTACGAGAATGAAAGGACAATACCAAGGAGTTTTTGGTTCTTTCACTCGGCTTCTGGAAACCAACATGAAACAGTGAAAAATTCCATATTAATGAACAACAATCACCTTAACTTCCATATGGTTTTGGTTAAGCATGAGCCTTAGGCTCATGTGGTTTTGGTTAGCCTTAGGTTCATATGGTTTTAGGCTCATATAGTTTTTATTTAAGCATGAGTCTTAGGCTCATATGGCTTTGGTTAAGCATGAGCCAGCTGCAAAAGATTGAAAGCAGGAGGAGAAGGGGACGACAGAGGATGAGATGGTTGGATGGCATCACCGGTTCGATGGACATGAGTTTGAGCAAGTTCCGGGAGTTGGTGATGGGCAGGGAAGCCCGGGTGCTGCAGTCCATGGGGTGGACAACTGATCAAAAGAACTGACTGGAGCATGAGCCTGTAGTTACCCTTTTGTCCACCAGATGGCATTCATGAATCAAAAGAAATACCTAAATAAAATGATACTCAAGAGGAAAACAAAAAACTCTGAAGGATGGCTGGCCTCTTCTTGACTAGATGAGCAGTTGATAAAATTCAATTATGATAAAGCAGATGACTGTCTGTACAGGGCTGCAAAGCAAGCCTAGTAATTCATTCATCTATGCATTCTTGTAACATAATCACCATGGGTTAACAATGCTCCTAGCATTATGGTGAATATAGAGAACAAGAAAATCCTTGCCCTCAAAGAGCTTATGATTTAAGGAAGCAGATGAGGGGCAAACAGATAACTACAAATGACAGCAGTAACTACAAACAATAAATTCTCTAACTGAGAAGCCTTGGAGACACCATGTCAGAAGGGATGTACGGGCTGAATCTTGAGAGATGGTAGGAATGAGCAGAACAATGGACTGGGTAGTAATCCAGGCAGAGAGCACAGCCCACACAAAGACAGAGGCACAAAAAAGCCTAGACTGTTTCCGGCTAAAATTGGGTGCAGGGCTGCAGTGGACTGTACCAAAGGGGAAGAAAACGTGGAGGAAATAGAAGATTAAGAACTAACAGCAGACTGGAACCACATATGTATACTTAGGAATTTTCATTTTAACTTTAATTCTATGAAAATAATAAGTAGGAATAGCTAATATTTATTAAAAATCTTTCTAATGTTGAACACTAGGCTAACACTCAAAATGTTTACTCCTCATTATAACTCTCAAGAATATGTACTACTGTTATACCTATTTTTCAAATAAGGCCAAAAATATCACTTAACTTGCTTAGCTTAGTAAATGGTAAAGCTGGAATTTCAACCCAAGTCACTATTTGCTTCTAGTCCAAATTACTAAATCCATAGCTTGAAAAGCTGGCGAGGTAATGCTCAAAATCCTTCAAGCTAGTCTTTAGCAGTATGTGAACCAAGAACTTCTAGATGTGCAAGCTGAATTTAGAAATGGCAGAGGAACCAGAGATCAAACTGCCAACATCTCTTGGATCACAGAGAAAGCAAGGGAATTCCAAAAAACATCTGCTTCACTGACTATGCTAAAGCCTTTGACTGTGTGGATCACAACAGCAAACTGTGGAAAATTCTTCAAGAGATGGGAATACCAGACCACTTTACCTGTCCCCTGAGAAATCTGTGTTTGGGTCAAGAAGCAACAGTTAGAACAAGACATGGAACAACAGACTGGTTCAAAACCTGGAAAGGAGTATGACAAGACTATATATGGTCACCCTGCTTATTTAACTTCTATGCAGAGTACATCATGCAAAATGCCAGGCTGGATGAATCACAGACTTGAATCAAGATTGTTCGAAGAAGTATCAACAACCTCCAGATATGCAGATGATACCACTTTAATGGCAGAAAGTGAAGACGAACTAAAGAGTCTGTTGATGGGAGAGAAAGAGGAGAGTGAGATAGCTGGCTTAAACTCAACATTCAAAAAACCAAGATCATGGCATCCAGTCCCATCACTTTATGGCAACAGATGGGGGAAAAGTGGAAACAGTGACCGATTTTATTTGGGGTGGGGGGGTCCAAAATCACTGTGGACAGTGACTGCAGCCATGAAATTAAAAGATGTTTGCTCCTTGGAAGGAAAGCTATGACAAACCTAGACAGAGTACTAAAAAACAGAGATCACTTTGCCAACAAAGGTCTGTATAATCAAATCTATGGTTTTTCCAGTAGACATGTACGGATGTGAGGGAGGGACCATAAAGAAGGCTGAGCATCAGAGAACTGATGCTTCTGAACTGTGGTGTTGGAGAAGACTCTTTGAGAGTCCCTTGGACTGCCAGGAGATCCAACCAGTCAGTCTTAAAGGAAAGGAGATCAAACCAATCAATCCTAAAGGAAATCAACCTTGAATATTCATTAAAAGGACTGATGCTGAAGCTCCAATACTTTGGCCACCTGCTGTGAAGAGCTGACTCACTGGAAAAGACCCTGATGCTGGGAAAGATTGAGGGAAGGAGAAGTGGATGGCAGAGGACGAGATGGTTGGATGGCAACCACCTCAATGGACATGAGTTTGAGCAAACTCTGGGAGATAGTGAAGGACAGGGAAGCCTGGCATGCTGCAGTTCATGGGATTGCAAAGAGTTGGACATGACTCAGCAACTGAACAAGCTTGAAAAAGCTTCTTGCAGAGTCTACAATACAAACAAACCCCTAAAGTGTTTTAAACAAAAGAATGGCCCACCACGACTGTGATTTAAAACAGCAAATGGGGCGGTAGTGAGGAGGATGCAATGACGTTAAGAAGATTCTGTCAGAAAGGAAATCTGAGGTAGATAATACTAAGTTAATCATATTAAGTTAGACAGAAACAGACAAATTCTTTTCAAATACACTTGCCCAAGGATGCCTTAAACTGACTTTGTCATATTGAGACTAAAATTTTGTTCTTTTTTTAAAAAACAATTTCCAGACTGCACAGTTAACTATGCCTTGTTATTTTGTCGCTAAGTCATGTCCAACTCTTTTAACCCCATGGACTGCAGCCTGCTAGGCTCCTCCGCCCATGGGATTTACCTGGCAGGAATACTGGAGTGGGTTGCTATTTCCTTCTCCAGGGCATCTTTCTGGCCAGGGATCAAACCCGAGTCCCCTTGAGCCACAAGGGAAGCTCTCACTGTACTTTGGGGCCTTATAAAGTAAATATTTCTTAGAGAGATTCCAAGGTATTATGATTGAATCAAGTTTCAGTTATTCTTTTTTTTTTTTTTTTCCCCAGCTTGAGGTATAATCAACATGTAAATTTGTAAGATATTTAAAGCGTACATCATGGTGACTTGATATATTTTTTTTACAATGTGAAAGGATTCCTCCCATTTAGTTAATTAACACATTCATCACCTCATATTTTCCTCTTCCTTCTCATCCCCTTTCTCGTCCTTCTCCTTCTTTTGTGGGGGTGGGAATATTTAAGTTCTACTCTCTTAGCAAATTTCAACTATACAATCCAATTGTTCTTTAAGTGGGCAATAATAGGCAAAGTGTTAGTCACTCAGTTATGTCAGACTCTTTGTGTGACTGACTCTTTTGTCTCTCCATGAACTGTAGCCCGCCAGCCTCCTCTGTCCATTGAACTCTCCAGGCAAGAAAACTGGAGTGGGTTGCTTTTCCCTTCACCAGGGGATCTTCCCAATCCAGGGATCAAATCCAGGTCTCCTGCATTGGCTGGCAAATTCTTTACCATCTAAATTAGGCAATAATTGGGAAGAGGTGACTTAGAATGACCTATATGATAACTTACTTTTCTTATACACTTGGTGGTTGAAGGAAAAACTATAGCATTCTTGTTGAGTTACCTCATAGATTTGTGAATCAACTGTGACAGATGAATCTAAGAGTGAGAATGCATGAAGAAATGGGAGTTATTTTCTCTATGGCTTTAAAAGAATAGTTGAACCAATTTACAGATGCTACTTTAAAAACTAAATTTCCTAGCAAGTTCCCAGCATTCTAAACAGTATGCCGTTGGTCTGTCCTTAGGTTCCCACTGTGGACCCACTATAATAACTGTTTCTCCCTACTACCCACCTACTTTCAAAACCCGTGGAAATGGCTAGGCATGCTTTCCTTGGGGAAGTAATTCTAGTTCATGGTAAACTATGGGGCAACAAAGTTTTCCGTTGTTCTAGTTTCCTCTGGAAGGAGTCCCCAACAGGACTATGAAACACGGGTTCCTGTTCACATTGCAATTGGCCGGCTCTGTGGCTATGTTCTCCGGCACATGGTATTAACCTCTCTGACCTTCGGTCTCCTCATTGATAAGGCAGGGGAGCGGGCTGGAGGAAAAATACTGGGTTGGAGGATCTTCAAATTCCTTCCTGTCTGAAATTTTATTACATGAATTTTTAAAGTATATGTATGTTTGCAAGTATTTAATGTTTCCCTCTGTCACACCAGGTGGCTCAGGGGTAAAGGATCCACCTGCCAATGCAAGACATGCAGGAGACACGGGTTCGATCCCTGGGGTGAGAAGATCCCCTGCAGGAGGTACTGGCACCCCACTCCAGTACTCTTGATGGGGAAATCCCATGGTCAGAGGAGCTGGGCGGGCTACAGTCCATGGGGTTGCAGAGAGTCAGATACAACTAAGGGACTGAGGACATATTCACACGCACACATCTGTTAAACCATCCTATTTGGGAGGTGCTCATGAGTAATTTAAGGCAGGATACAAAAAAAAAAAAAAAAAAAAAATCTATAAAACCTATATAACCATAGAACCTGAGAATTTACTATAATTCAACAGACTAATCACACAGGAAAAAACAGTAGTTTACAAGTTGCTTACATCCGTTTTGCAAACTTTCTGTTTTGCAGGTATACTAAGCAGTAATCTCTCAAAGTTAAATAGTACAAGCCTAATGAACAGAAGGCACATTGATTATCCAGATGGTTAAAAATATGCTCATGTTTTTGTATATCATTGGAACAGAAGTAGTTTAAAAACCTCTGTTAACTTCAGTGACTTAGCAGCCATCCATTGGCAGTGCGAAGCCATTACTGAATTAACAGAACCAGCTCAGAAATCAGATGGCTTCAAATTCCCGCTGACAGTTAGCGACACTAAACAAATCCACTTATTAAATAACAGCAACTCTCTTGTTGAGTCTTAACTAAAGCAGCAAAAACGAGACCTAGTGTGACTGATTTTCAACATCATAGGAGTATAGTGTTAATAAGCAGTCATGATTTAAGAATGAAGCAGGAAAATACTTGTAAGAATTTAAAAATGACACTTTAAGGCAAGCACTAAATGTTAGTCCTTTAAAAAAAAAAAAAAAGACTGACATATCAGACTTAAACCATACAACTCTTCATTTTAGGTAGATCTATACCTATAAAGCCATGAAATTAAAAGATGCTTACTCCTTGGAAGGAAAGTTATGACCAACCTAGACAGCATATTAAAAAGCAGAGACAATACTTTGCCAACAAAGGTCCATCTGGTCAAGGCTGTGGTTTTTCCAGTGGTCATGCATGGATGTGAGAGTTGGACTGTGAAGAAAGCTGAGTGCCGAAAAGTTGATGCTTTTGAACTATGGTGTTGGAGAAGACTCTTGAGAGTCCCTTGGACTGCAAGGAGATCCAACCAGTCCATCCTGAAGGAGATCAGTCCTGGGTGTTCACTGGAAGGACTGATGCTGAAGCTGAAACTCCAATACTTTGGCCATCTGATGGGAAGAGTTGACTCATTGGAAAAGACCCTGATGCTGCGAGGGATTGGGGGCAGGAGGAGAAGGGGGCGACAGAGGATGAGATGGTTGGATGGCATCACTGACTTGATGGACATGGGTCTGAGTAAACTCCAGGAGTTGGTAATGGACAGGGAGGCCTGGCGTGCTGCAATTCATGGGGTCGCAAAGAGTCAGACACGACTGAGCGACTGAACTGAACTGAACTGATACCTATAAAAGTATTCAGCAATAATTATGTATTGAAGAACTTAGAAAATATCCTGAACTTGTGACATAACAGTTTCCATAGCTCAGTGACTCTTTATGCTAATTCATTGCCCTTTGAAGCATAAAACGTTGTATGAATCTAGAATTTTAAAAACAGTACAAAGTATTGAAGTGATTTAACCTGAAAATAGGCATTTTATTCCTATTGTGTCAGAGTTCCCTTATGTGGTTTTGTACTCTTTTATCATTAAAGAAAATGGATGATAAATGAGAAGTGTTTTAATTCAGAGATGACTATGAAATGAATTTAAATTATTTTACTAGCTCCTGGGAAACACATTTTATTAAAATTGATTCAGAGTTTACTTTTAATTCTGTGAGACTCTGTAAATACTTGGAGATTTAATTATTTCAAACAAAAACATACAAGTTGCTACTAGAGGTAAAAAAAAAAAATGAACCGAAATATTTTGGTGAATACAATGAAAATGTTCACAAGTGCTACTACTTATTGAACATTCACTATGGGCCAGAAACTTAGCTAAGAATCATACATGTATATTCCTGCAACGAAAGTAAACAAAAAATTAAGAAAAAAATCTACTTGGCCAGTCCCAAAATCACACTAGATTGTCTTTCTTGAATGAAATTCATCCCATTTCAGAGTTATTCTATAAAACACTGCATAATTATTACTCCATATGGGGCTCCACCTACATGAAATAAAAAATGAGAGTAATTTAAAAGGCCATGATTAATAATTACGTTGACCAATAAATTAAACTCTCATAAAAAAGAAATAAAATAATATTAGGCAGGATTCATTAAGTCCATTAAGTGAAAGTTGCTCAGTCGCGTCCGACTCTTGGCGACCCCATGGACTACACAGTCCATGGAATTCTCCAGGCCAGAACACTGGAGTGCACAGCCTTTCCCTTCTCCAGGGGATCTTCCCAACCCAGGGATTGAACCCAGGTCTCCTGCATGGCAGGTGGATTCTTCACCAACTGAGCTATAAGGGAAGCCCATTAAGTCTACTAGGAAACATAAATCACACACTATTTCTAATACTTCATATTTTAGGGTATTTTGCATTACAATGAACCTGACAGTAGATATCTGGTACAGTTACACAATAAAATAACTTGTATGTTAAGAAACAATTCTGTTGATGTTGCCACCATATTTCAAAACATAAGACAAACACACCACTGGGAATACTAACCATCTGAGAAACTCTATTCACTTACAGCTGTTTAGAGAAGGCATTACACAAGTTTCTTCACGTGTTGTCAGACTGATAACTTAGGACTGAATGAATCTTGAGCCATTAAAACAATGTCAAAAAAATCAATGAAAATTCTCTCCCAATTCCCCACACATGACCATTATAATAGAGGAGAGGAAGAAACAGACAAACAAAACACCTAGGTAGACTCCATCTCAAATGTGACTCAGAAAGTCTTAGGTTATCACAGGACCTTTGAATATGTTTCTTCAACAGGACTTGTTAGCCATTGGGAGAGCAAGAGTGGCCTAGGACACAGTAGCTGGCACCTCCAACTTTACTGGATTGTCAAAATGTTTCTCTGATCTTTCTACCATACAATAAAATATGAACCATTCAAAGGGAAAAATGCATTCTTTATGAGCAGATTTAGTGCAAGGGCCTGATGATATTTTCCAGCAGTGGAACAGCTAGTAATTAAATATCAAGGAGTTAATGACCTGGCTGACTCAACAAGCTTTGATTTGGTGCAATTAAGACTCCTTCACTAAAGCTCATTCTTCTCTGGGGTCTCTGAGGTGCAGAGCTCCAAGTCCCAGGACAAGTCGCTGGGAAGAGCAAATAAAGGAGCAGCAACTTCTACTATTTATGCAATGCCACTTCAGTTCTGCCTGGGTATACACCATCTCCGTATTTTCCAGTATTTCTGCTGCAGTGCAGATTTCTGGCCTGGCAAACTGGAACTGATGGATCACTATTCTTTCGACCACACAGAACCAAACATAAAAGCCATTTATATACATATGCTTACACAAATGTATGCAGCTAGTCACTCCCCAGCCTCCTTCCTGCCAGAAAGGTTACCCCACAGCTGTCACAAATCACATTATTCAAAGATGTAGCTTGAGGAGAGATGAGATTAATGGATTAGAATCTAAACTACATCCTGCAAGATGAGAGAATTACGTGATTGTCAATATGAAGTTCATTTGCAATTTAAAAAAAAGTTAACAGTCCCACAGACAACACGTTCTCATGACTTTAAGGAAAAAACATTGTATAGAAATTGCCTTGTTCACTTTGAGCAATGACAGTGAAAAACCCTCTCCCCAGAGACTTTTTTTAGCCACGAAGGAAGCAAGGCACCAGACATGAAAAAGAAGAGATGGAAAAATCTAGACTCTCCCCAAAGTCTTACCAGTTCAGTTCCCTGGACATTCCAGCACCCAGGTCTTCACAGGTGCATAAACTGTGCACTCACCCTTTTATGGCCTGTAACTTACCTTCAGGGTTTAGGGTGTAAGGCTTTTGTTTTCAAATAAATATTTTGTCCCTGTCTACATATATTTATATGATGGAACACAACACAACCATCAAAAATGATGTAAAAGAAGTTTTAATAATGTGAAAAATTTACAGTACTGCTCCCTGGAAAAATGTTTACCAAACTGTTGCTCTGGTGTGAACTCACATACACATAAAACAAGGATGTACACCACTACACAGAAGTACTATCAACAGTGGTTCTCTCTGAGTAGAGGAATTACATGTGATTTTTTTTTTTCCTCAAGTTTTTTGTATTTTTGAGGATTTCTACAATGAATACATATTACTTTAATTTAAAAAAAATTGGATTAAAAAAAGGGAAAAAGGAAGAAAATACAATAGGTAGATAGGTGGTACCATGGGAACACTGAATGTGCTATCTCTTAAATTAACCTCCTTAAATGTCAAGCTTCCCTCCTTTCCAATCATTTTGACTCTGGTCACAGCAGAAAACCTACCAAAAAGGCATGTGTGGTAGGGCAGAGCAGAACAGGCACAGATGTAACCCACAAAAAATCAAAGTCTAAAAACAGAAGAGGCAGCTGAGAAGTACACTATATAACACCAGCCCAGAGAGGAAAGTTATGAGGCATGTAGTTTAAACATAGTTTAATGGTTTTCAGTTTTTAAGAAACTGATCATCTAGATTTCTTGTTTTTCATATCCTCATCTTGCCAACTTACATTTAAAATGAATAACATGCTAAAGTTGAAAACATTTGCTTTTGTTACCTGTTAGCTTTAGGAAAAAAAAAAAAAAGACCAATTCCCTGTAGGAACAGGATTAATGACATATGGTAATTACACCATTAGGCTGAAATATCCATAACAACATAAACCTCCATTAAAAACATTTCTCAAGAGGAACTTTTATTAAAGAGAGATGCAGCCATTTTAAATTCATAAACAGAAAGTTTTGGGTCAAAACACCTTTTCTCTGTAGACTGTCTGAAGTCATTTTTTCCACCATTCCTGGCCCAGATTTCAGATAAAGAGAGAAAGTTAGGTTACAGCCCAGGCAAGACAGTATGTGAAGCTCTCAATTCAGGAAAAATTGTCAAGGCAACAAAAAGAATGTACACTTTCTATTTGTGTGCTATAAATTCTTGGTCAGCTGTGGGTCATTTCCCACCAAACTCTCAGGCTCCGAAGTCTCCCATTCTTGCAAATGATGAGTGGGTTGGGCATATAGGGAGGTGAGGACACTCAAAAGAAAGACAAGGAAAACTGATCAAGAGACAAGAAATGCAACATAGTAGCACCCTTACTCTCCTCTTTCCTTGGAGGTATTTTGCACCACATATCATCAGGTGTCCAAAATTAACTCCTTTTTTTTTCTTTTGGTTTTCTAATAAATTATTCTTTTTAAAAATTGATTTTTTTACCGATCTGGTTTTTGTTCCAAGTTCCTTATTACTTGTTTTCTATTTGTCTTAATTTTATGAACAATTTAAATTTTTTTCTTAAAATAGGTAAATTAATAATAAAAATCATTTATTCAGGTCATAACATTTCAAGTGCTAATAAAATCAAAATGAATTGTTTCCTGTAATATTTCTAAACAACAGCTGTACTCAGTTCATAGTCAGTACACAATACAAAACTACCATGTTTTAAAATATGATGTTTATTAGAATCCCTTTTAAAATTCCATCAGAAAAATAAAACATTTAGGAATAAACCTGACCACAGAGGTGAAAGACTTACATGCTAAGAACTAGAAAACACTGACAAAAGAAACTAAAGAAATGGAACAATATTCCATGCCTTTGGATTTGAAGAATTAATATTGTTTAAATGGCCGTACTACCTAAAGCAATCTACAGATTTAATGTGATCCTTATCAAATATTCCATGCTGTTTTTCACAGAACTAGAGCAAATAATCCTAAAATTTACTGCATAAATTGTACCAGTGTTTTCTTAGGTCAGTCTCCCAAGGCAACATAAATAAAGGCAAAAATAAACAAATGAAACCTAATCAAACTTATAAACTTTTGCATAGTGAAGGAAAACATAAACAAAATTAAAAGACAGCCTATGGAGTGGGAGAAAATATTAGCAAACGGTGCAACAGACAAGGGCTTAATTCCAAAACATACAAATAGCTCGTACAACTCAATAACAACAACAACAAAATCAGATAACCCAATCAAAAATGGGCAGAAGATCTAAACAGATGTTTTTCCAAAGAAGACAAACAGATAGCCAATAAGCACATGAAAGGATGTTCAACACTGAGTCATCAGAGAAATGCAAATCAAAGCTACAATGACGCACTAGCTCACACTGGTCAGAATGTCTATCATTAAAAAGTCACAACAAATGCTGGAGAAGGTATGGAGAAAGGGAACCCTTCTACACTATCGCTAGGAATGTAATTTGGTGCATATGGACACAGTATGGAGATTCCTCGGAAAACAGTATGGAGATTCCTCAGAAAACTAAAAATTGAGTTGCTATATGACAAAAGAATCCCATTCCTAGACCTATATCTGGATGTAACCTTAATTTGAAAAGATATATGCAGCCCAATGTTCACTACAGCACTGTTTACAACAGCCAAGATATGGAAGCAACCTAAATGTCCATCAACGAATGAATGGATGAAGAAGATATGGTGTGTGTGTGTATTTCACACACACAATGGAATACTACCCAGCTACAAAAAGAAATAATTCCATTTGCAACAATATGGAGGGACCCAGAGATTATCATACTAAGTGAAGTAAGTCAGACAGAGAAAGACAAACCTATGACATTGCCTATACCTGGAATCTAAAAAAAAAAGACACAAGTGAACTTATTTCCAAAATACAAAGAGACTCACAGACACAAAAAAACAAAATTCTGGTTACCAAAAAAGAAAGGGGGGGGGGGGATAAATTAGGAGTTTTGGACTAACATATACACACTACTATGTATAAAACAGATAGCAAACAAGGACCTACTATATCACAAGGGAACTATACTCAAAATTATGTAACAACCTATCAGGGAAAAAAATCTGAAAAACAATATACATATCAGTTCAGTTCAGTTGCTCAGTCGTCTCCAACTCTTTGCGACCCCATGGACTGCAGCACATCAGGCTTCCCTATCCATCACCAACACCCACAGCTTACTCAAACTCATGTCCATCGAGTGGGTGATGCCATCCAACCATCTCATCCTCTGTCGTCCCCTTCTCCTCCCACCTCCAATCTTTCCCAGCATCAGGGTCTTTTCCAATGAGTCAGTTCTATACATTAGGTGGCCAAAGTATTGGACTTTCAGCTTCAGCATCAGTCCTTCCAATGAATATTTAGGACTGACTTCCTTTAAGATTGACTGGTTGGATCTCCTTGCAGTCCAAGGCACTCTCAAGAGTCTTCTCCAACACTACAGTTCAAAAGCAGCAATTCTTTGGTGCTCAGCTTTCTTTATAGTCCAACTCGCACACCCACACATGACTACTGGAAAAACCATAGTTTTGACTAGATGGGCCTTTGTTGGCAAAGTAATGTCTCTGCTTTTTAATATGCCATCTAGGTTGGTCATAACTTTCCTTCCAAGGAGCAAGCATCTTTTAATTTAATTGCTGCAGTCACCATCTGCAGTGATTTTGGAGCCCAAGAAAATAAAGTCTGACACTGTTTCCATTGATTCCCCATCTATTTGCCATGCAGTGATGGGACCAGATGCCATGATTTTAGTTTTCTGAATGTTGAGTTTTAAGCCAACTTTTTCACTCTCCTCTTTCACTTTCATCAAGAGGCTCTTTAGTTCTTTTTCACTTTCTGCCATAAGGGTGGTGTCATCAGCATATCTGAGGTTATTGATATTCCTCCTGGCAATCTTGACTCCAGCTTGTGCTTCATCCAGCCTGGTATTTCACATGATGTACTCTGCATGTAAGTTAAATAAGCAGGGTGGCAATATACACTCTTGACATACTCCTTCCCCAATCTGGAACCAGCCTGTTGTTCCATGTCCAGTTCTAACTGTTGCTTCTTGACCTGCATACAGATTTCTCAGGAGGCAAGTACGGTGGTCAGGTGTTCCCATCTCTTTCAGAATTTTCCAGTTTGTTGTGATCTACACAGTCAAAGGCTTTGATGTGGTCAATAAAGCAGAAGTAGATGTTTTTCTGGAATTCTCTTGCTTTTTCGATGATCCAACTGATGTTGGCAATTTGATCTCTGGTTCCTCTGACCTTTTTAAATCCAGCTTGAACATCTGGAAGTTCACAGTTCACGTATTGTTGAAGCCTGGCTTGGACAATTTTGAGCATTACTTTGCTAGCTTGTGAGATGAGTGCAATTGTGCGGTAGTTTGAGCATTCTTTGGCATTGCCTTTCTTTGGGACTGGAATGAAAACTGACCTTTTCCAGTCCTGTGGCCACTGCTGACTTTTCCAAACTTGCTGGCATATTGAGTGAAGTACCTTAACAACATCATCTTTTAGGATTTGAAATAGCTCAACTGGAATTCCATCACCTCTACTATCTTTGTTCGTAGTGATGCTTCCTAAGGCCCACTTGACTTCACATTCTACAATGTCTGGCTCTAGGTGAGTGACCACACTGTTGTGGTTATCTGCGTCATGAAGATCTTTTTTTGTATAGTTCTTCTGTGTATTCTTGCCACCTCTTCTTAATATCTTCTGCTTCTGTTAGGTCCATAACATTTCTGTTCTTTATTGTACCCATCTTTGCATGAAATATATATATATATATATAACTGACTCATATACATATAGTAGGTATATATATGTATATATACACACACATAGCCTATAGGGCTTCCCTACATGTATGTGTGTGTGTATATATATATATATATGCATACACACACACAGACACACACAGACACACACACACAGCCTATATATATACATATATATATATATAGGGGCTTCCCAGGTGGCACGATGGTAAAGAATCCTCTTGCCAATATAGGAGATGCAGGTTGACATCCTGAGCCAGGAAGATCCCCTGGACTAGGAAATGGCAACCCACCCCAGTATTCTTGCCTGGAGAATCCCAGGGACAGAGGAGCCTGCTGGGCTGCCGTCTGTGGGGTCACACAGAGTCGGACAAGACTGAAGTGACTTAGCAGCAGCAGCAGCAGCAGCATATCACCAATGCAATGGTCATGAACTTGGGCAAACCTGGCAGATGGTGAGGGACAGGGAGGCCTGGCGTGTGTGGTCTCAAAGAGAGAGACACCACTGGGCGACTCAACAACAACACACACACACACACAGTACAGGGAACTGAATTCAATATCCTGTAATAAGCCACAATGTTAGAGAATAAGTATATTCGTATAAATGAATCACTTCAGAAATGTACACCAGAAATGAATATGACATTGTAAATCAATTGTACTTTAATAAAAAATAACAAAAAGCAAAATATGTCACTAGAAAACAAATGGCAGATGTGCCTCACTTTCTCAGCTACAGTAAACTTAAAAAGAGAAACTGAATTTATGATAGTCATACCCCTTCATGAATGCTTTTTTTTATAGGAAAAAAGAAATCTGTTTTGCAAATACTAGAGGTTTTAATAGGAGGGCTTCCCCAGTGGATCAGATGATAAAGAATCTGCCTCGATCCCTGGGTTGGGAAGATCTCCTGGAGAAGGGCATGGCTACCCCCTCCCATATTCTTGCCTGGAGAATTCCATGGACACAGAGCCTGGTGGGCTTCAATCCATGGGATTGCAAACAGCTGGACAGGACTGAGCAATTCACACACACACACACACACACACACACACACACACACAGAGGTTCCACAGTGGTAGTTTTTTTTTAAGAGGAAGAACACTAGCACTTAGGCTTTTAAGCCTATCATAACAGTGGGTTAGGTGCTTCCATCATTTTTATCACTTAACACTCAAAACCATTTCACAGAGGAACCTGAAGCACAGAAAGAGTAAAATCCCCTAGGGTCATTTGGCAGTGACTGCTGGGACTCAAATCCACACCCACTTCTTCTCTGCTTCAAAAGACAGAGTTTTCTAACACAATGACTCTCGGGAATACTGCAGCAGGGACAGTCACTTCATAGGACATTTACCCAACCAGGGACACAGGTAAGATGTCATGAATCTTTGCCTCAGGATAAACGAACTTAGGGAGAACAGTTTTGTTGACCAAGATCCATCATAAGCATAAAACTCAAAACCAGCAAATGGCAATGATAATAATTCATCAGATGTGAAGGTTTTTATTATAAAAAAAAATATTAAGGTTTCTTCACTTATCCCCATAACACTCCTGAGAGACAGTGAGGCAGGTTTTAACACTACCCTCTTCTTGTAGCCAAGGAGACTGAGGTACATAAGGCACCGAGTGACTACTCAAGAATAACCATTAGTGAGGACCAAAGCAGGAGCCAGAACCCATGTTTCTGAACGTGCCATCCGTGCTACTTCTCCTGTGTCATCCAGCATTCGGGAAATGGTTTTTATCCAAATGAAACTGACAACTGATAGTCTCAACAGGTGTCAAGCATTCTCTCCAGTCCACACTTTAAGCAGCTTTTGCATTGCAGTGGAAATACAGGCTCTTTCTCAATTCATCCCATGTCTGTCTGGCCAAATTGTTCTATTTCACAACATGCTCATAACCATATTCACTTTCTTGGGCTGTCTTGAAGAAAACCTCAGGTAATCTGTCTTGGAGAAAACATTATTATTAGTAAACTATTCATTGCCAAAGAGGCTTTCCTCATTCATCTTACTGACCCTCTCCATTCCCCTGGGATCCCTGCTATGCAGTAGAATAAATAGAGGGATTAACCACAGAGAGTAAGAAAGCAGAAAACAAAAGAACGACTCCTCTGTGGGCACTCTTTAGGTTTCTGATGACAAGAAGCTCTGAGAGGCAGAATTGACCACTTAAGAAAAAATATGATACACAAACTTCTGTTCCAGTAAACACTGACGATTCCCAGAGTAGTCTTTTTAAACAAATTCTAAGCTCTACTTGGGAAGAGAGTCAAGCACCATCTGAAGAAGACAACATTTTGGAGGAAAAGGCTTGAGTTGTACTCCTGTAAAACACTGCGTTCTAATCAAATGGAACCTTTCATTTAGCATTACTGACTTGTTCAGTCGTCTCTGACTCTTCGCAACCCCATGGACTGTAGGCCGCCAGTCTCCTCTGTCCATGGAATTTTCCAGGCAAGAATACTGGAGTGGATTGCCATTTCCTTCTCCAGGGGATATTCCCAACCCAAGGATGGAACCTGGGTTTCCTGCATTGCAGGCGGATTCTTTACCATCTGAGCTACCGGGGAAGCCCATGAACTGCATACTTGGACAAACAGTGATCCCTATCCTTGAGGCTTCCTCTGCCAAGAATGTCACCCTCAGCCCCAGATTAAGATAGGTGACCCCGGCCCTCCACCCACCCCCTCTCCCTCCCATCACTTTTCTTCTTGCCCCTTGGCCCAATTTACAATTGTGCCCTTAAGTGTTTGATGTTTGTTTCTATTAGATTGTAAGTTCTGTCGGTTTAGCTTATCCTATAGACCCAGTGTCTGTTTAAATGCCTGGGGAAACTAGAAGATGTTCAGTAAATAACTGCTAAATAAACTTAATAGATGAAGGAGAGACAGGTGAATTCCAAGGACAGGTGCAGCTTCCCACTGGACCTCTACTTTTCGCGGACAACTTCTCCAACCCTTGAACGAAGAACATTCTTCTCTGAGTGAACTACGGATTGGCCGATCAGTCTGGGCATCTTGGCCAAGTACCACAACCACAGAAGCCTCCACTGAGTGTGTGGATGTGGTGTGTATTTGTGCAGACAGAAGGCTTCAGAAACTAAAATGGAGAGAAATGCTGGCTCCTTGGGTGACTCTCATTTTTCACTTTAAGTGTTTGTCCCCTACCGTCTTGATTACTGCCATTTATACATGTAGTTAGGAGAGCAGCACAAATTGAAAGCTATGTATTATGAACAATTCTACCTTAAGTAAGTAATAAAGCATGCATTAATGAGACATGAAACAAGGCCCCCCAACCAACCTCTATAAATCTGTTGGAAACGTCTGCTTTGTCAAGGACAGCCACACTGTATTTTCTGTTTCTGGCACGTTCGGCCCCTCCCTGTACCTCTTCAGAGCAAAGGGAGTGAGTTCCCTACACTTGTGCAGCACTTCATGGCTCAGAGTACTTTTTTTTCCTAAGGTCTATTAAACTGGAAGTTTCCACTGAGATACCACAAAAGTGAAATTCCCACTTAAAGCTCCAGGCCCATGGGCAAATCTGTAAAAGAAATATTTAATAATTCACTTGTGATTCTAACTGGACCTAACCCATGTGCAAAATGAAAGGGTCAAGAAAATGACAATTAAGGGTTTCCAAGGAAGATTTCATGGGGCAGCACTGTTTCAGATGTGCCTTCCCACACATAATACAGAAGGTGGGTACAGGTGGTGGGTACATCTCCTTTCACTTCACATCAGGAAAGAGGGGCTCCAAAATATCATGTGGAGAGCCTAGCATGTGTCCCCCTATTTGGAGTTCGGGGGAATGAATGGCTGGGTCCCTCTTGAGAGAGCTAAGAGCACAAGAACTGGAGGAGAGGCGGCAGGACAAGGTGACCAAGCTGGCCTGGCCTGAGCCCCAGCACTTGTCACAAGATCCCCTCAAGTACTTCCGGCGGACAGATGTGGGCCCCAGGGAAAGAGAGCTAGTGGGGGAGAGAAGACAATGGGTCCTGCCCAGGAGGATGGCTTGCAGGGGCGAAAGGACTCCAGACAGTCTGTATGGTATGGATGACTGAGAACAAGAAGTAAGGGGAAAGCAATGCTTATAGCATAACTAAGTAAAATGCAGGGTCAGGGGAGAGGCTGAAAAACTCACACAAGTGACCAGGAAAGAGTCTTTCAGCATTTAGGAGGCACTGAAAGCATGAAGCCATTTTGTGCCACCATCAGTCAAGAGCACTTCCCTGCCCCTCTCTTCTCCTGCTTAGACCTTGACAAGATCAGAAACTTAGGGCAGGGTTCCCAATCACAAAGGTCTTAGCTGCATGAGGGAAACAGGAAGATCTCATTTCAAATCAAGTTTGAAGTTTTGATGACCTCATCAAACTGCTCATTTAATCCTCTGACCTGAGACTGTATTTGCAACTTAAAAGCCCCCATAATCAAGGATGGGTACACACTGGAAAGTAGTGTTAGTCGTTCAGTTGTGTCCAACTCTTTGCGACCCTAAGGACTATAGTCTTCCAGGCTCCTCTGTCCATGGCACTTCCCAGGCAAGAATACTGGAATGGGTAGCCAGTCCCTTCTCCAGGGCATCTTTCCGACCAAGGGTTTGAACCCGGTCTCCTGCATTGCTGGCAGATTCTTTATCATCTGAGCCTGCCAGGGAAGCCCAATAATCAAGGATATTACTTGTAAATTGTCAGAAAGCCATAGGACTGCCCAAGTTTTCACCCCAGGGTAGGGGAAGAACTTCCTCCACTGAATACATCCTAACTGGACAGTGAGAAGCAAACATCAAGATGATTTCTGATTAGATTCCACCTTGTTTGTGGTTGCTAAATTAACTGAAACTCTTTCAGTAGCAAGTCATACTTGAAACCCAACAAAATACCTTCCACAGACTGAGTTGTAGCCCCTACAACTTGTATGTTGAAATGCCAACTCTCTGTACATCAGAAAGTGGAGGTATTCAGAAATAAGGCCTCTAAAGAGGTAATGGAGTTTAAATTAGGTCGTTAACATGGACACTAATCCAATATGACTGAGGTCCTTACAAGAAGCAATTAGGACAGAGTCACACAGAGGAAAGACCCCGAGAAGACAGCCAGGCATCTGCAAGCCAAGGGGAGGCCTCAGAAGAAGCCAATCGTGTCCCACCTTCATTGTGACTTTCTAGCCTCTAGAACTGTGAGAAAACAAATTTCTGCTGTTTATGCCACGCAGTATGTGGCACTTTGTTACGGCAGCCTACAAAAATCACATAAAGTGGAACAGTTTTGCCAGCAGCATGTATAAGTCTCCAACATAAAAAGAAAATTCATCAGCACCAGAATGCAGACACAACTACAAAGTCAAGGTGGAAAACAAATTTTATGTAGGTTATTTTTTAGAACTTAAAATGTGGTTGTTCAAACAGTTCCTCTATTTATCACTTCATAATTCTCCCTATTTTAAAAATATCCACAGTAGGTATTAAACACCCATGCTATCACACCAGACAACTTCAAAGACAAAACTGGAAATTATTTTGCTTTTCCAACTGTACTTTCCGGACAGCTTCTGGTTAGAAGAGATAACACAGCTGGCTTTGATTCTGGGCTTTTGCTGAGGTTGGGATATTAAAGCAACACAGGTTAGGGTTTTCTAGCTTTACTTTCAGGCATGGGACGGTCCTTGTACACATATTTGGCTAAGGCAAAGATGCAGAAAAAGACCTCCTGCCCCATCAACCTTCAGAGCATCTATTTAACGACATCAACCCATTTGCCGTAGGTAGCAAACCTAACAACTTCAGCTTTCTTGATTCATCTGTAAAACAGAAATACTTGCTGTGAGGCATCCCGGGAGGATCAATGATTATTTATAGGACTATAACAAGCTCCTTGGAATATACTTGAAATAAAACAAGTGCAAGTGACTTGCTTCTTAAAGAAGTTCCTCTATCAATTCAGGCTCTACCCAACCAATATTCAAAACAAGTCAGGAGGGCCCAGGAGAATGTCATGGTCCCCATCTATTTGGGTCAGAGTGCGGGCCTGTGACAATAGTATCTGATTTTTTAACCCATTACCCACAGCCAATCATAATGAAGACAGAAAAGAAACTTCTCAAACTGAAACAAATATCCCCCTACTAGGTTGACGGGAGCCACACAGCCACTACAGCTAGCAGAATGCTTTGCTCCAAAGGCAACTCAGTATGCACTTCCATGACTGTGGAATTTTCCAGCCCTGTGTAGCTATCCTGGGAAGGTCTAAGAAATCCTTGTCCTCAACGAGCTTAAATTCTTGGTATGGAGTCAGGCTTATTGAAATGAAACTACAGAGAGCAATCACGTGCTGGAAAGAGATGTAAAATAGCTCTGGTCCCAGGCCTACTATATTTATTACCTGTTTCATCTCAAGTTTCCTCACTCCACTCACCTTTGAATAAGGAACCTGGCCTAATGGTCAGTACACCTCAGTTCCCAAATTCTAGAACCCTAATCAAGCATCAAAATGCATGGTTCAACCTATCATGGCATGGTTCAGAAGTCATAAAATGAGATGCCATTAGGGCCCTCTAGAAATAGAGGGAATCAGTGAGTTGAGATATGAATTAGCAGAGAGAAGGAATCAGACTAAACTAGGGCAAAGGGGCCCTAGTTACAGAGCCAGCCTTCCTGGCTCCTCAATGTTAGGTCCCTGAAGGAGCCTTGTCTCAAGGGCTGTTATCTCTTATCCTGCTTCCGTCACCTGTACCCCCACTTCCGCCAGCATCAGGGTTCCTAGCTGCTAGAGTACTGAATCCAGAGGTTTATGGCCATGAGGTTAGCTTGCCTTATAGCTCCAGTAGGCTTAATTTTCTACCACCATCAACTTTGGCATGAGTATCCCATAAAGAATGCTAGTGCCTTGTAAGAGAGAGATGAGCAGAACTAGAAGGTGGGATTTCTGTCCCCTCTGGTCCTACACTTAACTAACTCTTCAACCCCGGACCAGTCATGAAACCTCTCTAGACTTCAATTTACTCCCTCATAATATCTGCTTTCGTTATTAAAATACCACCACTTTCATCTGAGGAAACTACCTGAGATAACAGACATGACTAAACCTTAATTCTGAAAACATTAAGGTAGTTATTTTTATTCTTATTATTAGTGGCACAGCTGTGAGGGCTTATTAAGATGATGAATTAGAAGAGTTTGGTATTCTGCTTCCAGTAATAGTAGACTGCTGCTGCTGCTAAGTCGCTTCAGTCGTGTCCGACTCTGTGCAAATCCATAGACGGCAGCCCACCAGGCTCCCCCGTCCTTGGGATTCTCCAGGCAAGAACACTGGAGTGGGTTGCCATTTCCTTCTGCAATGCATGAAAGTGAAAAGTGAAAGGGAAGTTGCTCAGTCGTGTCCAACGGTTCGTGACCCAATGGACTGCAGCCTACCAGGCTCCTCTGTCCATGGGATTTTCCAGTCAAGAGTACTGGAGTGGGGTGCCATTGCCTTCTCCGAATAGGAGACTAGTTTACAGCAAAATCATCAGCCAGCGTCCTGAGAACACAAGGACTCACTAAAACACTTAATAACTGCTATAAAAGTTGAAGGCCACAAATTTTTGTTAATAATGACAAAATTAGAACAATTAGGCCAAACTCAATTGTTGTTTTGATCACCAAATGGATAGTTTAAGTAAAACTATACTGCATTTCCGTCTATGTGCTCTACAACATACACATCCTAAATAAATAAAAAACCTCTCAAAAATATAATGATTCCAACTTCCAAAATTCACTGGCAGCATGAACTGGAATGAGAAATTCAATTTTATGCATGCAAATGTGACACTTACAAATAGGGATTTTAGTGAACTGGTAAATCAGATTTGCTGAACAGCGGCTGTTGCAAATGGCCGTGACTGCTTCTTGTTTGATAACAACGCGTGATTTCCACATTTAGAATTCTAAGAGCTGACTTCCATGATTAGAAGTAGCTTGACGATTTTCAGAATTTTACAAGTTGAGTGTGTTTGTACAGAAGCAGCTTATTCTTAAACGGAATATAAACCAAACAGCAGAGAACAGTCATTTTTCTATTTTTGCTGAGCGAGATAAAAATGAACCTCAGTGAGGTTTTATGTCAATAAACATCTGACAGAGAATAACAGATCTGAAAGGAAATCTAAATGTGAATTATTTCCTATCATCAGACATAAGTCAGAATTTAGCTTGTCACTTTGCAAAAATATCATGTAACTGACCTACCTTGGTCCCATGTGGAGAAGTCAGTCTACTATACACCTGCTCTGTGCCTTATAGCATGTCACAAAGTGTTATATATTACATTTTGATTGTGGAAGGCATATGCCAGTACCTCTACCAAGCCTTGAAATAGCAAATGTTTTCCAGGAAGCCTACTATACTTAGGATACTATATTTTTCTAACACTTAAGCCCCATGGCTGCTTTATTTTATTCTGTTTTTGAGAACAATATATAGGTAGGTGCTGACTTCCACATGGAGAAGTTGCCCCATTCATTATTAGGCTAGATTTTCGCTGGTTAGACTTGATTCTCTCTCTTTCTCTCTCCCTAGGATAGAACCTGCCAAAACTAGAGATGATTTTGTCTCTGGGCTGGATCTTCCTTTAATTCTAGAAGTTTAAGAATATAAAGAGATGGAGAATAGCCAAAAGTTTTTTATGTTCCTCTCAAAAATAATACCAAGCTATTACCCACACTATTGTAACCCTCTGCAAGACTGGATTCTTCAATGTATCCAAAATTTCTAGGCTTCAAGCTGAGGTGGCTGGGTGTTTCTCATAGCTAAGTGCTGTGGGAGTTCTCAATTGACTATGCCTAAGACAATAATTTTTTTCGTAGGGCAGAAATCATGGCTCAATGACAATATCCAATCACATCCTCCTGTGTCATTTAGGAGAGAGGTTAAACCTTAACTAATTTCTTTTCTAAAATAAACAGAGGACTTCCCTGGTGGCACAGTGGATAGGAATCTGCCTAACAATGCAAGGAAAACCGGTTCAATCCCTGGTCTGGGAAGATTCCACATGCTATGGAGCAACGAAGCCCTTGAGCCACAGCTACCAAGCGCAAGTGCTGCAACTACTGAAGCCCACGTGCCTAGAGCCTATGCTCTGCAATAAGAGAAGCCACCACGATGAGAAGCCTGCCCACGGAAACAGAGGAGCCCCCGCTGACTGCAACCAGAGAAAGCCCGCACAAAGACCCAGGGCAGCCAAAAACAAATACATTTTAAAAATACACAGAATGAGTGAATGTAACTTCTGAAGAAAGAGCTTCAACAAGGCATTTGCAGAAAAATTTTTACCCTCTTTGCTGATTCTCTGGGAGAGGGGCATACAGTTTGTGGTTTAACTTGTCTTAGAGTATCAGATAACAGAATTGGATAATTCCATCCACTTCCCTAGAGAAGAATAAAAAATCATCTTCTGAAGATGTTACGAGTCCCAGAACCCAAGAAGATTGTCCTGAGACTTTATCATGCTCACAAGGTTCAACCGCACCCATACAAGCTTTGTGGAAAAAGACTATTTTGCCCAGCAGAGAATCATTCTGGGGTCATATCAAAGAAGGGTAAGCTCTCTTACACTGTCTGAATTTCCAACCCATCTTCAATATTCATTTAAAAGTGAGGGTGGGGGGTACTCTTTTGCCCCCTTCTGATGCCTATGTCAGAAGCTTTCTCTATCTTCTTTATACTTTAATAAAACTTTATTACACAAAAGCTCTGAGCGATCCAGCCTCGTCTCTGGCCCCGGATTGAATTCATCTCCTCCGGAGGCCAAGAATCCCACGTCTCATCGTTCAGCAACAACCTTTCACCTTGGGGGCTCGTCCGGGATCCTTCAGGACAAGATGGGCCTGATAATCTTTGTGAGCCTACTTCTGCTGACTCCAGAAATCCTGAGTCTGCCATTTGATCCTCAAGACAATGCCTTCCTGTCCTGGGCTCACTCCTATGCTGCATTCCACCATCGGTCTAACTGCTGGGTCTGCGGAGCACTCCCCTCTTCATCAGTGAAAGGCGTCCCATGGTGGACATCTCCACTTCAAGGAAAGGACTTTCTCCAAGTCTGCAAATACCTTCAACAATCGCATGTGATGCCTCTTAAACTGATGACATCTAACGACCTTAAGATGGACTGATGTAACTATGGACATAATATGACTTTTCATTTTGATTTTAACTTGGTTTAATGACTATTTTGCCTTACATCTGTAACTGTATAATGAGGTTTTCCAACCGTCTAAAAGCTTTTAATTTACAAATAGTTGTCCGAGCTCCTATGAGTGCCACAGCCTCCTCCAGCTATTACGTGGAGCCCCTGGATCAGACATCCTCACTATGAGGATTAGGAGAATATGTTGCCTCACCAATTTAGGGACAACGCCCCTTGTCAGCTCGGAAGCAGTTATGGAATGAGAACGACGCCCCTTTTCCCTAGGCAACATAATTCTCCTAAAAGAAAAGGGGGGAATGAGAGAGTCATTCCTAGGCAGGTTGATAAGAAGTTTAGGGGTCCCCAGGGAGAGAGAGGTCTGGGATATTCAAGGAGGAAGAAAGGACAAACTTTTTTACTTTTTTCCTCTACATTCCTTAGGATTATATAACAATAGTGTATCCTGCCTGAGGACAGTCTTTGGATTAAACCCTCTGGCTAATTCTGTTATTTTAAAACATAAATTATGGGAGTAGGTCTGGTCTTTACAAGGATGTATCCTGCCTGAGGACAATTTTTGGATTAAACCTTCTGGCCAGCTCTGTTATCTTAAAATGTAAATTATGGGAGTAGGTCTGGTGAGGTCTTTACAACCTCCAGACATTTTTTGGATTCATTGGAGGGTATATAACTCCATTGCTAACACTAGCAAAGGGGGTACTCTTTTGCCCCCTTCTGATGCCTACGTCAGAAGCTTTCTCTATCTTCTTTATACTTTAATAAAACTTTATTACACACACAAAAAAATAAAAAAAATAACAGTGAGGGTGACTGAGGGGAAACTAGTATTTCCTTATGACTACTTTTCTTTTTTAATGAAGTATAGCTAACTACTTTTCTATTTAATATTCTAGCACCCAGTCCAATATTCTTTGATGTGACATAGTTTGAGAGCAGTGGTGACAGAGAAAAGCTATTTCACATGTTGTCATGAGTTAAACCCACTTAATAAACCAGCTGCATGTTCTAGGCAATGACCTACAACTTGCTAAAATAAGGCCACATTTTCTAAGTCATCTTGACTAACTCCTAAAGCCCTTTCTTAAGAATCAGGAAATAAAGCATATGGTTCTCATGAAGCTTTTGCAGAATGATAAAACATTCATTTAAAAAAAAAAAAAATCTTAAAGTGGAAATAAGGCAGGAATCAGTCTAACTAGATTCTGACTCATTCCAATTTCCTGACGGACTTCAAAGCAAAATGCCGAAACTCCTTATGATCAAGCTTTATTATGATATTTAAAGTGAGATCTTAAAAGGCAGATGACTTCATTTTAAAATAAAGCTCATCAGTGAATAGGGAATATATTGATTGCTTTTAGAATTGGGCTTTTTTCCTTTGTTCCTTGAGGTTATTCTTGATACAACCAGACAGAAATTGTAGTCACTTTGCCAGTAAAAATTTCTAAGTTAATTTTATAGCAACTGCAAATTGGACAGGCATTAGTTTCACTCCAGAGAAGGGGTAAATTAGTACCTTTGGATGTTTATTCATTGGCAATTTACTGGTAAAACAGGCCCGATATACAAATAACCTGTCCTTATATTACCTGAATTTCACTTTTAGGATATGGTCAACCTCACTTTATCACATGCTTTATGAGGAGAGAATTCATGACTGTCTTCTTTTTTTGCCTAGCACAGAGCCTGACACATATGCCAACTGTATAATAACTTTTATTTTTTAAGAATCATTTAAGTTTGCTTATCTGCACATACCAAAAATGCATAAATTCTTTCAGTTTTTACTGCTGTGGGAATGACTTCAAGGTACATACAAGCTATCCAAATCCAATCTATATCATTTAAGTACCTTTTAGAATTGTGTGGTCCTAAGAATTTGAAAGACTGTAAGATCCCATCAAGTTCTTTAGATATAGATGGAAGGGTCAATTACATAATAGGAACCAGAAAGATGCAAGTGATGAACCTGTTGGATGACAGAGACATTTGGATCGTGTAGTCAGTTTCCAGTGTATGAAGACAGTCTGGGGAATGAGCAAAGTACCTTTATAATATTGGCATTCTGAGACCAAGATTTCCTCACCACCACCTTCTGATTTATAAAAGAGATTGTCCAAAACAAGCATTCTCAGGCCTTTAAAAATTGTGTGTGAGTGTGTGAGAGAGAAGGAGAATGGCAGACCAGTCTCTAAGATTATATAACACACTTGCAACGCATATAAGACCCTAAATTCTTAAGTTGCAGAGCATGCATGATAAGCCTTGCAAAAACTTGGCAGGGGGTGGAATGTGAGTGACTGAGGATTTAATGTGGCAGGATATGAAAACTAAATGCATAAATGCAACTGCCGGGTTTCAGCTGTCTCAACAAAACATGCAGTTCACCCTTGGGGGATGGGAGACCGTGATACTGCATTCCTAAAAACTAAAACCATCTTACCCATAGGAAAGTAAAGAGGCTTTTGTGGTCCTAGAATTTTATCCATTTAGAGCTTCCAGATGGGTCATAAACCTCATTGTAAAAGACAAAGCGAAGCAAAGTCCTTCCAGAGTGGAGGTACCAGGAGCCTGGGGAGGGTGAGAGGCAGGCTGGGGATGCAGCGGATCCCTCGGGTCAGTCTGGAAGGCCTGGCCCTTATTTCCACAAACCCCTCAGAGGTGGCAGACCTCTGAGTGACCACAATGAGTGTTCTGGCTCTCGGGCATACTTCCCTTGGCTGGCACCACACAGCCTGTCTGCAGTGACCAAGGCCATGGGTGGCAACTTCAGAGAGCCCCTCACAGTCATAGACCCGGGCAGCGGAGTGCTACTCCAGCCTTGGCAAAGTAAACAAAAGCAGCCATGGTGACCATGATGACAGGTCAGGGCCAGACTTCTCCTTGTGCTCCCAGGACCATTTAAACCCTGGGAGACCAGGACAACCCAGTGCGCAGGGGGGTGGGTGAGGGGAGGTTGGTGGCAGCACTGGAGGAGAACCTCAGAAACAACTGACATCAGATTTCTCAGCAACCCTGACAAGAAGGGCTCGAAAGTCAATTTAACTTGAGTGGTAAAAATAAAGACTAGTAATGTTTTCTTGAGCCCAAGTTTCAGAGAGCAATTCACACCAGCTACTCGCTTATTAATGTTCTAACACAAAACAGGACAAAGTATATATATATGTGACATTTGGATGCAGCTATTTCCAACAGGAGAAAAAGATTTTCTTCAGTCTGAAAACAAACTATTAGACTTTTAGCTTTTGTATAACAGGCATCTCTCCTTTCTAGCAGCCTTCTCTACGCTTGAGCTGATGAAGGTACCTATCGTGAGCAACATGAGAACACGGCCCAGGCACACCTATTAGAGCCATTGGTTATTTTTTTATCTTTAAGACAGCACTGTGAAAATGGTCACAAGTAAATACCCTATTTTGAAAGAAAGCCCAGTGCTTAGGTGGCCTCAATTATGACCTCAGATAAATGAAAAAGCAGAACACAGTTGTCACAGGCCAAAGGGAGACGAAAAGACAGGAGGAAAAAAGGCCCTCAGAAAAGGCTTCTTGGTCAGTCCTCCTGCTGAATCAAAGGGTGCAGAGAGCCGGCTCTAAAAATATCCGGTCTAACCAGACTCTTCCTGTCTTTAGTGGGTTTCACCAATTTTATTCTAAAACTAAATAGTACTGGTGGTTATGATTCTCATACATATAAAAAAAGGGAATTTCAAAGCTATTATCCTAGTCTGAGAAGATTTCACCATTTTTTTCACTAACTACCCAGGGCTTAATAACCCTTTGCTCTAATCTCTGTTTTACTCCTGGCACTAAACTTTAAACTCAACTTCCCTTCATTTGTATGTATCACTGTGCTTCTAGGTCTAATGACTAGAACATGGCATTTTGAAATTTAAGGCTATCACCTAACGTTATCCATGTCCTCTAATTTCTGGTTATTAGCAAACCTGTTAGTAATGAGTCTTGTCTCTTTGTTGGATTAAAATGATTCCAAACGACAGTATTTTATTACTGACTAGATCTATAGCACATTTCTTATTGTTCTCTCTCAGTCAAGTCAATGGTGAACTATTCAAGGTTCTCAAAGTATCATTTTCCAAAATTATTTAATTATAGGAAAACATCCAATTGTGTGATGTCACATGGACATTTTTAATATCAAACAAAAACCATTAAGGACAGATACATTTAATCTATAAATTTTCTATTATGCTAGAATATTTACACACGGTACAGCTTTTTAGATTCAGTTTGTCTTTCACATTTGAAAGACATCCCTGATCCTACTCTGAATTCTTATCTGCTGAGATTCTGTGTAACAGATATTTCCATACAGATGAGAACACCTGTTTTCAAAAGATTTGGGCAGGCTGCTTTTCCAAAGTACTGTACAGACAAATCTTGGCTACCCAGAAGTTATTCTGGATTCATTCACATCTGTTCAGCCATTCATTTATTCAACAACTATTTGTTAAGCATCTATTCTGTGCCGGTACTACTGTGCTAGGCATATATATCAGTGAATAGCTTTCAGTATTGTACAAAAGCTGAGCAAGTAAACGGGCAATTACCATACAGTGCTGTGAATGTCACGAAGATACAAACAAGCAAAGGGTAATCAAAGGAGGGCCAGTTAAATCAATTTTCCTAAGGAAAACACCCTTAGCAGGCGAGTCCTGGATAAGAGGAGTTTAGTGTACATAGTGTGTGTGCAGCGGATGGGGGGAGGGCACAGAAGAATCAGGACAGGAAGCAGGAGAAAGTTTTCCTGATGGCCAAAGCCTTCAATCTTGATGTATAACAACATTTACTTAATGATTTTGGTTTGAAATCTACCTAGAATTTTATTACAAAGAACACAGGATGATTGCTTAACATTTTCTTTATGACTCAGGACCATCACATCACTGGTATGACTTATATCACAGGGATGTCCTTGGGGTCCAATGGGATTTGCTACATCTTACTATATGATCCCAAATTGGTTTTGAAAATCATGTCCTTTTTTTAATGTGGTGGTCTCTTCCTCTGATCTGCAATCAGTGTTTCTGCACATAGGAGTCCCTCACCACCTCATCTTCCTTTTTTGCTTTTAATAGCTGTGGGCCTGGAAACCAGATAACCAGACTTATGAAAGTCATACTTAATAGAAAACATAAGCTCTGAGTGAAGCTAGAGGAATTCTGCTAGGCCTAAAGTCTGTGAGATAGGAGGAAAAGGTATCTATTTTAGTCATCCAGGGATCACGTCACTTACTGTTCATTGATTAGATATAGTCAAAGTAATCAAGGCCAGAAATACAAATTCTAGAAAGGTCTAGAAAGGTCTTTTCTAAAAGAAGAAACACTTTCACTGATCTGTCATTTTATAGTTTACATAGCAATGTAAGTTTAGATGAAGCCAGACAGAATAGCCTATACCTAGATTGGGAGATTTCTTTAATAACTTTCAGCAACAGGGGATCATAAGACCAAATGTCTCACACTAATGCATTTGCAGAATGCCTATTCCATCTCACTGAACCAAATACTGTCCTGAGAGCCACTATGTCAACAAGAGCAGATGACGATAAGTGGCAGGAGGGACAGAAATGAATGGCATCAGAAGCATTCAAGAATCCTAATTCCTTCTCTTGACCTCAGCATCTGTTCTCTAAGTAGTCTTGGGAATTATGTCTGTGTTCTCCACCATGAAGTTAAGCTTTCTGGCAATGTAGAGACAGCACAAGGAATAGCTGATGAGCAAGTGGGTTGCAAAGACTTGGACACAACTGAAGCAATTTAGCACAAGTGTTCCTATAGCTTAAAACGTAAAGTCACTGACAGAAAGAGGGATGGCGCTATATGTTCCTAAGTCACTTTTTAAAAACTGGTAGTAGGCAAGTTTTCTTTTCCTTCCTATTAGAAAGTGAATGGTTGGATGGCATCACCGACTCAACGGACATGAGTTTGAGTCGACTCCGGGAGTTGGTGCCTGGCATGCTGCAGTCCATAGGGTCGCAAAGAGTCGGACATGACTGAGCAACTGAACTGAACTGAGAAAGTGAAAATCATTCAGTCGTGACCGACTCTTGCAGCCCCATAGACTGTAGCCCACTAGGCTCCTCTGTCCATGGAATTCTCTAGGCAAGAATACTGGAGTGGGTAGCCATTTCCTTCTCCAGGGGATCTTCCCAACCCAGGGATCAAACCTGGGTCTCCTGCATTGCAGGCCGATTCTTTACCATCTGAGCCACCAGGGAAGCCCTCCCTCCTACTTGGAGGGCCTGATTCCTCCAAGAAGCTCCATGAACTTAATCACGCACATAACCAGCCCAAATGCCTTCCTGATACCTAGAAATGGAACAGGAGGCATATGGAGCCAAAAGCAGTAGCTGAAGTTGGAAGCATATGTTTCTCAAAGGTGTTGCCAGGAAAAAACTGGAATGTGAAATTAGAACTCAACTGGCAGCTGTCTAAAAAAATATATACTTTAAAAAATAGGTGGATTTCAGAGTATACTGAAAAGTGATATGAAGACAGGCCTCTTGTTTGAAATCTGATATCATGAAATTGAAGATGACAAAAAGTATTTTTAATCTACATTTTTCTATTTTACTCAAATGAGCTACATCAGAGAAAATGTGTTACATTTTAGCAACCAGACCAATATTTTTATTTTGATTACGTATTGAAACCACTACTGTGGCAAGATTTTCAGTACTTTCTTGTAGTCAAAAAGTACTTTAAATATTCATGATATCTAATAAAGAAGTTATATCCAGAATATATAAAGAATCATTACAATTTAACAAGAAAGTAAACAACACTATTAAAAAAATGGCCATTTCTCTGATAATGAGTGATGTTGAGCATCTTTTCATGTGTTTGTTAGCCATCTGTATGTCTTCTTCGGAGAAATGTCTGTTTAGATCTTTGGCCCATTTTTTGATTGGGTCATTTATTTTTCTGGAATTGAGCTGCAGGAGTTGCTTGTATATTTTTGAGATTAATCCTTTGTCTGTTTCTTCATTTGCTATTAGTTTCTCCCATTCTGAAGGCTGTCTTTTCACCTTGCTTATAGTTTCCTTTGTTGTGCAAAAGCTTTTAAGTTTCATTAGGTCCCATTTGTTTATTTTTGCTTTTATTTCCAATATTCTGGGAGGTGGGTCATAGAGGATCCTGCTGTGATTTATGTCGGAGAGTGTTTTGCCTATGTTCTCCTCTAGGAGTTTTATAGTTTCTGGTCTTACATTTAGATCTTTAATCCATTTTGAGTTTATTTTTGTGTATGGTGTTAGAAAGTGTTCTAGTTTCATTCTTTTACATGTGGTTGACCAGTTTTCCCAGCACCACTTGTTAAAGAGGTTGTCTTTTTTCCATTGTATATTCTTGAAACCTCAATGAGGTACCATTACACACCAGTCAGAATGGCTGCTATCCAAAAGTCTACAAGCAATAAATGCTGGAGAGGGTGTGGAGAAAAGGGAACCCTCTTACACTGTTGGTGGGAATGCAAACTAGTACAGCCACTATGGAGAACAGTGTGGAGATTCCTTAAAAAACTGGAAATAGAACTGCCATATGACCCAGCAATCCCACTGCTGGGCATACACACCGAAGAAACCAGATCTGAAAGAGACACGTGTACCCCAATGTTCATCGCAGCACTGTTTATAATAGCCAGGACATGGAAGCAACCTAGATGCCCATCAGCAGATGAATGGATGAGGAAGCTGTGGTACATAGACACCATGGAATATTACTCAGCCATTAAAAAGAATTCATTTGAATCAGTTCTAATGAGATGGATGAAACTGGAGCCCATTATACAGAGTGAAGGAAGCCAGAAAGATAAAGACCAATACAGTATACTAATGCATATATATGGAATTTTAAAAGATGGTAACAATAACCCTATATGCAAAACAGAAAAAGAGACACAGATGTACAGAACAGACTTTTTAACTCTGTGGGAGCAGGCAAGGGTGGGATGTTCAGAGAGAACAGCATTGAAACAAGTATACTATCAAGGGTAAAAGAGATCACCAGCCCAGGTTGGATGCATGAGACGGGTGCTCAGGGTTGGTGCACTGGAAAGACCCAGAGGGATGGGATGGAGAGGGAGGCAGGCAAGGGGTTCGGGATGGGGAACACATGTAAATCCATGGCTGATTCATGTCAATGTATGGCAAAAACCACTACAATATTGTAAAGTAATTAGCCTCCAACGAATAAAAAGAAATGGGAAAAAAAAAAAGAAAAAAAATGACCAAAGACATGGCACTTCACAAAAGTAGATATATACAAATAGACAACAAGCACATCATTAGTCACCAGGAAAACACAAGTTAAAACCACAATAAAATACCACTACACACCTAATATATTCGGTAAAATTTTGAAAGAATGACCATGCCAAGCGTTTGCAAAGATGCAGGGAAACTTGAACTCTCACTCACTACTGCAACAAAAAACGGTACAACCTCCTGGAAAACAGTTTGTCAGTTTCCTATAAAGGTAGACATATACTTAGTATACAACCAAGCAACTCCACACTTAGGTATTCATCCAAGAAAAATCAAAACATATTTCTAATCAAAAATTGTACATGGAAGCAACCTAAGTGTCTATCAACAGATGAATGGATAAAGAAGCCGTGTTATATATACACACACACACACATATACACACAGAGATATATATACATATATAATGGAATATTAGTCAGCATAACAAATGAAATAATGCCATTTGCAGTGATATGGATGACCTAGACGTTATCATACTAAGTGAAGTAAGTTAGAGAAAGACAAATATTATATGATATGACTTACATGTGAAATCTAAAAAATAGACAAATGAACTTATTTATAAAATAGAAACAGACTCACAGACATAGAAAACAAACTATGGTTACCAAGAGGATGGGGAGACACGGATAAATTGGGAGTATAGAATTAACATAGGTATACTACCATATACAAAATAGACAGCAAGGATTTACTGTATAGCACAGAGTTATATTCAGTATCTTATAATAAATGATACTGGAAAAAAACTAGAAAAAATAATATATATATATATATATATATACACACATGTATATGTATAACATACTTTCCTGTATATCTGTTACCAATACAACATTGTAAATCAACTATACCTCAAAAAAATTGTACATGAATGTTCACAGTAGCTTTATTAACAGAAGTCAAACACTGGAAACAACCCAAATATCCATGAGGAGCTGAATGGATGCATACTTAGAAATGAAAAGGAAAGAACTGCTAATATACAGATCGACATGACTGAATCTCAGAAACATGCTGAGCAAAAACAAGCCGGACAAAAAGAATACACCTTGTACGACTCCTTTCAGATGAGATCTGAGAGACGACCAATCTAACCTACAGTGACAGAAAGAATAGCAGCAGTTGCCCGGGGCCAGAAGTCAAGGTAGGAAATAACGGAAAAGGGGCACAAGAGAACTGTCTGGAGTGATGAAATATTCTATATTTTGATTGCGGTGATTACACAGCTATACCAATTTACCAAAACCCACTGAAATATACTTAAAATGGGTTTGTTTTATTATAGATGTATTATACCTCAAAAAAGGTGATTTTAAAATGTTTCATGTTAAAACTAAAAATATTACTGAAATCATATTTTCTTCAACTTCTGACAATATGGTTCTCTGTCTACCTCTAGATAGCCTAGGTTCCCTACACTTGTCTGAAATAAAAATTTACCTACTTTGCAGCCTCCTAATTTCACTTTTTGCACATTATCACCCTCAAAACTCATGAATCCAACTCTACTAGCTGTTGAGGGGCCAAAAATTCCATACCCTTATTTGAACCTCTGCTCTTTCTCCTTTTAAACACAGCCCCAAGATAACTCAAATATTTTGAAAAATTTGTAAGTCATTTGCATGGAACATAGATATGTTATCCACAGAACATCTTAGCTACAGGGCATCCCATTAAACATCTTATCTGTCCCCTGAAAACCTGCTTCATAGTCAAGTCACCCTATCACAGTATGTAACGCTGTCAAATACACATCTCAAAATAGTTATCAAATCCAACGTTTACAAGAAAACTCAGGGTTATTTCACTACTGGGGATATCCCAAATATCCTTCTCTCTCTGCTGGAGCGTCTCTTACTACATGATAAAATCATTTGGGAAGGAATCATTTATTCTCCCATTTACCCAGGAGGCCCGGACCAGTGGTAAAGAATCCACCTGCAGTGCACAAGATGCAGGTTTGATCCCACTCCAGCATTCTTGCTGGAAAACCCCATGGGCAGAGGAGCCTGGGGGGCTACAGTCTACAGGGTCACAAGAGAGCTGAACACAAATGAGCATGCGCACGCACGCGTGTGTGTGTGTGTGTGTGTGTGTGTGCGCACACACACATATTTTATGACTCACAGCACCTACAGCAGCCCTCTGAACTTCATAAATACTTAATAACTGTTTGTCACATCAATTAGTACATCGACCTATCAACCAACCTGCTGTAATTAACACTTCAACAATTTCTATCAGACACACTTCAATTTGAGCAAATAACTCTCCAGCATGGACAGTCACATTCTTATAGAAGGTCATAGGAGATTCAGAGAAGTGAACTGGTAGAACTGGGGAAATTCCCGGCCTTAGTGAATGTCTTCAGAATCCCTCCGATAACTGCCTCTCAGTATCTTTTCCCTATTTTTAAGAGTTTGCTCTCCCAGTGCAGAATCCTGTCAACAGAAGGCAGCTCCGTGGTGTTACAGAGTGCACCGATGCTAAATTTAAGGCTTTAAGTGTTTCGGTCTCTTCCTCTGATTAATGGGTAGGGTTAAAAGTTAAGGGGAAGCTCTTTGAAAACACAAAACCAGCAATTATAAAGGATTATTTTCTAACAAGTAAGAGGTGAAGAGGCATGGATTTGCTCAGAGAAAGCAAATAGACCCCAGCTTGCATAATAATTTGCCTGACTGAAGCACTGTTTTAGGAAAAGTTGAGAGTGAGGTTTGTCCCAGGATTTATTTAGGCTTTGTCCTTTAGGCTTGAAGAATAAATACACCAGGTGATCTCTAAATTCCATTCAATTTTCAGGGCGTATGGTTCTATTTAAATCCCAACTATCCCTTCTCACTACTGATTTAGCACAGATTAATCTCATAAACTGAGAAGTCTTTACCACCAGCTTCTCTGCTTTCCTTCCTGAATGTAGAGATACAAATAACCTGTAGGGGTTCAAGACTCTCCCTCCACCATCAAGAGCAGCAGAATTGGTATCGGGATGAGATCAAAGCCCAATAGCCCACATGTTTGAAAGCAGGACAGATCAAACCTCTTGGTCTACTCTGCTTGCCCCTTTTGTATTCCTCCACCAGTGTCTATGGGGCTTCTCAGGTAGCTCAGTGGTAAATAATCCACCTGCCAATGCAGAAGACTCAGGTTTGATCACTAGGTCAGGAATATCTCCTGGAGAAGGAAGTGGCAACTCACTAAAGTATTCTTGCCTGGGAAATCCCATGGACAGAGGAGCCTGGTGGCCTATAGTCCATGGGTTGAAAAAAGTCGGACACGACTCATAATACATCACAGTCTATAGACTAGACGTTACTAATCCTCCTTTGAAATGCCTTCTCCCGTGTGTAATAAGGCTGCTCCTGGCTTGGGAGGACCCTTGCCTCTCCTGTGTTATGATTACTGTTTCTAAACGTAAGGTATGCTTTTTCAAAAGGAAAGTAGTGGTATGTAGATTACATATATAGTCACAGCCTCTGTCCAGAGACTTTCTCCCCCATGTTCACAGATATTTACAAAGCAGCATTCAAAGAAACTGAGAAACAACTATCCAACAAAAATTATTTCTTTGTATAAACATCACATCCATTTCTTATTACTCCAAATGTAACAAGGATCCATATTTCTTCTTTGTAAGTCATTTTAATGTCAAATATCCAGAGTAAAAGCAACTCTTAGGTCATGACTTTCATCATAAATAGAACCTAATAAAAACATGATCTAATACTTTAAAAAGCAGTTCTTGAGTTGGCTTTAACAATTTAACGGCCATTCAAGTTTAAAGACTGATAAAAACTGACAACTTTTTAAGGGTAAACACATTCAAATAGGTTCATATTTCAAACAAGAACCAAATAAAGAAATAAAAATATTTTCCTTCTTTGCTGAATGTTCTCCTTCTGTCCCTCCAGAATCATTCTCCACCCTCTATGGTGCTCTGCCCTGAGCTGCTGATCTGCAGAGCCAGCAACAGTTGGACTCCCTTGCCTTCTAGCTTCTCAGTGGGTCTGACTAATGGAAAGTAGGAGATTTGACTAATGGAAAGAGGCTGAGAGGACAGTGAGGTTGAGATATTTATCTCCTTGGGCTCCTCCCTGTCAGACCACAGACTGGCAGTGGCTACATTCCTGTTCCTCTTGAACAGTCGGCCTCTCACATCTCCAGCTCTTGCTGGTTTCCAATAACAGGATACTGCTTCCCCTTAAGGCTTAGGAGTAGCATCAGCTTCCCACTGTTGCTAGCTCAGGACTCCTTCACCATCCCTTTTTGATTTCTCTTATCTCTGTCACACTGTTATAAATGGCCCTTTCATTAAATGGGCTTCCCTGGTAGCTCAGCTGGTAAAGAATCCACCTGCAATGTGGGAGACCTGGGTTTGCTCCCTGGGTTGGGAAGATCCCACAGAGAAGGGAATGGCTACCCACTCCAGTATTCTGGCCTGGAGAATTCCATGGACTGTATAGTCCACTGGGTTTCAAAGAGCTGGACATGACTGAGCACCTTTCACTTTTTCATTAAACATAGTGACAATACTTGGAAACGAATTGGCAAGATATGATGAAGAAAATAATTGAATCTCAGCAATAAATATAACAAAACATAATACACACATGTGTGAGTGCTCAGTCACGTCCAACTCTTTGTAATCCTATGGACTGTAGCACTCCAGGGTCCTCTGTGCAAGAATACTTCCTCAGGCACTGAAGTGGGTTGCCATTTCCTTCTCCAGGGGATCTTCCCAATCCAGCGATCAAACCCAGGTCTCCTGCACTGCAGGCAGATTCTTAATCACTGAGCCACCTGGGAAGCCCCAGGACACACATAACTAAGAGCAAAAATATTACACTGCCAGTTCAGAAAAATGAAGCACACAACAAATAAAAAATATAAACTTGAGAGAAAAAGAAGAAAGCATGCTGATACTTTATATGATAACCTCCTAAATATTATTGCTTAATTATTCTTTGTTTTTGATGTGAAAGGTCAATATTCCACATTTATCAATGAAACAGTGTCAACTGTAAGAACATAACGATCCCAGGTGAACAGGATTCAGTGTGCAGTGTAATGAGATTAAGAATGACCAATGGACAGAACATGCTCTATAGAGCTGGAGTGGTAGGGCCACAACAAGAAGAATACTTATCCAGAAAGACTGTTGTATATTAGAACTGGGAGAGAAAATGCAAAAGAAATCCAGTAGATTACCTCATACGAGGTTAGGTTAGCAAATCACATAGTTAAAATTACCCTTAAGATCCTTAGAAAGGGTCAGAGAAACACAGTAACGTCTCTGTTGAGTCCAAGTCAGCCAGCCTTTCCTCCAGCACTGGAACAGACCTTTATTTTTCTGCTGTGAACCAGATGAAACAGTTGGAGCACGTTGTACAGAATCACGTATCTTTCAACACCAAAATCACACCCAGCATGGCAAGAAGCTCACAACCTGAGACACCAGGCGAGCAAGATGACTTAGGAAGAGCAGGTGCACATCTCACGTGACAGGTGCACTCCAGGAATAGCACGGGGAATGGCTCATACCATGAAAGACATTATCTGTCTGTCTCCCTCTCCTGTCTCTATCTCAATCTCTCTCTGCCCCCCCACCACCCCATTCCCTCCCTCTGTTTCCTTCTTTCCCTTTCTCCCTCTCTCTCTCCACTCCCAAAATATAATGTACATACAACAATAAGCTACTGCAGTTGGCGGAAAAGATCTAGTTGGCGGAAACAATCTAGTTACAGCTGATAACAATGTAGCACTGAAACTTTTAAAAGATAAGATCAGTAAGAATTTGGCCCAGTGATTTGAGCTCACCTTCCCAATGCAATAGACTGTATTCTTACCCTTATCATCTTTCCCTCTTCTACACTAGAATTCTACTAAATACTTCCTGCAATGGAGGGGAGACACATCATGGGGGATGTATGGAAATACTATGGCTCTAAAAGTCAAGAGACCTAGGCTCTAGGATGGCTGCACCCTACTAATTTTGTGAACACGAACATGTCCCAAGACTTTTCTAGGCCTCAGCTTTTTCTTTTTAGAAATATATTATCCTAAACAGTGATCTCTCTAAGGTAATTTTCAGCTGGGCATTATGCCTTTATTTCCCATACATCAAGGTTTGAAATCTTTTTTTCCTAGTACATAATGAATCTCTTGTGAAGTATTACAGCCAAATGCTTAAGAGCTTGGGCTCTGAAGTACAATAAATCTGGATTCAAATCCCAGCGCTGTCACTTTCTGTGACAAAGGGCAAAGTTGCTAACCTCTCTGACCTTGTGTTTTCCCTTCTAAGATGCAGGGCAATAATATTCCTTTTGCAATAGGATTGCTATGAAGACAAAGAATACATATGAGTCACCTACTATAGTGTCTTGTAAACTCGAAATAAATGTTATTATTGATGATGATGTTACTGGAATAAAAATGGATTAAACGTTTGGTTAAAATGAAGCCCCAGAGGAATGGGAAGCAAGTGATTCCTAGGGTATCAAACCAAGACCCTTGCTTCATTAGCTCCTTGTGCCAATCCATGAAGCGCTCAGATCAAATCTTGTCCAAGATATCCTGTCTATTCTGGCTTCATAGTCAGAATATTTTGGCTTCCAAAATATGGACAGTGGTCTGTGCTTAAATGGAAGTAGAAAACCTGTTTAAAACTGAGATTATTTGCTTGTATGAAAGAAGTCAAAGAAGGTTATCTAGAATTTTATTTTGCTATAAAAATCACACATACCCCTCAATTTTTCTTTTAAGTTTAAAAAGTATATTTTAAAAGAGAGAAAGAGAAAGAGGTGAAATACCTAGAAATCAACTTCTGCTAATAGAAAGGTTGAGGACAAGAACTTACATGGCATACAAGAGAGTTAATAAAAAACACAAATTACTTGGTATTATGATATTAAATAATATTAATATTAAATATGATATTAAAAGCATGTTTATTTTCATTAGCTCTTGCCCATTGAAGAGCAATTTAATCTCAAACACAGAACCACTTCAAATTTAGAAAATGTAACTTAAACATTGACATAGTTTATTTTTTTAGTATTTATTTATTTTTATTTGGCTGCATAGGATCTTAGTTGCAGTATGGGAACTCTTAATTGTGGGAATGACAACGTGGGAAAACTGCTTAACCCTCTAGCCCTCCTTTCTCATTTACAAGAGGAACTAATATCATCTATTTAGTAGGTTTGCATTACAAAACACCAAGCATAATACCTGAAAATAGCCAGTGCTAGATAAAGGAAAGCTATGGGGAACATTGAGAAGTGAGATGAAAAAGGGAAAACCTAAGAGGTAGGTCCATAGTGGGAAACCATGGATACTGGAACTAAACAGACCTACCAGATCTGGTTCTGCTGAGTCTTCTTCCCCACCTCTGTAATTCTGTACAACTGTTGTAAAGATTAGAAACTGGAAATACAAGACAATTATTATGGAGTATGGCACATAATAAGTGCACATAAATAGTGACTCTTGTCATCACTCCCACACTGCCTCAATTGTAAGTCTTCATGAAGGACTGTTGAACTGAATTAGAACTTTATTGTCAGAATCTCACTTTGCTGTCCGACCAGGTGTCCTACCAAGAATCTGTCTGCCAATGCAGGAGACACAAAAGACACGGGTTCAATCCCAGGGTCAGGAAGATCCACTGGAGAAGGAAATGGCAACCCACTTCAGTATTCCTGCTTGGAAAATCCCAAGAATAAAGGAGCCTGGCAGGCTACAGTCCACGGGGTCACCAAGAGTCAGACATGACTGAATGTGCACATCATGGGGCACTTGGGTTAGCCTGGTCCCCTGATAACCCAACAAGAAAGAGAAATGACAGCAAGCTATCAATTTAGTGAGGCCAGGTCTCAAGACTCCGCCCCAGTTTTTGCCTGTGGTTCAGCAGAGGTCAGAATAACTGGGGCCTCAGGATTAAAAAGCAATCTCATGTGAGGTTGTCTCGCTGAATAATTTGTTAGGAGTCCTTTTCATGAAGTTAGATCATTAAAATTGGCACCACAGCCATCTCTGAGAGAGCCTAAGGCAGGTCTCACTCCTCATTAATATAAATTAAATTCCTCAGGAGACACTGTGAGTCTTCCCACCTGACAAACAGTGTTGACATTTTGCCGGATTTCCCTCTGACCTTTCTGGACTTAGGAAATATCTCCAAATATTAGCTATGAATAAGCTATTATTTTGGTTTGTACATCACCTCTATCCCTGAGAGTAAAGCATTTTTGTCAACTTTGTTTTTTTAGAATGACCCTTCATTTAATGTGTCACCTTCCTTTTATGCTCACACATGAGGTCGTGCATGCCAAAAGAGGAGCTAGTGTGAATGGAATAACAATTCTGAGGCAAGATTCTTTATTGGAGATCTTTTTTTCCTCCATTAAGTAAAGACAGGTGATTTTTTTCTTCCTGAAAAGTCAAAGCTAAAAATCTTTCATTCGGTATCTCAAATCCTAGAAGTAATACTAAAAGGTATATTAAAATAGCACTGTTACTCCATTTTGTTGGTATTAATGGAGCTCATTAAATTACACAGTTGTAAAATGTTAAGGGGGAGAAAGGTTCTTGCTAAGTGAGTGATTGGGTGGAGGTGGGATGCTGAGAATATTGTTATTAAAATATGCAAACATGAATGTTCACCAGGGATAGTGCAGACTGGAGCTTTTCGAACTGCCATTTCCCTGTACCCAGCTATCAGTCTTGCTAATTATCACACCGTCATTCTGGCAGATGAATTTTGATGAATTATAGAAGGAGGGATCTTTGAGATCACCTAATATAACCCACATATTATGAATCGGGAAGATGAAGTCTGCAGAGGAGAAGTCATTTGCTCAAAGCTTTAAAGCCCATTAGCTGTCAGAGCCAATGCCAGCACTGAGCTCTCTTGGTCTCTTTGCCCAGTTCCACACTCCTTCATTATTAGGAATAAAGGTAAAGGCTGTCTCCACTGTAGAGGTTCATGGAGGGGTTGGGGGTCAGGAGACTAAGAAAAGCAAAAAGGCACTATCTAGTCAGAGACGTCAGAGGCATCATCTGATGATGAAGCCCTACAAAAGTCAGTAATATGAGAAATGTCAGCCATTCATTGTGACTAGGGTAGTAATCAACCCAGCTGTAAGAGGTGTTAACAGTCAAAGGAAGGGTGTTCATAAAGCTACACTCACTGTGAGCACCCAACAGTAAAAACACAAAAAATAAAGCACTATTTCTACTTGGTCATGGGACCATCTGGTTATCTAAATAAAATTTCCAAATGACCTTCTAATAAGGCTAGACAAGACCATAATAATTCCCATTAATGTCAACTTGAATTATGATTGTGTCAAAATTTCCATCATAACTCCAGGCAAAGCTATCAGAAACACAATGCTCTCAGCCAATAAATATCTTTCCATTTTTGACCATAATATTGTAAAGAGTGACTTTTGTCATTTTAAAACACTTTGGTAGTGGAAAATGAAATGTGAGGCATCATTGCTCACAATGGCTCCTATACTTACTTTTTAAAGGGGCTAGGAAGGTTATAATCTCGAACATGTCATCAGTCTTTAAGATGACATATTTCTATCCTAAGAATTGATTTGCTATGAGTAAATGGAAGTAAACTCCCTTTAAAAAATAAATGTAATTTGAGACATTATTTGCCCAAAATTCAGTTAACTTTGAATACTTAAATACAATCACTAGAGAACAAAGAAAAACACAAATGGAAAATAAAATTTAAGTTTTAATTAAAAAGATGTACAGCTGAATTGATTTATAAAATAAACTATAATCCTCTAAAATACTACTTTCTTTCAGCTTCTAAAATTCCAGTTAATATACTGAAAGGCATTGGAAGTTAAAGTTTTTTCCCACAAACTATTATTTGTATGTGTGCGTGCAAGCTCAGTCTCTCAGTCACGTCTGACTCTTTTCAACCCCATGGACTGTAGCCCACCAGGCTCCTCTGTCCATGGAATTTTCCAGGCAAGAACACTGGAGTGAGTAGCCATTTCCTACTCCAGGGGATCTTCCTGACCTAGGGATTGAACCCATGTCTCTTGCATCTCCTGCACTGGCCAGTGGATTCTTTACCACTGCACCACCAGGGAAGACCCTCATACTATTGTTTAATTCTAGTTAAATAACTCAAAGTAAAATTATAAGGAAGGAATTGAGGGAAAAAAATACTAAAAATGCATTTTTCTCCCCAAATCAATCTAATAAATGTTACAAACAACCTATAACGTGCAAAGCTCTCCTCTAGAAGTTTCCTAAAATCCCTCAAGGAACTTTCAGTCTAGCTCTGGACTAAATTAAAAATTAATAGTAGTAATAATTATGATACTCAATGTAACATGGTGGGGAGAGGTGAATCAGAGACGCTTAAAAGAAAAAGCAGCATTGGAGAGGGGACTCTAGGAAGGCAGACATTAGTGAAGATTGGAGAGGACAAAAGCAGAGAGGAGCAACATCTTGGTACTAAGACAGCCGATAAAAAACTTGGCTGGGGCTTCCCCGTTGGCTGAGTGCCGAAGAGTCCGCCTGGCAAGGCCAATGCAGGAGACACGGGTTCAATCCCTGCTCCAGGAGGATCCCATGTGTGGCAGAGCAACTGAGCCCGTGTTCCCTAACTACTGAGCCTGTGCTCTAGAGCCTGGGAGCTGTAACTATTGAGCCCATGAGCCATAACGACTGAAGCCCGGGAGCTCCTGCTCCACAAGAGAAGTCACTGCGATGACAGTGCATCGCCAACTAGAGAGCAGACCCCACTCGCAGCAACTAGAGAAAAGCCCCCACAGCAATGAAGACCCAGCACAGCCAAAATAAAATAAGCAAATAAAATTATTTTTAAAAATTTTGGTTGGTGGAGGAGGGTCCTGCTAACAATATTAGACCATCTTACGCTGTTGTTAAACGACATTTGTCCGTTTATAAAGCATTTTCTCCCCTTCCTCCCCCTCTGCCTCTTCCTTAATAGATAGTAGGGGTTTGGGTGACACTCCTGATGTCCTTACTGAGACGACATACTCAAAGGATCAAGAACCCCAAACAAAGCGCTCTTCTATAAATGTCTCAGAAACTCTATGAGTGTCACGTTCTAAGGTACAGAATAGACGACTATTATTCCCACTGGCCACAAAACAAGTTCAGAAGGCACAGTGAGGACCCAAATGAAAGCTGTAGGTGAAGAGTAGCACTGCGGAAATTCTGGCAGGTCTTCAAAACTGACAACTTAAGAACTTTTCCCACCAGGCTCACCAAAGTGAGGACAAAGTTCAGAGTGAGGCTGTACACAGTAAGGTCCCAAGACACATCTAACCCCTGTTCTTAAGCAATAACGTGAATGTAACATCAGATAGAAGCTACGAAAATTGACTTTACTCCCCACGGCACAGGATAATAAAAGACACAGGAGAAAAAAAAAAAGACATGTAGTTTGGCAAAAAGGAATAAAAATAGGTAATAATAAGTTAACAAGGTCTTATAAAGTGAATTACAATATCATAGTAATCTAGAATTTCGAAATCATTAGATCCATGTTTCTGAATTGATCATAATGCCTGGTTATGGGAAAATCAAATCTCCTGAATGCAGATTTCTCATTGAGTATATATATATTTTTGACTGTTTTTAATGGTACAAACACTTTCATTTATTTATTTAATTTCTGGCCACATTCCACGGCATTGGGACCTTAGTCCCCTGACAAGGGATCAAATCTCTGCCCTGCATTGGGAGGTGAGTCCTAACCACTGGTGTCTATGTGCTTAGTCACGCAGTCCTGTCCAACTCTCTGCAACCCCATGGACTGCAGCCCACCAGGCTCCTCTGTCCATGGGATTCTCCAGGCAAGAACACTGGAGTGGGTTGTCATGCCCTCCTCCAAGGGATCTTCCCCAACCCAAGGATTGACCCCAGGTCTCCACAATGCAGGTAGACTGGACTGACGGGCATGTATACTTTTTATACAAAAAGAAAAAAGGTACACTAACAAAATGGGCAAAGCCAACGTCCTTTGTGGTCGTTTGCCTTGTTGCTAAACAAGATTCTATATCTACTGAACTGAAAAATGAGTAATAAGCCAGGGATCTGGGGATTAGATGGTTCCTATCTCAGCTCCACCACTAACTGGCTTTGCAATCTTGGGCAAAATACCTCACCTCTTCAGGTCTTTGTTTCTGACCTGAAAACTGAAGCAATTCACCTGAGTTATATTTATGGGTCCTTCTTCTCTAATGGAGTCTATTCATTCCCAAGTTTTTGGACATATAAGAATTCAGAAGATTACATGAGCCATTTTCCCTTAGTACCTTATTACAAAACTTGTACATATGAAAATCTAAAATGCATACAGAACAGGTGAGTCAAGCTCCATGGACCCAGTGTAACACCCAATACTTACATAGCACTTTAGTGTTTCAAAGCGCATTTTCATGTATCTCCCACACTTTAAAGGCACACTTATACGTACTTGCAACAGAAACAGAAAGCAATCTAAATTTTCCTTGCAATACTGGAGATATTAAAATAGCAATAGAATTTCAGTGTAGTGTTTCTATCAGTGCTAGAAGTGCATGCTACAAGGTCCATCATTTTTTACTTCATTTTTACATCATTACTTTACTTCGGCAAAATATACAAAACAAATTACATAACTCAGCCAAAATGTCCTTCAAGTCTGGTACATTATCTTAAACTACACTGAAGGTTAAAGATAACTTAGACACTCATAGGGCCAAGCCTTTACTTTGGGATCATTGACCAATTGATTGGGGTATGGACAACAGGGGATAATCTTGGTCCATCAGTTTGATATAGGAAGCTCTATAAATAAAAACAATTTCATCCACTTTCACCTTCATATTTTGACATCTGGAGACTGATTTTGGAATCAGGAAAATGACAGATAAGACTGAAGAGGAAATGCTATTTGGTTCATGTCCCAGGGATATTATTTAACAAAAGTGCTGAGTGAGCTATTTCAATAGCTCAGCAAGAGAGAAGGCGAATGCACTATATGCTATTTATGATGCTTTTAGAAACATCCCTGGAGGTATCCCTTTTGGCAACTTATACACATTGCTTTAGGCATTTTCCTGTATTGGTTTCCTGCCTTCTATATAGAGAAAAGTTTTATCCATTGCAAGAAAGAGAGGCAACAAGAAGTATATGCATGTTGATGATGATAAGAAAGCAAGTGCAATATATTTTGAGATACATGGTCAGGAAGTGAAGATATCTTGCTTCTGTGAATTACTGAACACAGCCTTCTTTGATCTGCTGTGATATTTTACATGCATTGATTATATATATACACATATTTTATAGCTTTATACATTATATATTATATTATTACACAGTTTTACCTGAAAAATATTAAGAAAAAATTATGAGGATCTTTTTCAAAATACCAAAAACTTAGATTAAAAAAATATATATAGTGATACAGCAAAAAAAATTTTGATTTCTACTGAAATGACTGATATTTATTGTCCTATTATCAATAAATTTCAGGAATCTAATTGTAATCTCCCCTGTTTCCAGAAATGAAGATATATGGTAAAAAATCTGAATTTTATCTTCTTTCTAATCTCCTTGAAAGTGAAAGTGAAGTTTCTCAGTGGTGTCCAACTCTTTGCGACCACATGGACTGTAACCTAACAGGCTCCTCCGTGCATGGGATTTTCCAGGCAAGCGTACTGGAGTGGGTTGCCATTTCCTTCTCTAATCTCCTTAAAAAGTGCTAAAAACTTGAAAGAAACATTCCAAGAGAAGTAATATAAGTTGCTGAGCAGATCCTTGATCATTCTGAGCCAAATTATAAATTCACTTTACTTACAATCTGCAGCAGAGAGTTTTCTACACATTGCATTACTTGGTTTGAAGATACATTTAATGTCAGTTTAAAATATTAATGAGATTTTCCTGGTAAAGGATCTACCTGCAATCCAGGAGACTCGGGTTCAATCCCTGGATTGGGAAGATCCCCTAGAGAAGGAAACGGCAACCCACTCTGGTATAATTGCCTGGAGAATCCCATGGACAGAGGAGCCTGGCAGGCTATAGCCCAAGGGGTTGCAAAAGACATGACTTAGTGACTAAATAACGACAACCAAATATTCATAAAGCAGTTAATTAGGCTTAGAAATAAACTTATAAATTCTAAAATATATTTCCATCACATAATAACAGTCCAGGCATGCCATGTCCAACTCTTTGCAACCCTACAGACTATAGCCCACCAAACTACTCTGTCCATAGGATTTTCCAGGCAAGAATACTGCATTGGGTTGCCATTTCCTACTCCAAGGGAGCTTCCCAACCTAGGGATGGAACTCCCGTCTCTAACGTCTACTGATTAGACAGGTGGGTTCTTTACCACTAGCGCCACCTGGGAAGACCCAGTTCAGGCATCTTACACTCTGTTCCGATCAGCTCAGTCTCTCAGTCGTGTCTGATTCTTCGTGAACTCATGGACTGCAGCATGCTAGGCTTCCCTGTCCATCACCATATCCTGGAGATTTTGCAAATTCATGTCCATCGAGTCAGTGATGCCATCCAACCATCTCATCCTTGTTGTCCTCCTCCTCCTGCCTTCAATACTTGCCAGCATCACGGTCTGTTCTAATGAGTTGGCTCTTCAAATCAGGTGGCCAAAGTACTGGAGCTTCGGCTTCAGCATCAATCCTTATAATGAATATTCGAGACTGATTTCCTTGCTGTCCAAGGGGTTCTCAAAAGTCTTCTCCAACACCACAGTTCAAAAGCATCAATTCTTCAGCATTCAGCTTTCTTTATGGTCCAACTCTCATCCGTACATGACTACTGGAAAAACCATAGCTTTGACTAGACGGACCTTTGTCAGCAAAGTAATGTCTCTGCTTTTTAATATGCTGTCTAGGTTGGTCATAGCTTTTCTTCCAAGGAGCAAGCGTCTTTTAATTTCATGGCTGTCACCATCTGCGGTGACCTTGGAGCCACCCCAAAATAAAGTCTGTCACTGCTTCCATTTTTTCCCCATCTATTTACCATGAAGCAATGGGACTGGAAGCCATGATCTTAGTTTTTTGAATGCTGAGTTTTAAGCTGGCTTGTTCACTCTCCTCTTTCACTTTCATCAAGAGGCTCTTTAGTTCCTCTTCACTTTCTGCCATAAGGGTGGTGTCATCTGCGTATTTGAGGCTATAGATATTTTTCCCAGCAATCTTGATTCCAGCTTGTGTTTCATCCAGTCCAGCATTTCACATGATGTATTCTGCATATAAGTTACGTAAGCAAAGTAAGTGTCACACATAAATAAGTGACAACATACAGCCTTGACGTACTCCTTTCCCAATCTGGAATCAGTCTGTTGTTCATGTCTAGTTGTAACTGTTGCTTCTTGGCCTGCATACAGACTTCTCAGGAGGCAAGTAAGGTGGTCTGCTATTCCCATCTGTTGAAGAATTTACCACAGTGTGTTGTGATATACATAGTCAAAGGCTTTAGCATAGTCAATGAAGCAGAAGTAGATTTTTTCTGGAACTCTCTTGCTTTTTGTATCATCCAACACATGTTGACAATTCTATCTCTTGTTCCTCTGCCTTTTCTAAACACAGCTTGAACATCTGGAAGTTCTCAATTCACAGACTTTTGAAGCCTGGCTTGGAGAATTTTGAGCATTCTTTTAGTGTGTGAGATGAGTGTAATTGTGCGACAGTTTGAACATTCTTTGGCATTACTTTTCTTTGGCATTGGAATGAAAACTGACCTTTTCCAGTCCTGTGGCCACTTCTGATTTTTCCAAATTTGCTGGCATATTGAGTGTAGCACTTTCACAGCATCGTCTTTTAGGATTTGAAATAGCTCAGCTGGAATTCTATCATCTCCAATAACTTTGTTTGCAGTGATGCTTCCTAAGGCCCACTTGACTTTGCATTCTAGGATGTCTGGCTCTAGGTGAGATATCACACCATCATGGTTATCTGGGTCACAAAGATCTGTTTTGTATAGTTCTGGTGTGTATTCCTGCCATCTCTTCTTAATATCTTCTGCTTCTGTTAGGTCCATACCATTTCTGTCCTTTATTGGGCCCATCTTTGCATGAAATGTTCCCTTGGTATCTCTCATTTTCTTGAAGAGAGTCTTTCCCATTGCATTTTTTCCCTATATTTCTTTGCACTGATCACTTAGAAAGGCTTCTTTCTCTCCTGGCTACTCTTTGAGACTCTGCATTCAGATGGATATATCCTTCCTTTTCGCCTTTGCCTTTCACTTCTTTTCTTTTCTCAGCTATTTGTAAGGGCTCCTCAGACAGCCATTTTGCCTTTTTGCATTTCTTCTTCTTGGGGATGGTTTTGATCACTGCCTCCTGTACAGTGTTACAAGCCTCCATCCATAGTTCTTTAGGCTCTCTGTCTGTCAGATCTAATCCCTTGAATCTACTTGTCACTTCCACTGTATAATCATAAGGGATTTAATTTAGGTCATACCTGAATGGTCTAGTGGTTTTCCCTACTTCCTTCAATTTAAGTCTGAATTTTGTAATAAAGACTTCATGATCTGGGCCACAGTCAGCTCCCAGTCTTGTTTTTGCTGACTGTATAGAGCTTCTCCATCTTTGGTTGCAAAGAATAGAATCAATCTGATTTCAGTACTGACCATCTGGTGATGTCCGTGTGTAGAGCTGTCTCTTGTGTTTTTGGAAGAGGGTGTTATTCCAATGATCCACTACTTCCTGGTGGCTCAGGCAGTCAAGAATCGTCCTGCAATGCAGGAGACCTGGGTTCAATCCCAGGTTGGGAAGGTCCCCTGGAGGAGGGCATGGTGACCCACTCTAGTATTCCTGCCTAGAGAATCCCCGTGGACAGAGGAGCCTGGTGGACTACAGTCCTTGGGGTCACAAAGAGTCAGACATGACTGAGCGACTAAGAACACAGCACTACTAATCTAGAGGTGATCAATAACCTACTTGGCCTTTGCTTACATGTATATATTTATATTTTTCTTCACAAATGTTTTTTGGACCACACCATGCTGCTTATGGATCTTAAGTCCCAAACCAGGGATTGAAACCCAGGCCCCAAGGACGAAACCCTGAAATCCTAGGACTGCCAGGCTTCCCAGGTGACGCTAGTGGTAAAGAACCTGCCTGCCAATGCAGGTTCGATCTCTGGGTCTGGAAGATCCCCTGCAGGGAGGGCATGGCAACCCACTCCAGTAGGCTTGCCTGGAGAATCCCATGTACAGAGGAGCCTGGCAGGCTACAGTCCATGGGGTCACAAAGAGTCTGACATTAACTGAAGTGCTATAGCATGCATGCACATAGGGAACTCCCCCCAACTTTTTAGTAAGGTTTTTATTATAAAATTTTAGCAATTAGGGATTAGGAGAGGGAGCCCTTACTGTTCATGCAACTGAAGAATAATTTATCATACCTTAGGTTGGGTCAGAGAAGGGGTAGAGATAGGGAGTGGGAGACTGGAGGCATGGACAAAAGATATGAGGGTGGCCAGGGAGCCCACATTGCTCCTGGCCCTCTGAGCACCTGTCCCACCCCTACCCTGCTCAAAGTCTGATATGCTGGAGAGGATGCAAGTAAGGGAAATGGTAAGCAAAGCATCTGCTTTCTTAAAAATTTCATTTAATTGGCAGATAATTACCTTACAATATTGTGATGGTTTTTGCCATAGATCAACATGAATCATCCATAGGCATACATGTGTCCCCTCCCCCCTGAACCCCCCAACCTCTTCCCTCCCCACTCCATCCATCCTGGTTGTCACAGAGCACCAGTTTTGGGTGCCCTGCTTCATACATCAAACTTCCACTGGCTATCTATTTTACATATGGTAATGTATATGTTTCAATGTGATTCTCTCAAATCATACCACCCTCTCCTCCCACTGAGTTCACAAGTCTGTTCTTTATGTCTGTGTCTCCTTTGCTGCCCTATACATAGGATCATTGGTACCATCTCTCTCGATTCCATACATATATACATTAATATATGATATTTGTCTTTCTCTTTCTGACTTACTTTGCTCTGTATAATAGGCTCTAGGTTCATCCACCTCATTAGAACTAACTCAAATGTGTTCCTTTTTATGGCCGAGTAATATTCCATCTTTTGACAAAGCTCCACACTGTCCCTGATGACTGGAAGAGAACATCTTGGGGAGATGTTAATACAAACTCAGGGAACAAAGGGTTCTGAGGTCCTGTAAGCTTGGGCAGTGCTTACACTAAACCTCCCTCCATGGGATTTGGCATATCAGCACAGTAAATTTTCCAAGGTTAACAATAAATCCTATTATGAGTATGGGCACTTTAGTAGAGAGACCAAACTTTTAAGAGCATCCACTGAAAACTAAATTTTCTTCATGTACAAAGTTGTTTACTTGGTAATGGTACCATAGTAAGTATTAAATGCATTAGTCTACTCAAAAGCTACCAACAGTCCTGCTGAAACAATCTATACCACCAAGGTCCTACAGCACACAGGCCACAGAGCAAAATGACTGCTTAAGCTAACGTCCCTGGAGAAATAAGGCCACTTGCTACTCCTTAAATGTCCTTTCATTCCCATCACCAAACCTTTGCTCTGCCCAGAATGTCCTCCCCACGATTATGTCTCCAAATGTCAGTCTTACTTTACTAACTCATACAGACCTGTCTACCTAAATGCCAGCTTCTCCATGAAGCTTTTCCAGATCGTCCACAGTTGGTTGGCTTCTGCCTCCTTTAAAATACACCCCAGGACTGTGGTTAAGACTCCAAGTTTCCAATGCAGGCGACATGGATTCAATCTCTGGTCAGGGAAATTCCTCATGTCGTGCAGCCAAAAGAATAACTAACTTGAAATTTTAAAATAAAAATAAAACAAACCTCCCCAACCACTGTGTATCTCTTAAAGCAATAATCTTATTCTTGTTTTATGACCACAGTTCTTCTAATCTCATCTTCCCATTAGATGATAAATTCTTTAGAGATAGGAACTATGTCTTCCCCCTATATAGACAAATAAAAATGCAGCCATTTATCTAAGGTCGCATAACTAGTAGAACCAACTTCCATAGTGGCTCAGATGGTAATAAATTTGCCTGCAATGCAGGAGACCCAGGTTCAATCCCTGGGTTGGGAAGATCCCCTGGAGAAAGGAATATCTATCCACTCCAGTATTTCTGTCTGGAGAATTCCATGGACAGAGGAGCCTGGTGGGCTACAGTCCACCTGGTCACAAAGAGTTGGACATAACTGAGCAACTTTCACTTTTCACATAACTAGTACATGGCAGTGTTGGGATTCACACCAGATCTGTCTAATCTCCAAAGCCAGGCTCTTTCTCCCATCCTCCATCCTCTCACAACCTCTCAGACAACAAGGCAGTGGTTCCTGTGGCAGGAAAAAGAACACAGTCTCCTCCTATTAGAGGCAGGCAGGAGAAAAGTTCTACCTTTCTGCCCTAACTTAGTGCCTGGCGTCTGACTCAATGTTTTAACTCTGCCTTCTGCTTTTAAACCTTTATTTCTCCAAACATATTCTGGAAAATAATAGCAATGAGAGGTGTAATTTTTTTAAAAAATAACTTTATGAGCAACTGTAGGCTAAACAAAGTTAGACACATTGATTGCTTACTGCCGAACTCTGCAGATCATTTTATATGCTACTATGCAGCATTATACAGTTTTAGTATATATAGTTTCTATTTTAGAAGGTATAGGATATTAACACATATTTTATTATGTATGAATGAACAGAACTGTCCTTCATAAATTTCATCTAATAGAGCTGTACCTTATTTTAACAGCACCATTTTACTATATAATAGCACCAAATTCATTTCAAAACTATTTAACCACACATATCTAAATAAGAAATCCCATAACCAAATGCTGTAGGATTTAACGTTACTAGTATTTAAAACGAGCAACAATCCACTTTGTGCCAGCAAGTGAGTGATTAAGTGCTACCCATACCATGTCTGACATTTAATGAGGGAGTCACATGGATACAGAATATGTTTCACTCCATGATTAATATAGGTTCACTATATTTAGTTTGTACTTGAACATTTCATCTTTTCTTCTCATCGGTGAACCCAGCCGAGGACATGGGATAAATGTGATGACTAAAATCAGGAAGTTTTGATGAATGAAACAGATGAAGAAAAAGACTGACTCTTCAAGGAGAAAATGAGACTTTCCCCCCAATATCATTTTTAGACGAGTTGCAGCTATTTAAAATAAACTAAAATAACATTGGTAACCTTTGAGGAGGGCAAATGGGTAACCTGAGGATAGCAAGAGACAGGAACTTTTCATATATACACTTTTATATCTGTATGGATAGAACTATGAGCCCCTAAAAGAGATCTGTTCAAGTGTTAACACCCCTGATATCTGTGAACATGAGGTCACAGTGCATGGAGGTAGGCCCTAATCCAATGACTGATGTTCTCATAAGAAGAGAAAATTGGATACAGGCTCAGACTGGGGCACCAGGAGAACCCCATGTGATGACAAAGGCAGGGACTGTGGTGATACAGTTGCAAGCCAGGGAACACCAAGAATGCTGCTTAACCAGCAGAAGGTAGAAGGGAAAAAGAAAAATTCTTTACTAGAGCTTCTAGAGACCGGGGTCCTGCCAACATCTTGACTTCAGACTAGTAGCTTTCAGGACTCAGAGAAATTTCTGTCCTGTAAAGCCACTCACAGTTTGGGTTACTCTGTGTGGCTACCCTAAGAAATTAATACAAATACTTGATACAAAGTGACAATGCCATGTGTGCAAAAATTAATCAAATTAAGATGAAGCAAGCTCAAGGGAATGAAAACACAAGCCACAGACTGGGAGAACAGCAAAAAGATATATCTGATAAAAGACTTTACTAAAAATATACAAGGAACTCGTAAAATTAAACAATAAGAAAACAGACAATCTGACTAAAAATGGGCTAAAGACCTTAGTAGACACCTCACAAAGAGATATATAGATGGCAAATAAGTATATAAAACATGCTGCATTCATATGTCCTCAGGGAAATGCAAATTTAAAAACAAGATACTGCTACATACCAACTGGAATAGCCATATCTGGGACAATGACAACACCAGATAAATACTGGTGAGTATGCGAAACAACAGAATTCTCATTCACTGCTGGTGGGAATGCAAAATCATACCGTCATTTTGAAAGACAGGCAATGTCTTACAAAACTAAATATACTTTTACCACACAATCCAACAATTATGCTACTTTGTATTTACCCAAAGGAGTTGAAAATTATATCCAGACAAAAATGTGCATATGGACAGCTATAGTAGCTTTATTCATAATCACCAAAACTTGGGAGCAACCAAGATGTCCTTCAGTAAGTAAATAAATAAATAAGCTATGGTACATTCTGACAATGGAATAGTATTCAGCACTAAAAAGAGAAGAGCTACCAAGCCATGAAAAGACATGGAGGAACCTTCAATGTACATTACTAAGTGCAAGAAGCCAATCTGAAAAAGATTCCAACCATATGACATTCTGGAAAAGGTGAAACTCTGAAGACAGCACAAAGATGAGTGGTTGTCAGGGGTGAGGGTGGGGGGAGGGATGAAAAGGCAGAGCACAGAGGGGTTTTAGGACATGAAACTCCTTTGTACAATATTACTATGGTGGACGTATTTAATTACACATTACACATTTGTCCAAACCCACAGAATATACAACACTGAGGAGCAAACCCTACTGCAAACTATGGACTCTGAGTGATGATGTGTCACTGTAGGTTCATTAATTGCAACAAATATATCACCCTGGTGGGCGATGTTGATGACAACAGAGCCATGAATGTGTAGAGACAGGGAGTACATGGAAAATTTCTGTACTTTTTACTTAATTTTGCTGTAAATATGAAACTGCTCTAAAAAACAAAGTCTAATAAATATATTTTTACATCCTTAGGCAAGCCAAAAGTTCTACCCTTTTTTATACTACAGTTTAGTAACCATCTTGAACCCATGACTAAAATATGCATATTTTTTGTTAAAGCTTTCCATGTTCCTTTGTTTGTTCACTCATTCATTCATTCAAACTTCAACTAAGTACTTACTCCAGGCCAGATGTGGTAGACTGGGAAAGGTTCCAGAGAATCCAGAAATAAGATATTCCTGGTCCTTTGGAATGATGTCTACTCTTAAAAATAATCATAGAGGCAATATATCAATTTAGCAGCAAAAGCCTTACTTATCTATCTTGGGGAATTAAGATTAAGATCAAATTTTCAACTGCTATTCAACCATGCACATGAGACAGATTATATTTCTTCTTCCCTCTGCTCAAAGATTAATGATATCAAAAGTATACTATTTACTTGACTGGTTCAAGAAGCATCTTGGGCGAAAAGACAAAAATTACAAGAGTGAGATCATTGGATGTATACCACAGCATGAAAACACTGAAGAGCTCTGAAAAAGGAAGACTGTTAAAACAACCAAAAAAAGCCACTTAAGAGAATAGTTCAAAATGGAACTAGACTCTGAAATCACTAAAACTCTACTGTTAAAAGAGAATGAAAACTGGAGGTGAATGAGTCATATGACACTGGGGGATTCTTGGATCTTAAAAAAGAAGGGAAGGAAGGTCTTAAAATTATTCTGAAAAGACACAGGTCAAGAACAGAATTATGTACAAATCTCAACTGTCCTCCCCTAACCTTCTGTTCCTCTGCTCTTGTCAAATTAAGGAAAAACTGGTAACTCGGTTTCTAGAAATTGACAGTAATGATTTATTCTCACGAAAAAAAAAAATTGGAAGGAAACATTTAAAAGAAATGTGGCCCTCTCCTGGAACCAGGTCCTCAATCTTCTTAAAGGAAAAATAGAACAAAAGTAATAAACATAATGTAACACACATCTTTATATCCAAAAGGTTACTGCTCAATCCTGTAGTTAAAAATCTTTGCAGAAAAAACAGCACAGTCTTCCTTAGTGCCTAATTAGATGTATGCATTGGTATGCTTCAAGATAAAGAAAACCATTACCTTAGAGAGAGTGGTATTTTTTAAATGGCTGAGAAAGTAGGAAAAAAAAAAAAAAAACCCAACAAGCTACTCTCTATATTAAGAATCACATGCTAGCAAACATTTGAAAAATTACCATAAAGAAAAACAAAGAACTACCGTCCTATGAAATACACACCAAGTTTCACTATATCCCCAAATCCTGGTATCACTATATCTAGGGAGGTGAATGTGTATCATTGGAAGATAACGGAGGAAAGGGATAGAGCTGCAAACTGGGTTGGAGGGGAGGAGGGCTGTCGGGCTCCCCTCCGCAGACCTACAGGGCTGCGCTTGCCCAGCTTCAAGACTGCAGAGCAAGCCCGGGGTCCCCAGCAGAGACATTAATGGCTGAATATGGATGGGGGGAGCGTACATGTCTGAAGCAGGTCCTGATGCAACACACCACCGTGTGCGGCTAACAGCGCGCAGGACTGGTCAGCAGTCCGGGCTCCCGGAGCGGGAAGGGGAGTTACCAGTTATAGTTATAGGGGAATTGATGTCAGGTGGGCTCCTGAGTCACCGGAGAAACCAGCAGAGGGGCATGCCTCTCACTGTCCCTTTGATAAGCATGCTCATCAGCTGGGGTCTGGGGCAAGTCCATAGGAAGGTCAGCCATGTATCAGGGTATCAGTGAAGCAGGCACTGGTCAAGCAGCGGAATGTACAGAGAACAAGAGACCAACCATCTTGAGGAGCCTGACCGTACAAGGACCTGTGGTAATGTTTTCTGGCTCAATATCAACAATGCCCAGAATCAATTTCACCAGATCAACCTTAAACTGCTGTCAGATTAAGAACTGGTTTCAGCAGAGGACAGAGAAACTGTAGGAAACGTCTTATTCTCTCTGTATTGGTATTTAATAGAAACTTCGGACACATCTAAGTAATGATTCAAGTACATTTAAGATTCCCTACTGTTAAAAAAAAAAAACAACAAAAAACCACTGCAGAAAAGAAACTGCAGAATGCTCTTTCCCAAGTAATACAAAATAGTAGGAATACATATTTGGGAGCAGAATCATATCTACTGCTAACTTAATAGCAATGAAACCTCCACTTTGCTGCAGTAAAACATTATGGCAAACCCCCTTCCAGAGGCTGTTATTGCATTTCTCCTTCAAAAATATATATACTCAATCAGCAAGTGTTCTCAAAAAGTACCAAACAAGCCTTTCCAAAGAAGCTTGTTTTCTGAACTCTTCACCCTACATAATTTTTTATTTTTTCTCCTCTCCATTTTCCTAATTTTAACTTAATTGGGTGTGAATCCAAAAACATGTGTTTCCTATTTGCATTTGGCTGCAGAAAAAAATTCTTAATGTACTTTAGGGAATGTAGGGGTGAATGCTGAAAGTAAGAGAAAGTAAAAGAATAACAACAGCTAAACAAAACCAAGAATACTATTTCTCTCCTTCTACTGTTGCCAAGAATATGGCATAAATTTCCTCTCCTTGTGCAGAATTCCCTAATTATAGGAAAAAGCAGGCTCCCTGCTTATGATATCAAAAGTGGATATTTTAGAGTGCTACAAGCTGTCCTCTTAAAATGAGGCCAGAAAAGAGAAGTGTGGTAACTGCAGTACTTGGGGGGATGGACCATCTCAGTACACATCAATCACACCTTTGTGTCACCTCTCTTCTCCCTGACCTCTGAGAGCAGCAGTTAGCATCATGATCTTCAGATCAGTAGCATCAGCACCAGCCGGGAACTTAGAAATCCAAGTCAGCAGGCCCCACCCCAGGCCTACCACCTAATCGGAAACTCTGGGGGTAGGACACTGGAGTCTGTTTCAATAAGAATTCCATGGGATTCTGACTTGATGAACCATATTCAACAGAAACATGGTCTCCCCTGGTGGCTCAGTGGTAAAGAATCCACCTGCCAATGCAGGAGACATGGGTTTGATCCCTCGGTCGGGAAGCTCCCCTGGAGAAGGACATGGCAACCCCCTCCAGTATTCTTGTCTGAAGAATCCTACAGACAGAGGAGCCTGGTGGGCTACAGTCCGTGGGGTCACAAAGAGTCGGACATGATGTAGCGACTAAAAAACAACAGAAACTTACTCTCTTCCAGTTCATCCTGGCTTTTAATCACAAGCAACCAGAATTGTTACCAAACATTTTCATGTGTATACATTGTCCAACTAATTTATATGATTCTTGGGGCAAAAATTCTCTCCTCCCTGGTCCCCTTTGCTTTCCCTTGCCTGCCAGTATCCTACATAGAGCCAGTAAGCAAACAGAAACATAATGAGCATTCACAACGACAGGAACAGGGGAGGGGTCCTCAAAGGAGAGCTCCCCTTTTGAACGTGACAGTCCCACCCAGCTGAGATAGACCTATTTCCCTTAATTATGACCTAGAAATGAAAGGGCCCAGTTCCCCAATATACAGTCTAGAGAGGATTCAGTCATTCTCCAGATGGAACTGCTCAGCTTCAGAATTTGGGTACTCCAGCTGAAAATCAAATTAAAAGCTGCACAAAATATTTCCCCCAAAAGGCTTGGCAACCTCGAATACAGAGTGAAAAAGGAGAGGTAACACTACTTTTTCAGAAGCACGCAGTAGGGGTCATATACATGGAATGTTCATTAGTTAGAGCTGTGGCTGGATATAACCATCCAAACTCTTTTAATATGAAAATACCTTTCTGTTTGCCTTCTCCTCCTTTGCCACGTCCAAAACATAAAAGGCAAATAGTTCCCCTCACACACAGGGTGCCCCCACTATCCTTGAGCAAAGTGGAACTAGTCCTTCAGTCGCTAATGATTCAGGTTCTGAATTGAATAAAAGTCAGAGCTTAGTGGTGGTGGTTCCTGCGGAGGCTTTAACCACAGGGGAATTCCTCCACCTGGCATAAATAAATAAAATGTGGTCAAATGTGTTTGTTAGCACTGAGCATGGATCCTATTGACCTGAATGTGCAGAGATGTGCCACATTATGGCAGAAACAATCACCTGTGCTTTCCCTGTTCTGGACCTGATTTTTTTCCTGAGAACGGCAGGGGCTGGGATTTGTACTTTTTTTTTTTTTTTTGTAATTGAAGTTAGTTGATTGACAATATTGTGTTAGTTTCAGATGTACAGCAAAGTGGTTCAGTTGCATGTTTGAGTGTGTGGGTGTTCAGTCACCCAGTTGTATTCAACTCTTTTTGACCCTATGAACTGTAGCCCATCAGATTGTAATAACCTAAAATGGAAAAGAATCTAAAAGAATATATATGTGTGTGGGGGTATATATCTGAAAGAATAAATATATATATATGTATGTATGTATATACACACACATACATATGAATGTATATATATATATACATTTGCATGATATATATGCACACACATATATATTCTTTCATATCTTTTCCATTTTAGGTTATTACAAGATGTTGAATATAGTCTCCTGTACTATACAGTATGAACCTGATATTTTTAAAAAGTATCTACACACTAAAGAGAGAGGCTTCTCCTAGGTTCATCCATTTCTCCAATGAAAACATCTGTAGGTTCTTCAAGACAATCTGAAAAGGGGCCTATTCTGGACTAAATGTCTGTGTGCCCCCAAAATTTACATGTTGAAGCTCTAACCCCCACAGCGTTTGGAAGTGGGGCCCTCAGAAGGTAATTAGATTTAGGTGAGGTCATGAGGGTGGAGCCCTCATGATGGAATTAGTGCCCTCATAAGATGGCAGAGAATCAACTCACGCTGACATCTTGCTCCCTCTACCACATAAGGACAAATCAAGAGGGTGGTTGTCTGTAAACCCAGAAAAGGGCTTTCACCAGCAACTAAATCTGCCAGGACCTTGATCATGGACTTCCCAGAACTGTGAGAAACTGATGTTTCTAGTTTAAGCTACCTAATCCACTGTATTCTGTTACAGCATCCTGCACAGACTAATACAGACCCCAGCCTGGAACTTTCCTTTCATGGCTCCTTGCTAGACCTCTGGCCCCAAATTCTTAGTAAAGATAGGAAATGGTTTTGTTTGCATATGCTAGTGCACATCTGATCTAACTCAGCTACATGCAATCCAGGGGGGCCAATGTAAGCTGTGACCTCTGGAGAGAAGATGGTAGGCACTGGGTGCCTAGACTCAAAATACAAAATAATTTCCATGAGCCAGGCATAACCAGAAAGTCACAGAACTGCCAGAGCTGAAGAGGAAGTGCACACTGAGGTAAGAGGCATCTCAGCAGAAATCACTGCCATCTCCAGCTTGCCGTGAACTCAGAGTTGGGAAGAACTCAAAAACTGACAAAGGTCAAATTTCTCTCCAGCCTGGTGGAAATGGGGAAGGTCCTCTGCTGAAAATTAAGCTATCCAAAAAGAAATTTTAAATTGTGAATTTTCCCAACCGATCTGACTTTGAAGATAGATTTATACTTACGACACACATGGCTCATAAAAAAGAGCCCTTAGAGGATTATTCATGTCAAATCTAGGTCTCTGCAGTGAAACACCAGAGCAAATAATAGACTGAAAAAATACAGCAAAATTTTGTCCTTTGTGGGATTCTTGCAAACCTAGACTCTCTAGAATGTGGTGATGTCCCTTTTCCTAAAGCTAATTAGTAGATTTTTCCTTTTCCTTTGTAGTTAGGGGTCTTCAGCCTATGGTTGTCTAGGTGCAGGAGTCATTCTCAAAGGATATAAAAAAAGCAACGACTTTTTGTCACTTGCTAGGCTCAAGTTTGCTGTTTGAAGACAAAAACACAAAGTCATTTTTCATTACCTTCTGCATCATTAGGGAAAATGGGATACACCCATCTCCCAATAAGACAATTTTGGCCATTGTAGCTACACCTTCATGAAGCATTTTTGTGAAAAGGACTTCTGGCAATTCGCTGCTGAGTATTTAGAAGTGCTGAGCTTCCAGGGGCTTGTTGTTTGCTAGGAAATCAATTCCTCTAAGTATAAAATTCAGTGGTGCTGACATACATAATAGCACAGTGTCTGCAGTAATGTACAGGGGCTCTTTCAGAGAGGAGATTCGGGTTTTGGCAAGGACGCTGATGTTGGAAAAGATTGAGGGCAGGAGAAGAAGGAGGCGACAGAGGATGAGATGATTGGATGGCATCACTGACTCAAAGGACATGAGTTTGAGCAAATTTCGGGAGACAGTGAAGGACAGGGAAGCCTGGCGTGGTTCAGTCCGTGGGGTTGCAAATAGTTGGATATGGCTGAGCAAATGAACAACAGAGATGAATTTTTTCTAACATCTTATTTGCCAATTTTCTCCTATAAATCATCTATGCTGAGGAAGCTAAGCATGATGTACATACTATTAAAAAAAAAAAACACTAAAGTAATCAGGATCAATATACTTTTCTTTCTTCTCTCTTCTTAACTCTATGTCAGCATAGTTTGCTGACATCATTCCACACAACAAGTGTGGCGGGGAGAGAGCACACACAAAAAACACACAAAACAATAGTCTCCATGTCCTTCCCTCAGTTCAGTTCAGATCAGTCGCTCAGTTGTGTCCGACTCTTTGCGACCCCATGAATCACAGCACGCCAGGCCTCCCTGTCCATCACCAACTCCCGGAGTGTACTCAAACTCATGCCCATCGAATCGGTGATACCATCCAGCCATCTCATCCTCTGTCATCCCCTTCTCCTCCTGCCCCCAATCCCTCCCAGCATCAGGGTCTTCTCTAATGAGTCAGTTCTTTGCATCAGGTGGCCAAAGTATTGGAGTTTCAGCTTCAGCATCAGTCCTTCCAATGAACACCCAGGACTGATCTCCTTTAGGATGGACTGGTTGGATCTCCTTGCAGTCCAAGGGACTCTCAAGAGTCTTCTCCAACACCACAGTTCAAAAGCATCAATTTTTCGGCGCTCAGCTTTCTTCACAGTCCAACTCTCACATCCATACATGCCCTCAAATCCTCAAACTACTGTCACAGGTCACTCAAATTTGAAGTATTAGAGGTAGAAATCTCCTACCTGAAATACTTAACAATTAGTGTCATTATGAAGGATAAATTATTTTTGCATCATTTGTATACAACTTGTGCACTTCCTACACAAAGCAGACTTGATTCAAAGAACAGCTGGACACAGCTGCCACAGAGGCCATCAAGATTCCCACACAGTTTATGTTCTCACACTTTTCCTAAGAATATGGAGCCGCTTAAAACATAGCAAGACCATGGCTTGTGGCACATGGGAGAAGGTGTAAAAGTGTATTTTTTATTCTGAAAGGGAAATGTATGAAAAGGGCTAGAGTGTGTGTGTGTGTGCAGTCATTGGATATAGGGGCCTTAACGGTAATTCTGAACAAGGAAGAGAAAGAAGTAAGCTAAGATGCTGAAGCATCACGCATAGCCATTCTGGCTGTAGAGCATGGGGGTTTACAAATACACTGACCCTAAAGACACATACAGCCCTAGGTTCAAATCCCAGCTGATAGCTAATGTGACCTGAGCAAGTTTTACTTATCTTACATGTGTTCCTCACTTGTAAAATGGAGTGCAAGTAATAAAATCTACCTCATAAGATTGTTATGATGACTGGATAAGAAGTCCTAGAGGCACTAAGCGTAGTGCCTGGCACACAGAAAATCCTCAGTAACTTTCAGAAATTAAATAAAATGAGCCAAAACTCCCTTTAAATTCTACTCTGTTAAGTGGGACATGCAACCCAAAAGAAGAGTTTTCATCTTGTTTTTTGAAAGATGTGTTAGAGTCTTAATAGAGGGCATGAATTTACATTTAGAGATACATACACAGGACACTGCCAAGCAACATTTTATCATGGCCATAATGGAATGAGGTGTAAAGCTGCTACAAATATCCAGAAAACTACTATTTTTAACATCTCAATATTGAAGATAGTCTTGATATTTTATAAAGCTCTATAATGTTATTCCAGCCAAGTTTGGTCTACGAAAGACAAAACAAGTACCACTCTCTTAACCTATAAAATGCAAAAGGGAAAAAGTAGATCAGTAAGTTCCTTGCATATCAATAACTCTGTCTTTTAAGAATCTGAAAACATGATTCTATGCTAAGAGTTAAAGCTCGGGTGTTCTAGTTTGAATAGCTATAATAGCCAGAGTTCTGGATACATAATGCTATATAATAAACCCAAAGTGGCTTCAAACAATAGCAATGTTTATTTTGTTCATGAATCTGCAATCTGTACAGGGCACAACCAAGACAGTTTATTTCTGCTCCACTCAACATCTGCCAGGCCGGCTTAAAGGCTGGGGGCTGAAATCCTCTGAAAAGCTTACCCGCTCTTCTGTCTGTATGTCATCAAAACTGGAAAAACTCAACCAGCGAGCTGCTGGAACAGCTGGGGCTCTTCTGGCATCCCTTCAAACTCCACGGAGTCCTTCCATGTGATTTCCCTAATATGGTAGATTCAGGGTCACAAGGCACAGGTCACAAGAAAGGAAGAGAACCAGGAGGAAACAATTGTCTCTCATGGCCTCACCTAGAAAGTCACTCGATAATTCCACTACTTTCCATTAGCCCACCCAGATAAGGAATGAGAACACAGATCCCCAAGGACTGGGAAATTAATACTGTAAGAAGTATATGTTGCTCTTTAGTCGCTAAGTCATGTCCAACTCTTTGGCGACGCCATGGGCTGTGTGTAGACTTGCCAGGCTCCTCTGTCCATAAGACTTCCCAAGCAAGAATACTGGAGTGGGTTGCCATCTCCAAGGGATCTTCCCATCCCAGAGATCAAACTCATGTCCCCTGCATGGGCAGGTGGATTCTTTACCACTGAGTCACGTGGGCTTCCGAAGACAACATTATAAATCAACTATATTTCAATAAAAAGAAAGAAAAGCAGACAGCTTGTTCCACCTGATATAAGAACATAACACAATCTATAATGCAATCCTGCGGGGAGGGAAGAAAATTTTAAACCATTAAGCCTATAGAGTCAACTGTCAACTTGCAGAAAATACAAAGAGAATAGAAGAACATGATAAACTATACTATGGGGATGCAATCAGTAAAATCCAGACTGGGAAACTGCAGGACTAACAACCCTTTGAGACATACCGAATCATCCCACATCGATTTAAAAGCTATCCAGGAAGATTCAAGATTCTACAGTTTAGTCATATTAATAGGGCAGAATTACTGGTATTCTTAGTCTTGTTTAAATGGTTGAGGTACTTAGTTTAACAAACAAGTATTTCTAAAGGATTCCTTGTCTAACCTTAACCTCTTTGTATTTCAGTTTTAAAATCATTTCCTTTTATTTTGCCCTTAGCAGAGGTGAAGAACAACTAATCCTCAAAGGCTAAAATCATAACACTTCATGTGTATGAAGGCTTTTACGATAACATATCACCTTTGTACTTTTGCTCTTCTGGAATATATCAGATGTGTCCCTTCAACCTCTTTCTGTTTTGGTTTTTTAGACCCCACTGATAAATACTTTCTTGATTCTTTCAAACCACTTTCTCCTCCCATTCAAGCTCAAATCCAAAAAAGAATAAGAACAGTGTCAATTATAAGAAAACAGTTTAGAGAATTGTAACAGCAGACTTTGAAACTGAAGCCTCGATATTTACATATAAATATATTTTTAAATATATATATTTAAAGCTGAGGTAAAATGGGATAGAATTTCTAAAGCATCCCAGAATAGATCTTTGGATTTCAAACCAATTACTCTTAAGTTACTTATTTAAATTTCCAGCTCTGGATTCAATCAAAGGATCAAGCTATTTAATTTCTGAGAAATTACAAAGATGTGCTCAACATGAGTAGGCAAGTCCCACTCATATACTGAGATTTAAAAATAACTACTCTTTAACATACCTGCCTTCACTTTTATGATTATGATTATTATTATTATTACAAGATTTGCCGAGAACTAAAACCTCCGGGAGTTGGTGACGGACAGGGAGGACTGGCATGCTGCAATTCATGGGGTCGCAAAGAGTCGGACACGACTGAGCGACTGAATTGAACTGAAAACCATACTACAACACTTGTTTAAATGAAATATTACAAATATAAATTTAAATAATAATTTGTTATTCTGTTTTCATAAACTGAGTGTAAATGCCTGTCTTCTGTGGGAGGACCTCAGGAAGTCTAATTATCAGCTTCAGACAACAAATTATAACCTTAAGCCTTTAGATTCAATGGTTGTAAAGCTACCATTACCTGCCAAAACATGGAAATGACACAAAAATGTCACAGTTCATGAATTACTGTGAAGACCCAGCAGTGTTCTGTATGTGTCCACCACCATGTCTGTCTGTATTGGCCTGGTGTTCATTGGAAGGCCTGATGCTGAAGCTGAAACTTCAATACTTTGGCCACCTCATGCGAAGAGTTGACACATTGGAAAAGACCCTGATGCTGGGAGGGATTGGGGGAAGGAGGAGAAGGGGACGAGAGAGGATGAGATGGCTGGATGGCACCACCGACTCTATGGGCATGAGTTTGAGTACACTCCGGGAGTTGGTGATAGACAGGGAAGCCTGGTGTGCTGCGATTCATGGGGTCACAAAGAGTTGGACATGACTGAGTGACTGAACTGAACTGAACTGAACTGAGGCCACTATGACATCATCAGTTAATGATTTGTTAGTAGATACTATGGCCTGCGCCAGAGCATGTGGCTTTTAATTAATATAATGGCATGATTTTTTTTAATGTATAATGAATTTAAAGACCTTTTGGAACTATTTAGACACTTCTAGTATCTTGCCTCCCAAGGAAACAATCTTGTATTATATTCTTATATATTCTCAGGTTACTTTAAAAGGACAGTTGCTCGATGGCCTTAGACCAACTTTGACTCAGTTTTGGTGAGGAGGGTAGGACAACTTTCCTCCCGTGGTGAAAGGAAAGTTACAGCACTCTGCCCAGAGAGCCTTTACCTGGTAACTCAGGTAGTAAAGCATCTGCCTGCAATGCAGGTAGAAAGGGTTTGATCCCTGGGTCAGGAAGATCCCCTTGAGAAGGGAATGGCTACCCACTCCAGTTATTCTTGCCTGGAGAATCCCATGGACTGAGGAGCCTGGCAGGCTACAGTCCATGGGATTGCAAACGAGTCAGACATGACTGAGTGACTAACACACATTTTGGAGCCTTCTACTGTGAAGTCTGCTTTACAGAGTTCATCATCTCCTCCCCCTCCTTCCCTCATACTTAGTGGCAGGTGCTGGCAATAAATACTAATCCAGTCCTCAGGGCAGATTCTGAATTGTTACTGACACAGAGATACCTATCAGGAGGGACCAAGTTACAGAGACAGCTGGACAAGAACAGTATGTGATTCTGGCAGCAACAGACAAAGCAAGACTAAAGCATCCCATAGCGATACCTGAAGTCCATGCCAGGGTTTCCGAGCTCTGTGCAACTACATTCTTCCTAGAATTTTCTTGACTAGAGAGAACATTCACATGCCCAATCCTGTCTGCAATATCTTTCTTTTGAGTACTGAAAATAAGCCCAATTTACATACATACAAACATTTGTATACACACACACATACAAAACCAAAGGTAGGAACTATAAAAGAAAAGATTAGTATTCTATTTTATTGAATATGACTTGGCTTCTTCATATTTTTGACATCTCTAAAAGCATTATGTGTCATATAGTTGACAGTTCTTATATCCAAAGAAAAGCAATGTATCTCATGATATGATAAAAGTTTAAATTTCTTCATAGCAGAAAACACTATATACACTGAAAAGCAAGGCAAAAAATATATATAACATGCCTAAACCTAAAACACTAAACATAACCTAAATCTACAGACGTAAGGTTTATATCCTAAATAACCAGCAGCTTTCACAAATCAAACCCAAAATGAGCAAACAATAGGGAAACGGGCAAAGGATATGAACAGGAAATTCACAAAACAGGAGGCAGAAAATTTTATGTCTTATTATGTTTTTACTATTATGATAATGTGGAGTAGGAAATGGCAACCCATTCCAATGTTCTTGCCTGGAGAATCCCATGGACAGAGGAGCCTGGCGGCCATAGTCCATGGGGTCGCAAAGAGTCAGACTCAACTGAGCATTATGATAATGATCATCTTAAAGCCCTCCCTCTACCCTAATGCTCCTAAAAGTCCAGTTATTAACGGAGGCTGGAGAAAAGGGAAAACAGAATTTCTCTGTCCCAGGCACTGTCCTACCAGATTTCATGAACACGAGTTCATGAAAAACCATACAACACCCTGAAGAGCTAGATATCACTGTATAGATGAGGAAATATAGCATTAGAGAAGCAGAAGGACTTAAGCAAATTGTCTAAACAAGTGTGGTAAAGCCCAGGTTCAGAGCTTTCATACAGCTTCTGCTCACAGCATGACTTTAGAAATCCTATTCAGACAAAGGATTTCCCTTGAGAACAAGGGACTGGACCTCAGAGTTTTAAACCCAAAGGACTAATTGAAGGTCAAAGGCATCAAGTTTCATGAATCTGAAAAGCTAGTATCAAGCTACACAAGAGATTTCTTAAAGTCCTGTTTATAATTTTCTTACTTTGGAAAAGAAGAAATTAAGTGTCATAAAATATGTTTAGATGCAAAGATTAAGTCCATTTGATTTAAAATACAGATAATTTTGTACTATGAGTGAAACCATGACTTGAAAAAACAAAACAATTCTTAAGTGTCACTACACTTTGTCCACCTCAAAAAGATAAAACAGTTGCAATTACCAGATCCCTCCCTAATCATTAGATTTAGTTTTAGGTGGAAATAGCAAAGAGGAACTAAAGAGCCTCTTGATGAAGGTGAGAAGTGAAAGTCTCTCAATCATGTCCGACTCTTTGCGATCCCATGGTCTATATAGTCCGTGTAATTCTCCAGGCCAGAATACTGAAGTGGGTAGCCTTTCCCTTCTCCAGGGGATCTCCCCCACCCAGGAATCAAACTGGGGTCTCCTGCATTGCAGGCGGATTCTTTACCAGCTGAGCCACAAGGGAAGCCCAAGAATACTGGAGTGGGTAGCCTATCCCTTCTATCGCAGATCTTCCCCACCCAGGAATTGAACCAGGGTCTCCTGCATTGCAGGCAGATTCTTTACAAACTGAGCTATCAGGGAAGCCCAATGAAGGTGAAAGAGAATGAAAAAGCTGACTTAAAACTCAACATTCAAAAAACAGTGACAGATTTTATTTTTCTTGGACTTCAAAATCACTGCAGATAGTGACTGCAGCCATGAAATTAAAAGACGCTTGTTCCTTGGAAGAAAAGCTATGACAAACCTAGACAGTGTAATAAAAAGCAGAGACATTACTTTGCCGACAAATATTGGTAAAGTCAAAGCTATGTTTTTCCAGTAGTCCTGCAAGGATGTGACAGTTGGACCATAAACAAGGCTGAGCACCAAATAATTGATACTTTCAAATTGTGGTGTTGGAGAAGACCCCTGAGAGTCCCTTGGACTGCAAGGAGATCAAACCAGTCAATTCTAAAGGAAATCAATCCTGAATTGTCATTGGAAGGACTGATGCTGAAGCTGAAGCTCCAATAGTTAGGCCACCTGATGCGAAGAGCTCACTCATTGGAAAAGACCCTGATGCTGGGAAAGATTGAAGGCAAGAGAAGAAGGGGACGACAGAGGGTGAGATGGTTGGATGGCATCACCAACTCAATGGACATGAATTTAAGCAAACTCTGGGAGATGGTGAAGGACAGGGAAGCCTGGCATGCTGTAGTCCATGGGGTCACAAAGAGCTGGACACAACTGAGTGAACAAAGCTAATGGGAGAAAAATATATCCTTTTACTGAAACACATTCAAGGAAGAGGGACCAGTGACAATTAGGTCCTGCTCTGGTGTCCCAGAGGGAAGGAGTTCTAATGAAGGGCTGACACAGGCCAGGATTCCTCGAGGCAATGTTATGGCCTTGTTGCACAGGTAAGGCCTAAAACCTGACCCTAATGATCCAGCTTCAAGTCTTGGCAGGGTGCCTTATCCACAGCCCAGGAAGTCAACAATAGGACCTTTGCTGCCAGCCACCCCTCTCCCAAGGTGAAAAAAGAATCTTCATTCTCTGTGTCCAGGGTTAGGAGAACAGAGACAAGCAAGAGATGTCACTTGCATATCTGTCCACTGTACACAGAAAAATAGGTCTCTTATCCTTTCAAAAATAATCAGGTATTAAGGGCGCTCAGTATGATGCATGTTGCTGGGTTACAAAGGATTAAAACAGGATGCCTCCAATTTCCCAGTCTTAGAAGCCATTCTACAATATCAGCCTAGGGCTTATATAATACTTCTCAACTTCCAATAAAGACTGATATTTCTCCCTAGCCTTTTTGTAGACCAGCCCACTCCTTTAAAAACCAATTTTATTTTTTCTGGACAATCAAAATGTAATCAATAGGAAATCAAGTAGGTTGGGTTATTTAGCCTGAATTCTGATCATTTTTGTGAATATGTTAAATGTGTAAAGTGTCACAGGCATTCTGTCCTGGAACTCACCCTCCAAAAAAGTGGCCAGTTAAAAGGACTAAACCAAAATGACTCTTTTCAGCCCAGTTGTTTAAACTGAGAGCATGCTGCCAATGTGCTATGTCAGCTGCATTTCACCAGCCATTCATCAAAATAATATCATTATTTTATAACTGTCAAAACAAAGGAGAGAATGAATCCTATTTTCAAGTACTTAGTTTACAATTGTCTGTTTTCAACACTGACTAAAAAATATTTTATTCAGGTCAGAAGTTTCTTCTAGATTTAAAGATTTAAGGAAAAGGGAAGGAAGGGAAGAAGGCTGAGAAATACAAGATGTCAAGAAAACTTAAAACACAATTGTAGTTACATCATAATAGTGCAGAGTGTATGTTGGGGGAAGGTGGGGGTAAAGACAGAGAACCTAGAAAACCTAACACTTAGATATATGTCCTCAAAATCTGAAATAAAAGGATAGAGATACAAAGAGCTTAACAAGCCTATTTGCCCTACTGTAAGAAATAGAATATGAAACTGATTTTGGGCCAAAATGTAAACAGGAATCTTATTCAAAGATTCCTGCTAAATCAATTAGGGCTACAGATACTTTCAGAAGTTCATGAAAAATTAAAAAACAGCCTAGTAATTTCCAGTAACAATATACTATTTGCTGATCATCTTTTCTTTCCGTTCTTTTAAAAGTTGTAAGATAAGTGGGTTCTAAGAGTCTAAAAAGCCAATGAGAAAAAGCTTTTGAGCCTAGAAATTAATCTGAGAGATTATAAATGAGAAAAAGGTAATCAGATGTCTTATTAGATGCTGAAAATACCTGATGATTAAACATAAGGCGCCTCTAATACAAGGGGGAATGAGTTCTTTGTGTGGGGACAGATGGTTTACCATTATCACATCTTTCTAGGGTACCACGAATATCACTTTCAACTTTTATGACAGATTTACTACAGTGGTTTTAAGATGAAAATCTTAAAGACATTCAATGCTTATATTTTGATGTGAAGTCAAAGTCGCTCAGTCGTGTCCAACTCTTTGGCACTCCATGGACTATGTAGTCCATGGAATTCTTCAGGCCAGAATACTGGAGTAGGTAGCCTATCCCTTCTCCAGCGGATCTTCCCCACCCAGGAATCGAACCAGAGTCTCCTGCATTGCAGGCAGATTCTTTACCAACTGAGCTATCAGGGAGGACCCGTGCTTATATTATGTAGTGATATATATCATTTCAGTATTAACATTTTCATCATGTGTACATCATTATCTAGAACAGTAAGAATCAAGTACTGAATATTTCTAAAGGAAATGTAAGTCATAAAATGTGCATAGGGCACGAATCTTTCCAACAAAGAATGAAATGAGCAGCAGTCATATTTTCCGGAACTAGCGCCTCACCAGCTTGAGCCTATGATAAAATCTAGCAAACAGTTCCACTGGCCTCCATAATTTATAAAACTAATAAAGTTAAATCATCCCATTAATATTAAAATCCCAAAGAGTGTGTCTTCATGACCATTCTGCATAGCACTAAATACAAAGCAGACACTGTGTAAATACTGATATTCAGAAGGACTTTAGCCAAGTACCTTTCCTGGGCATGGAGAGCAGAAAAATTCCCTATGTCTGATAGGAGGAGGAAATAAAAAAAAGCCACAGTGGCTGTAATAGTTCAGGATGACATAAGAGATGCCTTATTGAATGAGACCAATTGTCGGCTTGGTATTTGGTCCTGGGCAGAAATATCAAAACACATTTTAAGAAAAAATACATTGGCTCTCTATGACAACTTCTGATGCTAAGAGACACATATTTAACATGATCTATTTCTTTAATATTCCACGAGGAATCTACTATACACATAAGTACATACCACCCACTGAGATAAAGAATTTCCTAGTTGTATCTTAAAATCTGCTAAAAGACCCATTTCTAACCTTATAACTACATTCACAAAAAGGCAGAACAATTTTGAAACTAATCCAAGGGGGGTTAATTACTACAACAGCAAAAGATATTTATCCTAAAGTGGTTTCATCTTAGGCAATGTTACAGTTTAGACTTGAAAGTGTTAGTTGCTCAGTCATGTCTGGCTCTTTGTGACCTCATGGACTGTAGCTTGCTAGGCTCCTCTGTCCATGGAATTCTCCAGGCAAGAACACTGGAGTGGGTAGCTATTCCCTTCTCCAAGCAATCTTCCTGACCCAGAGATCAAACCCAGGTCTCCTGCATTGCATGCAGATTCTTTACAGTCTGAGCTACCAGGGAAGCCCCAAGAATACTGGAATAGGTAGCTATTCCCTTCTCCAGCGGATCTTCCCAACCCAGAGATGGAACCCAGGTCTCCCACATCGCAAGCAGATTCTTGGTGACTCAAATGGTAAAGAATCTTCCTGCAGTGCGGGAGACCAAGGTTCGATCCCTGGGTTGGGAAGATCCCCTGGAGAAGGGAATGGCTACCACTCCAGTTTTCTTGCCTGGAGAACTCCTTGGACAGAGAAGCCTGGCAAGCAACAGACCATAAGGTTGCAAAGACGCGGACACAACTGAGAGATTAACACTTTTACTTTCAGACTTTAAAGCCAACAGTAAATACAATCTCCATAACTTTTCAATGACCCTAAAGTCACTTTTTCAAAGCTTTAAAATATTTTTATAATTTGAGGAATAAGTTCATATTTGCCTTATTCACATACCTCGTGATTTCATAAACCTGGCTCAGGTCTCCTCTGGGACTTTGTCTTTCTGGAAAGTCAGTCTTCTTGGTTAGTCTTTATACTGAAGCTACTTTAAAGCCTCAATTATTGACTTTTCCAGAACACCACAGCTCTCTGCTTTCTGGTATTTGCCATCAGAACTGGATACATTAGAGATAACTTATGGCTAAGATAAAAATATTAGAATTTTTTAGATTTTCCTCTTTTTTTTTCTTTTCAAGAAAACACTTCTTTGGCTGGTTTTCACTAGCCTGTATAAACTGCTACAGTGTACTGTCTTTATCTGTAGACAACACTCAGTAGATTAATTTTGAAGTGCTAGACTTTCACCTGAAGCTTAGACACTTGACAGATTAAAGCACATCTTTTTGGATTTTTCAGCATATACATTTATTCAAACTTGCAACTCTGAATTCATTACCAATGTTTCTACCCACTCCTAAGATATAAACTTCCTAGACAATCTTGGTTAATACTTTATCCTGAAATTTCTGCAATCTGCTACCTCTTACTTCTTGTTGAGAATAAATTGCTCTAGTTTCCCCAATGAAGACTCAGCCTTCTTTAGACTGTTCCCTGGGGATAGGAAGGGTCTTTTCAGGAAATGGCACCATGTCTATGGTGACGGTGTCCATGAAGATAAGACTCATGTCTTATGGATCTGTTTATGCCCAGCACCAGTGAATAGTTGTTCAATAAAATAATTGCTAAAAGAATTGATCAAGATTCTAAATCAACTATGATGAAGTAGAAATAAATGGATTATTCTGGAATTCTAATATTTATTTATATATCCTTTGACACCTATCTTCTGGAGCAGAAGCAAAGAGTGGTCAAGAAAAACAGGGGAGAATGAGGTTCTAAGATCTCCTGGGGACGTGGCTTTAAAAAAAGTCAGCTGGACTCCTACAGTTCAATATGGGTCATGGGAGGCTATTTTGTCTTCTCTGCATTAACACTTGGGTTTCCCAAGTGGCACAGTGGTAAAGAATCCTCCTGCCAATGTAGGAGACCCAAGAGATGTGGGTTCAATACCTGAGTCGGGAAGATCCCCTGGAGTGGGAAATGGCAATCCACTCCAGTATTCCATGGACAGAGAATTCCATGGACAGAGGAGCCTGGTGGGCTACCATTCATAAATTTGCAAAGAGTTGGACATGACTGCACACACACACACTTCAATACAGAGTGGTAGCCAATGTAACAGAATTCTGAGTGAGGGAAGGTAAAGACTCTGAGATGGTCTGTCGGGTAACTTTCAGGAAGTTCTGAAATCACTTGCTTTACCTACTCAGGCTTCCTTCATCTTCCCACATCCGTCCAAATGACTTTTCAAACTCAAATATTCCAATCTGATTAACTTCTTCACAGAATGAACATTCTCACCCTGAGTTCTCCTTGGGGGTTCCCAGGGAACAATGAAATCCCTAGAACTGTACCCTTGACACCTGGAGGAAATGACTTTTCCTCCAGGAGGAGGAGAACAGAAGGGCATAAGGTTCCACGCAGAAGGAAGAACTGCTTAGGAATTAGGCTTGTGTGATCAAGGGACCAACTACTGATGACAGATATGTTAAGGTTCAAACTGCAGCAACATACATGATAGCGGTCTAACCTACACACTGTCCCATCAGTCTAATACCTTCACATGTTATGCAGGTGCATGCTTAGTCGCTTCAGTCACGTCCAACTCTTCGCGACCCCATAGACTGTAGTCCGCCAGGCTCCTCTGTCCATGGGATTCTCCAGGCAGGAATACTGGAGTGGGTTGCCATGCCCTCCTCCAGGGGACCTTCCCGACCCAGGGATTGAACCCGGGTCTCATATGTCTCCTGCGTTGGCAGGAGTTCTTTACCACTCGCGCCACCTGGGCTTCCCAGGTGGTGGGAAGGTCCCATGTTTATGCAGGTCCCGGACACTTTTCACAACAGCACATGACCTAAATCAGGGCTAGGACTGGGGGCTGGAGCTTTACATAGAAATGTCAACCTGTTTCAACCACTGGGTGATGAGAGCAAAGCTTTCTCCAGATGGCAATCATGATGGATGGTGTTAAATTTCTGTAGGAAACAATCATTTAAAAATGAAAGGCATTTAGTGAAGCGACAGGGAATATACAAGGGCCAAGCAGAAACAAGTGGCTTTAGCTGACTGGTAAATGCTGATTCTGCGAAAGATTTCCTGATGCTGGGGAAAACTGAAGATGAAAGGAGAAGAGGCAGCGGAAGATAAGATGGTTAGATAGCATCACTGACTCAATGGACATGAACTTGAGCAAACTCTAGGAGATAGTTGAGGACAGGGAAGCCTGGCTTACTGCAGTCAATGGGGCCACAAAGAGCTGGACATGACTTAGTGACTAAACAACAGAGAGCATTGGGCAAACCAGGAGCTGAGAGAGAAGGCTGGAAGGCTAAGGCAGAGCCAGAAAACTGAGAGCCTCTGGTTTGCTATAGAGTGCTCTGAACGTGGTCTCCAACTCTCCATTTTTTAAATGCTACAGACTTCACTTTAAAGTCACCGTTGTAATATGTGGTCTTTTATTTGAAGAAAATAATTTATACTTGTCATAATTGACAAAAAAAAAACCCATATGTGAAAATATATCAGTGAAAGCATCTGACAAAATAGAAGCCATGCAGGTATTGTGTCTAAGAAAGGCTAGTAAGAGAACGCATTGAGTGACTGTCAAATCACTGCAGTGTCCTCCTGCTATAGGACAATTTGTCTGATTTGTGTTTTTAAAGGAATTGACAGGTTGTTCTTTATTCTTCTCCTTAGCAGACCTATAATTTATAACAAAATAGAAGGAAAATTAAAGCAAGAGGTATCTTCACACTAGTGTTTTTAAAAAGCTAATCACCATTTTATTCTATTGTCATTTCACTCAAGCTTTTTTTTAAACTACCTTCCTGATTATGACCTCTTCATTTAAAAAAATTTATTTATTTAGTTATTTAGCTGTATTGGGTCTTAGTTGTGGCATGCAGGATCTTTGATCATAGTTGCAGCAGGTGGGATCTCTAGTTGTGGCATGTAGATGAGATCTAGTTCCCTGACCAGGGATCAAACTCGGGGCCCCTGCATTGGGAGCGTATAGCCTTAGTCACTGGACCACCACAAAAGTCCCAGACCTCTTCATTTTTTATCCATAGTTTTTCCTGCAAACTAAGACTCACTTGGGAATTTGACAGGATTACAGTTTCAACAGTCCATGGGGTCGCAAAGAGTAGGACATGACTTAGCAACTGAACAACAACAGTTTCAGAAGTATGTGTGTGTATGTGTGTGTGTGCATAGAAACAGGGATAGAGACTAAAGCTTTCTGTGCATCTTCTGTGTAAGACTGTCTTCTCAGTTCAATATTTCAAATATGATTATTGACCCTCTGCTATGAACAGTTACTTTATCTCATTCTAAGTCAAACCCTGTCTGTTTCTCGTCTCCTCATTGCCTTCTCTGTTACTTGTGCTAGATTGACAGCTGGGTTTTTCTCCCAGAAAACATGATTGTACTTTGCTGCCTTTTAATGCCTGAATCAAAAGGATGATGTATGTAACTATTCTATGGCTTCCCAGGCAACCCTGTAAAGGAAGACATTTTCGATCACAAGGTAAAGATCCTTTTATCAAACCAGAAGTGTCATTCTTTTATTAGGCCAGCCTTGCTCTTCTTATGTGCTTTTGGATAGAACAACTTATTTTCTTTGATGAAATACCAGAAGTAATTTTGGGAACAACTGAAATATTAATAGGAGTAGCTACTATTCCTCATCATTTTCATTAGCATCATTATCATCAGTGTGGTAGGCAGAATAATGGTCCCAAGAGATGTTCAGATCCTAACGCCTGATATGGATGCATGTCACCTCATATGGCAAATGGGACTCTGCAGATGTGACGGTGTTAAGGATCTTGAGATGGAAGATTATCCTGGATTTTTTAAGTGGGCCCAAGATAATCACAAGGGTCCTTCTGAGAAGGAAGCAGGAATATAAGAGCCAGAGGAAAATGTGATGACAGAAGAAGTCAGAGTGACACCAGTGCTGGGAGGGGGCTATGAGCCAAGGAATGTGGGCAGTCTCTAGAAGCTGGAAAAGGCAAGAAGAAAATTCACCCTTATTCTAAAGGAACACAGCCTTGTTTAGCCCCGTTAAGATCCATTTTCAGAAGTCCAACCCCTAGAATTAAAACAATAAACTTACATTTCCTTATTTAAGTGACTATATTTTTTATAATTTCTGCAGTAGCAAGAAACCAATGTTTCTAATAGGTGTATTAACTTCCAGAGCTGGCTCAAACTCATGCCCATCGAGCTGGTGATACCATCCAACCATCTCATCAGACGAGGAAACTAAGGCTCAAAGGCACTTCAGACAGCAAGTAACATAGCCAAGAATCAAATTCAGTACTGTTTGGCATCAAAACTCACATTCTAAGTAAATAATTATACTATAATGGCTATAAGACCAGTTGGTAAGATAAAAAAATGATTAAATATAAAGCATTTATATTTAATATAAAGCATTCTTTATATCAGCCACTAAGCCCTTGATTAGCCAGCTTTTCCCAGTCACCTACCCTATTTAAATGGCCCAATATCTTGGCTTTCTCATGTCAAAGACACATGAGAGTTGTCTCCATCCACTAGTGGGTAATTACACTATAGTCTGTCTAGTACATAGTTGATCCTCATCATAATCCTTACTGATATTAAAGTTTCCATTGTTATTAATATCTTTGGGCTGATGGCACAAGAAGGCTGTGTGGTGGAGAAGAAAGAACACTGGCCCTGGAGTCAGCAAACAAACATTCTATACCGAGTGGTGTGACTAACAACATACTATGAGACCTTCCACTTTGATTCAACCTTTTAGCTGAAAAAAAATCGAGACCAAATGATGTCTTAAGGACCTGCTATTGACTGAATATTTGTATACCCCACCCCTGACCAAATTCATTTGTTGAAACCCTAATACCCATTGTGATAGCATCTGGAGATTGGGTCTTTGGGAGATAATCAGGTCATGAGGGTAGCACCTTACGCATGGGATAAGAGCCCTCCAAAGAGTCATGAAACAGCTAGCTGCTTCTCTTTCTTTTCGCCATGTGAAGCCATAGCAAGAAAGCAGCTCTCTGCAAATCAGGAAGAGGGCTCTCAGCAAACGTCAAGTCTATCAGGACTTCCCAGTAAGTGTGAGAAATGTTTGCTACTTAAGCCATCCAAGCCTCTGGTTATTTCCTTATAGGAGCCAAACTGACTAACTTGCTTTGAGATACAAAGTTCAATGACTTCATAACTTCTAGATCTATACAGGGACTCCATTCCTTCCACCAAGTGCTATGTCTAAATCTGCAACTTCTGATGCAATCATTCCAGCTGGGTGTCTTATCACCTATCATGGACCCCTTATCAATCTGCCTCCTGTTAATAATAACACCACTGTCCCAGTCTCTCAGATATATTTTGCTCAGTCCTATCTCCTGTTCTCCATATTCTATCAGTCACCACATTCAGCTGCCTTATTATGTAACTAGGGTATATTATTTTAAGGAAGAAAAATGTGGCAATAGGATACTGGTTACAGAACAGATCGGCATCCACAAGGTGAGTCACGAGTTTGTACTGTTTGTGGGAATGAACAGAGAAAATCAAAGTTTAAGGTATGATCTGGAGGAAGATATCTGGAAGTAGTAACTAATATTTGCTTCTTTAAACAAGTTTAAACTCATCAGCTGGATTTCGAAATCTGAAACTACCTTCATATCTATTCTTATTAGGTATTTCCCAGATTTAGTATTCATTGTTCAGATGGTTCCAACCCAGTCTAGTCTCCTTTATCCAGAGATGTGTATGGAATCTAGCCCAGCCAATTAATTGCCACTCTGCTACTCCTGCAGCCACTGTGGTTGGTTAGAGTTGACAAGCAACCCAGGCTAGATTAATCAAAAGTCAACTTCTGAGTTCTGTCTGGAAATGTTGAAAAGAAGCTTACTTTTCAGTAAAGTTTCTTATATTTCCTAGTCTGTTGCTTCTGGCACAATTAATCAATGAAACTCACTGAATAAACTAGGTACATTCATTCCTAAATGATTTCAGTCATCATCAAGTTTTACATGCAAACGGCTTCCACAAACATTAAATACCACATCATCCTCACAAGTACCCAACATCTGAAAGATGAGGGAAGTCTATACAACTTGATCAAGGTTACCTGGGCTTCTGCATCCATGTTCTCTCTCTTCTGCTTCACTATCTCATGAACCCTCTCATAAATGTTTATAAATTTTCACGCGTGCCACAGGTATTCTCTTTTTCTCCATTCTTATGCAGTATTCTTAAAAAGTCATCATCACAAAATGCACATATTATCCTGAGGGTGGGGAGACTCAGAAAGGGATCAATTGTGAATGTGATTCAGAAAGGGATAATTTCTCACATCAAGCAGAGTTTTGCTTTTCTTTTTTGTTTGCTTGTTTTATTTCAAAGGGTCTAAGTGAATACAGCTGGACCTCCCTGGACCAAGGGAGGGTAAGTCATAGACAGTCAAGTGTGCTATAACATGAAGATAAATAAGATCAAAATCTAGATAACTTTGATAAAAATAAGATCAAAATGTAGAACAGCTACTCTTGGCCTTCCACTTATAGTTCTCAGGATGGAGAAATTACTTCTGAGAATTTTCGGTTGTTACTTGCCTAACCTCTATCGATGAAAGTAATCTAACTTGCATATGATACAGGAAGGCAGAGAATCATAGAACATTGAAATGGAAACACCATGGAGGTTAACTAACCCAACTGAATTAGCCTGGACCCTGCTATTTGCATGTGGCAGAAGAAAGGACAATTCAAACTGATTTTAAAGCAACAACAAAAACCCTTTATTGGTCAAATATCCGAAAAGGCAATAGTAGCTCCAGGTACATCCTGGATCTGCTTTCCTCAATAGAATTTCCTTCCATCCCTAGTGCTCCTGCTGTGGAGCTTTCCCACAATTCCAGCTTTCCATTCTACTTAACTTAGGGAGCTTATTGAAAAGTAAACTTCTCAACAGTGCAAGACAAAGCCCAGAATTTGACTTCTGATTCCTCCAGCCTGCGTTGCCTGTCTGCTCTGTCCATCCACAGTGATGGGAGGAGGCAGCAAGTAACTGGCTGGACTGGGTCACGTGCGCATCTCTAGATAAAAGGGACTGGGCTGGCCTGGAACCATCTGAACAATGAGAATTCAATCTGAGAAAGCAGCAACTCCCTTAAGGGCAACTCCTTAAGTGAGGAATGGAAGCTGAGCAGAACAAACAAATGTTTACTATCCCTTATTAAAGATGAAAAAACTGAAGTGCCCAAGGTCAGACGGTTAGGACTTTCCTTCACTCAGTAATTCATTTAGATTTAAACAGGATTAATACCACCTACCCTTGGAGAAGGGCATGACAACCCACTCCAGTATTCTTGCCTGGAGAATCCCATGGACAGGGGAGCCTGGCAAGCTAGCCCATGGGGTCACAAAGAGTCGGACATGACTAAGTAACTAACACAGGTACACACGCACACACACACAATACCACCTACATAGACGATCTTGGATTTTATTTACCTGTGCTGCACTGTTCGGCAAACACTTTCTTAAAACTGTATTTTCACTCAAAATGTAACTAATATGAAATAAAGGTAGAGATTTCCCTTTAAGGGTAATATATTCCCTTTAATTTTAAAAAACAAACAAAAATAAAGAGCTAAGGCTCCACTATGAATCATTACACATGAAGTGGCTTTGAAAGTTATTTGTCCTAAAAGGGAGGCGCTGCTTTACCTAATTGCATATACGTGTGTGTGTGCGCGCTTATACATATATATCTGGTTCCATATTCTAAAAACAGTTCACATTATATAATATGGATAATTTTCCTTCTAGGACTGTAGGCTCTGCCATGTTTCATATCAACTGCAACACTCTAAATGCTTCCAAAATAATGAGACACATTATTTTTCTCTCTGTTAACACTTAAAGGCAGAGCCAGGATATTAGAGAGTGCTACCAAAAAGAAGAGGAGGAGATACAGGAAAAGGCTTTCACACCTAAAATGAAGAAACCTGGAGGAGAAAAGAATAAGCAAGCAATATCTCTATGTGTGTATCCAAAAAAAAGAAAAGATCCACAGATAAAGATTCATAAATAATCAGTTGGGAAATGTGGGCTAGACAGTTTAAGCCACAAGGCGGACTTTGTCTTATCACTATAACAGCATTTATTATTTTAGGCTGTAATTATTTGTTTATATGCCTGCCTCTCCCACAAGCCTCTTTAAGAGCAAGGATCATGCCTTTCATTTCTGGATTCACAGGACTGGCACAGAAGAGATACTCCATATGGGTTTCCCAGGTGGCGCTGGTAAGTAAAGAATCCACCTGCCAATGCCGGAGATGTAAGAGGCACGGGTTCAGTCCCTGGGCTGGGAAGATCCCCTGGAGGAGGGCATGGCAACCCATTCCAGTATTCTTGCCTGGAGAATCCCATGGACAGAGTAGCCTCACTACAGTCCATGGAGTCAAAAAGTGTCAGACGTGACTAAGCGTCTCAGCACTGCACAGACACAGTACACAAAAGAACGAACAAATAAACAGAATATAAATGGAGTCTACACAAAAAAGGACTTTTACACATATGAAGTTCAGAAAACAATAAGGTCCCAGTTGCAAGACAAGAGATGACCAGTTATTTGCATTATATTTTTAAGGTAGCCACTTAAATTATACTACTCACAGAGTCTACCCTTGATGATCCAACCAGAAACACAAGTAAAACAATTTTAGCTGTACATCAAAGTTGGGGTTCTGCTTTGTTTTTCGTTTTTTTTTTTTTTAATTCCAAACTTGTGATTTTTCTGAATAATGGTTTAAGACCTAATGATTGTTAAGGCAAAGGATCAAATGTGTTGAATTTGATGAAAAGTACATTTAAGAGTTATGACAGTACAAATTCCAGGGCCCACACTGTAAGAATTTTAATTAGACGAAATCATGACCTTTTGGAAGCAAAATTTCCATATTTTGTCTGGAAACAAAAGGCATTTCTTAAAAAGAAGCATAACATAACATGAAGAACACTGACCTCTTTTTTTTTTTCAAGTGGTAAAACTTTCAAAATGCAAAGTTCAGGGTTTCTTTGTTACTTTTGGCAAAAAAAAAAAAAAAAAGACTGGAACTCAGAATCAAATATCAATATACACTCTTGGAAAGGAGTTTCAGAAATTGGTTTAAAATTATAGAAAGGAAATAAAATACTGAAAAATCAACTACAAAAATAGTCTAAGTAAATCTACTATTGTCTAAGAGGAAATATATATGGAGGAAGAGATCACATGAAGAGGGAAACGATTATAAAAAGAAGAAAATCCACATTTCTAAGCCTAGTATCCAAGTCTTTCCATGATCAGACTTAAAAGAATGGCTCCAGCCTTACCTTCCACTGTTCCCTACAAATGCCCTCTGTGGCACCCAGACAGGTAGATCCTAAAAATATCTTTACCTTGTACACTTACGCCTACATAGAAGGACTGGAAAAACACCGCTCAGGCAAGAGTATAAGATCAGACCCCAGAGATATACTAACTGGCTCTGGCTCCTTCAAATGAGTTCTCCGAACTTCAGGTAAACAAGGGCAACGGGGCAATTCTTTCCCCTGTCTTCATTTTTAAATTAACTGAACCACGTAATGAGGGTTAAGATATCTATCTGGTTTACACGTCTCAGACATTTCTACAGTCTAAAAGACAGATCTCTTCAATCAACTTGGCCCTGGCTGCCTAGCACGCCAAGATCACCTGAAAATCCAATAAACCTTACTAGTTGGGTTCACACTAACTTGACACTGTTGTCAGCAACTGATATATGCGGATTGCAATTATAAATAGCTGCATGTGTAGGGCAAGTCCAGGCTCAGGCAGAGGGGTTAATTAAGGTTTAACATTACATGTTCTCTTCTTTCTGAGAACTATGAAAAGGAGAAGCATTTTATGGGCATCTGTCAAAAATGAATTAAACTGGAAACAAATATAATACAAACTATCTTTAGTTTCACAAACATTAATACTTTGTATCAAAATACTACTAATAACTTGATCATCATGTACGCACCTTACGAATTATTTACAGACAAAGTTTCAATCCAAAATAAATTATTCTCAACTCTCATTCAACATAACCCAAATGTACCCTTTATCATCCAATATTTTCCAGGTGTCAAATGGTGGTAAGGATGATTTTAAATATTTTAATGATTTTAATATTGTCATACTTGTACAGTTGACCAAGATCAAATATAATGATACTAGGATTATTTTCCTTTGCATATTTTCTATTTTTAATTACACTAGTATGATCTACAGCATGAAAAATTAAATCTAGGTTGATTACTGGGAAAGGTAAAAAGTTCATATTTTGATCTCTATCTGAACCTCAAGATTTAGAAAGATTATGATGGTATATTTCAAGTGTAGGTAGAATAGGTATATTGAATATTCCAAATCTTACAGACCAATAAGAAAGAAAAAAGCACTTTTTCTAAGAAAAAAAAAAACTTTTAATTTTGTAGTGGAACTTCCCTGGTGGTTCAGATGGTAAAGAACCTGCCTGCAATGCAGGAGACTGGGTTTGATCCCTGGGCCGGGAAGATCCCCTGAAGAAGGGAAAGGCTACCTACTCCAATATTCCTGCCGGGAGAATTCCATGAACACAGAAGCCTGGTGGGCCATAGTCCATGGGATCACAAAGAGTCGGAAACGACTGAGCAACTAACAACAACAAAGCCTATTAACAATGTTGTGATAGTTTCAGGTAAACAGCAAAGGGACTCAGCAATACATATCCATGTATCCATTCTCCCCCAGGCTCCCCCATCCAAGCTGCCATATAACATTGAGCAGAGTTCCATGTGCTATACAGTAGGTCCTTGTCGGTTACCCATTTTAAACACAGCAGGATGTACATGTCCATCCCAAACTCCCTAACTATCCTTTCTCCCCATCCTTCCGTGGGGCAGCCATGAGTTCATAGAAAGAACAAAGTACTTCCTTTGAATGATGCCCCCAGAAAAAAAAGATATGTCCATGTCTTAAGCCTCAGAACATGTGACTTTTACGTTATAACCAAAATGTATGATTAAGGATTTTGAGAAGAGGGTGGATCATGAGGGTGGCCCCTAAATGCAATCAGAGGGGATTTTCAGAGGAGGTAATGTGACCATGGAGGCAGAGGCTGGACTGAAGTAGCCACAAGCTAAGGAATGCCAGGAGCTTGCTGAAAAGGCAAGTAAAGGATGCACCTCTGGAGCTTTCACAGGGACCATGCCATGCCAACACCTTGATTTCAGACCTCTGGCCTCCAAAACAATGAAAGAATGAATTCCTATTGTTTTAAGTCATCAACTTTATGGTAATTTGGGAACAGCAACCACAGGAAACTAACATAATTGAATTATAATTGATTCACACTATTGTGTTGGCTTCAGATGTGCAGCATGTCGATTCCGTTATTTTTTTCTGCTTATATTCCATTATAGGAATTAGTTGGTTAGTTAGTTCAGTTGCTCAGTCGTGTGCGACTCTTTGCGACCCCATGAATCGCAGCACGCCAGGCCTCCCTGTCCATCACCAACTCCCGGAGTTTACTCAAACTCATGCCCATCGAGTCGGTGATGCCATCCAGCCATCTCATCCTCTGTTGTCCCCTTCTCCTCCTGCCCCCAGTCCCTCCCAGCATCAGGGTCTTTTCCAATGAGTCAACTCTTTGCATGAGGTGGCCAAAGTACTGGAGTTTCAGCTTAAGCATGAGTCCTTCCAATGAACACCCAGGACTGATCTCCTTTAGGATGGACTGGTTGGATCTCCTTGCGGTCCAGGGACTCTCAAGAGTCTTCTCCAACACCACAGTTCAAAAGCATCAATTTTTCGGCGCTCAGCTTTCCTCACAGTCCAACTCTCACATCCATACATGACATGATTATAGGAATTACATGATATTAAATATAATTCCCTGTGCTATACAGTAAATCCTTGTTGCTTATCTATTTTAGGTATTGTAACTTGTCTCTGTTCATTCCATACTCCTGATTCGTCCCTCTCTCCCTCCACTTTGGTGACCATAAGTTTGTTTTCTAAGTCTGTGAGTCAGTTTCGGTTTTGTACATAGATTCATTAGTAGTATAGTTTAGATCCCACACATAAATGATATCACATAGTATTTGTCTTTCTCTGAGTATTAAGCATAATATTCAATACATCAATAACATGAAGCTTTGATGGGAGAAGAAAAGATCAAAATCTTAGAAAACAGGACTTTTTATAAAGTGGATATCTTGGATTAAGTGCTTAGTAGTACATTAGTTGGGGCTTCCCAGGTGGCTGGTAAAGAATCCACCTACCAGTACAGGAGTTGCAGGTGTGATCCCTTCAGGGCAGAGATGCCCTGAAGAAGGAAATGGCAACTCGCTCCAGTGTTCTTGCCTCGGAAATCCCATGGACAGAGGAGCCTGGTGGGCTACAGTCCGTGGGATAACAAAAGTCAGATACGACTTAGTGACTAAAGAACCACCACAACAAGGACATTAGTTAGCTAGAGGGAAAGATCAGATACTTGGAGAATGGAGAGAGAAGAAGCCAGGAAAGGAGCAGGAAGGTGGGAAGGATACCCTGCCATTATTCCTTACAGTGAGCCTTGCTCCATTCAGCTCAGTTCAGTTGCTCAGTTGTGTCCGACTCTTTGCAACCCCAGGGACTGCATGTAGCACACCAGGCCTCCCTGTCCATCACCAACTCCTTGCTGGAGCCTGTATTTTCTGAGCAAAGACTTAAATTCTATAATAAGCCACCTGAAGTACCTAATTATTCACAGAATACAATGGGAGAAGTACAATATTAAAAGCCTAGTTGCTGACTGAGAGTCAGCGAAAAGCTGGGATTCTTCCAAAAAATTTGTTCACAGGAGATGAGCTGGGTTTTTTGCAGCATAAGATAAGGGGTCTGATTTTTTGCATTTGGGTCATGTGCTTCATTGGATGAACAAGGTCAAGAAAAAATAACCAACCTTTTAAATTCCGAATTAATAGATTACTCATATGTAAGGGTTTTATTTGAAGGGGCAGAAATAATAAGACAATTGGGGGAAGCTTTCTCACTGGTATCCCTTGTCATTAACATGCTTCATTAAAATAGAGTGGGCTTTTTAAAATTAAATATCTTCCTTAATTGCTTTGCAGAAGACTACACAAATACATTTTTTTATTTTTTTTTTGGTAACACAGAAGACTGTACAAGAAAAATCTACTTGTCCCATTTGCCCTTGATTGTCCTGGAGGCTCAGATGCCCCAGGCTCTCTAGCTCCTGATGCTGCCATAAATCTTACTTCTCAGAATGGTTTCTTATCAACAATTTTCTTCTGAGGAGCAGTAACAGACAGCATCTTCCTTTATGAAACACTTGTCATGAACATTAGGCTCTCAGAGTTTAATACATCCTAACTAATCTTCATTTGCCCCGAAGATTAAAGCTGAATTTCACTTGATGGTTCAGAAAATGATTGTCTATAAAACAGACTATAGGACCTTTTCTTCAGCAGAGAGTTCTAATCATCCATCCCTTGAGGGGGGAAGTGACATGATGTCAAAACCAACAATGAACTCATTGCTTTCTATGAAGAGCAAAACCAGAGCTAATACTTGTCAGAGAACAGAGGTCCTTGCTCAGAAAACACAGGCTCCAGCAAGGCTCACTGTAAGGAATAACGGCAGGGTATCTTTCCCACCTTCCTGCCCCTTTTCTGGTTTCCTCTCTCTCCATTCCCCGAGTATCTGATCTTTCCCTCTAGCTAACTAATGTACCTGTTGTGGTTGCTGCTCAGTCACTAAGTCGTATCTGACTCTTGTTATCCCATGGACTGTAGCCCACCAGGCTCCTCTGTCCAGGGGATTTCCCAGGCAAGAATAATGAAGTGAGTTGCCATTCCCTTCTCCAGGGGCTCTTCCCAACTCAGGGATTGAACCCGCATCTCCTGCATTGCCAGGCAGAATGAACCACTGAACCACCTGGGAAGTCCCAACTAGTGTCCTACTAAGCACTTAATTAAAAATATCCCCTTTATAAAAACTCCTGTTCTCTAAAATTTTGATCTTTTCTTCTTCCATCAAAGCTTCATGTTATCTATAGACTATTATGCTTAATACAGTAAGTCAGACAGGGAAAGACAAATACTATATAATATCATTTACATGTGGGATCTAAACTATACTAAAAATGAATCTATATATAAAACAGAAACTGACTCACAGACATAGAAAACAAACTTATGGTCACTAAAGTGGAGGGAGAGAGGGATGAATCAGGAGTATGGGATTAACAGATGCAAGTTACTATACATAGACCAGACAAGCAACAAGGATTTAAGTGGCTCAGATGGTAAAAGTATCTGCCTGCAATGCAAGAGACCCGGCTTTGATCCTTAGTCAGGAATATGCCCTGGAGAAGGGAACGGCAACCGAACTCAGTATTCTTGCCTGGAGAATCCCATGAACAAAGGAGTCTGGCGGACTACAGTCCAAGGGTTCCAAAAAGTCAGACACGACTGGGCAACTAACACTTTCACAGGGAATTATATTTAATATTGTGCAATGCCTATAATGGAATTTAAGCAGAAAAAAATAACAATAGGTATGGTGCACGTCTCAAACCAACACAATAGTGTAAATCAACTACAGTCAGTCAAAGTCAAGTCGCTCAGTCGTGTCCGACTCTTTGCGACCCCATGGACTGTAGCCTACCAGGCTCCTCTGTCCATGGGATTTTCCAGGCAAGAGTACTGGAGTGGGTTGCCATTTCCTTCAATTTTAAAAAAAAAATGCTTCTTAAAAAGTTTCATATTAGATGTTCAACAAATGCTTTTAATATTTTAATAAACTCTTTTACTCAAAGATTAAGTATGTACCTCTTCCAGGAATATCTAACTTCCTAAAAGGAACAATTTACCTCAACTTGGAAAGCAGTATGCTGAAGCAAATTACCCCTGCCAAGCAGCCATGGAATCTACTGGCAGAGGTAATTTGCCTCTTAAAAAATTTTTTAAAAAGGCATCTGAATTGACGATTTTCACATAGTTTGGCCTCGTGCTTAGACACAGACCTTAACTTTTCAAAGAAAAGAAATAGTCCCTGCTTTGATGCCTTTTATAACCCTAGATGATTAGTTCAGTTCAGTCACTCAGTCGCCCTAGATAATAGCCAATCAAAAACACATCTACTTAAGTAAATACAGATTAATCAGAAGCAGATGCTGTCTTTAATTTTTAATCATCTCTGATGGAAGGGGCTACACCTCTGATTTTCTAAACAAGATTCCATTATCCCATTCTCCTATTTAAAACAAAAAAATTCTGCCTACAAGATCAGGGAAATTTAACATCTCTCAGGTCTTACAGCTGTGCAATATTTCAAATCCTTTGTCACGGAAGGAGGAGAATAAAATAACGTGTAGAAGAACATTTTACAAGGATGTCTCCTGAGAAGTGGGGACTGAGGAGATATAGGAACCCCCGTGGGAATGACCGGGGAAAGAAACTGCTCTCTGACAGGCATGAGGAAGGACCGAGAGAGAATGACGATCAAAACACAACCTTCCTGACATCCAAAAGAGGAGAGGACATATGTTTGTGTATGGCTGACTCGCCTTACAGGACAGCAGAAGCTAACACAGCAGTGGAAAGCAACCATGCTCCAATAAAAAATCATAAACAGAATAAAGACAAAGACCAACCCTCCTTAAAGTGCAGGAAGCGCCCTCCTCCTGTGGATTCCGCAATGAAGACATGACATGGTGTTACAGACTTCGGGCCAGCTAAGCAGTCCTATTCCCCAAACGGCACAGGGGGAAAAAAATGAAACTATCCCCAATTCCCTGATAGCTCAGTTGGTAAAGAATCTGCCTGCAATGCAGGAGACTCTGGTTCGATTCTCGGATCGGGAAGATCTGCTGGAGAAGGGATAGGCTACCCATCCCTGTATTCTTGGGCTTCCTTTGTAGCTCAGCTGGTAAAGAATCTGCCTGCAATGTGGGAGACCTGGGTTCAATTCCTGGGTTGGGAAGATCCCCTGGAGAAGGGAAAGGCTGCCCACTCCAGTATTCTGGCCTGGAGAATTCCACGGACTGTATAGTCCATGGGGTCACAAAGAGTCGGACATGACTGAGTGACTTTCACTTAACCCCAATTCCAGCCCAAGATCTGGGACAAACTAAAATTGCAGGTCTCCTGGACATACCAGAGGCCTCTGCCTGCCACTCAAATACAGGGTATGCCAAAAACAAGAGAAGGTCTTGAGAACATCCCTACTGGACAGGAAACATGGCTCTGGAAAAGATGAGAGTTTTTCTAGGTCTAGGGCAGCCCAGAGAATTCTAGGGCAGTCCAGGCTAGCCAGGAAATCATGAAATAGTGCATGGAGAAGTGAGGAGGAAAAAATATAGCATGATCTCAGAAATGTAAGGACTGGAAAACAACCCAAACACTGGTGTTTAATACCTGCCCATATATTGATAAGTCTTGAATCACTAACCTGACATAAAAAATGAAGTCACTGGACTGGGGAGTATAGGTTTCTCCACTCCCCAGAGGCACTATCTATTCTACAAGAGTACTGCAGAGAGAAGGCAGTAGTTTTGGAATAACGCAATTAATTTGTAAAATTTCTGGGAATGAAACTGAGAGGTTTTCATGGGCAATTTGAAAGGGATCACCAAGGAAGAAGGATCTTGGAGAAGAGCTAGATTTCTAGCTTCCATAACTGAGTGGATGGTGGTTTCAACAAATGGTGGAGAGTGATATAGGAGAAGAATGAATTCAGCAGAAAAGAATAGGAACTTCATTTTAGATGTGTAGGATCTGTGAAGCCTGGGACTATCCCAGGGCAATATCAAGGAGAGAGGTGCCAAGATTAGAAGGCTGCCCACTCAAGACCCCAGTCTGGGGATTATGGTCAGAAAACAGAATCAGGGAGTGTGGCTGACATGCCCCAGTGTGTACACAAAAAGGCAGGTGCCAAAGACACAACCTGGGTACAGGAAGAGGAGCCCGTGGGGATACGATGGTTGACATAAGATGTGGCAGAGCACACTTTTCCACAAAGAAGAATAAAGAGCTACAAAGTGGAGACGTTACAATAGCATCAAACACAGCAGATAGCTCTAGAAAAACAGCAACAAGGGGGAAAGACACACTGGATTTGGAAACTGGGTCACTGTTGGCCTGGCAAGAGCAATTTCAGTACTCTGTGCTGTGCTAGAAGCCTAACTACAGCGCACTGAAGAGGGAATAAAATGTACAAAAACTCCATTTTCCCTGAAATGTTTGAAAACATTTACCAAGGCCCCCAAACAGAATTATCTGCACTACTATGCTCCACACATGATTGTCACCTCATTCATTAATTCAAGAAAACATTCAGTAAATATCTACTACGTGTCAGAACCCATACAATGCAGCAGGATATACAGATGAATAAAAGATGAGCCCTGTCTTTGAGAGTCTGCAGGTACAGAGACATACATCCATCATCAACCCACATGACTTAACCAGACTGCTTGAGACTCCACGGTGATACACTGTGCTAATTACAGCAACAGATGCAGGAAGAAAGTACCTGGAGAAGACAGCCCCAGGGGACACCTGGACAGAAGTTACACATGAACTCAGAATGGAGGAAGGGGAGGGGGTGGTGGAGACAGGAAGGGTCAGGTGGGGTTGACAGTGTGAACATTCCAGGCAGAAAGAATCTGGAAAGGACTGAATACTGACTGGTCCACATTTGTGAGAAATTCAGCAGATTTTTATACCAACCTAATTGGTTTTTCCAATTAGTGGTCATGTATGGATGTGAGAGTTGGACTGTGAAGAAAGCTGAGCGCCAAAGAATTGATGCTTTTGAACTATGGCGTTAGAGAAGACTATTGAGAGTCCCTTGGACTGCAAGGAGATCCAACCAGTCCATCCTAAAGGAGATCGGTCCTAGGTGTTCATTGGAAGGACTGATGCTGAAGCTGAAACTCCAGTACTTTGGCCACCTCATGCGAAGAGCTGACTCATTGGAAAAGACCCTGATGCTGGGAGGGATTGGGGGCAGGAGGAGAAGGGGACGACAGAGGATGAGATGGCTGGATGGCATCACTGACTCGATGGACATGAGTTTGGGTAAACTCCAGGAGTTGGTGATGGACAGGGAGGCCTGGTGTGCTGTGATTCATGAGGTCACAAAGAGTCGGACACGACTGAGTGACTGAACTGAACTGAAGGATTTGGGGGTAGGTGGGTTGTTTGGTTTGTGTGTGTGTGTGTGTTTTGTTTGGTATGCCAGAACTTCACCATTATTTCCAAAGTGGAAACACCAGTGGCAAACAGAGAACATGTGCTAGGAAGGGTAGAAGGGTTCCTAGGATCAGACCTTTTATAATTCAGATCAAAAACAACATTTATTTGAAGTCTTCTTTTGTATTTCATGTAAATTCTGCATTCTCCACTACATGGTGACGGTGGTGGTTTAGACACTAAGTCGCGTCCAACTCTTGTGACCTCATGGACTGTAGTCTGAAAGGTTCCTCTGTCCATGGAATTATACTAGCAAGAATACTGGAGTGGGTTGCCATTCCCTTCTCCAGGGGATCTTCCGCACCCAGGGATCATACCCAGGTCTCCTGCCATGCACGCAGACTCTTTACCGACTAAGCCAGCTGGGAAGCCCCTCTACACTATATACATTGTCTATATTGAGAAATGTTTTAACTTAATATAAAATATTGGTTTTCCTGTAAAATTTTTAGGTAAAACTGATGTCACAAGCAAATGTACCATATTTATACCCTTCACACACACACACACCCCTACCCAGCCACCAGTTTCAATACACATGACCTTGAATGAGTCTCATATAATAATTTCAAACATGACCTCTGATGGTGGGAATGAAGAGGTAGTTTTAAAGAGGAAAGCACTGTGATGTGACTTGGTTTCAGGAATATAATTCTGTATCCTTAAGAGAATATGAAACACTCCCTGTAGCTCAGACGGTAAAGAATCTGCCCGCAATGTGGGAGACCTGGGTTCGATCCCTGGGTCAGGAAGATCCCCTGGAGAAGGGAATGGCAACCCACTTCAGTATTCTCACCTGGAGAATCCCATGGACAAGAGGAGCCTGGTGGGCTACAGTCCACGGGGTCGCAGAGAGTCGGACACGACGGAGCAACTGACACTTACTTATCTGATAAGGAGTTTTAAACTTTGCTTAAAAGCAACATTACATTAGCTTCAGTGTGAGTTTTCAGTATATTTATTCCTCCCTTCCCACCCATTTTTTAAATTAGTTTATTTATTTTAATTGGAGACAAATTACTTTACAATAGTGTAGTGGTTTTTGCCATACACTGACATGAATCATCATGGGTTTACATGTGTCCCCCAACCTGAACCCCCCTCCCACCTCCCTCCCTGTCCCATCTCTCAGGGTTGTCCCCCTGCACCAGCTTTGAGGGCCCTGTTTCATGCATCAGACCTGGACTGGTGATCTATTTCACTTATGATAATATACATGTTTCAGTGCTATTCTCTCAGATCATCCTACCCTTGCCTTCTCCCACAGAGTCCAAAAGTCTATTCTTTATATCTGCGTCTCTTTTGCTGTTTTGCATATAGGGTTATCATTACCATCTTTCTAAATTCCATATATATGCGTTAATATACTATATTGGGTGTTTTTCTTTCTGACTTACTTCACTGTATAACAGGCTCCAGTTTCACCCACCTCATTAGAACTGAATCAAATAATGTTTTTGATCTCTTATACTAACCTGTTATAAGCCTGTTGTTGTAAACCACCTCAAATCTATTTTGAAGTAAACCAGACAAAATTAGCAAAAAAAAAGAAGTCATATGAGATTGGCAAATAATATCATGATGTTCTAGAATTAGATACTAGTGATGGTTGCACAAATTTGTATGTACACTAAAAACACTAAATCATACATTTTAAAAGGATAAATTTTATACTATGTGAATTATAAAATTATATGCCAGTAAAGAAATCTTTTTAAAAAAGAGCATAGCAAAAGCACTATGCACTTGTTAATGTCAAATATATTTTATAACTAACCAACCAATTTCACTGATAACCCCCCTACAGGGGTATGGTAGTTTTCAGTTATTCAGCTGTGCTATTATGTAACAGGAGGTTGTACTTTTAAAAGCTTATCTTAATGTCATAATCACTTTTTTAAATACCTGAATGATATGAACTTTTAAAGGAACACAATGAGTTATAAAGTATCTAATGCATGACTGTAAATCTGCAGAGACAGTGAGTAATATAAAAAAATATAAAGTATCTTCAGAGGTTTCCCAAGACAAACAGGCCAATTTTTCTAAAACAGAAGTTTGTCTTAAAGCAAAATAACTACAAAGAAAGAGACAACAAAACCCCATGGAAAATTTATATTCTATTAATGAGGTATAACTTCACCATATGTCCACCAACTGTTCACAAACTACCTAATTAAAGCCATGGATGAACAAAATTCCAGACAAAAAGACTTGACATATGAAAAGTCAAGTCTTTTCATTGTGGTTCATTATTTTAGCTTAAAGACTTTAGAACTTTTAAAATAATATCTGTGTTTTCATCTTCAAGGAGAAACTTGCTTTCCATTTTCTTTATGGGAAGATAATCTTATCAAATAGTATTCCATTTGTAAGGCTTTCAAGTAGCATTTATAAATAAATGGACCTTTATAAAAAGAAATTGGTGTTCCTGATTTTAAACTTTTTTTTTGTTATTTTTACAAGAAGTAAATATTCTCTCTCTCTTGTAGGTGGAAAAACTGAGGGGCTTCTACATCTTAATGTCTTGACACCGCTACCTCCTATTTAGCTTTCTTCTTTAGAGGCTAACAGTTGGACGATTCCATCTCAGATGTATTTCCTTCTCAGAAAGAAAACTAACTTGCAGTCTAACTGCATACGAGACAGTTAAAATTTAACCTAAAAGTTCAACAAATGGTCCTGGCACAACTAGACACACTTTTTACAAAAATTAACTTGAATGCATCACAGACTTAAGAAATACGATGAGTAAGTTCTGAGGATCCAGGGCGCAGCATGGTGACCACAGGTACTAATGTCGTGTCACCTGAAAGTTGCTAAGAGAGTAGATCTTGAATGTTATCGCTACAAAGAAAAATGACAATTATGTGAGGTGATAGAGGTGTCAACTAACCTCACTGTGGTAATCATTTCACAGTACATATGTGTATCAAATCATCATGGACACCTTCAACTTACACAATGTTATAAGTCAATTATATCTCAATACACCTGGAAAAAAAATTTTTAAGTGTTAGAAATATTTACACCATACCCAAATTTAATAAAAAATGGACCATAGACCTAAATATGAATGTAAGAATTAAAAATATAAAACTCTTAAAACATCGGGGTAAATTTGTGACATTGGATCAAGTAACGGATTCTTAGCTATAACAACAAAAGCACCCATAAGACAAATATATATATATATATTCCCCAGTGGACTTCAATGAAATTAAAAACTTTTGTCCTATAAATGATATCATCAAGAAAGTGAAAAGAAAGACAGCCCAAAGAACAGTAAAAAAATATTGCAAATCATATATGTGATAAGATAATTATACCCTGAATACATAAAGAACACTTACAACTCAGCAATAAAAGGATAATTCAGTTTAAAAATGGGCAAAGAAACTAAACAGACATTTCTCCAAAGAAGATACACCATCTTTTTTTCATGTGCTTATTGTAGATGTACACCATCTTCTCTTCATTTGCTCATTGTAGACGTGCATTCACACACACACACACACACACACACACACACACACACACACACACGGCGGGGGGGCATGGGCAGGGAGAGAAGGAGTCTCACTAAGGAGACATTAATCAAAATCTCAATGAGCAATCACTACCTGCCATTACTTTTCTTATAGGAATGTAAAGTGCTAGAGCCACCCTGGAAAGAGCATATGGCAGTTTGCTGTAAAACTAAATATACACTTCTTTCACAACAAAGCAATACACTCTTAAGCATTTATCCTACAGAAAAGAAAACTTATATTCACAAATGTTCACAGCAGCTTTACTTGTACTAGCTGAAAATTGAAAACAATACAAATGTTCCTCCAAAGGGTGACTGGTTAAACGAAGTGTAGTATAGTCACATCCTGGAATACTACTCAGCAATAAAAAGGAATGAACTCTGGATACACATAACTTGAATGTACCTCAAGGGAATGGTATTGAGTGAAAAAAATTCAATCTCAAAGCCTTATGTGTATAATTATCACAATAAAAATGTCAATTAACAAAAAATTAATGCATATCAGATTTATGTATTTTCATAAACAACTCTGTGAGGAGGGAAGCTATCTAGAGCCTAGGGGATTAGCTGTTCTTTGTCCTCTCTGTGGTAAATGACTAAGAGTTAAACAGTGGTTCTGAGGACTGGACTGCTTATCAAAAAAAGCTAACATACTGTAAGGTCCCATTTATATAATATTCTTGAAATGGCAAAGATGGAGAATTGACTGGTGGTCGCCAGGAACTAGGGAAAAAGTAAGGAAAGAAGTAACTGCTAAAAAGGGTAACACAAAGGAGTCTTGTGTTGATGGTACTAACAGTGGTGTAATCACATCAATCTATACCTGTGATAAAACTGCACAGAATTACACATGCATATACACACACTCAGTCACTTACAAATGAGGACATACAAAGCTAATGAAATCTGAATAAGCTTTGTGGATTCCATTAAAGTCAATTTCCTCATTGTGATAGTATACTCTAGCTATTCAAGATGTTACTTTTGGGAGAAAATGGGTGAAGAGTATATGGGCTATCTCTGTATTGTTTCATACAACTGCCTATGAGTCTACAATGATCTCAAAAGAAAAATCTTTTAAAAATTTGGTTGAAAAACCTAAACAGATGATGAAAAACAGAAAAAATCCACAAGTTTTTGCAACAGCACATCTCATTATGTGAAAGAATATTTTTAGATATGTGATCATTTTCATATATTTGTTGTGGCATATAAGCACTGTGATGTGCCATATATTTTACTGAGTCTGACCCGTGGAATTCTAGAGGTAATGACCTGTACAAGTATCATGACTGCAAAGGAGAAAGTAGCCCCAAGTGTGTGTCAATGGAGTCTGTGAGGGCATGCTCTGTTGAGGAGATCATATCCCAAATTCTAAGACTTCACTACTATAAAAAGAAATAAAGATAACATTAGACTGAATGATTATAGATAAAATCTTAACCTCTTTAATTGGAAAGTTAAAATCCTTTATAGTAGATTAAAAACTAAGGGCAAAATATTCTATATAAGAATATCAGTGAAATTAAAACACATTTATGGCATATTTAAGATGGCTATACATCCATGAGAAAAACATCACAATTGGTCTCATTTCCATGGTGACACGGGCCTAAGATACAAGAACATACTGAGGGCCTTGGCAGAGGTTGTTGGCTATCAGAATCTTACCTTCCCTCTTCCACAGTAATGGCTATTCAGGCAGGAGACTACATTTCCCAGCTTCCACTGCAGCCAGGCATGACCAAGGGGCTAAGTTCTGGCCAATGGGATAGAAGGGCATTACGTGGTAGTTTCCTGGCACCTCCCTTAAAAGACAACTCTGATTCCTAAGGGTTTTTGTTTTTTCTTTCTTCTAGCTCAAGATCCTACCCCTACAGGGTAATGGAAAAGGAAATAAAGTATGTGAAAAAGAGTCGCACAGCTAAAAACCAAAATTAACATAATTAAATTAAACCTATCCAAATCCCACCAACCACAATACCAATAGCTACAATTCTACTGAGTGTCCTACCCAAATGTGAATGAGTTAAAAGCTGCTCAGTCACGACTGACTCTTTGTGACCCCATGAACTATACAGTCCATGGAATTCTCCAGGCCAGAACACTGGAGTGAGTAGCTGTTCCCTTCTCCAGGGGATCTTCCCAACCCAGGGAGCGAACTCAGGTCTCCCACATTGCAGGTGGATTCTTTACCAGATGAGCTACCAGGGAAGCCTAGTTCTAACCAAACATTGTGCTAAATTATCCATTTTTATCTCCAGAATAGCCCTACAAGCTAAGTATTATTCCCCATTTTAAAGATGAAGAAGCTGAGGCTCAGAGATGGCAAGGGCTTGGAATCTGGGGAGACAAAACCTTTAATTCTGTTTTTACCCAGAGACTCTCTCCAGCTAGTCTATATCCCAACAGGTCTCACAATGATTCTAGCCTGATATGCCCTTAAAAGTCTGTGTTTTTATCTATGCTCTGCCACTATGATTCTCGGAAGAAATCCACTTATATAGAGGGAAAAGAACCTGCTTTAAGTTCTATCCACAGAACTAGAAAAACAACATGACCTAATACACTTAGGTCACCCAGGGAGTGAGTGGCAGAATGGGGATGTAAAACCAGATTTTCTGACTCCAAAGCCTGCACCATGATCTACTTATACCCACGTCACAACACCTGCTGCTAATATGGACGGTGTCCTTTAGAACTTAATTTTAGATGTTGAAAAGTCTAACTTCCATCAATGGCTCACACTTCAAAAAAAACTCTATTTCTGTAACTTGCGAGATATGAAACAGGAGGTCCAGGAATAAAAAAAGTCTTTAAAGAATTGCTACCTAATATTTGGAGGAAGTCTTTTTATAACTTTTTAAGTATAGTTAAAGCCAAAAACTACTCTAGAAAAAAAAAAAATTAGAGTGCAGAGGGATCTAAATATTCTTGGCTCTGTGTTATATGCCTTTTGAGTCTGAACGATCCAGACAAATATTTAAGCAGAAAAGAAAAAAAACATATACTTTTACTTAAATGGTGAGAAAGAACTAGGCCACATTTCATTTTCATGTCCTGAAATGCTTAATTTAGAATTGGATTTTAAAAACAATCCTCCACAGGCCAGGTCTGGCCCTTCCAGTTGGCACCTGGACATCAAACTCATGACAATCTGGAACAACTGAAAATAGCTCTGAGTATTCAAACCATCATGCAGTAAGGAAGGTCAAATTTGAATTAATGTATTTTAAAAGCCTCAAAAGAGGGGTTTATACAAGCCTTAAATGAGAACAGGAAAAATAAAGAGAAGAATGACAATTAAGCAGTCAACCCAACCTACATCCCCATCAGCAGTGAGGCCAGACCCCGCTCACAGTTTCACCACTGTCTGCATCAGAAGGTACCGCCATTCACAGCTGTGCGCGGCTGCTCTAACTACAAAGCTGTTTCTTGCATTTTCTACCTATTCCTGTCCAACAAGTTTCACTATTTATATATCTTCTACCGAATAAAGTCCAAATTCCTTTGTCTGGCATTCACTTTCTGATTTGAATTCAATCTACCTTTCCAATTTTATTTCCCATTATTCTTCATTAGTCCCCTATTAGATCCAAACAAGTCTACTCACTGTTGAGAAGGCAGGCACATTCCAGTCCAGCCACCTTTGGTAACGCCATCATCCCTCCTACCCTTGTCCACCTGGTTGAATCCTTCCTACTTCCAAGGACCAACTCAAGGCCCATCTCTTGTATGAGTCATCACCAGCCACACCAGGATGTATAAAGTCTCTCTTCCTTTGAAGTCCTAAATTAGGTTATGCAATATTCGAAACCACTCATTTGGGGCTCAATATAAACTCTCTCATATTAATATTTTTTTAATCTTATTTCTGTCTTAAGTCCTCAAATAAATCTTAAGTTCCCTGAGGGAACAGACTTCAGTCTTCTTTATCACTATATTTTATATTACCTCTAACCAGGAACAAATTAATGTTACATGAGCTTCAGCTAATAGGATTTTAAAGCATTCATGCCAGGATGCTAAGCAAGTTACTATTTGTAAGTCAAAGAGGGGAGTATATATCATCAGAAAATTTCAATATTTCATTGTTTCCACATGTCCCAATATAGTGACAATAGTTTCTTTAATTAAAATAAAACTATAGAAGTCCCAATGTGTTCCCACGCCAGGAAAGGATAACTACTGAAGACAAAGCTATTTGACCTGCTGAAAAAGGCGGCAATAAGTTTAATCGCAGCAAGTAGTTTCTCTGCTTGATTCCACATAAAATATGACTGTGCTGCACCCTGTAGTCTATGGGAAAAAGGGGTTGTAAGAAAGCCTATTCAAAGATTAATCAATGTTTGGGCAGGAAATAATTTTCCTGCTGTTCTAGAAATACTAATCAATTTTCTTTCCAATGTTGTCATTATACACTGAGAATACACAAAGGAATTGTACCTGTAATCACCATTTCATGTTTGGAAATAAGAGTTCTACATTCGTTTTCCTTATTCTAGAATCAACGAAAATGAAACGAGTGTCTATAAAACCACATTACTCTACAATACGACCTTTGATCCTCTGAAAATAATCTCAGTAGTTAAATACTGTGTTCACTGAGTCCTTGCTGTGAGAATACGGCTGAATTCTGGGATAGGCCTTAACAAGCAACTTCCCAAGCTCTCTTTTAAGAAAGTATGCTATCAGGAGAAGAAATACACAGATAAAGGAAGTCTTGGACTCTGAGAACTCCACACTGACTTACAATATGTAGATCCAAATTCCCAACACCATGTTGCCAAATTCCATTTCCACCCTGGGGTCCACACTGGGATAATTCCATCTGGTAAGTAAATGGTCGTGCTAGGTATTCCTGTGGATTCCAGAACACTCAGGTAGACCTTAGGGAACCAGATGCAAACTGGGATTCAATAAAATGTTCCCAAGCTGCTCCATGCTTTCCACCCAAGAGGATTCCAGAAATACCTCAAGTGCAAGCTTAACACCACGTTTTGCAACATAGTGTTTTCCAAAAGCACTGCCAAAGGAAACATTTTAAAGGTATCATTAGCAAATGAAGTTGGTGTTCCTACTGAAGATCACTCTTTAAAAGGTATGTGGAATCTTAAAAAAAAAAAATGATACAAATGAATCTATATACAAAACAGAAAGAGGCCCACAGACATAGAAAACAAACTTGCAGTTACCAAAGAAGAGGGGGCATAAATAAGGAGTTAAGGATTAACATATATACACACTACTGTATATAGAATAAGATAACCAACAAGGACACACTGTATTGCACAGGGAACTACATTCAATATTTTGTAATAACCTACAAGGAAAAAGAATGAAAAAGTATGTGTATATCTGAATCACTTTGCTATACACCTGAAATTAACACAACATTGTAAACCAACTAACTTTCAATAAATAAACAAATAACTTTTCAAACAAAGCAGATGAAATGCTTTGGAAAAAGTCCTCCTAAAGGAAAACAACTTACATTCACTTAAGCCAGCGTGTCCCCAGCTTATCTGAAATCCTACAAATACTTCTCTGGGCATATGAACGTCCTTCATAGCTCAGTTGGCAAAGAATCTGCCTGCAATGCAGGAGACCCCGGTTCGACTCCTGGCTTGGGAAGATCCCCTGGAGAAGGGAAAGGCTACGCACTCCAGTATTCTGGTCTGGAGAATTACATAAACTGTGTAGTCCATGGGGTCACAAAGAGTTGGACACAACTGAGCAACTTTCACTTTCATTTTCACATCCCTCTTCACCCCATGATTTTTATGCACTAAGTATCTCATCTCTACTACTAAAGAAATTCAAATAGGAAAGATGCATACAGTCAAGCTATATTTTTAGTGTCACAGGGAAAAACTGCCAAGGCACCTACCAAAATGACATTCATTACTTTGGCCAATTTGCCATAGTATGGAGCCTGTGCAAATTCAAAACTGACTGTGTCAGCACACCAGAGAGATTCCAAATTTCACTGGCAGACCCCCAATATAACCACAGTCATAAGCACAAGCCTAGAATGTCAATTTATTAAACTACAATTAGCAAGGGACTTCCCTGGTAGTCCAGAGGTTAAGATTCCATGCTGCCAATGGAGGGGTCCCAGGGTTCAATCCCTGGTCAGGGAACTAGATCTCACATGCCACAACTAAGACCCGGCACAGCCAAATAAATACCTAAATAAATAATAAATACTGAAAAAAATCAATAAATAAATTAAAAACTACAATTAACAATAAGTACTCACAGAAACACTGACATTCTAATCTGCAGAGCTCACCCACTGCCTCCCCTCTGGTAGATCCACTAGGGAAGTCAAATCATAAAAAATTGCTGAGCACACAAACAGGGGAAAAATGATTAGATGAATGCATTTTTAATGGCATCAGACTAAGAAAGAAAGTCTTAAAACTCTTCTGTCCATTCCTGCAGATGGGCAATTGTTGTCTTCACAATCTTATCTAAAGTGTAGGGAAAATCATTAGAAAGCTGAGCTAATTTTTATGATCTATGTCATAAAATTTGAGTAAAAACAGTGAGTTTACTATGCAAACACAGCTCCAAAACAGGTCTCCCCAAATCAGTCTCCCTGTTAGTCCTGAAGCCCGTCCAATACAGAAAGTCTGGAACTCTTTTTGTATCATAAACCTCAACATCTATTGGCAACTCTTGCTCTAACTCTATCTTCTTACCAGGGATGGCCTCATCAAAGATATTAAAGTTAGGTCTATTACTATGGCTGCCTCCCCTAAAAAAGTAATTTGGTCACTTCCCATGTTTACCTCTAGAAAACAAGGTGGTTATTTTTTAATGTCTATTTAAGGATTGAAATGAATTCAATTTGACAGTATTTTTCTTTAATTGGAAAATGTCCCAGTCAAGGGACTTCCCTGGTGGTCCAGTGGTTAAGCATATGCCTTGCAATGGCAGGGGATGATGGTTTGATCCCTGGATGGGAAACTAAGATCCCATATGATGCAAAGCAGTGAAACCCACCAGCTGCAACTACTGAGTCTGCCCGCTCCAGAGCCCAAGTGCCACAACTAAGACCCAACACAGCCAGATAGAAGATAGATAACTAGATAAATACAGATCACAGTCAAAAAAACCAAGGTTTATAGCTCATCCTAAAGCATCTGAAGAGTTTAGCCCCACGGGACAAAGACAAGGCTAAATACAACATGGCAATAACAAGCTGAAGCAGAACAGTTCTTCCTTCAGGTGGGTCGCGCTTCCTCTGGTGCTCACCCCGACTGCCCACCATCCCTGTCATCTCACAGCCACTCTTGGTGGATATCTACACTTGCCAGCCCCTGCTTGATCCAGCATGGGTTGATTGAATTCACAGATATTGTATGTATTATAGCTCAGATGGTAAAGACTCTGCCTGCAATGCAAGAGACCCAGGTTCGATCCCTGAGTCAGGAAGATCCCCTGGAGAAGGGAATGGCAACTCACTCCAGTATTCTTACCTGAGAAATCCCATGGACAGAGGAGCCTGGCGTGCTACAGTCTATGGGGTCGTAGAGTCGGACTATGACTGAGCAACTTAACACTGTCACTTTCCATCTTCACTTGCACAGTGTTTTCAAGTTCCTAAGGCTGAGTGCACTGCACTGGCTCAAGCTTTCCTTATATAAGTTGCGCCATTCCCTCTGTTACTCTACAACCATGAAAGAGAGGCAGGAAGGCAGAAAGGCAACCAGACCACCTGGAAGTTTAAAGCAAAAGGAATCCTGGAATCCAGTGTTGGATCCCTTAAGCTAAGGTCAGTCAGAAGGGATCTAGCACGTAGTAACTGAAACCTCCTTTTTGCCACTCACTTCTAGATTTCACTCTTCCATTTCTACCCCATGAAACTACTCTGTGAAGCTTTCTGTAAATATATCTCCCTACTCTATCCCAAGCACTAGCTATATATGCAGAGCCCAGTGTAAGATGAAAATTCAGGGCCCCTTTTCAAATTACAAAAAAATTGTAACAAATTACAAGACAAGGACAGCTCAGCATTAAACCAAGTATGCCCTTCTAAATGTGGGAAACTGTTCAGCCACACGGTTCACATGCCTATGAATCCAGCCCTACCCTCTTCCTTTCTTCTAACCAACCTCTACAATCTCCCTGTGGCCTCCAAGGGTTCTGCCCTTGGCTTGACAATCTGAATCTGGCCTCATTTGCTTCTGACTGTGTTTCGTTCAACGAAGACAAGCAATTCTTTTCCTGGCACAAAGACTGGCTTCTTGACAAAATGTATAGCATAACACTTACTTCTATATGGTCTATGACTCCAGAGTTATTCAATGAAGAAATAGTTATTTGGAAAAAAAAAAAAAAGAGGGCAAGCATTTAAGGCCCAAACATCATTTTGTTAGAATTCCTTCTTTACATGCACAAATTTACCTTGATGATAACAGGGATTGCAGGTCAAGGAAATTAATTTTTCTTTTATAAACTCCTGTTTCCATTCTTATTTATCACCTATGTCATCTATACACTTATAGTCATATTCATTTTTTTTTTCTTTATGCCTCCCTTCATTGACCATTCAACCAACAGACCCAGATGGTCTCATGTAAAGTTTTCCAAAGCATAGAACACTGCACAAGATGTTTTCAAATGGCATGAGGGTCCTTTTTTAGACATAGTTAATTACTTTAAAGTGAACTGGAGATAATAGAATGAAATAAATATATAATGAACAATTTGAACAAATATAATGAATGACATGATGAAATCAAACTGTGAGTACAGTTATTAAATTTTTTAATGTATTTAAGTAAAATAAAGTAAGTCAATTTTAATGAAAAATATTAAGAAAATAACAGTAGGAGTGGAACTCAGAAAGTAAAAAAGATGTAAGATAGAAGTCAAGACAGAACTCACATAATTTAATGCAGAAAATACTGCCTTAGATAAGATGGCAAGAGAACTCTGTTTCTTAAAACAAAATGAGCATTTGTGTCTATTTCCTCCAGTGGAGCTGACATTTTCTTTAAAAGAACAGTGGTGTACCAACTTGCACTTAGAGAACATTATCTAGGGCTTCCATAATCCTTATCAAATGAGCCAGGTAAAAATTCACAGAGAGGTCAAAAAGAAACCAACCAGTCTAAGGAACTTTAAAATGCTTGAAATGTACATGGTAGTAACCCAGAGTGCTTTGTTGACTAAAGCTGGGCTGCCTGGAGGAGTCCATCAAGAAAGCACAGGTGTCCGACCTCCACTAAGCTAATCTACTATCCACATACACGGTGGATGGTATAAAGACACCTATATGCAACAAACACACAAGTTCTCGGCTGGTCCTATCATGAATGAATCATATGACCTTAAGTGCTACAGAGGGAATGTTTGTGTCCCCCCAAAGTTCTTATCCTGAAGCCCTAACCTCCAACATGATGATATTTGGAGGTGAAGCTTTGGGGAGGTAGTTTTAGATAAAGTCATGAAGGAGGAGCCCCTATGATGGGATTTGTTGTTGCTTAGCTGCTAGGTCATATACAACTCTGTGCAACCCGATGGACTGTAGCCAGCCAGGCTCCCCTATCCATGGGATTCTCCAGGCAAGAATACTGGAGTGGGTTGCTGTTTCCTTCTTCAAGGATGACAGGATTAGTGCCTTCATAAGAAGAGGCAGAGACTGGAACTTTCTCTCACTGCCAAAGGAGGACACAAGATAAGACAAGAAGGTGACCATCTGCAAATCAGGAAGAAAGCCTTCACAGACACCAAATCTGAGGGCAATCAGACACTTTGATCTTGGACTTCCCAGCCTCCAGAACTGCAAGAAGTAAATATCTGTTGTTTAAGCCACCCAGTCTATGGTATCTTGTTATATCAGCCCTAACTGACTAACAGACGACGACATAAAGCAACTCCTTTAACTTCCTTGCATCTATGAATCAAAGACACCAAACTTTTAGAGTTGAAAAAATTCAGTCTAGCCTGATGAAAATCAGGTTCAATAACTTGCTCAAAGGCACACACTTTCATGCTAGAGAGATACTAAATCAGTACTAGAGCAAAAGGCTCTGAGTCTCCTGGCCAGCATTCCAGGCCTCTCCCAGGCTGTCTCCTCTGCCTAGAAAACCCTTCTACCACCCCTTGTCTCCCTCTGAACTATATCACATCTCAAAGCCAAGTTCAATGACACCTATGAGAAGCATTATCTGGCCTGGGCTTCCCCACCATACCAGACAGAGTTCTGACTGTTCTTCTCTATCCCCATAATCCACAGTGCTGTATCCATTCAGTAATGTATTCCACTACGTTGTACACTAGTTAGCTAACTTTTCATTCCTTCTCCTGTGAACTCTTTGAATAGACTGAAGTCATTCATCTTTATATCTCTAGTAACTCCACAAAGCCTGCTGCATTGAAAGTATTCAACAAATAAATGCAGATTAATTTACACAATAGGAACATGAAAATACTATATTCCAAATTCCAATCAATAGAAGAACCAGGGACTATCATTACCTACATAAATATTACTTGTAGAACAAAACAGAGTACCTTCCCGAGCATCATTTCCTATCCAGGAGTTAAAGAGAGACTTACAATGTCCACTTGGAAAATGGAACATGTCAGGCATTAAACTAAGTATTCTGGATTTAATCTTCACAACAACCTGCAGATTTAAGTACTACTACATCCATTTTACTGATAAGAAAACCAAACCTCAGAGAGCCTAAGCTTCATTAAAATAACATGAAAAGAAGGAGCTGGGACTCAAATCTAGATTTCTTATACCTCTATTCTGGTCCCATTACTTCATGGCAAAGAGATGGGGAAACAGTGAGAGACTTTATTTTTGGGGGCTTCAAAATCATTGCAAGCCATGAAATTAAAAGATGCTTGCTCCTTGGAAGAAAATTTATGACCAACCAAGACAGCATATTAAAAAGCAGAGACATTACTTTGCCAACAAAGACCCATCTAGTCAAAGCTATGGTTTTTCCCAGTAGTCATGTATGGATATGAGAGTTGGACTACAAAGAAAGCTGAGCGCTGAAGAATTGATGCTTTTGAACTATGGTGTTGGAGAAGACTCTTGAGAGTCCCTTGGACAGCAAGGAGATCCAAACCAGTGGATCCTAAAGGAAATTAGTCCTGAATATTCATTGGAAGGATTGATGCTCAAGCTGAAACTCCAATACTTTGGCTACCTGATGTGAAGAGCTGATTCATTTGAAAAGACCCTGATGCTGGGAAAGACTGAAGGTGGGAGGAGAAGGGGATGACAGAGGATGAGATGGCTGGATGGCATCACCGACTTAATGGACACGAGTTTGAGTAAACCCCGGGAGTTAGTGATGGACAAGGGCACCTGGCGTGCTGCAGTCCATGGGTCGCAAAGAGTCGGACACAACTGAGCGACTGAACTGAATCCCTCTGCTCACTGCTTCACACAGATTCTAAGCTTCTCACAAACAGCTCATCTGACCCTAGAAGGTGGCCTAACAGATAACTGATGGGGAAAAAAAGCAAGACACCAAATCAGTTCCCATAAACTAGCAATGCAGAGGGCCTTTAGCCGCCTGGCCCTCATCCTTTCTGTACCTGGCTTTGTGTAGCAGGAGTCATGATAGCTGGCTTAGACTAACTTGAAATAGTATTTGAAACAGAACACCTTATTACATAATTTTGAGCTCTTTAAGCTTAATTCCACTCAAATTAGATCATATAGAGTTCACAAAGGACTGCCGGCAAAAAGAAAATACATAGGAACAAAGCTTCTGTTGCCATCAACTCATATTTGAAACATACCTAATGCTCTCCAGCCCCAACTGACTACTGACTGTTACTCAGAAGTTAATTCAGGGACTTCCCTGGTGGCGCGGTGGGAAAGAAACCACCTGCCAATGCAGGGGACACACACTGATCCCTGGTCCAGGATGATTCCACATGCCTTGGAGCAACTAAGCTTGTGGACCACAACTACTGAGTGCGTGCTCCAGAGCCCAGGAGCCACAACTCCTGAGTCTCTGTGCCACAACTACTGAGGCCCACACGCCTTAGAACCTGTGCTCCACAAGAGAAGCCACTGCAGTGAGTAGCCCACGCACCACAGTGAAGACCAGCCCCTGCTCACCAAACTAGAGAACGTGCACATGGAGCAAGGAAGACACAGCATCAGCAAAAATAAAATAAATTAAAATCTTTAAAAAAAAAAAAAAAAAAGCTTGTGCCCTCCTCACCCTCCCACACCATTTCAGGCAAGTCTTCCAGCTTCTGGGACAGATGCATCTGACACCAGGGGGAAAACTACAGTTGCATGGCCCCTTGTTCCACCTACCAGCTCATCATCCTCACCCGGTGTTCACTTCCTGGCTCTGGCTGGCTGTTTGCAAGCCTCATGCCCACGGGTTCACTATTCCAGCACCGGGAAGGCCTTCTGGGATTATGGCCTTAATCTTGGCCTAAACCATGGCTCTTCAAAGAGACCCTGAGAGAAAATGATTTCACCACTTCTACAGAGAAGCACATTGGAATGCTGGACACTGGAGATCAAGCCCTGAGCCTTTGGAGTGGCAGTACTGACTCTAAAACCCTAGAATACCAGAGAATCAACCCTAGGGAGAATCGAATAGTGAGGACTCACACAAAGGGAACCACTTGAATACAAGACCAACAACCAGTAGCACCCTGTGCAGGACGCCTCATCCAAACAAACAAAAATACAAACCAAATCATCAGCAGACGGGATTACCACTTCACTCAGCCTTGCCCATTAGAGGGAAAAAAAAACAAACAACAACAACAACAAAAAAAACTCAGCACAAATCTCACATTATATGAAGCTTACACAAACCACTGGACCAACCTTAGGAAGGCAGAAACCAAAAGAAAGAACTCAACCTTAAAGCCTGGGAAAAGGAGACCTCAAACACAATCAGTTAAAAAAAAAATAATAATGAAAAGGCAGAGAAATACTATACAAATGAAGGAAGAAACTAGAAACACAGAAGTCCAAATAAATGAAGAGGAAATGGGCAAACTACCAGAAAAAGAATTCAGAATAATGATAATAAAGATGATCAAAAACCCTGAAAACAAAATGGAGAAAATGCAAGAATCAATTAACAAAGACCTAGGAGAATTAAAGAATAAACATACAGAGACAAACAACACAATTACTGAAGTTAAAAATACTCTAAAAGGATTCAATAGCAGAATATCTGAAGCAGAATGAATCAGTGAGCTAGAAAACAAAATGGTGGAAATTACTTCTGAAGAGCAGAATAAAGTAAAAAGAATGAAGAGAACTGAGGATAGTCTCAGAGACCTCTGGGACAATATCAAATGCACCAACATTTGAATTATAGGGGTCCCAGAAAAAGAAGAGAAAAAGAAAGGATATGAGAAAATTTTTGAAGAGATTATAGTTGAAAATTTCCCCAATATGGGAAAAGGAAACAGTCAATCAAGTCCAAGAGGCACAAAGAGTCCCATACAGGAAAACCCAAGGAGAAACACACCAAGACACATACTAATCAAACTAACAATGACTAAACACAAAGAAAGAATATTAAAAGCAGCAAGGGAGAAGGAACAAGTAATTATACAAGGGAAACCCCATACACTTAACAGCTGATCTTTCAGCAGAAACTCTGCAGGCCAGAAGGGAATGGCAGGATATATCTAAAGTACTGAAAGAGAAATATCTATAACCAAGATTACTGTACCTGGCAAGGATCTCATTCAAAATTGGTGGAGAAATAAAAAGCTTTTCAGATAAGCAACAGTTAAGAGAATTCAGCACCACCAAATCAGCTTTTACAGCAAATGTTAAAGGGACTTATATAGTCAAGACATACAACAGAAGAAAAAAAATCTTCAAAATCAACCCCAAACAATTAAGAAAATGGAAATAGGAACATATATATCAATAATTACTTTAAATGTAAATGGATTAAATGCTCCAACCAAAAGACACAGACTGGCTGCATGGATACAAAAGCAAGACCCATATACATGCTGTCTACAAGAAACCCACTTCAGACCTCAAGACACATATATATAGACTGAATGTGACAGGATGGAAAAATATACTCCATGCAAATGGGAAGCAAAAGAAAGCTGGAGTAGCAATCCTCATCAGACAAAACAGACCTTAAAATAAAGACGATTACAAGAGATAAGGAAGGACACTACATAATGATCAAGGGATCAATCCAAGAGGAAGACATAACAATTGTAAATATCTATGTACCCAACATAGGAACACCTCAATACATAAGACAAATACTAACAGACATAAAAGGAGAAACTGACAGTAACACAATAACTGTAGGAGACTTTAGCACCCCACTCAAACCAATGGACAGATCATCAAAACAGAAAATTAATAAGAAAATACGTCTTGAATGATACATTAGATGAGATGAATCTCCTTGATATCTTTAGGACATTCCATCCAAATGCAGAAGAATACACCTTCTTCTCAAGTGCACATGGAACATTCTCCAGGATAGACCACATCTTGGGTCACAAATCAAACCTCAGTAAATGTAAGAAAACTGAAGTCACATAAAGCATCTTCTCTGACCACAATGCTATGAGACTAGATATCAATTACAAGAAAAAAACTGTAAGAAACACAAACACATGGAGATTAAACAACATGCTTGCTTCTAAATAATCAACAGGTTACTGAAGAAATCAAAAGGGAAATCAAAAAATTTCTAGAAACAAATGACAATGAAAACATGACAACTCAAAACCTATGGGATGCAGTAAAAGCAGTTTTAAGAGAGAAGTTTATAGCAGTACAATCCTACCTCAAGAAACAAAAAAAAACATCAAATAGATAACCTAACTTTACACCTAAAACAACTGGAAAAAGAAGAACAAAAAAAAACCAAAATTAGCAGAAGGAAAGAAATGATAAAGTTCCAAGCAGAAATAAATGAAAAAGAAATGAAAGAAACAGTAGTAAAGATTAATAAAACTAAAAGCTGGTTCTTTGAGAAGATAAACAAAATTGACAAACTTTTAGCCAGACTCATCAAGAAAAAATGAGAGAAGAATCAAATCAATAAAATTAGAAAGGAAAAAGGAGAGGTTACAACAGACAATGCAGAAATACAAAGGATTATAAAAGAGTATTATGAACAACTATACAGCAATAAAATGGATAACCTGGAAGAAATGGACAGATTCTTAGAAAAGTGCAATCTTCCAAGACTGAACCAGTAAGAAATAGAAATTACAATTACAAGCAGTGAAATTGAAGCTGTGATCAAAAATCTCCCAAAAAACAAAAGCCCAGGAACAGACAGCTTCACAGGAGAATTCTATCAAACATTTAGAGAAGAGCTAATGCCTATCCTTCTAAACCTCTTTCAAAAAATTACAGAGGAAGGGACACTTCCAAACTCATTCTATGAGGCCACCATCAACCTGATACCAAAACCAGACAAAGACAACACAAAGAAAGAAAACTACAGGCCAATATCACTGATGAACATAGATGCAAAAGTCCTCAACAAAATTTTAGCAAACAGAATTCAGCAACACATAGAAAAGCTCATATACCATAATCAAGTTGGATTTATTCCAGGAATGCAAAGATTCTTCAATATATGCAAATCAATCAAGGTGATATACCATAATAACAAATTGAAAGATAAAAACCATATGATAATCTCAATAGATGCAGAAAAAGCCTTTGATAAAATTCAGCACCGATTTATGATTAAAACTACAAAAAATAGGCATAGAAGGAACCTACCTCAACATAGTAAAGGCCACATATGATAAGCCTACAGCAAACATTTTTCTCAATGGTGAAAACCTGAAAGCATTCCCCCTAAGACCAGGAACAAGTCAAGGGTGTCCACTTTCACCACTATCATTCAACACAGTTCTGGAAGTCTTAGCTACAGCAGTCAGAGAAGAAATAGAAATAAAAGGAATCCAGATCAGAAAAGAAATAAAGTTCTCACTGTTTGCAGATGACATGATACTGTACATAGAAAACCCTAAAGATAGTATCAGAAAATTACTAGAGCTCATCAGTCAACTTCACAAAGTTGCAGGATACAAAATCAATACACAGAAATCACTTGCCAGTTCTATATACTAACAATGAAAAATCAGAAAGAGAAATTAAGGAATCAGTCCCATTCACCACTGCAACAAAAAGAATTAAGTATCTAGGAATAAACTTACCTAAGGAGATAAAAGAACTGTACACAGAAAATTACAAGAGACTAGTGAAAGAAATCAAAGATGACATAAACAGATGGAGGGATATTCCATGTTCCTGGATATGAAGAATCAATATTGTGAAAATGACTATACCACCAAACACAATCTACAGATTCAGTGTGATTCCTATCAAATTACCAATGACATTTTTCACAAAACTAGAACAAAAAATTTCACAATTCATATGGAAACACAAAAGACCCCCAAATAACCAAAGCAGTCTTGAGAAAGAAGAATGGGGCTGGAGGAATCACCCTTCCTGACTTCAGATTATACTACAAAGCTACAATCATCAAGACAGTATGGTACTGGCACAAAAACAGAAATATAGACCAATGGAACAAGATAGAAAGCTCAGAAATAAACCAAGGACCTATGAGTACTTTATTTTTGACAAAGGAGGAAAGAATATACAATGGGACAAAGACAGCCTCTTCAATAAATGATGCTGGGAAAACTGGACAGCTACATGTAAAAGAATGAAATTAGAACACTTTCTAACACCATTTACAAAGATAAACTCAAAATGGATTAAAGACCTAAATGTAAGACCAGAAACTATAAAACTCTTAGAGGAAAACATAGGGAGAACACTTGATGACATAAATCAAAGCAAGATCCTCTATGACCCACCTCCTAGAGTAACAGAAATAAAAACAAAAGTAAACAAGTGGGACTTAAAAGCTTTTGCACAGCAAAGGAAACTATAAGCAAGGTGAAAAGACAACCCTCAGAATGGGAGAAAATAATAGCAAATGAAACAACTGACAAAGGATTAATTTCCAAAATATACAAGCAGCTCATACAACTGAAGACCAGAAAAACGAACAACCCAATCAAAAAGTGAGAAAAAGACCTAAACAGACATTTCTCCAAAAAAGACATACAGATGGCTAACAAATACATAAAAAGATGCTCAGTATTGCTCATTATTAGCGAAATACAAATCGAAACTACAATGAGATATCACCCCATACCAGTCAGGATGGCCATCATCAAAAAGTCTACAAACAATAAATGCTGGAGAGGGTGTGGAGAAAAGGGAACACTCTGCACTGTTGGTGGGAATGTAAATTGATACAGCCACTATGGAAGACAGTATGAAGATTCCTTAAAAAACTAGGAATAAAATCACCATATGACCCAGCAATTCCACTCCTAGGCATATACCTGAGGAAACCAAAATTGAAAAAGACACATGTATCCCATTGTTCACTGCGGCACTATTTACAATAGCCAGAACATGGAAGCAATCTAGACATCCGTCGACAGATGAATGGATAAAGAAGTTGTGGTACATATACACAATGCAATATTACCCAGCCATAAAAAGGAAAGCCTTTGAGTCAATTCTAATGAGGTGGATAAACCTAGAATCTATTATACAGAGTGAAGTAAGCCAGAAAGAGATAGATAAATATCATATTCTAACGCATATATATGGAATCTAGAAAATTTTACTGATGAATCTATTTACAGGGCAGCAATGGAGAAACAGACATAGAGAATAGACTTATGGACATGGGGAGAGGGGATGGGAAGATGAGATGTATGGAACGAGTAGCATGGAAACTTATATTACCATATGCAAAATAGATAGCCAATGGGAATTTGCTCTATGGCCCAGGAAACTCAAACAGGGCTCTGTATCAACCTAGAGGGGTGGGATGGGAGGGAGATGGGAGGGAGGCTCAAAAGGGAGGGGATATATGTATACCTATGGCTGATTCATGTTGAGGTTTGATAGAAAATAACAAAAGTCTGAAAGGCAATTATCCTTCAATAAAAAATAAATAAATTTTTTTAAAAGTTAATTCAGACCACACACAGGTTAATTTTTTAATTATGTGACCAGTGATGAAAAACCAGATTCTCCCTGGTTACTTAAACAGAAACCATGTTTAAATAAGCGCATTCCAATGCACCTAATATTCAACCCTTTTGGGTGCTGTCCAAGGTAGGTACAGGCTATCGCTGGTACTGTTCAACAGAACTCCATTCCCAACACGTTTCTGGCATGGAACAGGAATTTGGAAAATGCTTTGCTGATTTATAATCTGTGCTAAAGTGGGCAATTAGAAAGTTTCTTTAAATAGTTCCTAAACACTCTTATTGTAACCTTAGGCATGTTTACAAGTAGCAAACTCAAAGCTATTTTTAAACTATTTAAACTAGTTCTGAAATTACATAAGAAAACATACCATCAAGATTCATCAGAAAACAATCTGGAGTACATTTTTTTTTTTTTTTTTAGGTCTTCATTTTCCCCACTGTAGAATGCTTTACTGTAGACTGAGGATATGATCTGAATTATCAATCTCACATGGATCTTGAGCCTGAAAAATTCATCAATAAATGTAAAGACTAATTTTCAGAGCAACAAAGTATAATTATGGTTTGACTTGTTTCTCTTTTATGTGAATCCAAACTCCTCTATTCCATTTAGAAAATGAAGTACTAGACTTTTAGGGTATTGTGGGGGGCTTTCCAGGTGGTTCTAGTGATAAAGAACCCGTCTGCAAATGAAGGAGATGTAAGAGAAACAGGTTTGATCCCTGGGTTGGGAAGAGTCCCTGCAGGAGGGCATGGCAACCCACCCCAGTATTCTTGCCCAGAGAATCCCATGGACAGAGGAGGCCAGCAGTCTACAGTCCATGGGGTCAGGACACAACTGAAGCAACTCAGCAGCAGCAGGGTACTGTGGGAATAATATAAAATCCTCTCCCTCCCAGGGAAAAGTTTATAGATTACTTCCCTCTGTAGTTTTACCCAACCTCAAACTCAATGCCTCCATAGGAAAATTCATATGGTTTTCCTTTCTGATCTAGTACCAGATTGTGATTTAGAACTCAGGGTCAAAAATCCTTCCTTGGGAAGGTTACAGGAGGATTACCTGAGCTTATCATCATAAAGACTATAGCTGTCTGCTGACATTCAATACACAGCAGTTTTCATGACAACAGCCAAAAGGATAACAAGAATGAGGATGATGATGAGAACAGGACAAACCTTTAAGTGTCATTTTAAATGAAGCTAAAAAAAAAAAAAAAAAAAAAAAACCCCATTGTACCCCAAGAAATGCCTAACAGCAAGGAAGCAAAGTTTACCCAGCCAAGATTCATCATGCCAGGCTTCTGAAATTCCTGTTTTCTCAACTCACCTAAGAACTACAGTCCTGTTTATACGGCAGGTCAATCCACTTGTGTTTCCCAGGCTGAGAAAGAGCTGCCAGGCTGCAGCTTCTCAGGCTGAAGCGCAGCATGTGTGAAGGACACTCTACGGAGTTAAGGAACACAGCATGGAAGAGGGTGCAGGTGATGGGACCAACGCCTGAGATTTCTGCTGTCTCTAAAGAACTAGAAAATACCTGCATATTCATCCTGCACCTCCCCCTCCCTGATAAACCAAAGTTGCTGCTCCCTTAATAACTCTGCCTCCCAAACCCTTCTTAAAGCTCAACCGTATCTCTGACAACTTATGAGTCGAGCTGACAGGCTACAAATGAAATCCTATTCTAGCCTGTCTACCTGCAGGATGCCAAGGGAGTAGTTAGTGAGGCAAGCAGGGAAGAGGAGGCTCCCCAGTCAGGAGGGGGGGAAAGCCATCTTTTACAGATAGATGGAAAAGAGGAAACTATATGATGTCCACTTAAAAAAACATGAACGCAAAAGTGCCTTCCTCTCAGGTAGTTGAGTTAGTTGTCTGGCAGTCTCCTTAACCACAGTCTTGCCTTGTTTTAATCAGAGGAATGTGAGAGGAAGGAGAATCTAAGCAAGTGAGAAGCGGGACAAAGCCTGGGAAGGCCACTTCTAACAGCTATTTGTGAACTGAAAAGTAAGGTGGGCAAATGCCAGGTGTCCTCCCCTCTCTCATCCCGTTCACACATTCATGCAGCACATTTACTGACCACTTACTGATGCCGGATACCACAAAAGCTGTCAAGGACACACAGAAAAAGAACTGAGTCCCTATCCTCCCGGAGATGGGTGTTGATAAACAAAAACAAGGAAGGAGGGCAGTCCAGGTTTAAAAACAACAACAGCATTTAACTGGTAGAAAAAAATAACACATGCAGAGGTAGCCAGCAAGTGCAGAGCATATTCTAGAAGACTGAGGAGACCTGATGCTTCTACTGCTTGCTCTTCATTGGGCCACTAAATGACCACATGTATCATGTTCTCACTGTGTGATATCCCTGCCCTGGAATTAGTTGTTCAGTCACTAAGTTGTGTCCAACTCTTTGTGACCCTATGGACTGTAGCATAAGCTTCCCTGTCCTTCACTATCTCCTGGAGTTCACTCAAACTTCTGTCCATTGAGTTGGTGATGCCATCCAACTATCTCATCCACTGTTGCCCCTTTTCCTCCTGCCCTCAATCTTTCCCAGCATCAGTCTCTTCCAATGAGTTGATTCTTCGAATCAGGTGGCCAAAATACTGGAGCTTCAGCTTCAGGAACAGTCCTTCCAATGAATATTTAGGGTTGATTTCCTTTAGGATTGACTGGCTTGATCTCTATGTTCTCCAAGGGACTCTCAAGAGTCTTCTCCTGTACCACAATTTGAAAGCATCAGTTCTTTGGTGCTCAGTCTCCTTTAAGGTCGAATTCTCACATCATCTGTGACTACTGGAAAAATCATAGCTTTGACTATACAGACCTTTTGTCAGCAAAGTGATGTCTCTGCTTTTTCCTTCTAATCACTGGTCTCCTTTATTAAACTAAAAATGGCAATTCTATTGGAGGTACAAACATTCAGACTCCAATATTTGAGTGAAGGGTAGTTTCTTTTCAGTTACACATCTCTCTCAGGGTATCTCAATATTTTCTACTTAGCTGTTTTGGTAGACTTGGCTATAAATAAAAGGTGTTTAGGGCACTGTCCTTTGGTTTAGTTTTTAGTAGTTCTACCTAACTCTATATGCTGAAAGGTTTTCTCTTCTTGAAGTTAGAGCAAGCAATGGAATCTAAGGAAATAATGCAGGAGATCTAAGGACTGTGGGTAGGCAGAGCACAAAGGGGGTCCATTATCATATGTTCCAGATATGAATGTGGTTCACTCCTTATCAAAAATAATAATCCCTACACACCCCAGTACCACCTGCTACACCCTTTCAATATGCTTGGTTTTAGCCCTAGTACCCATCATATCCAACCTATCCTACTTTTTAGTAACTTATCTATCTATACTCCATTTGACCCTTCTGAAGAGAAGGGATTTTTCTTTTTTATCACCACTGCATCTCTATCATCCATAATAGTAACTAGTATAGAGTAGGCATCTGATAAGTACTTGCTGAATGCATGCTGAATAAATGAATTCTATGGGACAGTCCCAATTCTAAATACTTTGTCACACTGTCCCCATAAACATAACCCTACCTACATCATACGTCCTGATTTAGAGGTTGGCAACTATGGTCAAGACATGAAATATACACATGTGTAGGTAAAGAAGCTTAATACCTGCTATCCATAGCTAAAAGTATCTTATTATCTGCCATTTGTAGAGACACATAAGTATTATACTTACAGAGCATCAAGCAGTACTAACCTACTAACCCACATGGTTTCTACACACATTAATCTACACTTAATTAATCACATTAAATCATTAGTCAATGGGTGAGGTGCAGAAGCCTGTGTGAAAACACAGCTTAATAGCCATGCCTTTGCCAAATGTGTTATTTGGCCATGTTTATATTTTCTGTGCTATAGCTCCAAGTGTCTTCTCTAAAAGTAGAAATCTTTCTGGACAATATAGTATGCATGCATTTTTCCTCCAGTTCTGCCACTCTTACCCTTGGAATTTAAAATAGACACCTTACACCAAAATTCTTTCCCAGTAGGCATTTTGTATATGAAGGCACACATAGGGACTTCCTTGCTATTCTTTGGAACTCTGCGTTCAAATGGGAATATCTTTCCTTTTCTCCTTTGCTTTTTGCCTCTCTTCTTTTCAGAGCTATTTGTAAGGCCTCCTCAGACCGCCATTTTGCTTTTTTGCATTTCTTTTTCTTGGGGATGGTCTTGATCCCTGTCTCCTGTACAATGTCATGAACCTCCGTCCATAGTTCATCAGGCACTCTATCAGATCTAGTCCCTTAAAACTATTTCTCACTTGCACTGTATAATCATTAAGGATTTGATTTAGGTCATACCAGAATGGTCTAGTAGTTTTCCCTAGTTTCTCCAACTTAAGTGTGATTTTGGCAATAAGGAGTTCATGATCTGAGCCAAAGTCAGCTCCTAGCCTTGTTTTTGCTCACTGTATAGAGCTTCTCCATCTTTGGCTGCAAAGAATATAATCAATCTGATTTCAGTATTGACCATCTGGTGATGTCCATGTGTAGAGTCTTCTCTTGTGTTGTTGGAAGAGGGTGTCTGCTATGACCAGTGCATTCTCTTGACAAAACTCTATTAGCCTTTGCCCTGCTTCATTCTGGACTCCAAGCTAAATTTGCCTGAAACTCCAGGTGTTTCTTGACTTCCTACTTTTGCATTCCAGCCCCTATAACGAAAAGGACATCTTTTGGGGTGTTAGTTCCAGAAGGTCTTGTAGGTCTTCATAATACCATTCAAATTCAGCTTCTTCAGCATTACTGGTTGGGGCATAGACTTGGATTACCGTAATATTGAATGGTTTGCCTTGGAAACGAACAGAGATCATTGTCATTTTCGAAATTGTACCCAAGTACTGCATTTTATACTCTTGTTGACTATGAGGGCTATTCCATTTCTTCTAAGGGATTCTTGCCCACAGTAGTAGATATAATGGTCATCTGAGTGAAATTCACCCATTCCAGGTCATTTTAGTTCGCTGATTCCTAAAATGTCAATGGTCACTCTTGCCATCTCCTGTTTGATCACTTCCAATTTGCCTTGATTCACGCAACTAACATTCCAGGTTCCTATGTAATTTTGCTCTTTACAGCATCGGACCTTGCTTCCATCACCAGTCACATCCACAACGAGATGTTGTTTTTGCTTTGGCCCCGTCTCTTCATTCTTTCTGGAGATATTTCTCCACTGATCTCCAGTAGCATATTGGGCACCTACCAACCTGGGGAGTTCATCTTTCAGTATCCTATCTTTTTGCCTTTTCATACTGTTCATGGGGTTCTCAAGGCAAGAATACTGAAGTGGTTTGCCATTCCCTTCTCCAGTGGACCACGTTTTGTCAGAACTCTCCACCATTTTGGGTGGCCCTACACGGCATGGCTCATAGTTTCATTGGGTTAGACAAGGATGTGGTCAATGTGATCAGATTGGTTAGTTTCCTGTGATTGTGGTTTTCATTCTGTCTGCCCTTTGGTGGAGAAGGATAAGAGGCTTATGGAAGCTTCCTGATGGGAGAGACAGACTAAGGGGGAAACTGGATCTTGTTCTGAAGGGCAAGGCTATGCTCAATAGATCTTTAATCCAATTTTCTGTTGATGGGTAAAGCTGTGTTCCCTCCCTGCTAATTACCTGGGGCCAAACTATGATGGAGGTAATGAAGATAATGGTGACCTCCCTCAAAAGATACCATGCATGCACTGCCTCACTCAGTGCCCCCAACACTGCAGCAGGCCACCACCAACCCACGCCTCCAACAGAGACTCCCAGACACCCACAGGCAAGTCCGGGACAGTCTCCTGTGGGGTCACAGCTCTTTTCTCCTGGGTCCTGGTACACAAGGTTCTGCTGTGCCCTCCAAGAGTCTGTTTCCCAGTCCTGTGTAAGTTCTGGCAGCTCTATGGTATATGGAATAGCAAGGAGAGATAAGAAAGCCTTCCTCAGTGATCGGTGCAAAAAAATAGAGGAAAACAACAGAATGGGAAAGACTAGAGATCTCTTCAAGGAAATTAGAGATATCAAGGGAACATTTCATGCAAAGATGGGCTCAATAAAGGACAGAAATAGTATGGACCTAACAGAAGCAGAAAATATTATGAAGAGGTGGCAAGAATACACAGAAAAACTGTACAAAATAGATCTTCACAACCCAGATAATCATGATGGTGTGATCACTCACCTAGAGCCAGATGTCCTGGAATGTGAAGTCGAGTGGGCCTTAGGAAGCATCACTACAAACAAAGCTAGTGGAGGTGATGGAATTCCAGTTGAGCTATTTCAAATCCTAAAAGATGATGTTGTGAAGTGCTGCACTCAATATGCCAGCAAATTTGGAAAACTCAGCACCAGCCACAGGACTTGAAAAGGTCAGTTTTCATTCCAATCCCAAAGAAAGGCAATGCCAAAGTGTGCTCAAACTACTGCACAATTGCACTCATCTCATACACCAGTAAAGTAATGCTCAAAATTCTCCAAGCCAGGCTTCAACAACACGTGAACCATGAACTTCCAGATGTTCAAGCTGGATTTAGAAAAGGCAGAGGAACCAAAGATCAAATTGCCAACATCCACTGGATCATCGAAAAACCAAGAGAGTTCCAGAAAAACATCTATTTCTTCTTGATTGACTATGCCAAAGCCTTTGACTGTGTGAATCACAATAAACTGTGGAAAATTCTGAAAGAGATGGGAATACCAGACCACCTGACCTGCCTCCTGAGTAATCTGTATGCAGGTCAGGAAGCAACAGTTAGAACTGGACATGGAACAACAGACTGGTTCCAAACAGGAAAAGGAGTACATCAAGACTGTATATTGTCACCATACTTATTTAACTTATATCCAGAGTACATCATGAGAAACGCTGGGCTGGATAAAGCATAAGCTGGAATCAAGATTGCCGGGAGAAATATCAATAACCTCAGATATGCAGATGACACCACCCTTATGGCAGAAAGTGAAGAAGAACTAAAGAGCCTCTTGATGAAAGTGAAAGAGGAGAGTGAAAAAGTTGGCTTAAAACTCAACATTCAGAAAACAAGCATTATGGCATCCAGTCCCATCACTTCATGGCAAATAGTTGGAGAAACAGTGAAAAAAGAGAGAAACTACTTTTGGGGGGCTCCAAAATCACTGCAGATGGCGATTGCAACCATGAAATTAAAAGACGCTTACTCCTTGGAAGGAAAGTTATGACCAACCTAGACAGCATATTAAAAAGCAGAGACTTCACTTTGCCAACAAAGGTCCATCTAGTCAAGGCTATGGTTTTTCCAATAGTCATGTAATGATGTGAGAGTTGGACTACAAAGCAAGCTGAGCTCTGAAGAATTGATACTTTTGAACTGTGGCGTTGGAGAAGACTCTTGAGAGTCCCTTGGACTGCAAGGAGATCCAACCAGTCCATCCTAAATGAAATCAGCCCTGAATGTTTATTGGAAAGACTGATGTTGAAGCTGAAACTCCAGTACTTTGGCCACCTGATGCGAAGGACTGTCTCATTTGAAAAGACCCTGATGCTGGGAAAGACTGAAGGCAGGAGGAGAAGGGGACAACAGAGGATGAGAAGGTTGGATGGCATCACTGACTCAATGGGCATGTTTTTGAGTAAACTCCAGGAGTTGGTGATGGACAAGGAAGGCTGGCGTGCTGTGGTCCACGCGGTCAAAAAGAGTCCAACACGACTGAGTGACTGAACTGAACTGACTGATAGGAACTTCCTATCAGTCTCTCGCAAAGAGTTGGACACAACTAAGCAACCAAGTGCACACACACATACTTCTAAAAAAGGGAGGACAGGAGAGTGTATCAAGTAGGAAGACCATTGTTACTTCTAATTAAGCCTCTTTAAACGTTAAGATTTTAAAAAGAAAAAAAAAAAAAAAAAAATCAGCCCATGAAAAAGAATCTCCGGGGAGAACAGGATTTCTGCTGCAAACCAGCCCTCGCAGAGGCTGATCATATTTGCAGAGGCAAAAGTCCATTATTTCTCCAACAACTTCAGAAACATTATTCTCTGTCAAAGGACCAGAGAGGGAGGGAGGGGGAACTGTCCTTCTTCTAAATGGGGAAGGAAAGCAGCCAAGCAAAAAGAACTGGAGAAAGAACAATGGCCTCCTGGTGAGAAAGCGTGTTAAGTAGGTCGGTATTGGATCCACATTTGTTGCACACAAATCCATCATTGTTCCTTTGTATTTTCTTTTCCTTCTCTTTCCCTCTTCTTTTCTCCCCCCTGCCCTATTCACTATTATTGTCATCTCATGTGAGTTTTTTTAGACCATGATATATTTGCTCAATTATCTGTAGACCTACAGCCTCTTCATCAAATTAGCTGATCTCTATTTATAGCTGATAATTCTGTACAGAAGATCTAATGAAATTTCCTGAGAGTGAGAAAACTAAGTCAAATTTTGTGTTGCTGTTTTTGACCCAAGGATTGTTGCCATTAGCCAAAAATTTGTTTCAATGAGTGTTATAAATGTATCTTTTTAAAAAGATAGTACTTTTCAAAAAGAAAAACTGGGCTGAGTAGTATCAGGAGATAACATTTCCACAATTTCCTTCACTCTCTACTTCAAGATTATATTATCTTAAAAAATTAGTTTTGAGAGACAAAAAGATAGAATAAACCTAAACAGACTTTGAATAATGATTCTATCAGGAAGGGAATTCATCTGTACCTGGTAAGTATAATTGCAGAAAATGCGCTGATGTATCTTCAGCAATTAATATGCAAAACTGTCAAAGAAACTCAGCTATAATACTCAGTACTCCAGTGTGACTTTTTTGTTATTCATATTCATAGTAACATTTTCATAGCAACTAATTATACAAAACATTTAATTTCATTTACTATACTCAAGTTATCCATTGTCCTAATGGCTTCTAATGATATTAAAAAGTGTAATAAAGAAAAAATTAAGACATATAGCATCATTAAGCCAGGGTCTAACAAAGACCCCAACCACATTCTGAGCAATGGATCAAAATCTATGTTAGGGCTTCCCCGGTGGCTCAGTAGTATAGAATCTGCCTGCCAATGCAGGAGACGTGGGTTTGATACCTGGGCTGGGAAGACCCTATATGCCGTAGGACAACTAAGCCTGTAAGTTGCAACTGTCGAAGCCTACATGCCTAGAACCCATGCTCCACAACCAGAGAAAGAATGAGAAGTCTGCCCACAACTAGAGAGCAGCCCCCCCCACTGCAACTGAAGTTCCAAAAGTCTAAACAGAAAGACAAGTTCTTACCTAGAATATTCAAAGGTTGACGAAACAACCAGAATGAGAATTAACAATAAACCCTGCTCATCTGGCAGAACTTGACTGCACCCTGCCCTGTTTTAAAGCTGTTACTAGGTGTGTTAAGGGTTGGCAAAAATCAACCAGTCAAAAAGAATTTAGAAGCCTTTGTGCACTTCTCTTCCAAACGACAATAAAATTATTTCACAACACCAATGGCTCAAAAAAAGTATCAGAGATGATACTGGCTCAAAAGTGTCAGAGCTGTTTTAACAGTCAAATATTATCTTCCTTCTCGTCTTGTCGTCCTCTACTGACTCAATCAGCCCTGCCAGTCAAAATAATGAGGGAGGTAAACATTAGCTAAGAGTGCTACACTAAGTGACTTTGAAAAAGCTACTTAACTTCTCCAACCTGTTCCTCTGTCTGGGAAATGGGGAAAAATAATACTCGTCTCACTGAGTGGGAGGATGCAGTAACGCATCAAAGCAGGACTTCCCTGGCGGTCCAGTGATACTATAACAAAGTCAGTAAAGACTTTAAAAATGATCCACAACAACACCAAAAAATATTTTTAAAAAGGCATGAAAGCATTTAAGACAGTCCAGGCATATAATACAAGCAATCAGTGTAAATGAGCTGCTGTTGTGACCAGCATTTTTTTGTTAAACCATTAAAAATGTCATTTTTTAGACAGCTACATACAAAAGAATCGAACTGGATTACTTTCATACCATATACAAAAATAAACTCAAAGTGCTGTAAAGCCTTAAACGAAAGATCTGGAATCATGAAGTTCCTAGAAGAAAACAGGCAGTGTACGCTTTGACATCAGTCCTAGCCACGTATTTTTGGATACGTCTCCTCAGGCAAGAGAAACAAAAACAAGAATAAATAAATAAGATGACATCAAACTAAAAAGTTTCTGTACAGCAAAGGAAACTGTCAATAAAACAAAAAGGCCACCTACTGAATAGGAGCAGATATTTGCAAATATCTCAATATCCAAAACATACAAAGAACTCATACAACTCAACACCAAAAGAAAAAACAGGCCAACTAAAAACGAACACAGGATCTGAGTAGACAGTTTTCCAGAGAAGACATACAGATGGCTTATGGGCACATGAAAAGACACTCAACGTAATTATCAGGAAAATGAAAACCAAAGCCACAAGGAGATACCACCTCACACCTATCAAAATGACTGCCGTCAAAATGACAACAAATAACAAGTGTTGACAAGGATGTAGAGAAAAAGGAAGCCAGTTGGTGGGAATGTAAACTGGTGTATACTATTGAAAATAGCATGGAGGTTGCTCAAAAGATTAAAAATAGAACTACCATACAATCCAGCAATTCCATTTCTGGGTACTTTTCCAAGAAAAACAAAAACACCAATGCAAAAAGATAGCATATACTTCAATGTTCACTGCAGCATTATTTATAACAGCCAAGATATGGAAGCAGCCTAAGTGGCCATCCATGGATGAATGGATAAAGAGGATGTGGTATGTGTGTGTGTGTGTGGGGGGGGGGGGGGGGAGGGGTTGTGTACAGACTCATAGATCACAGTGAACAAACTGGTGGTTATCAAAGGAGAGGGAGTGGGGGGGATTAGTGAAATAGGTGACGGAGATTAAGAGACACAAACTTCCAGTTATACAATAGATTAAGAGACACAAACTTCCAGTTATACATCCATGGGCATGTAATGTACAGCCTAGGGAACATAATCACTAATAATTTTGTATGGTGACCAATATTAACTAGACTTATCATAGTGATCATTTTGTAATGCACAAAAATGTCAAGTCACTGTGTTGTTTATCTGACATTAATACAATATTGTAATCAGTTATAATTCAATTTAAAAATGTCATTTCTATAGGGAAAAATGGCCTAATATTGGCAATTTCATATGGTTCACCCCAAAATTTACATTAATTATGACCAATTTATTCACATTAATAACAGTAGTAGTACTGACAAAGATTTTTGACTTCTTACAGTCCTACTTTAGGTACCAAAATGTTCTCAGTTTAGAAATGTAGACAAATAGAAACTATTCTATTGCAAATGCCTCTCTATTGATCAATCTTCCCAAAAAGTTGTGTCAAGAGTAAGGAAAGCCAGGCTACAACAGGATGCAAAACATTACAAAAGAATGAGATGACCACGAGATTTTTTTGCTCTTATATAGTTTAACCATTTGAGTCACTGCCATGCTAATGACACTGTCCTAGGTCCTGGAGCCTAGGAATTCAAATTAAGGAAAGTTAAAAGAAAACATGGACGTTTAGAGACCTCAAAAGGAAGAATTACCAAAATAAGGGTGAGTTCAAGGAAAATAAAATGAAGCCCAAAGGAGAAGGGAACATGTAAAAATATGGGACTAAAAAAATAAATGTTTATATATTTAATACTTTTTATTAAAAATATATATATATTATTTCTCTGAGGCCTTCTGTAACAGAGCTCTGATTTGTAGCCACCATCCTAGGGATGTAGGTGCACCAAGCTATCTACATCCTCACATTTGCTTCCCCTTATGCCCAAATGCCCACTGTGTCAGGTGGGAGCCAGGGTTAAAAGGGCAGAGTTTGGCCCTAGATGAGCAAGGGAACTGATACCCACAGGACTCTAGCCCATGACTTAACTCTCATAAAGCGAACTCCCTGCCCTAATCACAAACTAACTGGGCTAAAATGTGTTCAAAATACCAGCAACATTATGATTTAGTATTTAACAAGCACTCATAAATAACCCTTTTTGAAATTTAATTAGAATCTTAAATCTAGACGTGAACGGCATAATAAAAATAAGAGCTCTCCTGGTCTCTGAATATCATACACACAAAGATCCAAACAAACCAACTTCTGAATAAACCAACTTCTGAATAAACCTGGTCATCTACACTAAATAGTGTCATTGTCAAGGGTGCCAGTATTAGCCTACCTAGATTTAAATCCCAAGCTTAGTAGCTACAGTAACTTAAACAAATCATTTAACATTTTGTGCCTCACTTTCATCATCTGTATGTAAATGGGGGGCACTATTAAGGCTACCTTGTAGCACTCTTGTGAAAATTAAATGCTCCGACATACAAAAAGTGCTCAGCAAAGTACCTGGCACATAGGAAATGTTGATAAAATGGTAACAGTTAGTTAGTATTATGGTCATACTAATAGGTTATATCTATACTAATAACGATGTTATGAATATAGAAAATGAATGATGAACATTAGAAAGAATCATTGTATATTATATATATTTTATTTTATGGGGCTCCAAAATCACTGTAGTCAGTGACTGCAGCCATGAAATCAGAAGATGTTTGCTCCTTGCAAAGAAAGCTATGACAAACCTAGACAGTTTATTAAAAAGCAGAGACATCACTTTGCCAACAAAGGTCTGTATTAGTCAAAGCTATGGTTTTTTCCAGTAGTCATGAACGGATGGGAGAGCTGAACCATAAAGAAGGCTGAGCACTGAAGAATTGATGCTTTCGAACTGGAGAGCTGGAGAAGACTCTTGAGAGCCCCTTGGATTGCAAGGAGATCCAAGCAGTCAATCCCAAAGGAAAGCAACCCTGAATATTCATTGAAAGGACTGATGCTAAAGCTGAAGCAGGAATATTTTAGTCACCCGATGCAAAGAGCTGACTCACTGGAAGACTGATGCTGGGAAAGACTGAAGGCAAAAGAAGGGGGCAGGAGAGGATGAGATGGTTGGATGACATCACCAACTCAAGGAACACAAATTTGAGCAAATTGCAGGAGACAGTGAAAGACAGGGGAGTCTGATGAGCTGCTGTCCATGGGGTCACAAAGAGTCAGACACAACTTAGCAAATGAACACACACACACACACAACATATAAAGAGAAAAAGTATAACCATTTACAATTTTTCACAACAGATTAAGAGCCTCAACATTACTTTACACTAATACACCACTCATCAACTACTTTTGAAAACGCCCTCACTCTAGCCATCTGTAATCAAGAAGAATATTAAAAAGATCAAGCAAGTAAACAATCAGATGAATAAAGAAAACAACATTGGTTTTCTGTAAATTAGAACTCCCTTCAACTTTGTCTCATCAAAGGCTATCCTGGCAACCATCCAGGCAGTCAGTGCCTGTACAAATTATGCATGCTAATTTATTTAAATCAAGCTAATTTTATTCTCTTGAGATTAGAGAAGACAGTTCCATCTTATTGTTATGAGTAGCGATATTTTTTACTTTGTCTTCTAAGATTCACTTTTCATATTCCTTTTGTCTCACAGGTTTTTGTCTATTTCCTCTCCTTAATCTCATGTTATTTGCCTTAAAATAGCTTTTTTCTATAAAAGCTAAACATAGCTTTTTCTAGACATTCTAATTCAACTTTCCTTAATCTAACCTTCAAGTTATTTTATCTGAGGCTTCCCTGTTGGCTCAGCGGTTAAGAATCTGCCTGCCAATGCAGGAGACCTGGATTCAATCTCTGAATTGGGAAGATCCCCTGAAGAAGGAAATGGCAGCCCACTCCAGTGTTCTTGCCCTGGAAAATCCCAGGGACAGAGGGGCCTGGTGGGCTGCCATCTATGGGGTCGTACAGAATCGGACATGACTGAAGCGACTTAGCAGCAGCCGCAGCAGCAGCAGCTTTTAAAAAGATTTCAAAAGAATGACAACTGTGTTGGGTGATTTCTCCTTAATGTTAAATAGCTTCTAATTAACACTGTTATCAAAATGTGCAAAAATAAACACACACACACAGTATTATGAATCTTTTTAAAAATTTCATTTTTTTTAAAAAAGCCCATAAAACTGTGTGGTATAAAGGGATGAAAACCACCTTTGTAGCCAAAGGACCCCAGTTGTAATTCAGCCTTTACCTTTTTGCTCCTAAAGCTATCAAGGGAATTAAATAAAATTACAGAGGTAAGATATTTAGTGCAGTTCCAGACACCTAGTAAGGGTTCAAAAAATAACAATACCATTACCATTAAATGAAAGCATATTAAGTACATAATTCATTTTGTATCCTCCCTAAATTGTTCTAGAATGTAATGGGATTAAAAATAAAAAGTGAAAACCACAAAAATAATGAAAAGAGAAGACAATAACAACAAAATCGTGTAAGCTTGTAAATAGATGGATGAGTCATAACTAACCTACCAGAGCTGACAAAGCCAATCCTAAGTCCTTTGCAGGACTCTTAGCTGTACTGTTTCAAACTACAGCTAAATATTTATTATAGTTTTATTATTATTGAAACATTCCTATCTATAAAACACCAGCTAAGCAGAAAAGTTTTTAAGATTATTCATGAAAACTGCAATCATTGCTTCTGACAGTACAGGACAAGAATACTAGAGACAAGGATTCTAATATATTTCAATTTTTTTTAACTACAGAAGAAAAATAGGATTAGGATTGGGTCTAATGTTAGTGAAAGTCGCTCAATCATGTCTGACTCTCTGCGACCCCATGGACTATACAGTCCATGGAATTCTCTAGGCCAGAATACTGCAGTGGGTAGCCTTTCCCTTCTCTAGGGGATATTCCCAACTCAGGAATCGAACCCAGGTCTCCCACATTGCAGGTGGATTCTTTACCAGCTGGGCCACAAGGGAAGCCACTAGGATTGGGTAGAACAACCAAAAAACAAAAGCAAATTAAAATGAGAAGTTACCAGGGCTTTACAGATAACAATAAGCCATTAAATCAGTCAATAATTTGAAGGTTCTCAAAGAGCTAGTAAGGCTTACGTGTAAGACTTCTCATAAATTTCCCAGTTCATTCCCAATACCAACAATACATACACACAAGGGGTCAAAACCTAGAGAGAAACAGAGGGAGGAAAAGGTATGTGCTTTGGGAGGTGATTCTCAGACATCACAGACTGCCTTGCCCCTGTTAATAAGAAGCACCAGTCTACAAAATACAGGTTTTCTTTCCAGCAGTAAAGTTAAGGAACACTCTCTACAATGCATTATTGACAGGAGTGTAACTTGGTGCAACCAATATGAAGAACAATTTAGTAATAATCTAATAAAATTTAAGGTGTGCATATCTTATTACCTAGCAATTCCATTCCTGTAAACCAAAAATAAGCTCTTGCATATGTACACAAGGAAGTAGGTACTAAAATGTCCATGGCAACATTGTTTATACTACCAAAACATAGAAACACTGAAATGTCCATTAACAGGAAAAGAGACAAATAGATAGTGGTATAATCTCACAATGGACAGCAGTAAAAAAGCACGCTACATGCATCAACATGAATGAATCTCATAAACAATTCTGAGCTAAACAGAGCTGCCATGGAATAAATAGAGCATTATACCACTCATTTAACATTTACCATACATAGCAATATAATTACATTTCTTAGAAACACAAACATATGTAGTAAAAGGTTTTCTGGTGGTTGTTTTAAGAAGGAATGACAGCCAATTTAAATAGCAGTGTTACTACTGAGACGGATGAGAAAGAAACGAAATCAAGCAACAGAACTATAAGGGCTAAAATGTTTGACTTCTCATACTAGGTAGCGTGAATAGGAGGGTCCAATGCCTTAAATATCTTCCTGCTTTTTATGTCTTAAATATTTTACAATAAAAATTTAAATCTCAAATAAAAATTCTGAGATTCTCTAGGTTTGTGGCCCTGAATGTGGAAAGTACAAAAACAAATAAACCAAGAATGATTTCCTCATCATGCACCTCATCTAAACACACATGAAGAGTGGGTGAATACTAATTTTGTGCCGTGATGACAGTGCAATGCCTTTTCTCTTAAATCCAATCCCGTCCAGCTGTGTACTTCACTGCCACTACTAAGGTTATATGTACCTCATCACCTCTCCCCTCTAAGTGGTCTCCTCACCTAAGTCTCTGCTCAACTCCCACCTGGACTCCCCCTTGCCCCAACTCCTGCTTTTTAAAAATCACTTTAAAATAAGGCACAAATAGAACTTACTAGTAGATCAAGATTATTGACAATATTCCAGTTTTTGGCTTTGGTGATGGGTACATAGATTTTCCTTACATTACTAGTACATAAATAAACTAACCATAAAATGACCAAGGATGTAGTCTGTCATGAGGAAAAAACTATTACTAATCAAATCCTATATACCTAAGATCTACTTGAAAACTAATAATGAGAAGGCCAACTTCACTCTCCAAGCTCCCTCCCCTCATGAATCTTACATGAGAGTGTATAAAGACAATTAACAAATAAATACACAAAATATACAGTATATTAGACAATGATACATTTATTTACTGACCAATTACCCTCTATAGAATATAGGCTCTTAGAGGGCAAGAATTTTTTCACTGCTATATCCCTAGCACCTAGAATATTGCCTGACACACAGTAGAAAAGCAGTAAATAACTGCTGAATGAATAAACAATATATGGCAAAATAAGTGTTCAATAAATGTTACTTGCCATTGTTGTTATCATTGAATATGGCCTGGCCTTCCCTACTACACGTATAGTGATAATGAATGGAAAGTGACTTTTAGAAAAAAGCAAATCACCTTGCCTTCCCAGTAAGTGTGCGTGCTCAGTTTGTTGGACTCTTTGCAACCCTATGGATTGTACCCACCAGGCTCCTCTCTCCATGGGATTTTCCAGGCAAGAATATGGAGTGGGTTGCCATGTCCTCCTTGAAGGGATCTTCCCCGCCCAGGGATAGAACTGGCGTCTTCTGTGCCTCCTGCATTGGCAGGCAGATTCTCTTACCACTGAGCCACCTGGGAAGCCCATGCCTTCAACAATGGTGGAATCCAAATGAAAATTGGACGTCTACAGTCTACCTCCATCAAGTGGGTCTTAAGACTCAGTTTCTCATGCTTTTTTAAATGACACTACGTAATGTTACTAAACCACACATCTCAGTGTACATTAGAAACATCAATTATTTTTAAAAAAATTCTTATAATGTAAAAGAATAAATTTAAACCAACTAAAAACAGCAATTTGCCTGAAGTCAAATGTATTAATGACTGGTTTAGGATCTTGGACTCAGAGAATATCATTTTTTTCATTTGTTTATTTGGCTGCAACAGGTCTTGGTTGTGGCATGTGGGATCTAGTTCGCTGACCAGGGATCAAACCCAAGCCCCCTACATTGGGAGTACGTAGTCTTAGCCACTGGACCACCAGGGAAGTCCCAGAAGATATCATTTTAGACTCAATGATACCATCGATCATAATTATAATACTCAGTTTATACTATGGTACCTTTCTTTTTAGCTGCTGCTCAACTTTGTCACCAAGTTGACTAAACAGCAATATGTCTGTCACTTTCGACCAGACTCCAAATATCAAGGCAAGACTGCTGGCAGCTCACCAAAAGAGACAAGGCAGAGAAGTCAGAACTGTGCGCAAGGGAAACAAAGGAAGGCTTGTTTTTGCTTGTCCCAAAACATATCAGAAGGTACCGTAAAATGAAAGCAGAAGAAAAGCAGTCTGACAAGACCAGCTGAAGTTGAAAGACAAGAAGAATCAAATTTTTAATAGTACAACTGTGGCATTTTTCTGTGGGCTATAATTTTCAGAGTTTAAAAAACTACCAATTGATTATTTTATTCATAATTTTGATATACTAGGAATGCCACTAAACTGGATAAGGAGTTGAAAGAACTGTAGGACAGTGAGTTCAGTAACTCAGCTGGACATCAGATCAAAAGCATTTAAGTTTATCACAGCTATGTCACAAAGGCTTATGTAGGTAGGCAAAGGCTTTCAAATAAATATACTGTCCCAGCAATCTGTGTGAAGCACTAATTTCAAACAAAACATGTCCTGGACTATTCTTCATACTAACTTCACCCAACTACTCTTTTTCTTTTGGCTGCGCCATATGGTATGTGGGATCTTAACTCCCCAACCAGGGATGGAACCCAGAGTGGAAGCTCAGAGTCTTAACCATGGGACTGCCAGGGAAGTTTCACCAGCAATCATTCTTAAACTGCAGTTTTATCTTGGCTCCATAACTTTTCCCTTGTGTTTGATACGACTCTTGAAAATTTCCTAACCTCTTGCCAAATCCAATGTGCTTAGTTCACTTTGCCATCTTTCCAGCATCTGTCAATATTAAACTTTTTCTTTAAATTCTTTCCTCGTTGAACTTTCCTAACTTGTACATTCTGGTTTTTTCTACTACAATTCTATTTCTTTTAAACATTCCTGTTCCTTCAAACTTCTAACTATCCCTTGATGACCAGGCTGTATTCCATGGTTTTAACCAACAACTCCACACAGTTGATTCTCCTATCTCCAGTTAATTCCCTGTCTCTAGCATCCACTCCAGGCTATAACCAATAAGAGACACTTATCTGGCAAACAGTCTCCTAAACCCAAATATGTATGTCTAAATCTGAACTCCATCTTCCAAAACATGTCCCTCCCTCAGTCAAACCAACTCCCTTTATCAACTTCCCTGTCTTCCTCAATGGAAGCTAGACAGGGCCCTGGTTTTTCCTCTGGTGTAGACATGTATCAGATGGAAAAGAACTCAATACAAAATTAAGGAATCTTTGGAAATATTTACATTATCTTCCCCTCTCCCCATCAAACCAAGGCTATCTTGTCCTTACAAAGCCTGTAATTAGCTAGGACTGGATTTAAAAAAAAAAAAAAATACCTTCTCTTCCTTTCTTAAATCTCAAAAAATTTTAACTGCATTTTCTTAGGCCAAATTGTATAATGAAAGTGAATTTTCCTTTCCTGTTCATAAAATGTCCCATATTTCACAGAAAAGAAATAAAACAAACAGTTTCCCCTATACTCACAAATATTTAAAGTCCCAATCTATGGATTTCACCTAAAAATGAAATTGCTGTTCATCACAGATATATCATACTCACATACACACACAATTCACTTCTTTTTCCTTTTTCCTGATAATTTTTACTCTAAAGGAGGAGAAATCAGTTTATTGATATCTAGGTGTTTTAAAACTTCACCTTTCCTGTCTCTTCCTTCACTGAAGGTAAAATTGAAGGTTCGGTGTAAAAGGGAAGGCTGTTTACATTCCAACAGCGTATTTTTGTGAGAATGCAAAGAGGAGACGAGGAGTGAAAGATGACGTCCAGGTAACTGAAAAGTACTGTTTATACTTGGTATTTCTCTTCCTTTCAGTTCTTGTCATGTAACTTGAACACAGTCTCTTTCCTAGGGAAAAAGGGCCCAAGGTATTTTTAATCTTTCACAGCTCCAGTATCTGTCTACAGGATTCAGTGTATGCTCTGCCTTGAGCAAATTGTAAAACATTTGATTTCTTTTAATAAAGGTCTTTTTCTGCAAATTTCACCCTTTCCTTTCTCTCTGATCATAAGTATATCTCCCAAAAATCTGGGGCTCTCTACACAGGCCCTTGGCATAATTCCTAATGGTAAAGTGGCAGTTAGTAAGGCCAGTAAGTTATTGAACAAAGCTTATTAAGTACCCATTATGGACAACTTGGACCTTCCTCAATATGTCAATCATTTTTCCTGGGAAACAAAGATTCTGTAATTAAAATGTTCTGGTTTTTTAACACTGGATCAAGCAGGTTTCTCAGAACCTATAATATGTTAAAGAACACCTGGGACTCAAAAGAGTCCTGGCCAGCAGGGATTCCCAAACTTACTGACCAGCAGCCAGCGCGGCTTTTATTGAATACCTATTTACGGCTCTGCAACATGATTGGGGAAAAGTTGTGCTTGGAGAATTCAGGGAAGGCAGAAAGCATCTATACTGGAGGGGACAAATTAGAAATAGCTTCATGGAGGACCATTTGAGCCAGGTCCTGACGGATGGGTAAAGTGTGACCGCAGAAATGGGAAAAGGTCACCGAGCATGGGAAGCCCTGGGCAGTGCCTCTCTGTCACTCGCTTTGGGTCATCTACCCATTTCACTTAGGCTGAAGTCAGGCCACCCATGCCCCAGGCTGAACCTACTCTGGAGAAACCTCTACGGCTCAAACCTACCAAGGTTCCCTCGTGGCTCAGAGGGTAAAGAACTGGTCTGCAACGCGGGAGAGCTGGGTCCGAGTCCTGCGTCGAGAAGATCCCCTGGAGAAGGAAATGGCAACCCAGTCCAGTATACTTGCCTGGAGAATTCCATGGGCAGAGGAGCCTGGTGAGCTACAGTCCATGGGGTTGCAAAGAGTCAGACACAGCTGAGCGACTAACAGACACACATACACCAAGGCCCCAGATGCCCAGCCCGGCATGCAGACCCAGCTCTGAGGAGCAGGGGAAGGCAACGAGACTGAAGATGGAAGGTTGTGAGCTTCCTTCTCAGCCCTTCCTTACCTGCTTCCAAAGATTTCCCTATTTTAACTCTCTTTTGCCCTAAGCAAGTTAATATATCTTGCCAGTTGCAGATTTCAAAAGACAGAAGCCTTGAGAATTAAAAATCTCTACTTTTCATGTATCTCTAAACAAAATTTCCCAAATGTGTTAATGATACTATTGCCCCTCTTTGTCTCAGATGTAGAGATCTATAAAGCAAGTTGTCAAAAATTATTGCTTCTAATAATAAAGTAGGTGTACAGTGCATGCAGACCACACCACTTAATCAGATTCATTCCCTTCACTTCTGAATCTCTAAGGCAAGGGTTATTAGAAAACAGTAGCTTTGAATTAAAAAAAAAAAAATGTGTGGCTTAAATACAGTCCTAAAATTAAACCAATGTGAGGGGATAGAGAGTATTGTTAGTGGCTGTAGAACAGTGCTAAAAAAATTTTTTTTATCTTATATAAATGAATGCCTATTCATCATTAAAAAAAAAAAAAAACCCAAAGCAACAACAGAGAAATGTAAAAAAGCCAAAGAAGAAAATTAAAACTACCAAGACAATTTATTAATTTCTTTAAAATTGTATTCTGATCATTTACAATAGACTTTAAAAAATATGGTATAATACACACAACATGAAATGTACTCTCTTAATGTAATTTTTTTTCTTAATGTAATTTTTAAGTGTACAGTATAGCGGCATTGAGTACATAAAAGAGATTTTGATGTCCAGAACACTTGGGTTTCTCAAGCCATTTGAGGAGGAAAAAAAAAAAAAAAAAATGCTATTTGGCCCTTAAACAACAAAACACTATTTATTAACACTATGTAAAAGACCTGGACTATAAAGAAGGCTGAGCACCAAAGAACTGATGCCTTCAAACTGTGGTGCTGGAGAAGACTCTTGAAAGTCCCTGCAAGGAGACTAAACTAGTCAATCCTAACAGAAATCAACCCTGAACATTCGTTGGAAGGACTGATACTGAAGCTCCCATACTTTGGTCACCTGATGCAAAGGGCTGACTCACTGGAAAAGACCCCGATGCTGGGGAAGATTAAAGGCAAAACGAAAAGATGGCAGAAGAGGATGAGATGGTTAGAGAGCACCTCCAACTCAGTGGACAAGAGTTTGAGCAAGCCCCGGGAGACAGTGAAAGACAGGGAAGCCTGGGGTGCTGCAGTCCATGGGGGCGTCGCAAAGAACTGGACATGACTTGGCGATTAAACAACAAGTGGATAAAAAGAAAACCCTTACATAATATGTAACATCTTAATAAAGCCATCCTGTACCTGAAGGGAAAATGCCACATATATAAAAGGCATTATAAACATCACCTACTTTCTTCTAAGGTTGGCAGGGACTTTCTCACGTGCGGCTTTCTTCACTTCCTGCCAAATACAGCCATGTGTTACAGATGGAGAACCCTAATTTAGCATTTGCTACCTGTAATCAGAGTGTTAGAAATCCTGGCCAAAAGCCTCATCCCTAAGCACACCACTAAGATCGGACTTGCCAAGCAGCCCCACACTCCCAGGAAAAGGAGAACAGCCTGATCTTTGCACACCCTCTCAGTTACACCTCTCAGAAACTCATAGGTTGAGTGCAGGCTTCCAAAGGAATAATTCTATCACACTTGTAAAATCAAGCAGTATATAATTACACAATCAGAGAACTTCTGGGCCCCAACCATTTCAAAACAGCAAGCATAAAGATTTTTTCTAAAACCACCCCCATAACTTCAACCTCCACTGAAAGGTACTCGGGCAGAATACAGTGCTTCTGAGTCTCCTAGGTACAAAGCAGAGAAGTTATCTATTTCATTTTCTGAAAAAAAAAAAAGGAAAGGAACAGCAGTTTAAATCCCTCGCCAGAAGTCACTTGGAAATCATAGTGACACCTTAGGAAAGGGACAGTTAAGACCATATTCTTTTTGACCCAATTAATGGATACATTGTCCTTTAGGAAAAGCAGGAGGAGAGAAGAAGAAAGAACAGTTCTTGGCAACAAATCAGCATCAAAGGTTCAAATGTTCACAAGTATTTGGAAGAGTGCCCAGTGCTTAGGCTCAAAGACACAAACTCTCCTGAGATTCTCAGGTAAAAGTCACGCAGCCAGGATTCAGAACCAAGTCTGCCTGACTCTGAAGCCTATTCCTTTTCCACTCTTCTACTGTGCTAACCTCGCTGAGGACACAATCTAGGGCATTCAACTTAAGCTCATAAAGAGAAATAACTTATTGGGAGACTGGGATTAACTGTAGCCCTCCAGGCTCCTCTGTCCATGGAATTCTCCAGGCAACACTGGAGTGGGGAGGCAATCCCTTCTCCAGGGTAGTAACCTAAATGGGAAGGAAATCTAAAAAAGAGGGGATAAATGTACACATAGAGCTGATTCACTTTGCCGTACAGCAGACTGACACAGCAGTGTAAAGCAACTCCATTCTAATAAAATTTTTTAAATCAGAGACAGAAAGATCTTATTTATAACATATTAAAACAGAAGTTGACCACGTTTTTCTGTAGAGGGCCAGTGAATATTTTAGATTTTGCAAGCCATGTAATGTTTCTGTTGATTTGCTTTCTCTTGCAACTTTCTAAAAACATTTTTTAAAAATTCCTAGCTCATAAGGCTGTACAAAAACTGGCCATAAGCCACAATGTACCAACCCCTGGGTTAGAAGATGAGGTCCAAGCAAGGCTAAGTGATTTTGAAGGATGAGAACTGTATCACTGACTCAGTTTCTTGATTTACCAAGGCACTTTTCACTTCAGAATGGGGAGAAAAAAGGGAGGCCAGAAGAAGATCAGTATTCAATCCAGTCACTTCTTATACATTCCATTATAAAGTAAAGGGTAAAGAATAGCAGTCCCTTACACAGACTCCTTCATTAGAATAGTTTTAGAAGCTACTCAGCATTTATTTCTTCATTCTGTTTTCATGCCTTTGCATATTCCAACTTAGACATTAATCAGTGACTGAAAATCAATGCTTTCTGCAGTCTAATTAAAAACGACTATTTTACGTGGGCCAAAACATAATGAACAGAAACCTAGGGAGATTCAAGTTGACCAGGGGCTCTTTCAGTATGATCAAAGGCCTCAGGGGTTCTGCGATTTGAAATTATAAAAAATATTTTCCATTCATTTTACGACACTTGTAAAACAGGCTTCTGAACACTCCCTGCAATTTGCAATAATCATCAAGTCATCCTAACAGATGTTGCAAACGGGATCCAGTTCATCAACCCCAGAGCACATAATGAGACGCATTTTAAATGACATTCAGATTTCACTATACAAGCAAAAATAATCTACAACTTGTGACCTCCTTAATATTCTCTTTAGATATTAAAACTCACATCTAGGATTTGCTCTCAGACCATCCTTAGTATATGCAAACCATGTGCCCTGTCAGTTGTTGGCTGGCTGACCTCTGCCTTGATCTGGGCAATGCAAGCTTAGTACCAGCTCCAAGAGTCTCTGGTTAAAATATTTTCAACTCTGCTGATTCATGCCCAGCTGCTTGGGAGCTACAAAGTGGAAACAGAAGATGGCCACCAGGGGCCAATTTAACAGCAACAAATGTTATTTTCTCGGCTGAACTAAATAAATTGGAAACCAGAAGAGTCCAGATTCCAAAAGCTGGCACCTAATTTCAAAGGTGGCATGTGGAACCACACAGCTTAGTCTACAGGTAAATATATACAGGCCAATCTTGATCACAGAGACAACCAGCAAATCAGGATAGGAATGAGAGCAATGAATGCAGCTCCCTTCTCGAATTTTGCCCCTTTTGTGCAGTTGCATAATCCCCTCTTTTGAAACCCAAAACAGTCAGGAAAAAGACCTGGCCCAAGACCTACTAACAGATTAAACAGGACTGGAAAAAACTAACCAACTGCAGAAGCTAATTACAAAGAGCAAACAAATAACGAAAGTGCTTCCTTGTGTACAAAGGTTATGGCAACCTCAGTCATGATGAAGATCCAGCGCCCCAAGGCGTGAAGGTATGTATTTGACATTCAGTATATCACATGATCATCATAAACTTGTAAGAGAGGAAACAGCACCCCCAATTTAGAGATGACAAACTGAGGCTGGGGAACACATATCCAAGATCACACAAGTAAGAAAGCCAGGCTGGGGAATTCCAACTGTGTCCGTCTGGGATCAAACTTGACCTTTCATTTCATCAGGCTTCATCTCCCACAAGAAAAATAAAAAAACAGAGCATAGAATAGAGAACATTCAGGAGTTATACAGACAGGTGGTATTAGTAAGCAGCAGGGCTCCAAGCTCAGGCCAGAACTCTATCATTCCATGGGAGAGACTGCAAGAGCAAGCCAGAAAGCAAGGGCCATAGTTACAAATGACATCATACTTGGCAACAACCATCTTTCCAAAGTCAGTTCCCAACACCCAGCACTGTCAACATGAAGCCAGAAGCCAGGTACAAAGTGTGGAGACCTGGGACTCAGTTGGCACCATGGGATTCCAGGGTAGGGGGTTGTCACCTGCCAGGAAAGGTAACCTCGACCCCATCTACCAAGAGGCCGAAGCTGTTTAAATACTGTCTGTCTTGGCTCTGCTGCTAAGTCACTTCAGTCATGTCCGACTCTGTGCGACCCCACAGACGGCAGCCCACCAGGCTCCTCCGTCCCTGGGATTCTCCAGGCAAGAACACTGGAGTGGGTTCCCATTTCTTTCTCCAGTGCATGAAAGTGAAAAGTGAAAGTGAAGTCGCTCAGTCATGTCCTACTCTTAGCGACCCCATGGACCGCAGCCTACCAGGCTCCTCCATCCATGGGATTTTCCAGGCAAGAGTACTGGAGTGGAGTGCCATTGCCTTCTCCAGTCTTGGCTCTAGGGTAGTTCAAAAACTAAAGTCAAGCCTTCAGGGGAGAAACTCAATGTGGAGAGGGAGAGGGCAGGAGTTATAGGACAGGCCTGACAAGTTTTTAACCTCAGGACCAGGGCAAACACAATCAACTTTCCTTTCCATTTCTTCACATCAATGACCTTCACAGAAGCCCAAGTCTCCACAACCAAAAGAACAGAGAGAATCAGGATAATAACCTAAGGAAGCTTAAAAAAAAAGAGAGAGCGAGAGTATTTTGCCAGAATTAGATCAGAATTTTGTATTCCCAAACACCAGCCCCAGGCTGACAGAGCTGGGCTCTGGGAGCCGATTCTGAGAGAACCCTGGTGCCAGGCACGCTGGTATTAGCAGCTGGCATTCCCCTGCCCTTGCTGCCGGCGCTCACACCCCTGTGCGGGCTACTGCCACACCTCTTACCCAAGGCACCCAATCAAACGTGAAGTCAGTCCTCGGCCGTGTGAGGTGGAAAGCAAGGAAGCTGGCAGCAGGGGTGGTGAACAGGAGGGAAGGTGGCCAGGAAGGTGAAATGCCCTCACTGGGGACCCCCTTCCGTCCAGAAAGAAGGTGCTCTACAAATATACGGGTGGGGGGAAGGAAGCGGCAGGATTTCAAAATTCAAGCCCTGATTCACTAGGCTCTGACTGAGGAGTGAACCAGCTGGATGCACTAGGCTGACTACATGATTAATCATTCCCTTTCTCTGCTCTGTGACGGAAGCCATGGTCTCAAGACTTGTAATTACATCCCAGGTGTCCTCGGGCACCTGAAGGTGATAGCCAGGCTGGGCAGAGCTTCAGGTCTGGCCCTCCTGGACTGGCTGACTCTCCCACCGGGTCAAGTGATGCCACTGCTATAGGTCTGAGAAGAAGCCAGCCAGGTTCAAGAGTGGGGTTGGGAGGTGAGGTCAAAGCTCCTCAGGCAGCCGCACTAACCTGACTCTCTCCAGAAGCCCAGCACCACCTCTCTCCTCCCACAAGGAGGAGACTCCCACTGGAGGGAGAGGGGAATAACCAGACCCCTCCCCTCTAGCCTAAGAGGGAAACAGATGTGAACCAACAGAAAATCTTTAAAACATCTAAAATCGTATACCAATAAAGTCCAATTGCTGGATTCAATTTACATAAATCAGCTTTCTCAGATAAATGGGCAGTTTGGAAAAGATCATTGATCAAGATACAAAAGATTAATTGGAAGAGGTGTTTTTGTTTTGCTTTGTTTTGTTTGATCATAGAGATAAAAGAAATCTCAACAAGCTATCTGGTCAGATAGGCAGTAGTCAATCTTCTTCATAAAGCTCTCCTAGAAAAGAAATCACACGGTTAACACCACTACTGAATAGTCTTTAAACAAGAAATGATTCTTTAGACATAAATCTCTAAAACTCCTTTAACTTTAAACAAACACCTACCACTTCACTCTCAGTGGAAACAAAAGTTACTCTCCGCAAAAAAATACCCATACAGAAATTTTTTCACCTCAGTCTATTCTTATCCGAAATAAAGATAACCCAATTCATAAACATTTCTTTAACTCTTTCATTATTTTCCTTTTTCCCCCTCTGAACCCTCTACAAACTAATTATGAGGCCAGGAATAATCATTTGACAATACAGCTGATGATATCTTTCACCCAGTAAAAGTGGTTTTTATCTAAGTGTGTTTTCCACACAATGTTTTGTTTTTGTCTATTTTCCAACTAGATGTCCCAATATAAAACAAGGAAGAATGTGGAGAAAAGAGAAGCAGTTGGTGTTGGAAACTCAACAAATGCCTAAGCTAATTTGCAGAGAGATTGAAAAATAATCCACTTACATTTCAAATCAAAATGCAGCCATGTGGAAAATGGCATGTGGCTATACAACATAAACTACCAAAATTATAAAAAGCTGTTAATGTCCTGCAATGACACTGCTGCTGAGCTATCTGTCACCACTTCAGTTTGAAGAATTATTTCACTGTTGTGGGAGAAACTGATCTTTTGAAGACAGGCCCCTATTTGTTTAAACACCTATGTGCTATCATAGTTAAATAAAGATGTTCATCACAGGTGGACTTTCCTAAAATCATCATGAAATATTCTAACCCAAAACTAAAATCATGACAAATTACTTGCCTTTAGATGACCCTTAGTTAGTTAAGTCGCTCAGTTGGCGTCCGACTCTTTGCGACCCCGTGGACTGTAGCCCACCAGGCTCCTCCGTCCATGGAGTAAGCAAGAATACTGGAGTAGGTTGCCATTCCCTTCTCCAGGGGATCTTCCCGACCTAAGGATCGAACCCAGGTCCCCGCATTGCAGGCAGACGCTTTAACCTCTGAGCCACCAAGGAACCCCAAGACCTTAGTCACATGTATTAGACCGGTTTCTGTTAAGTTTGGCTGCACATTGGACTCACCTGAGGAGCTTTAAAAACTACTGGTGACTGAGCCCCACCCTCAGAGATTCAGATGTAATTGGTCTGGGGTGAAGCTCGGATACTGAGTTTTTAGAGCTCCCCAGGTGATTCTAATGTGTGGCTAAGGCAGAGAACCACTGCTTTAGATAATTATCAATTAAAAATAATGTATCTCAAGCTTACTGGGCTTCCCAAGTGGTGCTAGTGGTAAAGAACCCAGCTGCCAATGCAGGAGACTTAAGAGATGCGGTTTTAATCCCCAGGTCAGGAAGATCCCCTGGAGGATCTGGCAACCCACTGCAGTATTCTTGCCTGGAGAATCCCATGGACAGAGGAGCCTGGCGGGCTACAGTCCGTGGGGTGGCATAAACGAAGTCTGACGCGACTGAAGCGACTTAGCACGCCCGCACAAGCTTAGTACGTGCCAAGAATTGTGAGTTACTGAGTAAAAGGAGAAGTGTAAGACAGACCCTGCCCTCAAGGCCCCCAGTCTCAGGGAGAGAAAGACATGTAATCCAACAGCTACCACAGAGAGTGCTGAGTGCTACGACCAAGGAGCAGAAAGCAGTTAAAGAGCCTGGCAGCGGGGCACGTAACACAACCAGGCAGAGAGGGAGTGGTGTTAGAGGCGGCTTCTCCAACCCCGCCACCAGGCTGGGTCAGCCAGGAGGAGAAAGTTTGGAAAGGTGTCTCAGGAAGAGGGACCAGAATGTGCCAAGGCTAGAGAGAAGCAGGGGAGTGTGACTCCTTCCTCAGAGCTCTGCACATGGTTCTCCGGTGAGGCAGAGGGTGGGTGTGACTACAAGAGGAAAATGAGGCTACCGGGGTCTCCCAGGGTGCTGAGAGGGTAATGTGAATGGACTGAGCCGTCTAAACTTCAGTCAACAGCTGGTGTGGAGGACTACCCAACCCAAGACGGAGACGGGGAGGGGTGATGACTGCTGCTTCTTAACTCCACTCAATGTAAGAATAAAGGTTCAATAGTGACATATCCTCCAGATTTTCAATGCATGCCAAGAATCTAGTCCCGCGGTGAAATTTGCAGGTTTTAAAACCTAGAGAAGGAGAACCACGTCTGCGGGCCAGATACTGCCCACAGAGCTGCAAGTATGGCCCACACCTTTTCACTTCATTATGGAAAACTACTTAAGGCTGTTAACGGGATGAGGGCAGCAGTACCCAATTTAGATTCAAGTACATCTTTAAACGTGAAATTGAACTGCAGTGTCAGCAGGCAGCAATCTGATAAGTCCAATTGCCTAAAGCTTTCCTCCCCACAGTAATGCTAAGTCAAGGTGCTGCTGTCTTTAAATTAGGCCCCTACTTGTTCATTTTTCAAATTCAATACAGGACCTTCTTACTTTTCACCATAGAGAGGGAAAAAATCTGGTAAATATAAGATGCAAGTAAAGACCACACTTATTAGGACTCCAGCTAACGTAAAGTATAGTCAGATTTGAATTATACATGCAGCTGGAGTACCGAGGTGGTCATCAAAAATCACAGATGATCCGCCAAGCTGGGCTAGGGCTCCAGGCCCTGGGCAGTGACCCTCTGTAGGCTGGGAACACAGCCAGCTGTCCAAGCAGGACAGCCTGACAGGGGGAGTGGAAAACCCAGATGCCAGGAGAAGGTCACCCAGTCCCCAGGGAGGACTCTGGGCACCACCTCGACCTCCTTCCCAAGGTCAAGTTCCCAAATGTAAGGGAAGAGACAGATCCCTCACACAGGACGATGGGATGTAAGGGTCAACCACGAACAGAAATTCTACACTCTCTCTAAGTGAGTATCCATTTAAAGGCACAAGGCAAAGCTCCATGAGGAGCAAACAGAGCGCTCATATAAGATTCTCCCAGAAATCTATAAAAGGCACTTGGCTTAAATGTCCCAAAGGTATATTTCACAAACATAGTTGTCTATAAACAAAATTAGCAAGTGTGAACATTTGGATGACCTTATAGATTTTTAGGGGAAAAAAGTCCTAACTCAAAAACTGGGCAGTGGTAAGGAACACGTGATAGACACATGGCTACAACTGATTCTCAAACCAAATAAATGGACAGAAGTATTGTCCAAAGAAAGGCTGTTTATCTAGTAAAATGCTAACTGATTTTTTTTTCCCTTCAGGTTTTAACAGAAAGAGAAAACATATCATTACCATGTCTGGTAAAATGCCTGTAGTCTCTGCATGTCATTTCTAATTTTAGATATGGAAATGGGTTTCTCTCAGGCACTCTGACTTCCAAAGAGAGGTTGCTGAACTGCAAGACATTAGAATCTCTGAGGGCTTGGAAATTATACAGTAACATTTATAATTCAGCAAAACCAGCGGTCCTTTTTTTCACAAGGAAGAGGCTATTTAAAGTTAAATTACATTTAACAATCTACATTGAGTCTCTCAAGTATTTTTTAAAGATTAAAATTACACAAACTCATAAAATACCTCTAAAGGCAGAGAAGGAAAAGTACCTTTAAATATGAAAACTCAAAATTTAATTTGAAAAATTGTTCTCCAGCCACCAATTGTTGTGCACAAACAGCTAGATAAAGAAATCACAGCACTAAGATCATTAGAAGAGTTTCCTTTTTCAGCAAGAAGTCACCTTAGTGAACCCACAAAGCATGTATTAGAATGTATTCTATGTGAGAATGTATTAATAACAAACATTTTTAAGTCCCATCTAAACACGTCCAACATACAATCATATTTTTCCTGATATAGAAATTAATATTTGTGGGACATCCCTTGTGGTCCACTAGCTAAGACGCTGCACTCCCAGTGCAGGGGCCCCAGGTTCGATCCCTAGTCAGGGAACTAGATCCTACATGCTGCAATTAAAGATTCTGCATGCCTCAACGAAGATCAAAGATTGGGGGTACCATGACTAAGACCTAGAACAGCCAAATAAATAAATATTGAAAAAGAAAGAAAGAAAGTAATATTTGTGTCAGTTTTTACCAATGGTTTCTTTTAAATATGCCACAAGTTCTTAATTTCTAAAGTTACTATTCAAAGAGATGTAACTCTGGTTAAATAAATCATTCGATGCTGATATAGGGATGGTCCTTCCAAGGAGAGAGGCCTAGATTAATGACACCACATAGGAAAGAAGGAAAATGGATTATATGAGTATACAACTGTCTACTGGGGGCAGGGGGGTGGACATACAAACAATCATATGTCTTTCTACTGGATTAGCTTTGGAAAGCAGCCTAAATTTCCCCTTTGTGTATTTCACACTTAAGTGTTGCGTTATCCCCAGGGTTCACTGTAATGCTCCAGCTAGATCAGCTGGCCAACCCTGTCTCTTTCATCTTCACCTGTTGGGGCTTACTGGAAACTCTAGGAATCTTGCACTTAATCCACGAGGGAATTTAGCATGAGTACATGCTCAGTCGTGTCAGACTCTCTCTGTGATCCCATGGACTGTAGCCCACCAGGCTCCTCTGTCCGTGGGATTCTCCAGGCAAGAATACTGGAGGGAGTAGCCATTCCCTTCTCCAGGGGATATTCCTGACCCAGGGATCGAACCCAGGTCTCCTGCATTGCAGGCGAATTCTTTACCATTTGAACCACCAGGGAAGCCCAAGGGAAATTCTCTTTACTAGCCTTCATGTTCTACCTCCAAAGGGCTTGAACCAACGGTATGAGTAGTGAGATTTTTTTATTTTGCTTTCTTTAAACCAAAACTCTGTATTTTATTTTTTCTTTAAAAACTAACTTTTTAAAAATAATTTATCCCAGAAGGACTATTACTTTTGCCTAGATAAAAGTGAGATTTAAATTCAGGTTTCTGTGACTTTCCAAAACCCATCTCATACCGTTACTTCCTATCACACCACACTGTCTTCTAGCGTGACTTTGTTGGGCACACTTAGAATTTGCAATATAATGTGTGCAGGTGTTTAAATCCATACACTGTTGTTCAGTTACCCAGCCGCGTCCGACTCTGCGACTCCATGGACTGTAGCACACCAGGCCTCCTGGTCCCTCACCAGCTCCCCGAGTTCGCCCAAATTCCAGTTTATTGCATCGGTGATGCCATCCAGCCATCGCAGCGATATATATGTTTTCTTCTAAATGCTCCTGCCAGTCACTCGCTCCTCCATAAGAATACTGGGGGCCGAGTGAGAACAGGACTCAATAAACATTCACGCCCTTCCTAAGACCCAGTTGCCCACCTTTTAAAATGAAAGAATTCTAACACAGAGTGGATGGCTCACCTGCAGAGAATCATATCTTTGAACCTTGTTTCTGAATTCTGGTTTATAGATTTCTAACCACTTGCTTAGATGGATGGCATACCACAGCCTAACCACACAATGACCACATCCCTCTCTCCTAGTCACACCCCCAGGCATGACCACAGAGCCCAGAGAACATCTGTGAGATAAGCCAATATCTGAGACCCTCTCCCCCAGGGACTGCACCTGGACAAACAGATTACAAAGAAACTATAAGGAACCAAAAAATAATTGTGCGTTTTGGCAGCTTGGACAATTAGGAACAGTAAGATACAAAAGGCCACAAACTGACTGCCATTTCTTTTCTTATTTTTTTTCCAATCTTCAATCTGTATTTCTATTACTTAACTGTCTCCAGAAACAGAGTATTTAATACAAAATATAAACTGTTTTTTCACTAGACAATTCCACAAGATTTCAGTGAATATTTAACATTCATTATCTTTGTAAATTCCATGTAATTATCAGTGGCTACCAAAGGTTTCCTATGTGTGATTTTTATACTTTTGCACAATCCTTCATATAAACTATGTACCGGGAGGAAATGTGGTAAGAAATACCCAAAGGACAACTATTCCTCTTTCCTGAAACAGCAAAATCAGATTACACCCTATCTCACACCCCTCCACTGCCATGCAGACAGTTGTTGTTTAATCGCAAAGTCATGTCTGACTCTGCGACCCCATAGACTGTAGCCCACCAGACTCCTCTTCCTCGGGATTTCCCAGGCAATAATACTGAAGTGGGTTGCCATTTCTTCCTTCATCGACTGCCATTTCTGAGGTGCTGGTAACAAAATCAGGGCCCTACACCTGATTCCCACAGACAGCACCACCAAGGGGGTGGGCAGACCACCTAAGTTACACCTTCTGCCTAACCCATGGAGCCCAGCTGTTACCCCTTTAAGGGCCCCAGCAGCTCGTCTCAGGAAGCAAGGAAGGACACCTGTTTCTAATTCCCATTCCCTTATGCTGCTGCACAAGTCCCTATAAAACCTTATCTGAATCTCCTGCCTGGGCTCTTATCAATTTCTATGGATCAAAGAGTCCGGGGTTGGTAACACCTGGGGTGAGTTTGGGGCCCCAAGGTAAGAGAAAATATTAATAGAGCAAAATCATGAGGGCAGGCTGTGAGGGAAAAAAAAAAGATACAGGTTTCCAAAACCTTATGTAACCAAAAAGACAAAGATGAGGCTTTCCAATGTAAGGAATCAGTGCAGGGAAGAGGACAAACATCCCAGGAGATGCCATCTAAGTGGAGGATGCTGTCTTAATTCCCAGGACGGGACATCTACGGAGGGGATGCTGGCAGAACACAGTGAGACACCAAGATGCCTTCTGTGAAGAGACAAGGAAACGACTTCTGAAGTTACAGATGGGAGGGGGGCTGGAGCGTGCTTTCCCAGTGACCAAAGCAATGGATAGAAATAGCTGCAGCCCAGATTAGACAGTAGCAGAAAGTAAGAATCTGGAAGGAAAGCTGGAAATGACTATATAAGTTCAAACCATGTGTGACACAGAGCCAGTGAGAACTGAGCAGTGTGAATCTATACAATATTCTAATCTGTAGATAGGTCCCCAAGTTCTTCTTCACTATTGAGAATTAAATTATCTCAGGCTGAGACACTGTGGGAGAGGAAAATTACAGAGAAACACCCTAGAGGCAGAGAGGACACAGTTTGGAAAGGAAAAACAAAAAACAAAAAAACACTGCCATATCCCGAGTAAATTCAGGAGAGTACCAGTTACCTCGGCACAAAGAGTCAGCTACGGCTCTGCTGAAGACTGTGCTATGCCAGGCTTCATCACATCAACCCAAGAACCCCTGGGCACATGAATCATTTGCTGATGTACATAAGAAAACACCCATGGTTCTGCTTTAAACACGCCTCCTCATGTGAATGGCTGTGAACTGGCAGTCTTAAATTGGACAGTGTTCTCCATCCAGGCTGCAGAAATTAAATATTACTACTTCTCCAGCCCTGCAAGACATAAAATCCATTTACTTAAATTTTGCTTTGCTCCAAGTGCAAAATGTCCTTCAAAGCATAGGTTTTATGCTCATATTCAGAAAGTTATTTGGCTCTAAGATGGATAAACCTCTGAGACAAAAATCACTTGTATTTGAGATGATCTAGGTAGGTATGATAAATAACCTGGTAAATATTTGTGTCTTTCCTTTCAGCATTGCTAAAAGGTAAAAAAAGGTGCCTTGTGAATATTACTCAACATTCAATAAATCTCATCAATACCACTTGGAAAAGGCGTATTTGTAGGATTATGTTTTCTCAAACAAATGGTGAAAACTGACTTACAGCTTGCACTCTCAGGACAGGCTTTATACACAGTAATAAATAGGAAATTAAAACTGAGTGCAGCTGTATTTAAAAAAAAAGAAAAAGATGTGAAGTAGCGCATTTAGAAATCTATTTTATCAAAGTTGGTTTCAAAAATCATTTAAACTGCTAATCACTGTTCCCTACCCAAGATAAAAATATAGAAAATATGTGAACACCATGGACTGATAAGCATACCAGATATTCCTGTTCTTAGAGTACTTTATTAACCCAAGGGAGTCTAGATGCAGAACCAGAGGTGAAGCATCAAATAGGGTGGAAATAAAACAGGCTCTCAGGTGACTTTTAAAGATACATGGCAAAACACATATCTGGTGAGTGAAGTTATCATCAGAATTGCTAAAATAAAAATGACCATGACTCCAGTTGTTTAAATATTGCATGCTATTCTTTCAGAGTAAACAGGAAAAAAAAAAAACATTTTTTAAAAATTCAGCAGATTTTCCCCCACAGTGGCAACAAAACACATCTTTACACTATTTTCAGTTAAGAAAATCTACCTCAATATATTCATGTATTTTCAGAAAAGAAAAAGGTACTGGGATTTTGACAATCAGCTGAAGGTCACAAAAATTGATCTAAGTAGAACACACGTCTCTATTTTCCCAATTCACCACACAACAGTGACCTACAGACAGGAATGTTAATGATACAATTAAAAGTTCTCTAAAATTAAAACTGTAGGAAGGGAAAAGCCTCAGAAGAAATCGTATTTTAATATAAAAACAGTGACGGTGAAAAATGGTTACCTTTGAATTAAATAATATTTTGAGGTGATAATAATGAGACAATTTAAATATTTTACTTTTTAAAATCAGTATACATGTTTTTTCTTTAAAAAAAACTGATGAAAAGTGTAATAAATAATTTGAATAAATAAATGTTTATTGAGAACCAAATAGAGGCCAAGTATTGTCCTAGGCACTGGGTACACAGCAATTAACAATGAGTCCCTGACCCTAAGAGGCTTATTTTAGTTGGGGGAGACAGATAATACAGAAACAAAAATCTGCCAACAGATGCTGAGTGGCATACAGAAAAATAAGCAGGGCAAAGGGGAGAGGAGATAAAGAGCAAGTCCTATTTCACATAAGACTGTCAGAGGCTTTTCTGATAGGTGACATAGGAATAGACCTGAAGGATGTGAAGGAATAGGCCTCGTGAACACCCAGTCCAGGCAAAGAATGAATAACAAACGCAAAGGCCCGAGGGCATGAGCTTGGGATGCTGAGAGAAAGGGCAGGCAAAGTGAGTATTGGGTGCGGGGGAGGGGGGGTGCGGTAATGGGAGATATACTTTTGTCTATTCTGTCTATCCATAGCATTTGGAATGAATTGGTTTCAAAAGGTAAAGGGTAAAAAAAGCAGACGTGATTGTAGAGACATGGACGGACCTAAAGAGTGTTGTACCGAGTGAACTAGATCAGAAAAAGAAAAGCAAATATCATATATTAACGCATATATGTGGAATCTAGCAAAACGGTACAGATGAACTTATTTGCAAGACAGAAATAGAGACACAGGTGTAGAAGACAAATGAATGGATACCAAGTGGGGGTGGGAGGAACTGGGAGATCGGGATTGGCACATATACACTCTTGATACTAGGTGTGAGATAGATAAGGAACAAGAACATACTCTACAGCACAGGGGACTCAGCAGGCTGAGGTGACCCAGGCGGGAAGGAAACCCAGAAGGGAGGAGATACATGTATGCACGGCTGATTCTCTCTGCTGTCCAGCAGACAGTAACATAATACTGCAAGCCAACTATACTCCAATAAAAATTAATTTAAAAAAATAAAAGTGAAAACAGAAAAACAACAGAGAATTAAAAAAAGAAAAGTAGGAAGTGAGAGTGAAAAGACAGGAAATACGTTTCATTGAACGCCTACTAAGTGACTGATAAAGGACATTATCTCACTTAATCCATTCCTATTACAGGTGTTGTTACAGATGAAGCACAGAGGAGTTATGAGACAGACAGCAAGCGGCAGAACCTAATTTAAATGTAGAGCCTCCCAGCTCTAAAGTTGAAGTCCTTAATCATTATGCTTCTCTGTTTCCCTTAGACAAAAGTATCAGCTATAAAGGGGAGAATCTTCAAACTAACTGAGGTCCTACAAAGAGAAAAGCAAAATTACACAGCTGATAGCCATGTGATACTTCTGTGTACATTCTTGTAATGGTTTCTTATTTTTCAGATCACCCAAAACAAGGCACTTAATATGCTAACTGAGGTAAAAGATACCTTCAGAAACTAAGGATGACAGATGAATTGAGAATCAAAGTAACAGAGATGCAGCCAAAAATACCTGTCACAGAGTCTAGGTAGCTCTTTCCTCCCCTTTCCCAGGCCCCAACTCTACCTCCAGCTGCTTGGCAAATAAAACCTCTGAGAGGTTGAAATATGGAAAGTTAGAAATCTGGAAAAACTGGAAAGAGACTTAGAAATCCAAAAGGAAAAGGTGATAGAGGCAAGAGATGCTTGCTGCTTTTCTTTTGCTTTACTCCATTTTTACATAAGGCCACCCATGGAAACACCATAAAACTTTATTATCTACAACATACATAAGCTATTCAAAGAAAGTAATAGAGATTCACTCCCTTAAAGATTTCCAGACCAGCGTTTCCTCGGCTCTCAGCTTTGAATTCCGAGAAGACTGAGAGGGGGAAGTCTTTGGCTGCTGGTTTGTTCCCTCATTAAAAAGAAAGTATTCCCTCTCTCTAAATTCAGATTTGGGAGAAAGTAGTAAAGGGATTTCCCTGAGACCGACCTCCACCAGAACTTTCTCTAGGGAAATAACTAGTTGAAATCACTAGCATGGGTTAGCAAAGCCATTGTGAGACCAAAGAGCTGCAGACAAAAACTCCTTGGGCAGCCCTGGGAGGCTCTGCAAAGAGGTAAGTGGGGGAGAGTTTGCAGTTTTCCTAAAAGTAAAATAATAGCAAGAATACAATTAAGTAGTGACTGATGAGAGTTTAAATTCACTTGAGGAAATGTACTTGTAAATATGATTTGGATTACTTTAAAACTGTTCAACATCATGTCAAGATAAATTTGCTACACACGGTTATTCATTAGTGCTCCATCTTCAAAACCAAACCCAGAAACACTATGTACTATGTATGTGTGCGCTTGGTCGTGTTGGACTATTTGCAACCCCATGGACTGTAGCCTGCCAGGCTCCTCTTGCCTATGGAGTTTTCCAGGCAAGAATACTGGAGTGGGTTGCCATTTCCTACTCCAAGGGATATTCCCAACCAGGGATTGAACCCACATCCCTTACACCTCCTGCACTGGTAGGCAGATTCTTTACCACTAGTGCCATCTGAGAATCCCCAAAAAGTGGTGAGCACAAACAGCATCTCTCATTTTGCAGGCAGAGAAAAGAGGACTGACTGGGGATGATACATGACACTGCGAAGATGCACGTCATGGTCAAAAGTGGGGTCTGAAGGCCGCAGTGCTGAACTTAAAGCAGTCATCCTCACCTAAGGGCAATCCTGCTCCCCAAAGGATATTTGGCAATGTACAAAAACAGTTTTGTTTGTCACGACATGGGGTAAGAGGGTTGAGCTGAAGCCAGGGATGCTGCTAAACATCCTACAAATGCACCAGACAGTCCCCACAACAATAAAGGATTATCCAGCCCCAAATGCCAACAGTGTCCAAGTTGAGAAATCCTGGTCTAAACTAGAAAAGGGGAGTATCTGTCATTTGAGGTGGGCGTGTAGGAGGGGGAAAAAAGACAAAGTTGGGAAAATTACTGGGAAAAAAATACTTACTGATGGATCAGAATTTTGCAGGAAAGGTATGGCAATACATTACACAGTCTGCTATCCAGGTGGTACTTTCCCATCTTTCATTCCAAAAGTAATATTTCTCCCTAGAAGTGCTATTCCCTGCAAGGTAGGTGAGGTCCACCAACTACAGCAGAAGCAGCTTTTCTTTTCAGTCAGACATGGACCCAGTCAAGATAACCAAGTCTAATCTCCCAGGTTCAGCCATTGCCTCAAATCAGATCATTTTACCATCATCCCCTGGGTTTCTTCTTTCCATAAAGTGAAAATAACACTCTTGCTCTTGGAGACTGTTATTGAGATTAATCGGCCCATTAAGAACATCATATTTATAATGAAGACAAGAGGAGCTAAGTGTTTTTAGATGTTACAAATGATGCGGCTTGGAGCACTTGAAGGAAAAAATAATAAAAAGATGCAAATCAAACTACAAGGTGAATAACATTTTTTCCTACCCCTAAACCAAATGCTATTCAGTGAATATTCCAACTTAAAATGTCTTATGATTTGCATATGTCTGGAAGCTAGAGTTTTATCACCAGGAGAGCTATTTGCAGGACATCAGTCACAGTAGGGTTCTTAAATCCCTCAGCCAACTCAGAATGCCCTTTTCCCCACTCTGCAACTATCAGATTTAATACACTGCTCTTCTTTTCTCCAAGTAGTTCTACAAGTTATCTGACATGGCAGACCACAGAACCTGAACATGCATAAAATATTAAGGCAAACCACCCATTAATGAAAAGTTGAATCTTCCCAGATAAAGACAATAGCAAAAATCTCCAAAGTTCAACACCTATGGAATTCTTGCACGGAAGAATTAAATTTCATGGAAACAAATGCAGAGGAGCGGAATTTGCCACCGCAAAATGTGTCTCTTTGGCGTATTAATTATTTTAAGATGATTCTTTTCTAAGAAACAGCAGACATGAGGAAAACTCTGAAAATGAAGTAGGAGTTACCCTGTTCTTAAAAATATTTATGTTTGAAAGGAAAATCTCCATCTGTAAGGGTGTCTTCCTCAATGTACCAAGAAGAGAAAGATGGCCAAATCCCTAGAAATTTATCAGTGGAAAAAGCAACAGCTTAAATCTGCATAACTTTGCCTGTGTTCACTGTACTCTTCCTGGTAATGTCTCAACTGATTCTTTCCACCCTCAACATCTTCTTTTGGCCATTTTGGAGAGTTACTCAGTTCTGGGTCTCTCCCAAGTTATACATGTTATTAAACTTTGTTTAATTTTCTCCTATTAAGCTGTCTCATGTCAATGTAATTTTAGTTCAACCAGAAGAACCTAGAAAGACAAGAGGAAAATTTCCTCCTCCCAAACATAAACGTGCACAACACTTTACTCAGCTGAAACTAAATAACATGAACACAACATTACAAAGGAAAGAAGCGGCTCTCACTGTATTTCCTATCACAAAACCCATTAGAAAGCTGTGGCAGGGAGAGTGGGGAGGAGGGTATGACAGTTTTCTATCTGGCAGGGGCTTCCCTGGTGACGCGGTGGTAAAGCGTCTGTTCACCAATGCAGAAGATGCAAGAGACACAGGTTCAATCACTGCATCAGGAAGATCCCCTGGAGTAAGAAAAAGCAACCCACTCCAGTATTCTTGCCTGAAAAATTCCATGGACAGAGGAGCCTGGCAGACTACAGTCCCTGAGGATACAGAGAGTCAGACACAATTGAGTACACACACACACAGACTACTCACCACACCATAGGTTACCCACATAAGACAGCCTGAGGCAGAACCCTGCATATGTAGCACTTGAATCATCAAAATCCCTCTCTCCAACAGGGAACTCTTCATCTATCAACATCTAACTCTATGACCCCTCCAAGTTTGCTTATTTTAAGAGAAATCCCATTCAGCTCTCAGGATTCCACTTTTTGAACATTTGAAAAAATTAACAGATTCTTAAAGACTTACAGATTTCAAATCTTGGGCTTCTCTCATGGCTCAGGAGTAAAGAATCCATCTGCCAGTGCAGGAGATGGGTTCGATCCCTGGTAGGGGAAGATACCATCAGCCTGCGAAGCAAGTAAGCCTCTCTGCCACGACTATTGAGCCTGTGCTCTAGAGACTGGGAGCCACAACTATTAAGACCACATCTGCAACCACTGAAGCCCTAGAGACCGTGCTCCCCAAGGGAAGCCCACGCACTGTAACTGAAGAGTAAGCCCTGCTCACCACCACTGGAGAAAAGCCCATGCAGCAGTGAAGACCCAGCACAGCCAAAAATAAACAAATTAAATTGTTTTTTTTTAATTTCAAATCTTTTCTATCAAACATACCTTTATCCTACTCCATACTCAAGGTGATAGAGCATACTCCTCATTCTTTAAGTGTGGGCTGCACATAGTAACTGCTTTCCAAAGAGTATAATAAGAAAGGGGGGGGGGGGCTAGTAACTTTACAGTGGAGAAAACTGATAAAACTATCTCACCTGATGATTAAGGTCAGGATCAACAGTCATAAGTCACATTGGTCATGGACCCTTGACATGATGGTGTAAAGAAATGTTGCCTGCCATTCCAGTTCTATGAGGATCAAACCATTAGCCACTACAGTTGCCCACCAACAGTGCACCCTGAGGGGAATATGGGATGAAGAAACACAAGAAGCATTCTGTGCTTCGACTATACCAGTGCCTAGATAGTTAAGATATATAAGGAAAAATTTCAATGACCCAGATTCCTGCATCTTCCCATACGTAGAAAAGCACTAAAATCACTGAATTGAGATACCTGTTCTTTGTGATTAGCAGTAATATTTTGATGTCCAACTACATGTGTGTGTATGTGTTTGTGTGTGTGTTTGGCAAAAAAAAAAAATTATATATATCCTGGCTCCTCCTCACTCCTTTGGAGCAGTTCCTCAAGAGCTATCTGACAGGCTGTCTACTGGACTAGAGTCCCCACTAAGGTCCCTCAATAAAACTTAACTCACAACTTTTATATTGCCCATTTTGGTCTGCAGTTTTGGCAACCACAATGGAACCTAGAGCAGACATCTCTCCTTAACCTGAACTCTCCAAGGATCGAGAGTCTTGGTAACAGCAAGGGCCACCTGTGCCTTTTACCTCTTCAGTGAGTCCAGATGATTGGGTGACTCTCTCCTGGGTCTTGGATCTCCCATTATTAGCTGATGATCCTAAGTTCTATTTGGCGGTAGATAAAAAATTACCTGACTCCTCAGTTGAGAGACATTGAGAAAAATACATTCAATTGAAAGACACCAGGGAATAATGCCTCAGTTGAAACATTAGATTAACTAGTATTAATTATGTTAGCAAGGGAATAGGAAGAAGCTGGGCAGAAAGTCGAGTGACTTCTTCTCAAGAAGGTGAAAATTTTAAAGGGACTTGTCCCAGAAAGACAAAAATCTTTACATGCTTATTAAGAAAGAGGATAAATAAAACAGACGTTGATGGGATTAGAACAAAGGTTTTAATACAGTATTACTTAAGGTTGGGTCAAAGGCACCGCCTATTGGTCCTAATATTAAGGGCTCCAAACAAAAAAGCCCACTCCTTTTACTCAATTTAAAAATAAACAAATAAATAAGGCTAAAAGAAAACTACACCAAGATAGCTGACCAGCAATTGATTGGTGCCATTAATCAAGGCACAGATTGACCGAAGGGCCTGGGTACCTCATCTCAACCCCTCACCGGGCACTCCAGAGCCTTTTATATAAATAGATAAAATGGCAGGGAATAAAAGGAAAGTTTCTGGGACTCTTTGTAAGACCAAGACTTGCTGATGGGATCCCAATGTAAGATAAAGTTAAAGGTATAAAAGCTGATAGACTTGGGATAAAAACTTACTAAAAACTGGGGTATATTTGAACAGGCTTTATGTAAGATGAGTACATCTTTTACATAATTATCTTGTGGGACAGAAATTACATCTCACTGAAGAATGCTTCCTCTGCATGGTATTATAAGACAGGGCATAAAAATATCCCTCAGACAATATTAATTAGACATACTAAAAGAAACTAATAGGGTGACGGTGCCTGGTGGGCTGCCGTCTATGGGTTCGCACAGAGTCGGACACGACTGAAGCGACTTAGCAGCAGCAAGTGCACATAACATGGAGTTAAAACTGGGGTCTAATAGTCACGGTATAGTAAGAGCAACAATGGAGATTTTGTTTTTTTAAACCCCCAGAGTAAACTGGTCTGAATTTTACTTGTACACACAGATAGAGAGCCTGTGTTGAACACCTTACAGAAACTTTTTTTTTTTACACAAACTTTTGAAAGCATGATATACTGAACCCTATAGTTCTAGAACATAAAAATCTTTTGATTGCCAGTTTGGTTGGAAATCTTCTCACGGATAAAAAGAAACAAAAATTTTTAAATGTGGTAAGGCAAATCAATCTTTTGGTATGATTTGGGCAATAATCCAGTTCTTTGGGGAACTAAAAACTGTCTTTATCTTGCAAGTATCTACAAATCAGAAATGTAATGACCTGACTCTGAGCTCAATCAGGTAGAACCTAAAACCAAAAAAAAAAAAAAAAAAAAACCAACAATAGAGGATAAGAGGCCTTTATATTTTTTTTTCCATTTATTTTTATTAGTTGGAGGCTAATTACTTTACAATATTGTAGTGGTTTTTGCCATACATTGACATGAATCAGCCATGGATTTGCATGTATTCCCCATCCCAATCCCCCCTCCCACCTCCCTCTCCACCCGATCCCTCTGGGTCTTCCCAGTGCACCAGCCCTGAGCACTTGTCTCATGCATCCAACCTGGGCTGGTGATCTGTTTCACCCTTGATAATACACATGTTTCGATGCTGTTCTCTCGAAACATCCCACCCTCGCCTTCTCCCACAGAGTCCAAAAGTCTGTTCTGTACATCTGTGTCTCTTTTTCTGTTTTGCATATAGGGTTATCGTTACCATCTTTCTAAATTCCATATATATGCATTAGTATACTGTATTGGTCTTTATCTTTCTGGCTTACTTCACTTTGTATAATAGGCTCCAGTTTCATCCATCTCATTAGAACTGATTCAAAGGAATTCTTTTTAATGGCTGAGTAATATTCCATGGTGTATATGTACCACAGCTTCCTCATCCATTCATCTGCTGATGGGCATCTAGTTTGCTTCCATGTCCTGGCTATTATAAACAGTGCTGCGATGAACATTGGGGTGCACGTGTCTCTTTCAGATCTGGTTTCCTCAGTGTGTATGCCCAGAAGTGGGATTGCTGGGTCATATGGCAGTTCTATTTCCAGTTTTTTAAGAAATCTCCACACTGTTCTCCATAGCGGCTGTACTAGTTTGCATTCCCACCAACAGTGTAAGAGGGTTCCCTTTTCTCCACACCCTCTCCAGCATTTATTGCTTGTAGACTTTTGGATAGCAGCCATCCTGACTGGCGTGTAATGGTACCTCATTGTGGTTTTGATTTGCATTTCTCTGATAATGAGTGATGTTGAGCATCGTTTCATGTGTTTGTTAGCCATCTGTATGTCTTCTTTGGAGAAATGTCTGTTTAGTTCTTTGGCCCATTTTTTGATTAGGTCATTTATTTTTCTGGAATTGAGCTGCAGAAGTTGCTTGTATATTTTTGAGATTAATCCTTTGTTGCTTCGTTTGCTATTATTTTCTCCCATTGTGAGGGTTTTCTTTTCACCTTGCCTATAGTTTCCTTTGTTGTACAAAAGCTTTTAAGTTTAATTAGGTCCCGTTTGTTTATTTTTGCTTTTATTTCCAATATTCTGGGAGTTGGGTCATAGAGGATCCTGCTGTGATTTATGTCAGAGAGTGTTTTGCCTATGTTCTCCTCTAGGAGTTTTATAGTTTCTGGTCTTACATTTAGATCTTTAATCCATTTTGAGTTTATTTTTGTGTATGGTGTTAGAAAGTGTTCTAGTTTCATTCTTTTACAAGTGGTTGACCAGTTTTCCCAGCACCCCTTGTTAAAGAGGTTGTCTTTTTTCATTGTATATTCTTGCCTCTTTTGTCGAAGATAAGGTGTCCATAGGTTCGTGGATTTATCTCTGGGCTTTCTATTCTGTTCCATTGATCTATATTTCTGTCTTTGTGCCAGTACCATACTGTCTTGATGACTGTGGCTTTGTAGTAGAGTCTGAAGTCAGGCAGGTTGATTCCTCCAGTTCCATTCTTCTTTCTCAAGATTACTTTGGCTATTCGAGGTTTTTTGTATGTCCATACACACTGTGAAATTATTTGTTCTAGTTCTGTGAAAAATACCGCTGGTAGCTTAATAGGGATTGCATTGAATCTATAGATTGCTTTGGGTAGTATAGCCATTCTGACAATATTGATTCTTCCAACCCATGAACACGGTATGTTTCTCCATCTCTTTGTGTCCTCTTTGATTTCTTTCATCAGTGTTTTATAGTTTTCTATGTATAGGTCTTTTGTTTCTTTAGGTAGATATACTCCTAAGTATTTTATTCTTTTTGTTGCAGTGGTGAATGGTATTGTTTCCTTAATTTCTCTTTCTGTTTTCTCATTGTTAGTGTATAGGAATGCAAGGGATTTCTGTGTGTTAATTTTATATCCTGCAACTTTACTATATTCATTGATTAGCTCTAGTAATTTTCTGGTAGAGTCTTTAGGGCTTTCTATGTAGAGGATCATGTCATCTGCAAACAGTGAGAGTTTCACTTCTTCTTTTCCTATCTGGATTCCTTTTACTTCTTTTTCTGCTCTGATTGCTGCGGCCAAAACTTCCAAAACTATGTTGAATGGTAGTGGTGAGAGTGGGCACCCTTGTCTTTTTCCTGATTTTAGGGGAAATGCTTTCAGTTTTTCACCATTGAGGGTAATGCTTGCTGTGGGTTTGTCATATATAGCTTTTATTATGTTGAGGTATGTTCCTTCTATTCCTGCTTTCTGGAGAGTTTTAATCATAAATGGATGTTGAATTTTGTCAAAGGCTTTCTCTGCATCTATTGAGATAATCATTTTTAATAGTTTTTTATAGTTTTATAGTTTTAATAGTTTTTTTCCTGTAATTGAGATCTAATCTTACTGCACTGTGGTCAGAAAAGATGACTGGAATGATTTCAACTTTTTTGAATTTACCAAGACTAGATTTATGGCCCAGGATGTGATCTATTCTGGAGAAGGTTCCATGTGCACTTGAGAAAAAGGTGAAGTTGATTGTTTTGGGGTGAAATGTCCTATAGATATCAATTAGGTCTAGCTGGTCCATTGTGTCATTTAAAGTTTGTGTTTCCTTGTTAATTTTCTGTTTAGTTGATCTATCCATAGTTGTGAGTGGGGTATTAAAGTCTCCCACTATTATTGTGTTACTGTTAATTTCCTCTTTCATACTCGTTAGCATTTGCCTTACATATTGCAGTGCTCCTATGTTGGGTGCATATATATTTATAATTGTTATATCTTCTTCTTAGATTGATCCTTTGATCATTATTTAGTGTCCTTCTTTGTCTCTTTGCACAGCCTTTATTTTAAAGTCTATTTTATCTGATATGAGTATTGTGACTCCTGCTTTCTTTTGGTCTCCGTTTGTGTGAACTATTTTTTTCCAGCCCTTCACTTTTAGTCTGTATGTGTCCCTTGTTTTGAGGTGGGTCTCTTGTAGACAGCATATATAGGGGTCTTGTTTTTGTATCCATTCAGCCAGTCTTTGTCTTTTGGTTGGAGCATTCAACCCATTTACATTTAAGGTAATTATTGATAGGTATGGTCCCGTTGCCATTTACTTTGTTGTTTTGGGTTCACGTTTATACAACCTTTCTGTGTTTCCTGTCTAGAGAAGATCCTTTAGCATTTGTTGAAGAGCTGGTTTGGTGGTGCTGAATTCTCTCAGCTTTTGCTTGTCTGTAAAGCTTTTGAATTCTCCTTCATATCTGAATGAGATCCTTGCTGTAGGTTATTCTCTTTCATTACTTTAAGTATGTCCTGCCATTCCCTTCTGGAAGAGGCCTTTTTAAACTCAAACTGCTAAAGAGGCTCCCTCACACAAATTCTAATCCACAGCCTCCTTAAGGATTTATCAAGGACAAATACAAACCTTAAGTCTCTTCTGCAAACAGTATAAAGCCTTAGTCATACGAACAAAGAAATTTAACTTATTACAATCATTATTTTAAAACTAGTAAGTTTTGTATTAAAATACCTGATTCATGACTAAGTTTTAAAATGAAGCTATGCAGTCTGTGGTTATGTCTGTTTATATGTTTATGTGTCCATTAGAGATATGTCTCTAGCTCCCAATGGTACTCTCAAAATTAATTTGTAAAAGAGCTCTATTTAATTGACTTAAAAGTAAGTGCTTATACTTGAAGGAAGCATTGAAATTATTATATGCCATTTCAATTTGCACTATTCAAAATAAGTACATCTGGTCCTTGCATAATCACACATTTGAGACTATCCAAACTGTTTATTCTTTTAAGATCTAATTTAATTTAATCTGCCAAATAAAGAATAATTCAACAACTGTTTTAAAAAAACACTAAGTGCTTATAAATTAAATCTTTCTAAATGTAACAGAGACTAACCCAAATGAATTTTGAGTTCATGTGATTTAGGGAATATTCAATGTGTGCGTGCACGCTCAGTCACTCAGTCATGTCTGACTCTTTATGACCCTATAGACTGTAGCCGTCCAGGCTCCTCTGGCCATGGAACTTCTTAGACAAGAATACTGGAGTGGGTGCCATTTCCTCCTCCACAGGATCACAAGATCTTCTTGATCCAGGGATAAACCCACATCTCCTGCATTGGCAGGCAGATTCATTACGACTGAGCCACCCGGGAAGCCCACAGAATATTCAATATTAAAGTTTAAAATTTGTTGGTTAAATTAATACAGACATACCTTTTATCGTACTTAGGTTTACTAAAAGTCAAATAAGTCATATTATCTCTGTTATAAAACTTATCAGCAAGAAAAATGGCTTGGGATGAATGCTGACTTAGTCAAGTGTCTCATGAAATTTTCATGGGTGATTAAATAATTGTTGGAAACAAGTGAATTATGTAAATACAAATGGGATAAGAACTTTTAGGTGAACTCTTTAAGAATAACTATGTTTTATGGTATGCCTAACTTAAAAATAGTTTCTCCAGTGTTTTAGTAACTTGACACTTTAGAAATTTGCTAAGTTAAATGAAGGAAGTTTATTAAGTATCTAGATCATTTCCAAATAAAATAAGACACTGAAACATTAATTATGGATCAGAGGCTTCCTTTTAAAAAGAAACTAAAGGTATTTAAGACAATTAATAAATATATTTGGTGCCACACTGAAAATTTTTCTGATAAAAACACATGTTCTTAGAAATCATAAATAGTTACCAATCTACAAAATGCTAATATAAAAGTTCATAATTGAGTCTCACTTTTCATTAGAAATTAAGGCTTTTAAAGGTTAAGAATTCTAACTAAAATATGTAATTAAAACTACTAAGTTAATCAGGAAAACATCTTTGTACATAAGAAACAAAAAAGTACAAGGAAAAGAAATGTGTTTTGTTAAGAGAGAAGAAAGTAATTTTGCCGTGGAGAAAAAAAAGGGGGTGGGGGTGGAATACAGGGCAAAATCTGAATAAAAAAAGGAAGTTATAAAAGGTTTTTGGGAAAAGAACTCTGAGAAGAGTTTCATGCACAGTCAGAACTCACTAAGAATAGAACAAAACTTAATTGAATAAATAAACTTTAATACTAAAAGTAAGCTAATACAAAACTAGAGTTTGGTTTTCTCTGTGTGTTTTCTTGGAATATTGATCTGTTTCTGATAACAAAAAAAAAAAATCTTTACCTTTTAAAAAGTTACTCTCCCTTTTAAGTGATCTGTTAATACTTTCTGTATTTGCCTTTAAAATCTTTTATTGTTACCTTGGTTAAGTAAATAAACAATGTTTCACAATGACCTATGATCCTATTTGACCAAGTATTTTAAAACCTTTTGATATCTTTAACAAACTTGCCCGAAATCAAATTCTAAATGAAGTTCTTTGGACCTCAAGCTAACTCTGAGATGATTCAGAGGACCCCTGAAGCATCCCAAAGAAAGATATTAAACTAGTTTATTTGGTATGTTAAATTACATGGGAAACACTGTCCAAATAGTGGTAATAAATCTTCTTGGGTTATAATCTATGTGTAAATGTCATTAGTATAGACATTGTAGAAATCATATGGAATTCCTAAAAATCTGGGGTGTCATGTATGTTCTGGTATAATTTTTTTTATTGATATTTTCTTTTTTTTTTAAATTTATTTAATTGGAGGCTAATTACTTTACAGTATTGTAGTGGTTTTTGCCATACATTTACATGAATCAGCCATGAGTTTACATGTGTTCCCCATCCTGAACCCCCTTCCCACCTCCCTCCCCATCCCACCCCTCTGGGTCATCCCAGTGCACCAGCCTTGAAGCACCCTGTCTCATGCATTGAACTTAGATGGCGATCTGTTTCACATATGATAATATACATGTTTCAATGCTATTCTCAGATCATCCCACCCTTGCCTTCTCCCACAGTCCAAAAGACTGTTCTATAGGGTTATCGTTACCATCTTTCTAAATTCCATATAAATGCGTTAGTATACTGTATTGGTGCTTTTCTTTCTGGCTTACTTCACTCTGTATAATAGGCTCCAGTTTCATCCACCTCATTAGAACTGATTCAAAGGTATTCTTTTTAATGGCTGGTATAATGTTATCAGTCATAGTTCTAGTTATTATCTTAAAATGTTGTACATCATAGAAATAACCAAATTTCTTTGTCAACTGCATTTTAAGCAGATCTTTAATCATGCTATTTTTTAAAGTAATAATCTTTTATTTATGGTTTATGTTATTTTATAATTACCATTGTATTAATTCAACCATGCCATTTTAAGTCTTTTGTCATATATACTGTCATTATATATATAGTATTATTTTCTCTGATTTCACAAAATGAAGATCTTCAAGAATGAAGATCTTCAAGAAGATTTATTAAAAAAGCCTTTCAGCAAATATAGATTTCTGATGAATTTTAGATCATATCATTGAACTGGGTGAAAAATTACAAAACTCTATTGGAAAACGTACTCACTTCATTCAGATCAACAAGCATTCATTATATGGGACTGAATGGACTGGTAAATAAGATTTATAATTTTTATGAATTTTGTTTGGAATATTACTGGCTTTTAATCCTTGTTTCCCAGAAAACCTTTTCTCTTGTGCTATGACCTACAGCAAGTTGGTAAGGTATAGCTTTGTAAACAAAGATGAAATATTTATTGTTTTCTCTCTAACCTGATTTGTCTAGAATTTGACTTCTCCAGCTGGCTCCCCTCTGAACTTCATAGCTGAGATTCAAACTACAACTAGTTATACTAATAACTGTTTTAACTGATTCTTTGTTGTTTTCAAACTACTTATGCTTTCTCTTTCTGCAGTGCTGCTACCTTATTAATGTTAGGGTATATATTACATATATCCTATCTATTTTATAAGACTGTCCTCTTTTGTATGACCCAATGGGTAACCAGATCTCTGACAATATTAATAATCACTTGAGGCAATCATCACACATATAAGTATATAAAATTAATTGCAGTTGTGCAACTCTAGATATGGGAATAAGCAACAAGAGAAAAAATTACCCTGGATCATACCATAGTGGTAAAACAGATGATTCAGAGAATTTTAGGTTATTAAGAGGGCCTAATCCAGACACAGCACACAACTGGCCCATCACTGAAATACTCACCTAAGAATAAGCGTTTCTAGAAGCACAGGACAAATTGGTCATTAAATGCCTCCCAGACTTTGGTAGAATTTATGACTAAGAAGTACTTTACAGAAAAAAATTATTGCCTGCCATTCCAGTTCTACAAGGATCAAGCCATTAGCCAATTTGAATGATCCCAGATTCTTGCATCTTCCCACACATAGAAAAAGCACTGAAATCATTAACCTGAGATATCTGTTCTTTGTGATTAGCAATAATGTTTTGATGATCCCTGACTACACTTTTTTTTCCAGCAAAAAGGAAGAAAGAAAGTTCATCCTGGTTCCTCCCTTACCTCTTCAAAGCAGTTCCTCAGAGTTATCTGTGAGGCTGTCTCCCAGGCTAGAGTCCTTAGTAATGTCCCAAAATTTAATTCACAACCCTTACACTGTGCGTTTTTCCTTTAATCAATAATAGGTTGAGAATGGCACTTTACCTCCATGGTCTTCTTCCCAAAAACACCATAACCCCAAGTTAATCTGAGAAAAACATCTTACAAACCCAGACAGAGTGACATTCCACAGTGAGTTTTCCTGGTTGGTCATCATATATCATTGTGTCTGGAGGCTGATGTATCCCATGGCCATGGAAGCTTCACATCTGGGGCACTCCCAGACTTCATCCTAGTGACACGCTTTTCTTCATTGGCCACTCCTGATTTGCATCCTTTATAATAAAACTGTAATCATAAGTATAGCAGTCTTCTAAGTTCTGAGTAAGATTAGAACAGCAGCCCCCAACTTTTTTGGCACCAGGGACCAATTTCGTGGAAGATGATTTTTCCACAGAGGGTGGAAGGGGTGGTGTTGAGATGATTCAAGCTCATTACATTTAGTGTGCACTTTATTTACATTATTATTACATCAGCTCCATCTCAGATCATCAGGCATTAGATCTTCAAGACTGGGAACCCCTGTCTAGAGAATTACTGAACCTGATGAGGTAGTGGAAACCGCTTAATTTTAGCTAGTTGGTCAGAAACACAGATGGTCTGGAAACCCCAAAGCTTGCAGCTGGTGTCCGAAATGAGAAGTCTGTGAAAGTCATGTTTGCCTCTTTGCAACTCCATGGACTGTAGCCTGCCAGGCTCCTCTGTCCCTGCAATTCTCCAGGCAAGAATACTGGAGTGGGTAGCCATTTCCATCTCCAGTGGATCTTCCTGACCCAGGGATCAAACCCAAGTCTCCTGCACTGCAGGAAGATTCCTCACCATCTGAGCCACCAAGGAAGCCCTATAGTCTGTGGAGGACTATTAATAATAGCAGAAACTGGATGTGGATTATATGGAAATTCTCTCTGTAACTATTCTGCAAATCTGAAACTATTCTTACAAGTTTACTTTTAAAAATATACCTTTATCCTAGTTCTAAGCTACCATCAAATATATGAGTGATGTTCAGTACAAATTTGTTACCTAAGTGGTCATACTTTTTATATCATGCCACAGTATCCCAAGAATAACCATAAACCAAATGGCACTAAGAAAAATAATTAAAAGTTAATTATATGAGCATATTACTTTAATCACCTCTCATTAGCTAACACAAAAATTAGTTATGTATAATGGGCCTCACTTTGATTTTTAATCTACTTGCTTCACTATATTAAGATAAGGCTCTCATTCTGCTTCTTCTCAAAGGATAATATTATGTATACTATCCAGGTACATGCTGAGATCAGACTATTACCACAGTAGTTCTGCAATGAAAATTAACATATATCCATAGATCTGAGGCTTAGAAGAAATTGCAAGCTCCCCTCATAGCAAATTCCAAATGCTGATCTGTCAGTTAAGTCGCTCAGTCATGTCCGACTCTTTGCGACTCCATGGACTGCAGCACACCAGGCTTCCCTATCCATCACCAACTCTGGGAGCTTGCCCAAACTCAAGTCCATAGCATCGGTGATGCCATCCAGCCATCTCATCCTCTGTGGTCCTCTTCTCCTCCTACCTTCAATCTTTCCCAGCATCAGGGTCTTTTCCAATGAGTCAGTTCTTTCTATCAGGTGGCCAAAGTATTGGAGTTCCAGCTTCAGCATTAGTCCTTCCAGTGAATATTCAGGACTGATTTCCTTCATGTTTGACTGATTTGATCTCCTTGCAGTCCAAGGGACTTTGATCTGTGAGATCCCTCAAAATCTTGCCCTTGTCCGAACATCTCCATCCTTCTCTTCCTACAGCATGACAAATTCACTGCCATCTTTGTACTATCTGCTCCCTCTGCCTACAATGTTCTTCCTCTAGATCTTAGCATAGCTGGCTCCTTTTGGATACTCAGGTCTCAGTAAAATGTCACTTAATCGAAGAAGGCTTTCCTGTCCATCCAATCTAAAATAGTACTTCTGACACTCTATTTCCATTTCTCCTGATTTATATTTTCTATTGTGATGCTAATCACCACATGATATTTTCTAGTTTATTTGGTTTTCTCTCTTTCTCCCTACTCAGAATGCAAGTTTCATTGAACAGGGACCTTGCTTGATCTATGTCTAATCCCAGCCCCTAGAACAGTGCCTGACAGAGCAGGTTCTCAATGAATGTTTTCAGCATGAATAAATGAATGAAATGGAACCAGACACAGAAAATCATGCAATAAGACTATAACATAAGATATCAAGAAAAAGAGGAACTTTATTAAATACACAAACATTAAAAGCTAATTATGCTATCTCCTTCATGGACTGACTGGTTCAAAATTGGGAAAGGAGTATGACAAGGCAGTCTATTGTCACCCTGCTTATTTAAATTATATACAGAGTACATCATGTGAAATGCCAGGGCTGGATGAATCATAAGCTGGAATCAAGATTGCCGGGAGAAATATCAACAAACTCAAATATGCAGATGACACCACTCTAATGGCATAAAGTGAAGAGGAACTAAAGAACCTCTTGAAGGGTGAAAGAGGAGAGTGAAAACACTGACTTGAAATTCAGCATTCAAAAAACTAAGATCATGGCATCCAGTCCCATCACTTCATGGCAAAAAGATGGGGGACAAGTGGAAACAGTGATAGATTCTATTTTCTTGGCTTCAAAATCACTGCAGATGGTGACTGAAGCCATGAAATTAAAAGACACTTTTAATTGCTTCTTGTAAGGAGAGCTATGACAAACCTAGGGAGTGTATTAAAAAGCAGAGACATCACTTTATCAAGAAAAGTCCATATAGTCAAAGCTGTGGTTTTTCCAGTAGTCGTGTACAGATGTGAGAGTTGGACCATAAAGAAGGCTAAGCACCAAAGAATGATACTTTCAAATTGTGAGGCTGGAGAAGACTCTTGAGAGTCCCTTGGACTGAAAGGAGATTAAACCAGCCAATCCTAAAGGAAATCAATCCTAAATATTCACTGGGAGGACTGCTGCTGAAGCTCCAATACTTTGGCCACCTAATGCGAAGAGCCAACTCACTGGAAAAGACTGATGCTGGGAAAGATTGAAGGCAAAAAGAGAAGAGCGTGGCAGAGGGTGAGATGGTTAGACAGCATCACCGACTCAATGGACATGAATTTGAGCAAACTCTGGGAGATGGTGGAGGACAGAGGAGCCTGGCACGCTACATTCTATGGGGTGGCAAAGAGTAAGGCACAACTTAGCGACTGAACAACAACAGCAATTATGTTCCAGGTTCTTCACATACATTATCTCACTAAATATTCACAAATCTACAAAGTACATAATATTAACCCTATTTACCATTTACAGATGAAGGCTCAGTCAGTTCAGTTCAGTTCAGTCGCTCAGTCGTGTCTGACTCTTTGGGACCCCATGAATCGCAGCACGCCAGGCCTCCCTGTCCATCACCAACTCCCGGAGTTTACTCAAACTCACATCCATCAAGTCAGTGATGCCATCCAGCCATCTCATCCTCTGTAGTCCCCTTCTCCTCCTGCCCCCAATCCCTCCCAGCATCAGGGTCTTTTCCAATGAGTCAACTCTTCGCATTCGGTGGCCAAAGTATTGGAGTTCCAGCTTCAGCATCAGTCCTTCCAGTGAACACCCAGGACTGATCTCCTTTAGGATAGACTGGTTGGATCTCCTTGCAGTCCAAAGGACTCTCAAGAGTCTTCTCCAACACCACAGTTTCAAAGCATCAATTTTTCAGCGCTCAGCTTTCTTCACAGTCCAACCCTAGGAGAAGTCTAATAAGCAGTTCAGTGAAAAAAGTGGCATGGTTTCACTTATGATTGGCTCTAAGCCTGTGTTCTTTCCATTCCTTTTTAATGTATAAACCCAACCCAATTCCTCATTCTATGACCCTCTTTTTAAAACAGTCTCATGATAGCTAGGAGTTGAGCAAAATGCTGATTGCCGTGAATGTGACCTTAGCTAGATAAAACCAGTGAGTAAGACCAGATGATAGAGTAGCACCAATTCAACTGGGCATGGTGAATGAAAATACTGTGAGCTGGTGAGATGTTTACAAGTCAAAGACCTTCTGAATTTCTCTCCTGGCCAAAACACTTAGCTCAAATTCAATTGAAAGGTGACATAAAGAAACTTCCTAGAGCCTAGAATCCTCTAAGAACACTGTACAACCTAAAAATAACTCTACCAGGTCAGCCTAACCCTGACTCACGTAATCCTTAACTATATCCTTCCCGACTCAAACATCCACACTGACCATCATGGAGAGAAAACACAAGTTGTTACGTATGTAAATCTAAATGGTGGTAGTGGTCTAGTTGCTAAGTCGTGTCTGACTCTTTTCTGACCCCACAGGCTATAGCCTACCAGGCTCCTCTGTCCCTGGGATTTCTGAGGCAAGAATACTGCAGTGGGTTGCCATTTCCTTCCCCAGGGAATCTTCCCAACCCAGGGATCAAACCCAGGTCTCCTGCCTTGCAAGTAGGTTCTTTACTGACTGAGCCACCAGGGAAGCCCTCCAAAGACAGATATGGTTGGTCTCCCCGTGGTAGGCTCTGCCATCCCTCGGTGATTTCCTGCAGCTGAACTTTGTCTCCATGTACCATCTCCAAAAAGAAGATCCAACCATACAGGCATTCTCAAGTAATGAGAATTACTTAAGAATTCTCAAGATTTTACGACAGTAACACATCTTGTCCTCAGAGAATTTCCACCAAGTCACAGGCTCACTCTCCTGTCCCTCCACTTTCCGAAACCTGTGTTCCCAAATGGGACCCTCTTCACTTGATAGAGCCCCCACAAAAAAGGGTTTTCAGCCCCCTGGATTCACTGCCTCTCTGCCAGGCCAATTTGTCTTCCCCAGTTTACTTCAATCTTATCATATATTTATATACAATATATTTGCAAAGAACTGTGTTACATTTTATCCTGAAAAATTATTTTACACATTGTAGTTAAAGAAGCATACCTAATTTCTAAGGTGCTACAGAAGAATAAAAATATTAATAAAGTTTTAACTTTAAATGCTAAAAATGATCATCTGAACTCTCAAAAACAAACCAATGTCAAATATACAAAACATCATATCATTAATTAGTGTTACACTTCATCAAAACAGGTTAATAGAAGTTCGTGTAACTAAGTAATATATAAAAACTCTACCTCACAAAGCAACAGGCCCATAGAATGGTACAGATGAATTCTAGCAAATCTTCAAAGGAATGGATAATTCCAGTGTTTACGAATAAAAGGTAAAGAGATTTAAAATTCTTTGTATACCAGAATAAATCTGTTACAAATACCTTTTAAAAAAGATAAAAGCCCATAGAGCCATCTCACTTATGGATATCATATGATTCATACTATTATTCAGATTAAAATATCAGTATAGAAATCCTGATTGAAAAATGAGTCAACAGAATCCATTAATACTTTAAAAGAATAACACACGCATGCTCATGCGCGGTTCACACTAGTAAGACAAAAACAGTTCAATATTAGGGATCTACCAATGTAGTATATTTACATTAGCAGGTCAATGGAGGAAAAAAATGATAATATTTCTAAATGTGAACACATGTTTTATAAAATTCAACATAAATTTCTAATTTTAAAAATTCTTAGTAAAACACAAAAGTATATATACTGAATGACTAACATTTTCTCTCTTCATATATATATATATATATGTATATGTATATATACATATACATATATATATGTAGGTATATAAATATAGATATAGTCCAAAGCTTATATCATGATTAATGATGAGATTCTAGAAACAATTCTACTAAACTCAGGAACAAAACACAGATGCATATTATCACCATTATTATTTAACAGTATTCTGAAATTCCAAGTCAATGCAATTAGAACAGAGGGGAAAAAATGAGAGCTATAAACAGCAAAGGAAGAAGCAAAATTATCAGTATTTACAGCTAATATTAAATAACAAAAAGACCTATGAGAATCTACTAGAAAAACTATAACAAAGAGTAAGAGAATTCAGTACAGTAGCTTTTCTGTATATAAGGAAAAAATTAAAAAACAGTATGCCATAAAAGAGCATATCTGTAAACATAATAACTAAACAGAAAAGTCCTAAGAATAAATTTAATAATTTATTCTTAAATGTAAAAGATCTATATGAAAACCTCTGTGTGTGTGTATATGTGTGTGCTCAGTCATGTCTGACTCTTTGTGACCACATGAATTGTGCCCACCATTGAATTTTCCAGGCAAGAATACTGGGGTGGGTTGCCATTTCCTCCTCCAGGGGCTCTTCCAGATCCAGGAACCAAACCCATGTCTCTTGTCTCATGCACTGGCAGGCAGGTTCTTTACCTCTGAGCCACCTGGTAAGCCCATGAAGAACTTTGGGACTCGAAAATAGGCCATAACAGAAGTCTCAAATAAATTAAAGAAGTATCCTCTTCCTGGGTATTATAAAATTATCAATTTATTTCAACTAATTCATAAAGGTAATGAAATCCTGACAAGACTACCAAAAGAATTTTTGTCGTTGTTTGAAACCATATAAACTGATTCTGAAAGTCAGATAGTAAAATGAAACACACTAAAGTAGCCAGGACAATTCTATCTTTTAAAACATTATAAAGCTATAGTAATTAAAATCATTTGTACTCGGTGTATGAAAAGCAATGAAATAGAAAAAGCCCTGCAATAGACTCAAAAATATATTTTCAAAATTAATAAACAATAAAATTGCACTTCAAACTGCTGATGAAACAAATGGATTATTCTAGTAGGCTGGAAAAATAAAACTAAACGTCTATCTACATCACTTCTCACAACATAATAATTTGAGTGATCAAAGGTAAAAAGAAAACAATATATAATCTTTATCTCTTCAAAACATAAATGTGTTTTCTAAGTGAAACACAAAATCCCAAAACTATACAAGAAAATGGCTAAATTTGACAGCAAAAGAATATGCTTTAATCTGTAAAGAAAAAAATGCCATGAGTCAAAACACAAACAACAAAAGGCAAAAATATAATGGCAGCATATATGACAAAGACAATTTTTCTTATATAGAGAGAACTCTTATTACTTGGTCAGGAGAAGACTAACAGTAGGAAAAACGCAAAGAACATGAACCAGAAGTTCACAAAATATAAATACTAACAAATTTCATCCACGAAACTTTCAGCTTCAGTCATGGTTAAAGAACTAAATATTTTAATGAGATATCATTTTCACCCAACCAACAGGCAAAAGTGAAAAAGTTTCAAAATAGAACATTATGGTAAGAACATGAGGATTCAGGAACTATCACCTCACCCTAACGGAAGTATACACTGGTCAGCCCCAGGAAGCTCCTTTTGACAATATCTATCAAACTAAGAACTATATACTCTTTGACCTAGAATTCTCTTCAAGGGCTTCCCTCGTAGTTCAGTCCGTAAAGAGTCTGCCTACAATGGAGGAGACTTGGGTTTGATCCCTGGGTCAGGAAGATCCTCTGGAGAAGGAAATGGCAAGCCACTCCAGTATTCTTGCCTGAAGAATCCCATGGACAGAGGAGCCTGGCGGGCTACAGTCCATGGGTTCGCAAAGAGTCACACACAACTGAATGACTTTTACTTCACTTTACTTCTCTTCTAAGGATGTACGCTAAAGATACACACTTGGGAAAGAGATATCTTAAAAAAAAAAAATCAGTGTAGCAAAGTCTATTGGAGCAAAACCTGGGGAAAACTTAAATGCCTATTAAGATTAAATAATGAATAACAAACAGTTCACTCATACAATGGAATATTGAGCAGCCAGTTTAAAAAAAAAAAAAAAATGCAGTAGATATGAAAAAGTACCAGGATCAGAAAAGATTATATAATATGCTCCCATTTGTATGAAAAGGGGCCTGGAATCAAATATATATGTACATATATTTGTACATACTTAAACCTTTACTCAAAGGTGCGAGAAAAACTGACAGTGAGAGTTGCTTTGGGGGAGGACGTTTAGAGTACTGGAGACTTTCTACTCTAGGGAATTTAATATTTTTATTAAACCCATTTTTACAGTGTTTGAATGTTTTAGTTTGGGTATTTTTTAATTTAAAAAAATAATATAACTTTCACTTTACTTTCAGGCTTAAGGTACTTAAAAGTCACCAATGTTTCTTTTAGATAAATTTTTTTTCTTTTTACTTTTTCCTGGAATATAGTTGATTTACAATGTTGTGTTACTGTCTGCTATACAGGAGATAAAGTGTTTTCTTTTTAAATGAATAAAATAATCATTTACTATTTCTTATACAAAGCTTAAAATTATAAAGAACCTTCAAAATGTTCCAGGAAGTGAACCCCTAAAACTCTTTCCTCTAAAAGTGTGGATCCTTAGACCTTTAAGCATAATCCTAATGATTTAACCACTAGTTTGGGAAGATCCCCTGGAGAGTGGAGTGGCTACCCACTCCAGGATTCTTGCCTGGAGAACTCCATGGACAGAGGAGCCTGGCGGGACACGACTGAGCAACCAATACTGAGACCGAGACTTCGAATACCTAACACGCTGGTTAACAAAGAGTAAGCAAACACTTCATAAATGCGTGCTGAATGAAACGAAAAAGAAATCATACACTGGATGAAACAAAATATTCTCCCCAATGCTAGTCTTCAAATACGAGAAATAACTTCTGATTGTGTCAAAGGCTTGGAGAGTTTCCAGTCACCCTCAGAACAACCACAGAGCCAGATATACTGGTCAGAGTGGTTCCTTGATAATATACTCTTTCCCAAACAATCAATGCTTTTGTCTTGTCATTCCTAGCTTGTCGAAAACCAGCACATCTTTTCTTCCATAGGTTTATTCCATAGGTAAGGTTTATCTGGACAAAAAAAGAAGTACTTTCCTTTCAACTAAACCAACTGATGATTGATCTATCCAAAATTCATGGCAGGAGCACAAATAAGGATTTGTTGAGATAAATTAATGTCTGACAGGGAGATTACATAAGGCAATGAATTTGCCTTTGGGTGACAGAGTATGTCAGGGGGAAAAAAATAAAAACAATAACAATGTTTTAAAATACTATTTATGTAAGTATTAAGTACAACTTCTTGTGAAGCTTCACACAAGGTAAGCTTCAGAGCCTACACACTCTTCTCTGTTTTCCTGGGAAAACAAAGCATGTGTAACCTGACCTCATCTTACTGTGTGGGTGGCTTGGGTTTGTTTTTGTTTTTTTCCATTTTCTCTTTCACTTGTGGGTGCTAATATTCATTAAGGCTCCAGACTTTTCTGCAAGATATTCTTTATTCCTGATTAACTATTCATATAGTGGAAGATGGTTTGCTTGGCCTTTTACAACTTTTTCCAGTCCATTATCAATATCAAATCATGTTCCAATAGTCACATCACTCCAGCAAATAATACTACATACGAAGGAAACAGTATAGCAGAGGAGATAGTATCAAACTATTTTAAAACTACAGTGATGACACATATATATACATTAAATATCCTAAAGTGAATTTGCTACAAGTTACCCTAGTAGAATGAAAATATGGTATAAGTTCAAAGATGCTAAATCATTATTAGGTAGTTGCTCAGGCAATAGCTGAATCCAACTCGTTTAAGTACTTGTTCACGTAAATTATATATTCTTCCTAGAAACTTCTGACCTAAAGTAAGTGTAAGATTCTCTTCCAAACCCCATTTTTGGTACTTAAAAAACTTAACTGCTAGAGCCATCTCTTTACCTGTAAGGTTATTTCTTTGGTCCTATATCTGATTCCCATGAACATAGTTCTAAAATTAAGCATCTCTACATTTCTCCTGGGAAACTGCAGAAGACATTGCAGAACACTAGGATGAAAAAGTAAATATGGCAGAGAAATGCTCAAGTGAACATTCCAATAAAATATGTGTATTGTTTTGTGTAATAAAATACACAAAAGTTTGTTTTTTGTTTCACATAAAAGTGAAAAGGAGAGACATTTAATATGGGGGGAAGGTTCTAGTGAGTCCAGTCAACCTCAGAATCTTGACAACTCCACTATTTAATTTCTATACATAGTAAAAATACCATTCCTTTCCTGAGATTTACTAAAAAGTGTGCTTTACAATCAAATCACCATAATGAAATATCTATACTTGAAGATATGCAGACAAGAATTTGGCAGTCATTTGGTCCTGAAGGCTTTGGATAAAAGCTGCTCTGAGAGATGAGGCCTCTTTAAGAGTTCTTAAAGAGTTCATGCAGCCTTCTTTGATGATAAACAGACCTAGCTTTGGAAGTATGTATATTTCCATAGTTTCTCAGAAGTTCCGCTGGACCATGAACAAACTAAAGTAATTTTTAAGAAATATTAAAGGTTTTTGGTTTTTTTTAAGCAATCACTACTTTGAAAGAAAAAGTTTTAAACCTTCCAGAAACCTAAAAACAGTATGCAATTATAGAACACAATTCGCTCTTTCCACCATCTTTCCGTGCCGCCAGAATGGTGCGCATGAATGTCCTGGCTGATGCTCTCAAGAGTATCAACAACGCCGAAAAGAGAGGCAAACGCCAGGTGCTTATTCGGCCGTGCTCCAAGGTCATCGTCAGGTTTCTAACAGTGATGATGAAGCATGGTTACATTGGCGAATTTGAAATCATTGATGATCACAGGGCTGGGAAAATTGTTGTGAACCTCACAGGCAGGCTAAATAAGTGTGGAGTGATCAGCCCCAGATTTGATGTGCAACTCAAAGATCTAGAAAAATGGCAGAATAACCTGCTCCCATCCCATCAGTTTGGTTTCATTGTACTGACAACCTCAGCTGGCATCATGGACCATGAAGAAGCAAGACGAAAACATACAGGAGGGAAAATCCTTGGATTCTTTTTCTAGGATGTAATACGTACAAATAAAATGCCTTAGAGGACAAAAAAAAAAAAAAAAGAACACAATTCAACTTCCACAACTGCACTTCCACTGTTTATTTGAAACTTAAGTAAAAATTGGAATGTGATCAATAATTTATAATAACTTTGTATAGGGACAGCTGGTTACTAGACTTACTGTGGTACCATTTCACAGTATATGCAAATGTAAGGTCACTACACAGTACACGTGAAAATCAACTTTATTTCCATTTTTTTAAATATTGAAAAAAATCTTAAAAATAAAAATTATAATGATTGAAAACAAAAAAAATTAAAAACTGAACAGGCTATATGATTAGACATAAAAATATTTGACACATAAACTCTGTAAAGTGAGAGGAAGGATGACAACTCTTTTCTCATTTCACAACTCTTCTAAGGTCTACACATTCAAGAAATGTTTTCAACTAGCATCTATTACTTTTGAAATAATAAAAACACAAGAAGGCAATGGCAACCCACTCCAGTACTCTTGCCTGGAGAATCCCAGGGACGGGGGAGCCTGGTGGGCTGCCGCCTATGGGGTTGCACAGAGTCGGACATGACTGAAGCGACTTAGCAGCAGCAGCAATAAAAATACAGACTCAAAAAAATATTTTAGTCTAAATGAGGTGTTTAAAATAGGTCAATCACATTCATTTAGAAATAATCTATTTTAGGCCTTCAACTAAGAGTTAACACAAATAAATTTTATGCCTTTTTTTTTTTCCCCAAAAGCAGGTAGTTGCAGAAGCAAATAAACCTAAACCTTTCCACAGAGGCCAGAAGAACTGATTTCTCAATCCATTAAACTCTTAAAACACAGGTCAGCTTTGGCAGATTATCATAAGTCTTCACCAAGCTAGTTAGTTTTATAGGAGTCACACTGTTGTTCACATGCACTGAAATTTTTTTAAGTAATTATGACTAACATACTGTCATTTTATGTCTTAATAACAGTTTCAGTCAACACATTATTTGTGATACTACTGGAAAATGTGCCCCCAAGTCCACTTGATGAATATACTAAAACCCACCAAACTGTGCATACTTTAATAGGGGGGAGTTTTATGGTATGTGAATTGTATCTCAATTTAAAAGAAAACTAACTAAATAAATCTCAAGAATAAAATAGTAGCCAAAAATGAGGAATGACATTCTGAAATGCATGAACAACATTTTAGCAGAGCTCTTAGCTGAGCCCAGTAAATTAAACAAGACGCACCCAGCAAGACTAACATGATGGTGATTTCAGAGTTAATGTGTTTCTGTACTTTGATTTCATAAAGAAAATATAGAGGTAGCCTCAGACTCAATCCCTGAATTTTTATTCTTCTTCTGAGAAGCTGCCATGTAAAAAATTACTATTGGTTTTCTAAATGTGACCGGACAAAAGCAGGGTAAACACACTACAGTCCATTACTTCCAGAACTGGCCAGTCCTTCAGCCTCACCATGTCGGTCAATGGCAGGAGATGAGGACATACAAGTGCACCCAGCATTATACAGCCTTCCTTCACCACAGGATATCTTTCATGTCCCCTGAACTCTATTGAATGTGGAATGCTTTTAGAGAGGACATCTAAGAGGTCTGCGTGGCCGAGCTATTTTCCTTTTCTTTTAGTACAATGGACTCCTTTTCAGTTTCAATGGACTTTTACAATATAGACAAATAAAAGCAAAGAACACATCACTCATTTGCAGAGGGAGAGCTACAAGATGATTCAGTCTATCCATGTCCAAATATAACAACCCCCAGGTCTGAAACCCCTTTCCAGAAGATGTGCTTTTTAAAGCAAAAGAAAATAAAAGCATATAATAAGGCCATCCCTAAGGCTAGAACTGTCAGTCACACCTATTAAGAGTTTACATAAAGCCATAGTAGCTTTGAATGTCACTAAACGGGGAAAAAAAAATTTTTTTTGTTAAAAACTAAAGGATAATGGCCAGAAGGGAACATGAGTACGGTAACGGTAATATTCTGTTAAGTGCTGACTGCATGAGTGGGTTCAATTTGTGGAAATTCATTAAGTTATCAAATTATGAGGTGCACTTTTCTGAATGTGTGTGTGTCCGTAAGAGTATTTTTAAAAATAAAAAGTAAAGTAAAAGGGAAAGTGAGTTGCTGAAAAGTAAAGAGTTTATTTCTAAACTGAACTAAAACATAAAATTTAAGAGTAATGATGAGTATAATGATGATGACTATGATGACATCAGCTAACTCTTATTAATAATAAAGCACTACAATGCCAGGCATTATGCTAAACCCTATGCATATACTTTACCTTGCAATTAAATAATATATTCTTGCATTTATAAAGGGCTGCACCATATGTGACCTATAAACATGTCCATCTAAAATCTGATACCTGCAGGAACTGATCAGTCGCCTCAGTTCAGTCGCTTGGTTGTGTCTGACTCTTTGCGACTCCATGGATTGCAGCATACCAGGCTTTCCTGTCCATCACCACCTCCCAGAGCTTGCTCAAATTCATGTTCATCAAGTCCATGATGCCATCCAACCACCTGGTCCTCTGTCGCCCCTTTTCTCCTGCCTTCAGTCTTTCCCAGCATCAGGGTGTTTTCTAATGAGTCAGTTCTTCCCATCAGGTGGCCAAAGTATTGGAGCTTCAACTTCAGCATCAGTCCTCCCAATGAATATTTTGGCTTGATTTCCTTTAGGATTGACTGGTTTGATCTCCTTGCAGTCTAAGGGACTCTCTAGTATCTTCTCCAACACCAGTTCAAAAGCATCAATTCTTCAGCACTCAGGAACTGGTAGAACCCAATATTTGGTTCCCCAGAAAATTATCTTTGAGTGATTCAATCTCATATACTATCAAGGGCAGGACCTGTTCACCCACCGGGATACACAATCACACCTCAAGGATGAACACGGAGTTTAAAAAGAATCAAGTTTTTCTGCTATTTCTCCACTTCCTCTCCACTGAGGGTAACTTCATGAAGGCTAGACTAGGAAAACAACTGTTTCCAATCCAAACCCCTCCTCACCACTCCATACGTTCAGCTGACTCTCATAATTCCACAGAACTCTGGTCTCATAATTCCGCAAAGTCTGACTAGGCCTGCAATTCTTGAAGCACATTTTTTTTTTAATTTAATTTTTTTCCCCATTTATTTTTATTAGTTGGAGGCTAATTACTTTACAATATTGTAGTGGTTTTTGCCATACATTGACATGAATCAGTCATGGATTTACATGTGTTCCCCATCCCGATCCCTCTTCCCACCTCCCTCCCCATCCCATCCCTCTGGGTCTTCCCAGTGCACCAGTCCTGAGCACTTGTCTCATGCATCCAACCTGGGCTGGTGATCTGTTTCACCCTTGATAGTATACTTGTTTCAATGCTATTCTCTCAGAACATCCCACCCTCGCCTTCTCCCACAGAGTCTAAAAGTCTTTTCTGTACACCTGTGTCTCTTTTTCTGTTTTGCATATAGGGTTATCGTTACCATCTTTTTAAATTCCATATATATGCGTTAGTATACTGTATTGGTCTTTGTCTTTCTGGCTTACTTCACTCTGTATAATAGGCTCCAGTTTCATCCACCTCATTAGAACTGATTCAAATGAATTCTTTTTAATGGCTGAGTAATATTCCATGGTGTATATGTACCACAGCTTCTTTATCCATTCGTCTGCTGATGGGCATCTAGGTTGTTGAAGCACATTTTTTAACAAGAACCCAAAGGAATCTTTAGCAGGTACAAATAGGAAGCAAGAGAACGACCAGTTTCCTTTTTGTATCCTGAAAACATCTTAAGATCAAATGCCCACTCATTTAACTTTAGGAGCTACTGAAATTTTGTTATAATGGCATTATAAGAAACTGTCTGCTACCAAAATTTAAATTTTAAAAAGCCAGTCATCAAGCACCTTCTATTTGTTCAACACTACAGGGTCCTTTAATCCTTAATCTCAAAGAAACCCCAAAGTAGCTATTTACTGAGTGTCTATTACGTGCCAGGCACCAATTTAAGTGCTTTACACGCATTAATTCATTTAATGTCAGAACAGCCCTATGTTGTTGCTGTTGTTTAGATGCTGAGTTATGTCTGACTCTTCGCATCTCCACGGACTCTAGCCCACCAGACTCCTCTGTCCATGGGATTTCCCAGACAAGAATATTGAAGCAGGTTGCCATTTCCTTCTTCAGGCGATCTTTCTGACCCAAGGATTGAACCCGTGTCTCCTGCATTGGCAGATTCTTTACCACTGAGCCACCTGGGAAGCTCAAAAATCCTATGAAGTAAATACTATTCTATTTCTTCTCACTTTTCGAATGAAGAAACTAAGGCCTAGAAAGGCCGAAAAACTCATCAAAGGACACACAGTGAGAGGCAGCAGAGTGAAGATCCGAGAGGCAGCCAATTAAATGTGAGGGTTCACAGCCTTAACCACTGCATCCACTGCCCTTCATCACTCGGCAAAGCAGACATTATACCCCAGGCAGAGAGGACAACAGACTTTGGAGAATATACTGTATTTGCCCAAAGTCAGAGAGCTAGTAATGGATGGGCCTGGAATCAAAGCCAGGTCCACAGGATGCCAACATCCATACTATTTCCACTCTCCTCCCCCTACTGGAGCAAGAGATAAAAGAGAGCTGGCAGCCAGCTTCTCTGCAGTGAATGAGAACGGAAAGAAAGCCATCTAAGGCACCTTTCCCCAACACCACTGCTTTCTTCCTCTAAGCATCAAGCACAGTAACATTTGCTTTTTTCAGAGTTTACATAGTTTTTCTACAGCAGCAAACGGCAAAGAGAAGAGAACACGGTAACAGAAACATGTGAGCTATAAGTGACTGCAATGCAAAATAACACCAGGGAGAGTATTTTTAGACTGTTCACTGCAGAAAATTTATAGTAAGAAGACCAACTAAGTTCCCTCGTTGTGGGCTACACATAAAAGAGAAAAAAAAATTTTTTCATACCTATTCTTTAATCAAGCAAGTCTTCTTTGTGCTATCCAAGTACTTTGGATGTGTTTGACAGAATTTCTGGGCCCAAAGCCTTTAAAGTGTTCAAGACAGGTTTTCTGCAAAGTCTGGTTCCTGGGGATAGGGCAAGAGTTCTCTGCTTTGGCACTATTAACATTTTGGACTGGATAATTCTTGTTAGTGTGGGGCTGCCCTATACACTACAAGATGTTAGCAGGACTCCTGGACTCTACTAGACACCAGCAGTAAACTTTCTGCCATGCATTCTGCAGTGATGTCAACCAGTGAGCCTCCAAACACTGCCAGAAGTTCTCCAGGGGACAAAAACATCCCATGTTTGAAAACCACCAGGACAAGTCTCCAGTTGTAATAACTCAAGTTATTCTTATTTTTGGCCCCTTCTCACTTGTGTTCTTATATTATTCTCATCTGTACTTGCTGCTTTATAAACATCCTTATTCGTTTTCCATGTTTAGATGGGGACCATGTTTACATTTTTATATCTCCCATAGCCACAAGTAGTTCATTCTGTTTAGAAGACTCACTAAAATGTCAAGAAACCTAGGTGGTCCTTCAAAAAACCAGTGATTCTGTATAAAGAGTATGCAGGAGTTCCCTGTACTAATCTTGCCATTTTTCTGTAAGTTTGCAATTATATCAACATAAAAAGTTACAAAAACATTACTAGAAATATGGAAGAAAATATCTGCAGGTCATTTATTTAGTAAGGGGCTAATATTTAGAATATATAGAACTATTAAAACTCAATAACAACAAAAATAAATAACTTGATTTAAAAATGGATGAAAGACTTGAATAGGCATTTCTCCAAAGATGATATATGAATGGCCAAAAAGTATATGAAATATTCAAGATCAATAATCCTTCAGTTCAGTTCAGTTCAGTTCAGTCACTCAGTCACATCCAACTCTTTGCGACCCCGTGAATCACAGCACGCCAGGCCTCCCTGTCCATCACCAACTCCCAGAGTTTACTCAAACTCATGTCCATTGAGTCGGTGATGCCATCCAGCCATCTCAACCTTTGTCGTCCCCTTCTCTTCCTGCCCCCAATCCCTCCCAGCATCAGGGTCTTTTCCAATGAGTCAACTCTTCGCATCAGGTGGCTGAAGTATTGGAGTTTCAGCTTCAGCATCAGTCCTTCCAATGAACACCTAGGACTGATCTCCTTTAGGATAGACTGGTTGGATCTCCTTGCAGTCCAAGGGACTCTCAAGAGCCTTCTCCAACCTTAATAATCCTTAAAGGAATGCAAATCAAAATATAAGCTATCACCTCACACCCATTACATTGGCTACTACTTTAAAAAGCAGAAATGTTAGTCAGGAAGTGGAGAAGTTGGAACCCTTGTGCACTGTTAGTAGGAGTATAAAACAAAACAATCACTATTGAAAATAGTATGGCAGTTCCTCAAAAAATTAAAATAGAACTACCATATGATCCTAGTGTGATGCAGTCCATGGGATCGCAAAGTCGGACATGACTTGGCAACTGAACAATAACAAGCATGTAATCCAGCATTCTCATTTCTAATTATATAACCAAAAAAACTGAAAGCAGGATCTCAAAGACGTATTTACATACTTGTGTACATAGAAGCATTATCACAATAACCAAGAGATAGAAACAACCCAAATATCCTTTGACAGATGAATGGATGAACAAAATATGGTGCATACAATACAAAAGATGATACATTCTACAACATAGATTAATCTTGATGACATTTTGCTAAGGGAAATATGCCAGTCACAAAAAGACAAATACTGAATAATTTCACTTACATGAGTTCTCTAAAGTAGTCGTTCATAAAAACAGGAAGCTGAATGGCAGTATGAATAGGATGGAGATAGACAGAAACTGTAATTACTGTTCAATAGATACCGAGTTTCAGTTTTCCAAGATGAAAAAGTTCTGGAGATCTGTTGTATAACAACATGGATATACTTAACACTACTAAACTGTTCACTTAAAAAATGGTTAAGATGGGAAATTATATGTTATATAATTTTGCCACAATTTTTAAATATTTTAAAGAAAAAAAATTTTAGAATTTAGATTAAATCCTCATTCTAGAAGAAGTAAAAAAGCTACCTAAGAACTTTCATAGTAATAATCTTCTCTGATTCCCTGATGAGATGAATCTGATAAACATTTATGGGGTATGTATAAGGTGCCAAGGTAGTACGGTATGTCTGAAAGGAGTCATACAATAACTAAACAGTTAAAAACAGGCATAATGCTAACTCAAACATTCATAGCCATAACTTCTACCCAATTTCAAGAAACTAGAAATGTTTTGGGTATTTCCATGACCGTCCAGTGGTTAAGACTCCACATTCCCAATGCAAGGGGCGCCAGTTCAATCCCTGGCCAGGGAGCTAAGATCCAATATCCCACATGGCAAAAAAATAAATAATAAAAGATCTTCATAGAACACTCATTTTTAAAAAAATAAGAATTTTTTTTTTTAATGAATTTATACTCAAACTGAACACGACCAAAGGGAAATTGGGCTTCCTTAGTAGTTTAGATGGTAAAGAATCTGCCTGCAATGCAGGAGACCTGGATTCAGTCCTTGAGTTGGGAGGATACCCTGGAGGAGGGCATGGCAACCCACTTCGGTGTTCTTGCCTGGAGAATTCCCATGGACAGAGGAGCCTGGCAGGCTACAGTCCATGGGGTCACAAAAAGTAGGACACGACTGAACGACTAAACAAAAGGGAAATTTAATCAATTGCTTGAGGAAATATCATGTTTTCATTCTGTGTGACCTGTTTCTCTCTGGAGTGGTGATCAGTGACAACTGCATGGGTGAAAAGAACCATAGAGCAACTTCTGTTTCCCATGGCTGGAAGAGCTGAGGAAGAGGTAGCTAATGGAGTTACCTGTTAAGAACTGAGTTACCTGGGTTTTGAATATGAGTCAAAAAGCTCCCCCCCCCCAAAAAAAAGCTCCCCAAAGGTTGTCTACTTCTCCCCAAAGTAGAAAATGTAGAATTTTGTACATGAGAAATCTATCACCTCCTCATGCTGGATGTTTTCTAAAATGCCATTCTTTCAACTCAATAGTGTAGAAGAAGCATATATTTTCATGACATTAGGCAAAATAAGATAAAGTTGATGACATTCACCTCTTCCAAAGGTATTCTGACACTATCAGTAAACTATTTTCTCTTCTGTCATGCAACTTATCTGATGCCTCTCTCCTCTTGAGTACAAACCAAGAATGTCTGAGTTCCAAATCTCAAGTCTATGAATCACTGTTTCTACCCCTAGGCAGCCAAAGTTGTTCATTTATACTTCTCCACTCTTTGATACTCACTAAATACTATAATTTTATTTTGCATGATGCTTTTGGGAGAGAAGCTATAGATTAAACCTTTGTTTTAATTGAGCTCTAGAATGTCCTTTCGTACTTACCTTTGAAAACTGAGGCATGCCTAATGCCCTATAATCCATAACAACCCAGCAACATAATTGAGCCACCTTGGGAAGGGAAGACTGAGTTAAAGCAGAGAATGCTGGTTGCCAGCTTCCTTTGAAGAGCCGGCTTCAATTTTCAAAATTCCTGCCTTACAATCAGATATAGGGTCACACCTGTCAAACTGATGAAAACCATTTGCCTAGGCTCACCTTCAGAATTCTATGTATTTAATCTGCATTTTTCTTGGTCATTATTTAAACAGCTTTTGGGTGGACCATATATTGCACAAGTCACAAGAGTTGATGAGAAAAAGCAAAAAGTAAATACAAGTGAATGATGTAAATAAATTACTTTATTTCCTCAACTTTATTCCATTTCCATGTACTTGAAATATCCATTACAGATAATCTAAAGTGGTAGAAACCGAGAGCTAAGAGTACCTCAGAAATAACCCCCAGGTGAAGGCCTTGCCAAACCTTGTCGTTGCCTACACAGACAGCGTGGTACAGAGAAGGGGGATTTGGCATTGGGGCAGACAAGAGAAATATTTTCATTCCAGCCCTTCCACTTAGCAGTCGTGTGGCTCTGGGCACACAGTAGTCTGAGCAGCAGTTTCCCCAACTGTGAAATGAAGACAACCACGGGCATGCTAAGTCACTTCAGTCGTGTCCAGCTCTGCGACCCTTAGGACTGTAGCCCGCCAGGCTCCTCTGTCCATGGGATTTTTCCAGGCGAGAATATTGGAGTGGATTGCCATCCCCTCCCCCAGGGGATCTTCCTGACCCGAGGATCAAACCCTCGCCAGGCAAGTTCTTTATCACAGCTACCACCTGGGAAGCCTGAAGATATCCACAGCAGCCCGCAAAGACCATGAGGATTCAGTAAAGCACCTGGCACGTTGCAGGCACTTGGTCAGAACGGCAGGGCCCTGTGGTTTCCAACTGGGAGGATGATAACAAATGCAGTCACAAAACTTGGTGTTTCCTTTTCATCTGCAAGGCATCATTATTTCCGGGATTATTGTAAGGCGTTGTTATTGTCAGAATGCAAGCGTCTGGAACAGTGCAGGCGCACCTTAGGGATTTGAGAGAGACATGAAACTCAAGGAAGCTGAACTCTGGCTGAAGAGAAAAGGTACCTTAAAAATGAGTAATAATACAAGACACAGTCCACGGGGTTGCAAAGAGTTGGACATGACTGAGTGACTTTTACTTTTTTTTTTTTTTTTTTTTGGAATAAGGATAAAACACAGTTATGAGAAAAGGAATGGGAATCAGAGAACGGAATAGAGCTTTTCACAAGTAGCAGCAGTGGCGTGTGTACCCATCAGGTATTTGGGGAATAATAAAAAGACTAGTTCTGCTGCAGTGCAGAGTTTTGTGTAGGAGAGCAACCCATGATAAGGGTGAATAAGGTAAAGTAATCAGGAATGCTGTTAAGAGTATCCCACAAATAAATTCAGAGGAATATATTATGGCTGGTCAGAAATCAAAGCCTTTTTAAAACAAACAATGTACCAGCCAGGAGCTTAAAAGACTGACCTATCAAAGGTGATTGGATTGTCAATCCAGTGAGTGGATTGGCAGGGAGAGCGACCAGAGACTAAGTAACCCATGAGGAAGCCACGGTCACAGTCCTAGCAGGAAGCAGTGAAAGCCTGAATTAGGATGGTGGCGGTGGGACTATAAAGATGGAGACAGTAAAAAAAAAATTTAAAAAAGATGGAGACAGAAATGAGACATATGACACAGTCTCACAGACTTGAATGAAGAGAGAAGAAACAAATGTAGTCGTTTCAAGAGTGGGAGACTGAAAACAAGACGGTAGTACCACGACAGAAAGAGACAAGTCTGAAGATAAAATTAATCTATAGACACAGCAGGCAAATTTGGTTTCAGACAGGTAGCTATGGAGGTGACACCAAGACATAAAAGTCAGCATGAAAAGATGTGGACTCTAGATGGGAAGGAAAGCCCTCTTCTCAAAGAGGATGGCTGAATCCAGGGAAGCTGCAAAGATTCTGGTGCAAAGGAACAGAATGGGACCAGTACACTGAGGACAGCTGTCCTCGAAACCCAGGTTCATAAGGAAATGAAAACCTAACAGAAGAGAAGGCAAAAAAAAGAAAAAAGTGTCACTAAGGCTAGGGAGATGAGTCTGAAGAAGACAGAGGTGGTCAGGAAAGCCAGATCCTGCAGAAAAATCTAAGATGAGGACTGAAAGCAAGTCATCACACGTGGCAGTTATGAGGCCTCTGGAGACCAGCAAAAAACCAGATTTGAAAAAGTGTCAGATGACAACATGATAAGTAGAAAGAAAGCAGAAGCAGTATGTACAGCCTCTGTTTTCAAAGGCATTTAGGAGAAGTCTCTTTCAGATTTTTCATTTGGAACACAAGAACATGCGGTTTTAAGAACACGAAAGAATCTGATAATACAAACTGTCCTTAGTGGTCACTGGCCTCGTCTTTCTTTTCTGCCCTCCTTGTTTCATCTAATTTCCTGGTTATCCTGCACAGCCTCTCAGCACCTCTTATTTTTGGCTGCACTCCTAGCCTCTCTCAGTAAGAGAGAGTCATGTATAATCACTCATACTCCTTGCACTTCTTACTCTCTTCTTTCACTCACACCAAAGAGAAAAGGATTAAAAGTCAGATTTTACAAGAAAACCAAAATTTAATAACCACCTTTTTCTGTTTTCAAAAGAAGACCATCTTCCCCAAAGTACATTAAAAAGATGCTCAATATCATTAGTCATTAGGAAAATGCAAACTAAAACCATACTGAGCAACCAGTCATGACTACTAGGAATTATATTGGGTTGGCCAAAAAGTTTGTTCAGTTAGTGAATACATTGTTCAATAAAGTTCTTGGTAAATAGGAAAACTATGTCTTTTATGTTTTACTTAAAATTGAATGAACTTTTTGGCCAACCCAAAACTAAAATTTAGAAGACTGGCAAGGATATGGAGCAGCAACCAGAACTCTCACACACCAATGATGAAAATGTAAGATAGTACAACCACTTTGGAATAGCAGTTTACCCAGCAGTTTCTTAGAAAGATAATATAACACCTACCATATGATCCAGTCATTCTGTTTCTAGGGCAACACCATGGACAGAGGAGGCTGGTGGGCTACATACAGTCCCTGTGGTCACAAACAGTCAGACATGACTGAACATCTGAGCACGCCCACATACAATGAAGGCATATGTCAGTACACATACTTAGATGAATATTGACAGGCAAAAACTGGCATCAGTTCAACTGTCCAGGAACATGTGAATGGATAGTCAATTGTCAGTATATAATTCAATTCAATAATTATGCTAGGGCGGGGTGAGGGAAAGCAGCCAGGAAAAAATATATATACTGTATATTTCCATTTATATAAATTACATTAACAAAGTGCAACTAACTCTATAGTGACAGAAAGCACATCCAGTGATAAAGGGATGGATTGGAGAAGAACATTAGAATAAAGGTATTACAAAGGGGCAGGAAGAAACTTTTGAGGGTGATGGATATGTTCATCATCTCATGGTGGTGGATACGTTCATTATCTCGATGGTAGTAATGGTTTCACAAGTATATATAAAATTAATCAAATTGTATATATTAAACATATGCAGTTTATTGTATGTCAGTCATACGTAAAGCTGTTTTTAAAGAGAACAGTTGCGATGATTGGCAAAATTGGAATATGCACTGTGTATCAGATAATAATATCATATCAATGTTAAATTTTCTTTAATGAAGAAAGTCAATATCCTAACCTCCATTAACAGACAGTCACCATGAAAGCTAGAGCTGAGACTTCTCTCAGGTAAAGTGAAAATATCAGTTAGGCACTCCCACTGTTATCCTACTTTTGAGAGACAGAAAAAAAACTAACAGCCCTTTCCATCAAATTTAGGCGATACTGCCAAAATATATGCCTGCCTGTGCTATTTCATGTCTAAACTACTTGCATTACATTGTCTTTGGGAATAAAAACTCTCCATCACTGTGTGACTCTGTGAACCAGAGCAGGGTCTTTGATTCTAACAGGAAAGGGTGGAGAGTTTCTCTGGCCCCCATCAGAATCCCAGCTCTTTACCCGTGTGATTTCTTCAGCAGCAGCCACTTGGATCTCACAGCTATTTAAAATACAAGCTTCCTTTCCAAGAATTCCTTGCTGCTCAAAAAGTCTCATTCTTAGACAAACCCAGGACCAGACACTTATCAAACGAATTTAGACTTGAAGTACCATATCAGATTGGGGTTTCCCAGGTAGCGCAGTGCTAAAGAATCCGCCTGCCGATGCAGGAGCCACAGGAGACACCAGCTCAAAGTCTGCGTCAGGGAAGACCTCCCTGGAGGAGCACATAACAACCCACTCCAGTATTCTTGCCTGGAAAAAATTCCATGGACAGAGAATCCTGGCAGACTGCAGCCCATGGGGTCTCAAAGAGTCAGATACAGCTGAACACAGCACAGAACAACCATATCAGATGCTTAGGAGAGGCACCAGGAAACTGGGCAAGGTCAGAATTCCTGATTTGTCTCTTCTGAAATCACTGGAGAATAAAATCCCCCAAGGTCTCAAGCCATAGGCAAGAAAGAAGTAGCAAGTATAAACTATTTCTATGTGTTAATGAATACAAATTACCACGCTGGGTGCCCATCTCTATACTTCCATCTGGTGTCAAAGATACGGCTGGCACTTAGATTAAAAATAAAGTATTCAATATGGCACTATAATTATCCTTCTAAAACCTACTTTCAAAATAATCAGGATAAATTCAGCCTGACTCCAAAACACCAGATATTTATTCTGCTTTGTATTTTTAAAACTTTAAGTAACTAAATTTTCTCAAAGTAATCACACAGAAATATATAACACACTCTCTAAAGGAAATAAATTCCTGTTGTCACTTAAAAATCACAAACACTCTTCAATTTCTTATCCTATTATCTTACAGAAGGTACAGTGAAATGATACTATTTACAAATCTACACAAATTCAAGATATTCTTTTATATCATTTAAAACACCTTAAACTATATTTTATATGCACCTCCTTTACTTTATGCTTAGTCACTTCAGTCATGTCCAACTCTTTGCAACTCCATAGACTGCAGCCCACCAGGCTCCTTTGTCCATGGAATTTCCCAGGCAAGAATACTAGAGTGGGTTGCCATTTCCTTCTCCATCCCATACTTTATACTATACATGATTTGGGTTTCCCTGGTGACTCAGAGGGTAAAGAATCAGCCTGCAATGCGGGAGACCTGGGTACAATCCCTGCATTGGGAATTACCCTGGAGAAAAGAATGGCAACCCATTCCAGTATTCTTGCCTGGAGAATCCCATGGACAGAGGACCCTGGTGGGCAATGGTCCATGGTGTCACAACTAACCACAGCGCAGCACATACATGACTTGGGGATATTATATATTTATACCTAGATACTGCTCTACAGAATAAGAAGTACAACATCATAGACACCATTCTCTATAGTCAACTTGAGGGATCATTCCAAGGAGATTTTGGCTATACATGATCTTATATTTTTAAACCAACTTAGGACCCAACTCCCTCCATACAAGACTCTTCCACAATCAGCTGCAGTTTTCTTATAAGACATGTAGTAGAAATTAGAGCAAGAACCTTCTTGAAATCTCAGAGGGGAAAGAAAAAGAATAACCTTCACCAAAACTGGCAGAGGTACCAAGGTAAGACAGCTCCAGCACTTGCCCACTCCTCTGGAACTATGGTTTCCTTCCAGGCAAAACCATCCTAAAGCCAATTTGAAAATAAGATGGCTTACCCTTTTCTAAAGTCTTCTAACTTTTTCCCTTGTGTCAGTGTTACACACTTCATAACAACATTCTTCAATGAGGTTGCTAATGTGTAGATAAGAAATATTCCAGGCCACCTTCTCTGAACCCTCCTGTGTGGCCCAACCAACAACCCTTCCCACTTCCCTTTCTTCTAGCTAGCAAAACTCAGGCCTTGTCCACCTTCCTAGGCTGTCCATGATCTCCAAAGGAGGCTGGGTTCTTCTCCAGAACCGAGGTGAAATATGATGGGTCAGAGCTCATCACCATGGTGATAAGTTTTCCCAGGGCCCATTCCCAGTTGAGCCATGGAAACAACTCTGGCCAAGGAGATGTGAGTGGTAGTTTCTATTTTTTTTTTTTTTTTTTGAGTAGTAGTTTCTAGATAGGTTTTCCTCAGGCTTTAAGAATGCAGGACAGGTACAGTTTCTTTTTCACCTCTCTGGATGTAGCTATACAAAGACTTGAAGTCACTGAGCTGCTGAATCAACCAATCTTGGAAACACCTACTTCCAGGACATTTGTTACATGAGATAATAAATAAACCTAGAGTTTAAGCTGCTTCCACTTGAGTTCTATGTCACCTACAACCAAAAACTTCCAAATAATGCACTAGCTAGGTGTGTCTTGAATTTACTTCTGCTACAGCCTAAGTCTCTGACAATGAACATGAAAGACAAAACCAGCCAATCTGTAAAACTGGAAGAGGACGTTTCCTTTATTGCCCAACTGGCTCTTTAACAAAGAGGAGGTATTATTGATTATATGGAAACATCATTCTGTCTTTGGTTGAAATTATCTTGTATCTCCTTTTTCCAAGATGAATACTTCTTCCATAAATTTGATGTACCTGTTTAATACGGGGGGAGGAGATTTCTGATTACCATAATCTTACTGATTTATGAACCATAACAAACTAATCCTACATTATCTCCATTGAGGGCAGACTAAAAGAAATACATTTTAACCAACAGAATGTAGTTCACATATAAAGATGATTTTCCTGAGAGAGGATTATAGAGACAAAAATTCTCCAGGGACAATGTGAAATCTCCTTGATGAAAGTCTTTAAAAATAGATTATCCATGTAGCTGTGAAGTTTTAGGCACTATATTTGGATTATATGACAATTCACTATCTCTGCCAAGCCTATCTAAAGAGAAAATTTATCTTCTTTCTAAACAGAAATTTAGAAAAACATCTGAGAGTTAAAATAAAAGAGAACTAAAAACTTCCTAATCCCAAATTCTAGGACAGTTATATTTATCATACACATATGCAAATCAGTTCTTACAGCAAATTCAACTCATCATATTAAGGATCAAAAAGGCAAACAGTATGATCGAAATCCTACTATGTCTCAATTTCCATAAAATCCTGACCGTGTCAGTTAAAAGCCTTACTGGATAGAAAATGTCAGTGACTAATTTAACTAAGAGTTAATCTATTTAATTAAAAAGAGAAACAAAACCACTCAGTAGATTAAAAAGAAACAGTATATATGTATCAGAATAAAACAGTTTCTACTCTCTGGCAATCCTATAATGAAGAGAATAAAAATTTCTTAACGTTTTTAGATGTAAACTTTACCGCTAATGCTAAATATAGACTGTCCTATAAAAAACACCATTTGAAATATTTAAGATTTATAGCTACAGGGCATTAAATCCCCATTCATGTTTATAATGACCAATAACTTTGAAAAGCAAACACTAATAAGTGTTTACTTCTCCAGGGAAGTCATAAAATTTGCTGGCATAATGTGTGGTGAATAACTGGTCTTTGGCTTAGCAAACTAAGACATACAGATTATCTGTCACCTGCTCACACAGGAGCAAAACAAGGATGGATGGTATGGTAAAGAATGTGAGTCTCAGAAGTCTAGCCTATTGTTATGGTGACTTTTGTAGAAATTAGAAAAAGGCACCCTTTCCAGGTGACTACAGGCCCACAGATGCCTAGCTTGGGAAACAGACAGTTCTTCTGCACACACAGAAAAGGGTGTTTCTCTACCTGGCTTCCTTACACAGTTTACATCTTACACAATTATACACAATGGCACCAAACTTACCTTTGGGTGGTCCATCTGCAGTAGCTGACAGGAACTTCCTTGTCTTCTAGGAATGGAGGAAAGTAAGTCTCATTCTTTCCTTAACAGACTCAACTACCAAAGCCCTCCCTCATTCTTAAAAAGTTGGAGGCTGCTGAAGTTCCATTAAACTGGGTCCCATTCTCACTAAACAGAGAAAGGGGAAAAAAAAATTCCCAAGAGAGACCAAGCAAGTGAGACTTCTATAGATTTATTTTTCAGATGTAAAGTATCATATCTTTACTTTTTAAGCATAGTATTTCATAGTACAGACTTCAGCTTTATTGAAAATATCAACATATCAGAATGCATGGTTTCTCTATATATGAATATTTACTTTAAATGCTTTGTACTTTTCAAGGGAGGGCCTGTAACTACAAAAGCTTTAAGGGGACTACAGAGCTACTCTTATCTTTAAAATAATGTCTTCCTTCATTTACTTAAACGTTACCTTTGAAGATTTATATTAAAAACAGATTATAACTATCACAAAGACTGGGCTTGACATAAGGCCAACTAAGAGAACAAAGTTCTAGGGAGTCTTCTGGGATGGAAACGCAAGACTTAGCACCTACTCAAACTAAACAAACCAACTCAGTATTAAAAACAAATGAAAAAATGCTACCTTGCTCTTTAAAATTAACAATTATCTACATATTAGGAAGTTATTGGTCCTCCAAAAAAAAAAAAACTGTGCTTCAGTATAAAAGAGTATAAAAAAGAAATTATGCAAATATATACACACATAAACCTATATACTTATTCTAAAGTCAAACCTTTGGTACTTTAGAATAAAATAAAATATAAATCATTATTGTTTATTGAGAATGGCCACAGAAGCCTTTCACGAGCTAAGAGGCAAAAATGTTAGGGATTCTCTGCAGTGGGATAGAGATTCTGCCAGCAAAGAAGGGGAGTAGCTGAGAAAGGCTAAGCGTGAGTCACCACCTGCTCTGACTTCTGACCCCTAATTTCTTTAACTTCAGGACTTTCCCAGGTAATTATAAAAAATCTACCTACCAAGGTACCAGCATGGAGTTTTCAAAAGCAACATGTCACGGGACATAGGGACACAATCATCAAAGAAGAAACTCCATCTCTTGCCAACATGAGAAAACCCGGCAGTGTCCACCTAACAACGCTATCTGCACTTTATTGCCCAAATTTAAGATACGGAGAGCTTCAACTGGAAACTGACAGCACAAGCTTTGGAGGTAGATAGCTCTAAGTTTGAATCCCAGTTTCAAATCCTAGTTTCACCACTTAGGAGCCGTGGACAGTCCTTGGGCAAATTACTTAACCTCTCAGAGCCTTAATTTCTACTTATGTACGTAGATAATATAGTACCTACATCAAAAAAGTGCCATGATCACTAAAATTCGATAATATATATAAAGTACTTAGGCTTCCCTAGTGGCTCAGCTGGTGAAGAATCTGCCTGCAATGCAGGAGACTGGGGTTCAATCCCTGGGTCAGGAAGATCCCCTGGAGAAGGGAATAGCTACCCACTCCAATATTCTTGCCTCGAAAATCCCATAGGCAGAGCAACCTGGAGGACTACAGTCGATGAGGTTCCAGAGAGTCAGGACTGAGCAACTAACACTTTCACTTTCAGAAAGTACTTTAAATAAAGTACCAGTACATAAAGTACTGGTACATAAAGTACTGGCATATTATATACATTCAATAACTGTCAACCATTATTATCATTATTACCATGAATACTGGTTTCTTCACTTCTTCTCTGATCCAGAAATCCCACTTCTGGAAATCCACCCTGGAGGAATAACCCAAACTACAGTAAAAGCACAACAATACTTATTACAACCATATTTACTGTTTACAATGGTGAAAAGTCAGAGGAATCTAAACATATACCAATAAGGAAGCAATTAAGTAAATCATCAAATATTCAGTAAAATATTACTCCATCACTAAAAAGTACATTAGAAATATAACAAAGAATTATGGAGCAAAATAACTGAGTCTATACAAAGTGGAAAAAAGCCAAGATTTAAAACTATATATATATCATTATAACAATGTAAAATAATATTTTTAAAACATATAAAAAAAGATGAACAAGTAATACACCAAAATCATAATAGTGGATGTGACAGAATAATGAAATTTGGAGTGATTTTTTTTCTATATGATAATGTAGTCATACTACTTTTATAATTTTAAAATTATTTTTAAATATGTTTAATTTGCTGCATTTACTTTAATATCCATTAAATAATTATTAAAATGGTAATAAAAATTAAACCACAAAAATATATTACTGAAGTAATTCAAAATCAAAATAGAAATTAAGAATAAAACAAATGCTTCAAATATTAACATCCAAATTAAAATATTACTTTTTAAAAATCTGAGTCCCTATTGAATTATGTGCTTACATTTAAACTGGACAGAGCCTGGGAAACATTTTCATCTGAGACTGAATGATATACATATTTTTAAATTTAAAATAAGTGTCAGTGAAATGAAATCATTTAAGATATATAAAGATACCCTGTTGTTTTTTAGTCTTAGAAAAGCTATATTTCATAACAAAACCTAAATTATTCCTAGTAACAAAGTAAAACAGTAAAAAGTGCCTTTCTATTTGAATAAATCAAATATTATATACGATGCCTATTTTCACTGTTTTAAAATGTGTCCATTTAGATAAGGTATGACAGAGATAACGTTTTACAAATTGGGGTGCTAAACAGTCAACAAATATTTTATGAATCTCAGAAAATGTCTAAGGATAACAGAAAAAAATTTATAAGCGGACTCACACCATTCTCACTATTGCCCAAATGTGCTCGTCTATCTGTGCCATCTCTATGTCGATGGTGGGACACTGGGAGCCCTGGCAGCAGCCTCGCTACTTCAGAGTGTCTCCAAGTCATCTTTCCCCCTCTTCAGCAATGACCCACACCCCAGGGTTTCCTCTTCTCTGCTCTGGCCCAGCCCTCCTCAACTGACACCACCCGCCACACACACACATCCTTTCCATCTTATTTATTCGTGGGGGTTTAGTTGCTAAGTCATGTCTGACTCTTGGCAATCCCATGTACTATAACTCGCCAGGCTTCTCTATCCATGGGGATTCTCCAGGCAAGAATACTGGAGTGGGTTGCCATTTCCTTCTCCAATCAATCCTCTATATAGATTAGAGGGATTAGGAGACCACGGATTTAAAAGCCATGCCTTTGCTCAAAAATATCTATGGTTCTCCATCATCCACAGCACATGAGCCAGGCTCCTCGGCGTGGCTGGCGGCGTCAGGGCTGACCACAGTCCCAGCGGCATCTCCAGCTCCTCACCTGTGCAAACCGCGAAGTCCAGGCTAAGCCTCCTCAACCGCGAGCCCCAGCACGGCTGTCATTGTGTATCTTGTCATTGTAAGGAATCACAATTTGTGACCAATAATGGCTCAAGTTCCAAAACTGACGAATTATTTACTTTTTAAACTAAGCTAGAAAGGATTCAGGCTTATTCCTATAATATTTCCTCATTTAACTGCAATAGAAACAGGGATGGAATTTCCGCTAGAATGCTGTAAACTGCCTATAATTCTGGGTTCCCCATGGAGGGATGTTACACACGAAATCTTATCTGTCGCATGAGTCAGAAAGCTGTTCCAAATCAAGGCTCCTCACAGAGTGGCCTCACCAGAGGCACCTTCCACCTGAAAAGGGAACAAGAAGCCTGCCTCACTTCAAACTGTGGCCAACAACTAAACTTTAAAAGCCACCTTTCTGCTCATAAAAAGCAAGGGGAGGGGGACAGAAGGACTCCAGAGGTAACCAGATACTAAGAGAAGAACTTTTTTTAGACTCACTCTACTCCATCAAGATGGAGACAGCTTATTAGCAGGTTGGAGGCCAAGAATTTCATTTTCTGGATTTTCCACTCACAGCGCTGATATGAAGTTTCTTTTTTAAACAAATATACTTGACTTTAAAAAACAGATGATCTAAAAAGCAATATAAAGTATATCATAAAATAGAAGGTATTTAAATAAAGAAGAAAATGTGTGGGCTTCTGGATCACAGCAGATGGGGAAAGCCTGCTCTAAACAAACAGAGCCACCTGCCTTTCTTCTACTGTGCCTGCATTTTACATCTATACCACTTTCACACTTTTTCTTTCACCTGTAATGCTATCTTTTCACCACCCTCCACGCAATCTGTTTACTAAAATGGGAGGATACAGTCAAATGTCAGTTCCTTTACAAAATTTTCCAGGACTCCCCAATCTCCCTTAGTCAGGCCAACACTCTCTTGCAGGTAGCCCACCTTCATCTTGTAGTTCTGCTATTTCTTTAAAAAAAACTCATCCCTTCAAGCAGATGGAATGCTCCCTGAGGGCAGAGAATGTACTGATTCATCTATGGGTATTACAGAGAACATAACTCTTGTTTGCCGCAAGCCGCAGATTATACAGAAAATGCATGTTTAATTAAACTGAATTTCTAAACAATCTTTTCAGAAGATGCAACAAAGTCAGCCGTCAGGATCCTACATTCACCTACAAACAGCCACTGAGCCCAGGACAGGCGTGGATTATTAAAGGGAAAGTGCCTCCCTCTTTGGGGGCAGAAAGGTTAATGTGCCATTGAAAGCTAAAACAATCTGAATTTTCTCTTAAACCATAAGGCATTTGTCCACACTAAATCTACAGGCTTCTAGTATGTCAATAATGTGGGAGCCCAACATTTACTAACAGCAGCAGTAATGTCTGAAAAGCAGATCATTCATTGTGCCACTTAAAATTTATTTGGAACTAGCACGTCTTATTTCAGAAATATCTACTGAAACACATAAACACATATACCACAAGATAAACTGGCATATCTAAAAGGAGAAAGAGAAAAATGGGGCAAAAGAAAGGTAAACATAGGAACTATAAACTTTCCTGGGAGTGAGCCTCAGTTGATGTACCAAATTAATAAAATTCTCCACTCTTGCTAGAGGTAGGTCAGAGGTTTGGCTCTAACACTTCTGGCAGCCAACAAACACAGGATAAGCCAATCATGATTCAGCATCCTTATGATTAAAAACAAAAGGCTCTCAGTGAACTCTCCCTCCCTTGGTCCTTATCAAGAGAATACTATCTAATGTAACAAAGTCCTCAATGACATCCTGCAGTTGATCTGTCAGAGCATTTTGGAAGACCATCCTTCATACTAATCTTCACAGGCAAATGCCAGCACACACATCAGTAAATACAAAATGACAGAGAAGAAGGTGATCAGGGCAACCGAGGTACACTGCTCCCTGCAGGTCTAGATCTATCAGAAACATTTTATTCTATCTAGACTAACCTAAAATCCAGAGGTTTCAGGCATCCAATTCTCTTTGAAATTATAAACAAAACTTGATGCTCATGTCCATCTTTCTGGGGGATATGTCTATGGTTTCATAACATCTTCAAAGGGAAGCATGACTTAAGAAAAGATAAGAACCACTGATCTAAAGAACCAGACTGTATATATCCTTCAGGCAACCGTTCATAAGCAGTTTTTCTTCTGAGCTTCTAATAAGTGCTAAGCCTGAAGACTATAGCTTCTGACAAGCATCTGAAGTATAGCTTCTCTCTAAAGTCATGTGTGGAACTCTAAGCTTAAACCACTAGCCAAATTGTGTGTTAACTGTATGATACAATGACACATGACTTTGAATACAGTAATGCCCATAAGCATACAGAGTACATAACAATTATTCTTCTACACAGTTTCAGCCATGAACATTGACAAAGGTGCCTCAAAGGATCAGTGGTATTTTTCTAGTTAATATAAAAAGTTTAAAAACAAAAAACACCTTTTGCCTGTGAATAAAAATTACAGATAAGTGCCAAAAACAATTTTCCTACATAAACAGTATTTTATAATCTTACAATAACCTTTCCACATTAGTTGACACAATCTACACTTTTTTTCCTTTTTGTTGCTTTAACTTGCATTATACAGCAAAACAGAAGCTGCCTTGACTTTAGACGCACACACATAGAGTCAACCATCTACCCACAGTATGGTGGTCAGAATGTCTCAAGGGCCCAAGGGCATCAAGTGAGGAAGCCGGCCCATAGAAACTCTTAAAAAAAAAAAAAAAAGCTCATTAAGACAGCATCCATCTAGAAGCCACAGCCATCCTGAGTCTGGTCCTCAGCATAACAAGTCCAGAGACATAGCTTTGTCAAAAATAAACAGTGACTAGACTCAAGAGAACTAACTCATGTTAACTTAACTCATAAGAGGCTAAAGTACAAATCAGAATACCAATTGGCCAATTAACCATAAAGAATATTCCTTTTTACTTATCAGAAATTTTTCACCTGAAGCCAGGATGCTACTTCCCCAATGCTAGGATACCTGAAATTCTAAATAAATAATTGGTTCACCAAAAGTTAGAACAAGCAGTGCTAGAGAGTTTGGTGGATACCTAATGAAGTACCTATATCCAATATACAACTTTCTAATGATCAAAGTTGTGGCTTTCATGGGTAGAGTCTCTTTTCTTCTGTTGAATACTGTTGCCCTAATACTGTGGACTTCTTGGTCTCCAAGCTTTCCTCTTTCACAACCTTCTATCATCAAGTATTTTTCTAGACAGGCTATTAGACAACTGATGAAGGTGAACCTCACATGCATCATTATCCATATTTTTCAGACTAAAAACCCCCAGATAAAGTTGCTTACGCAAACTTGCCCGAAGTCACAGACAGTTTAAAGCAGAGCGCGGATTGAAAACCTATACATTTAACCTTGCAGTAAATGAAGCTTCAAGGTGTCCTTCCCAGGGTCTCTGACCTCCCTATTTGATTAAAATGACAATGTTCCAATAAGACCCTAACTATAACCGCAAGTACACCATAACTATAATTCCTGGTATACAGGTCTATCTCTCTCACCAAATTGAAACTCTTTGAGGAAGGGAACTGTATCTCATTCATCAATGTATCCCTATTGTGATATCTATTTACCTAGGTAAATATGCAAATAAATTTGTCCACTGGTTTAACATAAAGACTATCAAACTGAAGGCCTTGAATAGCCACGCAGTCTTAGGAAAGTCACAACTTCTCCTGCCATCAGTAAACATACCATCTAAAAAACAGAATGAAATAGATATACAAGGTGGCTGAGGTTCTTTCTGTATCTAAAAGCACTACCATTGAAGATGGGTCCTGATTTTTAGTAGCCTATCTTATTAGTCTGAATTATTATAAACAAATTAAATTCCTCATTTATCTTCCATACTATACTACAGACAATACATAGTTATATACACAGAGTTCAGAAAAAGCTTCCTCTTTTCTGAAAGGTGATAACTATCATCCATACCAAAATCAAACAGTGGCACCCTCCTCTGGTGAATATTAAAGGAGTTAAACCACACAAAAGACAAGATTTAGATGGGGGGATTTTCTTTGAATGAAAGAAAAAGCAAGAGAGAAGCTACCTAATATTATTTGCCATCACATTCCCAAGAGCAATTAAATAGCTCCTTTTTATAACTATATTTTGTCCTAAAACAAAGCCAAAACGAATGAACTGGCTACAGTCTGTACAATGTCATACAGAGAACAATTATTCTATTTTCCAGAGTACTGATAATACTTATTATTTTGCAGACAGCAAACTTTTTAATGGAAGGCACAATGAAACTCATTTCATAGTCTGGCTAACGATGATCTCCTTTATTATTTAAAAATTTAATGAAAAGCCTTATACAGGTAAAATATTTCCAGTTAAATAAAAGCATTTATTATGGATCTTTTCTGAATGGTACATGTACCAGAAGATAATACTGAATTTTTCAACTTGAAATCTGTTGGAGTCTTCAACATTTAAGTTTTAGAATATGTTCAAAACATAACATGTTCAAAACATAACAATACAGCACACCCAGAGAAGCACAACCCAGAGTTTCACAACATTAATACTACATCCAGACCTTTAAATTAATAAAACTGTACTTTCTAAGACAAGAATCAGACCTGCCAACAATTTTAATGTAAAAGTATGTAATAAACATAATCTTTATTAAATGATTTATAAGAATTGAGGCACGGTGGAAACCTATATTACCATATGTAAAATAGATAGCCAATGGGAATTTGCTATATGACTCCGGGAACTCCAACCAGAGCTCTGCAACTACCTAGAGGGGTGGGATGGAGAGGTAGGTGGGAGGGAGTCTCAAGAGGGAGGGGACATATGTATACCTATGGCTGATTCATGTTGATGTTTGGCAGAAACCAACACAATTCTGTAAAGCAATTATCCTTGAATTAAAAGAAATAAATATAAAATAAAAATTTTTTTTTAAAAAGACATAAAATGAAAATATAGACATTCTGACTCAAACCAGGAAACAAATCAGTCATTATATTGGCAACCTCCTCCTTCAGATATGTTTTTACCCAAGTACACAGTGGCCCTTCCCTCAATTAACTTCACATCTTGGCCCTTCCCTCCGTTATAACTTCACACCTTTCACCTACTCAAAGGAAAAGAACCCCAAACTATGTAAGAGGCTACAAAATTACAATCCATGAGAAAACTTCATTTTGAAACACAGAACACAGAAAGGGCTAGGGTGGATGAAAAAATCACAAAAATTTATTTCAGCTCTACCAAATAAACTTTCCAACTATTAGTAAGTTGTCATTGCTGGCAAAGTTGGTTCTACCAGGCAGGTAGATGCAGTATGTCGTAAAGATGAGCGGAGTGGTGGCTGAAGTGACTTGGTACCAAAAGAGACAACCAGCTGAGAGCTCTCTCAGTGTTCACCAAAAACAAAGAACAAGCTTGAAAGAGAATTCCCGCTACAGCCCACCCAGTGACCATAGCTCCATAGCTCCAAGAAGAGAACGAGCGGAGGGGAGTGATGAAGAAGGGGTGGCAAAGGTGGGGGGAGGCGAGGGGATATGAGTAAGAAAGTACGCTTAAAAAAGAAAGTATGCAGCAAGGAAACTCCATTCCAAACTGCCAGATTTAGAGATGGGGTGACTGAACCACGTTCACCACTCACTTCGCCTGGGCCGATGCCCAAGGACCAATGCCAGTTCTCGCTCCGACCTCCAGGAAATCTGAGCCCCGACAAGCAATCAGGATGCCGCAGAAACGCTGGAGAGGGACCTGAACCTCCCTCTAACCTCAACTCTTGCCCCTGCATGAACCCCCGAATAGAAGAATTCAGAAGCAGGGAGACGTCTCCGTCCCACGCCGGCTCGGGGGATTTCGCAGGGATGAAATCTGGGCACCGCTACCTCTGCGGGCTTTGCCACCTCTTCTAAGGCCAGAGGGACCTCGGTCCCGCGCCTCGATCCAGCTAAAAGCGGCCGGCCACCTAAGCGCTGCTGTCAAGTGGCCGGATTGCACTTGCAAAGTTAATGGAATTGGGAAGGAGCCCAGCGCTGCCCCCTCGGGTTCCTCCTCTGGGAGATGGAGATGGAAAGGAATCACCGCTTCCTCCATCCTCACTAAGCCCTCACTGACTCGGCTCTGCAGATGTTATCTTTTTCCTAACGAGAATCAAAGATACCTTATTCCTCTTTTGTGCCTAGCTCGGGTTCCCAACCCATAACAGGGGCGCTGAGGCCCGGGACCAAAGTTGACAGTAGAAACCATTAACTCTCCCAGGAAAACTAGCACAGTCATTTGCTGCATTCTGGCCTTGAAAAACTTCATAAATTATGAGTTATGCATGATCCTCCCTCCCCCGCATAGGACCCTCTGTACAAGAGGTCTGGGTCCGTAAGTGTTTTTGACAACTTGGTCACATTTGGAACTAGTGGCTCTGTCCAACCCACCCCCAGGTAGGGCATCACCACGCCCCTCGCACCCAGTCCTACCGGCTGCGCACACAACGTCCTGTAATACACACACACACACACACACACACACACACACAGTCAAAGTCTCAGAGAATTCCTACCTCGCCCCCGTGCCCGTCGAAGATCCCGAAGATAGAGGGGTGCGTCTTGTTGGCTAGGTCCGTAAGAACTTCGAAACGGTCCTCCATGTGGTCTCTCCGACCCTGGATGGAATACACCGCCACATTGTGGCTCTTGAACTCCCAGGTCTTGGAGAACTCAGCCTCCAGCACGTCGAGCCCCCCCAGTCGATCGTTCTGCATGATCTCGGCCACCTTGCCCTTCACCATCTTCACGGCGTCCCGGCTGGACTTGACGATGGTCTTCACCTCGTCCGTGTGGAAGAAGTAACTCCACAGCGCCAGGCTGATGCACAGCAGGAAGAGCGTCTCGGGTCTCAGCAAGAAGTAGCGCATGATGCGACCCAGGAGAGACAGCAAAGTCATTGTATCCTCTATCATTTATTATCGCTAGAGCCCGAACCACCAGCAGCGACGCGCGCCCCGAAGGCTGGCTGGGTCCCGGAGCCCTGCGGGGACAGCCCGCGGGGAGGGAGGCGGAGCAGCAGCCGAGGGTAGGCGGGGGGGGGGGGGGGAGGAGGCTCACGGAGCCGGGCGGGAGGCGAACGATCGGGCAGCTCCGAGCCGGTCCGGCGAACGGAGGCAGTTTCCCTTTTGTCTCCCGGCCTCGGCGGCCCGGAGGCTAGCGCCCCGCGTACCGGCGCCGGTGCCCGCCGCCTGCTACCCCTCCCTACGCCCCTTTGTGAGGCGGCGAGTGCTGCGGCCGAGACGCCGGCGGTGGCAGAGCAGTCGCGGGTGCCGGGGCCGGACGAGAGGAATCAAGTTTAAGTTGGACCGGGCGGGTCTGCGGCGGTGGGCTGGAGAGTTTCTGGGCGCCGGCGCCCGCGCGGCCCCTCGGCTGGGGCCCCTCGCCGCTCCCGGGAGCGATCTGCAGGTGAGGAAGCGCGAGGCGCGAGAGCCCCGCGGGCGAGGGATGCACGTCCCCTGGGTCGTCGCCGCAGGGGAGCGCACAGCGGGCCAATCGCTCCGGGTCCTTCAGGCAGGCCGGGGGGCCTCAGAGAATAAAACTTTTGCGGGAGCCTGGGCAGAGGCGGGGGTACCTGGAGCCGGGGACGCAGCAAGAACGGCGCGGAGCCGCAGGCGGCCGGCCAGGCTCTGCCTGCCTCTCCCCAGCACCTCCCAGCTCCGCTCGGCTCGGCTCGCGCGCTCCCTCCTCGCGCCGCCGCTCGCGCTCGCCCCGCCCCGCGCGCGCTCGCCCCGCCCCGCCTCGCTCCGCCCGCTGAGCCGGGACTAGAGGCCTGGAGGTGCTCGCGCCGAGCTGTCAAAGGCCGAGGCCGCTCAGCCGCGGCTGGCGCGCTTGCAGCCGCCGGCGGTCCGGACGAACCGAAGGGGAGGGAAGGGGTGCTTCTGCAGCGGAGCTCGAGTGGACGGTCTTGTGTGCCTCCTGTGCGAGCTCTCAGGACAATATAAAACTGACCCTGGTGGTCTGATCGGTGGTTTTCTGGGAGCCACGGCTACCGGCTGGAAAGCAGAGGGTCGCACGTGAGCGTCCCCCCCTCCGGCTGGCGGCATGGTAGTGCGGTCCCCGCCTTGCCAGGCATAAGGCAAGCGAGAAGGGACGCACTTTTGCTCGCAAAGCGAGGCGGAGAGGCTCGGACCCTTGGTTTTTTGTGACAGAGGCCTACCAGGATCTCCCGAGAGTCTGAGAGAGATCGTCGGACCTAAAAGGCTTCTCTCGACGAGAAAAGATCGAAAACAGCAAGATATGAGGACTCAGAGCCACGTGGAAGTGCGTTCTGATAATAACCTCGGGAGAGATGAGGATGGGCTGGCCCCTCTTCGAGTCGCAGCCCCTGGAGTGGGGACTTAGCCACGAAGGCCTTTCCGGAGTCGTAACCCTTCCACAAAGAGACACAGAGTCAGCTAGAATACGGAAACAAGGGGGCCTTAAAAGAAAATATTGTGTTGCTATCCCTGTCCAGGAAGGCGAGTGCTGATCGGCAGCTTCTAGTCCGCTCGACAATAGAAGCTGTCTGATTCCCAGCCCAGCCAGAGGCTGTCTCCGCAAGCACTCCTGACGACGTTTTTAAAAAATAAAAGGAATGAAACACTGGAGGAAAATACACCAAAATGTTAACGATGATTAACTACAGTAGTAATTGTATGTGGTTTTCGTTTTCTGATTTGAACTTGTGTCTGCTTTCTACAACTTTTCCAACGATTTTACAAATGTCATAGATTGCCATCTTAACCAGAAAAAAAAAAGGAAACTTTGACATTTCAATGACATATACAACATGATCTCAATTATATACATATGCATAGAAAAGGAAGGAAATGGGAAGAATTGTTAACATTGTGCTATTTTTGACAGCTCAGATTTGGTCTCTTGTTCTAATTTGCACTTTATGGTATTTTCCACATGATAAATAGAGAAATTAAGCAGTTTAGAAATGAATGAGATCATTCTGTTCAAAAGTCATAAGTCATGAAGTTCAAAAATGAGATAATGAATTCAAAAGCCTTCAGGAACTATAAAGCAAAGGTAATACACTAGTGCTATAATGAAGATAAGTTTATAATATTTCTTGCTGTAAATTAGCAAATGGATTTAGGGTGCATTATGAGTCTCTCTGTATGAATCTATTTTTCTGTGGCAAAGGCAACTTGCAGGTAAGTTGATCAAGACTTCAAAACTACAAGTCAAACCAGGTACCAGGGAAAACAATTCCAAACCTAAGGGTCCATCCAACCTGCCCATAACATTACTACATTGATGACAGCAGCAGACATTCATGAGAGGCATACCTAAACAGAGAAGAGAAAGGACTGTACTGGTCTCTCTGGAGGTTAAATAACAAAAGGAAGGTTTGACTTGTTTACAAATGTAGATATCCTGCAGGTTCTGTGGAGGTTTCCTATGACATTTACCTCTAAGTAGTTTATGTATGCGTTCATTTGTGTGTAAATCAATAAAACAATTTTTCAAGTGGACCCTAAAGGCATTTTCTTATTTCTATTAAGAAATTAATCTAGTTTACAGAGTGATTTTGTAAATGTCCTAAGTAAGCTTTTTGTTAATTTACTGTGAATTTTTTTAATCTTTATAAAACCATTGTTTATTGTATGACAGACCTGGGAACCTTTAGGAAATTAATATTTGAAATTTATGTCTTTTTTAAATTTTTATTGGTATATAGCTGATTTACAAGGTTGTGTTAGTTTCAGGTGTACAACAAATTGAATCAGTTATGAAGTGAGGTGAAGTGAAATCGCTCAGTTATGTCTGACTCTTTGCGACCTCGTGGACTGTAGGCCACCAGGCTCCTCCGTCCATGGGATTTCCCAGGCAAGAATACTGGAGTGGGTTGCCATATACATCTATCCACTCTTTTTAAGATTCTTCTCTCATATAGGTTGTTACAGAGTATTGAGTAGAGTTCCCTGTGCTACACAGTGGGTCTTTTTTAGTTATCTATTTTATATATAGTGGTTGGGAAGATCCCCTGGAGGAAGGCATGGCATCCCCCTCCAATATTCTAGCCTGGAGAATCCCCATGGACAGAGGAGCCTGGGGGGGCTACAGTCCATGGGGTCACAAAGAGTCAGATACAACTGAGCGACTAAGCACACATGGTGTGTGTATATATACCCCAATCCCTCAATTTATCCCTCCCCCTGTGAATTTTAATATATATTAAAAATAAATAAGACTTTTCTCTAGTGACAAACTTTAGCTTATTACTTGAGATTATAAAGGTTTTTAATGTATATCAACTTATTGCCATTCTCATAACAGTTCTATGAAGAAGATAGAAGAGCTACTATCTCTGTATTTACTACTATCCCTGTATTTATAAATACAAGGAAGATGAGGCACAAAGATATTAAATAACTATCACAATTCAGCAAATATGAAACTGGAAACTCAAACTCAGTTCTTCTGACCACCAATTCAGTACCCTAATATCCACCGATTGTTCAGTGACACTGAGATGATGAGTCTAACTTTTATACTTCTCTAGTAACACTTCAGTAGATCTCTGTTATAGAAATCTCAAAAAGAATACACAGGTTCTTTTTCCACAATTCTGACTTAAACGTTCAGGATAAGCACTGCACTAGGAATATTTACTTCACCCATCAAGAATATTTGTGGGGCAGAAGACAAGTGCAAGTAAACTGTCCTTTGTCTTAATGTAGAAGTCTCAAGATTTGTTACTAAAGTAAAATGCTATGTGAATTTCACAGAGAAGAAGAGTACCATAGAATGTACATTACACAAATACAAATGTATTATACAAATACAAATACATTATACATTATGCAAATACCATGTCACCATTAAAGTGACATGGTAATGAACAGAGAGCTAATTGCAATCTAGGCTTTCATGAGATACAATAATAGTGATAAATAGTTACCAGGTAAATACCCATTTTCAACTATGCAATTAACTCATGTCAACCTTGCAAGTATATAAAGAACATAAAATACGGTGTATTCTCAGGGGAAAAAAAAAAGAATTGTAGCTCTTATGTTTATGAATTCTTTCAAACAGAGCTTGATAAATCTATTTCCTAATGTGATGTTGATTCATGATGTCCTCATTTCTTTTTGTTTTTGCCACCTATTACAAAATTATAAAAATCAGATATATCAGCTAAGCCTCTGAACAATGAATGTAATAGAAATTTTCTGAAATCAAATTTAAATGTAACTTTTACAGAGAAATTCTCCACACATTTCAAAATTTCCCAATTATCAGTTTGATTTGTATTCTTAAATTATTTCTGCCATATGCATATAAATATGTACAGAGTATTAAGGACCCTCTTACTATTATTCCATCAATATGTGTCTGTATATGTATAACCTTTTAAACTAGACATACAAAAGAGTGTGTCAGCTATAAATCGGCACTTACCATCTACTTCTACAAGGATTAGCTGATGTGCTGCTCAGCTGCTGACCCTCAGCATCCCCTGAAAGGAGCTGGGGTAGGGGGTGACTGCCAGGACAGGAATTCAGATAGTTAGATTTTTTTTTTTTTTTTGAATACAACTTTATCTTTTATTTATTTTTTTTCCCCCAGTGGGTTTTGTCATACATTGATATGAATCAGCCATAGATTTACACGTATTCCCCATCCCGATCCCCCCTCCCACCTTCCTCTCCACCTGATTCCTCTGGGTCTTCCCAGTGCACCAGGCCCGAGCACTTGTCTCATGCATCCCACCTGGGCTGGTGATCTGTTTCACCATAGATAGTATACATGCTGTTCTTTTGAAATATCCCACCCTCACCTTCTCCCACAGAGTTCAAAAGTCTGTTTTGTATTTCTGTGTCTCTTTTTCTGTTTTGCATGTAGGGTTGTCGTTACCATCTTTCTAAATTCCATATATATGTGTTAGTATGCTGTAATGTTCTTTATCTTTCTGGCTTACTTCACTCTGTATAAGGGGCTCCAGTTTCATCCATCTCATTAGGACTGGTTCAAATGAATTCTTTTTAACGGCTGAGTAATATTCCATGGTGTATATGTACCACAGCTTCCTTATCCATTCATCTGCTGATGGGCATCTAGGTTGCTTCCATGTCCTGGCTATTATAAACAGTGCTGCGATGAACATTGGGGTGCACACGTCTCTTTCAGATCTGGTTTCCTCAGTGTGTATGCCCAGAAGTGGGATTGCTGGGTCATATGGCAGTTCTATTTCCAGTTTTTTAAGAAATCTCCACACTGTTCTCCATAGCGGCTGTACTAGTTTGCATTCCCACCAACAGTGTAAGAGGGTTCCCTTTTCTCCACACCCTCTCCAGCATTTATTGCTTGTAGACTTTTGGATAGCAGCCATCCTGACTGGCGTGTAATGGTATCTCAATGTGGTTTTGATTTGCATTTCTCTGATAATGAGTGATGTTGAGCATCTTTTCATGTGTTTGTTAGCCATCTGTATGTCTTCTTTGGAGAAATGTGTGTTTAGTTCTTTGGCCCATGTTTTGATTGGGTCATTTATTTTTCTGGAATTGAGCTTCAGGAGTTGCTTGTATATTTTTGAGATTAATCCTTTGTCTGTTTCTTCATTTGCTATTATTTTCTCCCAATCTGAGGGCTGTCTTTTCACCTTACTTATAGTTTCCTTTGTAGTGCAAAAGCTTTTAAGTTTCATTAGGTCCCATTTGTTTAGTTTTGCTTTTATTTCCAATATTCTGGGAGGTGGGTCATAGAGGATCTTGCTGTGATTTATGTCGGAGAGTGTTTTGCCTATGTTCTCCTCTAGGAGTTTTATAGTTTCTGGTCTTACATTTAGATCTTTAATCCATTTTGAGTTTATTTTTGTGTATGGTGTTAGAAAGTGTTCTAGTTTCATTCTTTTACAAGTGGTTGACCAGTTTTCCCAGCACCACTTGTTAAAGAGGTTGTCTTTTTTCCATTGTATATCCTTGCCTCCTTTGTCAAAGATAAGGTGTCCATTGGTACGTGGATTTATCTCTGGGCTTTCTATTCTGTTCCATTGATCTATATTTCTGTCTTTGTGCCAGTACCATACTGTCTTGATGACTGTGGCTTTGTAGTAGAGTCTGAAGTCAGGCAGGTTGATTCCTCCAGTTCCATTCTTCTTTCTCAAGATTACTTTGGCTGTTCGAGGTTTTTTGTATTTCCATACAAATTGTGAAATTCTTTGGTCTAGTTCTGTGAAAAATACCGTTGGTAGCTTGATAGGGATTGCATTGAATCTATAGATGGCTTTGGGTAGTATAGCCATTCTGACAATATTGATTCTTCCAACCCATGAACACGGTATGTTTCTCCATCTGTTTGTGTCCTCTTTGATTTCTTTCATCAGTGTTTTATAGTTTTCTATGTATAGGTCTTTTGTTTCTTTAGGTAGATATACTCCTAAGTATTTTATTCTTTTTGTTGCAATGGTGAATGGTATTGTTTCCTTAATTTCTCTTTCTGTTTTCTCATTGTTAGTATATAGGAATGCAAGGGATTTCTGTGTGTTAATTTTATATCCTGCAACTTTACTATATTCATTGATTAGCTCTAGTAATTTTCTGGTAGAGTCTTTAGGGTTTTCTATGTAGAGGATCATGTCATCTGCAAACAGTGAGAGTTTCACTTCTTCTTTTCCTATGTGGATTCCTTTTTACTTCTTTTTCTGCTCTGATTGCTGTGGCCAGAACTTCCAACACTATGTTGAATAGTAGTGGTGAGAGTGGGCACCCTTGTCTTGTTCCTGATTTCAGGGGAAATGCCTTCAATTTTTCACCATTGAGGGTGATGCTTGCTGTGGGTTTGTCATATATAGCTTTTATTATGTTGAGGTATGTTCCTTCTATTCCTGCTTTTTGGAGAGTTTTAATCATAAATGAGTGTTGAATTTTGTCAAAGGCTTTCTCTGCATCTATTGAGATAATCATATGGTTTTTATCTTTCAATTTGTTAATGTGGTGTATTACATTGATTGATTTGTGGATATTAAAGAATCCTTGCATTCCTGGGATAAAGCCCACTTGGTCATGGTGTATGATTTTTTTAATATGTTGTTGGATTCTGTTTGCTAGAATTTTGTTAAGGATTTTTGCATCTATGTTCATCAGTGATATTGGCCTGTAGTTTTCTTTTTTTGTGGCATCTTTGTCTGGTTTTGTAATTAGGGTGATGGTGGCCTCATAGAATGAGTTTGGAAGCTTACCTTCATCTGCAATTTTCTGGAAGAGTTTGAGTAAGATAGGTGTTAGCTCTTCTCTAAATTTTTGGTAGAATTCAGCTGTGAAGCCATCTGGTCCTGGGCTTTTGTTTGCTGGAAGATTTTTGATTACAGTTTCGATTTCCTTGCTTGTGATGGGTCTGTTAAGATCTTCTATTTCTTCCCGGTTCAGTTTTGGAAAGTTATACTTTTCTAAGAATTTGTCCATTTCATCCAAGTTGTCCATTTTATTGGCATAGAGCTGCTGGTAGTAGTCTCTTATGATCCTTTGTATTTCAGTGTTGTCTGTTGTGATCTCTCCATTTTCATTTCTAATTTTGTTAATTTGGTTCTTCTCTCTTTGTTTCTTAATGAGTCTTGCTAATGGTTTGTCAATTTTGTTTATTTTTTCAAAAAACCAGCTTTTAGCTTTGTTGATTTTTGCTATGGTCTCTTTAGTTTCTTTTGCATTTATTTCTGCCCTGATTTTTAAGATTTCTTTCCTTCTGCTAACTCTGGGGTTCTTCATTTCTTCCTTCTCTAATTGCTTTAGGTGTAGAGTTAGGTTATTTATTTGGTTTTTTTCTTGTTTCTTGATGTAAGCCTGTAATGCTATGAACCTTCCCCTTAGCACTGCTTTTACAGTGTCCCATAGGTTTTGGGTTGTTGTGTTTTCATTTTCATTCATTTCTATACATATTTTGATTTCTTTTTTGATTTCTTCTATGATTTGTTGGTTATTCAGAAGCGTGTTATTTAGCCTCCATGTGTTTGAATTTTTAACAATTTTTTTCCTGTAATTGAGATCTAATCTTACTGCACTGTGGTCAGAAAAGATGACTGGAATGATTTACATTTTTTTGAATTTTCCAAGACCAGATTTATGGCCCAGGATGTGATCTATTCTGGAGAATGTTCCGTGTGCACTTGAGAAAAAGGTGAAGTTGATTGTTTTGGGGTGAAATGTCCTATAGATATCAATTAGGTCTAGCTGGTCCATTGTGTCATTTAAGGTTTGTGTTTCCTTGTTAATTTTCTGTTTAGTTGATCTATCCATAGTTGTGAGTGGGGTATTAAAGTCTCCCACTATTATTGTGTTACTATTAATTTCCTCTTTCATACTCGTTAGTGTTTGCCGTACATATTGCGGTGCTCCTATGTTGGGTGCATATATATTTATAATTGTTATATCTTCTTCTTGGATTGATCCTTTGATCATTATGTAGTGTCCTTCTTTGTCTCTTTTCACATCCTTTGTTTGAAAGTCTATTTTATCTGATATGAGTATTGCGACTCCTGCTTTCTTTTGGTCTCCGTTTTCATCAATAGTTAGATATTTTAAGGAGCCGATTTTATGAGCCCAATTCTTGTATCTCCTCATATCTAGAAAAGCACTAAAATCCTTCATGATGATGACTGTTCCTTGTGACTAGCAGAAAGCATCATCATGAGACTAGCAGAAACCTGCTGGAAAAAATACGTGCTTGAATGCAAGTATTCCCCCTTCACCATAACCACATATATGCTGACTTTCCTCCCTATCTCTTTAGAACAGTTTCTCAGAGCTATCTGAGCCGCTGTTTCCCAGGCAGCCATCCTCATTTTGCCCCAAGTAAAACTTAATTTGCAACTCTTACATTTTTTTAAGTGGACAGGTGGGTGAAAGTATAGTAATGAAGCACAACCGTGAGTACTATACACATAAACCTGACCTAAAAACTGACCAATCTTTGACCAACATGACAAGCTCTTTCCCTATCCCACCTCCCTGCCTGTCCTCCACAGGTAGCTAGCCGCTAGCCCGAATTTTGTGTTTTATCATCCCCTTGTCTGCACTCCAAATAATACATTTTTTAGTTTTGCTTGGTTTGAGCTTGATAAAGGGTATCTTACTTATATACAGTCCTCTGGTACTTGTTTTTTCACTCAGCATTATATTTCTAGATCATTCCACATTATTACATATAGTTCAATCATGTCACTGCTGTATAACATTCTACCACGTGACCAATCTATAGTTTATGTGTTCATTTTCTCTGGACATTTGAGTTCTAGCTTTTTGCTATCATGATCAATGATTTCATGAGTTATTTTTGTGTTAGCTCTTGGTGCATATGTGCAGAAGTTTCTCTAGGGTGTATAACTAAGAATTAAACTGCTGAATAGTTGGGAATGAAAATGTTCAACTTTACAATTTAGAGGCAAACTGTATTTGAAAATGTATTGTTCCTGGATCAAACCTCCTTAATATAAAGGACCATTATTATAAATTCTATCTTAAAAGTGATTTTCAATATTGGTCCCAATGTTAACCATTCAGAAAATGGTTAACAATGATCATGACTATTAAACCATTTTAAATGTTCAAGTGCTTCTCAAACAACCTTTCTAGCTGCAAAATTTAACAATACATATTCAGTTTTAGGGGCTTCTGAAGTGGCGTTAGTGGTAAAAAAAAAAAAAAAAAAAAACCTGCCTGCCAATGCAAGAGATGTAAGATACATGGGTTCGATGCCTGGGTTGGAAAATCCCCTGGAGAAGGAAACAGCAACCTACTCCAGTATTCTTGCCTGGAGAATCCCATGGACAGAGGAGCCTGGAGGGTGCATGCTGGTGGCTCAGATGGTAAAGAATCTGCCTGCAATACAGAAGACCTGGGTTCAATCCCTGGCCCAGGAATATCCCCTGGAAAAGGTGCCCTTTACAAAATGAATCTGTTTTAGAAGTACAATTAAAAAAATAAATCCATCATTTAAATAAGTATAATAATATGTCAATCTGGACTTACAATTTTAATGTCAGGTGTTCTGTCAAACGAACCACGGTGTCAAAAGACACCAACCATGTTTAATATCATTTTATTTCACTGGAATCCAAAAGCACAACCCAATTTTTTATATTAATTACAGAGATATATTAAAGATATTTCTTAAAAAAATAAATAAAGATACTTGTTTTCTGAAAATTTGTTTTGTACCACTGCACCAAGTCTGTTTGCAAAAACCACATTTATCCTAAGAATCCTTCATCTAGTTGCCCTAGGCTTCTCTATGATAATTTTCAAAGACCACTTCCTAAATTATAATGTTAATCTAAAGCATTACCTAAATTTTTTTATTCTAATTAGCACATATCAACACTATAGCTGATTGCAATAGTTGAATAATCCTGCTTAAAACCATCAAATGACTTCTCACCACTTTTAGAATAAAGACAAAAGTCTTAACTATGGCTTTCTTCTCCTTCTCAGCCTTATCCCATGCCACCAGCTCTCTCAGCCCATCTACTTCAGCCACATCTGACTTCTTACAATTCCTTTAGAGCACCCAGCTTCCTGTTGACTGGGGTCCTTTATTCAGGCAGTTTCATTTAGCTGGAATGCTGGCCTTTCCCTAACCCACTCTCCCACCCACACTCCTCCTAGTTAACTATTATCCCTCAGATCTAGCTCATACTTCACTCTCTCAAGAGCCTTTCCTGACCATGTGGTCTAAGTGAGGTCCCTCCTCCCCTCTCTTATGGCACCTTCAGAGTGTTCATCAAAGTTGTAAATCTATATGTTGGTGATTTTTAAAAACTAATGTCTGTTTTTGACATAAAGAACAGACTTTTGGTTGCAAAGGGGAGGTGGGGTCGGGGAGGAATGAGTTGGGACTTTGGGATTAGCAGATACAAACTATAGAATGAAAAAGCAACAAGGTCCTATTGTACAGGGAACTATATTCAGTATCCTGTGATAAAACATAATAGAAAAGAAAATAAGAAGAATGCATACTATGTATAACTGAATCACTTTTCTGTACAGCAGAAACCAACACAATATTGTAAATCAACTATACTTGAATAAAATAAATTTTTTAAAAAGGTAATGTCTCTTTTCCCCAACTGTCACTACAGTTTATATGCTCCACAAGGGCAGATGTGTCTGCTTTCTTCTGCATTGCAACTCCAACACCTAACGTGATGCCTGGCGCCAATTCTATGGAAGTCAAGCTGAAACCAATGAGATTTTAGCACCAGAGTAAAAGAAACGAGTGACCTCAAAGGTTGTGACATCCAAACATGAAGTGACTGCATTTAGGATTGATGTTGAAATCATTATTACCCTTTTGGGAGGAGAAAGGTGTCAGCAGACATAATTTAAGTGTAAAATATCACTTCATTGTGATTATAAACACTTAAGTGTAAACACTTACTCAGTGAAAATATCTTTTGACAAGAATCCATGCTTGCTAGCTGAGACCTAGTGTTTGAAGCTGAAGGGAAGATCTGATTGCTATGATTATATGTTTGGATCTAATTTTGAAGTGCCTGTAACCTGAAAATAGAAATGTCCAAAGGTTTGGGACCTTAAAAGGGGAATACATTCTTACTTGGGATTCATCCCAAAGCAGGTGTGGTGCTCATGAGTGGTACTGTGAGCTGAGGGGACTGGAGTAGCTTCTGCAGAAAACCCAAAGGCCACAACACGACTTGAGTTCATTGAGTGAAATCTTTGTGCAGCCTATGAGAATGTGCTTCATGCTAGGCAATCTTCCTAGAGGGTCATCAGTTGCATTGAGCAGGAAGCCATCTAGAAAGTCTCATCAACTCAGTCTAGCCCACACTCAGCTAGAAAACAGAGAACAAGGCAAGGCAGCATAGGTCTATTCCACAAAGCAGTTTCCCAGTCAGCATTTTCCTGGTCGAGTCCCTCTTGATTTCAGTGGTCTTTATACTCACAACGTTGTGCAGCCACCACCACTATTTAATTCCAGAACATTTTTTATCACCATGCAAGAAAACTTGCGGGCATTAGCTGTCGTTGTCATTTGCCCTCTCTCCAGCCCCTGTCAACCACTAATTTATTTTCTCTGTCTACATTTGCCTGTTCTGGACAGTCGATAAAAATGGAGTCCTACAATATGTGGCCTTTTATGAATGGCTTCTTTTACTTAGCATAGCGTCAAGGTCCACCCACATTGCAACATGCATCAATGCTTCATTCCTATTTATGGCTGAATAATATTCCATTGTCTGTATATAACCCATTCATCAATGCTGATGGACATTTTGCTGTTTCCACCTTTTGATATTTCTTGATTCTTAATGCTCAAGTTTTTACAATGGCATATCTTTTGAAATAATGCTTTTCGATGATGTTTATATAAGAAAAATTTCCATCCTCAAAACTTAATACATTTTAAATTATGTAGGAGGAAAGTAATGATGTATATTCCAAATAAAATTGGTAAAATGTCAGAATCACACATAAATGCTTTGAAAAGCATGTGGAGTATCAGTAAAGGGGAGGTCCATCTGGGATATTGCTGGAACAAAACATCATAGTCACCCACAGTACATAAAGTTTATGGTTTAACAAAAAAAAGCCTTGGCTTAGGCTCCTTAAAAGCAAAAACTTAAGACAAGCTCTCAAGTGCAAATACTTCATTTGCAGGGGTAGGGACTGGAGTGGGTGGGGGAGATTAAGGGAACATTCGTCTTTATCCTCCCACTCCAGGCAGTCTTTGGGGAGAACTGCTCCTAGAGGGCATTAACTAGAAGACAAAGTCCTAGCAGCTAGAGCGGACTGTGCAAGTCCGCAGGCAAAGAATCTCAGGTTCTGGCTGCTGGAAATCAGCTAGTTGCAGGAAGGGCCAGAGAGGTGTGGGCAGTCACAGACTGTATTCTACTGTTTTAGTCAGGGTTCTCCAGAGAAATAGAACTAGCAAAACCAATCTATGAGGATATATAGGAAACATAAAAATTGGCTCACATGGTTATAGAGGCCAAAAAGCAGGAGGAAAGTGGGTGGTGTGAGTTCATGCTTCATTTTAGGAAATGCCTAAGCATTGACCAATAGCCATTACAGTTTTTCCCATTGAAAATAATAGCAATAGGACCTAGTTAGTGTCTGCTGCATGTATCACCTGATTTTTAAGGATTCGAGTACCCATGTTCAGAGGGAGAGCCCTATTTGTATAATTAAGTCTTGATTGTTAGCTCAGATCCCATAATGGAGAAAGACGTATCCTTGTGCACTGTTGTTGGTGGGCAGTTCTTCACTGAAACAGCCTGAGAGGAGCATGTCTGATAAGTATGGAAACAAAGGGCCATGATTCAGGTGTGGCTGGGTAGAATGTATTCCTGAAACCCCCTGTGTTATAGCTTGCCGCTGTGCACTGAGCTACCCTTCACCAGCAAGCGTTTCATCTTATTTTCTGCTGAAAACCTTCCTGGGCCCACAGAACTGGGCTCTGTCCAAATGACCATGGGAGCTATATATGAAACAACTTTGTCCTCTGAATTTTTAGGACAAATCACAGAGGCAGGTAAAGCAATTTATCAGCTACTGAGTAACTTTGTAAATCCTTAATAAACCATTTATAAAAGATCACTCCCAACAATGTACTCATACAAGAAACATCAAAGCAAAAGATATTTTTTTTTTTCGATTTCCCAGGTTCTCAACCCCTTTCCCCATCTCAGAAAACATAAGGGCCATGACACACCCTGCCAGTGTCTGGCTGCGGGGCAGGGCTTCTCCGCCAGGCAACAGGTCCCCATGGCCACTAATGACATTGGGAGCTGGGGTGGAGGGGCTGGGGCTGGAGGTGGTGGAAGAGGCAGCAAGGCAGCTCCGCAGGGATTCCAATACCCAGTCTGTGGCCATGAGACTGCACTTCTCTGCGAGCTACCGCAGGACTGACCAGGCGCCCTGTGCTGAAGTCCACGGCTGAGATTGTGCAGAGGCCAGGCTTCCCTTGAGCTTTTCTCCATGACAAAATACTAAATACTTAGGGCTACAGGAGCACTAAAGACCAAGACAGGCCCCATCCTGAGAGATGGGACTTCCCTGGCTGGTGACTTTGGCTCCAGGACCCACTGACAGCCTTGCCGAGCCTTCCTTGAACTACAGGTGACCTGGGACATTTCCACCTGCCCTTCTGTCTCCATCCTTGAGACTCACACTACAGGTTGATGTTCTCCCGGCTTATCTGCTTTCCTTCCCGTTTTCTTTCACACAAATGTTTCCCTTAATAAAATTCTTTCACGTCAAATCCTGTTTTGGCTGATTCTCGAGGACCTAGAATAACACACTTTCGTAGTTTATCATTACTGATTTAGATTGTCTTTATCCAGAATTTCTGGCATTGCCTCAGAAATAGAAATCTTATAATACTCCACTGTGCACGTTCTTCAGAATATTCCTCTAGCCAAGTGGCTGCTCTTCTATGAAGTTATCTGCTACTCTTTACAGCTTGCCCTCAAAATAAGCTCCTCCAGGCTTACCTCCTCAATTTTAATTCAACTGGTTAATAATTATTCTCTAACTGGTGCCATAGTCACAAAAGCTGAAAGGAAAAAAGAAGCAGTTGGTCTCCTCTACACTTCCCTCTTTAAAGCAAGACAATCAAAACTATGTTTCTTTCTCTGTTACATTTTTGCTCACTGAGGTTTTTTAAATGTAGACAAAAAAACTGAAATGTTGTGAAGTAATTAGCCTCCAACTAATAAAAAATAAATAAATAGGAAAAAAATGAATGCAAAAGGTAAAAAAATAAATGCAAAAGATAAAATACTAAAAAAAAAAAAAAAAAAAAGACAAAAAAGATGCACAATGTGAGAGTTGCAAGTTAAGTTTTATTTGGGGCAAAATGAAGACTGCAGCCCAGGAGACGATACCTCAGAGAGCTCTGAGAGATTGCTCTAAACAGTCAGGCAGGGAAGGTCACCACATAAAGTTTTGGTAAAGAGGGAGTTCAATGGGCAGTTAATTACTTTGCACAAGTGTTTCTGCTAGCCACCAGGAGCTGATGTCACCATGAAGGGATTTAGTGATTTCCTAGATGAAGACATGAAAGGATCGGGATCATGAAATCAGTTTCTAAAACTATCCAGCTATCTAAAGACCTGCTCCTCCAGATTCCACCAGAGTGTCTCACTCCACCCAGAACTCCCTCGGGGGGTGGTGAAGGTCAATAGCTGCAGCAACACAGGGTTCAATCTCCGCAGAAAGAATGAATGAATGCAAGTCACTCAGCCTGTCCGACTATAGCCTGCCTGGCTTCTCTGTCCATGGAATTTTCCAGGCAAGAATACTGGAGTGGGTTGCCATTTCCTTCTCCAAGGGATCTTTCTGACCCAGGGGTTGAACCCAGGTCTCCTGCACTGCAGGCGTATTCTTTACTCTCTGAGCCACAAATGCCCATTGTTTAATCGCTGGCAATGTTCTTGGCAAGTGCCAATTTGTAGTCAACAAAAACAAAACAAAAAAATACCCCCTAGGTTCTAAAACACTGCTGATGTGGTGTTTCTCAAATTTTATTGGGTTTAGAGACCCTCCGGGACCCATTACTGGCCCCAGAAATACTTACACAGGCAAAATTTTACACAAAAACTCTAAGCTAATGGTCTTTGTAGGCTAAAGGGCATTTCAGATGGCCTATTTGACCACACTGATTCTATGGACTCTGCATTAGTCAACGTCACACCAAATGTAAATCTATATAACTTAAATATAACTGTAATAATCGTTTTTCACAAAATCTTCCTGTCTGGAGCAGAGAGTTTATGGAGGAGAGTGCAGAAGATAATGTGGGATACAGGCTCTGGAGACAGACTGCTTGGTTTTAAACTGCACACCACCCTTCCGTAAATACACTTTGCACTCTCTCCCATGAGGGCTTTTTCACTTATTATACCCTCTTTCTGGATAGCTCTGCTCTCAAATATTCCCATGGCTCATTCCCTTACTTCTCTAAACTCATTTCTCAAGTGTGATCTTATACAAAGGAGCCTACTCTCCATCACTCTCTACTCTGACTCTGCTTCATATTTCTTCATAGAACTTATCACCATCTGACGTATCATCTACCTACAGTCTGTGTCCTCCTGAAAGGATATAAACTCCATGTAAACAAGGATTTTACCCACAAGTGCATGCACACACACACACACACACACACACACACACACACATACACATATCAATCCAATGCTAGAACAATACCTTACATGTGGCTATCTGTGTCTAGTCACTCAGTAGTGTCCAACTCTTTGGAACCCCATGGACTGTAGCCCACCAGGCTCTTTTGTCCATGGGGATTCTCCAGGCAAGAATACTGGAGTGGGCTGCCATGCCCTCCTCCAGGGAATCTTCCCAACCCATGGATCAAACCCAGGTCTCCCACATTGCAGGCAGGTTCTTTACCATCTGAGCCACCAGGGAAGCCCTTACACATGATTGGTACTCAATAAATATTAGAAAGAGTGTTTGTCTATGCAAACATTCCAAATGTATATTATTTACCATTTAGAAAATATTTATTACATGTGGTTGGTGCTCAATAAATATTTGCTAAATGGTAAATAATAAACATTTTGGAATGTTTGCACAAACACAGACTATTTCTAATATAACATTCTAAATTACTAAATTACTTTTAATGACAAATATGTCATTCATCTTTTGATAAGAGACTTGAATGACTTTTCAAGGCAGATACTCTTGTCTGCAAGCTTATATAGTATGGAAGTTATATTGACTTAGTTATCTTGGGATTCCAATAAAACTTCTTTCAGTAAATATATCTGAAAGTTCATAAATAATTATAGCTAATGCTAAAATAGTGCTTGCTGCTTTGAATGCTCTACATATGTTAGTTCCTAAAATCCTCTAACAGCCATGACATAGGTAGTTCTTATCCCATTTTACAAATAAAGAAGCCTAGGCACAGAAAGTGTATAATGTATGGAAGATCATCCAGTTAACAAAAGACAGAGCTAGGATTCAGCAGTTTGATCTGGATGCATGCTCTTAACCACTACCTTGTACACGCTTTTTAGTATATGAAAGAGGAAAGCTGGAGTTTATGGTTGGGGAAATCTCAGTGTTTTCTGTTACTTGCACTTTCTATCTACAGTGAGAATATAGCACTGCTGTGGTTATTTAAAGTGCCCAAATTATCTTCTCTAAAAATTCAAGGAAAAAAAAAAATCAAAGGTTAATTGCTCAAGCCACAGAAATCTCAAAGCATTAGTAAAGAATTATCATTGGCTACTCCTTTTCTCCCCATCATAATGAGCTTATTTATATACACATTGCACCACGTTGGATTTTCAAAATATCCTTGCAGTTCATCCAGGAATACATTTCCATAATAAAAGTAATTAGCTTGTAGAATCTTTTTCTAAGAGAAAGTAGCAAAATCGTTATAGCTTTGGGCATGGATAACCTCACCTGTCTAGGAATGTTTCTGAGGGAAAATCCTGGATGAACCAATCCCATGACCACAGCTTCTCCATTTCTAGTTTGTGTAGCTCTTTTCAAAATGATAAGGACTTCTCATCAGGTCCTGCCCATTGGGTTCCTTTCTGAGACAGATATTTTTTGAAACTAGTTCCAGATGTCCAGTGAATTTGAGAAGTGGATTTACTCTGATCTATAATTTTGTACAATACACTGGAGTTTTTGCCAGATCCATCTGGGAAAACAAGTTGATGGTACTTCCAGATTTCAAAAGCAGGTGTGAAATAAATGAACACTTACAGGGTGATGAACAGCTAAGCTAAGCTCTCAGAGGACCATGATTTACCACTAAGCGTCACATGTCAGGAACCTGTGCAAACTTAGGCTGCGTATTTCAAGTATGTCTGCAAATATCTAGTTGTGTATCCTGCCAATTTTGCTCCATTTTCTGGTGTAAATGACAGCTGTGCTGTGGATTTGACTGAATTGCATTGCATTCTTTTTTCATACTAGCAATTTTGGATTTCAGAAAAGTGAAGGTGTTGAAAACAGTTCACAGACTAAATTTTTTTCATTAACATTTTTAAAGAGCAAAGGGCTTGACATTTCTCCTGAAGCAGCTGTTTTAAATCACAATTGATTGCCTTGAAATCTAGTATTGGAAATAAACAGAACTCCTATCTCACCAATGTTCAAGCTAGGAATGAGCAGAGATTCTCAGACAACCAGGTTTATTCTTAATTCCTAAAGAACTCACTAACCCTTGTGCTTTATTGGTAATCCATTGACCTAACATCACTGGTTATCTCCATCTCGCATTCTTTTGAGAGTAGATAGACTATAAATCCCAAACATTTTTTAAAGTTCCTTTGCAGTATAATTCTCAGTCCATGAAACAGACACTTCATCACTGGGTCTCAGCATTTCATTTCTCCTTTCCAATCTCCAGTTTGGATTCATGACCTTCTGGGAAATCTGAGCCTAAACTCTGCTTCTGAGATTGAGCATGTGACTTAGGCTAAGCCAATCAGAACATTTCAGTCCTTTGGCCAATCATATGCCTTAGCCAGAGTTTGTGGCAATGTGGGAGTGTGAGCTTTGAAACTTGCAAATGTTTGGTTGCTTTGAAGAAAGTCAACCTGAAAAAGAAGCCAATAATTGAAGGACAGAGTTGAGAAACTCAGGCAGCAAAAGAAGCCAGGTTACTGATAACATCAAGATAACATGTGGGGCCTGCAGCTAAGCCCATTCCACAACTACTAAGCCTGTGCTCTGGAGCCGGTGAGCAGCAACTCCTGAGCCAAAATACCACAGCTACTGAAGTCCTGGCACCTAGAACTTCTAGATCATAATCTCTAGAGCCTGCCCTACCTCAACACTTCTCATTTTTATAAGCCAGTGAATTCCTTTTTTTAGATGTGAGTTGTGGCTTTTGTGACATGTCATTTAAAATGTGTTCAGAAATAGTCTCTTGCAAGGCATCAAATGGTACATTTAAGAGGCATTTTCTTAATATTGGAGCCCTATCTTCCCCATTTTATGAAGTAGGAGGCTTTCAGCTACAACCTTAGAAAAATTTTATACAAGTGGTTTAAACAGTAAGATCCAGGACCACAGTGTTATTCGGATGTGAATCGTTCCCCCTGAAGTTATGCAGTATAGGAGCTCTGACAAGTCTATTTATAATATCACATAATGAAAACTTCAGAAGTGGGCCTGATGCAAGGTCAATTAATTTAACAGCTCAACAAGATGGCGAAAGACCTAGATTCCTTCTCTTTCCATTTTGTGGCCTGAGTGGGTTGGCTCCTCCCTTGTAGTCCCAAGACGGCTGACAAAGAGGAAGATTTTCTCTCAGAAGGGCCCTGCAGACTTTGCCTATATGTCATTGTCCAGAACTGGGTCATCCACCTACATAAAAGCAGAGATAAACCAGAATGGGCAAAGTATAGCTTATATTTGGGGGCTCAGGAGGAATCCCACCTTCCCTATGTACATTGCCATCTGATAATCTGAGAAAAAAATTAATGTTTTTAAAAGACTGCATTGACTTAAGACTTAAGTCTTTGCATAAGACTTGAAGCAAATTCTAACAAACAATAACTTAAGAAGTGACAAATGGGAGAAATAGAAAACATTAGAGAAGGAAAGGAAAATTAATGTATATTTTCCAGTTGACATTTTCTTAATTGTTTAGGGTTTGTTTTTGTAAAGAAAAGGAAACTGAACTAAAGCAAAATGGGAATAGAGAAAGGGGAGCAATAAAAATATTTTTCAAAATGTGTATATGCCTGCTATATAAAACCAGCCAAATATAAGTGATATCTATGCTTTCAAAGATGCTACTATTCATATAACATTTATTAATTTTCAGGTTTTTAATACCAACAATCTTTCTTTATAGAAATTACGTTTGACATGCCTCATTTTTAATCAGTATTAAATTACTCTAGCAATAATTAAAGTCATGCTCTTGGTTTCTGTGAATGTTCTGGCGTATCAGTTCTATTATTTTGATTAGTATGGTGGTTCTCCTGCTGGCCCAGAATGGTATCTAGTAACAGAGAATTTGGCTTTGGCTTAATATTTAATACTTCTACTTTTCTAATAGCTTGCTCTCAGACCCTGCTTATTTCAATACACATCTCCTGCCTTTTTGTTGTTTTGTTGTTTGCAAAGTGATTTGCAAACTCTATAGGGAAAAATTGATCTAGTATAAAGAAAGTCTATAATTATCACAGTATATAATAATAATAATTCTATTGTGGCTTCTTTTTGATGTAAGTCTGCTTATATTTGTTAATTAAAAGTTTAATAACTATGTTGCAAATTGTTGCTTCTGGGATGCACCATTTTCTAGTGTCACATCCTCTACATTTATGTCTTTTTGATGGGGTTAAATTGTGGCATATTTCTCAGTGTCCACATATACTGGATGGATCTAAAACTGTTTCTACAGTAATCATAGGTGTAGCTTTTCAATGGCATTTTAAATTGATGTTCAACTGGAAAAAAATCTAAGATAGTGGTTGTGATAGCCCCTAAGATAACCCCAAATAATTCCTTCCTTCTGGTATTCACAAACCTGTACAGTCCCTCCCTTCGAGTGTAGGCTGCATCCAATGGCTTGCTTGTAATGAATAGGATATGGCAAAAGTAATGAGATGCCACTCCTGAAACTGGGTTGCAAAAGACTCTGGGGAAAGCTAGCTACCATGTTGTGAGTACCCAGTGGAGAGGACTACTTGGCCAAGAACTGAGGGAGGACTTCTGCCCATAGCCAGCGAGTAAGGGAAGCTCCTCACCCCAACAACCCACAAGGAACTAAATACTACCAATGACCACATGAGAAAGCATGAAAGTAGATTATCCCCATCAAGCCCTTAGATATCACCCTAACTTCAACTTGAGCCAGAGCTACGCTGCTAAACTGCACCCAGATATCTGACCCAGAGAAATGTGATAATGAACATGTTTTCAGCCTATAAATTCTGAATCAACTTATACATAACCAATATAGTGGCCATATCAGTCCTTCTATCCCCTAAAAAAACTGGACTGAGAATATTTGGAAATGGTCTATCAACTCTGAAAAAAAAGGAGAGTGCTTCAAGATTTTCAACTCGTTTTTTGAAGTAGCCCCGTTCCCTTCATTTTAGTGGAGAGGTAGGGGGTAGAGCTATTTCAAATTCTAAAAGATGATGCTGTGAAAGTGCTATACTCAATATGCTAGCAAATTTGGAAAACTCAGCGGTGGCCACAGGACTGGAAAAGGGCAGTTTTCATTCTAATCCCAAAGAAAGACAACGCCAAAGAATGTTCAAACTACCACACAATTGCACTCATCTCACACACTAGTAGCATAATGCTCAAAATTCTCCAAGCCAGGCTTCAGCAATACATGAACCATGAACTTCCAGATGTTCAAGCTGGTTTTAGAAAAGGCAGAGGAACCAGAGATCAAATTGCCAACATCTGATGGATCACTGAAAAAGCAAGAGAGTTCCAGAAAAACATCTATTTCTGCTGGATTGACTACGCCAAAGCCTTTGACTGTGTGGATCACAATAAACTGTGGAAAAATCTGAAAGAGATGGGAATACCAGACCATCTGACCTGCCTCTTGAGAAACCTGTATGCAGATCAGGAAGTAACAGTTAGAACTGGACATGGAACAACAGACTGGTTCCAAATAGGAAAAGCAGTACATCAAGGCTGTATACTGTCACCCTGCTTATTTAACCTATATGCAGAGTACATCATGAGAAACGCTGGGCTGGATGAAACACAAGCTGGAATCAAGACTGCCGAGAAATATCAATAACCTCAGATATGCAGATGACACAACCCTTATGGCAGAAAGGGAAGAAGAACTAAAGAACCTCTTGATGAAAGTGAAAGAGGAGAGTGGAAAAGTTGGCTTAAAGCTCAACATGCAGAAAACGAAAATCATGGCATCTGGTCCCATCACTTCATGGCAAATAGAGAAACAGTGGAAAAAGAGACAAACTATTTTTGGGGGGCTCCAAAATCACTGCAGATGGTGACTGCAGCCATGAAATTAAAAGACACTTACTCCCTGGAAGGAAAGTTATGACCAACCTAGACAGCATATTAAAAAGCAGAGACATTACTTTGCCAACAAAGGTCCATCTAGTCAATGCTATGGTTTTTCAGTAGTCATGTATGGGTGTGAGAGATGGACTATAAAAAAAGCTGAGCGCCGAAGAACTGATGCTTTTGAACTATGGTGTTGGAGAAGACTCTTGAGAGTTCCTTGGACTGCAAGGAGATCCAACCAGTCCATCCTAAAGGACATGAGTCCTGGGTGTTCGTTGGAAGGACTGATGTTGAAGCTGAAACTCCAATACTTTGGCCACCTGATGCGAAGAGCTGACTCATTTGGAAAGACCCTGATGCTGGGAGAGATTGAGGGCAGGAGGAGAAGGGGATGACAGAAGATGAGAAAGTTGGATGGCATCACCAACTCAGTGGACGTGGGTTTGGGTAAACTCCAGGAGTTGGTGATGGACAGGGAGGCCTGGTGTGCTGCAGTTCATGGGGTTGCAAAGAGTCGGACAAGACTGAGCATCTGAACTGAACTGAACTGAACAGAGGGCGTGGAGGGAAACCATAGAATAACTCTCTGACTTCACTACCATGTAATCTGTCCATCATTAGTGTCTTAGTGTTTGTTAAGTGTACTGCAGTCTGTTTTTCATTGCCTTACATTAAAGAATATAAATACAATAAAATTAATACTGAAATAGAAAATCAAGGCCATAAGAGGGAGAGTGAGCTGTTGTTCTTTTGGAGTGGGATGGTAGTTTGCAGAATAATGAATGGCCCTTCCCCCAAAGCTATTCACATCCTAATCCCTAGGATCTGTGAATGTGTAAAGTTACACAGCAATTGGAAATTAAGATTGTAGATAGAATTAGATCTGCTAGTTATATTAACTGACCTTAAAGTAAAATAAGACTAACCTGGATTATCCAGGTGAGCCCAATGTAATCACCAAAGTCCTTAAATGGGGAACAAGAAGACAGAAGAGTCAGAAATGCAAGGCAGGCTAGTAATTTCAAACTCCTGCAATTTTCTGTCCTTCCAGGATTGGCTAACCATGTGTTTCGAAAGGCTGAGATTTGTATGCAGGAAGGTCCCCAGAAAGGTGATGCCTGATGGCAGTGCTTGACATGGGTTCCCTCCTCTGAGAGGCTCAGCTCAGGCTCCAGATCCTCACACCCCACCCACTCACCAAAGCAAAAACCTCATCACAAAGCAAATCACACATACCCATACGTCTCAGAAGAAATTTAGTGATGAGTTTTGCTCCCTAGCAAGCCTCCTTGGAGGTCTCATACCCACACCCATCACCTTCTAAAAGTGTTCAGACTCATTTCCTTTTCTGGGCTTCCTCCCCTCCAGCCACACTGGCCTCTTTGCTGTTCCTCAAACAACCCTGCAATTTCCTCAAGTTCCTGGCTTGTAGCCTTTCTGCTTTTGTTTCCTCTTTCTGATATGTTCTTCCGCAGGGGTTCTGCTCCTTTAATTTTTTTTTTTTTTTAATAATTAATTAATTTTAATTTGGCTGCACTGGGTCTTGGTTACAGCATACGTGATCTATTTCCTTGATCAGAGATGGAACCTGGGCCCCCTGCATTGGGAATATGGAGTTTTAACGACTTGATGACCAAGGAAGTCCCTTTTTTTTTTTTTTTTTTTTTTTTTTTTACTATTTTTAGGTCTCTGCTCAAAGTTATCCTAGTAGAAAATTCTTCTCTCCATCCTGTGTAAAATGCTCTTCCCCACCACTCCACCCCCTTAATCTGCTTTGTCAGTTCAGTTCAGTCACTCATTCGTGTCCAACTTTGCAACCCCATGGACTACAGCACACCAGGCCTCCCTGTCTATCACCAACTCCCGGAGTTTACCCAAACTCATGTCCATTGAGTCAGTGATGCCATCCAACCATTTCATCCTCTGCCGTCCCCTTCTTCTCCTGCCCTCAATCTCTCCCAGCATCAGGGTCTTTTCAAGTGAGTCAGCTCTTCGCATCATGTGGTCAAAGTATTGGAGTTTCAGCTTCAACATCAGTCCTTCCAATGAACACCCGGGACTGATCTCCTTTAGGATGGACTGGTTGGATCTCCTTGCAGTCCAAGGGACTCTCAAGAGTCTTCTCCAACACATCAGTTCAAAAGCATCAATTCTTCAGTGCTCAGCTTTCTTTATAGTCCAACTCTCACATGCATACGTGACTACTGGAAAAACCATAGCATTGACTAGATGGACTTTGTTGGCAAAGTAATGTCTCTGCTTTTTAATATGCTGTCTAGGTTGGTCATAGCTTTTCTTCCAAGGAGTAAGCATCTTTTTATTTCATGGCTGCAATCACCATCTGCAGCGATTTTGGAGCCCCCAAAAATAAAATCTGTTTCCACTGTTTCTCCATCTATTTGCCATGAAGTGATGGGACCAGATGCCATGATCGATCTCAGTTTTCTGAATGTTGAGCTTTGAGCCAACTTTTTCACTCTCCTCTTTCACCCCCATAAAGAGGCTCCTTAGTTCCTCCTCACTTTCTGCCATAAGGGTGGTGTCATCTGCATATCTGAGGTTATTGATAGTTCTCCCGGCAGTCTTGATTCCAGCTTGTGCTTCATCCAGCCCAGTGTTTCTTATGATGTTCTCCGCATATAAGTTAAGTAAGCACAGTGACAATATACAGCCTTGACTGTTTATTGGTTCCTTTCCCAATGTGGAACCAATCTGTTGTTCCATGTCCAATTCTAACTGTTGCTTCCTGACCTGCATACAGGTTTCTCAAGAGGCAGGTCAGGTGGTCTGGTATGCCCATCTGTTTCAGAAGTTTATTGTGATCCACACAGTCAAAGGCTTTGGCACAGTGAATAAAGCAGAAATAGATGTTTTTCTGGAACTCTCTTGCTTTTTCAGTGATCCATTGGATGTTGGCAATTTGATCTGGTTCCTCTGCCTTTTCTAAAACCAGCTTGAACATCTGGAAGTTCATGGTTCATGTATTGCTGAAGCCAGGCTTAGAGAATTTTGAGCATTACTTTACTAGCGTGTGAGATGAGTGAAATTGTGCAGTAGTTTGAACATTCTTTGGCATTGCCTTTCTTTAGGATTGGAGTGAAAACTGCCCTTTTCCAGTCCTGTGGCCACTGCTGAGTTTTCCAAATTTGCTGGCATATGGAGTGCAGCATTTTCACAGCATCATCTTTTAGGATTTGAAATAGCTCAACTGGAATTCCATCACCTCCACTAGCTTTGTTCATAGTGATACTTACTAAGGCCCACTTGACTTCACATTCCAGGTTGTCTGGCTCTAGGTGAGTGATCATTTCATTGTGATTATCTGGGTCATGAAGATCTTTTTTGTACGGCTCTTCTGTGTATTCTTGCCACCTCTTCTTAATATCTTCTGCTTCTGTTAGGCCCTTACGATTTCTGTCCTTTATTGAGCCCATCTTTTCATGAAATGTTCCCTGGTATCTCTAATTTTCTTGAAGAGATCTCTAGTCTTTCCCATTCTATTGTTTTCCTCTATTTCTTTGCACTGATCACTGAGGAAGGCTTTCTTATCTCTCTTTAGTATTCTTTGGAACTCTGCATTCAAATGGGTATATCTTTCCTTTTCTCCTTTGCTTTTCGCTTCTCTTCTTTTCTCAGCTATTTGTAAGGCCTCCTCAGACAACCATTTACCTTTTTTGCATTTCTTTTTCTTGGGGATGGTCTTGATCCCTGTCTCCTCTACAATGTCATGAACCTCCATCCATAGTTCATCAGGCACTCTGTCTATCAGATCTAGTCCCTTAAATCTATCTTCTCCCTTGCACTGTATAATCATAAGGGATTTGATTTAGGTCACACCTGAATGGTCTAGTGGTTTTCCCTACTTTCTTCAATTTAAGTCTGAATTTGGCAATAAGGAGTTCATGACCTGAGCCACAGTCAGTTCCCAGTCTTCTTGTTGCTGCGTATATAGAGCTTCTCCATCTTTGGCTGCAAAGAATATAATCAATCTTTTTGGTATTGACCATCTGGTGATGTCCATGTGTAGAGTCTTCTCTTGTGTTTTGGAAGTGGGTGTTTGCTATGACAAGCGCCTTCTCTTGGTAGAACTCTATTAGCTTTTGCCCTGCTTCATTCTGTACTCCAAGGCCAAATTTGTCTGTTACTGCAGGTGTTTCTTGACTTCCTACTTTTGCATTCCAGTCCCCTATAATGAAAAGCACATCTTTTTGGGGTGTTAGTCTGCTTTACTCTTGTTCATAGCTCTTGTCACTCCTGCATTTTCTGTATCTACTCTGTATTGTCTACGACTCCCACTAGAATGTAGTCTCTGCGGGAGCTGGGACTCTGGTATTTTGTTCACTACTTATCCTCAGCATCTAGGACCATGATAGGCACACAGGAAGCATGCAGTGAATTTTAGTGAATAAATGAATGAATGCTTTCCAACTACCTATAATCCTCTGCCAGAGAAGTTTTCATAAATCATTTTGTTACACTGTCACAGATGTATGTACAGTCCAGTCATCTGGAGAGTTTTCTGGTACCTGGGAAGCTCTTTGGGGCCCTCTGCTTGTTTTTTTTTTTTTTGATTGGTCTGGATCTCAGTAGTGGACTAGTGGTTTGCAGGTTTCTCTTGCAATCCATGGAGAACAGGCTCTACTGAGCTTCAGTCTTTGTTGCACACAAGCTTAGCTTTCCTGCAGTGTGTGGGGTCTTAGTTCCCCAGCTAGGGATTGAACCCGTCCCTTTTTTATTGAAGGACTGATTCTTAACCACTGGACCACCATGGAAGTGGCATGATTGGACTTTGAGTAGCCACAGATTTGACCTGTGTATACTTATTAGAGAGTCAGTAACATCTCTTCCATCCCCCAGAACTTTACATCTTCCAGTTTGAATAGAGTTCTCTCATAAATAATAGGTTTCAGTGCTGTTGTTTTCATATTTATTTTAGCCCTAATTGTTCAAAGGATAAGCAAGTTCAACATATAAAAACTAAATTAAGCAGCTATGCTCCATTCCATCTCCAAACTCATCCCTCTACTGCCTACAACTCCCAAGGGGGCTCCACAAACTCCCTGCTTTTCTGAGATCACACAGCATGAAGACACATGTCTCCAGGCATATGTTATTCTTACTAATCCCTCAATTCAGGGCTCAATAACAATAGTCTCCTGAGCATTGCCTACAGTGAGCATTTATTACTGATTTACTGCTTATCAGAATCATGGAAATATGTCTAGAGGGTAAGAATTTACAGAGTTCTCCTGCCCGTTTCTTTTGGCAGAGAAGTCCTCTGATCTCAGTGATCCAGGGTCTGCTAATCCTTTCTCAGATTCCACAATAGCTGCCAAAAGGCTTATGATGTCTGAATTCAGGAAGCATGAATGAGACAATATCATTAATGAAATGAAAGTTCTACATAGGTTATTTTCTTTCTGTCACAGAAGTTGCACTTGGTTATTGTAAAAAAATATTTTTTTTTTCCATCAAACAATACAGAAGTGAATGAAATAAGTATGACCCACTTCACCAGTTTGAGGTACAACTACAGTAACATCTCTTTTATTTTCCCATAATCACTCACAGGTGCCCCCTAAGATGTGGCAGGAAGCCCACATCTTACTGAAGCTTCCTTTCCTTCTTGTCCTTTGTCCAAGAACCCTGGGCTCACTCAGAAATATCATACCTGCTGCTTCCAAACAGGACACTATCACCAGTGAATAGCTGACCTCTTTTTTCAGCTGATTTTCACAAGTAGTTGCTCCCCAGGATGGCTGTGACAGTAGCAGTGTGCTGCCCTTGAAGATCCATGCTCTTTTTAAAATTTGTTTATTTATTTATTCCTTCAGTCTTCCTGGTGGCTTAGATGATAAAGAATCCACCTGTAATGTGGAAGACACAGGTTCAGTCCCTGGGTTGGGAAGATCCCCTGGAGGAGGGCATAGCAACCCACTGCAGTATTCTTGCCTGGAGAATCCCCAAGGACAGAGGAGCCTGGTGGGCTGAGGTCTGTGGGGTTGCACAGAGTTGGACAGGACTGAGTGACTAAGCACAGCACAGCATTTATTTATTAGGCTGCACCAGGTCTTATTTGTGGCATGCAAACTCTTCGTTGAGGTATATGGGATCTAGTTCCCTGACCAGGGATTGAACCCAGGCACCTTGCATTGGGACCTTGCATTGTCTTAGCCACTGGACCACCAGGGAAGTCCCAAAGATCCACAGTCTGGATAAAGTCCCCGGGGTCCCTGTATCGTTCCCCAGCAACGTGCACATTCTCCTGACTTACAAGGGACCAAATGTGGTCATTCAGGCAGGGAGGAAAGACTCAAACAAGAGCCACTCCATAGAGGAAATCCTACCATGGGCCCACAGATGCCTGACATTCCATTCTAATGAGTTTTCTTTGAAATTACATGTTTTAATTTTGTGTTCTTACAGATGTTATTCTGAGGAGAAATCCCTGGCCATCCAGTGTTTAAGGACTTGGCACTTTCCCTGCCAAGGCCTGGGTTTGACCCCTGGTTGGGGAACTAAGATCCTGCATGCTGCCTGGCACAGTTTTGATGGCAAAAGTGCTGTCTTGTGAACAGAAGAAGATCAAAGAGTTTTTAGCCAAAATATGTATGGAGAAAAGTATCCTGGAGGTGAGTGAGACAATTAGTTAATAAATATATCAATTTCCTAGATTGTTCTATTGTTGGGGGCATGTCTTATGCTTCTTTTGCATGGTTTTGCTGCTAAGCAAGCTTACTTGGTTTTGTGGTTAAGCAAATATGCTCTCTTGAGTAGTCATTAACTTACAGGGGTCTTCTATAATTTTTATACTTGCAATATCCTAGGGGGATTAGCCATTTAATCACTTATTTGTCCCTCTACTCTGCCCTTATCTGTTTGTGGTACATGTTAACAAAAACTTTGCTCCAAAGATTATATTTTCTAAGATTGTCTCCTATTACATCAATGTTTTCACTTTTCTATATAAATCTTTCAAGTTCTTCATAACTACTTAATACATGATATAAAGTAGTGATATATGTATTTCCTTGGATATTTTAATATATATTTCAAATGGCTATCAAATTTAGATAGCACTATATATTGAACAATTTGTGTATTCTTCCACTGACTAGAAATATGGAAATATAGTATCTTTATCGTATTCTTTTTATATATATGACTAATATTTAAATATAATTTCTGAGTTCACTTTGTACTGATTCTTAGGTTAGTACTAAACTGTTTAATAACTAGAATTTTAAATATAGCAATATTTGATATAGGGCAAGTCCCTCATCTTTAATCTTTATTTTCAAAATATTTATGTTTTAATAAGTTAACTTATTCCTCCAAAGGAACTTTAGAATGCATATTTCTTGCCTCTTCTCCACATCCCCCCACACTTTTTTTGAGGTTTGGGCAAAGACATCATTGAATTTTGGGTGGAGAATTGTTATAGTTAGCAATGTTGAACATCCTCATTTGGGAGTATGATATATTTCTCAAATTAGTTGTCTTCTTTTACTTATTCATTTATTTATTTATTTTTGGCCACACTGCATGGCCCATGGCAGTGAAAGTGTGGAGTCCTAATCACTGAATCAGCAAGTAATTCCCTTGTCTTCTTCTAAATTCAATATATTTATGTCTTAGATATTCCTTGGTTTAAGTTTATTCCTAGGTATTTTATAGATTGTTCTCAGGGTTTTTTTCCCCCACTATGCTTTCTTAGGAATTATAGCTCACAAAAGCTATTGCGTAACTAATATTGGTTTGTGCGTACATGTGTGTGTGTGTGTGTGTGTGTGGTCTTATTCTAAACTTCATCAATTTTTGTGTTAATGTTATGGCAGCCATTTGTGCTAGATATGTTTATCACTATAATGCCTATTTGGTTCATGTGGCCATGCTATAGAGTCAGTTTTTTAAAAACATTTCTTTCATGTCTAGATATCTGATCTATTTATTGGTCTATTTTTTTTTACTGTAAGTTCTTTTAGTAATTCTTGTCTAATATGTTTTTAAATTGACTGCCAGATATTCCTAAGTATATACCCAGATTATATCATTTGCAAAAAGTGATTTTGCTTTTCCTTTCTGATGCATGTTTTTTGTCTATTTTTCTAATTACATTGACTGGAACATTCAGGAGAATGTTAAAAATAGCAAAAATGATAGATAACGCTAGTTTCTAAACTTTACAGAAATAAGTGTCGTCTAATATTTCACTCAAGTACGATGTGTGTTTTTGATTCCTGAAACATAACTTTGATCTCATTAATCAAAGACAACAATTAGTTGTCTTCCCCTAGTTAACAGAGTCGATGTTAAGTTTCTTTGTTTTTTTGAGTGCACTGCAAGGCTTGCGGGACATTGGTTCCCCAACAAAGGACTGAACCCAGACCACCTCAGTAAAAGCACAGAGTCTTAACTGGAATGCCTGGAATACCTCAGAGTTGATTTTAGGAGTCAGAAATTAATATTTAATTTTATCAAATGTATTTTTTTCACCTATAGGGAAAATTATTATTTTTTCTTTAATTTGTTGACTATAATAATTAATTTTTTAATATTGAAGCATTCTTACTCTCCCTTAAACATTCTTACTTCCTTGTAGCATGTAGGATCTTAGTTCCCTGACCAGGGATTGAACCCACATACCCTGCATTGGAAGGTAGATTCTTAACCACTGTCCCACCAGGGAAGTCCCTCTGGCCAACTCTTTAAATTGCAATCTTCACATCATCCCTATCCCACTCTTTTATTTTCTTCTGTGACACTTAACCTGCTAACACACAATATAACTTATTTTGTTTTTTAATGTATATCTTGCTCCACTGGAAAAACGGCTCAAGAGATTGTTTTTTCTCCCCTTTAGCTTTATCCTCCCCATGAGAACTGAAACCTGGTTCTAAGCCTCAGCTTCAGAAGGTTGGGTTTTTGAATTGTTAAGGATGTGCCTTTGATTAATCACCTGGCCCTAAAACTTTCCAAGGGACATGCAAGCAGGGAAAATGTAAAGAATAATGATTTCCAGACCCTTGACTTCCAGAGGTACTCTTTCCCAAAACTGATGTATCAGAGAATGTGCCTGTGTTCACATCAGCCTTTCACCCACTTTTTACATACAGGCACACCTCTCAACCACACCAAGTCTTCAGCTCAGTTCAGTCGCTCAGTCATGTCCGACTCTTTGAGACCCCATGGGCTGCAGCATGCCAGGCCTCCCTATCCTTCACCATTTTCCGCAACTTGCTCAAACACATGTCCATCAAGTCAGTGATGCCATCCAACAACCTCATCCTCTGTCGTCCCCTTCTCCTCCTGCCCTCAATCTTTCCCAGCATCAGGGCCTTTCCCAATGAGTCAGTTCTTCACATCAGGTGGCCAAAGTATTGGAACTTCAGCTTCAGCATTAGTCTTTCCAGAGAATATTCAGGACTAATTTCCTTTAGGATGGACTAGTTGGATCTCCTTGCAGTCCAAGGGATTCTCAAGTCTTCTCCAACACCACAGTTCAAAAGCATCAGTTCTTTGGCATGTAGCTTTCTTTATAGTCCAACTCTCACATCCATACATGACAATGGAAAAACCATAGCTTTGACTAGACGGACTTTTGTCAGCAAAGTAATGTCTCTACTTTTTAATACATTGTCTATGTTGGTCATAGCTTTTCTTCCAAGGAACAAGCATCTTTTAATTTCATGGCTGCAATCACCATCTGCAGTGATCTTGGAGCCGAAGAAAATAAAGTCTGTCACTGTTTCCATTGTTTCCCCATCTATTAGTCATGAAGTGATGGATACCAAGTCTTGCAGTGAAGCCTTTCTTGGAGTGTAAAAACCCAAAAGGGGCTAAGCAAAGGAGCAGACTCCTTTAATGGTTAATCAGGATATAACAAACACTTAGAGTTTCTTGTGCTTCCTAGCTTTATACATATATTTTTTTTGAGAGTAAAACTTTGTGTGACAAATAGCATTTTGGCCTTAGATTCTGTTATGAAGTAGTATGATAATGGGAGTACTAAAAATTCTCATGTAAGGACTGCCTCTTCCATTCTCTGCCTACTCCCAAATAAATAAATACATACATAAATAAACATTATTATGGAACAATCCATGAAAACAAAGCAAAGAGAGAAACAAGATGTATTGAATGCTTTAAAAAAATGTCCTCCCCCACATGTTTAAACACAAAGTATTCTTTTTTTTCTTTTTTGAATTTTTTAAAAATTAATTTATTTTCAATTGGAGGCTAATTACTTTACAATATTGTAGTGGTTTTTGCCATACACTGACATGAATCGGCCATGGGTGTACATGTGTCCCCATCCTGAACCCCCCTCCCGCCTCCCTCCCCATCCCATCCCTCAGGGTCATCCCAGTGCACCAGCCCTGAGCACCCTGTCTCATTCATCGAACCTGGACTGGCGATCTGCTTCACATAAGATAATATACATGTTTCAGTGCTATTCTCTCAAATCATCCCACCCTCGCCTTCTCCCAGATTCCAAAAGTCTGTTCTGTACATCTGTGTCTCTTTTGCTGTCTTGCATATGGGGTCATCATTACCATCTTTCTAAATTCCATATATATGCATTAGTATACTGTATTGGTCTTTATCTTTCTGGCTTACTTCACTCTGGATAATAGGCTCCAGTTTCATCCACCTCATTAGAACTGATTCAAATGCATTCTTTTTTAATGGCTGAGTAATATTCCGTTATGTATATGTACCACAGCTTCCTTATCCATTCGTCTGCTGATGGGCATCTAGGTTGCTTCCATGTCCTGGCTATTATAAACAGTGCTGCGATGGACATTGGGGTGCACGTGTCTCTTTCAATTCTGGTTTCCTCGGTGTGTATGCCCAGCAGTGGGATTGCTGGGTCATATGGCAGTTCCATTTCCAGTTTTTTAAGGAATCTCCACACTGTTCTCCATAGTGGCTGTACTAGTTTGCATTCCCAGCAACAGTGTAAGAGGGTTCCCTTTTCTCCACACCCTCTCCAGCATTTATTGCTTGTAGACTTTTGGATAGCAGTCATTCTGACCGGCGTGAGATGGTACCTCATTGTGTTTTGATTTGCATTTCTCTGATAATGAGTGATGTTGAGCATCTTTTCATGTGTTTGTTAGCCATCTGTATGTCTTCTTTGGAGAAATGTCTGTGTAGTTCTTTGGCCCATTTTTTGATTGGGTCGTTTATTTTTCTGGAATTGAGCTGCAGGAGTTGCTTGTGTATTTTTGAGATTAACTATTAACACAAAGCATTCTTTTCAGATATCCTAGTATTGTCTCCCAGGATTCATAATTATTAAGAAAAGCACCTTAAAACATGCCAAAGCTGAATAGATTAATGGATTAGATAATAGATAATGGCAATTATCTATTGCCAAGTAACAAATTCTAGAATTTGTTGCTATACAACAAAAACTAGAATTCCAGTTGAGCTATTTCAAATCCTAAAAGATGATGCTGTGAAAATGCTGCACTCACGGAGAAGGAAATGGCAACCCACTCCAGTATTCTTGCCTGGGAAATCCATGGACGGAGAGCCTGGCGGGCTGCAGTCCATGGGGTGGCAAAGAGTTGGACCTGACTTAGCCACTAAACCACCACCACCTCCACCAGCACATCTGCTGTTCTCTGGCCTTCAGACTTGAAGGGAGGGGAAAAAAAAGAAAAAAAAAGAAAATGCTGCACTCAATGTGCCAGCAAATTTGGAAAACTCAGCAGTGGCCACAGGACTGGAAAAGGGCAGCTTTCATTCCAATCCCAAAAAAGGCAGTCCCAAAGAATGCTCAATCTACCACACAATTGCACTCATCTCACACGCTAGTAAGGTAATGCTCAAAATTCTCCAAGCCAGGCTTCAGCAATATGTGAACCATGAACTTCCAGATGTTCAAGCTGATTTTATTTTTGGTTTTCTTTTTTTTTTTTTTTTCAAGCTGGTTTTAGAAAAGGCAGAGGAACCAGAGATCAAATTGCCAACATCCGTTGGATTATCGAAAAAGCAAGAGAGTTCCAGAAAAACATCTATTTCTCTGCTTTATTCACTATGCCAAAGCCTTTGACTGTGTGGATCACAATAAACTGTGGAAAATTCTGAATGAGATGGGAATACCAGACCATCTGACATGCCTCTTGAGAAATCTGTATGCAGGTCAGGAAGCAACAGTTAGAACTGGACATGGAACAACAGACTGGTTCCAAATCAGGAAAGGAATCTGTCAAGGCTGTATATTGTTACCCTGCTTCTTTTACTTATATGCAAACTACATCATGAGAAACACTGGGCTGGATGAAGCACAAGGTAGAATCAAGATTGCCAGGAGAAATATCAATAACCTCAGATATGCAGATGACACCACCCTTATGGCAGAAAACGAGGAAGAACTAAAGAGCCTCTGATGAAAGTAAAAGAGGAGAGTGAAAAAGTTGACTTAAAGCTCAACATTCAGAAAACTAAGATCATGGCATCCAGTCCCATCACTTCATGGCAAATAGATGGGGAAACAATGGCGGACTATAATTTTTTGGGCTCCAAAATCACTGCAGATGGTGACTGCAGCCATGAAATTAAAAGACGCTTACTTCTTGGAAGAAAAGTTATGACCAACCTAGACAGCATATTAAAAAGCAGAGACATTACTTTGCCAACAAAGGTCCATCTAGTTAAGGCTATGGTTTTTCCAGTGGCCATGTATGAATGTGAGAGTTGGACTATAAAGAAAGCTGAGCACCGAAGAATTGATACTTTTGAACTGTGGTGTTGGAGAAGACTCTTGAGAGTCCCTTGGACTGCAAGGAGATCCAACCAGTCCATCCTAAAGGAGGTCAGTCCTGGGTGTTCATTGGAAGGACTGATGTTGAAGCTGAAACTCCAATACTTTGGCCACCTGATGTGAGGAACTGACTCATGTGAAAAGACCCTGATGCTGGGGAAGATAGAGGGCAGGAGGAGAAGGGGGCGACAGAGGATGAGGTGATTGGATGGCATCACCGACTCAATGAACATCAATTTGAGTAAACTCCAGGAATTGGTGATGGACAGGGAGGCCTGGCGTGCTGTGGTCCATGGGGTTGCCAAGAGTCGGACACAACTGAGCGACTGAACTGAACACATACAACAAATTACTACTAACTTAGCTGCTTAAACCAACACTTATTTATGATTTCACAGTTGCTTTGGGTCAGGGCTCTGGTCAGAGTTCCACTGAGTCTTCTGCTTGGAGTCTCACAAGGTTGCAATCAAGGTGTTAGTCAGGCTGCATTCTCATCTGGAGAAGGATTCACGTCCAGTTTCACTCAGATTCTTGGCGGAATTCATTCCCTGCAGTTGTAGGACTGAGGGCCCTGGCTTCTTGCTGGCTGTCTGCTGGCAGCAGTCCTCAGCTTCCTGAGGCCATAGTCAGCTCCTAGAAACTACCCACAGGTCTTTGCCACATGAGCTTCCTCAGTATGGCCAATGTGTACGTGCCTGTGTGCATGCTAAATCGCTTCAGTCATGTCTGACTCTGTGCAACCCCACGGACTGTAGCCCACTAGGCTCCTCTGTCCATGGAATTTTCCAGGCAAGAATACTGGAACGGGTTTCCATTCCCTTCTCCAGGGGATCTTCCTGACCCAGGGATTGAACCCATGTCTCATGTCTCTTGCATTGGCAGCGGGGGCTTCTTTACCGCCATTGCTACCTGGGAAGCCCCAGTATGGCCAATTCCTTCACCAAATCAGCAAGGAGAGACTCAGTGTTTCCTAGCAACACAGATATCTTATACGGCTTTACATAATCAAGGAACTACTTCCCATCACCTTTGCCGTGTGCTGACGGTTAGAACCAAGGGAAGGGATTACCCATGAATTCAGGTGACAAGGATCATGGGGGAGTCAGTTAAGAATCATTGATTCTTCATGTGACTAAAATGTTTTCTTGAACTAGCAAGATTTTAATGACTCAGTGGATAAAAATGGCACAAACTTTACAAAAATTTTAAAAATTGATACATATTATTCAATAGGGACTTATAATCTATTTTTATCAAACCAACAAAATATTTACTTTTGCATTTTATCTTAAAATATTTAGTATTTTCTTTTTGAAAAACTTAAAGTTAGCTGCTGAATTGATTATTTTTAATAGTGCTATTTACATTTCTTTAAATACATAGGAAAGCTTGATCATGATGTCTAACAACACTAGTGGAGTTAGTTCTAATTTTATATATAATTCTTATCTAGCTAATCCCAGGAGCTGAACAACAGCCTCTGAGCATACTTCTTAATCATACTCTCTACCTCATAAATAAGTAATATTTTAAGCTACACATTACACTGCATCATTATAAATTAAGTAATGAAAAATAGCATTTTGATTTATTATTTATTACCTTTTTATAACTTGTTCTAACATTGATGAATTAACTATGTTAGATCTATAACATTTAAATCTTGACTGCTCTTGGTAATCTATTTTACAAAATGTATTCTATAACCTTTCCCAATGATTTTTATACTATTTTTGCAAACGTAAAACACATATAAATTAAACTGAAAAATGAGATCAGATTTTTTTCTGACTGACAGTAATCTGATTGGAACTAATGGGCTAAAAAAGATGACTGGTTTGCCAAATAAAGTTTTCAGTTCCAATATTTAGTTGAAAGTATGCATAAGCAGTGTGATAAAAGTATTTTATAAAACATATTGTTTTGGAAAAAGCATAGAAAATAAGCAACATTTCAATTTTTTCAGTTCTCTTTGGGTATATCAAGTTAATTATAGTATCTCAAACTGAAAAAGTAATAGGTTTAATTAGTAATCATTTGCTAATCATTTGTAAATCCTTTTTGATATATTTGCAAGGAATTTGAAAAACTGAATGCCTGTGATGGCTGAGCAACAATTACTCTGCAAGTTGTATAGTTTCCAATTCATTTCATTTGCCAATTTGAAAGATGATCTAATTAAGCCGTCAGTTAATAGATGAGATAAAATAATTATTTATTATTATTATTTGACACATTGTTCAGAAGGAGCTCAAAGGATTGAGTAGCCTTGTTATTATATAACTTGTTCCATTTTTGCTACTTATATGAACAATAACTCCTAGCACATTTTTATGTAAAAATGGAAAAGAGTAACAGAATTAATACAAATTCTGTCTCATTCCAGCAATATGTAATAATCATTCATAGATTCATGGACTAATTGGAGAAAAAAACTCAGGTATTTCATTAAAAATTGGATTTCCATCAAAACTTTAATTTTATATTTACTGATTATTTATCAAAAATTATTATTTTTATATTGTATTATGTACTGGTCATGGCTATAATAACTTAAACCAAAAGAAAAAAATTTTAACCTTCATATAGCTGTTAAGAGACAATTTTAAGTTATATGTATTATTTATATATGTATATATTTGCAGAAAAGTAGTACAAACAATAAGACTTTCATGCTTAAAAATGTATTACTTGAAGGTTAAATTCTGTGGGAGAATTAAAATGGAAATGTGAGTTCAAGGAAGAAAAGAGAAACGTGCAAATTTCCAACTATTTTAAAAGGACCCATTCATGAATACGTAAAGATGTGACGTGTATGTGCTAAGTCGCTTCAGTAGTACCCTACTCTTTGCGACCCTATGGACTGTAGCTCGCCAGGTTCCTCTGTCTATGGGATTCTCAAGGCAAGAATACTAGAGTGGGTTGCCATTTCTTCCTCCAGAGAATCTTCCCAACCCAGGGATGGAGCCCTCATCTCCTATGTCTCCTGCGTTGGCAGATGAGTTCTTTACCTCTAGCACCACCTGGGAAGTAAAAGACAGGGTGCTATGCTGTGCTTAGTCGCTCAGTCATGTCTCACTCTTTGAGACCCCACAGACTGGAACTCACCAGGCTCCTCTGTCCATTGGGATTCTCCAGGCAAGAATACTGGAGTGGGTTGCCATGCCCTCCTCCAGGGGATCTTCTCAATCCAGGGATTGAACCGGGTCTCCCACATTTCAGGCAGATTCTTTCTCATCTGAGCCACAAGGGAAGCCCCAGAATACTGGAGTGGGTAGCCCAGCCCTTCTCCAGAGGAACTTCCCAACCCAAGAATCAAACCAGGGTATCCTGCATTGCAGGCAGATTCTTTACCTGAAAAGACAAGTAGTGGATATCAAATCATTATAATACTTAGATTTCACTGGGCACTTTAAAAAGAGTGACTGAACAATTTTATCTTAAAATATTAACATACTGCAAAATGTCCAATGCTACATCTTTTGCAACTATTTAAACTAGTGATGAAAGATTTTAGATGTTAGCTTAAAGATGTGTGTGGGAGTTTATAATTTTTCAAAGTTAATTTGAAAGTTTTAAGTTAAAAACTTAAAGACTGCCGCTGCTGTCTACAGCTACAAAACGCTGAGAACTGCTTCTGTTCCTAAACCCCGTAAGGCCTCTCTCACACAGGCACCTTGGTGGGAGGCCATTAACATCCATTCAGATTTGTTGACCACCCCTTCTAGAATGCCATACCAAATGCAAAAAAGAACAGGCCACTTCTGGCCCCTTTTCTCTTTTCTCTTTCCGTCAGAGTGGAGCATCTGCTGCCTTCCTGCTCTGTAGTAACTCAGCTTGTTCAATATCAGGCATGGCATGGACTTGGGCCGTGAAGAACCGGTCTCTTGGGCAGGTACCAAAACCTCAGACAAGGCAGGGTTGAGATAAGGATCCGTTTCTGAAAACAAGAATTAAAGACAAGGACTATTTCACAGAACCTGGAAGGGATTTATTATTAAATAATAATAAATTGACAATGCAAAATAGCCATGGTAAATGCGTGGGGCTCCTGAAATTCCACCTGGTTTAGAACAGGATTTTCCCCAGGATCTGGGAAAGCAGAAAGCCTACAGACAATGCCGAGAGATCCCGACCTGACTAAATGAGCTAAAGGAATTCAAACCCAGGACTTCCCTGATGGTCCAGTGGTTAAAACTCTGTGCTCCACTTTAAGGCAGCTAAAATCCCACATGCCACTCTGAGTGGCAAAAAAAAGTAAATAAAATAAAGGAATCCAAGATCCTCTGATTCCACGGCCTCCTGTATAGGTTGAATTGGTGGCTGAAATAGTAAAGAATCTGAGACCCAGGTTCAATCACTGGGTCAGGAAGATCCCCTAGAGAAGGGATTCCCACTTTAATATTCTCGCCTGGAGAATTCTACAGACAGAGGAGCCTGGTGGGCTACAGTCCATGGGGTCGCAAAGAGTCAAACTGAGCTAGACTAACACTATAGATATGTTCAAGTCCTTACCCATGGAACTGTGAATGTGATCTTATTTGGAACTAGAGTCTTTGTAGATTTAATGGAGATAGAAATTAAAACAAGATCCTCCTGGATTATGGTGGGCCCTGATCTAATCACCGGCATCCTTAAAAGAAGAGACACGGAGAAAACAGACACACGAAGAGGGAAGACAGAAAAGTGAAGACTGGCAGAAATTGCAGTGATACAGCTAAAAGCCAAGAAACACCAGAGATGCTGGCAGGCACCGGAATCTAGGAAGAGGCAAGGAAGGATCCTTTCCTAGAGCCTTCAGAGGAGTCACAACCCTGGCAACCCCTTTATAGGGTCCCTGGCAACATCCTTCTAGCCTCCAGGACTGGGAGAGAATAAATTTCTGTCGTTTCAAGGTACCCAGCTTGGGATCACTTGTTAACAACTGTCCTAGGAAACTAATACACATTCCTATTGAGAGGGTATAAGAAATCTCAGGGAATCTGCCACTCACCTGCTATTTGGTTTTATGCAAGTTGCTAACCTTTCTATAACTCAGTTCAATTCAGCCAAACATTTATTCACCGCACACTTAGGGCCTGTCAGTGTGTATTACGCACTGGCACGATTGTCAGTAAAAAAGACAAGAAACACCAGCTCCTGACTCCATGGAGTTTTCAGTCCAGAGAGGGAAAGACTGGAGGCTAAACAAAAACCATAAGTAAAGAAAGTAACTTCGTGTCCTTTCAGTGTCAGGCTTGGTTAGTGTTTAATCAGGCCTGCCCAATAACTCATTCCCTAGAATATACCTTTGTTTGACTTTCCAATTTGCTTTTTGATTAGAGGCCCCAAATAGGAAGTTACATTTTAACTTGCAGATTGCTGTCCAGTACAAAAATAATAATAACAAAGATAACCATTTTATCGTCTGCAGACGTCAACCATCTGTTAAGGATTCCTTTCCTGGAATGCTACATGCACCCCTCTTCGCCAAATGGTCTTGGAAATCAGTTTTGCCATCTTACTAGTTCCTTCGTTCATAATGAGTTGAATATATTTTTGACATACATTCATTATATCTTTCTGTGAAAATCATGTTTTTAACTTTCTTTTTAAAATTTCACGTCCTGTTTTTAACTTTTTGAGAATTGTCCCTTGATGTGGAGCTATTATAAAACTCAAATGATATAATATGGAAAAGATTAATATGGTTCCTGGGACAAGGTAGGTGTTCAATGAGTGTGAGCTCTCCCTCAGCAATGAGCAAAGCCTGGAAGATTCAGGAGAGGCACCATATCAGGGACTCTCTCTGCTGCCAGGCTCCAGCGTACACCAATACAACTGTGGATGTGGCTTCTTCTTTTCTTTGTTCTCTTCCTCCTGCTCATCTTATTCTTGTCTCTTACTAAGGCAGACACCTCAAGTGAAATTTTTTTAAGTTCTTAAGTCTTCTCTGATGAGAAGCTGAAAACTTAACCCATCTCACCCCTTCCTCCTGCTCTGAGCTCTTTAGCTCCTCTTCCCAGCCTCAGGAATTACTTATGGTCCAGCCATCCACCCCCATGGTTTCTTATCCATCTTCTGTAGGGACCCCTTAGACAGCATGCTAAAAAGCAGAGGCATTATTTTGCCAAAAAAGGTCTGTCTAGTCAAAACTATGGTTTTTCCAGTAGTTGTGTGTGGATGTGAGAGTTGGACCATAAAGAAAGCTGAGCAGCAAAGAATTGATGCTTTTGAACTGTGGGGTTGGAGAAGATTCTTGAGAGTCCCTTGCACTGCAAGGAGATCAAACTGTTTTAGTCCACCCTAAAGGAGATCAGTCCTGAATATTCACTGGAAGGACTAATGCTGAAGCTGAAGTCCCATTCTTTAGCCACCTGATGCAAAGAACTGACTCATTAGAAAAGACCCTGATGCTGGGAAAAATCAAAGGCAGGAGGAGAAGGGGACAACAGAAGAAGAGATGGTTGGATGGCATCACCAACTTGATGGGCATGAGTTTGAGCAGGCTCCTGGAGTTGGTGATGGACAGGGAAGCCTGGCGTGCTGCAGTCCACGGGGTCACAAAGGGTTGGACACACCTGAACTGACTGACTGAGGGACCCCTTGATTATTTAAAAAAAAAAAAAGTCTGATCTTATTTAGCATTCTTTTTCTTAATCCTTTGGACATAGTTTATTTTAAACTATAGGGCAAAATTCTATTGCTAAATCCAGAATTGTTGGTAAGTTTTAGACAAGTCTTGGTAATCTTTGCCAAAGTGCAAAAGTAGTAAAATAGAAGCAAGTTTTCTGCAGATTAAAAAATATGCAGGGACAATGTTCTGCATTGTTTCTAAGACACTCAAGAAATGTAAGTATTTAAAAAAAAAAAAAAACTAGGTAAGTTACACTTCACCTCACTAGGACAGCTTCATCCCTGAGCTTGTAAAGAACATTCAGGAACAATTTCTAAAAAATGGTGCCCTTCTTCAAGAGTTAAAAATACTAGAAACAGGGATGAATTCCAGCTTCCACGGGTCGGTATAAGAAGCACAGTGTATAGTTTCTGCACAGATAGAGGTGGCTGCAGTAAAGAGGGGAGAGAAGCGAGTCACTGGGAACCTGAACCTATGGGACTCGTTAACGTTGAGGGCAAGAAGTAGGGCCAGGTGTATGGGAAGAGCCCAGAGAAGAGACTTTGGGTGAACAAATTACATAGCTAGGAACCGTATAGGGCAGGGGTAATCCATTTGTTTATCTAACATTTGCACAGAGGCAAATTTTGTTTCAGAAATTTAGTAATGTTTTTCAAATGCTGTTTAAAGTAAAATTTACCTTGCCATATCTAATAATATTAGTGAAAGTAGATATGTAATTGTTTTTTCTCTTCCTCACCATCAGTGTATTATTCTCTCCTTGACATAGTTATTTTAAAATTTTGTTGTTGTTCAGCCTGGAGGTCGAGTCCAACTCTTTGAGACTCCATGGACTGCAGCACATTAGGCTTCCCTGTCCTCCACTCTCTCCTGGAGTTTGTTCAAATTCATGTCCATTGAGTTGGTGATGCCATCCACCCATCTCACCCTCTGTCTTCCCCTTCGCCTTCTGCCTTCAATCTTCCCCAGCATCAGGGTCTTTTCCAAAGAGTCTTGGCATCAGGTGGCCAAAGCATTGGAACTTCAGCTTCAGCATCAGTCCTTCCAATGAATATTCTGCATTAATTTCCTTTAGGATTGACTGGTTTGATCCCCTTGCAGTCCAGCAGACTCTCAAGAATGTTCTCCAGCACCACAGTTCAAAAGCATTGATTTTTTGGCACTCAGTCTTCATTATGGTCCAAATCTGACATCCATGCATGACTACTGGAAAAACCACAGCTTTGACTATGCAGACCTTTGTCGGCAAAGTGATGTCTTTGCTTTTTAGTTGCTAGCTAGATTTGTCATAGCTTTCCTTCCAAGGAGTAAGGGATTTTTCATTTCATGGCTGCAGTCACCATTCACAGTGATTTTGGAACCCAAGAATATAAAATGTCACTGTTTCCACTTTTTACCCTTCTATTTGCCATGAAGTGATGGGACCAGGTGCCATGATCTTAGTTTTTTTAACGTTGGGTTTTAAGAATAGATTTATTCTATTCACAGGAGAGTGGATGAAGATGTGTGCCTGAGGCCCGCGGGTAAGAAAATTGGACCATGGTGACTGTTGCCACCTTGTGGTAGAGTGGAAGAAATTCACAGTATCTTGACGCTTCAGCACCCAGGTGTTCTTCCACCCTTGTGTTTGACATTTACTCTTCGCCAGGCCCTGGCTAAGAAAATCAAGGTAGGTAGAGTACAGAATGCAGTCATCCAGACACAATTTATTGTTAAAACATCATCGTAGGAAACAGCACTTTTTTGGGGTGGGGGTGATGGAAGAACCGGAAAGACTTTCCCAGAAAAGCAAAATCCAAGATAGCCAGCATGGGTAACCAGGCTGACTCTAGTCTGTGTGGCTTTCTGTGATGAAAGTAATTTCCTAAGCAGGAATTTTTTTTGCCCTTTCTTACTGGTTCTTTCTCAGTAATAAGAAAGGAGAAGAGAGATTGGGAGTTTGGGATTGACATATACATCCTGTTGTATTTAAAATAGATAACCTAAATAAATAAATAAATAAAATAGATAACCAACAAGGACTTACTGTACAGCACACAGAATTCTGCTCAGTATTCTGTAATAACCTCAATGGGAAAATAATTTTTAATTTTTTAAAATACAGTATTTTTTAATTATAAAAGAAGAAGAAGAGGGAAGATGCATTGCTGACTAGCTTCAGAACCTCAGAGAGCCTGGGGAGTGCTCTCTTCATTTCTTTGCCTCTCCAGATACATTCTCCACCAACCTTCATCCTGCCCTACCCCCAGGAGGCTGACCAGTGCCGACTGCCTCTGTCAGTGCCTCTGTCTCGCACACCGACGTAGTTCCCATTCAGAGAACACTTGTAGAGTGGAGGCATTGGCAAAAGATCTGCCAAAGGAAGGAGAAGTCAATCTGGTACTTATGCCCAGATTCTCTCCCATCCAGGCAGGGATACCAAAATGAAAAGTCTCAGTTTTTCTCCCCCTTTTCCTTTCCCAGCCAAGGGTGGTAACCGAGACTGGCTGTTGTTAGCTCCAGAGGGTTACACTTCAGTTCAGTTCAGTCGCTCAGCCGTGTCTGACTCTTTGTGACCCTGTGGACCGCAGCACACCAGGCCTCCCTGTCCATCACCAACTCCCAGAGTTTACTCAAACTCATGTCCATCAAGTCCGTGATGCCATCCAACTCTCTCATCCTCTGTCATCCCCTTCTCCTCCTGCCTTCAATCTTTCCTAGCATCGGGTCTTTTCCAATTGGTCATTTCTTCGCATCAGGTGGCCAAAGTATTAATCTTGCACTAATCCTTGTGATTTTCCTACACTCTGCCAACGCCTTTGTAAATAATCCCTTCAATTATCCCGATTTAAATGTACCATTGGTTTCCTGCTTCCCTGGCTGACATTAAAAAAATTAATAAAAAAAATTGTTGCGTATATAAATTCTATGTAAACGGGTACTTCCCTGGTGGTCCAGTGGTTTAGACTTTGCCTTCCCTTGCAGGGGGTGCTGGTTCAATCCCTGGTTGGGGAGCTAAGATTCCACATGCCTCTTGGCCAAAAAACCAAAACATAAAGCAGAAGCGATATTGTAACAAATTCAATAAAGGCTAAAAATGGTCCACATTTTAAAAATCTTTAAATAAATGTCATGTAAATTAATCCAATAACTGAATGAATAAAGGCATGAATGAATGAATGAGCGCAGAGATGAATGTGTGAGAATTGAATGCAGATGTGTAGAATGTATTAATATTTCATGCAGGAATAAGTGAACAATGACTAAGCAAATGAATGATATGTATGTGAAAACATGAATGGAAGTGTAAATGAAGAATGAACTCATACAAACATGAATCGAGCCCAGTTTGAATCTCTCTGAATGCTTGACTTCACCACCTCCCATGCTTCCATCTGCCTGAACACTGCAAAGAGAAGAAACGATGAACTTTTGCCTAAAGCAGGACTATTACACAGAAACAGAGTTTAGAGAGATGCACTCAGAGCTTAGGTTAGGGAAAAAAGTTTCAAGAAAAGAATAAGTTAACTTTTAAAAGGGCAGAGGGTAAAGATAAAGATATCCTTAGAGGGGCATAAAACACAGAGTGGAAGGATTAAGCTCCTTTGTCCTAGAAGGAAATTAAACAGTTCAGAGACTCAGAGACAAGGAGCCATGGGATGTGAAGCAAGCCAGTGACTATTTCTTCTTCTTCTTTTTTTTAAAGAGCATCTACATTTTTAATGAAACAACTAGAATGCCTTTGAAGTTGAATGACATTGCATAATTAACTCATTACAGAATGAAACTTTTAGGAAACAAAATGTAGAATGGATATAAACAACACTTTAAAGGTGATCACATGTGACTTGGGATCACAGTCTAGCATTGGAATACTGTTTCAAGGATGACTGAACCATATCAGTGAATCACCAAAGGAATAAAATGCATGAAAATTCTAGGTAGCTCATTCCTCTGCTTTCAGATAAAATCTCCACAAATTGACCTAGGTGACGTGAATATTGTCTATTTTAAGCACTCCTAGGGAAAGAGCCTCAAACAAATTTTCTTGAAGTACAGAAATTTAAAAGTAAGGTACTACCCATAGACTACATATTTAAAACATGTAGTTTAAACATATTAAACATACTAAAGCAGAATCTAGTTGTTCACAAGAACTAATCTCAAACATGTTTAAACATATTAAACATACTAAAACAGAATCCAGTTGTTACAAGAACTAATCTCAAAATATACATACAGGATTATGTGTATGTATGTATATGTATATACATACAAAATACACATACAGGTTTACACATATTTAGAAGTTTTCAAAATCTATGTATAATCTAGTTGTTGTTTAGTCAGTAAGTCGTGTTTGACTCTTGAGACCCCACGGACTGTAATCCGCCAGACTTCTCTGTCCATGGGATTTTCCAGGCAGGAATACTGGAGCGGCTTGCCATTTCCTTCTCCAGGGCGTCTTCCCAACCTAGGGATTGAACCCTGGTCTCCCGCATCGGCACGTGGATTCCTTACCACTGAACCACCAGGGAAGCTCATCTGTGCACTAGAAGTGAAGAAAAGTCGTCTTTGCCGCTAGAGCTTACCGCTGCAGGCTGGCGGTGCCCCAGGGTTTGCAGCCCTATATCCGTCCCTCCTTCCCACTCGAGCTGCAGTGCGGGTCTGGGGAAGCAGCTGCTGTCTGGGTTTCTCTCCTTTGGGCTGTTGAAGGCAGAGGCACATGATGCTCGACCTCAGCCAGGAAAGAATACAATGTCCGCCAAGTTTCTCAAGAGCGAACAGACTAGCGCCTGCTTGAGAGCACAGGCGCTAATATTCGCGGGCCCTCACCCGCTGAGCTTCAGAGCACCTTTGGGTTAGAATTCCACATGGTCGTCGTCACTCTCATCGCTGTTACCATTCTCCTCCTCTTCCCTCTTCAACATTTTCAGACATTTACTAGCTAAAATCGTCTTTGATGATGTATCTGCAAGAGGCTGAAAGGTGTCTGATTCCTCTGCGGCGTTTGATAAATCACTGTGAGTGCTTTTTTCTTTTCCACCCCAGCTGCTACAGGAATAGTTGGTGAGATAGTGAACAGTGTTGCGTGACCTTGGCAATGAGCACCAGGGCTTCCTGGACACCTCACGGGGAGCTCTTTATGAGGGTTCGGATGTGGGACAGGGGCGACAGCAGCCGCTGCCGCCGGCACTTGGCTTTGCCCCGGACCACGTCTGCCTTCGCTCCCGCCCCCCACGTGGGAGTTACAGTGTCTGGGCAGCAACCCTCGTCGTGAGGATCAGATAAGGTACAGACATGAGAGAAATGGAAGCATCTGGGCGCAGAGGTGGGGGGATCAGTGAAATATTTTTCTTAAGTCTCGGGTATTATCCATTCAACTGTGGGGTCATGTTGCAGAAATCCCTTTTCAAAGGAGCATGGCCTTTACATGGGCCGTGTAAGATCGCAGTACAAGGTCACTGATTTAACTGACTTGTTCTGAAAATGAGACCCTTGGTTGAGATCCAGTGCTGCTGTATTCAGGCTAAAACATGCAGAGGATACAATTAAAAGCAATTTCAGTCACAAAGCACCAAATCTCATCTGAGCCCGTGTTTTCTAATTTCCTCTTGCTTGAGTTCAAATTCCTATTTAAATATTAAAAAGAGATTAAAGGACACATCCCTACTTACAAATATAGACTAGGGAGTACACAGTTCTCATGCTAGAAACTTGTGGTAAAGTCTAGAAAATATAAAAGGTATCATTCAGGAAAAGGGCCATGACTGTTGCTCTAGAAATCCAATTTTTCTAGGAATATTCTTAAGAAGATAATCACACAGATATAAGAAGATATAAGGGCAAAAAGTTCACTGCAGTATTTCTCACACAAGTTAAAAGAGACCAATAATGTAAATGCCCATTATTGGGAGACTATAAACCAATAACTAATAATAAGAACACTTGTCAAGTATTGATCTAAGTATATATTAACTCATTTAATTGTTGCAATAATCTTAAAAACAAGATAGTACTATTTTACCCAATTTAGAGATGAGGAAACTGAGACATAGAATTCAATTTAATTTCACAAAGCTAGAAATTAGTGGAACTAGCATTTGAATTCAAGCAGTCTGGTTCAACATCTAGGTGCTGAAAGCTATGTCATGCTGCCATTATATCTTCAAAACTCTCTTGCATGTTTATCTTTATTGATAAGGAAAGATGCCTACAGAATATTGGCCTAAAAATATAGTTACAAAAGAGCACATACAGCCAGATCCTACACATGAAAAATTATAAACAAAAGCATAGAGAGAAATCTGGATGAATGGTCTCCAAAATGGTAATTTTTTACAATTACTATGTATCATTTTAACAAAACTGATGCAGTTAATGTCCCAAAATTAAGCACCACCTCACTTGGACACTCACCCATCTCACATGTAGGAACATCGTCATCTTTCAGACATGGTTGTAGATACTGTAGACTAAGGCCCCCACAGCACTCTGGCCTTGCTGCAGTAACTACACAGTTTTGCCTCTGATACTCAAGTGCTATCTACCTCTACCGTTCTAGAACCCCAACATCCCCATTGATATCTAGGAGTTCCATTTCAAGACACCAACTATACAACTTGCAGAAAACAGCAATGACCAAACTTTTCAGGTAAACGTCAATGGCTTCCCACCAGCGCATTTCTTATTATCTAAGTAAAGCAAGTGTGTCTGGCCCTCCTGGGGAGCACACATTAAGAGTTCTTAGACTTTCCATAGTAAATCTGTTCTAATATTTCCTATGCCAAGATCCAACTCAATTCCATAGCAATGAAGTTCTAGAAACTCCACTTCAATTACGGTAAGCTTTCATTATGTTCAGGTTTCAAAGCACCATCACAACACTTCAAACCGATTCCAGTGTCTCTGCCAGAGGTTAAGTCTTGAGTCATCAGTAAGTACCTCCATGCCAACAAATCCCCTTTCTCCGGAGTTCAATGGTAATAATAAGATCCACTCACATATCTTTCCCCTCATTCTTTTCTGATTACATTAGCAAAGCTCTGCAATTCCTTTGGTGGGTTATTTATTTGTCCCTAGAATAAAGCTCATGTTTCACTTCTAAGGCTGGGCCTAGAACTGACTCTGGTTATAAGCCTGGAGATAATAAGGGGTTGTAGCCGAAGGCCTTGAGGACAACCAGCATCGTCTTGTGAGACACGGGCATCACATAGGGTCGTTGCCCGCCTCTAGGCAAGAGGAAGACAGAGCTGTCTCATTTCATTATTATTATTATTGAAGTATAATTGCTTTACAGTGCTGTGATAGTTTCTGTTGTACAACAAAGTAAATCAGCTCCGAGTATGCATATATCCCCTCCCTATTGTACCTGCCTCCTTTGTCTCCCATCCCGCCCCCTAGGTCACCGCAGAACTCCCAGCTAGCTTCTTGTGCGATCCAGCAGGTCCCACTAGCTGTCTATTTTACACGTCGTAGTGTATCTATGTCAATGCTACTCTCACAGTTCATCCCACCCTCCCCTTCCCAACCCCCGCCCCATGTCCACATGGCCATTGTCTACATCCGCATGGAAGCAACCTAAATGTCCATCAATAGATGAATGGGGAAAGAAGATGTGGTACATATATAAAATGGAATATTAGTCATAAAAAGGAATGAAATTGGGTCATTTGTAGAGATGTGGACGGACCTAGTCTGTCATGCAGAATAAAGTAAGTCAGAAAGAGAAAAACAAATATTATATATTAATGCATATACATGGAATCTAGAAAAATAGTACAGATAAACCTATTTGGAGGGCCTGAATAGGGGACACAGCTGTTTCTGATAGTAAGGTTCAGGGAAATCTGAGATCTAAGGGTCTCAGGCTCATCCACCCAATCCCGGGTCTCAGGGTCCCTTTCTTTCCTATCAGGGCCCTGACTTTGACATAGGAGATCTAGTGAAGCTGTGCATCTAGTCTGCCTTCTTGGAGCTCTGCCACCCTTCTAATCAGATCTGAGCCTGATTTCCAGGACAGCCTGATATTCAGGAGCTCCTTTAGTGTGCCGTGTAAGAGTGACTGACTTGGGCTAAAACCAGATCAGCTATGGCCACATTCATCAGGGCTGTGGCTTAATTCTTCCCTGGCAGGAGTCTGGGACTTTGCCTTCTCCTGAACCAAGACTTAGGAAGGATGTTTAGATGTGAGGGTGAAGGCAGTATCTCTTCCTGTAGCAGCCTCTGCTAGCTGGAAGAGGACATATTCTGAAGGTACCCAGGGAACAGGGGACACTGGAGACCCCAGACTTGGCAGCACACACTACTGTGATCCTTATGCTCTGTAGGATCCAGGCAGCCTCACAGCTTGGCTAAACCCCTCTTTAGCTGCTTATTCTACTCAAGTCCCAGCTTTTAATAATAGCTGTCCTGCAGAGTTATTTGGAAAACTAGAGATTATAAAAATAGATATGCTGCAGTATTTAATAAAGTATATAATAAGAAAAAGTTGCTACAGTTATTTTGTTCTGGAATAGAAATAGCAACCATCAGTGGTGGAAGGGCAATACTGTGCCCAACAATTAACACAAAATTAAAAAAAATCATTTAGAGTGAGAGGCATTTTTGGAACCCACAACTCTCATTAGGGTTGTGTTACCCCCAGACTTGGTTTTGCCTCTTTTGTGGGTATCAAGCCAAAGAGTGGGAGAAAGGAGGATTTATTACTCCCACTAAGTAGGGAGTACAGTGGGATCTTTCCAAAGCAGTGTCTCCCCAAGCAGCAAAACTGGGGAAGTTTTAAGCTAAGGGTACATGTATATTCATGAAGGGGTTTGGTTGGTTTATTCATACTGATGAAGGGGCTTAAACAGAGGAGAATTCAGCATAGTATTAAGGCAAACGTTGATAGAATCCAGGCTCTAGTTAAAGTCACCAGGGTCAGCAAAGTCAGCATCATCATTCCTTAGGTTCCAGTTAGTCTGGTAGTTGCATGTTCAAGGGGGTTTAGATCCTGCAAAACAGTTCAAGAATGTGTTTCAGGCTAATCTCTACCTTCAAAACAGAACTAGGCCTCTTTGCAACTGATATATTATCTTCAATATGGTTAAATTCCTGGAGAAGGAAATGGCAACCCACTCCAGTATCCTTGCCTGAAAAATCCCATGGAGAGAGAAGCCTGGCAGCTACAGTCCAAGGAGTCACAAAGTGTTGGACATGACTGAGCACACACACACGGTTAAATTATTTCCCTGGCCTAATAGCAACTGTTTATTCTTACAATTCTTTTGTTTCCTTAACTTTCTTTCCTTATTAACTATTGAGATCCATTCTCCTGCAAAAGCAAGCACTGTGGCCAGGCTTAGATCCCAAAATGACTTAGGCCTAACATGGCTTCTCTTATGTCAAGAAAATTATGTCTAGTTCTTTTTCTTTCAGACCCCCTGCCCTATTTGCCTACAGTTGTGGGTGTGGTAGCAGGGCCTTTGAGGGCTCTGGAAGCTATGAGAATAGCCCAGAAATTGGGGAATGGCCCTGTCCTCACCAAATTCACAAGTTTAGTGCTAGAATCCTGCTACTGTTGTTGTAAGGTCATAGCTCTATACTCACACCACAGCGCCCTCACCCCTCAACACCCTGTCTTCATAATTGGTGTTCAGGACTTTGCATACCTCTGCCTTCTACCCTGGGACTGCTCTTACCTGGCTGCTGATGAGGGGCTGGAGGGCTGGGCCCTGGAGAGAGGGAGAGAAAGTACTACTGTGCGGGACTTCCCTGATGGTCCGATGGTTAAGACTCCACACTTCCAATGCAGTGGGCTTGAGTTTGACCCTTAATGAGGAGCTAAGATCCTGGGTTTGATCTCTGGTGGGGGAATTAAGATCCCATAGGCTGCCTGCAGTGCAGCAAAAGAAAAAAATTTTTTTTAAAGAAAGTATTGGTGTGCAGCCATAAATGGCCATCTCTGAGGAGCTTGATAAAACTGTGCTCGGTACTCAGAAAGAGGGGCTTCCTAGGTGACTTGGTGGTGAAGAATCCACCTGCCAATGCAGAAGACTCAGGTTTGATCCCTGGGTTGGCAAGATCCCCTGGAGAATAAAATGGCAACCCACTCCAGTATTCTTGCCTGGGAAATCCTGTGGACAGAGGAGCCTCGTGGGCTACAGTCCATGGGGCTGCAAATCAGTCACCCGTGACGTAGTGACTTAGTGACTAAATAGCTAAGAGAGAGCCATACACCCGCCCTGTGTCTCTGTAGTTGTTCCCTCCTTCCAGCTCGTCTCTCCTGCTGGATCCACCCCAGAATCGCCCACCATCCAGCTTGCTGATTCTCGTATGTGCTCTTCTGGAAATACTTCTTATACTACTATCTCTACACAGCCCCTACACATAATTAAGGCATTGATGAGGTGCAGGACATACTCCCCCAAACTATGGCAACTTGGCATATTAAATGGCTTTGGCTGAAAAAAAATTTTAAGGAAAGTAGATGCAGGAAGTTCACTCTGACTTACCTGTTTCCCCTACTTCCCTGAAATAGGTCATAAAACTCCTGTGTGAAAGGTACCCTAAGAGGAGCGAAGACATTCTTATTATGATGATGGGAATTTGGAGCCAAGAAATTTGTACAACGTAACCTTATTAAAGTCACCCTTTATTGCAAACTGTATATACAGCCACTATGGAAGACGGTATGGAGTTTCCTTAAAAAGCTAGGAATAAAACCACCATATGACCCAGCAATCCCTTTCCTAGGCATATACCCTGAGGAAAACAAAATTGAAAAACACACGTGTACCCCAATGTTCATTGCAGCACTATTTCCAATAGCTAGAACTGGAAGCAACCTAGATGTCCATCAACAGGTGAATGGATAAAGAAGTTGTGGTACATATATACTATATACTACTCAGCCATAAAAAGGAATACATTTGAGTCAGTGCTAATGAGGTGGATGAACCTAGAGGCCATTATGCAGAGTGAAGTAAGTCAGAAAGAGAAAGATAAATATCATACACTGCTGCGTATATATGGAATCTAAAAAGATGGTACTGAAGAATTTATTTGCAGGGCAGCAATGGAGAAATATCAATAACCTCAGATATCCAGATGACACCACCCTTTAGGCAGAAAGTGAAGAGGAACTAAAAAGCCTCTTGATGAAAGTGAAAGAGGAGAGTGAAAAAGTTGGCTTAAAGCTTAACATTCAGAAAACAAAGATCATGGCATCTGGTCCCATCACCTCATGGGAAATAGATGGGGAGACAGTGGAAACAGTGTCAGACTTTATTTTGGGGGGCTCCAAAATCACTGCAGATGGTGACTGCAGCCATGAAATTAAAAGACGCTTACTCCTTGAAAGGAAAGTTATGACCAAGCTGGATAGCATACTAAAAAGCAGAGACATTACTTTGCCAACAAAGGTCCATCTGGTCAAGGCTATGGTTCTTCCAGTGGTCATGTATGGATGTGAGAGTTGGACTGTGAAGAAATCTGAGCGCCAAAAAATTGATGCTTTTGAACTGTGGTGTTGGAGAAGACTCTTGGGAGTCCCTTGGACTGCAAGGAGATCGAACCAGTCCATCCTAAAGGAGATCAGTCCTGGGTGTTCATTGGAAGGACTGATGTTGAAGCTGAAACTCCAGTACTTTGGCCACCTCATGCGAAGAGTTGACTCATTGGAAAAGACCGTGATGCTAGGAGGGATTGGGGGCAGGAGGAGAAGGGGACAACAGAGGATGAGATGGCTGGATGGCATCACCGACTCCATGGGCATGAGTTTGAGCAAACTCCGGGAGTTGGTGATGGACAGGGAGGCCTGGCATGCTGCGATTCATGGGGTCTCAAAGAGTCGGACACGACTGAGCGACTGAACTGAACTGAATGAGTGATATTAGCATCTTTTCATGTGTTTGTTAGTCATCAGTATGTCTTCTTTGGAGAAATGTCTGTTTAGGTCTTTTTCCCACTTTTTGATTGGATTGTTTGTTTTTCTGGTATTGAGTTGTATGAGCTGCTTGTATATTTTTAAAATTAATTCTTTGTCAGTTTTTTCCTTTGCTATTATTTCCTCCCATTCTGAGGGTTGTCTTTTCACCTTGTTTGTAGTTTCCTTTGCTGTATAAAAACTTTAAGTTTAATTTTGTCTCACTTGTTTATTTTTGTTTTTCTTTCCATTACACTGGGAGGTGGGTCATAGAAGATCTTGTTTTGATTTATATCATCGAGTGTTCTGCCTATCTTTTCCTCTAAGAATTTTAGTTTCTGGTCTTGCATTTAGGTCTCTAATCCATTTTGAGTTTATCTTTGTGTATGGCATTAGGAAGTGTTCTAATTTCATTCTTTTGCACGTAGCTGTCCAGTTTTCCCAGCACCACTTATTGAAGAGGCTATCTTTGCCCCATTGCATATTCTTGAGGAGGCAGATATTTTTGAAGAGGAAATAACAGAAAGAGGTAAAACAAAGCAAAAATGGTGTGTTGGTCACTTGCTTTGGAAATTTGATTTTTGCTAAAACAAAAATCATCCTGAAATGATTAAGAATGTATTCTAGTCCTAAATGACCAAGTATCAGTGAACTCATTTATCTTTTAAAATGTATTGCTAAAGGATATGTATTTTTTAAATGTAAAAATCATGATTCTCATACAATATAAGATGAATATGCATCAAAGTTCTTCTTTCAGTGTGTTATTCAATAATTAAGAAGAAACCAGTAAGATATTGTAACTGGTTCAAAGGAGAATTCAAAGTGATAGATAAGGAATGCTGACATGAAATAACAACGGGATAAACTCACTTTCTCCACGAGGGTGGGGAGAGAAATCAATTGTCCCTCCACTGGACAGAATTCATTTGCATATTTTTGGACAAGAGTCATTTGCATTGTCCTCAATGTCTACCATTTACAAAGTTGTAAGTAGTTCAAAGAAACTCAGAGGAGATAATCCAGGGGGGACGCATGAGACAGAACACTCAGTTACCTTTTGTTGCCGTTTCAAAGTCTTGCACAAATTTTGCTGCGTGTTGTCAGGGTACTTAATTCTCTGCCCATAGTATACAGTTTATATTTGTTAAAAAAAAATCTAGTTTGGCTTTTTATTACTTATTAAAAATTATGAGGACAGGAGTCCTAGTTTTGTATTGATGGGTGCAATTCATTATCTATAAAATTCTTTTCCTGAAAAAAGTAATTATCACAGTAAAAACTTTTTTTTTTGCTAATCTGACTGTGTTTATGTATGCTACTAAGGAATATGACTATTGGATATAACAGTGGTAGGGTGGCCAAGAAAAATACAGAATTAATATAGTTTTATTGTAAGTATATGTCAAATATCAAAAGAAAAAGAGGAAAAATGGCTGTTGAGTGGACAACCTAGTATTTCTATCTCACTAAGCTAGGTTTTGCTTTGATTTTTCTAGTTGTAAAAATGATGGTAGTACCAGGACATAAAATAAGCTGCAATTTTTAAATTTTATTATATTATTCTTATTATTGGTGAGGCCTCATGGCATGCAGGATTTTAGTTCCCCAACCAGGGATTGAATCTGAACACCTTGTAGTCGAAGCAAGGAGTTTTAAAAATTGGACCACCAAAGAAGTCCCTGCAATTTATTTTTAAACTTAACTTTTATTACCTATTATAGGGGAAGACAAAGTTTTCCTCAGCCTTCTTAGGGTCCCTGGCTGGTCTGGAAATTAAACTGACAAAAACAGAATAACAGGAGAAAAAAATAAACATTTATTTAATATAATTTTTACATCACACAGGAGTCTTCATAAGGAAATGATGACCCAAAGAAATGGTTCATCTGGCATCTTTTTATGATAAATTGATGAAGAGTAGACAGTCTTGGAGAAATAGAATAGGTCAAAGAGTCTGAGGTAAGTGTAGTAAACTGGGGCAAACAGTTCATTTGGATTCTTCTCTAGCCCTTTGTCTACAGAGAGAAGAATGCTCTTTTCCCACCAAGGGAGAGAGCCCCCCACAAGAGGATGAGATGGCCTGTTTCAGGGAAGAAGTTGGGGGAGAAGATCCAAAGTGAACTTCCTGCTTTTGCTCTTTTCCCTAACTTCTCAGCTTACAATATTCATTATGCCAAGGTGCCATCCTGCACATTCTGAACCTCATCTAATACTCCACTAAGCAATAGTTATGACTTGCATTTCTGCATGAACACCACCCAACCCAGCTGCCCAAGAGGGGAGCGATCTGACCACATGGTAACTTTTTCTGAGGCCAGAATGGTGAGCCTGTGGTGACAGCCCATCACACCCTGCTTATTATCACTCGAGAGAGTTTCCATTATGACGAGTCATCACAACTTTCTAGCTCATTCGAGACACCGAAGGACACATTCCTCCCTCTTTTCTAATAAAAACTAAGTAGGTAAGCAAGCATAACTCTTGGATGCAGAACACCTTACAGAAATTTGACAAATATGACATGTTTTCTACCTGATTGTATTATCATAATTTGTCTTTCAGGACAAGGTCACACAGACCTTGGTCTCCTCAAGTGTGTTAATTCTACCTACTCAGCAAAACAAAGCAAAAAGCTAACATCAAACAGGGTCATAATAGTTGAATAAAGAAGAGGATAAAATTCTAGACAAGTTTTAGAGGTAGAGTTAATAATTTGCTGTGTGATTAAATAGGAGAAATAAATTGAGGCAGGAGTGGAGTATGCGGCCCAGGCTTCTGGGTTTTGAAGCTGAATACATGGTGACAGTCAGTCCTGTCCAACTCTTTGCAACCCCATGGACTATACAGTCCATGGAATTCTCCAGACCAGAATACTGGAGTGGGTAGTTTTTCCCTTCTCCATGGGATATTCCCAACCCAGGGATCAAACCCAGGTCTCCCTCATTGCAGGCAGATTCTCTACCAGCTGAGCCACAAGGGAAGCCTGAATGAGGCTTCCCTCCCATGGTGAGGCCATCACTAAAATGGAAAATCAAGGAGAAGCAGGTTTGGCTTTTATGTAAAAGAGACTGTAAAGGTGAGATTTGAGTTTCATACTTAACTGTTTTGCACATTTTCCTTCCATTCAATGGTATTTCCACATTTTGGATAATTTTACTTAGCAAATTACATTAAATTTCAGCTCATTTTCTCTTTAAGGAAAAAAACCAGATACCTGTATCATCTAATCAGAGCTTTTGATCAGCCTGAGATGATCAGTGTTCTCATAATGAGTTCTTTTAAATTCCAATCCAAAGAAAATAAACATGGAATTTTAATCACCCTATTCAGCCTCATTGAGAGGAAATTCAGTTTCCTGTTAGGTCTTTTGTCGTAATGAAAAGAGCTTCAAGGTTCCCTTCTCCCCCTCCCTTACACTTGCCTGATCATGCATGTGTGCCCACTTGGTCATGTTCCAGGCAAGAATACTGGAACAGGTTGCCATTTCCTTCTCCAGTGGATCTTCCCAACCCAAGGGTCAAACATGCGTCTCTTGCATCTCCTGCATTGGCAGGTGGGTTCTTTACCAGCTGAGCCACCAGGGAAGACCCTGCCTGATCATGAGTGGTACCCTATAAGTTATTGCTAAAAAATAAATATATCTTCTTTAATATCTCATTTGGCTCTAATGTGCAATTCTGAGGTTTGCTAGAAGCTCTTTTAGTTCATAATCATCTACTATTACCTGGAATATATAGATTTTAAGTATGTAAGGTTTATTTTGGTCCATTTACATAGCTAATGTTGTCCAATGAGTCATGATGTTACCTATTACAACTATGCTAACCACAGAGGAGAAGACCCTACACATGGACATCACCAGATGGTCAATACTGAAATCAGATTGATTATGTTCTTTGCAGCCAAAGATGGAGAAGATGGAGAAATCAGCAAACCAAGACCATGAGCTGGATGTGGCTCAGATAATGAACTCCTTATTTCCAAATTCAGACTGAAATTGAAGAAAGTAGGGAAAACCACTAGATCATTCAGGTACAACCTGAATTAAATCCCTTACCATTATACAGTGGAAGTGACAAACAGAGTCAAGGGATTAGATCTGATAGAAAGAGTGCCTGAAGAACTATGGACATTGTTCATGACATTGTGCAGGAGGCAGGGATCAAGACCATCCCCAGGAAAAAGAAATGCAAAAAGGCAAAATGGTTGTCTGAGGAGGCTTTACAAATAGCTGAGAGAAGAAGAGAAGCTAAAGGCAAGGGAGAAAAGGAAAGATATAGCCATTTAAATGCAGAGTTCCAAAGAATAGCAAGGAGAGATAAGAAAGCCTTCCTCAGCAATCAATGCAAAGAAATAGAGGAAAACAATAGAGTGGGAAAGACTAGAGATCTCTTCAAGAAAATTAGGTATACCAAGGGACTATTTCATGCAAAGATGAGTACAATAAAGGACAGAAATGGTATGGACCTAACGGAAGCAGAAGATATTAAGAAGAGATGGCAAGAATACACAGAAGAACTCTATAAAAACGATCTTAATGACCCAGATAACCACAACGATGTGATCACTCACCTAGAGCCAGACATCCTGGAAGTCAAATGGGCCTTAGGAAGCATCACTATGAACAAAGCTAGTGGAGGTGATGGAATTCCAGTTGAGCTATTTCAATCCTAAAAAATGATGTTGTGAAAGTGCTATACTCAATTTGCCAGAAAATTTGGAAAACTCAGCACTGGCCACAGGACTGGAAAAGGTCAGTTTTCATTCCAATCCCAAAGAAAAACAATGCCAAAGAATGCTCAAACTACTGCATAATTGCACTCATCTCACACGCTAGCAAAGTAATGCCCAGAATTCCCCAAGCCAGGCTTCAACAGTATGTGAACCGTGAACTTCCAGATGTTCTAGCTGGATTTAGAAAAGGCAGAGGAACCAGAGATCAAATTGCCAACATCCACTGGATCATCGAAAAAGCGAAAGAGTTCCAGAAAAACATCTACTTCTGCTTTATTGACTATGCCAAAGCCTTTGACTGTGTGGATCACTACAAACTGTGGAAAATTCTGAAGGAGATGGGAATACCAGACCACCTGACCTGCCTCCTAAGAAATCTGTATGCAGGTCAGGAAGCAACAGTTAGAAGTAGACATGGAACAACAGACTGGTTCCAAATTGGGAAAGGAGTACGTCAAGGCTGTATATTGTCACCTTTAAGTTCTATGCAGAGTACATCAGACAAAATGCCAGGCTGGATGAAGCAGAAGCTGGAATCAAAATTGCCAGGAGAAATATCAATAACCTCAGATATGCAGATGACACCACCTTTATGGCAGAAGCGGAGAAGATCTAAAGAGCTTCTTGATGACAGTGAAAGAGGAGAGTTTAAAAGCTGGCTTAAAACTCAACATTCAGAAAACTAAGATCATGGCATCCAGTCCCAGCACTTCATGGCAAATAGAGGGGGAAACAATGGAAACAGTGACAGACTTTATTTTCTTGGGCTCCAAAATCACTGCAGATGGTGACTGCAACCATGAAATTAAAAAATGCTTACTCCTTGGAAGAAAAGCTATGACTAACCTAGACAGCATATTAAAAAGCAGAGATATTACTTTCCCAACAAAGGTCTGAGTAGTTAAAGCTATGGTTTTTCCAGTAGTCATGTATGGATGTGAGAGTTGGACCATACAGTAAGCTGAGTATTGAAGAATTGATGATTTTGAACTGTGGTGTTGGAGAAGATGCTTTTGAACTGTGGTGTTGGAGAAGACTCTTGAGAGTCCCTTGGACTGCAAGGAGATCCAACCAGTCCATCCTAAAGGAGATCAGTCCTGAATATTCATTGGAAGGACTGATGCTGAAGCTGAAACTCCAATACTTTGGCCACCTGATGCAAACAACTGACTCACTTGAAAAGACCCTGATGCTGGGAAAGATTGAAGGCAAGAGAAGAAGGGGACGACAGACAATGAGATGGTTGGATGGCATCACTGACTCGATGGACATGAGTTTGAGCAAGCTCCAGGAGTTGGTGATGGATAGGGAAGCCTGATGTGCTGCAGTCCATGGGGTTGCAAAGAGTTGGACACGACTGAGTGATTGAACTGAACTAACTGACTAAACAACAGAGGACCATGTCACAACTCCATTTAAAATCTCTGTTGGCTTCCCCATAGAATAAGATCCACACTTTAAGTTCCTTGATACTATGACTCCTGGCTATCCTTTCAGCTAATTTCATTTATATTCTGCTTCCAAACAGAACTTGTTATCAAACCAAATTTGAGTCCATGGGCCAATCTACTGACACTAGGTTGTGTTGAAGGGAACTGCAGCACTTATTGTAGGGTGCTGGTCAAGCAGTCCAGGGCAGCTAGTGCTCAAAAAGTCACAATTCCCCATAGGTTTCAGCAAAACACTTTCAAAAGCCTGGTGAGGGAGGGCCATCTCGTGCGTTCAACTCATGCACAAGTCTCTGATTGGTTGATAGTGAGGTAGCAGGGTGGTGTCACAGGGGTTACTATTATGATCCTTAGGCTCTGGTAGGCCTGGGGGCCATGTTCTTATGATAATCAAGTAGTTTCTTCCACTTGGTGGGGGTTTTCATGTCGGTAAAACAACACAGGAAATGTGCATCAGATACTATTATCTAGGTACTAAAGCAGAAAGGGACTAAAGCAGACAAAATGGAGAAGGGGTGTGTCCTTGGAAGGCCCCATAGGGTCCTACTCAGTTAGAAATTTACACCTCTGCCTTAAGTGCTTGTCACCTACTCCTTGTCACCTACTCACATTCTCAGTCTACTCATACTGAAAGTCCAGACTCAAGTGTCACCTCTTCAGGTTTTGTTTGAAATTCTACAGTATCCTACATAGGCTTCCCTGATGACTCTGGTAAAAGAATCTGCCTGCCAATGCAGGAGATGCAGTTTCGATTCCCAGGTTGGGAAGATCCCCTGGAGAAAGAAATGGTAACCCACTCCAATATTTTTGCCCGGAAAATCCCATGGACAGAGGAACCTGGCGGGCTGCAGTCCATGTGGGCGCAAAGAGTTGGATATGACTTAGCAACTGAAGAACAAGTATCCTACAGAGAGTTTGCCCAAAGATATGTGCAAAAAAAGTCTGTTTTTTTAGTTTCATTCCAAGTATCTTAGATTGAATTATTAAATCAAATTTCTTTCACTAAATTGCAATTCATCTAGGCATTTAAAAAACAAAAAACTGCTAGTATTCTTGAAAAGAAAATCTTTGATAATAATTCTTTGGACATCAAGCCAAGAAAATATTTTTGACACCATTTTTCTTTAAGTTAATGGTCTTTTTATTAGGAAAAAAAAAAAACTAGCATTTACAACTTGGAATGGACGTAAATTGTAAATTTCTTGAACAGCAATGTTGATGGTTGTGCTGAAGTCCACAGCCACAGCCTACTCTGCCGGCTCCAAGTCATGGTTCAGAAGGTGTTAAAAACAGAGAGTCCAAAGATGCTCCCTTGGTAAAAGTTTCTTTTTAAAAATTTGTATGAATGGTGATAGCCTGACACCCATTCTGCTCTAGCACAAGACACACGCGGGTGTGCCGCCAGGGTGTGTCTCGGTCACCAGGGGACGACGAGGCCCATCCTGCAGCAGTGGGGCTACACGCGGACAGCTCTCCTACACAGCATCCTGAGGCGAGCCAACCTTAAACGCCTCTTCTCAGTAAACCAGCTACGACAATTTACACTAACAATTTTAACTAGAACCCCTTGGAGTAGGTTTTGAATTTGTTTTTTTAACTTTTTCATTTTTAATACAAACGCCTGACTGTGTTCAATTGTCAAGCTGCATGCATGAAAAACTGGCCAGCCCAGACAGTGTTATTAATCATGAGCAGATGGACCTGCCACGAGTCCACTAAGCGCGTCCTTATTGTTAAGGTAGGACAAGTATTTATATCGGAAAACTGATGTGGAGCTTGATCTTTAGGGGACAGGACCACCAACCAATACATGCAGATTTTTTGTGTGTGTGGACAGAAGGTACTTTTGACATTCAGTTTTGCTATATAGAAACAGAATGAGTAAATGAACTTTTTTTTTTTTTTTTGCAAGAGGTAAGTAAAAGATTCAATTTGATTCTTCTGGGGGGGGGGGGGGGGAAGGAGTTGAAAGTAGGTCTTCATTTTGCAGTCATCGTCTGTACGAATTCTTCGTAGTTGACTTGCCCGTCTCCATCGATGTCCGCTTCTCTGATCATCTCGTCTACTTCGTCGTCTGTCAGCTTCTCTCCCAGGTTTGTCATGACGTGGCGCAGTTCTGCGGCGCTGATGTATCCATTGCCATCCTTGTCAAAGACTCGGAACGCCTCACGGATTTCTTCTTCACTGTCGGTGTCTTTCATTTTTCTAGCCATCATAGTCAAAAATTCTGGGAAGTCAATGGTGCCATTACCATCAGCGTCCACCTCGTTGATCATGTCCTGCAATTCGGCTTCTGTTGGGTTCTGACCCAACGACCTCATGACGGTTCCAAGTTCCTTGGTTGCGATGGTGCCATCACCATCTTTGTCAAATAGGGAGAAAGCTTCCTTGAATTCAGCAATCTGCTCTGCCGTCAGCTGATCAGCCAGGTGCGAGCGAGGCAGGGCGGCCGAGAGAGCGAGGGTGGCCGCGCCGGGGCCGGGACCGCAGGGCGCCCCCGCTACGGCTGCTGCCGGGGCGCCGTGTGCGCTGAGTGCTGTGCCGTCGCGACCGCCGCCGCCAACTGCGCTAACGGCTCCGCGCCCGCCAGGCTACCGACACCGCCGCCGCCCCATTTTTCTTTAATCCAAAGTATTTTTCACCTAACATAACCAGATACATTTTGTAACATCTCATGAAACACTTGTTTTTAAATAATTTCTGAAATTTCTGTTATGACAATTAACCACTTAAATGATTAAACTCCAACTAGGGTATGAATAACATGCTGAACTCATTGTGTTCTGCAAGCTGAAAATTCATCAGTACCCAGTATAGATAAGTGCTTTTTGGACTGAATTTACATGCTTGGATCTTAACTGGGGAGTGGGGAGATGAACAATAAAAAATGAGTGTCATGTATCAAAGTGATTAAGGCTCTATAGAGATTTAAAATCTTAGATATATGATTGAGTGGCCACTTTAGAATGGAGGGCCTAGGAAGACTTCTCTGTGTAGGCTATTCTCAAACTGAGACCTGAAGATTTTTTTAAAAGGCAATAAAGTGAAATTTAGAAGAAAGGGCATTCCAGCCAGAGGGCTCCGCAGCACAGCAAGGGAGACAGAAAGTGGCAGATGAGGTAGGTGAACAGGCACCCATAAATCATGCAGTTCTTTGTAAGCAAGCATAGGTGAATTTAAATCTCCAAGCAAAGAAGCCATTAGTAGATTGTAAGAAGGGGAGCAAGATAATCTAGATTATACTTTTTTGTCATTTTTGTTTGCTTTTTTAAAACCAACCCTTTAGAAGCCTGTAGAGAACAGATCGCAGAGGGGGTGAGGCCCACTGGAAGGTGATCCACAGATAATTTCAGCTCAGACTAAAATGCTGTTTGTGACAATGGAGAGTTGAATGCAGTTTTGTAAATGGAGTCAAAAGAACTTGCTGATCCACTGGATGAAGGGAAGAAGGGGAGGGAGAGCTGTAAATTCACTTCAGAATATAGACTATTTATGTTCTTTAGGATGCTTTGCAACGCCTGGCGTCTTCCTCACTAAGGAATTAAACTCCTGACACATTTTCATTTTATATTTATATATTTGCATGCAAATACATTTGTGGGCTTTCACGTTCCATCAGGGCCACACCTTGAGGGTTTCATTCTGGCTTCCCTTGGTAGCTCAGCTGGTAAAGAATCCGCCTGCAATGTGGGAGACCTGGGTTCAATCCCTGGGTTGGGAAGACCCCCTGGAGAAGGAAACAGCCACCCACTCTAGTATTCTGGCCTGGAGAATGCCATGTATACAGTCCATCGGGTCGCAAAGAGTCAGACACGACTGAGCAACTTTCACTCACTTCCCCTATCAAAGATAATCTTTAACAGATGAAATGAGTTGAAGAGTGAATGGGAAATGAGGAGAAGAGATAACACCTGTCTACAACTCAAAGAAGTTTGGATTACAGGTCTTGTTCTTCCATTACCCCTCCAGAGCGGCAGCACCTACAATTGCTCTGGGGAACTACGCAATCATTACAGCGTGCTGTCTCAATGCAACCACCAGACAAGATGTTCCTCGGTCCAGATATGTCCGGATAAGGAGGTCAAAGCCATGGATTACTACAAACTGATGTCACACTGACTCCACGCAAATACCCCGCTTGTTCCTCTTGCAAGCTGGCTTCGGAGATCTTCGGAGCAGAGAACCCCAGCGGAGTAAAGTCAGAGCCAGCGGGGGCGGGGAATTGTGTGACGTCAGTGCATCGCGCGGCCCGGGGGCGGGGTCTAGCTTTTCCTCGGCGCCTGGGCGGCTCCAGGTGTCTGTGGCATGATGTCATCGCCATGTCTTCTCACTGCAAGACCTAGAGCTGGGCTTAGTCCCCGGCCCCACCTCTGGTTCGTCGCCCCGGCAGGTGTGACGGGGGAGGTTGGGCACTGTGTTTGGTTGCTTCGGCCTTCTTCCAACTCTTTGGTCCTCCTACCAGCCTCCAGTCCTTACCACTCTCGTTGTAAGTAGTATTTTAAAGCTGAAGGACCCAAGGCTTGGAGATGTGAACTTGCAGAGGATATCACATCAGACTTGGATTCTAGGTAGTCTTCTAACAATTCTCCTCACTGTGAAAGGAACCTAATCATAGCTTCCTCGTGAAATGTTTTGAGGGAATGCGTGTAAAGTTCCTTACATGCTCTTTACCTATGGTGGGGACTAACCATCCTCTCCAGGGCAGGGACCAATTTCGCTTTCTAGCTAGGGCTCTACCGCCTCGATATCAAGAGCCTAGTATCCTGAGCTAAAGGCCTGAAGCCAAGACTGCAAAAGGTAAGGTCAAAATGTAGGCGTCTCAGCTGTGCTCTACCAATCACACATGTAGGCACGAATCCAAATTTACACCTTCTCATCTCAGTTTTTTCTTTTTAATTGGCAACACCCTTCCTCCACTGACCCAGACTGAAAATCTGGTAGTCAGACTGCTCCCCTGCACATCGATTACTCAGGGACTCTCCTCTCCTGCCGCTTCCCTGTTCTCTTTCTACTAGATGAGACTTCATCAGATGACCTCTTAGTCTTTTGAATTGATTTATTTGTTCAATTAATAAATATTTTGTTGTTCAGTGGCTAATTCTATGTGTCCAATTCTATGACCCCATGGACTGTAGTACACCAGGCTCCTTTGTCCACTGCTGTCTCCTGGAATTTGGTCAAATTCATATCCATTGAATCAGTGATGCTATCTAAACATCTCATCCTCTGTCCTCCCCTTCTCCTCCTGCCTTCAATCTTTCTGAGTATTAAGGTCTTTTCCAATAAGTTGGCTCTTCCCATCAGGTGGCCAAAGTATTGCAGCTGCAGCTTCAGCATAAGTCCTTCCAATGAATTTTCAGGGTTGATTCCTTTTGGATTGACTGGTTTGATCTCCTTGCAGCCCAAGGAGCTCTCAAGAGTCTTCTACAGCACCACAATTTGAAAGCATCAGTTCTTCGTTGCTCAGCCTTCTTTATGGTCCATTTCTCACATCTGTACATAACTACTGGAAAAACGATAGCTTTAATCATTAATAAAAAGCATCAGCAAATGCTGCCAGTTTTAACCTTCCCCAGTTGATAGTGGGATTATACTTCCTGGTCCTAATCCGTGAGGTGTGAATAGAGGTGACCTCTGTCACTCTCAGACATAGCCTTTAATTGCTGATTTGAGGTGCTCCAGAACTCTCTTTCCCTCTTGCTTAGCAGCAGACAACATTTGAAATCGTGGTAACTGCATTGACCTGCACCCCTGAATGGCTAAGATAAGCAGAGACCAACGCTGATCTATGTAGCATGGGAAAGAAATAAACTTTTGTTTTAAGGCGCTGAGACTTTGGGGGTATTTGTCACCACAGCTTAACTTAGCATGTTCTGATTGATACAAGTGCCTGTGGGAGTGAACAAAAACAAATTTGTTCTCTGGACTAGTGGAGCTTATACCAGATATATCTCTATAAAATACAAATCTGACTATGTCCCCTTCCCTGCTTTAAAACTGTATTTAAAAATATCTTCCCATTGCTTGAAGGATTAAGTCCAGACTCTTAGTCTGAATGGCCCTTTACCAGTTGACCCAAATTGCACTTCTGTTACCCTTTCCCATCTATTTATGGTCCAGCCAAACTATACTGCTGGCTATTTACTGCGTTAATCCGTATGCTTTGAAACCCCTGCCTGGACTTTCACCCAGGCCAAACATGCCGTATCTTCAAACTGGGCTGCCTTCCACCTATGTTTGTATATCCTGGTTTACTCTCCTGTGCTCACTAAGTTTCACACCACCCCCTACTAACCCTTTTAGAACACTGGTGTGTATGTGTTAAGTTGTTTCTGTCGTGTCCGACTCTCTGTGACCCTATGGACTGTAGCCCCCAAGGCTCCATGGGATTCTCCACGCAAGAATACTGGAGTGGGTTGCCGTGCCCTCCTCCAGGGGATCTTCCTGACCCAGAGATCAAATCCATGTCACTTGTATCCCCTGCATTGGCAGGTGGATTCTTTACCACTAGCTCACGCCAATCTTAGTTACATGTTTCAGTGATTGTCTTCCTCCAGAGCTGTAAACTCTTTAAGAAGTACATCTTATTCAACATTGGGTCAGGCATATATAAGGATTTAAACATGTGTTAAATGAATGAATGGCTTGTTGGATCCTTCAGTCCTCACTAGAAATGCTGTCAGTTCCCATGTATTAGTTTCTTATTGCTATGGTAACAAATTACCACACAATTAATGGCTGAAAACAATATAAATTTATTATTTTATAGTTCTTTAGGCAGGTCTGTATTTCTTTCCAGGTTCTAGGGAAGAATCTGTTTCCTTGCTTTTTCTAGCCACTAGAGGCTGCCCACATTCCTTGCATTGTGGTCCCCTTATTTCATCTTCAAAGCCAGGAAATGTTGCACCTCTGAGCATTCCTCTATAGTCACATCTTCTAACTATGAATTCAGCAGGGAATTCCTCCAATTGTAAGGATCCTTGTAATTAGATTAGGCTCACCTGGATAATCCAAGATAATCTCCTCATCTCAGCATACTTAATTTAATCATATTTTCCTTTTTATCCTGTAAAGTAACATATTCACAGTTCCAGGTACTAGCACCAGGGTATCTGTGGGGGGCCATTATTCTGCCTACCACATTGCAGACTCTTTATTTGCATCTCTGTCTCTCTCACTTGACATTTACCTTTCAACATCAGCCAAGTGAAGTTTTCCATAAGGAGCGTCAGGAGTCTCCTTGAAGTAGGGCAACCAAATATGATCCAAACTTAGACACTTTTAAGACTGAAAGGAAGTACCATAAACATTTACACGAGGTCAACAGGTGTACACTGGTCTGACCAGACACAATAGAATGAAGTGGATATGTGGCCTGTGGAGACCCTACCCTGCATTGAAGCAATATTATTATAGACTTCTCCTTGCAGCTTGGTCTGTTAGAAATCAGGTAGATGTTGGGAGGTTTTACTTTCCTCAGAAGATCCATGCTTTAGACTGGAAATGGGATGCTTTATTTGGCTCAGCAGGCTAAACAGAATCTTTTCCCTCTACAGCTTTAACAACATGTAAATAACAATATATAAACAACATAATACTTATATCAGGAACATGAGACTTCATGATGTTTATTTCTTATATATATATCAATTATATGTGCAAGTATATATCAAACTTACAATTTGACATTTGTCTTTCAATTTCATTACTGATGAAGCCTCTTTTAGTTTGTAGTTCCATTACACCTTGTAGCCACATAAGAAAAGATGAAAAGAATTCAAGGTCAGGACACTGAGGACTGTACTTGTAAGCAGTTTTCAGCTTTGGGGAGAAGGAAAAAGCATGCTAAAGTAGGGATTCCAAAGCTTTCCCTTATCTGGTCAAGGTTTTCCATTTCAAAGTCTTTTAATCCTAAATCACAAATGAAGCCAGAATATATTTCCGGAAATCATCTTATGATCTTACTATACACATAAGTTGAGTGTAGTATAATAGTTACAACTTTGCAGTTGTAAAATAGTGGCTTTCCAATTCTGCTATGCCCTTGACATTTTTCTCTGTAAGAGAACTTCCCCCATTCCACACCTTTACTTTCCTTTTCATCTTCTTATATTTTTAATATCACTATGGACTTAGAATTTTATTTTTGTTTATTCAGTGTATTATAATCGTTTGTCATCTGTATTCTTTTTTGCAGCCCAGATTGTCTCTGAGTTGGTCAGTGAGTCCCTTTAAGCCACTACTGTAACCTTTTGACCTATCTCCATCAGCTTTTGAGTTCTTTTTTTACTCTCTGGCATGAGATATTTCAGGCCTACCTCTACTTTACCTGTCCCAGATCTGAACAGCCATTTTTCCAAGGAGCTCTGGTTCCCTTCAGTGAGGTATTATGTTTACAAACAAGATCTGGACCTCAAGTGCACTAGTTGGTACTTAGCCCTTTTAATTTCCCTTTGGCATTCCTTTTTGGCATTCCCTTTTTCATTCTTTTGTTTGGCTGAGTAGTATTTCACTCTGGGAATATACCTTTTTTTTTTTTTAACCAGTCTCTAATGGAAGATCATGAAGTGTATTTTTATTTTGCTATTACAAATAATGTCACAATCAATAACCTTCCATATATGTTGTTTCAGATTTACGGTTGTGTATCTTTGGGGAAGATTCCTACAAGTGAGACTGCTAGATTAAAACGTAAGTACACCCAATTGGATGAAATTAGCTGTTTTGATCAATGGTCTGCTGTGTTTAAAAGGAAATGTCTAATTCGAAAGATTTAACGTAAGTAGAACTTCAGTAAATCATTTGATTAAATTGAAAAGGTAAGTGTAAATGTAGCATTATTGGAAAATGCCAGATTCTCTACAGAAGTCATATTACTTTCTATCTCCACTAGCACTGAAGAGATTATTCGTTTTCCTAGTTTCAACCAACAGAATTACAAAATGTTATCAAACTTTTAGATTTTTGCAAACATGATAGGTGAGAAATGGTATTTAAATGTAGTGTTAATTTGCATTTCTCTAATAGTGAAGCTAGAGATATTTTTCATTTGTTTAAAGATGATTGAAATATCATTGTCAACACTGTATGTGTCTTTTGTACATTTTTCTACAGAGTTTTGGTTTCTTTTTTCTTGATTGTTAAGTGTTCTCTTATGAACATGTTTATCTATGATATATATTGCAAATATTAATAGCCAGTTTGATAGTTGTATTTTGACTTTATTTATGATGTTTGCCAGGCTTCCCTGGCAGCTCAACTGCTAAAGAATCCGCCTGCAATTCAGGAGACCCTGGTTCTATTCCTGGGTTGGAAAGATCCCCTGGAGGGGGGCATGGCAACCCACTCCAGTATTCTTGCCTGAAGAATCCCCATGGACAAAGGAGCCTCGTTGGCTACAGTCCATTGGGTCACTAAGAGTTGGACATGACTAAGTGACTAAACACAGCACAGCACATGATGTTCATCATAACTTCCATTTTTATGTAGTTGAATTTATCAGTGTTCTTTTTTATTGTATCTGGATTTTGAGTCGCAATTAGTGAAAACTATTATAAATTTTGGCATTAATTTTTTTCCGGTCATGCTGCTGCTGCTGCTAAGTCACTTCAGTCGTGTCCGACTCTGTGCGACCCCATAGACGGCAGCCCACCAGGCTCCCCCGTCCCTGGGATTCTCCAGGCAAGAACACTGGAGTGGGTTGCCATTTCCTTCTCCAATGCATGAAAGTGAAAAGTGAAAGTGAAGTCGTTCAGTTGTGTCCGACTCTCTGCGACCCCATGGACTTCATAAGTGATTTGAAATCTACAAATCTAACTACTGTAACTACTCATATTGATTCTTTAACACATAAGGCTGTAATCATCAATCACCTAATAGCTAAAAGTTTTTACATCTGTTTTTTCTCTTATTTTTAAAGAATCCATCTAGAATAACCTGATTTTAACCTTTTAGAAAGCAGTTTGACAGTATGTATTGAGGCATAAGACTTTGCAGCCTTGAAATACTATCCTAGAGGAAAATGTCCTAAACCCAGAACCTAATATAGTGCTTGGTTTTCATTAGGTGTTCAGGCGATAGTTGCAGAATAGGGCCATAAACATGAGGGAGGGGAAATTTACATATGAACATGTTTGTTGCTGAATTACTTACATGATTGCTGTAACCTAGAAAAGACAACAGTAGAGAAATGATTGAATAATCTATGGTATACCTACTTCATTGAAAATGATGTAGCACTGAAATGGTGGTTCTGAAAGATATATAGTAATATGATAAAGATACATAATACATGGATGTGATAATAGATGAAAAAAATTACCCAATTATCAAAAAAGATGTTTTGAACATATATACATATTGAAGAAAAAGACTGGAAGAAAATGTCACAAAATGCTAACAGAGAGTGGGATTTTCCTATTTTCCAAACTTCCTATTTCTGATTAAAAAAAACAAACTAAAAAAGTTTAAATATTCATTCTCTACTCTCTAACTGTTCTTAGACCCGGAGTGCAGCAGTGGGGAAATCATTTGAGAATGTAAAGTAGGCTTTAGTAGAGGCGCACACAGAGGCGCACTATAGAATTATCACCAAACAACTGTCAGTAGGAGCTTGATTATATACAAAAGATCATGGTAAATGCTTTCACAATTTTAGGTGGCTGTGTGGCTAGGAGTCTCAGATCTCTTAAGTGAGGATAATAATGGTACTATCCCATAGAGTTAATGTAAGGATGAAATGAGATAATACATATAGATGCTTATCACAGAACCTGGCCAACAGTGAGTGCACACTACGTTCGCTGTTTTGGATTCTGGTTTCTGGGTTTTTTTTTTCCCTGAGATTATAAAAATTTGGTTACAATGCCCCCATGTGTCTGTGCTTTGCAATATTTCTGGTCATTAAAAAGATTTCATATTACTTGAGATCAGTGCATTTGAAATGACAGTTCTAGGTCCATGCATTGTCTACTCATGTCTTATATAGATGCTGAAGATTAAACAGCTTTTTTGAAAATAATATTTTATCTCCTGACTATGAAAGTGACACATGCTCACTATATAAAATTTGGAAAATACTAGAACTGTAAGGAGTTATAGCCATCTATAATGTAACTGCTCAAACATTTTGATGTGTTTTATATGTTCTATGTAAATATGTATATATGTGTGTGTGTATATACATATATATATATATATATATACATATGTTTCCTTTTTTACATAGGGTTAAATTTTAAAATTAATGTAAAATGTATCTTTTACCTTTTTTTGGTGAAAAAAAGAACCATCCAAAATTTATTCCCCAACAGACAGACAGCATCAGCAGGTTAAAAACTACAGGGGTTTCTCCGTAGATCATACATTCACAAGACATTATTAGCTTAACAAGTGAGAATGCCTCTGGTGTAATTTCTGTGACAATATCCCCTTCACAGTGTAAACAGTACTCTTATTGTATTCACTTGCCATTCCAGAAGGAAAGGCACAACTCAGCAAAACAGAAAACATTTTGGGGGGTGCAATTACAGAGAGACAGACTTGAGAACATTCACCATCCACTGTTCTTCATACAAGGGCCAATGACTTCACCCAGAAGTGCGAGTCTTTCTCCTTGTTAAATCCTCAAGAGTTGTGCTTCATCATCTACTTAATATCATATATGTGCTCAGTCACTCAGTTGTGGCCAATTCTTTGTGACCCCATGGACTATAGTTCGCCAGGCTCTTCTGTCCATGAAATTTTCCAGGCAAGAATACTGAAGTGGGTTGCCATTTCTTTTTCCAGGAATATTACATATATAAAAGGGAGATTAAAGAAAAAAAGAATCACAATAAGATCTTGAACTTCCAGCTGCTCCCACCAATACATCAACTCCTAGGTTTACGACAGGGTCTGGGAACACTTCAGTGGTCATCAAATAGGAAAATAGACACTATAGCTGCAAAAATAACACATGAATGAAGTAGATGAATTAAAGCTTTAACATCCAGGACTTGCCTGTTCCAACTTGGCAGCCTTCATGCAATACTCAGAAAGAAAAAAAAAAAACCTTCATAATTACTTGGCATGTCAGTCAAGGAAATTTTGGTACAAATTAGTATAAGAAGTTAGTATATAATAAGAAAACACGCCCCTCCATGAGCTTGTTTCTTCAAGAATGGGAACCTAGCTCTTCAACGGAGTAGAAACTGGTGAACTAAATTTTGTCACCTGCGATTCCCTGCTCAGGTGTTCACCCTTCCTGGTTTTAGGAAGAAGGAAGCATCTGGAAGGTATAGGGAAGACGTCAGCATTCTTGGGGTTCCAAGGGTGTGTGTGTGTTCAGTTGTGTCCAACTCTTTGTGACCCCGTGAACTGTAGCCCACAAGGCTCCTCTGTCCATGGAATTTTTCAGGCAAGAATACTGGAGTGGGTTGCCATTTCCTCTTCCAGGGGATCTTCCTGACCCAGAGATCGAACCTCCATCTCTTGCACCTCCTGCATTGGCAGGCGAATTCTTTACCACTGTGCCACCTGGGAAGCCAAGCAGCAACACACACACTGACGAAGGACTAATCCGGCCACTTGAGGGCACTCTACTTCACGTTCCAAGGCTGGAAAAAAATTGGAGTTTTTTACCTTTGGTTTGCATAAAAAGTACACTCATAAAACAAAAGAAAAATGGATACAGAGTTGGGAGAATGCAGAACAGGTCCCTGAATAAATGATAGATCTTGTCCATTTACTCACATACAGTCACAGCAGAGGTATTCATTTCCCCCATCTCACCTTCCAACAGGGGAAACAATTGTCTTCTCCACAGTGGTTCAGTACATTACAGCTTGAAATAGGTGACAGTCTGGAAACAGTTACTCTAGGTTGTACAAGGGTGTTATGGATATAGTTTGTTGCAAGTAACAAAACTTTCTTTGCAAGACCTACTTCTTCCCCCACCCTCAAAAAAATGCTAGTCTGTATTGGTTTTAATATGATTTTTTTGTTGGGTTTTTCCCCCTCTCTTTTTGTTTGTTTTTGTAAAGGAGCATAGCAACATTGTAATTGTAGGATGTGCCTAAGGTTGTGATCACAACTGTAAGCATTATTCGCACATCAGGAAGAAAACTGGAGGAGATGGGGGGGAGTTTTAAAAAAAAAAACAAAAAAAGGTACAGTTCTAGAGAAATCACTGTCTGCACGGTTCCTTCGATGTGTGTTCTCCTGTTGCCTAGCTGATGTCAATCTTGTTTTCCTCCAGGAAGTGAAGGTCTTTTACTTTAAAACAAGAACAGACAGGTAACTCTGTAGATAATGGTGGCTCTCCCATGGTAAACAGAGGATTGCCTCTCATTGTCACCAGTCTCTCATGTTTCCCGTTAATGTGCAGCTACCACAGGTACATTGAACTAGAGTGGAAAGATGCCTTAAAAATGCTTTGCAGTGAAAGAAAATAAAATGTGATTTTGAAGGGAATGGCAACCAACTCCAATATTCTTGCCTGGAGAATTCCATGAACAGGGGATCCTGGCAGGCTACAAGTCCATGGGGTCGCAAAGAGTCAGATACAACTAACACTTATAAATAACTTGAGGAGGAATGTATGAGAATCAGTTTGTTATGCTAAGGAGGCTTCCCTCTTCTTTTTTTAAAATTTATTTTTAATTAATTTTTTATTTTTCGCTTGTTCCAGGCAGCATGTGGAATCTTAGTTCCGTGACCATGGATTGAATCCACTTCCCCTGCATTGGAAGTGGGATGGAGGTGGGGGGAGTTTAACTGCTGCACCACCAGGGAAGTCCCTCTTCTTCTTTAATTAATAATGAGTTGGTAGCAAATCTCTATTTTAAAAGCATTTCTTCTCTGCATATAAAATGTGACATTTTGTGTAAGAATTAGGCGAAAATAAGAATGTAATTATATCTATTTGATTATCCTGATAATGAAAAAGCGAAGGAAGGCTAAAAAAGAAACTAATGAAAATAGTGAAAGACAGGGAAGGTGGCAAGCTGCAGTTCATGAGGTTGCAGAGTCAGACATGATGTAGCAAGTAAACAACAACAATGAAAATAGTTACAGGTTATGGCCAAGTGGAAAAGGTTAAAATGTGAGCCAGACTTCTCTGAATATAGGTTTTCATATAATTGTCATTTTTGAGGCATGTAGATATTCTATGAATTTGAAAATTGAGATTAATATTAACCCAAAAGATAAAGAAGTGTCAAAACTTAAAATTGAATGGAAATAGCAAAAATCAACCTAAAACCAGTATGGTGTTTATAACATAGGCACAGAAAAAAATTAACTTTTGAACACAGCACTCTGAATAAAAGCAGAAAGAACTAAAAAGCCTTGAACTTTCCTGAGTGGGTTTATTAGAGATGACAGTTTGGCATAGTGATTCTGAAAGTATTTTCTTGTGTTGTGCGTATGCATGCTAAATTGCTTCCGTCGTGTCCAATTCTTTGCAACCCAGTGGACAATAGCCCACTAGGCTTCTCTGTCTGTGGGATTCTCCAGGCAAGAATACTGGAGCAGATTGCCATTTCCTTCTCTAGGGGATTTTCCCAACCCAAGGATCGAACTCACGTCTCTTGTGTCTCCTGCTTTGGCAGGCGGATTCTTTACCACTAGCGCCACCTGGGAAGCCTTGAACTTTCCTGAGTGGGTTTATTAGAGATGGCAGTTTGGAATAGTGATTCTGAAAGTATTTTGTTGTATTGTAGCATAGGGCAAATGAGTAACTGTGCTAATGCTTTTTAGAACCAGAGTTCTATGTAGGAGATGAGGGATGCAAATAGAAATGAGGAAGGTAAGGAAAAATCCTATGATGTGCATTCAGTCTGGAGATGTCAATATTATATGTATATCTGTACATTATGTATAGATATTTCCTTGCTTTTTCTATTAAATGGGCCTATAAGCGGTGACATCCAGGAACAGTGAAAACAGCTAGCAACACTATTCAGTTTCTTAAGTACCATTCTGCAATGGAAGGAACCAGTAAATTAAACATTTCCTGGGAGAAATGGTTAATTCCAGGTCTGAGGCAGCAGAGTAGGGAAAGTAGACGATGGCTCACTGTCCTCCCAAACAAGGAATTACTCAAAGACAAACAGGGATATGTCAACAGAACACAGAGGCTGCTTCAAAGAGCTTCTCCTGGGCGAAGTCAGGACAGTTTGAACATTAAAAAGCATTGTGACAGAAATGGATGACAGTAGTCTCAGTAACAACACAAATTCCAGGAACTTCCTGCACATAACACCTCCACCCTACTTACCCCAAATATTCTGACTAATAGGTCTGGGGTCAAATTTGAGAATTTACATTTGGCAGGGGGGCAGGGAGCCTATCATGCTGCATATGGGATCTTAGTTCCCTGACCAGAGATCAAATCCTCAGCCCCTGCATTGGAAGTGCAGAGTCTTTACCTGTGGATCACCAGGGAAATCTCAAGAACTTACTAATACTTTCCTAAGCAGTTTGCAGATGCTGCTGTAGATTATGGACCTCAGTCTGAGTAGCACTGGGTTATAAAAGTTTGAATTTGAAAAGTATGTATGAGTCTATAACAAAAGAGTAGGGAGAAGGGGATTTTTTTTAAAAAAAAAAAAGCTCTTTATTACAGAAGAATACCATCTGATAAATGTAAAAGGAAAAACAGGTTTAGCAAATCACCATTTTGCAGTTCCTAGTGTAATAACTGACTCAGGAAAGGCTTGTCAATGGATGATAAAGCCATTAAGAGAAAGTCTTTAGGGGAACAGAATGTTCATACAGTCTCAAAATATCATACTTATCATGTTAAATTACTTATTAAGAACAGAGGGGAAAGTTACATTTTTACCATGGGGAAATCTAGTGGGCACTCTCATAAAGGAAGTGACCAAATATAGCGTCATCAGTAGCAGTGTGACATTGTGTGCCTACTACTGGATTTAGTGGGAACTACAACAGCATCTATGGGATGTTGTTCAGTTAATAAGTTATGTCCAACTCTTTGGACCCCATGGACTGTATAGCATGCCAGGTTCCTCTGTCCTCCGCTATCTTCCGGAGTTTGCTAAAGTTCATGTCTATCGAGTCGGTGATGCTATCTAACCATATCATCCTCTGCCGCCTCCATCAATCTTTCAGTCTTTCCCATCTTCAGGGTCTTTCCAATTGAGTCAACTCTTTGCATCAGGTGGCCAAAGTATTAGTGCTTCAGCTTCAGCATCAGTTCTTCCAATGAGTATTCAGGGTTGATTTCCTTTAGGATTGACTGGTTTGATCTCCTTGTGGTCCAAGGGAATTTTAAGAGCCTTCTCCAGCACCACAATTTGAAAGCATCATTCTTTGGCACTCAGCTTTCTCTAGGGTCAACATTCACATCCGTACGTGACTACTGGAAAAACCATAGCTTTGACTATACAGACCTTTGTCAGCAAGTGATGTCTCTGCTTTTCAATGTGCTGTCTAGGTTTGTCATAGCTTTCCAGGAGCAAGTATCTTCTAATTTCATGGCCGCAATCACTGTCCACAGTGATCTTGGAGCCCAAGAAATAAAATCTATCACTGCTTCCACTTTTTCCCCCTTTGATTTGCCATGAAGTAATGGGTCTGGATACCATGATCTTAGTTTTGGTTTTTTGTTTTTTTGTTTTTTTTATTGTTGAGTTTTAAGCTAGCTTTTTCACTCTCCTCTTTCACCCTCATCAAGAGGCTCTTTAGTTCCTGTTCACTTTCTGCCATTAGAGTGGTATCAGCTGCATTTCTGAGGTTGTTGATATTTACTCTTGTCAAAAATGTTTACTTGAATTTAGTCATGAAGAAACAATCAAACAAATCCAGACTGTGAGACATTCTTTGAATTATCTGAATTGGGCTCTTCAAAAATTTCTAGGTCATGGAGAAATAGGAAAGGATAGGAGAAATATTCTAAATTGAAAGTGACAACCAAGTGCTATAGATCTTAGATTTTTAAAATTCAATAAATAAGATCTGTTTGAGGAAATTTGACTATGGACTATTAGATGATATTTAATTAGTGCTTAAAATTCTATGTATAATGTACTATGGTTACATAAGAGAATATCCATTTTAAGGAGTCAGATGATAAAGTATTAGGCGTGAGGTGTCAAGATGATTGCAATTGCATGTATGCATGGGTGTGTAGAAAGAAAGAGCACAAATATGGCAAAATTGTTATAATTATTAAAATGAAACATATACCTGTGTTAATTTTACTTTCAAGTTTTCTGAAGGTTTGAAGTTTTTAAAAATAAAACATCGAGGAAAAATTAAATCCCTTTCCCTTCCTGTTTTGGGGTGGTTCAAACGGGGCTTCTAAAATGGGTAAGGGGACAGGGAAGAGGGGATTTGTGTGGAAAAGAAGACCGAGAAAAGGAATGTTTTGAAACACATGAGAGGATCAAGAAGTATGACCCTCCTGTATTAGGTAATGAAGAGCCGGGCTGTAACAACCTCCAAATCTCCAACACAATGAAAGTTTGTTTCTTGTTCAAGTCTCTGCTCTCGCTGAGAAAACTGAGGCTCACAAAGGTGAAACAACCTGCTTAAGAGCCAGCAAGAGACAAACCGGAAATCCCACCCAGATGTCGCTCCACAGCCTATATGTTGGTTTCAGCGCAGCACACTGCCCCTGATGTTAGTGAAACTGGCCTAGGTCCACATCTGCCGTTCTCTTTACTTTCCAGCACGTGTGCACTGGATCCATGTTCCATCCCTTAGAGGCAGCCTCAGGCCCTGGCAAGACCTCCCTTGAGGACTCGGACCGTTCATTCATTCCTTCCACAGGTATCTTTGGAAATACCTTTTATGTCCTAAGCACTAATCTAGGACTTTGTTCACTGTTAGTGAACAAAGTCCCTGCTTCCTTGAACTTACCTTCTAGGGAGAGAAAGGAACAATAACTGAGTAAATGAGTAAATGATACAACTTGAGTAAATGCTATGAGAAATAGTAAAACACGGTGAGAGGAAAAGAGTGGAGGGAAGAAGAGGATCATTTAGATAAGGACTCAGGGAATGCCTCTGCACATCAGTTGGACCTGAGAAAAGTGTATTCTCAGCTCAGGAAATAGCAAGTTTAGGGGTCCTAAGACTGTAAAAAATTAGCAGCAATAGAGGAACATTAAGGCAATTGTGGCTGGAGAGGGACAGGGAGAGGAGAGAAGCAGAAGGCAGGCCCAGGTAGGGTAAGAAGTGAACAGAAGCATTGAGACAGGGCAGTGATGTGATCTGATTTTCATCTTAAGACCTCTCCTGCAGAATTCTGTATGGATGATGCAGCTATTTGGGTGAGAATTGATGATGGCCTGATAGTAGTGATGGGAACTGGGAAGTGGCCAGAAGAGATATATTTTGAAGAAAAAGCTGACAGAATTTGGCATAGATGTGGAATATGAGATGGAAAGAAAGATGCCTTCTACGTTTTTAGCCTAAGAAATACTCTTGATACATAGTCCCTTAGGTTTACAGAGACAGAAATTTAATGGTAAAAATTGTATGTGCCACATTATTGTTCAATTTATTGTATAATACTTACATGAGGTTTTCTTTTTTAAGTCTTGGAAACTGGAGGACTAGGTTTAGTAAGTGCTTAATCAGTTCCTTATTTCTTTAAAGTGGTATTGATAATATTTGTTATGCTTCCCCTTAAGACTCTGTGAGAACAAAATGAGGTAATGCTTGTATCATCTAATAGCCAACTTGTGTATTTGTGTGATATTTTCAAAGCAAAATGTGCTTTCTTGTGCTAATATTCTAATGTGCTTTCTAGTCTGCTAATAGGTAACACTATGCTAAAAATCTGGTGGACACTATATCCCAAATTATGTTAAAATACTAACACTGCCAAAGGAGACATCTCTCTGGTTTCTTTCTGCTTCCCAGTCTCTGTCTGGCTGTCTGTCTCTCTCCGGAAAAGAGCTCATGCAGACAAGAGCAGGCCAACCTCCGGGCTTACAGAAGCCTGACAGATGCTGTTTTGGGGGTTGTTCCTCAGGGGCTTCGCTGGTGGCTCAGTGGTAAAGAATCCCACCTGCAATGCAGGAGACCCAGGTTGGATTCCTGGGTTGGCAAGATCCCCAGAAGGGAATGGCTCCCCACTCCAGTATTCTTGCCTGGAGAATCCCAAGGACAGAGGAACCTGGCAGGCTACAATCCACAGGCTTGCAGAGAGTCAGACACAACTGAGAGACTAACACTTTAACTTTTTTTTCCTACATTCTCAACACACTGATGCCTCTGCGGATTGTCCCTTGGTGCGGCATTACAAGGGACAGCACTTCAGGACACTCCATCTGAAATTCCCTGTCTTCTTGGTTTGGCAGAACCCAGTTTAGTCATCATCAGAACATAACAATGTTTAGCTTTTTAAAATGACAAATGAATTTTATTGTGTATCAGTTACTGCTGCAAGTTTGTTTAGTTGCCATTCTTTGTTCTTAGGCCCTGTAGCCTTTTCGTTTTTTCCCCCTGGGAGTTCTTAGAAAATCAGATAAAAATATTTAACTGATATTTACCTTTCAGTCTCTACCTCTTGAACCAAAGAACGTTTCAAAAGTGTGATTTTGGTTGCTACAGATCCATGGCAGCATGCTATTTTGATGAAAGTTTGGCCTTGTTGCACATAGAGAATAAAATGTATGACAATAATAAATATCAAGGCATGAATACTCACAGACTGTTTCTTCTCACTTGCTAAGGAATGTTTTGGTGTTGTCCATCTAACCCTTTTCCCTTCCTTCAAGTCTGGGCTTGTACTAGGTAGATCAGAATGAGGAGTGTACTGTGTGTGTGTGTTTGTGTTTTGGAAGGTATAGAAGAGTTTGCCGGGAAGAGCAGAAGGGAAGTGCTGAAGGAAAGGAAGATTGCTAAAATTTATATTGAAAGACAAGCAAGTGACTGATGGAAGATAGATTGAATCTCAAGGAAGCAAGAATAAAGCATGAGAGTGTTGAAGTTTCTTAGAGAATACTAGTAGAGATTTTGAGGAACAGCTGCTTATGGGAGAGGGATGTTGAAAGATAGTAAAAAGCCACTTTATGAGGTTTGCTCTACACTAAGGATGTATCTTCTCACCACATCCTCCACAGTCAACCTGGTTTTCTGAAATAAAGATTTTAATTGCTTTTCATTATTTTTCAGTCTGTTTTCTCTGCATCTTACATTATGCTTTGACGAGGCCTCAAAGGGCTAAACTTAATTCAAACTACCAAAATACGCAGGAACACCAGGAAACATTTTCTATTCTGACAATTTTTTATAGATTATTAGGAAGGTTTTTTTTTAGCCCCCCTCCCAGTTTTATTGAGAAATAATTAACGTATATCACTGCATAAGTTTAAGGCACACAGCATGATGATTGATTTACATAATATTATGAAATGATTACCACAGTGGTTCAGCTAACATCCATCATCTCATATACATATAACAAACAGGAAAGGAAGAAGAAAACAGAAAAAAATTCTGCTTGTGATGCAAATTCTTAGGACCACCTTAACAGCTTTCCTGTATATAATATATAGCAATGCTAGCTATAGTTATTGTGTTTTACATTATGTCCCTACTACTTATTTATCTTTTAACTGGACATTTGTACCTTTTGACTACCTTTCTCCAATTACCCCTCCCCACCCCCCATTCTATACAGTCAGCAAAAACAAGACCGGGAGCTGACTGTGGCTCAGATCATGAACTCCTTATTGCCAAATTCAGACTTAAATTGAAGAAAGTAAGGAAAACCACTAGACCATTCAGATATGCCCTAAATCAAATCCCTTAAGACTATACAGTGGAAATAAAAAATAGATTTAAGGGACTAGATCTGATAGACAGAGTGCCTGATGGTTCGTGACATTGTACAGGAGACAGGGATCAAGACCACCCCCAGGAAAAATGCAAAAAAGCAAAATGGCTATCTGAGGAGGCCTTACAAATAGCTGTGAAAAGAAGAGAAGCAAAAAGTGAAGGAGAAAAGGAAAGATATTTCCATTTGAATGCAGAGTTCCAAAGACTAGCAAGGAGAGATAAGAAAGCCTTCCTCAGTGATCAATGCGAAGAAATAGAGGGAAACAATAGAACAGGAAAGACTAGAGATCTCTTCAAGAAAATGAGAGATACCAAGGGAATATTTCACACAAAGATGGGCTCAATAAAGGACAGAAATTGTATGGACCTAACAGAGGCAGAAGATACTAAGAAGAGGTGGCGAGAATACACAGAAGAACTGTACGAAAAAGATCTTCACGACCCAGATAATCACGATGGTGTGATCACTCACCTAGAGCCAGACATCCTGGAATGTGAAGTCAAGTGGGCCTGAGGAAGCATCACTATGAACAAAGCTAGTGGAGGTGATGGAATTCCAGTTGAGCTACTTCAAATCCTAAAAGATGATGCTGTGAAAGTGCTGCACTCAATATGTCAGCAAATTTGGAAAACTCAGCAGTGGACACAGGACTGGAAAAGGGCAGTTTTCATTCCAATCTCGAAGAAAGACAATGCCAAAGAATGCTCAAACTACTGCTCAATTACACTCATCTCACATGCTAGTAAAGTAATGCTCAAAATTCTGCAAGCCAGGCTTCAACAGTATGTGAACTATGAACTTCCAAGTGTTCAAGCTGGTTTTAGAAAAGGCAGAGGAACCAGAGATCAAATTACCAACATCCGCTGGATCACTGAAAAAGCAAGAGAGTTCCAGAAAAACATCTATTTCTGCTTTATTGACTGTGCCAAAGCCTTTGACTGTGTGGATCACAATAAACTATGGAAAATTCTGAAGGAGATGGGAATATCAGACCACCTGATCTGCCTCTTAAGAAACCTGTATGCAGGTCAGGAAGCAACAGTTAGAACTGGACAAGGAACTGGTTCCAAATAGGAATAGGAATACGTCAAGGCTATATATTGTCACCCTGCTTATTTAACTTATATGCAGAGTACATCATGAGAAACGCTGGGCTGGATGAAGCAGAAGCTGGAATCAAGATTGCCGGGAGAAATATCAATAACCTCAGATAATGCAGATGACACCACTCTTATGGCAGAAAGTGAAGAAGAACTAAAGAGCCTTTGGATGAAAGTGAAAGAGGAGAGTGGAAAAAGTTGGCTTAAAACTCAACATTCAGAAAACTAGATCATGGCATCTGGTCCCATCACTTCATGGCAAATAGACGGGGAAACAGTGGAAACAGTGGCTGACTTTATTTTTCTGGGCTTCAAAATCACTGCAGATGGTGATTGCAGCCATGAAATTAAAGACGCTTACTCCTTGGAAGGAAAGTTATGAGCAACCTAGACAGCATAATTAAAAAGCAGAGACATTACTTTGTCAACAAAGGTCCATCTAGTCACAGCTATGGTTTTTCCAGTGGTCATTTATGGATGTGAGAGTTGGACTATAAAGAAAGCTGAGTGCCAAAGAATTGATACTTTTGAACTGTGGTGTTGGAGAAGACTCTTGAGAGTCCCTTGTACTACAAGGAGATCCAGTGAGTCCATCCTAAAGGAGATCAATCCTGGGTGTTCATTGGAAGGACTGATGTTGAAGCAGAAAGTCCAATACTTTGGCCACCTGATGCGAAGAGCTGACTCATTTGAAAAGACCCTGATGCTGGGAAAGATTGAGGGCAGGAGGAGAAGGGGACGAGAAAGGATGAGATGGTTGGATGACATCACCGACTCAATGGACATGGGTTTGGGTAGACTCTGGGAGTTGGTGATGGACAGGGAGGCCTGGCGTGCTGCAGTTCATGGGGTTGAAAAGAGTCAGACACGACTGAGCGACTAAACTGAACTGAACTAGGTTGGTCATAGCTTTTCTTCCAAGGAGCAAGCGTCTTTTAATTTCATGGCTGCAGTCACCTTCTGCAGTGATTTTGAAGCCCCCCAAAATAAAGTCTGTCACTGTTTCCATTGTTTCCCTATTTACCATGAAATGATGGGACCATGTGCCATGATCTTAGTTTTCTGAGTGTTGAGTTTTAAGCCAACTTTTTCACTCTCCTCTTTCACTGTCATCAAGAGGCTCTTTAGTTCTTCTTCGCTTTCTGCCATAAGAGTGGTGTCGTCTGCATATCTTAGGTTATTGATATTTCTCCCAGCAATCTTGATTCCAGCTTGTGCTTCATCCAGCCCAGCATTTTGCATGATGTACTCTGCATATAAGTTAAATAAGCAGGGTAACTATATACAGCCTTGACATACTCTTCTCCCAATTTGGAACCAGTCTGTTGTTCCATGTTCAGTTCTAACTGTTGCTTCTTGACCTGCATACAGATTTCTTAGGAGGCGGGTCAGGTGATCTGGTATTCCCATCTCTTTAAGAATTTTCCACAGTTTGTTGTGATCCACACAGTCAAAGGCTTTGGCGTAGTCAATAAAACAGAAATAGATGTTTTTCTGGAACTCCCTTGATTTTTTGATGATCCAGCGGATGTTGGCGATTTGATCTCTGATTCCTTTGCCTTTTCTAAATCCAACTTGAACATCTGGAAGTTCATAGTTCACATACTGTTGAAGCCTGGCTTGGAGAATTTTGAGCATTGCTTTGCTAGCATATGAGATGATTGCAATTGTGCAATAGTTTGAATGTTCTTTGGCATTTCCATGTCTTGATTTACTATAAATAATGTAATGAATGTGGGAGTGCAGATATCTCTTCAAGATAATGATTTCATTTCTTTTGGATATATACCTAGAAGTTGGATTGCAGGACCATAGTGTTCTTCTATTTTTATTTTAGCTTGGATTTATTTTTATATTTATTTACTTATTTTATTTTTCTTAAAGTATAGCTGTTTTACAATGTTGTTTTAGTTTCAGATGTACAGCAAAGTGATTCAGTAATGCTTACATATATGTCTTTTTTTTAGATTCTTTTCCTCATAGGTTATTACAAATATTGAGTATAGTTTCCTGTGCTATACAGTAAGGCCAGGTTGATTATCTATTTTATATACAGTAGTGCGTGTATGTTAAACCCAAACTCAGCAATTTATCACTCCCTCCACCCCTCTCCCTTTTGATGACCATAAGTTTATTTTCCATGTCTGTGGGTCTATTTCTATTTTGTATATAAGTTTATTTGTATCCTTTTTTTCTTTTGGACTCCACGTATAAGCAATATTATATGATATTTGTCTTTCTGTGTCTGCCTTACTTCACTTAGTATAACTTGCAAGTCCATGCATGTTGCAGGAAATGGCATTATTTCATTCTTTTTTATGGCCGAGTAATATTTAGCTTGAAATTATCCTTTTTTAAAAAATGTTTTTATTTTTGGCTGCACTGTCTTCATTGCCGAGCACAGGCTTTCTCTAGCTGAGGTAAGCGGGGGCTACTCTGCATTGCAGGGTGTGGGCTTCACATTGCAGTGGCTTCTCTCATCGCAGAACACAGGCTGTAGGCACGCAGGCATCAGTAATTGTGGCACACAGGCTCCGTAATTGTAGTTCAAGGGCCCTAGAGCACACGGGCTTCAGTGGTTGTGGCTCGTGGGCTCTAGAGTGTGGCTCAGAGGTTCTGGGCTACGGGCTCAGTTACTCCGCAGCCTGTAGAATCTCCTTGGACCAGGGATCAAACCCATGTTCCCTCCCTTGGCTGACAGAGTCTTATTCACTGTGCCACCAGGGAAGTCCTGAATTTATCCTTCATTGAGCTCATTGAAGACAGAGGCCATACCTTATTTACGAAATAACATCATGGCAATTAACAGCGTACGCCTTGAAGTGCCTCTTTCCCTCCAGGCAGTTATGAACATTAAATGAGTAGATATATGAAAGTGTTTAACACAGTTCCGCGCACACACAGTATTCAACCAATGGTAACTGTGATTAAAGATATGTCTACTTTATTACTTGAATCCCTGCCATGCAACACAGAAGGATTTGTGGCCAAACAACAAATCAGGGCTAGGGTGAGAGAAAAAAACTACAGCAGGAATCCAGGAGCAAGCACCCTTGCTTTACTGTACCTTTATTTTCCTTTGTGACCTTACAATTTGGAGTCCCAGGGGCTGCAGTGGTGGCCTGAGGCCTGCTTCTAACCCAAATGAGCCTTGTTGGTGGTAGGGCAGAGGGAAAGAGTGTCTTCTGTTAGTTCCAGGGCCTCTCTGGGACTTCTGAGCCTCTCAGGGGAATTCCAGTTCAATCTCCAGTTCTTTCTCCCTTCTTCCCCTCCCCAGCAATGTCTCTGGAGAATCTCCAAGTGATGGGACCTTCCAGTGACTAACCTGTACCTTCCACAGGGTCCCCCAGAGTTGGGTACTTAACACCACCTCCTGCATGAAGCACTTCTTGTTTCCCCAGGTCAGAATGAGGCTCTCCTATTACAGCACTTAGTCCTTACTGGTTTATTCTATCTGCTGCCTGTATTTTGTTTGTCTCCCCTGTGAATTGTCAGGTCTCTGAGAGCAAAGTATGGCTCTGGTTCCTGTTTGATCAGTACAGTGAGCTGCACATACGTTCCCAAGTAATAACTGTTATATTGAATTCTACCGAAGCCAGTCTTGGAATTGCAGCCTCCAGCTGGACGATAAGTCCAGACCGTGCCCTAAACTCTAACATGCTCTCTTGATCCCCAGAGCTCTAAGATACAAGCTTCTGCTCCCTATAAAACACAGCCACTGGGCACTTGGCAGCCTGGGGTTCAGGGTTGACTCGCTGTAAGAAGTTTCTAGCAATAGATTTCAAAAACCTAGCAGGAATACAGTAAAACAGAACAAAACAAAATCCCTTTATTTAGGGAATAGGGGTTTATAAAATATTAACAGCAAACATTTTCCTCTTCATAATTTAAAGTTCATTTTTTTATACCACCCAGCTATTACACAGGAGCCTGGTGGAAATTGAATACCTGTAACAGCTGGAAACAGTCTGAAAGAAGTCTGACTCTATTGGCAGCTTAAACTTGGTTCTAGCAGTCACGTAAAAATAATAAGGCAAGAATTTGTTTGTTCTCAAATATGATTATTTGGAATCATCAAACATGCACAAAATTGTAACATTTTCATTCACAATTATCATTACCACATCGTTTGCTAAAGTGTTTGGCCCAAAATAACAGTTTTCCAGATATTATTCCGAGTTGTTTAATGGAATTTAGGTGAAATAACATTTCAGGAAAAGTTTGTCAACTTGGCAATTTGCTTTTCTTACTTGGCCTGGAAAAAAAAAAATTACCCTTTCAACTTCATCAGCATCTCTTCCTCCACTTGGACCTCAGTGCTGCTTGAAAAATGCTAAAGCATCTCCTCTTGATTTCATGTGACTTTTCAAAAATCCAGTTAACTTCTGGAACCCCTCCATTAGCCCGTCCCCAGTGACGGCACAGCAGGGCTGCACGTACCAGTTCCGGTCGCTGCAGAGTTGCTTCACTTTGAACATCCTGGTGATGTCCTTGGCACTTAGAGCTCCAGGCACATCTTGTTTGTTGGCTAACAAGACCACAGGCACGTTTTTAATGTGCTCATTCTTCAAGATGTGCTCAAACGCTTGCCTGGAGTCTTCCAGCCGCTGTGTGTCCGTACTGTCCACAACATACACTAGCCCATCAGTGTTTTCACAGTAGAGGTCCCACATGGTTCTCATCTTCTCTTGTCCTCCAACATCCCAGACCGTGAGTGAGACGCCCTTTGCCAACTCAAGCATCTCCACGTTGAAACCTACTGTTGGCATAGTCACAATATCCGTATCAAGCTTCAATTTGTAAAGGAGCGTAGACTTCCCAGCAGACTCAAGTCCCAGAAGCAGAATTCGGGCTTGCTTGGCTTTGGGCTTTTTAGAATTCGACAGACCCATTTTAAGCTTTTTAACTTTTTCTTTAAAGACCTTTTCTAATGGCCAGAGCCAGTGTTTCCTTTCTAGGTCTTGCATGAAAATGTTAAGAAAGAAGAGAGCAAATGCTTCATGATATAGTCTTAGAATAGGAACTTACGTGCACTTACGTTGTAGCTTATCGACTTGATTATGGGCAAACAGTGTTTTATTTTCAGTCCCAGCCAATCCTGAGGAATCTATGGTGTGAGTAACCAGCCAGTGTCATAGAAGCTCAAAGGGGAAGTTCTTTGTGAGTGAGTAGGACTTGGGAGGGGCATGCCTGTGTGACGCTGAAGCTTGTTCTCCTCCCAATGTTGGAGAGCTAGGGTCATCAAAGATTTGGACAGAGCATGGTTTTGGTAGCAGGATAAAAAGTTAACTGTACAAGTGGTTTGTAGCAGTTCTCTAGTTGTTTGACTGTTTGTCTTACCCCAGTTGTAAATAAGTAACCAGACTTTTGAAGTCATGAAGGGAGAGTTTATCTCATTCTGCTCTGAGCAGTATCTTTAGTACTTTCCAGATTACTCAATAAGAAACTTTAAACCACCCGGAGTTACCTGAACCTTACTCCCATAATCATATAGAGAATCACTTCCTTAATCTTCTTGGTAGGAAATTTACATTATTCACAAGACCAGATTTATAGGAGAGGGAAGTTTGTAACACAAACATTTTTAAAATTAAGCAGTCCAATTAAAGGTGGCAAATTGAATACGCGTATTTATCTCCTCTCCTTCGCAAGACTCCACCAAAATGATGGTAAACAAGTAAAACGAAAATGTAAACTCATACCAAGAGCAGGAGAGTCCATCGGAGGTTGAGAGATTTCCACATCTCTCTGGAAGGTGACATGTAGATAGAAGATGAATAGTAACTGATGCAGCAGGATAAAGCTGAGGCTTAGCGGGCTGATGCAGAGGATACAGAGGGAAGGGGCGAAATGCATAACTGAAAACAGAGGGTTAACTAAAAATCTGAATAAGGAACAGAAAACACGCAAACACACACCCCTCTGCTGGGTGACCATCCAGAATGAGATGTTACTCCCCCGGCCAAAAAAAAAAAAAGGCTTTTCTATAGAAACTGTATGATGTCAGAGAAGAGACCTTTATGTTTTGACAGTTGGGAGTTTCCACACCATAATACCTAACTCAAAATTTAATTAACCTATAGCCAATCTGGCAGTTGGCAAACCTGGCTCATGTACATAGAGACATAGAGTTACCTTCAGTGCACAGAGGTTTTCATGCTTAATATATAACATGTCTAATGAGGGAAAGACCAAGATAAAAATAAGAAGGTTTTAAGAAAGCTTTAACAGAGGTAATGCAGGGAACAGAAGAAAATTTTCAGTAAGTTCTAATATTTCCATGAAAAAAAAACAGAAAGTGTTAACCACTCAGTTGTATCCAACTCTTTGTGATCCCATGGATTGTAGCCTGCTAAGCTCCCTGTTCATGGGATTTTCCAGGCAAGAATATTAGAGTGGGTTTCCATTCCCTCCTCCAGGGGATCTTAGCAATCCAAGGATTGAACCCAGGTCTCTTGCACCGCAGGAGAATTCTTTACCATCTGAGCCAGTATTTCCATAGAGATTTGCAAAAGTATTGTACCCATAAAACAGGAAATGGATGCTATTTAAAAGGCTACTCAAAAAAACAAAAACAGCACTCTTGGAAATTAAGAACATGGTTTCGAAAATTTAAAAAGGTCAATAATAGGTTAGAAGAAAACCTTTTAAAAAATAGAAGGTAGAAAGTATGAAAGAAAAGATGAGATGTAGAAAAGCAATCCAGAAATTTCAAAGTCTGACTTTTAGGACTTTATTCCAAAAGGAATAGAAAACAAAGAGGAAATTATCAAAGAAATAATATAAGACTATTTTTCAAAGCTAAAGAATAAATTTCAGGTTGAAAGGCTTCCCTCCGTGCCTTTTAAAAGAGCTGTACTAAGGCATGGAGCTTCTCCAGTGGCTCAGTGGTAAAGAATCTGCCTGCGATGCAGAAGATACAGGAGATGCGGGCTCGATCCCTGGGTCAGGAAGATCCCCTGGGGGAAGAAATGGCAACCCACTCCAGTATTCTTGCCTGGAGAATCCCATGCACAGAGGATCCTGGCAGGCTACAGTCCATGGGGTTGCAGAGAGTCTGACACGACTGAAGTGAGTGAGCACGCTCACACATACTAAGGCATATAATATACATGTTTTGTTTTCATTAAAACTAAAATTTTATTTTTTAATTAAGTAGACTATTCTAGGTGTAGAAAATGTACTTGTGATGAAAGTAAACTTTTAAAAAACTATTAAATTCTTAACTAACTCACTGTATCTCTGAAACCAGAGGTACTATTTTCATTCATTTATTCATCCATCCATCCATTTTTTCAACAAATGTATATACTGATTGCCTACTGTGTGAACTACGATGTGCTAGATTTCAGGGAGGACACAAAGATAAATTAGACCTGCCCTAGGTGGCTTTCTTTGGGGAAAAGTTAAAAGATGTGCATAAAAATAATAATGCAAAGTTTTTAAAAATGTAAATGCTGTAAGAAGAGAAAAGCTAATATAGTCTGGAAATTTAAAGATTACTTCAGGATGGAAGACATTAGGGAAATCACTCTAGAGAAGGTTCAACCTCAAACCAGGCCTCCTAGAGATGGTGTAGGAGAAGGCGTATTAAAGAGATGGTCTGTATGAGCAAAGTCTCAGAAATTGGAAAACATAGGATGTATATGGAAAAACAACAGGACGCAAGCATGCATATATAGTGTTTTTGTTCCTAAAACATGTTTGACTATCATGAGAAAACCATCAGGCAAATCTAGATTGTATGACATGCTACAAAAAAACACACCTGGAGTTCAAAATATCTCCGTGTCATGAAAGACAGAAGGAAAAAAAAAAAGGAGCAGAAGAATGATCTAAGTTAAGATACACTTAAGATACATGATCCCTAAGTGCACTGTGTGATCTTTGATTTGATCCTTTGTCCAAAAAAACTATTATTATTATAGTTGGGGGCATTTGATGATGACTATCCTGAATATATTGTTATATCTATAAATTGTATTATTTATACAATGTAGATGTAGATGGTATTATTTATCAGTGTTAAATTTCTTGAGAGAAATTATGATATTATGGTTATGTAAGAGGATGTCCTTGTTCTAAAGAGATATATGCCAATGTACTCAGGGGTGATACCAGCAAGTTAATTTCAAGTGGCTGAGCACACACAAGCACATACACACTCAGAGAGAAGAAATACGGCAAAAATCAGTAACTGGTAGTTTAGGTGAGGAGTTTTGGGTGTTCATTGTACTATTTTAAAACTCTCCTTTAGTTTTGAAAATCAAAATAACATGTAGGAAAAAAAGAATGTAATTGAAATAAGCTAATCAAATAAGGCTGCAGTCTGCAGTAATGTAAAGAATAATTCAGCTTACACATGTGGTCAGACCGTATTTCCCAAGATGAATTTAAGGACTCTGCAGTACCAGCTCTTCTCCATCTCTGTACTTTCAATAAATTAAATTTTAAAAGAAAAAGTGTAACATACATTTCATATTAAACTTGATATGTTCCTTATGAGACCTGATGTTAGTACTGGGGTAAAACTTTTATTTTTGCCTATAATGAGGATAATCATACATAAATACCTTTATTCTGTTTCTCCTTTGACCAACTGTACCTTATTTTCAGGGTAGTCAACCAGATGAGGGGTTAAATTCTGGATGAATATTCAGAGTAAAAGGGAGTAATTTCTTTCTCAATGTTAATTTTCATGGAAAATTTTACAAATGTTTCAACATTCTTTCTTACTGTCCTACAACACTTAAGGATTCATATGTCCTGGCCAAACCTGAGGAAAGGCAAGGTATTTGTTTTCTGTGAATCATTCTGAGATTATGCAAATAAAGATAGGATTGCCAGTGTGTTACTGGCAAGCTCTGTTGTATCACCAAGAAATTTGTTTTAAAATTCAGGATTGAAGGGAACTTTTTAAAAAATTTCTTACTGTGGAGGTGGGAGGTCTGACTTTAGAAACTCAGTCGTGGTCTGACCAAGTAAAGATAATAGAAGCTCATCTCTTAGAAGACAGTGGCAGCTTATTCTGTTAACTTTATTTTTTACAGATAAAGAAGAATTGGGATGTGGTTATGTGACTTGCTTAGTTTATGCAGACTTGGAACATCCCTAGTTTTCCCGTGGTAACTTTTTGTTTGGTCTTTTTCAAAATGAACTTTTGGAAAACTGAATTATAGCATACAGATAGAAACATGCAAAAATCATAAACCTACAGTTCAATGAGTCACAAATTGAAAACATCCATATATCTACTGGTGAGACCAGGCTTAAATTTTAATTTTCCATTTTCATTGCAAGTAAAAAGTCCAGACCTCAAGCATTTCTGCACTGAGCTGTCAGAAATATGCTCTGTTCTCAAAAAGATGTCGTGAGAACAACAGGTATTTATTATCCCAGTTGAGATTCTTTGATGCTGCAAAAAATGATATTCCAACCATGAAACTCTTCCAAGGGCCATTTTCTCCAGGAAAGAACCTGCAGTTTCATTCACATCACCAAAGGAGGAAAGCTTTTCTCTCACATGGGTAGACCACCGGATCTGAGCTCATATCCAGCCCCTGGCACTTACTAAGTGCTGAATGATGCCAAAAGCAGGGGTGTTGTGATAGTTTATTATATTACATTTTATAAAATGTGAAAATATACCACAGAACATGGCACATGGTGGATGAAATTTTCTTCCTCTCCTCTGACAAGTTGTGTTTTTCAGCTAACATTTTAAAAGACCTGTAATCTTGCTTATCATGATAGTCATTCCATGATGTATGTTAAGTCAAATCATGATGCTGTACGCCTGAAACTTACACAGTGCTGTAGGTCGGTTATATCTGAGTAAAACTGGAAGGAAAAAAAAGCATCTCCAACTTTTAACCTTTTCCAGACAAGGAACAAGTTCAGAGTCCTATCAGAGTCCTGTATTCCCTTGGCAGAATAAAGCGTTGTGTGCTGAACCCCTTCCCCAGCACCCCAACATTGTTATCCCCCTTCCCAAATAAGATGAAAATGAACAAGGGTTCAATAGAATGTGATTAAAATGAGCAAAGGGACAGTCTGAGGGTTGTGTCTGGAACTAGGGAAGGACAGTCACTCTTCACCTTTATAAAGATGGGCATTTATACAAGAACAGATGACTCAGATATCTTTGGCCCCAGCTACATGCGAAGCTCTCAGTATCCTCTGAATGTCTGCCAGCCAGCAGCAAGGGGAACCCGAAGAACTGGGCCATGCAACCTGACCACCATGAACCGAACTGACTCCCTTTTCATGTCAATCATCCCAATCATAGGTTTGCATAGGTCAGCAAATTCTTTTAAAAATTATTTTAAGATCTCCATTCTTTATAGCCACTCATTTCTCTTCAAACTCACAATGAATCTGTGATTATTCATTCAATATTTATTGGGTACACACAAAATGGCAAGCACTGTATATCTGCTACAAACAGAATAACTGAGAGTTCACCCTTTAAGAAGCAATTGAGGATTGAACCATTTTTAAAAATATTGTTTAAGAATACTCTATGATCAGCCTTGCTATTTATAAAATATTTTCTTATAAAAACAATAATAAAATTTTTAAAAATCATCTGAAACATTTACAAATCTGATTATGAATTTACTTTTGTCTATTTTCTTTGTTTATATACATATATAATTTACTGTTGATATACTTTATTGATCAAACTTATGTTGAGAACATAATGTATCTAGATTGAATGCAAGATGTTGGCAATACATACAGTTCAATCAAAACAGCCTCCATTTTCAAGTAGTCTAATGAAGGAGATAAATATGTGGTGTGAATATTGTTGTAAATAAGGTAGTAGAACCTCAAGGAAGCACAGGAGCCGTCAAAAAGAAGGGTGAAATAGCACATTGCATCCAGGGAACTGGAAGCAGGTCTTAACTGAAGCTGAGAAGTGTGAGGGCCGTAGCGTGAGAGGAGAGGTCTGCAGGCCAGTGTCCAGGAAGCATGGTTCATGCTCGGGGCACCCACATCATTTATCATCCACACTTGGACAATTTTGAAAGTGGAAAGGTTGCCAATAATGAAAATTCCAGAAAACACGTGTAAACAAAGATAGCCCTTGAATAACTGAACTATATGGTCTTGCCCGGCTTCATGAGAGGATACTGGAGTCAGCTTCAGGATAAAAAAATCAGAGGGCCAGGTCTGCATAGCTGCTTCTCACATACTCCTACTGCCATTCACTGACATTCTCCTTTCCAGTCTTTCTAGAGGATAAACTAAGAAATCAGAGTTGTACACTAGAAGAAGCTGAATCCTAAGCTGTCAATGAGGGAAACTAAATTGGGAAACCTACTTCATGTAGCAGAGTCAGTCCTTAAAGACTCAGAAATAGACAGAATCAAGCCAGAAGCTGGGGTAAGGGAAGATAATTAAAACAAAATGCTGAGGCCTCTTCAGTACAGATGACAGGTAAAATACAGGACACCAGATAAGTGTGAATTTCAAATGAACAATGAAGAATTTTTTAGTGTAGGTATTGTTCCAAATATCAAATGGGATATACCTAAAACAAAGGCGCATTCATTGCTTATCTTAAATTCAAATTTAATTGGTTGTTGTTTATTTTTATTTGCTGAATCTAGCAACCTTACTTGGGATGGACACAGACCCCAGGAATGCTTCTCTGCAAAGGAAGGAGAGAGGTGTAGAGAAAACAAACACTGCCTTCTCCCCTGTCCCTGCCATGTGAGTTTCCTATGGTGTGTCTTACTAGTAGAATCTAACTGGAAGCCAACTGGCAAAAAAACACTTACGAAATGTTGAATTTCAGGCCCCTAGTCACAGCATTACAGAGCAGAGGATAGAATAAGGCGTCTGGAGATAACATAATTAGAAATCCCTTATATGAATGAAGTAAAATTTTAGTTTAAAATACTTATGAAAAAAAAAAAATACTTATGAAACAAAGATGCCTCTTGGTTAATGTCTTTCTGGACATGCTTTTGATTGCCTACTTTGGTGCTCAGACATTTTAACTGCTTCTTTAGAGATGGGTAAAAGATAGCAATGGTAACTGGAATGTGAGGTGTCATAAAAAAAAAAGAGGTCCACTCAGAAGTACCATAGGAATGCAAAAGGACTGCTTATTCTGACCAGAAGTCCTTTTCAGGATGAGTGGCCTTCGAATGATGTTTCATTTGCATAATGAAAGAGGAGGAAAGGGAAGGGCCTTCCCAGATGGACAATGAAATTGAAATCAGAGGAGAGGAAAAATGCAGTGTGTTCTCAGAATAGCTGAGGTTTGATATAGCTGAGTAAAGAGGACGTGTGGGTGTGGGATGGGGATCGAATCTGGTCATGTGTGAAGAGCACCTTGTTGGAGGATGCTTGAATACTAAATTAACAATTTGGTTTTTGTTCTGCGATATAATGCATAAGCAATGGGGACTCATTCAAAGACACTGAAGCCAAGGAAATAGATTTGAACCACGTGTATTTGAGGCCAGATTAATGGATGAGATTTCTCAGGAAGCAAATATAGAGAAATGGGTCTCAACCTTGTAGAGCCCATGGCCCTTATTGATAAACAATAAATACTCACAGATATTCATCTTGGGGAATCTTTATGACACCTACTATAAATCACTGCTTTCTTCTACTTACCCCTGCCACATCCAGTTTTGTCAAAGTTTCTTTTTCTAGTATTTTGAAATAAATAATAAGCTTCTCTCTCCTAAATCAAAATATGTAATTCCAAAAATGTTTTGTTTATCAAATTCTATTAATGCCGTACTCATAAGCTACTTGAGGTAATTGTTCAGTTATTTCACGAGCACTTTGGCAATGCACATTATCTCTCATTGCAGTTAAAAAGAAATCAAAGTTGTAAGAGGACAGGGTGGGATAATAACATCTACATGATGAAGTTGTTATGACTTCATGCTGCTTCCAAGTGAAATGGAGCAGGACCCTATGGTCCTTGCCTTCCCTGACCCCTGTGTCCTCTGCCCGCTTTTTGTCTGTGAAAAATTTTAGTCAAAGAACAAGTTTAATCAGAGAAGCGAGAAATGCGGAAACAAAGGAAAACAGTCAAAGAACACAATAATGATAATGTAGTCATTAAACCTAGTCAAGGGCCTTTAGTTCTTTCTCAAGGACTATAGATAATATTCTGGGCCATATTCTGTGAGCATCTTATAGACACTGAAACCCAGGGTGAAAAAGTGAGCTCCCTGATGACCAGACTGTACCCAGGATATGAGCTGCCACAGTTCTGAGAATTGGCTGCAAAGAAATGGAAACAAATGGTCCCTGGAACTGAAGATTGTTTTATTATTGGTCATGGGGATAGCAGATAGGTTTATATTTGCTTGGTCAAATGAATATTCATTGGAAGGACTGATGCTGAAGCTGAAGCTTCAATACTTTGGCCACCTGATGCAGACTCATTGGAAAAGACTCTGATAACTCACTGGAAAAGACTGGGAAAGATTGAGGGCAGGAGGAGAAGGAGACAACAGCGGGTGAGATGGTTGGATGGCATCACCGACTCAGTGGACATGAGTTTGAGCAAACTCTGGGAAACAGTGAAGGACAGGGAATTGTGGTATCCCACAGTCAGTCCATGGGGTCTCAAAGAGTTGTATATGACTTAGCAACTGAACAAAAAAACAATGAGATTTATTGTTAGCAACTTTTTTGAGAGGTAATGTAAAGTTGTATGGCTCCTTGCAAAAGAGTACTATGCTCCATTTCCAGTATCTGTGTGATGGTTAATTTTATGTGTCAATTTAAAGGGGGATGCCCAGCCAGGATGGCAAAACATTACTTCAGGGTGTGTTAGTGAGAGTATTCCTGGAAGAGATTAGCATTTGAGTCAGTAAACTGAGTAAAGAAGTTTGTCCTCGCCAGTGCAGGAGGGTATCATCCAATCCATCAAGCGCTTGGTAGACCAGAAAGGCAGCAGCTGCTGTTGCTGCTGAGTCACTTCTGTCATGTCTGACTCTTTGTGACCCTATAGGCTGTAGCCCACCAGCCTCCTCTGTCCGTGGGATTCTCCAGGCAAGAATACTGGAGTGGGCTGCCATTCCCTTCTCCAGGAGATGTTCCCGACCTAGGAATCAAACCCAGGTATCTTGTGTCTTCTGCATTGGCAGGTGGGTTCTTTACCACTACCTGAGAAGGCCACAAAAAGGAAGAAGAGGTGTTAGTATGCCCTCTGCTTCAGCAGGGATGCTCATCTTCTGCCCTTGGGACTTACACCACTTTCTCCCTTGGTTCTCAGGCCTTTGGGTTTGGAATGGAACAGCCTCCAGACAGCAGATCATGGGACTTCACAGCTTCCATGATCGCAGGAATCAATCTTCCATGATTGCAGGAGTCAATCCCTCATAATAAACCTCCTTCTGTATATTTATATCTATAACTTTTATTTCTCTGGAAAACCCTAATGCAGTCTGTTATGAGTATAGCAGGAACATATTTCCCTATTTGCCATTCTTAATTGCTGTTATCAGACAAACATGGTGCCCAAGCCTTTACTGCCTCCTCCCCAAGTTGAGGCCACTTGATCCTTTTTTAGAAGCTAATTGTAGTCTCAATCCTGATCTCAGACATCAGCTACTTAAACAGCTCCAATCTTCAGGACTGATGTTAAAGCTGAAACTCCAATACTTTGGCCACCTGATGCAAAGATCTGATTCACTTGAAAAGACCCTGATGCTGGGAAAGATTGAAGGCAGGAGGAGAAGGGGATGACAGAGGATGAGATGGTTGAATGGCATCACTGACTTGATGGAGATGAGTTTGAGTAGACTCCGGGAGTTGGTGATTGACAGGGAGGCCTGGCATGCTGTGGTCCATGGGGTCGCAAAGAGTTGGACACAACTGAGCGACTGAACTGAACTGAACCGAAGACCCAGCACAGGGTCATCCTAACCACTAACCTAGTCATAACATAGGGTCTTAATTTTAACAACTAGACAAATGCCTTTTTAATTTTATCTTATTTTTTCCCCTTTTTAAATAAGTCCCAGTCCTGACTGTTAAACCCAGGTCTGATAACTAGGTTTCCTGCACTCCAGTCTCTTCCTAAAATAGGTATCCTGACTCACATTTGCTACCCTCTCTCCAAATTAGCATCTTTAACCCTTGAAATCTAACTTTCAGCATAAAGCTCTCTTTACCCATTGGGAAACCTCCATACTCTCCATCAATTTTCTATCTAACGATGTGTTGGGACATCTTGCACCACCAACCTTTACTGAATACTTGTCAAGTCAAAAATATAACACATAAGTTTGCATAAAAATATTTGCAGAAATTTCATCATGAAATGTATATATCCAGAAGTAGGGAAGTCTTAAGGTTTGCCAAAAGATTATAGGATATTTGGCTTTCTCTTGAGTAATATGGACAAATTTTTATTTTTTTATTTCTCAAGTTGACGAAAGTCAAACCTATTCATTCAAAATACATGTATCTTTATGCTAGGAATTAGACAAATATTTCTTAACTTCCATGTGCAAAAAGCACTGTGCTGGGTAGTGGGAAGGCAGTAAGCACATGCGTGTGTGCTCGGTTGTGTCCAACTCTTTGCGACCCCACGGACAGCAGGCTTCTCTGTCCATGGGATTCTCCAGGCAAGAATACTGGAGCAGGTTGCCATGCCCTCCTCCAGGGGATCTTCCCAACCTGGGATTGAACCTGCATCTCTTGTGTTTCCTGCATTGGCAGGCAGATTCTTTACCTGGGAAGCAGGCACAGAAGCTATTAAGAAGCCTAGTGGAAGAATCTGTGACTCTGTCTCAGGTCAAGGGAGCCTTCCTGGGGCTGCTGCATCGTGCTGAGTCTGAGACCCAGTGCGTTATGCATGTTAGAGGCAAAGGGTAACCCAATATTCTCCAAGACTTAGACCTTTCTTGGAGAGTTCAGCTTGTGGGGGGCTTCTTTTGTTGAAAGTCACAGCTTTCTGTTCCATCAAAATATTCCTCCTATGGAGTGCTGCTTCCCTAGAGGTTTGGGCAAAAAGGCCATGAACAGAATCTTGATACCTTCTCTATGTCAGCTACCCTCCAGAGTTTCTATTTCAGGTTGGAGAAGTGCCTCCATTCCTCAGATCATGTGTTGGAGCTAGCTGGCCAACATCAACCAGTTCGATGACCTGACCACGCTTGTCCCCAGCTGGGGTTATTAGCTTCTTGCTTTTCCTCAAATGTTTACTGATGATGTTTGCTCCCACCCACATATACATGGTCTTCAGAATCCTTGTTACAGCTCATAGTAATCCAGTATCTGACACAGCCTATAAATAACAAACATCAGTTTCGTAAGGAAAGAGGAGGGATGTAACCTCTCAGCTGTGATCTGTGAACCTCTCAGAATACCAAATAAGTACATTTGTAGTATAGAAATATCATGAAATACTAATTTAAATAATGTTCATGGAGCCCCCAAATTATAAGCCAGTCACCCAAGAGTCCCAAGTCACAGGGAAAGGCAAGGAAATTTGTAGACAATGTGACCACGTACCTACAAAACTCAGAGAACTGAATGGCCTACCAAGACATTCTGGCCAAGACACAAGATTAACATACAAAGATAAGTAGCATTCCTCATAGCCAGCAATAACTGAGAAAAAACCCATTCTCAATAGCAATAAAAACTGTAAAATATGGAGCAGTAAACTCGGTAATATGTGCACAAGGCCTGTATGAAGAAAATATTAAATCTTTACTGCTAGTCTTTAAAAAATCAGCCAAATAAAGGAAGAGATATAACATTGTAAAAATGCCCAGCTCACTCCTAAGGTAATCTGTAAGTTAAATTCAGCCTCAGTCGAAATCAACCAGTAACAAATATTTGTAGAACATTTAATTATGAGTCAGTTACTATATTAGGCATTGGAGGTACAGTGATGAGTGACAGCATCTCCGCTCTCACGCTTACATTCTAATCCAAGGTGGGTGAAAGTGAAAGTCGCTCAGTCGTTTCCAACTCTTTGCGACCCCATGGACTATACACAGTCTGTGGAATTCTCCAGGCCAGAATACTGCAGCGGGTAGCCTTTCCCTTCTCCAGGGGATCTTCCCAACCCAAGGATCGAACCCAGGTCTCCTGCATTGCAGGCAGATTCTTTACCAGCTCTACAAGGGAAGCCCAATGCAAGGTGGGAGGGGGGAGATAAATACATCAACAAATAAACAAGATGCAAGATTTCCTTCCTCATTCTGGGACCCAGGCTTATGGAGCAGCCACTGCCATGAACGCTGCCGGTCACTGGTGCAGAGGAAAGGGAGTTCTGAGGGATCTTACATAGCCAATTAAATGTTCTGGGCCACAGGCGCCCCGCCCACTTCTGCTCACAATTCACCAGCCAGAATGCGCTCCAAGGCCTCATGTGACCACAAGGAGGCAGGAAGTGCTGTCCCACTGTGCACCCAGCAAGGGAGCAAACCAGATCAGTTTGGCAAATAGTGTGAATAACTACCTCATCCTAATGATGGTCTGATTTTTTTTTTTAACCATTCTGCTTTTTAAGTTTAGATTCTTAATGTCTGGAATTTCATTATGAACAGTATGTCTGGTTTCCAAAAATATAGTAAATCTTTTCAATGCTGCAGATTTAAAAGACCCCTATTTTTTAATAATTGTGTTTAGTTTCAAATAACAGACACCAGAAAAAAACCCAGTGGGTCAACAACTTAGAGGTTCTTTTTTGCTCACATGTAAAGAATCTAGAGGGAAGCAGTCTAGAGATGGTGCCTCTAATGTCATCAGATGCCCAGCATTTTCCTGGCCACTTCTGCTTGAGACTATGAGGCTCAAAAAATGGGACTATGGCATGCAGGGATTTTTTTTTTTTTTTTTAAAGAATAAGGACATAGTGCCGTTACTAGTAAATTTATTTGTGATCAGATTCAAGATACAATTTGGAGGCAGTAACCACAGGACTTGCTAATGAATGAGATATGAGTGAGAGAGAGAGCACTCAAGATATTAATAACTCCTAAGTTTTTTGACTAAACTAGAAGGATAATGATGCCATTTACTGAGAAGAGGGAGAACTGGGCTTTAAGAAGAAAAGCCGTAGTTAAAATGTATGTCCTTTAATAAAATTTGACAAGCTGATTGAAATTTGGCATAGAAGAGAAAATAGGCAAAAAAAAAAAAAAACACCCACAAATAATCATTGATAATAAGCAGTTTAAAAAACATTACACAGTGGGAGGTGCAAAGACAAGTATATAATACTCTGACACACACACACACATGTGTACACACAATGTAAGTCAATTCACAGTAGACAGGTAGCATAAGCATGAAAATATACAATTCTTGTTATAAGCTACCAAGAACCTAAGTTTGTTCATTACTATTGCACAGCCTAGCTTATTCGGGTTGATATACTGTGAAAACACACACATGCAGAAATGAGACAGGTATCCGTGTACTTATAAAGAAAGTTTGCTAAGAGATATTATTAAGGGAAAGAAACAAATTCTACAATAGTACAGCTGGTAAAATATCGCTTTATGTTAACCCCCACTCCCACAAAATAGCAAACTATATGTTTCTCAGATATATGTATGTTAATGTAAGGGGGAAAAAATCTAGAAAAAGACAGATGAAACTGGGAAGAGTTTCTCTTCCTCTGGGGGATGCTTGGTTATAAGATTTTTGCTGTATCTCCATTTAAAAAATACAGTAAAAAAAAAAAATTTAACTAAAAAATGTAAAACGTCACAATATGAGAGAAATTATATACTGTATATACACATTAAAAGAGAAGAAGAGGAAGGGAATTCCCTGGCAGTTCAGTTGTTAGGACTTCAGCGCTTTCACTGCCAAGGACTCAGGTTCAATTCCTGGTCAGGGAACTAAGATCTCGAAAGCTCCACAGCATGGCCAAAAAGAAATAGTAAGAAAGGAAGAAAAGGAGGGAGGGAAAGAGGGAGAAAGAAGTAAAAGGGTAAATGGTTACTTACCAGGGTCTCTCCCACTCAGTTAAGAAAATAGAACATCACCTATACCGTGAAAACCTCTGGGGGCCCCTAAATGGTTGCTTCCCCCTCCTCACCCAAAAAATAACTATTAACCTGTAGCTAGTGTTACTCACTCCTTGCTTTTGGTTTTAGTTTTTTTCTATAGAAAAAATATTCAGCGTTATATAAGTAACATATAAAAAATAACACTTAATGCTTACTGTAACTATTAAGTAATAATTAAGCTGTATATTGTTTACTAAGTAATAAGACCTAAGTTATATATTACTAGTGTATAAAAAGTAATATATATATTTCTAAGTAATAAATCATTTAGTTTATTTTCTACTTTATTAATTTCTGTTTTTATCTTCATTATTTCCCACATTCTGCTTTCTCTGTTTTGTCTCTTGTTTTTGTTGTTTGTTTATAATGTCTGAAGGTGAGTTCTCATTTATTCTCATTTTTTCTTTTCCATATAAGCATTTATCTGTAAATTCCCCCAAAGTAACATTTTAACTGCTTGCCACACATTTTTACTCATTTTCTAATTACCATTGTAGTTTTTTCCTTTGACTCTTCAGTTATTTAGAAGTATTTTTCTAAATTTACAAATATATGGAAGTTTTATTAATTATTTTTTTTCTAGTTCAGTTTTATTCTGGTCAAGAATACTGGTTCTTGGACATTTATTGAAATACTTTATGTCCTAGTATGTGGTAATTTTTTGTAAAAGTTCCACATACATTTGAAAGGGATGTGTATTCTCTAATATTTGGGTACAGTATTCTATATCTGTTAGGCCAAGTTTTGTAATTGTTTCTCAGACCTTGTCTGCATGATCTATTGATCAAAGAAAGAAGAATGTTAAAATATTGCTAACAGTGATATGATCATTTCTTCTTCAACTTTTGACAATTTTGCATCCCATATGTTGAAAACATTTTAAGTGCTAACAAATTTAAAATTTTTATATCTTGCTCGTGGTTTGAATTTTTTTCAATATGTAGTGACCTAGTTGATCTCTAGCAATACTTTTTTCTTGAAATTGAGTTTGTCTGTTTCTGCTATAGCCATCTAAGTTTCCATTTGGTTAGTGTTTACTTGCATTCCTTTCAAACTTTCTGTGTTGTTATGGTGAGATGTGTATCTTCTTGATAGCAAAGAGTTGAACTTTTAAAAAATTCAACTGCCAATCTTTGCATCAGAAGAATGTAGTTTCTTGAGATTGATTGTGATTTATTTATCATTTTATTTTTATATTTTCCATGTACCCCACTTTTCAATGTTTTCACTTTTTGTTTTAGTTGACTATACTTTTTCTTTTTTTTATTCTTTTTTCACCTTTATTGGTTTAGAAAGCATAGAATCTAATTGTACTTTTTAATGGTTACTGAAATAGGTAGAGTTCTGAGATAGCTCCCGCTGATTCCCATCCTGTCATGTATAGTTCCCTTTCCATGAGTGTAGGTGGGGACTGTAAATATAATGGATATTATCATCTTGATTAAATCATATGGCAAAGGTGAAAGAATTTTGAAAATACAATTAAGGTTCCACTTTTGTTGACTTTGAGCTGATTAAAAGGGAGATGATCCTGCGTGAGCCTGACCTAATCAGGAGAACCTGTAGGAAAGGGTAGGCCCTTCCAGAAAAGGGAAGTTTGAAGCAGCAGGCTTATCTTGCTGGCCTGGAGGGACACAAAGAGTCATATTGTGACTTGCCTAGAGGGCAGCCTCTGGTAGCTGAGGCCTCTGGTCTACAACCATAAGAAACTGAATACTGCCAATAACCTGAATGAACTGGAAAAGGACCCTGAGTTCCCAGTAAGGATCCCAGCCTGGCCAACACCTTGACAGCAGCCTTATGAGAGAGACCCCGAGCAAAGGATTCAGCTCTGCCACACCTAAGATCCTGACCACAGAAACTGAGAAGCAAAATTATATATTATTCTCAGCTGCTAACTTTGTGGGAATTTGCTAGGTAGCAATGCATCTGAATGAATATAGTTACCTTGGAAATTTTAAATTTACATTTAACTTAATGCCTGAAGAATAATCAATGTAGTTATCCACGCTTAGGAAAATTAAAGAACCTTAGAATGTTTTAACTCCTTTCACCACTCTCTCATTATACATTCTGTTGTTGCCTTGGTGTGTCTAGCTTACCTTATTTAACCCTCAAAGTAAACATTGTCATTGGTTCATTCAATAAACGTTTGCTTAGATTTATCTACATGTTTGCCATATTCTTTGCTCACTATTTTTTCTTTTTCACTTTTCTCTTTCTGTGCTTTTTATCCCTCATCCTAAAGTGCATTCTCTAGATCTTCGAATAAAGGTTTGCTGTAATAAAAACTCTCAATTTTTTCAGTCAGAAACTACTTTATTTTAACCTCATGTTTGAAAGATAATTTTGCTGCATATAATAGGATATTTTGACATTTATCTTCTCTCAGCACATTTAATGTACCATTCTGCTGTCTTCTGGCTTCCTTTGTTGCTGTGGGAAAATCCTTCAGTTTAAATACAGTTCTTTTATAGATAACACTGTCTTTCTCTTCATGCTTCTAATATAGTCTTCTTCCTTATGGTATTCTAAAATGTCACTCTAATATGACTAGTTGTGAGTTTCTTTTTACTTACACTGTCTGCAGTTCTTTCTGTTTTCTGGTATGTGAATTGGTATGTCTTATCAATAGATGAAAAGATGGAATTCTGTCCTCAAATTTTGGGATTTTCAGCTATTATTTCTTGGAATAGCATAATTTCTCCCTTCTTTGTTATCTTCTCCTGAAACTGCAATTAAACATTTCAGAACTTCTGTCTGTGTGTCCTCTTAATATTTCTTTTGTAGTTTCATTCACTTTGTCTTCTGAATTTGTTGTAATTTCCTCCAATCTATTATATATTGTTTCTCAACTGAGCCTAACTGACTCTTCAAGACTTCCGCTGAGTTTCTAATTTCAGTTATTACATCTTTAATATGTAGTAGTTCTTTTTGGTTCTTTTTCAAATCTGTGTGGCCAATTCTGATAATGTATAGTTTGGTATTCTTTCAATAATCTTTTATATACATCAAGCATATTGACACATATTTTATTCTATACCAGATCATTCCATTATTTGAAGACTTTGATGCGTGACTTGGCATTGTGCTAGTTCTGCTATTTCCTCACATATCTAAAATCATATGCCTTGAAAATGTATATGTAGATTTGAATTTAACAAGTGTTCGTTTGAGGAGGGTTTGGATTAGCTTTCTCTTGGTATTAGGGATAATCCCAAGTACATTTCTTAAAATTGTTATTTCTTTCTTTCTTTTTGACTGGGCTGGGTCTTCACTGCTGCGGTCTCTAGTTGCAGCTGCTGGGTCCCTAGTTGCAGTGCGCAGGCTTCTCATTGCAGTGGCTTCTTTTGTTACGGAGCGCAGACTCTAGGGTGCACGGGCTTCAGTAGTTGCAGTACATGGGCTCAGTAGTTATGGCACACAGGCTTAGTTGCTCCACAGCATGTGAAATCTTCCTGGACCAGGGATTGAACCTCTGTCTCCCGCATTGTCAGGAGGATTCTTTACCACTGAGCCTCCAGGGAAGCCCCGACTACATTTTTTGGCTTGCGGCACTTTTTTTGAATGTACAGTTCTAAACACACGTAGGGGTAGGTTGATGAGTAAGAATTCTTGGGCCTTTCTCTTTTTGGTTCAGCTCTGCCCAGAGCCCAAGTGAGATTGCCAAATATTACCACTAACCCTCTGCTGTGTGGGATTTTTCTAGTTCAGTCACCAGAAGAGTCATCATTGAAGATACCCCATCCTAGCTCCCATCTTACTTTGGACCCTGGTATTCTCTTTGTCCTTGAAGCACTGGGCCCATTAAAACTTGGACTGTTGGCCACTAAGGATCACGTAAACACTCAGGGCTTTGCTATCCCTATAGATTTTGCTTTCTTCTCACACAACCTATAAAAAATTCCCTAATTTCTTACCAGTTCAGCCTCAGACAAATATACATAAAATATTTTTGTTTGTTTTGATATTTTATATGGGATTTTTACATGTGCTATACTGGGAAGGATTTTACTTAAGGCCTAGTTCATCATATTACTAGAAATTGTTTACAGTTTTAGTGAGAATGTACTCATATTTTAGAATTTTAAAGACATTTAAAGTATTAGAGGAAAATGCTGAAGAATATGTTAGTAACATTGGTGATACACAGCCTTCTTAAACTAAAATTCCCAAAATTATAAAGCCTATAAAGAGTTAATATCGATTGCTATACTTAATTAAATCAGCATTTCTGTATTAAAACACCTTAAAATCAAAAGACCAAAAGAGCTATAGGAAATATTAACAATGTAGAATGAAAATTTCATATATATAATACCTAATAAATTCATACAAGTCAATAAAGAAGAGGGGACACATGGTTTTACAGCATTAGCCTGCTGTGGCTCCCTCTGCCTGGCAAAGCAGTAAAGCTATTCTTAAAAGAAAAAGGAAATTCCCTGGTGGTCCAGTGGTTAGGACTCCGTGCTCTCATGGCCGAGGGCCTGGGTTCTATCCCTGGTCAGGGAACTAACGTCCCACAAGCCACACAACACAGCCAAAAAACGAATAAATAACAAAGATAAAAAAGACACACAAACAAATTAGAAAATGAGCAGAGGATATGAACAGACAATTCACAAGAGGATTTACAGGTGGTCAGATATTATGTGAAAATATGCTGGATATCACTGGTCACCAGAGAAATGCATATTAAAATAGTAAGATACTATTTTTCACCCATCAGACAACAATTGATAATATGTTAGATTCAATCACTATTAGAAGGAGTACAAATTGACACCTGTCTTTTGGATGGTAGTTTGGCAATATATCTACTAAAATTTAAAATATATTATTTTGGGGGATTTTGAGCCAGTGGTTAGAGGATATACCCATTCCTGACAAATCCTCAGTAATTAATAATTTGTTTATATAAATCAGTGAGTGAAAATTCTCTGAACTCCAAGAGACACATATCAGAAAAGTTTTTCAGAAAAGTCATTTTATTTCTTTTGCCAAATGATATTAAGTGCTCAGATAATACACACTTTGCTTTCTCACCACTTAGATAGTGAAGTTTACCACATTAACTGTTGAAACATGTCCATGGAGCAGATACAAGTCTTGAAGTCTATCACCTTGCCTATGACCTGGTAACTCTGATTCTCTTGATATGGCCCAGCTTCCCCTTCTTGAACGAGATAACAGACACTAATAACTAATAACAACATTTCCTTTCTCATTTGGAGTATGAAAGGCCACTTCCTCTGTTCCTTTATAGAGGTATCACAAAGTAGCAGGATGCAAAATCTTCAAGACATAATGCAAATGCATGGGAAAGGACTGGTAAGGATATTTTCCATACTGCTCTGCTGTGGAGAAAGACAACCACAGGATGGGATGTCAAAGGGATGTTAAAGGACGTCATGTGATTTCTATCTGTGGTCGTACAACTTACATAAATTATCTCCTGGGACTGGGGTAGTCTAAGTCTTGCTATGTCATTCTGCCCTCATACATTTTAGCAAGCCTATTTGGTTTACAAGCAAGGGAACATTGCAAGGCAAATGGCCGAGAAAGCCTTCTTCTCAGAATATTCCCTAGAATTTACATGTACCCTTTAACCTAGCAAGTCAGCCTCTAAGGATCTGTCATTTAAAAAAGCACTTGCACATGTGTCTAAAGAAACATGTAAATAAATGGATGTTCATTGTTTATTTTATTTTATTTTTTTTAAGGGAGAGATGAGTCATCAACTGCTAAGGAAAGGAGTGGAGGGATCACTGTACATGTTTTCTTTCTTTTTTTTTTTTTTTTTTTTTTATTAGTTGGAGGCTAATTACTTCACAATATTTCAGTGGTGTTCATTGTTTATAAAAGTGAAAAATTACAGCCTATAGTGTCATCAGTAAGTGAGGTTGCTCAGTCGTGACCGACCCCATGGGCTATAGCCTACAAGGCTTCTCTGTCCATGGGATTTTCCAGGCAAGAGTACTGGAGTGGGTTGCCGTTTCCTTCTCCAGGGGATCTTCCCAACCCAGGGATTGAACCTGGGTCTCCCGCATTGCAGGCAGATGTTTTACCGTCTGAGCTACCATAGGGTCATCAATAAAGATGAAGTTAAATATATTTTAAATGTATTTTCTTTCCTCTGTGCTGCAGAATACTTACAGCAACTAAAATAAGAACAAGGGAGATGAATGGGCAGTGACGTAAAAGGGTATCAAGTAATTTAGTGGGGAAAAAAAGCAAGTTGTTAAACAGTACACAACAGCAAAGAATTATTTAGGTTAAATATGTATAATATGTATATTAACATATATAATATGGTGACAATACTGTATTAGTATACACTTTTATGTCTACTTTGGTAGGTACATAACATGTATATAAAGGAGGGTAGAAGCTATTCCCACACTGCTATGAAATGAAGGAGACTGCCATGGAGTTGCAATGGGCTTCTGCCATCTCTTGTTTGTTTTTTGTGTTTTTGTTTGTTTTGGCTGTGCCTTATGGCTTGCAGGATCTTAGTTCCCCAAACCCAGGCTCACTCCAGTGAACTGCCAGGGAGTTCTCAATCTGTTTGTATTATTTTATCATGGTATATTGATAATATCTTCATAGAGTACTTGGGTAATTAAGCAACTTTTAAAAATAATTTGTTTTTATAAAGGAGAGGTTGGTTGAGGTTAAAGGAGATGGAGGGAGATGCTTGATCCATGTCCAGGCTAACAAAGAGGTAAGAGAAAGTCTGAAGTGAGGATTTGAGGGCAGAACTTGTTGGATTCATGCATTCATTTAGTTTCATTCCCAAAACTTCCATTGTACATTAACTATATACTAGGTATTGAGTAAAGGAATATTCAGGCTTCACAGAGAAGTAAATACAGATTGATGGTGCAGTGAGGTGAGCAGGAAGACCTAGCTATGCTTAGTGAATCAGAAAAGTACAAAAGATGGGAGAGCCTCCCCATGCCCATCCAAGCACAAGAGTTGGCTTTCTGGCCTTCCACTGTCTCCAAGTGACCGCTGCCATGGTTGGAAGCCAACACTGACCCTGTGTGTGCCCTGTGCATTACATCAGGAATTGTAGGACTTCTAGCAAAGTAAGATCTGTGCTAAGGGTGGACAACAGGATCTCCTCCATAGCTAACAAAACTTTCTGAGCTCTAATGACATGAACAACCGGATTTCAGTACCTTTACCCATCTCTCTCTACCATTACCATGCACTTACTGTGATATTTTCAATTTCTTTAGCAGCTTATAGTATCTTTCGTTACTAAAGACCTGAAATTTTTAGTGAAAATGCTCTCTGAAAGCTATCCACACTAAAATATACATGTCAATCTGTAGGCAACAAATAAGGAACAAGTTAATGGATGACCAAATAAATAAAGTCAGATCCTCCTGAAATTTGATAAAATGGGAAAGAGAGAAACTAACTGCTGTAGCAGACTAATCTTATGATAGTAACCATTTCCACCGCCCCCCCCCCATACTTCCTATTTGTTCTATGATCTTTCCCTCAACTTCAGGCAGCAGAGGGTAACTCCTTCTAAGACCTTGGGGAAGGAAGGTCATAACAGACAACCAAAGCCTCCATTTTCACTCAACTCTCAAGTTTCAAACCAGATTTTTAAAATTTCTGGCACAGACAGTTGATTAAGAGGAAGGGTTTTTAAGGCTCAAAAGCTAAAACCAGTGCCATTGACATTTGGTTTTAAAAGAAGACATGATGTCAGAATGAGTTGTCCTTCCTCTATTAGTCTGCAAGGGCAGCCATAACAGAATACCGTGGACTAGGTACCAGATAACAGAATATTAAAGACAGAAGCTGGTATCCCCACAGTTCTGGAAGCTGAAAGTCCAAGATCAAGGTGTCAGCAGTGTTAGTTTCTGATGAGGCCTTTCTTCCTGGCCTGTAAACTGATGCCTTCTCACTGTGTCTGCACATGGTCTTTCTTCTGTCTGTGTCTCTTCCCTTTTTATATGGCTCTAATCCAGTAGGCCCCACCCTTATGACCTCATTAAACACTAATTACCCCCTTAAAGGTCTTATCTTCAAATACAGTTACATTGGGGGTTAGGGCTACAAATATGAGTTTGCGCAGTGGGGAGAGTCACAATTCAATCCACAACACTTCCTTAAATTTGTTAGATGAGCTCTGTCCAAAAGAAATACAGTGCAATTTAAATTTTCTAGTAGCTACATTTTTTAAAGTAAAAAGAAAAACAATGAAATGAATTGTAATACTATTTTACATTTAATTCAACATATCCAAAATATTATAATTTCAACATGCATGTAAGCTATATTAAAAATAGTAATGAAATGTATGGCAAAAACCACTACAATATTGTAAAGTAATTAGCCTCCAACTAATAAAAATAAATGGGGAAAAAAATAGTAATGAGATATTTTAGAATATTCTCTTCAAATAAGTCTTTAAAATTAGTGTGCATTTTGTCCATCTCATTTTGGAGCAGCCACGTTGTAAGAGCTCTGTAGCCACACATGACTAGTAGATACTGTGGTGTTACATAATCTCCACGGAGGAGAGAGAGAGAGTCAAATATAAGAGCAAGGGACAGTAACTCAAGATAAGCTTGAGGCCCAGAGGCAGTCGGGTGGGGAGGAGTCAGGATGACTGTTAGAATCCTCAGAAAGTTTTGGGGATCTGAGAGCAGAGGGACCTGTGTTCACTTCTCAGGTGAGACCAAGGTAAGCAGGAGTGGGTAGAAGTAGCAACCAGATGTGTCTAAGACAGCCCCGCAAGTCTCCAGGATGGCACCGGAGGACATCCAAGTCTCCCAGTCCCTAAGAGAAGTGAGGACATGACTCAGAAAGAATCACCTCAGTCAAGATGAGGAGCTTCTGGGACTTCCCCAGTGGTGCAGGGGCTAAGGCTCCTCACTCCCAAGGCAGGGGGCCCGGGTTCGATCCCTGGTGAGGGAACTAGATCCCACACGCCTCAAGAGTTCATATGCCGCAACTAAAGATCCCGCATGTCACAACTAAGACCTACTGCAGCCAAATAGGTAAATGAAAATAAATAAAAAATAAACATACAGGAGAGCATAGATAAACTGAAATTTTTAAAAAAGATAAGGAGCTGCTATAGCAGGACTGATGACTGGGGATCACAAGAGCATGGACGTGAGCAGTGAATGTCAGCCTAAAGGGGCATTGGTGAACCGGGTGCTTCACCTTTGTGGCACCTAGAACTTAGATGCCACTCTGGGGAGATGGGGGTTGGAGTTCTGAATTCATGGGATTTACCAGACATGATGAAAAAAACTCAGAAGTCAACTTATCTACAATCTTCTGAGCTATATTTCCACTATCAGGCGGAATAGAAGCTTGAAACAGCAGGTTCAGTGATCACTTTTTACGTTCAGTTTTGCGAAATGAAAACATAGCCCTGGCTACTCCAGCCTCTGTGCAAAGGGGAGCAGTAATTACCAAAAGGTGAAAGAGTCCCTCAAAGCGCAACCAGGGCTTTAAAGCCGTCTAGCAGGGAGGCCTCTGTCAAGGCCCCAAGCCCAGCCCAGCAGAGGGAGTGTAGGCTCAGGAGGAGCCCCAGGTCACTTTGTGGAGATATTTTATTCTGATCATCTTTCTTTTTTTTTTTTTTTTCCACACCTTATTTCTTCCCTGTTGTCCCGTGTATTGATTCCCCAGAATTAACTGTCCCTTCCTCTAAGTTGGTGTTCCTGGAAGAGCAGGAAGTTAGGGCTGTGAAACTGTTGGAATTTATTGCCCTGAGCCAGAGAGGGAAGACAACAGAAAACAAAGGACTTCACAGTTTAGCTGTCAATGGATTTGACTGGCTTCTCCAACTCTGGCTTCCAGATTCCCAGGTTTGTGGCCCTTTCTTTGTTCCCTGGCACAGATCTTAAGCCTTTTTCCCAGGGCTGGACTCCTGGAGTACCAAATACACCCTTACTTTCACTGCCCGTGAGAGCGGAGCCCTCCTTAAACTTGTCACCCAAGGTACCTCGCTGCCTTGGCCCAGCCTCGGCCCTGTGGCTTTCTCCTACCAGGAAGTAAAACTGCTTCCTGCCCAGCCCCTCCTGTGGTCTGCCTTTGTGGGCAGCCTTGCTGTTGGCGTCTCAGTGCCCCAGATCTCCCTTCTACCCACATCTTGTGCAACAGTGAAGCAATCGCAAAGCAGCAGGCGATCAGTCCTGTATATCACCCGCTGGGTGGGTATATTATCACCCCACTGTTTTTTCCTTGAGTTTTAGAATTATAGCATTTTGGACCTAGAAGAGACTTTAACAATCATGTAATTTTATGTGCCTGCTAATATTCAGGATTTTGAGACTTTATATTTGTTTATTGGTTCATTTTATTTTGGAAATTCTCAAAGGGCTATTAATTAAGGTATTTTTGTAACAAGTAGCTTAGAGACGAAAAGTCATTCCCAGGATTGTCACCTGTTGAGAAGATAGTAAAATCCGGGTCAGCTCAAAATCTGGAGCTCCCAGCAGTGACACGATAATCAGAGCACTGGTAACAAGAGAGTTAGGGGCTTCCCTGGTGGCTCAGTGGTAAAGAATCCACCTGCTAATGCAGGAGGCGCAAGAGACTGGGGTTTGATCCCTGGGTTGGGAAGATCCCCTGTAGAAGGAAATGGCAACCCACTCCAATATTCTTGCCTGGGAAATCCCATGAGCAGAGGAGCTGGCAGGCTATAGTCCATAGGTCACAAAAGAGTCAGACATGATGTAGCAACTCAACAAGAGAGTCATAGCTAGACCCATATGTAATAGAATGATTGAGTTCAAGCAGATATGCCCTTAAGGATTGGATGGGACCAAAAGCAATATTAAAATAACAAATTTGAAGGTAAAATTATGAAATCCCTAGAGGACCAGTTTGAACAACACTAAAATAAGTAAAGTCAGCTACTAGAGTATGTAATTCTATATCCACACTCATTAGAGACTGACAGCCTGTCATTGCTAAGTGAGTCTAACATAGCATTTCCCTCTAAACACCAGCAACTGGGCTCTATATTTAGCTAAGTAAGTTTCTTAATCCTGAGAAATCCATTCAAACATGACAGTAGTGAGTGAGCCATTTTTAATATCTTTCTACTCTGTATATTGTGATCTAATAACATTCCGGACTTCTAACCTTCAAAGCATTTATGAGCACTTGATAAAATACTTTTCACCATCCACCTAAGTCTAAAAATACCATTAATAATATTTTATGAGTAAGGATCTGATACAGAGACATCAGTGACTCATCATCAAGAGAGCTAGGATTTGTACCCAGTCATCTGGGTCTCCAGGCCAGTGACTACTTCAGTGGACAGCCTCACTTCTGCTGCCAAGAGATGAGTCAATTAATTAATCTGATGGCATAAACATCTTTACTAATTCAAATTTTCTCAATTAATTCTATAAAGACTAAAGTACATCACACTGTATTCATCCAATATAAATGTTTGAGTTTATATATATATTAGATATATATGTTAAGTTTCTCAACTGCATAAGTTTATTTCCACTTATTCTGGATTTCTCAAGAAACGTCACTTTACATAAATATTTTAAAGAGGTAATTTAATTCAAAACATCAGATAAAACTAGTTAAAATATAACCATAGTTAATTTTAAGAAAACATCCTTAAAGGTTGGTTCAGAGAAAAATCAACTGCAAAAGGATCTGCCAATCTTTGTCAAGTAATGAAATTGTGTTCATTTGTTCAGTCATTGTATTCATTTGTTCAGTCTTCAATTGACTTCTCTCTATTATAATTTCTAAATTATACTTCAGAAAAATAAATATATCTATATATATATATAAAGATATCTATAAAATTATTAATAATCTATCTAAAGATTATTGTTCAGATTTTATTTAATAAAACATAGTAGTGCTTCCGTTATTGGAGTTTTATTTTTCTGATTCTAAGTGTACATGATGACACAGCTTCTTAAATATATTCTGCTGGTGTTTTATTTCCTTTGTAGCTATCAAAATAATTGTCAAGTTATCATATGACCAAACATAAAATTTTAAATGAAGTTGGTATTTCATGTATAATATGATGCTGGAGAGTCTGCTTATTAACTACAAATTCAAAGTATTATGAAGTCAAATATAAAATACCATGGTCTTATTTATTAGTCATATAACAAAAATTTACTACCTTCTCTTAATGGTATATTTTTCATTCAAACCAAAGACACATTCAGCTTAGTCATGAGAAAGGTTAAAAGATGGAAGTTCCTCTTGCCAAGAATGAACAGTATAATGAATCAAAAAAATATTGATTTAATAACAGGGACCAATGTTCAGGTGGATATGGCTAGAAATCAAATATAGGAGGGCTTCTGTTTATGGGGAGAGCTGCAACTTCTCTTATTTAGCATCAAGCTTTATGCTAATACAAAAATGTAAAAGAGCAGGCCAAATGGTGGCAAGGAAGTCTGTTGGACATAAAATAGGTTTGTGTTTTTCATTTTGAAATCAGTGCAAAAATGAAGAGCTAAAAACTTTTATCAATTAACTCAAGGGAGGATACCTGAAAGATCAAAAGGAGAATCAGTTCCGAGAAGTAAATTGGGAACTCTAGATTTTTTTTAAAGCATCTCCATCACTGAATCATTTAAAAAGTGGGCTTTCTGTGATTATAGTTTCAGTGTAACTGTAAAATGTTATCATTCAAGGAGCTGGGTTTCCCTTGGCTCTAAGCATAGAAAGTCACTGCGTCACTCTGGCCAAGTAAATGTAGATATCTACATCTCATTTTGCTTTTCTGTAAAATGTTGGTTTCCCCAGAAGCTGCTGGAAGAATGTATTGGTAATTGTAAAAGGCTTTGCCATCCTGATATCCAGGTTGCATGCTAAGTAAAAATGATTATGAATGAAGTATCCTTCAAAAAAAATTTAAGGGATAAACAAAACTACTTTGGGGTTCCTCTGAAATGATAGTTTGATCCCTGGGTCAGGAAAATCCTCTGGAGGAGGGCATGGCAATCCACTCCAATATTCTTGCCTGGAAAAGCCCATGGACAGAGGATCCTGGGGGGCTACAGTCCATTGGGTCGCAAAAAGTAGGACATGACTGAAGTGACTTAGCACACATGCTCACAAGCAAAAATGATGGAGATTCAGAAAGAAACTTTGACTCAAATGTTATTGAGCAGCCAGGGACACAGCGGAGGAAGTTCTTCTTCAGCCATTTTTAGAGAATTCTTGGAAAAGACAAAATGGAAAGGAAGTTATTTATATCCCAATAGTGATGCTTTCTACTAATGCCAGTGCATATTCATATATATTTATGTAAAAATATATTTTTAAAAGACTATATTTTAAGTAAGACTGTATTTTTAAACTTTCCTGAAAAATCACCTTCATTCTCTAAGAGATTTTGCTGGTTTTGACTACATTGGGATATGAGAAATTAGTTAAGTTAGGATCATTATCCTAATAGGAATATCAATATTAATTAAATCAGTGAGAAAGGTCTACAAGATAGGTTGGGACGGAAGGAGCATGGACTTTGGAGTCAGGCAGACCTGGGTTGGAAAACTGGCTCTGCTGCTTGCTAGCTTTGGACAAACTACATAACCTCCTGAGTCTCAGTTTCCTTGTCTGTAAAACAAATGCTGTAATAATACCTCCTTCTTAGGCCTGCTGTGAGGGTTAGATGAGATTACATTTGAAAAGTACCTTACATATTCAGAGCCTGCCTGTCCATTATGTACTTGTAAACAATAACGATTTTTGTTTTGAATCCTATACTTAAACATGCACCTAAATGATCCTGTCTGAGATCGTCTTGTCCAGAGGTTCATTAGCACTTTTACAGGACGGAAGCAGGTCAAGATTTTCATAACTCCAAGTGCTATAGAAAACTCTTAAGGGATAATTATTCTTTTCATGATCAATTTTAAGGTTCTACTAGTACTTAATGAATTTTATACAGGATACCCATTTTATAAGTTTTTCAAAGCAAATGTTATTTGTATGTGAATTCCAGAAAAACATTTACTTCTGTTTAATTAACTATACGAAAGGCTTTGACTCTGTGGATCACAACAAACTGGAAAATTCTTAAAGAGGTGGGAATAGCAAACCATCTTATCTGTCTCCTGAGAAACCTGGATGCAGGTCAAGAAGCAACAATTAGAACCTCACACAGAACAGCTGGTTCAAAATTGGGAAAGGGGTATGTCAAGACTGTATACTGTCAGCTTGTTTATTTAGCTTATATGCAGACTTGTTTTTGTTCAGTCGCCCAGTCGTGTCTGACTCTTTGTGACCCCATGGGCTTCGGCATGCCTGGCCTTCCTGTCCCTCACCATCTCCTGAAGATTGCCCAAGTCCATGCCCATTGTTTCAGTGATGCCATCCAGCCATCTTGTCCTCTGCTGCCCTCTTCTTCTTCTGCCTTCAATCCTTCCCAGCATCAGGAACATTTCCAAAGAGTCAGCTGTTCATATCAGCTGACCAAAGATACTGGAGTTTCAGCTTCAGCATCAGTCCTTCCAGTGAGTTTTCAGGATTGATTTCCCTTAAGATTCACTGGTCTGATCTCCTTGCTGTCCAAGGGATTCTCAAAAGTCTTTTGTTGGATAGCATCACCGATTCAATAGACATGAACTTGGGTGAACTCCGGGAGATGGTGAGAGACAAGAAGGCCTAGAGTGCTGCGGTCCATGGGGTCGCAAAGATTCAGACATAACTTAGCAACTGAACAAGAACATGTAAATATATACACGTATAATAAATACACACATGTATATGTTTATTATTCTTTTTTGATAGAAAACCACTGACAGCCTGTAGAATATATCCTGTATTTTCAGGATGTTAGGGATGAGACATTTGAACTCTCACCCAGTCTGACAACTTCTCTTTACCAATGAGGAAACTGAGGTCCAGAGAGTTTGAAAAACTTGTCAAAAATAACACAGTGCTAGAATTAGGAATAAAACTCATATCCCTTGACTATAAATCCAATTCTTCTAGTGCCTTTATTTTTTAGTTATTTTTTATGCTTATTGAGATGTGATTTATATATCATTCCCCAATTTTAAGTATATAAATTGATGACTTCTGACAAATGCATACAGTCTACATGTCTACCATAATAGATATAATCATAAACATACCACTCACCATCCTTAAACTATTTGCCATAGCCTCTAGCATTTTGTAATTAAAGAATGCATGTTTATGATTATTAATTCCTTTTTTTTTTACAATTTTAAAGCTATAGTGTATGTAAAATAAAATATAAGTATACATTATTTTACTCCCTATTTCACTCCCCACAGTCAGCTCTCAAAAACTATTGGAAAGTCTCAAATACCTTACATCTTCTTAAGATAAATGATATTGTATTATATATTTTAATTAGAAATGTCAGCTACAAATTGTAGCTTGCAGAGGGCATTTGCCATCTGCCTCTGAGGAGACTGAATCCTGGGTTGCTGTAGCTATTGACCTTCAACATGCCATGAAGGGAGTTAGGGTGGAGAGTGAGGCACTCTGTGCTCCAGGAAAACTGGGGGAACAGGTCTTTAGATAGTTAGATATTTTTAGAAACTGATTTCATGATCCCAATCCTTGCATCTCCTCATATCTAGAAAACCAGTAAATCCCTTCATGGTGACATCAGCTCCTCGTGACTAGCAGGAAACCTTTTGTAAGATTAGTGCTTGGTTGAACGTGAACTCCCCCTGCACCAAAATCACATATATAGACCTTCCCCCAATACCTTTTTGGAGCAATTTCTCAGAGCCCTCTGAGGTGCTATCTCCCAGGCTGCAGTCCTCATTTTGCCCCAAATAAAACTTGACTCGCAACTCTCATGTTGTGCATCTTTTTTAAGTCAACAGAAATTTGATTATATTATCTATTATATATATACACATACATATATACACATACAGCATAGATAGATAAATATTTTGCTCTATTAGTACTAAATATGTATAGTTTCCTAAAGAGTGACACAGAATCTCTCATTTATGTCTTTTCTGTGCTCCCACAGCCCATAAACTTATTTTCCCCTATCTTTCTTTGTCTAAAACAAAACTCAGTTTTAATTAGTTTTGATTTTATATACCAAGAGGCACACTGTGCTTAATTATAAAATAATGTTTAGTGATTTTTTTTCTTTTGTCTCTTTACTTCCTAAACTACTCTACTTTCTATAATCTTTTCAGGGAGTGTTTTATCATTCTTTATATTCCCAAACCTAGAACTATTGGCAAAATAAACACTTGGGTTTTTTTTTCTAGTTATATTGAGGTATACAGCATAATGATTTGACTTGCACACATCATAAAATTATTATCAAATAAGTTTAGTGAAAATCCAGCATGTCATGTAGACATTAAATTAAAGAAATAGACAAAAAATAGACACGAAATTAAAGAAATAGAAAAAATTTTTGCTTAGTGCCTTTAAATAAAACTTAAAAGACAATATAACACACTGCTGCTTTTTAAACTAAAGTTCCCAATCAGAGATTTTAAATGTCTCCTTGGCAGGCAGTATATGTGATACATCTTCGTGTTCACACTGGGCCTAGCAGAGTTATTTGGAATAGTGAGTGCTCAATACAAAAATTAATGGATCTTAAAAATATATATATATTAATGGATCTTTCTTAAGGTTATTAGTGTATGTGTCTTTTTCTCTTTTGAAGGGGAGGGATAGTTCAACAAAATTGGATTTTGCTGTATATAATGGTCAGAAATGACATCAAATTTATGATAACATAAGCAAATGAATAATGGAACAATTGTCTGGAATTTTTTAAAATTACCTAGCTACTGAAACCAAGCAGGACCCTGAGGGGCTCCTGGGCATGAAAACCTTTCTGTCCCAGGCTTTGTTTGTTTGTAGGGAATGAACTCTAGCTTTCATGATCTTCCTTCAATTCCAAAGGTCAGATTTGAACAGTTGTTAATCAAGGGAGGAGCAGCCAAGAAACCACCTGAGACAAGATTAAAGGAACCTCATTAGAGGTTCAGAAAATCTCATCAAAATTAGGAGACCAACTGAGATGAGAGAGTGCTGGCCCTGCACACACATCTTAATTTTATCAGCAACCCCACCATTGAACTGTTACTATAAAACTCCTCACCAGATCCTCCTGGCTTGGGACACAGAGCTTTGAGGGACACAGGAGCCCTCTATATTTCCCCCTTTGCCTGGCGAAGCAATAAAGTTACTCTTTCGTACTTCACCCAAAACTCTGTCTCCAAGATTTGATTTGGTGCTGCTATACAGAGGTCAAGCTTTCGGTATCACTACTAGCATGGATGATACTAAAAGTCCCTTTTTTCTAAAGAATGAAGATTGGGAATTCCCTGGCGGTCCAGTGATTAAGATTCCATACTTCCAGCGCGTGGAGCACAGGTTCCCCTGGTCAGAGGACTAAGATCCCGCATGCCTTGCGGTACTGCCAGAAATAAATAAATAAAGAGTGAAGATTATGTTTTATGTACTTAACCAATTGCCTAAAAATTTCACATTTCCTTCCTTATCTGCTTTGAGTCTTTGTGTCTCTCTGAGGTCGTGCATCTTGATGAAAACTGTAAAATAAGGAAACCATCAAGATGTTGATACAACCACAGAATAAATGAACAAATAAGCATACAGTTGTAATCAGTTCTAGAGGTTATACCTGTTGACTTGCATCACAGTATTATATTTACATGGTAAATTTACATAGAAAAGCCATTCCAACGTTTGCAGTATTGCACAGCCACTAGAATCCGTGATCTTGAAGATAATGTGACAACATGGGGGGAAATGTTTGTGTTCTAATATTTCACCAGGAAATCAGTATTCATTGTCAGATAATTTTATACGAGAGAATTCTGCATAGAAAAGGAGCAAAAAGGAAATATGCCAAAATAATAACAGTGTCTATGTTAAGGTGGTGTCAGGCCGTCTCTGTCCTTCTTTCTTATGTCTAATTGTATTATTTCTGCAACAGAAAACAAATTTATAAGGGCAAAGAAAATGAGTTCTATAAAAGAAAGTATAGTAAATATCTGTCATACATGGCAGCCTCAAATCTGCTGAAAAACCACCCTACCTCTTATATTAACAGCTCCCCACACTGTTTTATCCCAGAATTCTTTTATCCCAGAGTAAATTCTAAAATTAAACATTGTGTAATCTCCCTAGCCTCTGACTCTAAGGTGAGGTCCTAAACCTTAATTTCTGCCTCTCCGTGTGCCGGTTAGAAAACACCTGTAGAAAGTGCTCGGGCCTGGTGCACTGGGAAGACCCAGAGGGAGCGGGTAGACAGGGAGGTGGGAGGGGGGATCGGGATGGGGAATGCATGTAAATCCATGGCTGATTCATGTCAATGTATGACAAAAACCACTACAATATTGTAAAGTAATTAGCCTCCAACTAATAAAAATAAATGAAAAAAATAATAATAAACTGATCATATAAGACAGGAAAAAAAAAAGAAAACACCTGTAGAGCAGACAGGGCCCAGACATCCATTCTGCTGGCACAGTTGGCTTCAGTGTCATGGCTCTGGGGTCAGCAGTGGGAACAGTGTCTTCCCCATTGCAAAAAAGACTGCTGGGTTCTGGGACTGCTGGTACTTGGCCTCAAACCTGTTTCTTCAGCCTTTCTGATGATTATCTGGGCTTTCTAATCTTCCTTCATAAATCCCTTCTCATTAATAACCTAGACTCAATTCTTTGTCTACACTTAAGAATGCTAACAGTTAGAGGAGGTTAACAAAAATAGAGTTCACAAGAAAAGAATAAGGAGGGGTGACATAATTAAAGACAAGATTATTCTGAACTTCAAAAGAACATTATGATCAGACTTCCCTGGTGGTCCACTGGTTAAGACTCCTATTCCCTGTGCAGGGGGCACAGGTTTGATCCCTGGTCAGGGAACCAATATCCCACATGCTACACAGAACGACCAAGAACAAAAACAAAACAATACATTGAGATCAAATAAAAGACCTTTTCAGCAGATAAAAGCCATGAATGGCATTTCTGGGCAGAGCATCTAAGAATTGGTGTGAGAACCTGCAGCTCTCTCTTCTGCTGCAGCAGCCATGGAATCTCATGTTCTAATGATGCAACAATAAGATATTGGATTCTCCATCAGTCCAGGTGCTTAAAAGACTGTGCGGAAGAGAGCCCACCACTGACCTAGAGAGCACAGTTAACATGAGCAAGAAATAAAATTGTTAGGTGAGGCCACTGAGATTTGAGAATTAATTTGCTGTTATGACATAGATAGCCTAGCCTGACCAAAACCTGATTAATACACAGTGGTATCAAAAATGGGATATATTCAATGATCAAAATAAATATATAAGTTTGAAAGTCTTGTATGATTATAAAACATTTTAATCTAATACAAGTAAATCAAGCAAAGCATGGATTAAGGATTTATTGTCATTTTTTTTATCAAGTAAAGCTGTCTGGGTTTACCTGAAAGTAATAACAACAACAGAAATGTAGCATATTGTGAAAACGTCTAAATATTTAATGATCTTAAAAACAACAAATAGGTTATGCATTTCAATTCTCACATTATAAAAAAATAGAATTTGTGATGCATGTTAATTTTATTAAAATAGTCCTTCCCAAAGCAGTATGAAATAATAAAAAAGCAAATCACATTTACTTATTGTGAAATTCTGATGATCTGTAGAGAGAAGTGTGAGAAAATTGCTAACAGGATTTATTGAAATTGCTTTGGGCAAAACTAAAAGAGACATGAACAACATTCACTGGGACAGATTCATCAATGTCTGCTTGCTTTTGCAGTCCTTTTCATTTCCAAACGTCTGTTTCAGCCTCTACAACAGTAGGTTTTTTTTTTTTTGCTCAGTAGTAACTGACCTTTATTTCATAAAATGTGTGCTCTTCTTTCACCTGAAATAGCTACTGACAAGGTTATTTTCTATCTGCCTGTTATAATCAGCACTATCCTGTCTGCACTGAGTGACCTGGGCCACTGGGCCAACACTGACAGAGGAAATCATCATCACTGTTCTGTTGTTTGGATGTTACCGGTGTTCAAATGCCTTGATAAAGGATCCTTTACCATTTCTTAAAGGCTAAAGGGGTTTTGAAAGAATTGGCTTTGTTTTGTTTTGTCTATAGTGTTGTGGTTGTTCAGTTGCTAAGTCGTGTCCAACTCTTTGCAAGCTCATGGACTGCAGCATTCCAGGCCTCCCTCTCCCTTACTGTCTTCCAGAATTTGCCCAAGTTCATGTCTATTGAATCGGTGATGCTATCCAACCATCTCATCCTCTGTAGTCCCCTTCTCCTCCCACCTTCAATCTTTCCCAGCATCAGGGTCTTTTCCAATAAGTCTATAGTACAGAAGATCAAATGAGAAAAAGTAGGTTTAAAATAGGAGAGATTTCTACTGGACATAAAGAACTTCCAGACTACTAGAATAAAATGATACTGGAATGGTTATTGAGGGAGAATGCCTGGTGTTTTGTCAGGCAGATCATTAAGAAAGACTAACTTTCTAATAAAAGAAAAAATAAACAAATGGGCCCTAATCAAACATATAAGCTTTTTTACAGCAAAGGAAACTATAAGCAAAATGAAAAGACAACTTAAGGACTGGGCAAAAATATTTGCAAATGATGCAGTTAACAAGGGTTTAATTTCTAAAATATGCAAACAGATTGTACAACTCAATAATGAAAAAAAAAAGCAATCAAAAAATGGGCAGAAGACCTAAATAGACATTTCTCCAAAGAAGACATACAGATGGCCAACAGGCACATGAAAAGATGCTCAACATTTCTAATTATTAGAGAAATGTAAATCAAAACTACAATGAGATACCACCTCACACTGGACAGAATGGTCATCATTCAGTTCAGTTCAGTTCAGTCGCTCAGTCGTGTCCAACTCTTTGTGACTCCATGAACTGCAGCACGCCAGACCTCCCTGTCCATCACCAACTCCTGGGGTTTACTCAAACCCATGTCCATTGAGTCGGTGATGCTATCCAGCAATGGTCATCATTAAAAGTGTACAAATAATAAATGTTGGAGAGAGTACGGAGGAAAAGAAACAGTCTTACATTCTTGGTGGGAATGTAAATTGGTGCAGCCACAATGGAAAATAATATAGAGATTCCTCAAAAAACAGAGTTGCCATATGATCCTGCAATCCCACTTCTGGGCATATTCCAGAGAAAACTATAATTCAAAAAGACACATGCACCTCAGTGTTCATAACAGCACTATTTACAATAGCCAAGACATGGGAGCAACCTAACTGTCCATTGACAGATGAATGAATAAAGAAGATGTAGTACATATATGCAATGGAATACTACTCAGCCATAAAAAGAATAAAATAATGTCATTTGCAGCAACACGGATAGACCTAGAGATTGTCATGCTGAGTGAAGTAAGTCAGGAGGAGGACAAATAATACATGATATCACTTATATGTGGAATCTAAAATAGGACACAAATGAACTCATTTTCTAAATAGAAATAGACTCACAGACATAGAGAATGGACTTCTGGTTGCCAGCGGCAGAGGGTGGGAGGGGTGGACAGGGAGTTTGGGATTTAGCAAATGCAAGCTATTATATACAGAATGAGTAAACAACAAGGTCCTGCTATATAGCACAGGGAACTATATTCAATATCCTGGGATAAACCATAATGGACAAGATATGAAAGAGAATCTGTGTGTATGTATAACTGAATCACTTTGCTGGGCAGCAGAAATTAACACAACATTGTAAATTGACTACAATAACCCAGTTCTAAAATGGGCAAAGGACTTGGATAGACATTTTTCCAAAGCAGATATACAAGTAGACAATGAGCACATGAAATGACTCTTAACATCCTTTGTTATTAGGGGAATGGAAAATAAAAACACCTTAAAATACTTCACATCCACTAGAATGGCTATAATGATAAAAATAGAAAATAACAAGCGTTGGCAAAGATGTAGAGAAATTGGAATCCTTATAAATTGCTGATATTGTGAAAGTGGTACAGTCACTTTGGAAAATACAGTAATTTGGCACTTCTTCAAAATTTAAAGAGTTACTGTGTGTGTGAGTTTCTCAGTCATGTCCAACTCTGAAACCTCATGGATTGTAGCCCAACAGGCCCCTCTGTCCATGGAATTTTCCAGGCAAGAATACTAGAGTAGGTCACCATTCCCTTCTACAGGAGATCTTCCAACCCAGGGATTCAACCCCCATCTGTTACATCTCCTGCATTAGCAAATTAACAAGCGGGTTCTTTACCACTAGCGCCACCTGGGAAACCCAAAGAGTTATCATATAACCTAGCAGTTATATGGAAGAGAAATAAAGTATATATTCATACAGGTATATACTCAAGAGGAATGAAAACATATAGTCATATAAAAACTTGTATACAAATGTTCATAGCAATATTATTCATAAAAGATAAAAAGTGAAACAGTTCAAATATCCATTAACAGATGCATGCATAAGCAAAACGTAGTATATACATACAATGGAATATCATTTTGCCATAAAGAGGAATCAAATACTATTACATACTACAACATGGATGACCTTGAAAACATAATGCCAAGTAAAAGAAGCTAAACACAGTTGGCTATGTCATTCAGTTTATATTAGACACAAATCCATAGATACTGAAACTAGACAATTTTTTTGCCAAGGACTGGAGAAAGGGGCAAGGAGAATAACTGCCAACAGGTACAGGGCTTCTTTTTTTTTGGGGGGGGGGGGCGGGGAATATTCTGGAATTAGTGGTAATGGTTGTATCCATTATGAACTGCTCAAAACCAATGGATTGTACACTTTTAAAAGAGTAACACGTTATATACATCATATCTCAGTTTTCAAAAACGCTAATGAGAAAAGACAAAAAAGTTAAGTAGATCCTGATCTCCCACTAGTTGAACCATGCAATAGCTTCCTGTAGTACTCAGATAAAATTCAGTCTCCTCACCTAGTCCCACAAGGCCCTATATGACATCATCCTTACCTCCCTCTCTTATCTCATATCCCATCACTCCCCATCTCTCAGTTACATTCCATTCTGGGCTCACTGGCCCTCCCACTGCCAACTTTACCCCAAACCATCCTCCTGCTAACAGCATTCTTTGCCTGGGGCTTCTCATGGCTGGCTCTTCCTTGTCATGGAGATCACACATCAATTTCACCTCTTTAGAGAGGCATCCCTCACCATCCCCATCACTATCAATCATATTACCATGTATTATTTTCTTCATAGCAAGTATCGCTGTCTGAAATTGTTTGTTTATACACCCATTCTCTGAGATCAGAGATTTTGTCTACCTTGTTCACTGATATCAGCCAAGCACTAAGAATAGTGCCTGGCACAGAGTAGATGCTCAAAAATTACATTTGAATGGGACCTAGTTTGTGAACTTTGGAAATTTAGATATTTTGACGGTATTTGGGGTGCTGAGAGCTTCAGCTGATTTTTGAATGAAGGCCTCAGAAACTCCATGCCTGAATACATGGAGGCTACATATAAAGCCTCCAGGGAGAGTGGGTAAGAAACAAGAGGGGTGGGGTCTCCTCACCATCATTTCCAAATTAACAAAGACAATATTTTATAGTTGTGGAAACCATGATTTAAAAAACTGCGCAAACGTTATAAAATCGGCTGTATAAATCTTGCCACGTAATTCATGATGCTGCGTGTTCTCTGAGACAGAGTTGAGGCACGCACACTCTTGATCTCGGGGCACTGGAGGAGATCAAAGCGAGGACCGCCACGAGGCGGCACAGTGGGGCATCTCTGAGATTGCGGGGCAGCCCCGGGCTCAGGCTTTGTTCCTGGGAAGGGGCAGTGATAAAGAACAGAGCCCCTGAGGAGTACAGAACACAAAGCATATCTGCTTGGGGGCCCAGGAAGAGGGCAAGCTGGGAGAGCCGGGTGGCATGACAATAGTTGAGAATGGAATCGAGGAGCAACCCAGAATATGCCTGTGTTGGGAGGGAGGGAGATGTCAGGGCCGTGGGGGCCACAGGGCTGACTCTGGAGGGCAGATGAGGCTGCCGGGAGCAGCAGACACCCCACTGTTCAGTGAAGGTTCTGAGCCCTGGAATCTCCATATCTTGCTGATGAAGACTGAACCACATGTGGCTGTTTGATTAGTATGACCTAGAGAAATGTGATTACACATATGACATAGAGAACAGTGCTCATATTCCCTTATCCAAATGAGGAAAATATTCTTTTTTTTTTTCCCTGAGATAATCTGTGAATCATATATCTGGAATCATTAAGTGGAAGCAACATTAGGGGGAGAACCATCTGCCACTGTATATTTTAGTGAATCTGATTAGGAGGCGAAAGATGCCTCTAAACTAAGCCAGGAAAAAGAATGTAGAGATAATTTACATTTGGATTATCAAAGGGGAGGAGAAAAGGTTACTGAGGTAGGAAAGAAAACCTTGGAGGACTGAGAAAGTGAGGGGGTACAAAGAAATCAAAGGCTGGTTTAGAAACAATAGCCAGTATTATGAAATGGAAAGAGTAGATTTTTAAGCTTAAAAAGTTAAGGCTTAAAAATTTTTAATAAAAAAGGTAAGGCTTTATTTTAAATCAGTTTGAACATTTACATGCAAAGTATTGAAAGTAACTGAAAGTGATTTTTAGGAAGTTTAAATATGAGAAAGTGAGCAAAGCACGATGTGGCTCAGCTTGCCCTAACCCACTGAGGTCACATCCAGGGATGACTTCGATCATGAATTGGACACATGTCTGGTTCTAAGAACCTCGGCTTCCCTATAATGCAGGAGACCTGGGTTTGATCCCTGGGTGGGGAAGATTTCCCGGAGAAGGGAATGGCTACCCACTCCAGTATTATTGCCTGGAGAATTCCGTGGACAGAGAAGCCTAGCAGGCTACAGTCCATGGGGTCACAAAGAGACAGCCGCAACTAACACTGCACTTTCAGGTTCTAAGAGAGAACCTGCTGCTGGCTTGCAGAGATCTGAAATTTCCAGAACAACCTGCTAGATGGCCTCCACTGTCAAGCTATCCTGCACACTCCATCGCCCAACTAATCTGCCCAAAGCTGGACTTTAATCACTCTAAAGCCTTCACTGTCTTCCCATGTCTCACAATATCTACCTTGAACTCTGCCAGGATCTCTAGCCCCACCCTACCTATTCAATCTTTGCTTTTAGTTGTCTCCAGGACACACCCCTCTCAGGCTTGTCTCTCCACTTGTCCTGCCTCTGGGTCTTTGCCCAAGATGCTGCCTGTGTGTGAAATGTACGCTGTCTCCCATCTGCCTAGCCCGATGCCAGCCTTCTGTCCAGGTGGAGCTGATGCTTCAATTCCACCATGGGTCTTTCCTTGAACTCCTGAAATACGATGGCTGAGTTACATGCTGCTGTATATTATTCATTATTTTTATTTTTTATTTATTTTATTTATTTGGCAGCCCTGAGTCCCAGTTGTAGCACATGGAATCTTTAGTTGTGGCATGTGGGGTCTAGTTCCCTGACCTGGGATCGAATCTGGACCCTCTGCATTGACAGCTCAGAGTCCTAGTCACTGGATTACCTGGGAAGTCCCTTATTCACTATTCTTATACATATATTAGCAGCAGGAGCTAGAGGAAAGAGAAGAGAGGAATTAATAACAGAGGGGAGTGAATTCCCCATTTTAGATAACCTGATTTGGAGGTGGGTGTCGGTAAAGGATAGAGGAAGCACAGAAGAGTGATCCCAGAGACTTTGGTGCAGGAAAGGAAGCCGGGTCAGCTGCAACAAGCACCTTGCCATTCCTGTCATTTGGCAATAACCTCTCCAGTTTTAAGTCCAGCATCATGAGGACTGAGACATTTATCCGGCTGCTCCACAGAATGGAAGCTTACCATGCAAATTCTTGGGTTCCAGCCCACCTCCTGAATCAGAACCTCTGAGGGTGGGGCCCAGCAAAGTTTTCATCACACTCAAGGGAATTCGGATGCATGGTAATATTAGAGAACCACTGCTTTAGAGTACAAAAGCTTGAAAATTACTTGTCTTTTGGAATGGAACAGACAAAACATAAAGTGGCCCCTTTCTTGTGGGGCCATCACCATATGAACATGAATTCCTGCCCAGTGCCGTTGTAAACAGGCAACACACCAAACAGAACGCCCAGGCACCACGCTGCCAGGGCAACTCTCCACCTGGTCACCTCATTCAGGCAGCTGACCGCAACTGTTGTTTGCGTCCACTCAGCCCCGATGGCTGTCTGTAACAATACTGGAGGGATTCTTTCACTTGGGGCTTAACAAAAACAATAAAAAGACTAACTGAAACTGAGTGAATCACAGCCAGAGAAAATGCATGCCTTTCATTAATTATACCCACACCTAATACTATAGGACAGACAGGGCGCAGTGGTGTTCTGGTATCCTGCCTTCACTAACGAAGTGGTGGGCATTCTTAGGCAACTCTCAGGAAATGTTTCTGTTCTCAGCTGGATTTCACTTCTTACATGGTCCAGGCGGTACCAGTCCTCCTCTGAATAATTGACTCTGTTTTTGTCGCATACCCGTTTGCCCAGGAACAACAGCCACTAGACAAGTCCTTTAACAGAGTTCTCAAAATCTGTATTGGCAGTTGCTCAAAGTTCAGGTTTACGGGAATAGCTCCCTGGACCTCGGCTGTGGACGCTTAGCTTTCCTTGTGCCGAGCCTCCCGCCAGCTTTGTTCAGCCCCTTTGCCACACTCACAGCTTTGCCTCTTCTTCTGGCCAGCATCTCTGTGCTCTGCCTGTCCTGAGGTTTCCCGTGAGATTCGTAACCAGTTCAGTTCCTTTTAGAAAGAATTAACTTCCAGACTGAGTCCAAACTGAAGGGGATTTCCTTGGACCCCTATGAAAATTTGACAGACACTGCCAAAACACCTCTCGGGGGCGTTACCGATGTGTCCCAGAAACAGAAGTGTCTCACTGGCAGAGACAGAAATGTCTTCTTCCCGTGGCTACTGAGTGACCTATGACATCTTCCAGTGACAGTCACCACGAGAAGAACTTCAATCATCTTTCTTCAGATGCAGGTCCTTCCTCTCAGATGCAGTTTTCGTTTTCAATTTAGTTCAAAGAATTGAATTGAGAACTTACTTTGAAACTAGTCCTCACAAGTATAAAATCACAGAGCTGGCTGTGATATTTGTAATGACCTCTATTCTTTTTCTCTTTGAAGATGAGTCAAGAGTTTTAAAATCAGCAAGAAAAGAAAATTTTAAAAGACCCTGCCCCTGTTTGTATAATAGAATTTGGAGTCTCATGTTATCTGTCTCCATATTCCAAGACTTCTCTTTTGTTTCTATTCATAGGAAAACACTGCTGTTTATTGAGAGTCAAAAGGTCACCTTACCACAACAGTACTGCCCTACTCTTCATTTCTAATACAGCAGAAGTTCAAAGGTTAACCACTAATGCAGAATGTTAATTTTAAGGGAAACTGGACAGAAGAGAGGAAGTGCATATAGGATCCTTCTGCACTTTGCACTCAATTTTTCTGTAAATTTAAAACCGCTCTAAAAAATAAAATCTATTAATTGTAAATTATGCAAATAAGTCTTTAATACCACTCCATGATTATAATATTTGTGAGATAAGATAAAACCAAATACAACAAACTGTGTGTCTATTTCACTTCTTATAGAAGCTCCCAGAAGTTCGTTAACTGTCCCGATTACAGAGTTCTCTGGTGGAGCCAGGACTTAAACCCAAGTATATCTAAGAAAAAAAGAAAATTTCTAAAGGTCATATGCTGTGTGATTTCATTTATACAACATTCTTGAAATGACAAACTTGTGGGAGTAGAGAGCATATTATTCAGCTGGGCATTAAGGATGGTATTTTGTTGTTGTTTGGTTGCTAAGTGGTATCTGAATCTTTTGCGACCCCATGGACTATAGTCCACCAGGTTCACCTGTCCATGAGATTCTCTAGGCAAGAATACTGGAGTGGTTTGCCATTTCCTCCTCCAGGGGATCTTCCCAGCCCAGGGATCAAACCCGAGTCTTCTGTGGCTCCTGCATTGCAGGCGGGTTTTTTACCACTGAGCCACTGTGGAAGCCCCCCTGGTTCACTCACCAGGGATTAAACCTGGGCCTCCTGCATTGGGAGCTTGGAGTCTTAGCCATTGGACCACCAGGGAAGACCCTGGGCATGTATCTTGCTTTGCTCCATGTATGTGTAACCAGACCTAGTTATGCACCTCAGCAAATTTACATGGCTTCCACTTATGCCTGTCTCTTCTGCTACTTGCAGCTACTGCCACTCCATCTTCTAACATCATCAATTTCTCAGCTTCCCCTGAGGATGAAGGCGAGGCTTCAGCAAGAAGTCCAACAGACAAATTCTTTCTCCTCCCTCCATGGACTGTTCTGTGTTTCAGGGGGGTTTCTTTTCATGCCTCATTTCTCTTTTACCCTCACTCTTGCTGCCCTGAGACCACACCATTAATAAACCCTTTACATGTAGGTAAGGTTTACCTCTGCCTTGGGTTGTTTTCTAGGAAAACTGAACTGAGATAATGTGTGTTGCCAAAAAGTTATGCTCAAATCAAATTTAGTCAAATTGAATTATATTTTAAATGAATTTAGGGGGATTGTTCTGCTTAAGATTATTTTAACGGGATGAGAACCTTTCTGTAATTCATATAAATACAATCTACTGTCACATTCACTTTTTGTAAGGTTAGATTTTTGCCTATTAGTTTTTTCATAATTAAGTTTATAAAGCACAGGCAAATGCCTCATACTAAACCACAATTTTAAAATATATATGTTTCTAGGGACTTTCTTGGTGGTCCAGTGGTTAAGACCCTGGGCATCCAATGCAGGGGGCCTGGGTTCGATCCCTAGTTGGGGAACTAGATGCCATATGTGGCAACTAAGACCCAGCACAACCAAAAAAAAAAAAAATTTAAATACATTTTTAAAGTTTCTCCCCAGTAGCAACAAGCATGCCCAGTGTGCCCAGATTTTGAATTCTAATACATTCTCTAATAAAAAGAACCAAGGCTCCTTTGGGAAATGGCTGCTTCTAAAGCTGGGACAGGGAAAATACAAGATGAAGCATGCTATTGTGCTCAAAAAAACAAAAGGATGAAGCATGTCAAGGAGATATGGGAACCAACTTGAAGGAGCTCCCAAAACAAAGCTGGGAGAATTTGAGAGCAAAAATAATGTAGCATTGTATCAAAGTATAAATAAATGTCCAGGAGTCCATACTGATGAAAATAAATGGCTGAAAAGAGAAAAAAAGAGAGAGAAGACAAGTCTTTCTTTTATTAGAAATCCAAGTAATTGCTGGGGATACTTCCCTTCAAGGAGGCTGAGCTTAATCTGTGTTCCTACCTTGAATGTGGGCTGAGTTAGTCATTTGCTTCTATAGAGTATGGAGAAAGGGGGACAGTTACTTTCCGGTGAAGTAACCTGGCAAACACTGCCTAAATTAAGTAAGCAAGGTTACCACAACTAGTGATAAGTTCTATTGACAGTATCTATCCCTGATATCATGTGATGAGAATGGAACTTCATCTCTGTGTTCATCTTCTCCAAAACCTGTAACCCCAGTCTAAACACAGAAAAAAAAAAAAAAAATCAAATTGAGAGAGATATGCGAAGCAACTGACCAGTACTCCTCAAAACTGTCAAGGTATGAAAAGTAAGGAAAACCTAAATAATTGTCACAGATCAGAGGAGGCTAAGGAAACATGATGACTAAATGTAAAGTGTTGTCCTGGATGGGATCCTAGAACAGAAAAAGGCCATTAGAGGAAAAACTAGTAAACTTCAAATAAAGTCTGGGGTTTAGTTCATAGTAGTCTATCAATGTTGGTTTTTCAGTTGTGCCAAGGTAGCTTGCTAATGCAAGATGGTAACAATAGGAGGAACTGGGTGAGGGGCAGACAGGAACTCCGTACTATCTTTGCAACTTTCTTGTAAATCTAAAACTATTCTATGTGCACACTGCTATATTTAAAATGGATAACCAACAAGAACTTACTGTATAGCAGGTGATACTCTGCTCAATGTTATGTGGCAGCCTGGATGGGAGGGGAATTTAGGGGAGAATGGATACATTATATATATACCTATGGCCAAGTCCTTTCTCTGTCCACTTGAAACTATCACAACGTTGTTAACGGCTATACCCTAATACAAAATAAAAAGTTATAAAAGATAAAACTAAATTTAAGGTTTAAAAAAACAAAAATATTCTAGTTTACCAGTTGTGTGTGTGTGTGTGTTGGTCAGTCAGTCATGTTCAACTCTTTGCAACGCCATGGACTGTAGCCCACCAGACTCCCCCGTCCATGGAATTCTCCAGGCAAGGATACTGGAGTGGGTAGCCATTCCCTTCTCCAGGGGATTCTTCCCAACCTAGAGATTGAGCCTGGGTCTCCTACATTGCAGGCAGATTCTTTACCATCTGAACCACCAGGGATGTTCTAGCTTACCAGGTACTTGTAATTTAAAATCGGAAACCAGAAGGGAAAAACATTGCATACAGATTCAGCGGGAGAGGAGAAAAGATATTACTTATTTCTCACATGAATTATTGTACACTTTCTTTTTAAAAGTAGTTCTGTGATGATGTTACTGGAATATTGTAAACGAAGAGGAAAGCAGACATATGGGAGAGCAGGAGGCAAGGTCAGAGATTAGAAGGCCAAGGAAGCCGGAGTGAGAGGTCAGAGGCTGTGAGCAGGCGTCACCAGTTCCAGGGAGCCCACAGGTGCCTGAGCAAAACAACTGCTTCACCTCTTTCCCCGGCAGCACCAACCTTGCCCGACACAGTGACTTGGTTGGAACTGAGCTTAATAATGCAGAAAGAGACATTTTGGTGTCTGGGGGATGTCACTAGGATCCAGAAATCCCCATATCCCAGAATATCCAGAACTGTCTGGGTCAAAATCTGGATATTGGTGAGGGAGGGGAGAAGGCAAGTGACTGAGGGAAAAATTCAGCTTAGATTGTAGTTACTGTTTTCCCTGCAGGAGCTCACCATGGTGCTGTTCAATTTTCTCAGATGCAAGATATTTAGAAATGGACAAACTGCAACATCATTTTCCCTTTCATGGGATGGTGGTGCTGATTCATATTCAATAAACTACTAAGAAAAAGTGCTTATTCCCACCAATAACACTGATTTTAATTGATTATTGTAGCTTGTGTGCGTGTGTTAGTCGTTCAGTTGTGTCTGACTCTTTGTGATCCCATGGACTGTAGCCCACCAGGCTCCTCTGTTGATGGGATTTCTTGTAGCTTAAGTGACTATAAATTCTACTCTGCAAGAGAATATTAAGTCAGAATTAAAAATTTAGCTTATCTTTACTTTCATGTTATAAATGAATCATCATATAAAGTTTATAGTTTAGAAAATCTTAGCTGATTTTATTATATCGGTCCAGTGGTAAAATGGATATTGTTTCCATCTTAAATGAGAAAATGTGAGGATCTGAATAATTAAGTAAATAGTTGAAGAGCATACAGCTAGTGAGTAGCTGATCATGGTTTAGACGTTTAGGATCCAAGTCACCTGACTTTAGTTCTCACTCCATACTCTCAACCTGCCTAACCCTGCCAGTTCCTTCTATTGGCTCAAAACTTCTAGCTTGAATGGGGTGAAGGTAGATTCTGGTACACTGTGTGAACGGGCTGTGCCTCTCACACTGGTGGGTGAGCTTAACCTCACAGATTCATGATGTCCTCATCATATGCTGTCAAGCAGTGGGGAGCTGGCTTTTTGCATAGCTGCCGTTTCACAGAAAACACTGGCTTCCAGGAAAGGCAAAGGAGATTTCTTCTGCGACATTTAAAGTGTCTCCAGTGAAATGATATGTTGATTGAGATTCTGAGATTTTCTTTAAAATAATTGAGGAGAGAGCAAAGGGGAGAGAGGATGCCAATGACATGGAAATGGCCATAAATATATAGAAAAGCCCCCCCCCCCCACACACACACAGGAAACAGGAACGGCCTGATAAACACAGTTTAGTGACGGGTATAGGGCTTCTTTAGGGAGCTAAAGTGGTGCTAGTGGTAAAGAATCCACCTGCTAATGCAGGAGACACAAGAGATGCAGGTTCAATCCCTGGGTCAGGAAGATCCCCTGGAGTAGGAAATGGCAACCTTCTGCAGTATTCTTGCCTGGAAAATTCCTTGGACAGGGGAGCCCGGTGGACTACAGTCCATGGGAATACAAAGAGTCAGACACGGCTGAGTGACTTGAACATAGGGCTTCATTATATGATTTCCTCTACTTTCATATGTTTGAAGTTTTACAGAGTAAAAGTTAATAAATTACCAAGCGGATACAGAAATAAATAACAAGACTAGACCCTGGAGGGAAAACTAGGTATCTGAGTTTTGAAGAACATAACTAATTAATTAGGGCAGGTTCACTTCTTTTAATACACAAACCTTAAAAGATAGTCACTTAATATAATGGAAGTTTATTTCTAACAAAGTTGTTCAGGAGGTGTATTCCAGCCTGGAGGGGTAGAGACTGTGCTCTGTGAATTCTTTCAAGGACTCGGCCGGCAGAGCTCTGCCATCTTCAACATGTGGCTGCCAGGTTCCCTCCACTTGTCACCATCCTTGCCCCAGGAGAAGGAGGAAAGGAGTGTTAACACCCACTCTCTTGAGTGCACGGTCCAGAAAGGAACCCAGTACTTCTGCTGAATTCCATTAACAAGAGCTTTGCCACGTGAAACACTTAGCTGCAAAGGAGGCTGGACACTCCTGGCTGGAGAGGCATGACCTAGTTACAGCCTCTATGGAAGAAAGAACAAATTATGCAGGGAAACTAGCTGTCTTTGCTGCAGCGCTTTAATAGACAGCCAATAACATTGGCAGATACCAATTTATTATAAAGCTTATGAAATTCAGACTTCTAGGCTTCTCACGCACATGGGCCTCTTCCAAGGCCCTGTGAGGGGCCTGCATTAGTTACCACTTTCTTTTCTTTTTTAAACAACTTTACTTATTTATTTTGGGCTGTGCTGGGTCTTCATTGCTGCTCGGGGTTTCTCTAGTTGCAGAGAGCAGGGGCTCCTCTGTAGTCTGAGTGCGCAGGCTTCTCACCGCGGAGCGCGGGCTCTGGGCTCCAGTCGTGTGGTTCATGGGCTCAGTAGCTGCGGCTCCTGGGCTCCAGAGCACAGGCTCGGTAATTGTGACACAGGGCCTGGTTGCTCCACAGCATGTGGGCTCTTCCCTCATCGGGGATCGAATCCACGTCCCCTACACTGGCCGGTGGAGTCTTTACCACTGGGCCACCAGGGAAGTCCTCGTTACCAATTTCTGTACTGCAAACTACTTCAAAACTTATCAGCTTAAAACAAAAACCTTATTATTCCACACAGTTTCTGAGTCTGGGATCAGAGAGCAGCTTTTCTGGGTTTCTCTGGCTCAGAGTGCCTCACGAGGTGGTAGCCAAGGTTGCAGTGATTTAAAGGCTTGACCAGAGCTGGAGGATCCCCTTCCAAGATGGCTCCCACGGCTGTGGGCTTCTCACCATGCGGGCTTCTCCACGGGGCTACCCGAGGCTCTCACCACATGGCAGCTGGGTTACCCAGAGTGAGAGAGTGATCCAAGAAAGACAGAGGTAGAGGTCATACCGTCTTTTATAACCTAGCCTCCAAAGTGACATCACTTCTCCCATATTCAGTTGGCCTCACAGACCAATCTCAGTACAGTGTTGGAGAAGAATTATACAAGGGCATGAATACCATGAAATAGGGACTATTGGAGGAAATCTTCATAAGGGGAGGGTGGCTACCACCAGGCCCCCAGCATTTTGTTCATAGGTTCTTGTAACATTTGCAAAAGATACTTTTATATTCTTTCTCTTGATGAACCCCACCCCCACCTTAATTATATAAACTTTTGGCCCCCATATTGGAAGGACTGATGCTGAAGCTGAAGCTCCAATACTTTGGCCACCTGATGTGAAGAACTGATTCATTGGAAAAGACTCTGATGCTGGAAAAGATTGAAGGAAGGAGGAAAAGGGGACGACAGAGGGCGAGATGGTTGGATAGCATCACTGATTCAGTGCACGTGAGTTTGAGCAAGCTCTGAGAGTTGGTGATGGACAGGGAAGCCTGGCGTGCTGCAGTCCATGGGGTCACAAAGAGTCAGACACAACCGAGTGGCTGAATTGACTTGGCCCCCGTAAAATATGCATCCTTATGTGACCTTGCTTGAACTTTAAGCATCATTTTAGAATTTGGTGAAACTATTCCACAAATCAAAGTCATAATTATTAAATTCTGAAGGGAATGAATTTTTAAAAATGTGTTTATTTGATTACCATTAATTTTACCTGATTTGTGCACTGCTGATTCTGTTATCAATGCTAGATGAGAAGTTAGGAGATCTGGATTCCAATCTAGAGTCTTCCTCTAACATATTAGGTGACCCCTTTTTCATAAGATGCAGCCTACTTTATGAGGTGGCCTTTTGTCAATATAGTGGGGTTGTATTAACTAACACATTCGGGGTACTGCCATCTAGTTCTTTAACAGTCTATCATTTAATGATGTCTCTCTGTGCCACAAATTCTTCATCCCTAAAAAGAGGATAACAGTATCTACTTCATAGAGTTGTAGTGATCATTAAGGTGCCTATAATATGCCTACATAAGGTGCCTATAATATGCCTGGCAAGCAATGCACACTCAGTAAATATTAACCATTCTTATTATCTTATACCTAAAAAACAGCCTCAAGAAGCCTATTTTGAATGCTTTTATACTATCACAGTAAGTTCAGTTTTCATCTTAGTTGTATAAATCTTTATAAGTTGGTAAAAGATAATAAAAATATAAAGTAATATCAGGCTTCCCTGGTGGCCCAGTGGTTAAGAATCCACCTTCCAGGGACTTTCCTGGTGGTTCAGTAGCTAAGACTGTGCTCCCAATTCAGGGGGCCTGGGTTCAATCCCTGTTCAGGGAACTAGATCCCACATGCCACAACTAAGAGTTCACATGCTGCAACAAAGATCCAGAACAGCCAAATAAATAAATTTTTTTTTAAAAAAAGAATCCACCTTGCAATTGCAAGGGACACAGGTTTGATCCTTGGTCCAGAAAGATTGCACGTGCCTTGGAGCAACTAAACCCATGGGCCACAGCTACTGAGCTGACGCTCTAGAGCCCAGGAGCCGCAACTACTAAGCCCATGAGCTGCAACTACTGAAGCTCTCGCTCCTAGAGCCTTCAACAAGAGAAGCCACTGCAAAGAGCAGCCCCTGCTCGCTCTAGAGAAAGCCCTGCAACTACAGAAAGCCCGTGTGCAGCGGTGAAGATCCAGCACAGCCAAAAAATAAATAAATCAAATAAAGTAATATCAAGGATGTGGGACAACTGAAACTCTCATACATTTATTGAGTATAATAAATTGGTATGACTTCAGTAAAGTATTTGATAATATACTCACTTAAGCTGAACTTACTACATATCCTGTGATACAGCCAATCCTCTCCTAGCTATACACCCAACATAATAAGTGCTTATGTCAATCAACAGACATATAGAAGAATATTCATAATAGCTTTGTTAATAACAGTCCAAACTTGAAATAAGCCCAAATGTCTTTCAACAGTAGAATGGATAACGTACCATGTAGTCATACAGTAAGATGAGTACGGAAGTGTAAAAGAACAAAACTCATCAATGTGATATTGAGAAAAGGAAGCCGCTTCATTGTATGGAGTTCAAAATCTGGCAAACACACCTGCGGTTGTAAGAAGTCAGAAGCGGTTACCTTTGAGAGGATGCTCTTTGGCAATGAAAGAACCTTCTGTGCTACTGGAAATGTTCTACATATTAATCTGAGTAGTGGTTACCCTGGTGTAGAATATGCAAAAGCCAGTCAAACTTTAGATTTAAGATCTGTACATTTTAAGTTGTAATTCAATAAAACACTTTTTTAAAGTTGCTGTAGAGAAGCACAGTGCTAACATCCTTGATGTAGGAAGAAAGGCTTGGTTATTTAGATTTATACAACTCTGTTTCATTTTAGCTAAATCTTTGACAGTTATGTTCATTAGCCAGTAATTGATGAACAATTAATTATTTATTAGTCCCCTGTTGTTTACTACCTTGTTGTGTCAACTGTTCACTCATTTCACAAATATTTAAGTGCCCAAAACTGCTAGGTGATGGGACCACCAACAGTGAACAAAAGAGACATAGCTCGTTTCCACTGAGTGAGGTCTATGGGGGAAAAACAGAAAAGTAAATCGGGAGTTACAATTGCTTGCCACAAATGTATTATGGAGAAGTAGAAGGTACCTCCCTGCTAGTAGAGAACAAAGCAGGGGCCACAACCCAGAAGGGACAGACTTGCTAAAGAAAATAATATCTAAGTTGAATTCAGGGCCTTTAGAGTAGGAATACAGTGCTGTTCCTCAGGCCACAGAGAGTATGGCATATTCTAGGACCTGAGGAAAGTTGAGCAAGACTGAACACAAACTGTGCTGGAAAGGAAGCAAACCGTGCTGAAGAAGCCAACCCGTGGAAGACCTGACAAGCCCTGAGAAGGCGGTTAGGATGTTATTTATTCTATGGACAGGGGAAAGACATGACTTTGCACGTATTCTGAATGTATCAGTCTATCTTTAATGTGAAGAGTGGATTAGAGGGAGGAAAAGACTGGTTAGGAGGCAATAACTAGGCTGGAGATGATGGAATCTAAAACTAAGGGGGACTTCCCTAGTGGTCCAGTGGTTAAGACTCCATACTTCCAAGGCAGGGGACATGGGTTTGATCCCTGGTTGGGGAATCAAGATCCAACACACTGTGGGGAGTGGCCCCAAAAATAAATACACAAATAAAATAGCCTATTCCCAAGCTCTCTTACAAAAACAAAAGACAGGGGGAAAAAAGACAACTAAGGCAGTAGAGGTGAGAGATGTTTGAGAAGTAGATTGTGTAGGACTTGAGGAATCATTGGGTAAGCACCGGAGAGTGAGGAGGGAAGGCCAACACCCAGTTTCTGGCTTGAGAGCTCCTGTTGACGCTGGTGTTGGTGACCAGGGTAGGAAATGTAATAAAGAAGTAGTTGGCTAGTTTGAAGTCTTTGAAGAGGTGAGAGGAGGAACTACTGAGTTCTGTTTTATATATCTTATGTTCAAGGTGCTTTTGAGCCACTGAGGTAGAGATATTCAGAATGCAGCTGGTCCTGAAGAGAGGTAACTGTCCTGAAGAAGTAAATTTGGAAGTCAGCATTGTACAGGAATTCATTAAAGCTGTGGGAGTAGAGAAAATCTAAAATCACCCCTGAATACTATGTAGTGTAAGAAGAGGAGCAGATTTGGTAGAGAACACTGAGGAATACTCATCTAAAGTGATCAGCAGCAGAGAAAGAAAGCCCCTCAGAAAATACTGAGGAGGAACAGAGAAAAAGAAAGGAAACCATATGGCACACGCAGCAGTTAAAGGAAGGGAGATTTTTCTAGAACTTTTAGGTGGACAACAGGGTCAAATGTTGCCAAGAGATGACATCAGGGAAGTCTTGGTGATTTAACAAAGGCAGCAGCAGGAGAAGTAGATGTGAGATTTCAGTGGTTGAGGACTGAGTGGGAGGTATTGTGTCTGAATCACAAACATTCGCCTCCCCCTTTCTGAAATTGGGGGATTCTATTGCTCTTGCACTGACGAGTTTAGAAACATATTCACTGGAGTATTCATTTTAGACAACAGAATACACGCATACTAGTTGAAGCAGAAAAAGATTTATTACAGGATACTGGTTAGTTTATAGGATATCCGGAAGGCTAAGGAACCAACCTGGGCTTTTGTACAAGTTGTTGACAGCACAGCCCACTTTATATCCATGGTTTCTGGACCCATGTATTGTGGGCATAGAAGATATGCATTTACTACATCCTGACTGATAGCATTACCCTCACAAAGTATTATTTCCCAGCCTGTACCTTTACTGGATTTCCCAAAGGACTATCTATCTTCCTAAAAGTCCATCCACTTCTAGATGGGCTACATGATAAGATCAGTGAATCACAACAGTATTAGTTCAATGCTTTACTTCATTCATCAATAAACAAATTCCCTGGTTAGAAGCAATGATTAAATGGATACCACAACAATCAACTAGGTACTTAGTAGGACTAGAGATAATGGTACAGATAAAAATCTGGCATTCAGGGAAAGTAAACCTATATCTATAGTAAATACATATTCACAGCGAGGAAATGTTGCTGCCCCCTCCATGATGGAAGAAGCCTATGTAACCAATCTGCTGCTAGATGGCTGGTTAATACTCCAGGGTTGGGGCTGGATCAGGGCACAGTTACTGATCACTGGTGCAGGTATGTTAGGTACTCAGAAGGTGAAGTAGCCCAATCAGCCCTGCTGGAGGAAGTTGATGTTAGACCTACACGTAATCTCCTTCCCTGCCACTATGAAGTTTTTTTTTTTTTTTTAATATTTTGGTCATGTAGCCTGGCATGCAGGATCTTAGTTCCCCAACCAGGGATCAAACCTGTGCCTCCTGCAGTGGAAGTGCAGTGTCTTAACCACTGGACCGCCAGGGAAGTTCCTATGCAAGCTAAGTCTCTTCAGTCATGTCTGACTCTTTGCAACCCCATGGACTGTTGCCTGCCAGGCTCCTCTGTCCGTGGGATTCCCCAGGCACAAATACAATACTGGAGTGGGTGGCCATGCTCTTCTCCAGGGGATCTTCCTAACCCAGAGATCGAACCTGCCTCTTCACCTTCTGCAGGCAGTTTCTTTACCACTAGCGCCACCTGGGAAGCCCCTTTTTATTTTCTAAATTTTCATTCCAATCCCAAAGAAAGGCAATGCCAAAGAATGTTCAAACTACCCCACAATTACGCTCATCTTACACTCTAGGAAAGTAATGTTCAAAATTCTCCAAGCCAGGCTTCAACGGTACATGAACTGAGAACTTTGAGTTGTTCAAGTTGGATTTAGAAAAGGCAGAGGAACCAGAGATCAAATTGCCAACATCCTTTAGATCATCAAAAAAAGCAAGAGAGTTGCAGAAAAACATCTACTTCTGCTTTATTGACTATGCCAAAGCCTTTGACTGTGTGGATCACAACAAACTGTGGAAAATTCTTAAAGAGATGGGAATACCAGACTACCTGACCTGCCTCCTGAGAAATCTGTATGCAGGTCAAGAAGCAACAGTTAGAACTGGACATGGAGCAATAGATTGGTTCCAAATCAGGGAAGTATGTCAAGGCTGTATACTGTGAATCTGCTTATTTAACTTATATGCAGAGTACATCATGAGAAATGCTGGACTGGATGAAGCACAAGCTGGAATCAAGATTGCTGGGAGAAATATTAATAACCTCAGATATGCAGATGACACCATCCTTATGGCAGAAAGTAAAGAACTAAGGAGCCTCTTGAAAGTGAAAGAGGATAGTGAAAAAGTTGGATTAAAGCTCAACATTCAGAAAACTAATATCATGGCATCTGGTCCCATCACTTCACGGTCAACAGATGGGGAAATAGTGGAAACAGTGACAGACTTTATTTTTGGGGGCTCCAAAATCACTGCAGGTGGTGACTTCAGCCATGAAATTAAAAGACACTTGCTCCTTGGAAGAAAAGCTATGACCAACCTAAACAGCATATTAAAAAGCAGAGATATCACTTTGCCAACAGAGATCCATCTAGTCAAAGCTGTGGTTTTTCCGGTAGTCATTTATGGGTGTGAGAGTTGGACTATAAAGAAAGGTGAGCACCAAAGAATTGATGCTTTTGAACTATGGTGTTGGAGAAGACTCTTGAGAGTCCCTTGGATAGAAAGGAGATCCAACCAGTCCATCCTAAAGACATCAGTCCTGAATATTCATTGAAAGGTCTGCTGCTAAAGCTGAAACTCCAATACTGTGCAAACTCCAACACTTGATGCAAGGAACTGATTCATTTGAAAAGACCCTGATGCTGGGAAAGATTGAAGGTGGGAGGAGAAGGGGACGACAGATGTTGAGATGGTTGGATGGCATCACCGACTCAATGGAAGTGAGTTTGAGTAAACTCTGGGAATTGATGATGGACAGGGAGATCTGTATGCTGCAGTCCATGGGGTCATAAAGAGTTGGACACGACTGAGCAACTGAAGTGAACTGAACTGAATTTACCTTGATTCACGGACCTAACATTCCAGGTTCCTATGCAATATTGTTCTTTACAGCATTGGACTTTACTTCCATCACCAGTCACATCTACAACTGGGCGTTGTTTTCGCTTTGACTCAGCCACTTCATTCTTTTTGGAGTTATTTCTCCACTCTTCTCCAGTAGCATATTGGGCACCTACTTACTTGAGGAGTTCATCTTTCAGTGTCCTATCTTTTTGCCTTTTCATACTGTTCATGGGGTTCTCAAGGCAAGAATTCTGAAGTGGTTTGCCATTCCCTTCTCCAGTGGACCACGTTTTGTCAGAACTCTCCACCATGACCTACACAGCATGGCTCATAGTTTCATTGAGTTAGACAAGGCTGTGCTCCATGTGTGACAAGGGTGTGATCCAAGTGATCAGTTTGGTTAGTTTTCTGTGATTGTGGGTTCATTCTGTCTGTCCTGGACAGATAAGGATAAGAGGCTTGTAGAAGTTTCCTGATGGGAGGGAATGTCTGTGGGGAAATCTAGGTCTTGTTCTGATGGGTGGGACCCTGCTTAGTAAATCAGTAATCCAATTTTCTGTTGATGGGTGGGGCTTTGTTCCCTCCTGGTAGTTTGACCTGAGACTCCTTATGGCCACTCTATACCAAATGACACATATTGGTGCTTTTCTAAGTCATTTCTTGACATCAGCTAACTGGAAGGATATTTTCCAAAATCTGTATAGTAGAAATACAGATATTCCTGTGGTGAGATTGAATTACTTGTTTTTCCCTGTACTCTCCAAATTTTCTCTAATGTACATTATTTTTTTGTTGTTGCTATCTAGTCATTAAGTCATGTCTGACTCTTTTGTGACCCCAGGACTGTAGCCCATCAGGCTCCTCTGTGGAATTTCCCAGGCAAGAATACTGGATTGCCATTTCCTTCTCCAGGGGATCTTTCCAACCCAGGGATTGAACCCTCATCTCCTGCATTGGCAGGCAGATTCCTTATCTGTGAGTCGTCAGGGAAGCCCATAGTGTACATAATCAGGAAAAAATACATTGTAAATAATTTGTCATGTATTCATTCATTCATTCATCCTTGTATTTAATTTTTGAGTACTAGTATGTATGTGGGGCTTCCCAGGTGGTTCAGTGGTAAAGAATTCACCTGACAATGCAGGAGAGTTAAGAGACATGGGTTCAATCCCTGGGTTGGGAAGATCTCTTAGAGGGGAAAATGGCAACCCCCTCCAGTATTCTTGCCTAGAAAATCCAATGGACAGAGGAGTCTGGTGGGCTACAGTCCATGGGGTCACTAAAAAGAATTGGACACAACTTAGCGACTAAACAACAACAATAATCAGTTCAGTTCAGTCGCTCAGTCGTGTCCAACCCTTTGCAACTCCATGTACTGCAGCATGCCAGGCTTCCCTGTCCATCACCAACTCCTGGAGTTTACTCAAACTCATGTCCATAGAGTCAGTGATGCCATCCAACCATCTCATCTTCTGTTGTCCCCTTCTCCCACCTTCAATGTTTCCCAGCATCAGAGTCTTTTCAAATGAGTCAGGTCTTCGCATCAGGTGGCCTAAATATTGGAGTTTCAGCTTCAGCATCAGGCCTTCCAAAGAAAATTCAGGACTGATTTCCTTTAGGATTGACTGGTTCAATCTCCTTGCAGTCCAAGGGACTCTTAAGAGTCTTCTCCAACACCATAGTTCAAAAGCATCAATTCTTCGGTGCTCAGCTTTCTTTATAGTCCAACTCTCACATCCATACAATGACTACTGGAAAAACCACAGCATTGACTAGATGGACCTTTGTTGGCAAAGTAATGTCTCTGCTTTTTAATAAGCTGTCTAGGTTGGCCATAGCTTTTCTTCCAGGAGCAAGTGTCTTTTAATTTCATCGCTGCAATCACCATATGCAGTGATTTTGGAGACCAAAATAATTAAGTCTGTCAATGTTTCCTTTGTTTCCACATCTATTTGTCATCATGAAGTGATGGGACCAGATGCCATGATATTAGTTTTCTGAATGTTGAGCTTTAATCCAACTTTTTCACTCTCCTCTTTCACTTTCAAGAGGCTCTTTATTTCTTCTTCACTTTCTGCCATAAGGGTGGTGTTATCTGCATATCTGAGGTTATTGATATTTCTCCCGGCAATCTTGATTCCAGCTTGTGCTTCATCCAGTCCAGCATTTCTCATGATATACTCTGCATATAAGTTAAATAAGCACAGTGACAATATACAGCCTTGAAGTACTCCTTTCCCAATTTGGAACCAGTCTGTTGTTCCATGTTCAGTTCTAACTGTTGCTTCTTGACCTGCATACAGATTTCTCAGGAGGCAGGTCAGATGATCTGGTATTCCCATCTCTTGAAGAATTTTCCTGGACTTCAAGGAGATCCAAGCAGTCCATCCTAAAGGAGATCAGTCCTGGGTGTTCATTGGAAAGACTGATGTTGAAGCTGAAACTCCAATATTTGGCCACCTGATGCAAAGACCTGACTCATTTGAAAAGACCCTGATGCTGGGAAAGATTGAGGGCAGGAGGAGAAGGGGACGACAGAGGATGAGATGGTTGGATGACATCACTGACACAATGGACATGGGTTTGGGTGGACTCTGGGAGTTGGTGATGGACAGGGAGGCCTGGCATGCTGCACTTCATGGGGTCGCAAAGAGCTGGACACAACTGAGCGACTGAACTAAACTGAACTGAAAAAAAATAGCTGACTAGAATGAGGTCTGAACCTCCTATGTTTATTCAAGTATAAATGTGTTTAATATTATTTCACTGTCTTCTATATCATTTAATAAAAGTTAGAAATGTCAAAAAAAAAGAAGAATTTTCCACAGTTTGTTGTGATCTGCACAAAGGCTTTGGTGTAGTCAATAATGCAGAAGTAGATGTTTTTCTGGAACTCTCTTGCTTATTTTGATGATCTAAAGGAGATTGGCAATTTGATCTCTGGTTCCTCTTCCTTTTCTAAATCCAGCTTGAACATCTGGAATTTCATGGTTCATGTCCTGTTGAAGCCTGGCTTGGAGATGTTCAACATGGACTAAGACAAATGCCCTTTAATCTGTCACTCGTGGGACTTCCCTGGTGGTCCAGTGACTAAGACTCTGAGCTCCCAGTGCAGCAGCCCCAGGTTTGATCCCTGTTCGGGGTCTAGATCCCACATGCTGGAAGTTGCAAGAGTTCACATGCCGTAGCTAAAAGATCTTGCTTGCTGCAACTAAGACTTGGAACAGCCAAATAAGTAAATATTTTTAAAAACTGTCACTCTCATAGCTGCTGAGGATTGGATTGGAGAAGAGGTAAGTGTGAACAGAGTGGCCAGTTGGACATTTTTATGGTTGTCCAAGAAGACACCACAGTGGCTTGGACCATGGCAATGACAATGCAGGTGGAGAAGAGTGGACAAACTCAATACATATTTTGAAGGTAGAAATATCACTTATTGGATGTGAATAAGTGATCACAGGGAGATGGAATTTTCAAGCATGACAGTCAGATGTCAGGCATGAGTAATTGGGTGGACAAATTTACCATTTACTATTAAGAAGAACACCCAGATAGGCATAGATAAGGAGAGAAATTGAAAAGCCTTCAGTTAAAAGATGTGAGATGTTCCCTTCTCTTGACAATGGTAATAGTAATAACAATAATGAAAGACTGTAGTGATTAGGTAAGAATTGACTCAGAGGATTTTTCTTTTCAAAATGAAGTATGCCTTAAGAGTTAGAAGGTAGAAGTCCTAGTGTTTATATGCTGCAAAAGCAGGCAAGAATGTTACTGAACAAACTTTGAACAACTTATTTCTGAATGGAAATGCTAATGACTATATCTTAGGTTGGTAATATCTCATAGTGAACCCCAGCAAGTTAGTTCTAAGCAGACCAAGCACCCCCAGTTGACAATTCATACCCTTGTGCATATAGTAGTTCCCAGAAAGTAAAACCCTTGAAACTAGGACCAAACAACTCTTTCAGCATTTGCAAAAACACAAGTTAGAATCATGAATGACCAGACGTTTCTCTTCTGAGTAGAACAGAAGAACATTTCTGAGCTCTCATCCATTGACCTGAAGATAGCAGGTAACAATTTCTCTAAGCAAGAGTAAAGTTTACTCTACTAATATTCTTAAAATGTTTCACTGCCAAGTGGTGTCCATATTGTGAATATATTTTCTGTGTTTAGTTTGGTTCAGTTCAGTTGCTCAGTCATGTCTGATTCTTTGAGACCCCATGGACTGCAGTACACCAGGCTTCCCTGTCCATCACCAAATTTTCTGTGTTAATATATCATAAAATTGATTTGTTCAAGTGTGTTTTACTTTCCCACATTGGTTGGCCTCTCAAGTCAAACAATGTGAGGTTACTGGAAACAGCACTGTGTCTTACCCAACTTCGAGCCATAGTGGATATTCAAAGAATGTTTGCTAGGTGAAGAAATGAATGTTTATCGTTTGGAATAAAAAACACATAAATATGATAAATGAATTCAATATAAATATTAAGGTAAATGCATTGGAAGAAAGTAACTCACATCACAGTAATGAAATACTGAGTTCTGAGTTGTCAAAATACAACCACAAAAGTAATCTAGAGCATAAAAAACTAGTTTATGGGAAATATCTATCCTCTGTTTTTAATGCAATGACCTGTAAACAGAGACTATATTCACCATTATTTTAGATATATAATATTCAGATATTAAAGACAAACAGGTACTGACCACAAAAAGACAATTTTTCATGTGAGAAAAAATCGATTAGTGAATACAAAACAAAGTGACACATTACAATTAGGTTTATAGAAACAGAAAATAGAGTTACCTTGTAATATATCTATCTCTTTGGAAACCTATCAAAATTAAAGTCATTCAAATTCTCTGATATTGAGGGAGGAAGAGGATTTCATAAAAATATAAATTAAAAGGAAATTGTTTCAAATCTCTGATGAATATTTTACTTATTACCGTTTGTTTCCATAGTTTAGTTTCTCTAGCATGGTTAAATTGTAACCGACATGGTACCTATTCAGTGATCCACAACAGGGCACTCTAATTTTTATTGTGCAATCATTTATAAACCTTGGATCACAGCCAGTTTACATGTAAATAGCACCAACGATGACTCTTAGGAAACCAGTGCTGGGAGGTTCTTTCCAATAGTGCTGAGGCTATAGCCCAACATGTTGTTTTTTTGGTCCTTAAAGACTGAGACTGAGTTTCAAAAGGATTAATTCAGCACCTACTTATCAAGTTTAGCTTTAGAAACTGTTGTATTTTTCAGAGGGAAATGAAGATTGGGAAGTAATCTGGGACAAAGATTTGTGGTTTTTTTTTTTTTTCCTTTGCTGGGACTCAAAGATTTGGTTTTTATTGGATAACCTCCTAATGTTTTTATTTTCTTTATGTACTTTTGCCACATGCATGTATTATCTCACAGTAACCACAAGCCACAATTTTTTTAAGTTAACTACATTTTTTAAAAACCTACATAAGTGGGTTTTTGGGGGGGGGTTTGGTTGTTGTTGTTTGTTTTTTAAATCTCTTCCTTGGAGATAGTCAGTGCTTTCCCCAAAGTTCCTGAGAATTTACTGATATTCTTACTCTAACACTCTCTATTATATTATGTAAAAATAAAGCTGAACCTCTGCATAGCCAATAGAAATGAGTTAATTCTCTGTAGTCCCAGGATCATGATACCAAAAACAAACTGGACTCTTCAAAATTCAGATCTCTTTTTAATCAAATGTTTTGATCCAACCTCAATAACTTTTTGTTAAAGCTATTCATAGGAAATAAAATGAGCTGAGATGAATGGTTAAATTGCCTTTTATTTCTTAACCTCAAGCTCCAATCAGTGTGCTGTAAGCAGTGGAAATGCATTTAAAATAAAAAAAAGGAAGAGACTCTGGACAAGTCATGAAAGAATTCAGTCACTGGATGGATAAGAAAGGACTCGCTGGCTGTGTAAGGCAGCGAGGTTAAGGTCCTAGGAAACAAAGCAAGTCGAAGTCACCTGGGATCAAGGGTCCAAATTTGCCCCGGAAATGAGCCCCAGATAAATCAACTAATCTTATCTGTGCTCATCTATGGCTCAGTTGTACTAATAAATTAACTTATTAAAGAACACTGGGCAAAGAGATCTAGATCACCTGCACTTCCTTTCTCGATGAGGTAGGCCCACTTGGGGCTTGAAAGCCAGATCCAAATTGTTCTGGAGAAGTCCAATCCAGAACCTAGGACTTCTATGTTCATCAAAATCTGGTTTAAAAAAATTCTTTTTCTCCTCCAGTTCTAGATTGGTTCAAAAATATGGAACCAGTTATGGAGAAAAATATTTTGCTGACAAAGTCATCCTTTTCTCTTTAAGACTTGTCAACATTTATTAGCCTAATGTTTTTGTGAAAAAAAAAATTAGGGATAGGAAAGTTTTCTAGGATGATTTACCCTAAAATATACAGCCTCTGCACATAATTAAAATATCTCTCCAGTTAGCCTTAATATTTCATATTTGTGATTTTCAGTCAGGGAGGGACAGGCTTGACCTGTGTACTATAGTTTGGAAAATATACCACAGTGATTTGAATATATCCAGTCAGTGCCTATCCAACTCTAATGAACACTTTCATGCACAAGCACGAAAATCAAGGTCTGTCAATACATCTCAGACTTTATCCCATTCCATTACAGTACCTTCTCACAGCTGAATAATTAATCCACAACTGAACAGATTTTATCAAACCTAATTCTCTAAGGTTGTATTAGGAAAACAATAGTAGTCATATTCGATACACTTTTAAAAATTACACACGCTCTCTCACTCTGAGAATAAGTGTTCTAAGTTTACCCTTCAATTATTCTGCTAACAGCACCCTTCTCTTAAATATATGTCTCACACCTTTATGATGGCAAAATTCCAAATTCATAAGAATGCAGTGTGACATCACAAAAGATTATTCTAATAAGTTTTGGGTGAGTATCTACATAAATATAATGTCTCCATAATATATTGTGACATTTGCTGCCACTTATTAAATTCTCTTTTATGGTTTTGACTTTCAAAAAAATTTTATTCTCGTTTCACAAAACTCCCATGTAGTAAGGCACAGCAGACTTTGGATTAAAACTATAGGGCCTGAGATTTAAATGATAATTCACTACTGAATTACAAAGTGAAATTTTCATATTTTATTTTAAAATAATCATCTTCACTAAATTTATTATTTTAAAGCCACTTTGAAAAGTGCAGTTGGCCCTTGAATAACACTGGGGCAAGGGATGCCAATCTTCCACGAAGTTGAAAATCTGCATATAGTCAGCCCTCCATTTAATTGGTAGGGCTTCCCAGGTGGCCCTAGTGGTAAAGAATGTATGCTTGTTATTTTACTCCTTATTCTTTTTCCTTATAACAATTTTGTATCACATCAGATCTTGATATGTTCTTGTTGCTCATTTTTATATGAATTCAGCTTTACTGGATTGTAAGAAGAAAGCTTTGTTCAGAAAACTTTTATAGCTTTGTTCAAAATAGAGCAGCTTGCTTTCAGATGTTTCCTGGTATTTCCCCTTTCCCATGTTAGTTTAGGTCTCCTTTTTCTTTCTTTCCTTTTTTTAAAAATTGAAGTATGGTTAATTCACAATACTCTGTTAGTTTCAGGTATGCAGTAAAGTGATTTAGTTATATATATGTTTTTCAGGATTATTTTCCATTATAGCTTATTATGAGATATTAAATATAATGCCCTCTGGTATACAGTAAATCCTTATTGCTTATCTATTTTATATATAGTAGTTTGTTACTGTCATATTCCCAACTTATCCCTCCTCCCACTTTCCCCTTTGGTAACCATACGTTTGTTTTTTATGCCTGAGAGTGTACTTCTATTTTGCATATAGATTCACTTGTATTACTTTCTAGATTCCACATATAAGTGATGCCAAAGAAAATTTGCATTTGTGTGACTTACTTCACTAAGTGTAATAGTCTCTAGGTCCATCTACATTTCTGCAAATAGTAAAATTTCATTCTTTTTATGGCTGAGTAATATTCCATTATAGTCACATATATACACCACATCTTCTTAAGCCCATAATCTGTTAATGGGCACTTGGGTTTTTTCCATGTCTTGGCTATTGTAAATAGTGCTGCTATGATCACTGGAGTGCGTGTATCTTTTCAAATCAGGGTTTTCTTTTTTTTTTTTTTTCTGAATGTATACCCAGGAGGGGATTTGTAGGGTTATATTGTAGCTCTATTTTTAGTTTTTCAAGGAACCTCCATACTGTTTTCCAGAGTGACTGCACCAATTTACATTCTCACCAACAGTGTAGGAGGGTTTGTTCCCTTTTTGATGATGACTGTTCTGATCAGTGTGAGGTGGCATCTCATTGTGGTTTTGATTTGCATTCCTCTAATAGTTAGCAATGTGGAACATCTTTTTATGTGCCTGTTAGCCATCTGTATGTCTTCTTTGGAGAAATGTCTATTTAGGTCTTCTGCCCATTTGTTGATTGTTTTGTTTTTTAATATATTGATTTTTATGAGATGTTTGTATATTTTGGATATCAACCTTTTGCTGGTTGCATCATTTGCAAATATTTTCTCCCATTCAATGGGTGTTTTATTGATGGTTTCCTTTGCTGTGCAAAAGCTTTTAAGTTTGATTAGGTTTGACTTATTTTTGCTTTTATTTCTTTTGCCTTTGGAGACTGACCTAAGAAAATATTGCTACAATTTACATCAGAGAATATTTTGCCTATGTTCTCTACTAGTTTTATGGTGTCATGTCTGATATTTAGACATCTTTCTTGACCATCCTTGTCCTGTTGGATTTTAATTATGCTTCCAATCATTTATCTTCAGTGTGAAGCCCCAGACTTGAGGTGAAACTGATGGGTCAGTCTTGAGAATTCATGGACTTACACCACCAGTTCAGCCTGTTGGCTTTACCTTGAGATCCTCAGTTTCCCAGGCACCTACGAGTTTTGTGACCTTGGACAAAAATTGCTGTACCTTTCTATGCCTCCATTTCTCCATTTGTAAGATGAAAAAGTAATGGCCTGATGAGTTTTCATTCAAGGTGGTTAACACATTGACACTCAGTGATCACTTTTCAAATGTTAATGTTTCAAATGTTTGCTTAATAAGGGAAATATCCATCTGCTCATTCTTTATGAATTCATCTTTAAGTTGTAGAAGCTCTCAGGTTACCCAATCACAACTATCCAAAGTCCCCAGGGACTTTGGGGAGTCTGTTCATGAGCTGTGCGCTGTACTGTGCTAAATCACTTCAGTCATATCCTGACTCTGTGTGACCCCAAGGACTGTAGCCTGCCAGGCTCCTCTGTCCGTGGGATTCTCCAGGCAAAAATACTGGAGTGGATTGCTATGCCCTCCTCCAGGGGATCTTCCCGACCCAGTGACCCAACCTGCATCTCATGTCTCCTGCATTGGCAGGCGGGTTCTTTACCACTAGTGCCACCTGGAAAGCCCATTCATAGACTAGCCATAGTTTAATTTACCCAGTCAACACACCTCACACCATTTGGTTATTAACAAAAGATTCAAGAGAAAGGAAAGCTCCTCACAATGTCGTCCTACTAAGAATACAAATGCCCTTACTTTGGTGTTGAGTCATTTCATATTACATTTGTTTGGTTTCATTCCTCCCTAGGCTCTATAGGACGGAGAAGACAATGGCACCCCACTCCAGTACTCTTGCCTGGAACATCCCATGGACGGAGGAGCCTGGTGGGCTGCAGTCCATGGGATCGCTAAGAGTTGGACAGGACTGAGCGACTTCACGTTCACTTTTCACTTTCAAGCATTGGAGAAGGAAATGGCAACCCACTCCAGTGTTCTTGCCTGGAGAATCTCAGAGACGGGGGAGCCTGGTGGGCTGCCATCTATGGGATCACACAGAGTCGGACACAACTGAAGCGACTTAGCAGAAGCAGAAGCAGGCTCTCTAGGAACTTGGAAATAACTTTACTTGTATATAATCAAACAGGACTTCTCAACACCTGGTACTTCAGCAAAAGTGCCAGTCTTTTTAGAACAGCCCTGGAGAAACTGCTCTTGAAAGTCCAGAGCATTCCTAAAAGGCTTTTGAAGTTTTCATTTTGTACATGTGATTTACTGCTGATAATTTGTATTATCTACAGACAAAGCGTGCCACTTCTTTAACCTGTTTGATTTTATGTTTTCCCCTTTTAAGCAACTTTGCTTTAAAACATAAATACAGAAAATACAACCAGGTTTTTGGAATTCAAGTTGCCAAAAAGTATTTTTCTACATTAACCTAGGATTTATCTAGAAAAATATGACCCCAAAAAGTATGTGTGTAGAGGAACTCACGAGAACTAAATGTGATGTGTGCTCCTGGTTTGAATCCTGGACCAGAAAAGAAAAAAAAAAAGTTTTCCTCTTTTTCTATAAAGTGTTGGGAATTGGTCAAATTTAAATAATGTCTATAGAAACCAATATTGCATCAATTTTCCTGATTTAGATAAGCACATTGTGATTATATAAGAGAATGAACACAAAACTTTTGGGGTAAAGGGGCTTCATGCCTGCATCTAAATCTCAAAACAGTTCAGATAAAAGAGAGGATGTGAAAGCAAATGTGATAAAATGTTAACATTTGGGGACTCAGGGTGAAGACTATATGGGAATTTTTTGTACTGTTCTGTTGAACTTAGTCAAAGTCTGAAACTGTGTCAAAATAAAAGATTTTTAAAGGTTAGGGGTTAAGAACAGAAAGATAGTAAGATTAATGTTGGTAGGAGCTCTTTGAACATTTACAGTATCCATGAATATTGCACATGGAAAGCAAAAGCCTTGTTTTAATAGAAAAGCTGGGAGCTGAGAGTGCTTTAGATATCTTGATTAGGAATTCCAGCATAAAAACCACCCCCCAGAAGTACTCACTTTGATAGGCACACTGGTGCTTGAATCAATAAACTGCCATTCCATATTAGTTGAGTCAGTGTTACCCCAGAGAGCTAATAACACAGGCTAAGGTCATTAGAAATAGCAAGTACTATCAGATTGGCAGAGATGAAGTTATTATGATCAGTTAGCAAGTGGGGCAGCAATAGTGCTTGTAATCTGTTGGTGGGATTTAGATTGGTAGAGTCTGATATAATCTTTTTAAGGAGCAATCAGATAGTATTACATTTTAAATGTTCATATCCTTTGACTCAGAAATTTTATTTCTAGAAATGTACCTTAAGGAAATAGTGGGGTAAGTGAGCACAGATGTATATTCTATCATAGCAAAGAATAGGAGACATGATGCACCCATCAGGAGGAGATAAAATAAATAATGTTTATCCATACAAGAAACCATTCTTCAGCTATCACAAAGTATGAGATAACTAACAGGGAGCAATATCTCTAATGTAGTAATTAAAAAATAGGCTGCAGAGGAGTATATACAGTATGACCCTATGTATATCTACATTACTTATTTATATTTAAAACAGATATTATATAGGCATTTATTTTTAAAGATTGAAGAAACATATGCTAGAAAGAATTTGGGGTGTAGAAAGTTAGAAGAATATACTTGCACTGTCCATGGCAGATTACATAATTTGCAAGCCCAATGCAAAATGAAAATGGGGAGCCCCTTGATAAAAAATTAAGAATTTCAAGATAGGGACAGCAGCACATTAAGTCCAGTGTGGGGCCCTTTTGAGTGCAGGTCACATGTCCACGAAGTTGGCCCCAGCACTGTACTATAGACTTAGATATATACTATACTATAGCATATGTTACACTACGATGTACATGCTAAGGCAAACACTAAGCAGTAGTGTAAGGAAGGGTGGGTGGAAATACACATGCTGTCTGTCTACTCCACACACCTCTTTGTTAATTTGGGTATTATCATAAGGGCAATATTTTGTGAGAAGGGCAATCCAGAGTGTATTTAAATTACTCCTAAAAGGAGCTAGCACATTAAGGGTGCCAAGATTAGCAATTTGTCAGTGTACCCTTTAGATCACTGTGCATGCCACAGGAGTGCCTCCAAGAGGACTGCCAGAGACTCGATGAGGAGACAGAGATGTGCAGCTTTCAAAAGATTAGTCTGTGGCAGATCTGAATTACTTTTAAAGAGCTTCCATTTTAATGACACTTTAATAACTTCCATATTAAATGATGAGTAATTTTTTCCCTCTTGTCATGTGGCAAGTAAAATTTTAAAAAAAGAACACGAAATATAAACGTGAATTTTTTATCTCTAGAAATTAAATAGCTCTTCCAGGCCATCTGGGTATCCATAAATATTTTCCCACTGCTCTAATGGTTCTATGATATCCTTGAATTAAGCAAATAATAGTACTGCTATTTAGTTGACTTCATCTGTCTACAAGTTAAATGTTCCTCTGATACTTCTATTTATAAGTAGAACTAAAAACCTGGGAAGTCTAATTTGGGATCAGCATGGTAGCTTATGTTCTGCCATGTAGAACATCAAGATTTGATTAGGCAGATCCTAGGGATGTAGCCAAAAGGCAAGAGGATAAGACATCCTAACATCTAACAAGCTCTAAATAAGATGGTCTAACACTAACCAGGCTCTGATTCTTATTATAAAGACAGCAGGTTTTTATAGGACCTAATGAATATTGGGATAAGCTTAAGGATCTCAAGGGTTCAACCGAGCGGGGAAGTAGTGAGGAAAACACTAAAAGATTTGTTTGTTTGTTTGTTTTTGAAGTCCATCATAAGGTAACTAAGTCTAAATGGCACAACAGGAGCTACAGACCTTTGACTCTGTAGGCATCTGAGAAGTCTGTTGAAACTATCTGAGAAGTCCAACAGACTTCAGGGTTTTGTATAACATAGTGACAGAACCAGAAATAGAAATCTGATAAATGCTTTTGAGGTGTTGTGTACTTCAACACTAATTTCTATGTCTGTTTGAAGGTGTTCAATCTTGAACTATTTTTTTAAGACATTTCCTAGAATTATATGTGTATGTATGGTACCATATGTCACATCTAATTTATACTTAGTAAGGGGGAAAAACAACTAATAAATACATCAGAGTTCTACTTATATGTGATTATCCAAGACAGTCATCTGTTTTAGGGCATCAGTTCTGTCTTCATTAAAGTTATTAAAATCACTCATAACCATGAGAATTTTCACCAGTCTGACTAGCACAACTATTCTCAAATTTCAAAACAGAACCCATAATCCAGGTGTTAGACATTATTAAAAATGTGGGAATCTATCATTTTCACAATTTTTTTAAAAAAGAGCTCTACTTAATGCATCTGTCTTGTCTCTAGATATTTAACTGCTTCATTCTTAAATATTACAATGACTTTTTCTTTTAAATGATATTACATACACACGAGTTTGACATAAACAACTTTCTAATGATATCCTCTTTAGACTGAATAGGCTATGATTCAAGAGATATTGAATTCCCCATTAACAAATGTGTTGCACTTGATGACAAAGTTGACATGAGAATTCAAGCACAAAATAGGTGGTTGAACTAGTTAACGTGCACTCTTTTCAAACTCTGAGACATCATGACTGTGAAACAGTTCTCAAGTCACCAACAGGGCAGAAAATGGTCACCAGGGGAGGGAAAGTGACACCATGAAGATGTCCTGTTTACTCAATACAGTTTACCCTTGGTTGGACATGGAATACAGGAGAAAAGGATGAGGAATCAATAACACAATGTCTTTAGTTCAAGAAACGAAGGAGAATAGCACCATTAACAGAAATGAGAAAGGATTAAGAATGAACAGGTTTCTCTTCATTTTGATTGTGAAGGAATCCCCTGAACAGGGTGACTAAAAACAAAGGTAACTCTGCATTTCTGTTTTGTTTGTTGGTATCAGAGACAGTTCCAGGAGACCCCACTCCTGACTGAACTTGGGCAGGCGTGGCCCTGAGGAGGCAGCAATAGAGGAAAACCTGGCAAACAGGCTAGAATTCGGGAGCTGAAGAAGAACAGTTAATAGAGACATGTTCTGCTTCTTTGTGAATTGACTCAAGAACTAGGACGGATCTGAGACTTCAAGGAGCTAGGGAAGGCAGTAGCAGAGAACATGAGATTTAAGCTAACTACAAGGAGCTCAGATTAGATTTTACAGGAGCAATGGAGCTAATCTTTCAGAGCAGCAATCTCCAACCTTTTTAGTACCAGAGACCAGTTTCATGGAAGATAATTTTTCCATGGGCTCGGGAGCAAGGCGTGGGGGATGGTTTCAGGATGATTCAAGCTCATTACATTTATTGTGCACTTTCTTTTATTATCACATCAGCTCCACCTCAGGTCATCAGGCATTAGGTCCTGGAGTTTGGGGACCCCTGTTTTAGAAGAATGTCATCAAGAAGATGGAACCTGAGAAAACTCAAGGGGAAAACTAGAGGCAGCAAGGAAACCCAGGAAAATACGGCATCAATTTATTTAGAAAGTAAATGGAATTGAATATTACCGACATGTATATTCTATCCTTGAAACGTTAATTATGCAGTACCTTTTCCAAGTAAGAGTCACAGAACCATTATTTTATACTTGCAGTACTTTGAAAATTTGCTGATATATCATCATCTATTACTATGATGTCTGATCATCCTTATTTTAATTCTATCCTTCCCTTAGTCTGAAACCACCTTAAATGGGATGGCAGGCCAGATCTAGTAGTTCTCAAAGTATGTTCCGAGACCCAGTACCATCAGCATCAAGTGAGCACTTGCTCTTCCAGACCTACTGAATCACAAACTCTGCAGATGGAGTCCACCAACTGAGGTTTTAAGTCTTGCAAATTGGTTCTAAAACACTCTAAGGTTTGACAACTGCTGCCTTGGGTTTCAGACTTAGACCTCTTTAGAGCTTGCTTAGGAAAAAAAAATACTCTTCTATTTTCTGTCGACTCACAGCACTTCTCTCACTTCTGATCGCTTAGTGTGTGATAGTTTTTTTTTTTTTTTTTTTTTGCCCCACCAAACAATGCTACCACACCAGCTGGGTGGGTTTCCTACATTTAAACTTAGTTCTCACACTACCCAGAGATACCATCAGATCAAACAGGTTAAAATCTTGGGGGACTGAGCCCCGCCCCTGATGAGTCACAAGTTCAAGTTGTTAACCTGTGCTTCTGATCCACAAGCAGTAAACTGGGGGTTCAAATAACCCTCTCCTGGGACTTGATTAATTTGCTGGAGCAGCTCCCCAAGCTCAGGAAAACAGTTTGCTTGCTGGATTACCAGTTTATTATAAAAGTATATATTAATAACTCAGGAACAGCCAGGTGGCAGAGATGCACAGGGCTCGGTGTGAAGAAGGGTGCAGAGCTTCCATGCCCTCTCTAGGCTCGCCACCCTCTCAGCAGCTCCATAGAGTCACCAACATGGAAGCTCTTTGAACAAGTTGGTTTGGGGTTTTTTAATGGAGGCTTCATTAGCTGTTGATTTAACCTCCAGCCCCTCTCTCCTCCTCTGAGGTCCCTACCCTTAGGGACTTTCCAAAAGTCATATTTACATAAACTCAGAGGTGGCTGAAAGGACATGGATTTCATTCAGGAGCTATTTCAGAAGCTGAGAAGGAAAGATATCCCCAAGATACTTATCATTAGGAAACTGCAAAGGTTTTTGTGCCAGAACTGTGGAGGAAGACCAAACATACATTTCTTAAATCACAATATCATTGAGGTCTGGCAGGGATTTGTGTTTAAAATCAGCAAGGTGGGAATTCCCTGGTGGTCCACTGGTTAGGACGCTGTGGTTTCACTGCCAAGGGCCCCGGTTCAATCCAGAGTCGAAACAAACTAAAAACACAGGGAGGCAAAAATCAATTTTTGTGTATTCAGGCTGCTATAACAAAACGTCATACAGAAAACAACAAAGTTCTGTAAAGCAATTATCTTTCAATTAAAAAGTAAATAAAATTTTGAAAAGTCATAGACTGGGTGACTTATTTATAAATAACAGAAATTTATTTCTCATGGTTCTGGAAGTCCAAGGTCAAGGTGATGGTCAATTCAGGGTCTAGTGAGAACCTGCTCCCTCATAGACCACAGTCTTCTCATTGTAACCTTCTCACTTGATGGAAGGGATGAGAGATCTCCCTGGGGCCTCTTTTAGAGGAGAACTAATCCCATTCATGAGGGTTCTACCCTCATCACTTAACTACCTCCAAAGGCCCTACCTCCAAACATTGTCACATTGGGGATAAGGTTTCAAGATATGAAACACAAACGTTCAGTCCATAACAAGCGCCAACTAGAAATAGTGAGTGAAAAGTTGTTAGTCATGTCCGACTCTGCAACCCCATGGACTGTAGCCTGCCAGGCTCCTCCATCCATGGGATTTGGATAGAATACTGGAATGGGTTGCCATTTCCTTCTCCAGAGGATATTCCCGGCCCAGGGATCGAACCTGGTTCTCCCACATTCAAGCAGACTCTTCACTCTCTGAGCCACCAAGGAAGCCCAAACTACAATGAGCTTTCACCTTACACCAATCAGAATGCTGTGCTGTGCTTAGTCACTCAGTTGAGTCCGACTCTTTGCGACCCTGTGGGCTGTAGCCCACCAGGCTCCTCTGTCCATGGGGATTCTCCAGGCAAGAACACTGGAGTGAGTTGCCATCCCCTCCTTTAGGGGATCTTCCCAATCCAGGGATAGAACCCAGGTCTCCTGCACTGCAGGCAGACTCTGCCATCTGAGCCAGCAGGGAAGCCCAAGATACCAATGGCCAACTAGAAATAGTGAGTTTGCAACTAGTTAGACCTGGAATCAAACTGGGGCTCCAATAATTATTAGTTGTATAGGATCTTGAGCAAATTGCTTAGCCTTTCTGAACCTCAGGTTCCATATATATAAAACAGAAACAATAATATCTACCTTGAAAGGTTACTATGAACACTGAAGTCTATGTATCTACATGGCACTTGGGAGTGTTGGCTCCGGTGTCCGACTCAGTTCAAATGCTGACTCTTCTACTTAATGTGTAATCTTGGGCAAATTACTAAACCTGTGCTTCAGATTTCTCATCTGAAAAGTGAGTAATGAGATACTTTCTTCATAGGGTTGTTATGAGGATTCAATGAGTCAATATTATCAATTGCTTAGAAGACTGCTTGCCCCATAATTGCTCAATAATTGTTATGCTTATAATAATAAAAATGCAAATAACAATGATAATAATAATATACATCACATAGATAGAATACCTAGACCTAGAATATGATAGGTATTAAATATTTGGTAGCAATTATTATTTTATTTTTTATTTTTGGTCTCAGTGCAAAGCTTGTGGGATCTGATTAATATTTTCCAACCCAGGCCCTTGGCAGTGAAAGCTCAGAGTGCTAGCCACCAATCAACAGGGAATTCCTGGTAGCAATTATTGTGTCATTGTAAAATTCTCTTCAAGCATAGGATTATAAGGCTTCAGTATATAGGTATCCCCGATCCTTTCTATAGTTTTTACATCCTAATGATTCCCCTCCCCTCTGAATAAGCTCTATGAAATATATCAACATTAATTTTCTCATTTGGCTAGTGTACTGTAGTTACTCAAGATGCTACCACGGGGAGGAGACAGAGCTGAGTAAAGAATATATACAGCCTCCTTGTACTTTTTTTTGGCAATTCGTGTGAACCTATAATTATTGTAAAAAATTAAAAGCTCCCCGCCCCCCAAAAAAGATAGGAGTTGGGGTAAAAGTTTGGGCCCAGTTCCTTATTTCTCAGCCCCTAGAATCTGAACATTCCTTTCCACTAGCTGGGGCTAACGGAAGCCATAGGAGCCTCACTAGTGAGAGTGAGGTGAGGCTCCCCTAACATTGGGTAAGATATGGATCTGCAGAATCTCTGATACATGTAATTGTACTTGTAAACAACACTATAACTTTTTCACCTAACACAGCTTCTGGTGCATAGAGGTAAAGACAAGGAATGTGCTCCTCCCAACCGAAGTTATAAATCCAAATATTTTCCCCATAGAACTATTGCCACATATTGTCACTGGGTCCCATGACATTCATATAAGTACTTTATAGATTAAATAAGCCCTTGTGGGCTAACTTGAACTCCTACTCCCTAGTCATGACCATGCTCTTATGCACATATTTCAAAGAACTTATCTTCAAGCAAACTTGAAATACCAATCATTTGTAAATCACTATACTTACAAACTGTGTTATTAACACAAAACTTTTAAACTGAAGAGGGATAGTGACCCTTCTAGGTTCACTTATTTCAAGTTTCCAAATAATGTTCTGCTTAACACTAATGTCCTGAAGTTCCTACTCCCCCCAACCCACTAAGTTCCTAAAAGTGTTAGGCCAGCAAAAGTGTGTGTGTGTGTGTGTGTGTGTGTGTGTGTGTGTGTGTGTGTTTAAGGAACACTTACTAACATCTAGATCTGGGGAACTCTGTTTGAGAAGCACTGCTCTAAGTCATATAATCAGTATCCTTGACTGTTTGGTTTAAGTGGCTCCTTCTGTTTTATTTACTTTTTAAAAGTTAAAAATGAAGAGTATGTACCCTTTCATTTTCCCAATATTTAGGTCAAAATAAAAAGCAAGTGAAAAAAGTTTTAGAAAGTCTATGGATGTTTCCCACATGGCAATACAAATAGATATTTACCAACCATCAACAATCTGTACACATGAATTATGAGCATTTCTCCAATTATTAATAATTAGTCAAAACTAAGCTTTACAACAAACAAAAATCTAACTTAAGAAAAGCTCATGGCTCATCTCTCTTAATCAAATTGTTATCAACAGCTAGCCTTTTAATCTCTTACCATTCAGAGCCCTGAGTCAAAATAAGAAGTCAAGTCTGAAAAAGCCTGGCAATAAAGAGGAATAAATCAAGTCCCTTAATACCTGATCAGTTCTGTTTTCCTAAGAAAATAAAATTGTGTTAACAAAGGTTCAGTGCTTTTTTCTCTCTCTCAAAAAAAGAACCACTCCAACTATAAAAAATATATAAATTACATTTTAATTAAGATTTAGCAACATACAAAGCTGCTTCTACTTTCAGCAAATACTGCCTAGAGTTTTGCTCAAGAAATTGCACATAATTCCCCAAATGGTAAGACAAACTATAAGATCCATACTCTAGATTAAAGAGGGATTCTACATTCTTCAATTTAATGTATGTATCATGAGAATACTCCAAACTGCTTAAATGAAATAATGATAAATTATAATTATTTTTGAAATTACATTTGATCAACTGAAACACCATATAAAGCTTCACAAATCCTCTTCACAAATCTCTGCTGCAGAACAGAGAAGTAGTAAAGAAAATAAAGAAATAAATTTCTTTATTCAGAAAGTGACTCTAAGAAGAGAATTTCACGACACATTGAAAGTTAGTATCTCCAGAGTATTTTAGACTTTTCTTATACCAAAGTAATAATGTCAGGATATTAAGTACCTGATATTGAATATCCTATTTAAAAATAGGTCTCATGGGCCTTCAATGGCTAAGTCAAAGATCTCTCTTGGTAAATGTGGTTTATTTTCAAATATCTTTTGATGTTGATTTCTAACATAATTCTACAGTGATAAGAGAATAGACTCTGTGTGATTTCAATACCTTTAGACCATGAAATTTTTGCACTTTATGTCCCTGGATATGTTCCAGGGTCTCCTGGTTTACAGTCTATAGGAACTTGAATAGAATTTGTATCCTGCTGTAGTGTGAAAATTGTATAAATCTTAATTATGTGTAATTGGTTCATAGTGCTTTTCAAGTCTACTATATCTTTCTACTTTTCTATTTGTTAATTTTTGAGAGTTTGATACTGAAACTCCAACTAAAAATCCTAATTTATCTACATTAAAAAATTGTAATATATAGTAGAACTATGTGCAACTTTGTTCTGTATTTTCCAAGTCTCCTGTAAATGTGTTATCACACTTTCATAATTTAAAAAAAAATAGGCCTCGTGTAGAAGTCTTATAGTATTTGGTTATAATTTATATTTCATATACACAAAAATACTTGTTAATCTATGTTGAAATGATATTAATGGCTGCATTTTACTATTTCCTTAGTTTGGCAAGTTAAATTTCTGAAACCTCCTAACTATGCTTAGAGCTACCATATCCAGCCAGTTAGATTGCCAATCTGTATTTAGATCTATTACTAACTCCAGGGAAAACAATGTACCCCTTTTATAAATTATATATCTTCTATCTGGAAAGAGGGCTTCCCAGGTGGTGCTCATGGTAAAGAACTCACTTGCCAATGCAGGAGACATAGAGACAAGGGTTTGATCCCTGTGTTGGGAAAGCACAGGCAACCCACTTCAGTCTTCTTGCCGGGAGGATCCCATAGACAGAGGAGCCTGACAGGCTACAGTCCATAGGGTTGCGAAGAGTCAGACACTACTGAAATGTCTTAGAACACACGCACACATCTGGAAAGAACTGGAGGTACAGATACAAAACATGTAAAGTGAGAGGCAATGGGTAGGGATAATTTCAAATGAATAATTTAGGCCAACAGACAGACTACCTATCCTTATAATTAAGGATAATTGTTCATTTTAGAAAAGTATGTTCCAACTCCTAAACATGTAAGGGGTTTGCCCTGAAGCCTCTGTCTGAATCTACTCCCTTAACTTTAACCCTAAAATGAGCATGATACCAAATTAAGAATTCTTAGAAGGAACCCAGTGTAAATTAGAAACTGTAACAACTCAATCAACATTTTTAATCAAGAAGTGTAAGCTTGTTTCTTAACTTAATGAAACACACACTCACAGCAGTTTAGCTGTAGGTCCTGGCTTGTCACTGAGTGCATACTAAGGGTGCCAAGCCTGAGGTGCTGGGAATATAGAGAAAAAACAAATAGGAAAGACCAAAATTACAAGTTGTGGTTATTTTCTGTTTGTATTGCATCTCTCTTAGTGGATACTGTGATCACACCCTTCTTTTAGGAGTAGGGTATTCTGAAATGAATTTTCTTATTCTAAACTCAGTTTGAAGACATCAGTGCTACATGTGCAATGTTCCTTCAATTAAATGGTTCTATGGGGAATAAAATTTAAAATGAACATCATTTTAAACTTAAAATCGGCACTGAATTTACATTCAAGTTAACGTACAGTGTGAATTGTTTCCAAGTACAGCTTCTGTTTGCCTAGGTAGCTGAAAGCATACAAAATATTAAAGACTTTAAAGGCATTATTCTCATTTTAAACGTTTTAAAATATATATTTTAAACCATTTCCGTCTTCCATTTTCTGAAGCACTTTTAGTACATTCTTTCGTAGACTGTGTTATTTCTATCTCTGGTAATAACATTTCTGTTAGAGATGTGTATCTTTGGAACTCTTTTCCCTTCTCAACAGAGTCAGAATATTACATTTCCTATGTCAGGTGCCATGGTTCCCGCCTTTCAGAAGTTGATACTGTGTGGCCGAGAAGTTCCTTTAACTTTGCAAGACGAAATATCTAGGAGGATGGGGGACTTCCCTGGTGGCTCAGTGGTAAAGAATCCGCTTGCCAAGCAGGAGCCACCGGTTCGTTCCCTGGATTGGAAAGAGTACCTGGAGATGGAAAAGGCAACCCACTACAGTATTCTTGCCTGGGAAATCCCATGGACAGAGGAGCCTGGCGGGCTACAGTCCATGGGGTCGCCAAGAGTCGTATATCTTTACCACTGAGCCACCAGGGAAAGCCCCTAAAAGAGTCCGATAGGTCTTAGCAACTAACCAACAACACAAGAATAACCACAGGATAAATCAGCGCTTCCCAAGTTCCCACCTGTTGCGGGACTTGGTCAGAAGGGATGAATCAGATTCCTCTAAAGCGTCCTTTTCCTTTTCCAGCCACTGACCCTCCCGCTTTCCGCTGCGACTCCGGAACGCATGTCACTCTTTCCAGTCCAGGCCCCAAGGCCGGGCCCCCAGACAGCAGAGACCCCTGCCAGGGTAGGAAGCTCGGTTGAGAATAGGGGGTTGTCCCGATCCGGGATGGAACCGAGGCGAAGATCTCCTGTAAAGCACCAGGAGCGCGCAAAGAATGCCCTAGGAGAGAAGACGCACCGAAGAAGACAAGAACGTACTTTTACTGAGCTTCGGCCCCGGGACTCCAGACGTCTGGGGCGGGCCCTACAACCAGAACAAACCAACTCGTTCCCGGGCGTCTCCTTCCCCCTTCCCCTTCCCGCCTTCCTTTAAGCCTCCTACTTCTCTTTCGCTTCCTCCCCCACTGCTCCGGGGGCACGTGGTCCCTCCCTGCTCTTCCTCGCCACACCCCCTCCCCTCCGGGCCCATCCCGCGGCCCCTTCCTCCCAGAGTCTCCCGCTTCCCCTTTCCGTTCTCTCTTCCGCCCCCGCTCTCCATCGTTCTTTCTGATTGGTCGCGCGCACCGGAGTCTGGTTGGCCAATCGGCGAGCGGGGCTGGCGGCGATGGGCGTGGCCGCGGCGCCGGGGCCCTCAGATCGAGGCTGCCTCCCCCTCGCAGCCGGCAGCACATTCCGCCGCCGTTGCCTCCGCCCGGCTCCGCAGTTGTCTTCGCCGGAGCTGCGGTCGCGCTGGGGTTAGGGCGGGGGGGGGACGGGCGGGGAGAGGCGGAGAAGACCGCGGCGGAGGCAGGTGAGAGGAGGAAGGAAGCGGCGGCCCGGCGGGCACAGCAGCTCAGGCAGCGGCCCGGTTCCTGGGAGTGTCGGTGCGGCGTGGTGGTTGGGGCGGATCCCGCGGGGCCCGGGCGGGGGAAGGAGTCACCGGCCCGGCCATGGCGGACAACGAGAAACTGGACAACCAACGGCTCAAGAATTTCAAGAACAAAGGCCGCGACTTGGAGGTAAACTCGGGGGCGCCGGAGGGGTGAGGGCCGTGGGCCTCGGGTCGATCTCCGCCGGGACTCAGAGTGTGGGGAGTAGGGGCGGGAGCCGCCGCCGCCGGGCCGCGGGGGAATGGCGCTGGGGGCCGGCCCGTCCGTGACGCGTGTGCTAACGCGCCGGGAAGTTTGTGTCGGGCCTGGTCCGCCTCCGCGGGGAGCGAGGTGCCGGGGTACGGCCGGCGCGGCCTAGGCCTGCCCCGCGGAGCCGGCCCGGCGCGGTTGCGAGGGGCTGGGCCTCGCGGCAGGGAGGCCGGGCGCGGCGAGTGTGGAGGAGGCGTGCGTGTGCCGCGCCGCCCCGGCCCGCCTGCGCCCCCAGCCCGGGAGCGGCGGCGGAGATTCCGGCTCTGGCTCCCGCAACGACGTCTGGGGCCGAGGGTGGGGAGGGAGGAGGGACTAGCGTGTGGCGACCGAGTGGGGCTCGGAACTTCCTCAGCGAGGCCCGAGTCGTCTCCACTTAAAGGCACTTTCTCTGGTCTTCCCGACTCCCGCTTTACCCCTGCCTCCCCCCAATATCCAAACTACGGGAGTCAACTTCTCCGTTGAAGAAAAAACACCCCCGGCGTGAGAGGCCTTCCTGGTGATGCTAACAGTGCCTTCCAGCGGCCTGTGTTTTACTGTGGATATAGCTGATGTGGATGAGCAAGATGTGGCTCACGGTGTGCGCTCTTCCTGGCAAAAGATAACCCTTGTGTCAGTTTGTTCACAAATCTTTTTACCCCTTCCTGAGAGATCTCCAGCTGCATTCTTTCCTGTAAAGTCCAAAGGGTTACTCCAAGCTGTCTTCCTGTAGTCCTTTCCCTCCACCTGCCGATGGTGGTGGTAATGGGGGATGGGGTGGGCTGCGGAATGGCACCATCACATTTTATTATTCTAAAAGGGTGAAAAAAAATCCTTCATTATCTTAGATAACAGCTGCTTTTGAGGTTCTTAAGATACATAAGGTGTGTGAGTTAAACACCTACCAATTTTTGATAAAAGACTTTTTTCCTTCAGTTTTAGGAGTCTAGGTGAATCTAGGGGTTCTTTTGTTTGCTTTTTTTTTTTTTTAATTTTTAAATATTTCCATTCTGCATCTGAATCAACAGTTTAGCTTTTAAAAGAAGGTGGTCTAGTAGTATTTTTTTAATTTTTTGTACTTTTTTATACTGAGATCTTCAAATTGCCATCATCTGTTTCTGAACTTTGAGCTTTTGCCTGATTGAGATGGTGACTATTTTGGGGGGCTTTCCACAAAGCCATTTACTCTCCAAGGCAGTTAATGCTGTCTCAATGGGTTTCTTAGTTTGAAGGACTTAAATACTATCTTGTTTATTCTGTGATTCTTTTAAGGTTAACATCAGGCATAATTTTTATAATACCTTTTTTTTTAATGAAAGAATTTTAACAACTTTATTGAGATGATTCGCATGCTATTGAAATTGCCATTTAAATGTAGAAGTTATGATTTTCATTAAATTTATCTAGTAGTGTAATGATGTGATGAAAAAAATTTTGACATGAATATTTAAAATGAGGGGAAAAAAATCACAAATTACAAAACCTAAAAGCTTAAATATGGCAAAATTAGAAAAATCTAGAGAAATAGCAATTAAATGCTTGACAGTCCTTCTAATCGCTTTCCCTTCTACTTTTCTGGCTGCTTTTTTAATTTTTTAAGCAATTTCATTGAGATGTAATTCACATACTATACAGTTCACCCGTTTGAAGTGATTTTTGGTGTTTTCGCATTGTTGTACAGCCATCAGCACAGTCAATCTTAGAACATTTTCAGTTCAGTTCAGTCGCTCAGTCGTCATCACCCTCCAAAAGAAACCCAGACTCACTAGCAGTCATTCTGTCTTTTTAGATTTACCTATTCTAAATATTTCATATAAATGGAGTTATACAGTATGTGATCTTTTGTTACTGGCTTCTTTTACGTAGCATAATGTTTTCAAGGTTTATACATATTGTAAAAATAATGTATTAGTGCTTTATTCCTTTTTATAGCTGACTATTCCAGTGTGTGCATATACTGCTTTTTGTTCATTCATTCATCATTTGATGGATATTTGCATTGTTTCCACTTTTTAATGATTATGCATAATGCTGCTCTGAATAGTCACCTACACATTTTTGTGTAGACCTGCGTTTTCATTTCTCTTTGGTTTTACACATAAGGTAACTTTCTGTGGAATTGCCAAGCTATTTTTAGGTGATCCTTATTTTTTAAATTGATGTTCTCCCCTCACTGTGTATCTCTTATTATTTTAGTCAAAATAAGGTTAAGGGCTGATTCTATCTTAGAACCATATTTGCTATGTGGTTTTTTAAAAATAGGTGTTAATACATATTAAGTAAAATGTTTTGAGAAGTTCATTTTGCCTTATGGGCATCCTTTGGTGACTTTGATAACTCTGCATGCATTAGGAATATAAGTATCTTCATGTTTCCACCTAAGGAAATGGAATATGATTTTAAGAGAAATTCATCCTTGCTCCTCACTTGTAATTTATTCTGTCACGTGTGCCTGCAATGAAATAAAAACATCTTTTATTATCCTTGGAGAATATTAGAAGGCCTATGTGTGTATGTGCTTAGTCGCAACAGTCCAGCTCTTTGTGACCCTGTTCATGGGATTCTCCAGGCAAGAAGACTGGAGTGGGTTGCCATGCCCTCCTCCAGGGGATCTTCCCAACCCAGGGATGGAACCCAGGTCTCCTTCATTGCAGGTGGATTCTTTACTGTCTGAGCCACCAGGGAAGCCCTAGAAGCCCTAGTGTGTGTATTTATTAATTACATACATGCCTGTGTTCCTCAAAATACTAATCATGCCCATTTCTTCCCCCTCAAATATGGTTAATTAAATATTTCATGTTCTTTTCATACAAGTCTTCAAAATCTGGCCTTTTACACTTAACAGAATATCTCAATTTGGACTAGCTCCATTTCAGGTGCAGCTGTGACTACCTTATTGGGCAGCACTGATAGAGAGGATAGCAGGTAGAGTGAGATAACTAGCATTTTTGGTTTGATCTAACATTGTTTGGTTCCAAATTATGGGTATGAAATCCTGGAGTTTAGTTTAATATCTAACTTTGTGTGTGACTTTGGGAGAGTCAGTTAATCTTATGGTTCTTTCATCTGTAAAATTAGAGATATTTGACATCTACTTCCTGTTGTGAAGATTAATAGTTTTAATGTTAGAAAGGTGCCTGGCAATTCTCTGAGTGTTTTATCACCTTCAGCTTTTCTTTTTTAGGGGGAAGAAGGGGATTTAATAGGATTTAGTGGAATTGATTGTCTTACTTCCTTATTTGCAATTGGCTTCTTGTTTTTTCCTCCATGTGCATATATCTTACATTGAACTTAAAATTAACAGGAACATTTTTAATGTTGAGATATGAATTGCCCATTGAAAGACAGTTTGGGAACAAGGAATTAGTGACCCTTCTAAAGTCAGAATTTCTGTTAGAATTGAAACTGATTATATGACCTTCAATCTGATATTCATTCCTATCATTCATTCTACTGTTCTGGCTCCTCCAAAATGTGGTCATGCTAACTTCTTGAAAAGGTAACAGCATTAAAGAAGGTATATGTCAGTACCCGTTTAAAATAACTTATAGGGACCGTCAGATGGTATTGAAGGTGTAGCTTCTTTTATGCAGTGTGATGGAGGATCATCATTAGTTTGAGATAGTAACCATAGAGAGGGTATGCACAGTTTAACACAGGAAATGGGTAGTGACCAAATTTCAAATTAAAAAATGAGTCAGAATAAAGCAGACTGAGTTCATCTAGTTTATGTTTTAAATGTAGAGGTAGAGGGGAAATTCTCCTGTAGACTTTCTAATAAACCTGCATAATTTTTATAGAAGTTCTGAGATTATCCAGGTTTCAGTAGAGCATAAGTTTTTGTTAGGTAAATAATTAGATTTTATAAAAACTGCTTTGAGAAAAATGCTTACCCTAAAAAGAAAAGAATATTAAAACAGTACATAATTGGAAACTTGTAATTGTCCACGCAACATAAAATATGAAGTCAGCTTGAACTTCAGGAAAAAATAGTTACTTGGTTGGCAAGAGTTTAATAAATTGATCAACTGTTTTGTGGTTTAAAAATGGCCTTGGTGATTTGTTAAACTGTACAGAGTGAAAGGCATTGTTAAGCTATTAAGTCTTGTTAACTTTTAGAGACTGACCTCTCTCATCACAAATCTTGGAACATATTTACTATACTTAAAATAACCACTGTCTAATTTTTCATATAATAAATAGTCCAGGCATGTGACAATATAAATATCTGATAGAAATATAGTTGGGAATTAAATAATTGTTTTTGTGCTTTCTGCCAGGTTTCCTAGTTTATAAGGCAACCAATTTCAGAATTGCTTCATTGATAATTTTCTTAAAGATATCAAGATCTTTGTTTTTCATAGAGCCTAGTATGTCAGATGTGAATATAACAAGACTGGGAAGAGTTGTAGGAGTAATTTAGCTTTAAAAGAATGAAAATACTTTAGAAAAAAATGCATAGGTAAGTTTTAAACATTGATCTCTTGTATCTGATAATGGTTGTGTGTCCTTAAGGTATTTTTTAATGTTGCTGAAACAGCATTCATCTACTTGAGGCCTATAATAATGAAATGAGAGCTTCTCAAATCTAACCTTGAATGATGATTGTGATATTCACAGGTTTAGTTTTGGAACAGAGAAGTTTGATTAAAGGGAACTAACTTCTTCAGCATCTCCTTTATATATACTTTTACTTGTATTCTCATTTCTCTCAATCATAGAAGGAGGGATTACTATTCATCATGTAAAGGAAAAATTCTAGAGTTACATGACATAATAGCATAACATTCAAGGGAATGACTAACTCTTGTGTTTCAAAGTGAGATCTGTACTATTTGTATTATGTTTAGCACCTCCCTTTAGCTTCTCTCAGCCTTAATACAGATCTCAAAGTTGATTAAAGGGTAAATGTGGAAGCACCTAGTATAGTCCATGGGGTATAATAGGGTTTTAGTAAGGGTATTTTGTTGTTGTTGTTGTTTTTACCAGAGATACTTTTGGAAATTGTGTTTCATTTGTAGACTTTAAACTACAGAGCACAATCCATTTACTTACTGTCCTTTCCATCTAAGTTTAGTAAGACGGGTAATGAAGAAGACTCCCCCCTTCTACAGATCAAATGAAAACAATCTTTGTATTGGCACCTACTAAATAAAAACAAAATATATGTCGTTGTAATGGCCTTAGTTCAGAAATTTTCAGAGCATTGGGTTTCAGGACCTGTGTATGCAGTTAAAAATAAGGACCCTCAAGAAGCCTTATTTGCAGGTTTCTATCAATATCAACTTTTACCATTTTAGAAGTTAAACAAGTAAGAATTTTTTAAAATATTAATTCATAAAATTGTAATAATAGAGCAGTTTTATATAAACATAAATTTCCAGCCAAAGAGAACTGATTTTTCAAAACCCTCCAAAATTGGTGAGAAGAATGGCCATGTTTAACACTTTCCTTGAGTCTCTTTAATATTTGGCTTTTTTAGAAAGGATAGCTGAATTCTCAGTCTTTGTGGTATACTCTTTTGGTTGAAGTATATGAAGAATTGCCAGCTTGACACAATAGGCAGTTGAAAAAGGGAAGAACACTTAATAATCTTTTTAGATAATTATAAAAATTACTTTGATATACCATATCATATCATATAAGCCCAAGCTCCAGAAATAATAGTTTCTTTAAAAAGTTAGTTGCAGTATGGAATCTGAAACCACTTAGTAAACTTCTTACTCTTACTTTAAAATCCACTGGTCTGTCTGACACTTGGACATTACTGATTTTGTAACATCATGTGTTGGTCATTTGGAAAATGTTAGTTCACTGAGTTATGTAGATCTTCCAGATGCGGACACACTTGATTATACAGTAAAAATTCACGGTTAGCATCACCACGTAAGTTCATCAGAAAAATCTTAAATATTGGAAGTCTGTCAAGCTCACAGTGGTAGATAGAAGTTTTCCAAAGTTCTTATCTTCACTTTAAAGCTCAGACTTATCATTAGCAACAAATACTGAAAGTTGTTTTTCTTGAAGCCATAAGCTCACTTTGCTCATTTTTGTGAAAACATCTGCCAGATACTGAATAGCCATAATTTGTCTGTCAGTTGTTCTTTCAAGTAAAAATGATGTTCCATGAAAAAAGTGGCTAGTTCAATGAGCAACTCAAAACGGTCCCACAAATACTTTTTCCTGAGGCCGTCATCCTGCTGCAGGAGTATTCTGTAGACGTGGTTTATGTGTGTTCCCCATTTTATCACAAAATTTTAGAAAGGAAAGGCTTTTTTATTTTTTAATAAAAGTAACAATTTTTTTTTTTTTTTACTGTTTTATTAAGGACATTGTCAAGTGAGCAGCCTTTTTTCTTTTTAACTGAATACAGTGACTGCTGATACTGCTTAGTGACATTGCCTTAAATGCTAAAGCACCAGCAGCTTTATCCACTGCAGTGCAGTACAGTGCAAATGTTAACTGAATAAAAACACGTATTAGTAGTAATTTGAGAAAATAGTTTTGCCCTGTGGACCCTCTGAAAAGGTCTCACTGTCCCCACAGGGGCTTGTTGACCACACTCGGAGAATCATTGTCTTTGTGTATTATTGTAGGTTCTGTTATAGGTGATTGTCGCTTTTAATTGATAAAAGGCTCTTAAACGGCTTTATAATATCACAGTTAAGTAACATGGACCGTGGAGTCACACCTGGATTTGAACCGTAGTTCCTCTGTTCAATGAGAAAGAAATGGCAACCCACTCCAGTATTCTTGCCTGGAGAATCCCATGGACAGAGGAGGCTGCTGGGCTGTAGTCCACCGGGTTGCAAAGAGTCGGACACGACTGAGCGACTTCCCTTCTACTTCTTCCTCTGTTCAATAGTTATGGAAGTTAACCTAATATCTTTAAACTATTTAAACACTTAATATTGCAGGCAGAGTGAATGGTGGCTCTATTTCTACCAACTTGCTTCATCATCCATTACATCCAAATGACCCCCCTCCCCCAACTGTGTTCCCTGTCAGAGTAACATTTTGTTTGCAGTTCCTTTCTACCACTGTGCACCATAATTCAAATCACATCACATGAATTGGAGAAGGCTTCTTTTTCCCTTCATTAGCACCCAAGTGAAAGCCTACTTTGTCCTGCATGCTTAACCAAATTGTCACAAAATTACTAATTTCTGACTTCATTTCTCTAATCCTGTGTTGTAAGTAGGTTTGTAAATACTTTATGTCGATTTTGTTAACTGATGGCCCACAAAACTAAATTGAACCAGAAAATAGCTCAAATTCACACAATTTGGTACACATAATGAAAAATGGCTTAAGGCCATAGACATTTGCTGGTACTATAAGATTAGCTTGATTATAAAATACTAAACTTAAATAATAAAATGCTAAACTTTTCTGTTACTGTTTATTTATTATTAGGATAAAATTTGATTAACTATCACTTTTACCCTCAATTAATTTACATTCAATTAATGTAAATTAACATTTTCAATAATGGTGTGTTTTGGCAAACCTGAAACTTTTTAATTAACAAAAGTCAGAATCCTAAGATAATGGTGGTGTTTTATAATTTGGTGATAGACATTTTTAATATTAGAAAGCAAATTATGTTCTGCTTCAGTTTCCAGTTCTTTAAATGAAAGCTTTAGTTGCCTGGTAACTACTCTTAATACTTAATTCATGTTTTTATGGCTGCACCACATGTGGAATCTTAGTCCCCCCACCAGGGAATGAACTCGAGCACCCTGCAGTGGAAGCACAGTCTTAACCACTGGACCACCAGGGAACCACCTTGTTTTAGTTTATACAGCATGTCTTTGTGGTTCCTTAAAGTAAATGTTACATAAATTTACTTAGAGTAGTTTTGTATACCTGGTTGTATTAAATAACCCTACACTTCTTGCCACCCATCCTGCCTATTTTCCTGTTCCTCTTTAGCCACTTTGAGCTTTTCAGATCCGGCGGGGGGTGGGGGGGGAAGCAAAATAAAGTTTGGAGATTTTTGAATAATTGTTACATTACTCTAGGTTCTTTAGTAATTATGAAGCCCTTTATTTTCTGGCTTTCTTTAGAATAGTGACTTTAAATACCATAAACTCTTTTTCCATAATGTTGATATTAAAAGTTAGGTCTGATAGCTTTAGACTGAAAAGGCTGGTTTTTTTTATATTCAGAGCCCAGCTTGAATTAGTTTAAGCACAATGAGGAAATCTGGCCCTTCAAAACCAGTAAGTTCAGAACCGTAGCTCACTTTATAAGAGCTCTAATGAAAGTCTAGGGAGGACTCTGATCAAGATTTGACTGCATGCTTGTACCTGAATTTAGTGACTGTGAGCAGAGGAATATAGCTTTGTGATTGGCCAGTACAAAGTCATGTGCCACAGGCCAGGTGTGTGTGTTGCGGGGGTGGGGGGACTGATTGGGAAAGGGGTTGGTGTGGTGGTTTAGTCACTAAAGTCATGTCTGACTCTTCGCAACCCCATGGACTGTAGCCCGCCAGGCTCCTCTGTCCATAGGATTTGTTGGCAAGAATACTGGAGTGAGTTGCCATTTCCTTCTCCAGGGGATCTTCCCTACTCAGGGATCAAACCCGCAGACCCGCATCTCCTACATTGCAGACAACATTCTTTTACTGCTGAGCCACCAGGGAAGCCCCAGTTAAACCACAGGTTTCCCTGAAGAATGAGAGCCCTATCTGTTTTAAGAAAAAAGGAAGAAAAAGCCTATTGAAGACAAGATTATAAAACACTGCCATCCAGTATAGATGTAGAATGGTTTCATATTTTACCTTTAACTTTTATATAGAGATGTTCACAGGTATAGCTACAGATTTGAGTTCATCTTTTTTTTTTACGTAGATGTTTGTAGAGACTATTTGGAGTAGCCTCAAATTGGAAACATCTAAATGCTCATCAGCAGGTTAGTGGACAGTCTGTGGTATATATATACAATGGGTTAGCTCATCAATAAAAACAAATGATTGATACAGGCAAAACGTGAATCTAAAAACTATCATACTGAATGAAATAAGCCAGACCAAAAAAGAATATACACTATAATTTTGACTTCATTTGTTGACCAACTATTTTCTTAAACATCGTATATCAGTGTTCACATTGTTTTCTCTTGTTATCTTGAATAATTTTTCTCAACTCCCTTTTGTTCACCAGCTTTAAAATAGTAACAGTATTATCTTCAAATTATGAAAAAGCTTATTTAGGACCAATAAACATGCAATGTATGATCAACATCATTAATCATTAAGCTGAAAACCATAATGAGATACCACTTCATACCTACTAGTATAGCTGTAAGCAAAAAGATAAACAAGCGTTGGTGATGATATAGAGAAAGTAGAACCCTCATACACAGCTAATGAGAATGTAAAATGGTTCAGCTACTTTGGAATGCAGTTTGGCAGTTCCTCAAAAAGTTAAGCAGTTAACATGTGACCCAGCAGTTCCACTCCTAGGTGTAAACCCAAGAGAATTGAAAACAAGCGTCTGCACGAAAACTTGACCAAGAATGTTTGTAGTAGCATTATCTAAAATAGGCAAAACATGGAAACAACCCAAATGTCCATCAACTGATGAATTGATAAACGAAATGTTGTATATGCATACAGTGGAATATTATTCTACCATAAAAAGGTTTGAACTACTGCTGTACATTACTACATGGATGAACCTTGAAAACATTATGGTATCCGGAAGAAGCCAGTTAGAAAAAAATCACATATTCTGTAATTCCAATTATATGAAATGTCCAGGATAAGGAAATCCAAAGAGACCAAGTTGATTAGTAGTTGCCAAGGCCTGGGATAAGAGGCAGATGGGGAATGGCTGCTAATAGGCATGGGGCTTTTTGTGGTGAAGAATATGATCTGGAATTAGATGGTGGTGATTGATGTGGAACTTTGTGAATATACTAAAAACCACTGAATTTTAACATTTTGAATAGTAAATTGTGTCATATGTGGTTTATATCTCAATAAAGTTGTAGCTTAATTAAGAGAAATAAGTAGGAATTACAGCAACTTTCTACTACCTAAGGGTCACAGATGAACTGTTGGCAGCTCTTTTTCACTTACTTCTTCATCTACTCTTCCCTGAATTGAATTCATTTGTTCAGCAAATATTTATTTAGTTTCTTTGTCTGAGGTTCTGTTGTAAGTGAGGCTTGAGCAATGAGTAACACAGGCTAAATTCCTCTTCTCATGGTTTTTGCATTCTAGCAGGTCACGATTTCTCAGAGCCATGCTCTGAACTGACCTTGTGGGGATATTTAGCCACAGTGAGCTAGCGTTGTAGATTTCTTATTTTTCTTTCCTAAACTCAAATTTATAATATACTAATTTATAATAATATACTAACATTTATAATATAAATTTATAATAATATACCTCAAATTTGAAGAGAAAGAACATCCTAAATGTTTGCCTTACTGTAACTCTTCCCTTGAGACTTGTGGAAAAGGTTGACTTTTAGAATGAGAAGACCTAGGATTGCATCTCATTAGCTATATGCCATTAGGAAAGCTTTCTCATAATTTTTTTTTTTAGCCTCAATTTCTGTAAAATTGAGGGAAATTAATGTAAAATTGATTCTGGGAAAGATTGAAGGCAGAAGGAGAAGAGTGTGACAGAGGATGAAATAGCTGGATGACATCACCGATTCAGTGAACATGTATTTGGGCAAACTCCAGGAGATGGTGAGGGACAGGGGGGCCTGGCATTCTGCAGTCCATGCAGTGGCAAAGAGTTGGACACGACTAGGCAACTGAAGAACAAATTCTGTAAAATTAAAGTCTCACTTTAGTGGATACTTAACTTTGATTAAGCTTTTAAGAGTGCAAGGAATAGGAAATTCCCTGGCAATCTAATGGTTAGGACTTGATGCTTTTGCTGCTGAGGGTCCGGGTTCAGTCCTTGGTTGGGGAATTATGATTACACAAGCCGCAAGACACAGCCAAATAAGAAGGAAAAAAAGCAAGGAACATCCTATTCAGACTATGTCAAATAAGCATGAGGCATTAGGAAAATTAAGGAAACAGTTTTCACGTTATCCAAGATTATTTCAGGTAGGAGTGTCTTGGTAGGAATTCCTGGATCTTTGCTCTGCTGCTCTGCCAGCCACTAATTCAGCTACTAAATTGTATTTTTCCTAGATTCCGACTCTCTTAGTCTTTATGTAACTTTTGTGTTGAATTGCTCAGAGAATCTGCTTACACTAATAAGCTGTGTCCAAACTGAGGCAGGTTGTTTTTACTGCTGGCCTGCTTATGAATTGGCTTTTCCCCTCCACCTCCCCACCTGTCATGTGTGGGGTAGGGGAAGGTATGTGTCACATAAGTAACATCCTTTACTGATTTTGCAACAACATCCCTGGAAAGAAGTTTCTTTTAGATCTTGTTTTTAAGTTTGGCACTAGTTAATGTCACTTCATTCTTACTCTTCTGTTAACTTTCTACTCACTGTTAAAGTCTTTGGCAAATCATTATTATCTCGTCATTATCTCATATTCACAGTGGTTGCCTTATTTTTGCTATTGCTCTTTTCTAATTCATAATATAACCAGAGTGATTCTTTAAATATAGATAAATCCAGTCACACTCCCCTACTTCAGTTGCATCCCACCACACTTGGCTTTACAGACTCCTTACTGAGACCTAAAGGCCTCACCACACTGGGTGCTTGTCTCCTTCTTCCACCTCTCTCGGTTTACTATCTCCCCTTGCTGTTCTCATTCACTTCTCGTGATTTCTCTAACACAGTAACAGTCCTCCCTTCAGGCCTTTTACACGTGCTGTTGTCAGAACGCCCTCCTCACTCCCTTTACCTTCATCCCCTTTCCTTCACCTGCTTGGTTATTTCTCATCTTTTCAATCTTCAATATTGTTTACCTAAAGAGGCCATCCCTGAACAAGCTGGTTGAAAGTTAAATCCCTCTGTTGTTTTCCTTAAGAATATTTAGCATAATTTGTTAGTGTATTGACTCAGTGTTCATTTCTCCCATCAAACTGTAAGCTCCCTGAGAATATGTACCTTGTCTATTTTGTACACCACTCTCTTCTGAATTCTCATCACAGAGCCTGGCATATAACTGGCACTTAAACAGTATTTCTGAGAATCAAATGAAAATTTAAAAACAAAAAGCCATGGACTCTGAAGGTTAAAATTAGTGACTAAATGAAAATTTTTTTTTTTCAAATCAAGTTAATTTTTTTTCTCTTGGAATGGTAATGGCATGGTAATCATAGAAATTGAAATAGGAAATATAAAATAATCCTCTATAACCTTGCTGCTCTTATCTTCTGGAATGTCTTCTTTTTCTTGTGTACATTTTTCAAGTATATTTGGCCTTAACTTGGGTTTGTAGTTGGAATATAGCAAAGTTTTTCAGCCTTGGCACAGTTGGCATCTTCAGCCAGATAATTCTTTGTTGTGGGAAACTTCCCATTGTAGAATATTTAGCAGTATCCCTTGCCTTTGTCCATTTGATGCCAGTAACATATCCATCTGTTCCCTTCTACCTGCAACTTGTAAAACTCAAAATTGTCTCCAAAAATAGCCAAGTGTCCCACGAGTGACAAAATCACCCTGGGTGAGAACCACTGGAACGAAGTCTTGTGGGTATAGAATTAACAAAACACTAAGAAAGAGCAACCTGGAAAGGAAATTGAGAGGCATAACCATTTACAGTAGCATCGCAAGGAATATATTGCTTAGGAATAAAACTAACCAATGAGAAGCAAAACTTTTACGTGGAAAACTGTAAAATGTTGCTGAAAGAAATTAAAGAGGACACAAATAGAGACATAACTGTATTCATGGATTAAAAGACTTACTATTGTTAAATGTCAGTACTACCCAAAGTGATCTACAGATTTAATGCAATCTCTAGCAAAATCTCAATGGTGTTATTTGTAGAAAAAGCCATCTTAAAGTTTATATGGAATCTAATGGGCCTAAATACCCAAAAATAATCTTGGGAAAAAAGGAGATAAAGTTGGAGATGCCGTACTTCTTGGTTTTAAACCTTAGTATTATACAGTGTTACAGTAGTGAAAACTCTGGTATTTGCAAACTCAGGCATGTAGACTCTAGTGGGGTAGGATGGGGAGCCCAGAGTAACCCTTGCATATATGGGCACGTGATTTTTGGTGAGGGTATCAAGATCATTCAGTGGACATTCAAAAGACAGTCTTTTCAACAAATGGTGCTGAGAAAATCTGATATCCACAAGCAAAAGAATGGAGTGGGACAGTCGCCTAACACCATATACAAAAAGTAACTCAAAATGTATCAAGGGCATAAATATAAGACAAAACCATAAACTGTTAGAAAAAAACATAGGACAAAGGCTTCGTGACATGGATTTAGCAATAATTTCTTGGATATGACACCAAAGGCAGAGGTAACAAAAGAGAAAATAGATAAATTGGACTACATAAAACTTGAAGATTTCTGTACATAAAAGGACCTGGTCAACATAGTGAAAAGGCAGCTGGCAGAATGGGAGAAAATATTTGCATATCTAGTATGTGGTTAACATCTTGAATATATAAAGAATTCTTACAACTCAATAATAACCAAAAAAAAGCTATTTTTAAATGGGCAAAGGATTTGAATAAATATTTCTCCAAGGAAAATAGATACAGATGGCAGTAAAGAATCCGCCTGCCGATGCAGGAGACTCGAGTTTGTTCCCTGGGTCAAAGATCCTCTGGAGAAGAAAATGGCAACCCACTCCAGTATTCTTGCCTGGGAGATCCCATGGACAGAGGAGTCTGGTGGACTGCAGTCCGTGGGGTCACAAAAAGAGTCAGACACGACTTAGCAACTGAACAACAACAAGCATATGAAAAGATTCTCAGCATTACTAGTTGTTGAGGAAGTGCAGATCAAAATCACAGTGGGATGACCATCTCATGTCCATTAGAATGACTGCTTAAAAAACAAAATAACGAGCGTTGATGAAGATGTGGAGAAATTGGTACTCTGGTACACTGTTGGTGAGAATGCAAAAATGGTTCAGCCACTGTGGAAAATGATATGCTGCTTCCTCAAAAAATTAAAAATAGGATGACCATATGACCTAGCAATTCCACCTCTGGGTTGGGAATATACCCAAAAGAATTGAAAAAGACTTGAAAGAGATATCTGTACACTTTATATCTGTACACTTAAAATATCTGTAGCAGCATTATTTATAGTAATCAAAACATAGAAGCAAACGAAGTGTTCTTCAGTGGATGAATGAACAAACAAAATGTGGTATATGCCTACAATGAAATATTCTGACCTAAGAAGAAAGAAAATTCTGGCACATGTTACAATGTGGATAAAACTTGAGGCCATTATGCTCAGTCACAAAGAGCAAATATTAATATAATTCCACTTATATTAGGTAAAAGGTGGAGAAGCTCTATATAGTCAGCAAAAACAAGACTGGGAGCTGACTGGTTCAGATCATGAACTCCTTACTGCCAAATTCAGACTTAAATTGAAGAAAGTAGGGAAAACCACTAGACCATTCAGGTATGACCTAAATCAGATCCTTCACGATTACACAGTGGAAGTGACAAATAGATTCAAGGGACTAGATTCAAGGGACTAGATCTGATAGACAGAGTGCCCGATGAACTATGGACGGAGGTTCCTGACATTGTACAGGAAACAGGGATCAAGACCACCCCCAAGGAAAAGAAATGCAAAAAGGGCAAAATGGCTGTCTGAGGAGGCCTTACAAATAGCTGTGAAAAGACGAGAAGTGAAAGGCAAAGGAGAAAAGGAAAGATACACCCATTTGAATGCAGAGTTCCAAAGAATACCAAAGAGAGATAAGAAGCCTTCCTCAGTGATCAGTGCAAAGAAATAGAGGAAAACAATAGAAAAGGAAAGACTAAGAGATCTCTTCAAGAAAATGAGAGATACCAAGGGAACATTTCATGCAAAGATGGGCTCAATAAAGGACAAAAATAGTATGGACCTAACAGAAGCAAAAGATATTAGGAAGAGGTGGCAAGAATACACAGAAGAACTATACAAAAGAGATCTTCACGACCCAGATAATCATGATGGTGTGATCATTCTCTTAGAGCCAGACATCCTGGAATACGAAGTCAAGTGGGCCTTAGGAAGCATCACTACAAACAAAGCTAGTGGAGGTGATAGAATTCAAGTTGAGCTATTTCATATCCTAAAAGATGATGCTGTGAAAGTGTTGCACTCTATATGCCAGCAAATTTGGAAAAGTCAGCACTGGCCACAGGACTGGAAAATGTCAGTTTTCATTCCAGTCCCAAAGAAAGGCAATGCCAAAGAATGTTCAAACTACCCCATAATTGCACTCATCTCACACACTAGTAAAGTAATGCTCAAAATTCTGCAAACCAGGCTTCAACAATACATGAACTATGAACTTCCACATGTTCAAGCTGCTTTTAGAAAAGGCAGAGGAACCAGAGATCAAATTGTCAGCATCCGTTGAATCATCAGAAAAGCAAGCAAGTTCCAGAAAAACATCTACTTCTGCTTTATTGACTCTGCCAAAGCCTTTGACTGTGTGGATCACCACAAACTGTGGAAAATTCTTTAAGAGATGGGAATACCAGACCACCTGACCTGCCTCTTAAGAAACCTGTATGCAGGTCAGGAAGCAACAGTTAGAACTGGACATGCAACAACAGACTGGTTCCAAATTGGGAAAGGAGTACGTCAAGGCTGTATATTGTCACCCTGCTTGTTTAACTTATATGCAGAGTACATCATGAGAAATGCTGGGCTGGAGGAAGCAGAAGCTGGGATCAAGATTGCCAGGAGAAATACCAATAACCTCAGATATGCAGATGATACCACCCTTATGGCAGAAAGCAAAGAAGAACTAAAGAGCCTCTTGATGAAAGGGAAAGAGGAGAGTGAAAAAGGTGGCTTAAAACTCAGCATTCAGAAAACTGACATCATGGCATCTGGTCCCATCACTTCATTTCAAATAGATGGGGAAACATTGTAAACAGTTCCAGATTTTATTTATGGGGGCTCCAAAATCACTTCAGATGGTGACTGCAGCCATGAAATTAAAAGACACTTGATCCTTGGAAGAAAAGTCATGACAACCCAGACAGCATATTAAAAAGCAGAGACACTACTTTGCAAAAAAAGGTCTGTCTAGTGAAAGCTATGGTTTTTCCAGTAGTCATGTATGGATGTGAGAGTTGGAGTATAAAGATAGCTGAACACCGAAGAATTGATATTTTTGAACTGTGGTGTTGGAGGAGACTCTTGAGAGTCCCTTGGACTGCAAGGAGATCCAACCATTCCATCCTAAAGGAAATCAGTCCTGAATATTCATTGGAAGGACTGATGTTGAAGCTGAAACTCCAGTAATTTGGCCACCTGATGCAAAGAACTGACTCATTTGAAAAGATCCTGATGATGGGAAAGATTGAAGACAGAAGAGAAGGGGACGACAGAGGAGGAGATGGTTGGATGGCATCACCAACTCAATGGACATGAGTTTGGGGAAAACTCCAGGAGTTGGTGATGGACAGGGAGTCCTGGCGTGCTGTAATTCATGGGGTCGCAAAGAGTCTGACTCGGCTGAGTGACTGAAGTGAACTGAACTGAGTAATAGCAAAATTCATAGAAACAGAAAGTGACAATGGTTGCTGGGGAAAAGGGGAAATAGGGAATTGCTGTTTAGTAGGTATGGAAAGAAGAAAATGAAAGTCGCTCAGTCATGTTTGACTCTGCGACCCCTTGGATTATATAGTTCATGGAATTCTCCCGGCCAGAATAGTGGAGTGGGTAGCCTTTCTGTTCTCCAGGGGCGCTTCCCAACCCAGATATGGAGTTTTAATTAAAAAGTGGGTGTGATAGTAAATTTTATGTCATGTATATTGTAAGTTTAAAAGAAGAAAAGAGAAAACACTTGACAACAAATGTTAGGATGTTGAGCAAGGGGATCTCTCATTCATTTCTGGTGGGAATACAAATTGGTACAGTCACATTGAAAGACAGTTTGGCAGGGTGTCTTACAAAACTGAACATAACTCTTGCCATACAATTCATTAATCACACTGGTATTTATACAAATGAAAATAAGTAACTATGATACATCCAGACAGTGGAATATTATTCAGCATTAAGAAAAAATGTTCTACCAAGCTATAAAAAAACATGGAGGAAGCTTAAATATATACTATTAAATGAAAGATGCCAGTCTAAAAGGGTCACCTGTTGTATCATTCCAAATATGTTACATTCTGGAAAAGGCAAAACTGTAGAGACAGTAAAAGATGAGTGTTTCCAGAGATTATAGGCAGAGTAGAGAGGATTTTTAGGACAGTGAAACTAATCTGTATGGTACTGTAATAATGATGCATGCATACTCAGTCACCTCAGACATTTCTGACTGTGACCCTGTGTCCATGGGATTCTCCAAGAAAGAATACTGGAGTGAGTTGGCATTTTCTTCTCCAGGGGATCTTGCCAACCCAGGGATCAAACCCGGGTCTCTCTTCTCCTGCATAGGCAAGCGGGTTCTTGGCACTAGCCCCACCTGAGCGGATACATGTTATTTTACATTTGCCAAAACTTGTAGAATGTGCCCGAATGTCAACTCTGAGTTTTGGGTGGTAGTGATGTGTCTTAGAGTTGTTATTTGTAACAAAGGTGCCAGCCTGGTTCAGGGTGTTAACAGTGGAAGACGGGCTCGGAATGCGTGAGAGCTCTGAACTTTCTCTTTTTCTGTGCACCTGAAACTGCTCTAATGTTTATTTTTCAAAAAAGTATATATAGGAACTTCCTGACAGTTCAGTGTTTAGGAGTTTGCCTTCCAGTGCAGGGGGTGTGGGTTTGATCCCTGCTCTGGGAGCCAAGATCCCACATGCCTGAAGGCCAAGAAACCGAAACATAAAACAGAAGCAATATTGCAACATTCAATAAAGATTTTTTAAAAGATTCACATCAAAAATATATTTTAAAAATGTATGTATGGCATGACGTTATCCATATTAAAATGTTAAGTATATAAAGCTTTAACAGGTGTATTGATACACAGTCAAAACACCCATGAGAATTCAGAAAAATGGTTGTTTCTGGCAAGGCAAAGGGGAAGGTTAGGGTAGAGGGTTGAGGTTGGAGTGAGATTTTAGCAATATCTGTAACACTCTGAAATTTTTATTTCTTTAAAAAACTGAAGCAAATAGAGCAAAATAGTGACATTTATTGATACATGAGTGTTTTACAATTTTCTTTTTTGTATATTTGACTTTTTAATAACTTCATTCTTATATAAGAAGTGACTAATTTGGGAATATATGTTAAAATGTAGTCTACTTCATTGACTGCATTGATAGAGGAGGAACCTTTATTTATACAAATTTAGTCTTTTCTTGAAATACTATGACCTACTCAGAAGTGAGAATGCCTGCAGAGTGACTTGAGAGAACAAGGACGGGCTAGAGAATGAGGTTTATTTTCATTTGAAGACATCTCTGTTTTGTAGATACCAGAGCTCACCTTTAAAAGTTCTGTAACTTACATACAGTACTATAGCACAGTAAAGGAGATGTGGATTAGAAGCTTTGATTCTTGGGTAGTGTTTTTTACCTTTTTAAGTTCCCAGAAATGGCAATAAATGGTTAACAGGAACAGACCAGAATTCATAGTAGATTTGGGGTGCAGGTATTGTTTCTATGATGTTGAGCCATATTACGAAGTAAATATACAGTAATCTGATGGTTCTCAGTCATCATTTTACTTTCCCTAAAACCAGCATTTGACATAGTTAATTGTGTATGTGTCCTTGAAAAAAATCATTTTTTTACTTGATTCCAGGTTTGCACAGATTCCTATTGCTGTCTGTCTCACTGAGTCTTAGTCTTCTATCCCTTAGAGTGCCTGCAGTTGTGTTCATTTCATAGAAAATTATCAGATCACCTAGTTTTAAATACAGTTTATACACAGCCAGCTTTTTAAGTTGATGTTTTTAGTCCTAACTTCTTCCTTGAATCCTCGGCTCAACTGACTGCTTGATGTCTCATTTTGATTCATTATAAGCATATTCAGCTTAGCATTTTCAAAAGTGATATTACCCTCTAAACCTGCTCATCATTCAGTCTGCCCCATCTAAGTAAATGGTAGTTCCATCTTTGACTTACTTGGACCAGAAACCTTCCAGCTCTTATTGCTTCCTCTCTTCCCAGTCTTATCCATCCCATTAATTAGCAAATTTTGTAGGTTCAGTCATCAGAACCCACATCTCATGATCTCCACTGCTCTACTCCAAACTGTCATCTTTTACTGGAATTCTGTAGCTATGATGTATTCCCAACGCAGTAGCTGGAATGATTCTATTCCTGTCAGTATGTCTCCCTTTGCTCAAAATCCATCAGTGACTTTCTGCCTCACTAAGTAAATGCCAAAATCTTTACAGTGGCCACCATTTCCTGCTCCTTAATTCATTGTATATCAGCCAGCTGGACTCTTTGCTTTTCTTTCCTCTCATGTCTGGTCGGGTTTTATTTGCTAATTCCTCTGCCTTGAATACTTTTCTGCCAAATTACCCACATGGCTTGCTCACTCATCTTAAGGTCTTTACTTAAAAATATCCCCCTTCTTGACTTTATATTTTTTCTCTGTAGTATTTTTCACTATCTAACATACTATATAGTTTGATTTATTGTCTTTCCCCACGCTAGGTTCCATGAAGGCGAGATTTGTGTCCTTTTGTTCCCTGCTGTGTCCTTAACGCTGAAAACAGTTTGTGGTACATAGTGATCAGTAAACATTTGTTGAGTGAATGACTGGCTTTCTGTGTAGATGTACACATCTGTTTAGTATGTGAACATAATTAGAGTTAATGTTTCTCTAATGATGTTTTAATGGAGTAATTCAGTGATTTGCCTTTCAGTGAAGTTTTTCTGTCGGCAGTGTGAAAATCTTTGAACTTCAGTTCACAAAGAAAAATTATTATTTTGAAAATACTGAGGAAAAAGAAGGAAAAGTAGCTTATTTGAAGAGAGATGCCACAGAAGCAGACCTAGAATGAAAACGTAGTATGATCTAGTATAAAGAACGTTGGTCTGAGACCAGGATTATCTGAGCCTTGCTGTTCTTGGACAAGTCGTTGTATAAAATGAGACAGTTAGTTGATTTCTATTTTTTCCAGTTGCAAAATCCTATAATGCTTTTGTGTAGATTTTTCTGTAACAAAACCATGACTTTGATTATGTTCATATGCTATACATACAAGGAAAATATTCCTTAATCTCTTATATCTCTTATTTTAATCAGATGCTGTTTTGTAAGTGGAAAAAACTAATTGGTTTTCTCATCTGAGAATGCAACAAATAAGCAGAGAGAGCAGATTTAACTCAGCAGTGTGTTAAGCTTGGGCTCTGTTGACTTCCTTAACTTGGTTGAATCTTGTTTAAATTCCTGTTCATCATAATTTTTCCAATGTCTTTGCCATATGTTAAGTTTTCTTCAGCCTGTCAGTCACTTCCTCAGATTGTATTTCTTCTATAAAGTACTCAAAACCTTTGAAGAGAAATGATCGTTCTTGCCAGGATTTGATCAGTCTCATTATAAAACAGAAGGGAGTACTTTCCCTTTTGCTCGTGTAAAATTTGAATATGTATTTGTTTGGTATAATAACAGGTTTCTCTCTGCATTGTCCTTCATCACTTTCTGTGTGATTCTGAAAGTTTACCTTGCAGTATTTCCCATCTTTTGAGAGGGTTCTTTTTGTGTGTCTCACCAAACTTGTCATTTCTTAACCTTTTTTCTTTCCCTACCAAACATGGGACTAGCAGCCATATACTAATAAAGTAGTTTAGTCATATTACAGTAACCCATCTTGGGAGAAGACATGTATGTGTTCGTATGTTTTCTCCTCTGCTGTGTGTGTGTACATGCAGCTCTTGTACAAGATGTTGTGCTTAGTTGCTCAGTCGTGTCCAACTCTTTGTGACCCCGTGGACTGTAACCCACCAGGCTCCTCTGTCCATGGGATTCTCCAGGCAGGAATATTGGAGGGAGTTGCCATGCCATCCTCCAGGGAATCTTCCCAACCCATGGATTGAACCCAGGTCTCCTTCATTGCAGTCGGATTCTTTACCATCTGAGTCACCAGGGAAGCCCCTTGTACAAGATCGGTTCAGTTCACTTACTCATTCATGTCTGACTCTTTTGCGACCCCGTGGACTGCAGCATGCCAGGCTTCCCTGTCCATCACCAACTCCTTGAACTCACTCAAACTCATGTCCATTGAGTCAGTGATGCCATCCCTTCTCCTCCCACCTTCAATCTTCCCAGCATCGGGGTCTTTTCCAGTGAGTCAGTTCTTCACATCAGGTGGCCAAAGTATTGGAGTTTCAGCTTCAACATCAGTCCTTCCAATGAATATTCAGAACTGATTTCCATTAGGAGGGACTGGGTCAAGAGTCTTCTCCAACACCACAGTTCAAAAGCATCAATTTTTTGGTGTCAGCTTTCTTTATAGTCCAACTCTCACATCCATACATGACCACTGGAAGAACCATAGCCTTGACTAAACGGACCTTTGTTGGCAAAGTAATGTCTTTGTTTTTTATTTTTTTATTTTTTCATTTATTCCTATTAGTTGGAGGCTAATTACTTTACAATATTGTAGTGGTTTTTGTCATACATTGACATGAATCAGCCATGAATTTACATGTATTCCCCATCCCGATCCCCCTTCCCACCTCTCTCTCTATTCGATCCCTCTAGGTCTTCCCAGTGCACCAGGCCCGAGCACTTGTCTCATGCACCCAACCTGGGCTGGTGATCTGTTTCACCATAGATAATATACATGTTTCAGTGCTGTTCTCTTGAAACATCCCACCCTCGCCTTCTCCCACAGAGTCCAAAAGTCTGTTCTTTACATCTGTTTTGCATATAGGGTTATCGTTACCATCTTTCTAAATTCCATATATATGTGTTAGTGTACTGTATTGGTCTTTATCTTTCTGGCTTACTTCACTCTGTATAATGGGCTCCAGTTTCATCCATCTCATTAGGACTGATTCAAATGAATTCTTTTTAATGGCTGAGTAATATTCCTTGGTGTATATGTACCACAGCTTCCTTATCCATTCGTCTGCTGATGGGCATCTAGGTTGCTTCCATGTCCTGGCTATTATAAATAGTGCTGCGATGAACATTGGGGTGCACGTGTCTCTTTCAGATCTGGTTTCTTCGGTGTGTATGCCCTGCAGTGGTATTGCTGGGTCATATGGCAGTTGTATTTCCAGTTTTTTAAGAAATCTCCACACTGTTCTCCATAGCGGCTGTGCTAGTTTGCATTCCCACCAGCAGTGTAAGAGGGTTCCCTTTTCTCCACACCCTTTCCAGCATTTATTGCTTGTATGTCTTTGTTTTATGATACGCTGTCTAGGTTGGTCATAGCTTTCTTCCAAGGAGCAAGCGTCTTTTAATTTCATGGCTGCAGTCACCACTTGCAGTGAATTTGGAGCCCCCCAAAATGAAGTCTGTCACTGTTTCCATTGTTTCCCCATCTATTTGTCATGAAGTGATGGGACCAGATGCCATGATCTTAGTTTTCTGAATGTTGAGTTTTAAGCCAACTTTTTCACTCTGTTCTTTCACTTTCATCAAGAGACTCTTTAGTTCTTCTTTGCTTTCTGCCATAAGGGTGGTGTTATCTGTGTATCTGAGGTTATTGATATTTCTCCCAGCAATCTTGATTCCAGCTTGTGCTTCATCCAATCCAGCATTTCTCTTGATGTACTCTGCATATTAATTAAATAAGCACGATGACAGTATACTCCTTTCCCGATTTGGAACCAGTCTGTTGTTCCATGTCCAGTTCTAACTGTTGCTTCTTGACCTGCATATAGATTTCTCAGGAGGCAGGTCAGGTGGTCTGCTATTCCCATCTCTTGAAGAATTTTCCACAGTTTGTTGTGATCCACACAGTCAAAGGCTTTGGCATAGTCAATAAAGCAGAAGTAGATGTTTTTCTGGAACTCTCTTGCTTTTTCAATGATCCAACAGACTTTGGCAGTTTGATCAAGTGAATTTGATTCACTTGTACAAGGTAGGTGAATATAGAAATTCAATTTTTTTGTATTCTTCTTACCTTGATTTTCTAACTTTTCTAAATATAACTTTTGAATTTAATCTATTTCCTTATTTGAATATTGAGTAAATAATGAAACTCTAATGTCTTAGAGTTAACAACTGTTAATGGTTTCTTAAATTTTTGTGAATTTTTAAAAAAAATTTACATTGATGTACTAATAAATTTCAATGCTTATAATTTAGATGTGAATCATTTTAAAGCATAGTATCTGTAGGTTAGAATTGTTTCTTAAAACTGCTCCTAAAGCTTGCCAAGGTTTCATCTGGCCTCCTACTGTGAATTTACTTACAAACTTCTCTTGTACTGAATCTGCATTCATCTTTATACTTGGCAGAGATAAGAACTTGATTCTGCTTGTGAAGACTTTTGCCTATCACTCGTAGTGCTAATTAGAACTTTTCTCTCATACTGCTGCTATTATTTATCACTGAGAAGTAAGTCCACAGTTAGAGCAAGCATTTAGTGTTAAGCATTTAACTTTTTATTGTGAAGTTGAAATTTATTTGCTGGCAAATAAATAAGCACCATAATGACTGCTGCCTCAGAGATCAACAGGTGGAGGTGAGAGGAGGAGAAATAGGTAAAGAATGGAAGACAGATTTTTTTATAGTTATTTTTATCTTTCACATTCAGTTTACTGCATTTATTGGGTTAAAGAGCTGTTGTCCTTACCGAGTATGTTTAGGATATGGTGGTTATTGAGGTTGAAAACCCCAGTAACTCACTTTTCCTTGAAATGTTTTGTAGGTCAGCTTTTCATGTCATGACTGATTTGATTTCTTGCCTACCTTTCTGTTCCTGGCTTCTCATGTTCTTCAACAGATCCTGCACATGACATTTTTATGCATCTCTGTTTTTGTATATGCTGTATTTTCTACCTGGAATGCTTGTCTCTAGTCAAATTTCCATTCAGTCTTAAAGATTCAGCTTATATTTCATCGTTATTACATAGTCTCCCTGCTGCTAAGATCAGTTTGCATGTTATAACACATTGCATATATTTAAATGAATAAAGCCAAGTAACCTGTTTGGAATGGTGTTTGGCACCCAGGGTTTGCTAAATGTTAGGTCTTATTACTATTAAATTATATTTCTCTGTCATAAGAGTATTAGCTTCATAAGGCCATGGATATTCTGTGTCCAGTCCATCTAGTGCTTGGCATATAGGTGATTAATAAATATTTGGATGGTTGAGTGTATGCTTTTTGGCAGGCTTAAAGTGGTAAAACAGTAGAATCCATGTTGGAGGGATGTGTATGTGTTTAACTTTTTTTTAAAAAACTACTGCAATATAGCTTACTCTGCATAAACCTCATCCATTTTAGGTGTACAATTTAATTATTTTTAGCAAATTTTCAGAGTTGTGCTGACTACCACAATCCCGTTTTAAAATATATTTCATCTCTTCACAAAATATCTTATGCTGATAAGTTTTTTTATTCTTTTTCTTTTTTGTGCTATTACCTAACTGTCAATATTCCTAGGGTAAAAATGACAGGCTAGATGTCATAAAGTCAAAGTATTATATTCCTTATCTCTTGAGTGACTAACTTTAGAATTTTCTTTAAACATTTAAGTTTCATACAGTATGTTGTTATATTACCGTTATCTTAGATTACTAGTTTTTAAAGAAAACTGTACATTGATAAAGGTGACTTAGAAATTAAATAGCCATAAATTAGAAAGAAAGTACTATACCCTACACCCCATTAGAGCAGAGAAAGTATTTAATCCCTAGAGCCTAGCTCAGTGATGGACATACAGTAATTATTTGTTAATTTTAATAACCACATTCCTTCTAAATGGAAGTTCTGTGTTCTGTAAGATTCACTTGTTTGAAGTTTTTGGCAATTTCTTGTCCCCTTTTGCCTGAATTTAGAACTTTGAAGCTGTATTACAAGCAAAGAAATACAGAAATTCTGGGTGATCAGACCAGCCTGAACCCTACTGTTTGTTGGGGGAGGAGGGGTGGAGGCAGGCACCCTCTACAGCCTTTGTCCTTTAGACAGTCTTTGGCCTATAAATAAGCCTTTGGCCAGTTTGGCAGCCTTTTGGAATTCTGATTGACAGCTTACTGCATCAGTGTAAATCATGTGACTCCATAACTATTATGTTTGTGTGTAGTGTGTAAAAAACTGCTCTTTAAAATAAGTTAAAATTTAGAAAAGGAAACCTTATGTATCCCTTTCATGAGACCTCAGGGAAAAAAATCCTTGATTTGAGATGGGGTTATGATTTGAAAATGTCTAAATATCTAATACTACTTTTAAGACATTTGTTTTTTGCGGTAAAAAAAAAAGAGTAAATGCTACCAGGCTGGCACATAGGATGTCTTTCTACTATTTCATTCAGTCGTCTCTTTACCTCAATCTTTCTCTTAAATAAAAACATCTTTTTTGCTTTATTATAAAAAAGATGGTGACTTCTCTTATTTTGTATGTTTCTATGGCTAGTAATAACCCAAAGCTTATGTCATAACTGTAGTACTAAATTAGTTTGATAAATCCTTTAGTAGTGGTTCAAATTATCAGAAACTCTAAATTTAATAAATAAGATAGATTAAAATGAGGGGAAATTTTGTGTATATATAGCAGTTGTTTAGGATTTATTAGTAGTTGCTTTATTAAAAAGAAGTTACAGCCCATTGATTATACCTTAATCCCACTTCTTTAAATGGGATGAGAAACCAGACTAGAAATAATCTCTGTCCTTCAGAAGTCTGCCTTTTACTGGACAAACCTTAGTACATTATGCAGGTTTTATTTTCTGTGTGAGACATAGGACATTGTTTTTTGTTACTGTTTACTTGAGTTGCTTATTGTTTTAGTATTGTGATACAGTGAAAAGCCCACTGTCTTGATAGTGGTGCTTCTGCTTTAGAATGAACCATTGGCTCTAAACACTGGCTTGAACTCCATTTGACTTGTGGGAGACAGTATCGCTTAGTGGTTAATTGACTATGTATGAAACTCTGAATTCTGGGTCTCCCTGGTTGCTCAGACAGTAAAGGATCCTTTACTGCCTGCAGCGCAGGAAACATGGGTTCTATCCTGGGTCAGGAAGATCCCCTGGAGAAGGAGTTGACTACCCACTCCAGTATTTTTGCCTGGAGAATCACATAGACAGAGGAGCCTGGCAAGCTAAAGCCCATGGGTCAAAAAGAGTCAGACACAATTGAGTGACTAAGCATGCACACACACTCTAAATTGTAATACTGGGTGTCACACTTCTGGCCATGTAGCCTTGGCCAAGTAATTTAACTTTTCTAAGCCTCAGTTTCCTTATTTGCAAAAAGAAAGAAAGATTTCTTCTTCTAACCTCTGAAGGCTCTAATGATTGAACTATGGTGAATATTGAAACTCTTATTATAATATTTGGCTAATTGTTTTTACTCTTTTGCAGCATACTATACAATACTAATACTTATTAGTATTTTCAGTTGTCATATTTTTAAATTCCATAGCTTTACTAAAGCTCAGATGATCACTTAAACAAAGATGGGATAAATTGATTTGGTCAAAAATTGAGGTAAAGATCTCCACACATTTAAGATCAGTACATTTTGAGAAGGAATAATATTTATTTCTCATGTTATTCCTTATATATAGAACTTATATTCTAGTGGAGGAAGGGGACAATAAGCAAATAAAGTTTTACATAGTATATTAAAATGTTGTAAGTGCTGTGGAGAAAAATAAGACAGAGAAGCCCAGTACCCAGATATATGGATGTATGGCTGCTGGATAGTTAGGAGATGGTAACCAGGGAGGGGATGAGGTGGGAAGACTGAAGCCATTTTACTCCAAAGTGGAAAACCATTGGGTAGTTTTGAAGAGGGGAGTAAAATTATCTGATTTACTTTTTAGAAAGGGTATCTTTACTGAAAGGGTTTTAAAAAGGGTTTCTTCCCATGAAGTCTATGGGTAGAATTCAAGAGAACCTGGAAACTAGAAAAAAAATAATTGCATCCTTGTTTTCACTAACTTTAAGAATGTAGCCAATAAACCTCCATATTTATTAAAGTTACCTGTGATCTTTGTTCCCACCTATAAAAATCAGAGTTTTGTTGCACAATATCCTGAAATACCATTCATGGTCAGCATTACTTTGAAAGTATAGTAATTATTATGGAACTGCTAGGTTCCATTTAATATGATAATGAAGCATATATATCACAGTTTGTTGTTCCATGTTTTCTATATTTTGGGAACAATTAGTTTAATTGGCTTTTTTGTAATAGTCATATTTCATTTCTATATTTAAAACCACTATCTGAGTTCCAGAGAATAGCAGGGAGGGATAAGAAAGCCTTAAGTGAACAATGCAAAGAAATAGAGGAAAACAATAGAAAAGGAAAGACTAGAGATCTCTTCAAGAAAATTGGAGTTACCAAGGGAACATTTTCATGCAAAGATGAGCACAATAAAGGACAGAAATGGCAAGGACCTAACAGAAGAAGAGATTAAGAAGAGGTGGCAAGAATATGCAGAAGAACTACCCAAAAAAAGGTCTTAGTGACCCAGATAACCACAATGGTGTGGTCACTCATCTGGAGCCAGGCATCCTGGAGTGTGAGGTCAAGTGAGCCTTGGGAAGCATCACTACAAACACAGCTAGTGGAGGTGATGGAGTTCCAGCTGAGCTACTTTAACATCCTAAAGGATGATTTGATGACATACTGCGCTCAGTATGTCATCCAGTTCTCATTCCAGTCCCGAAGAAGGGCAACACTGTATGATTGCACTTAGTTACCTTGTTAGCAAGATAATGCTCAAAATCCTTCAAGCTAGGCTTCAGCAGTACATAAATCAAGAACTTCCAGATGAACAAGCTGGGTTTAGAAAAGGCAGAGGAACTAGAGATCAAATTGCCAACATCTGTTGGGTCATAGAAAAAGCAAGAGAATTTCAGAAAGACATCTACTTCTGTTTCATTGACTCCACAAAAGCCTTTGACTGTGTGGATCACAGCAAACTGTGAGATGGGAATACCATACCACCTGACCTGCCTCCTGCGAAACCTGTATGCAGGTCAGGAAGCAACAGTTAGAACCGGACATGTAACAATAGACTGGTTCATAATTGGAGAAGGAGTACGTCAAGGCGGTATATTGTCACCCTGCTTATTTAACTTCTATGCAGAGTGCATCATGTGAAATGCTGGGCTGGATGAAGCACAAGTTGGAATCAAGATTGCATCAACAACCTCAGATATGCAGGTGACACCACCCTTATGGCAGGAAGCAAAGAGGAACTAAAGAGCCTCTTGATAAGGGTGAAAGGAGAGTGAAATAACTGGCTTAAAACTCAACATTTCAAAAAGCTAAGATCATGGCATCTGGTCCCATCATTTCATGGCAAATAGATGAAGAAGCGATGAAAATAGTGACTGATTTTATTTTCTTGGGCTCCAAAATTACTGGTGACTACAGCCATGAAATTAAAAGACACATGCTTCTTGGAAGAAAAGCTGTGATAACCCTAGACAGTGTGTTAAAAACCAAAGACATCACTTTGCCAGCAAAGGTCTGTATAGTCAGAGCTGTGGTTTTTCCAGTAGTCGTGTACGGATGTGAGAGTTAGACCATAAGGAAGGCTGAGCACTGAAGAATTGATGCTTTTTAATTGTGGTGCTAAAGAAGACTCTTGAAAGTCTCTTGGACTGCCAAGGAGATGAGACTAGTCAATCCTAAAAGAAATCGGTCCTGAATATCCATTGGAAGTACTGATGCTGAAACTCTTGTACTTTGGCCACCTGATGCCAAGATCCAACTCAGAAGAAAAGCCCCTGATGCTGGGAAATATTGAGGGCAGGAGGAGAAGGGGGCAACAGAGAATGAGTTTGTTGGATTGCATCACCAACTCAGTGGCCCTGAATTTGAGCAAACTCCAGGAGATAGTGAAGGACAAGAAAGCCTGGTGCAGTTCATGGGGTCGTAGAGAGTCAGACATGACTTAGCAACTGAGTAACAGCAACAGTTTGAAAAGGTGGCCGTTGATTGCACCAGGCTGCTGAAGAAGTCTGTGGCACACAAAAAGTAAGACTCCCTGTGAGGATTACTCTGGTTGCTGTGATAATAATGGACTGGAAGAAAGAGAGAGAGCAAGAACAGAAAGAGGGATGCAAATTAGGAGGCTTTTGCAGTTATCTAGAGGAGAGAGAATGGTGAGTTGGATGAGAGAGTGGCAGAGGAAATCATCATATGTAGTTGTATTTCAGATAAGTTTTGATGATTGAACCAATACGATTTCCTAACAAATTGAGTACATAATATGAGAGAAAAGGAAGAATTAGGGGTGGCTTTAAGATATAATTTGATCTGTGCAACTAGAAGGATGGAGTTGCCATTTGCTGAAAATCTCTTTGAAATTATTAATAGACCTGGGATATTGGATATATTGCAAATTTTTAAAACTAACGTAAGGCTTATAAAAATACAAAAATACTAAGGGTAAAAGAACTCATAATCTCACCCTTGTATGAACCATGTGAGATGGGGTAGAACATATGTTTGTTAAAGATCAAAAGTTTCGGTTTCAGATATGTTTGATGTATTTATTAGACATTCTAAGTATTACTTCATGAATTGTTCTCTCCACTTAATATGTCTTGGCATGTGCAGTTATTAGAAAGAATGAGGTGGTCCTATACATAATGTGAACTGGTATCATTTCTGAATGTTTTACAGTGAACATGTATTCATGTATTAGGTAACTTTAAAGTGAGAAAAACAGGTTAAAAAACAGAATGGTTATAGTATGTGATAGAAGAATTATGTGCTCCTTAGGAAGAATAAGATAGATTTGCATATACCATCATGAAAGATCTTCCAGATCTTTAAATAAAATAAATAAAAATAAGGTAAAAAACAGAATAAGTGTATCAGAATCATAGTAAACCTAGCTATGTTTATCTTTAAAGAAAGAGGCTGTGAATCATCAGGAAGGTTTTCTCCCCCTCCCGCACCCCCCTTTTTTAATGGCAGTTCAGTTTACTAACCTTGTACATATATTCCTTTTTAAATAGGGGGTTCATATGGGAGTGAGATTACCTTGTACATATATTACTTTTTAAATAGGGAATTCTTACAGGGGGTGACATTATGGATTATTCTTCATACCTTTGTGTTTTTAATAATTCCTGTGTTACAGTTTTAAATTTTTATGATATATCCAATATTATAGTTCCAGTAGTAATTTCAAACAGATTTTCAGTATTTAAGAATGTGAATATGAAATGAAGATAGGAAATCATCATACAGTCTTTATTAGGAGTAAAATATGACTTTATGTATTTATATGACTAGAAGAAAAGATTAGGGGGTGTACATCAAAATGTTAATAGCAGTTTTCTCTGGGTGATGGAATTTGAGGTGATTTTTTTTAAACAATTCTGTTTGATTTCTTGTAGACTATGAGAAGACAACGAAATGAAGTTGTAGTTGAATTAAGAAAGGTGAGTCTGATTAGCTTTGTGTACTTTCAGGTATAATCACAGCAGCCACATAGAGAGAAAGTAGCATATGCACATGAGTGTCAAGTGCTTAAAGGAGTGTTTCTTTTTTCCTTGAAAATGGAGGTATTGACTAAATTTGACAACTGTTGAAATTGACAAGGTGCATCTTGTCGACTATCTAAAATAGAGGTAAACACAGTATCTGATGGTTTTTTCTTCTGTAATTTTAAATGGTTTATAAAAAGTGTATGTCAAAGTTATACTTAATAGTTCTGCTATTTACAATAATTACTCCATAAAAGGAACTTGGCATTTAAAAATTTTATCAACTTCTCAAGTATTAAAGTAGGTTAGTTGAAAATGTATTTGAAAATTTGTTCTGAACATTTTGGTGAAATTCAAGTGGCCCTTAATTTTTGTAAGACATTGTTAATTTTTGTCTGATTTTTGAACTGCCCAACTTTTGCTTTGACTTTGCTTTTAGGTAAAGAGAAGCTCCCAGATGATGTATAAAATGGTTCAGTACTTTTAAATAAATATGTATGTTTGGTTCTGGCTTAAACTATACTCTTATCTTTTTTAATCAGTTTTTTTTTTTTAGTTTGTTTTTACATTGTTCACAGTTCATTAAAAATGTAATGTTTGGATGGGGCTCAAATAGGTGTTGCTTATGTGTTTAATTCACAATTTGGTTTAATTGTCTGCATTTGCATTTTACTTTTAAAAGTCACTTTGTATTTTTTTGTAGGCACGGGATTGTCTAATTTTTATGTGAAACTACTTAGCTTTTTAAAATTTAACTGAAGTTCTGTTTTTTTTAAGAATAAAAGAGATGAACATCTCTTAAAGAGGAGGAATGTACCACATGAAGATATCTGTGAAGACTCTGACATAGATGGCGATTATAGAGTGGTAAGTTATTGTTATTTTGGTAATTTAAAAATTCTGTGAAAGATTTTTACATGAATACAGAATTACAAGGTGAATTTTTAACTTGATTTTCTCTAACTTTTTCCTAGCAAAATACCTCTCTAGAAGCTATAGTTCAAGTAAGTTGATTTCCCCTCCCCCACCCTCATTCATATTTCTTGAACTTGTCTACTAATTATTGTGTATCTGCATCACAAATTGTTTGGTTTTTTATAGAATGCTTCAAGTGATAACCAAGGAATTCAGTTAAGTGCAGTTCAAGCTGCTAGGTAAGTTAAGGACATATTTAACGTTTGTAACTTAGACAGGAGTTCTCTTTTGGGTTTTTGCTATATAGTAGTCCTGTTATATTAACTTTGATGACAAACAATAAAAAATAGTCATAGACCTAAAGAATTTATTTTAAAAATTATTCTGTAAGATTATTCTCTAATTAAAATTAGCAGTTTTCTAATTCACTAACACGTGGAAGCTTTAGTGTACATTTAATATGTGCAAACACTGGAAGAAAGTTGATTTGACATGTTATTGCTATAGACTAATAGAAAAACATTGTAAAACTTTTCATTCTTTACTGAATAATAGGTTTGATTTTATTAAAAGTGAGATTCTTCAGATTGTGCTTGGGTAGCTGATTGATCTCACAGTTTTCATATTGATCAAACGATCAGTTGAATTAAAGCTTCCTGCAGCAGTGTACAGGCTGCACGATGTTAAGATTAGGGCTGCAGAGACTCCTACTTAGCATTTCACACATTTCTGTTGTAAAACCTGTGCACTCGTACTTCAAAGGAAATGCCAGAGAAACTTAACCACTGAGACATTTGTATTGATAAATAGCTTGGGGAAGACATGGTTGTATCATAGTACAATATAGTGGTTTCTTTGTTTTTTTATATATGTAAGAATAATACCCTATGTTCTAATTATCAGTAGGAAAGAGCCACTTAAGCAAGACATTAACTCGTTATAGAATTTTAAAGTGGAAAAAGACTTCACACCTTCATGTAATATCTTATCCAGTGCTTTGAGTCCCTTTTATGTTTATTAGACTTTGCTACTTTTGTATATTCAGTGTAAATGGCCTAGAACAGATAAGGAAATTATAAGATTACAGTGTTGCCCTATACAGGTTAAAGAACTTATTAGAAAGGTCTTTGTTAATATAGGAAGAAAGTCACAGAAATTTTCATATCTCAAATAACAAATTAATGTTAATAGGAAGAATGGTTAAGAAATGAATACATTATGCTCACCATTGTCAGTGTTAATTATAATACTGGAGCAGCTCTTCTCAACATGAGTTCTGCAAGATAATGAAAGTCCTAAGTCAGGGTATCTGAAAATACAGTGTGTGGATCCCTAGGAGATCCTGAGATAACTTTAGGGACTGTTATTTTCACAATAATTCTAAAAAAGAATAAGACTTTTATTTGCCTTTTTTTTCTTTAAACTGCAAAATTGCTGGGTAAACTACTGGCACCTTAGCACAAACCAAGACAGTGTCACCAAACTAATGATTGTATATGTGGTATGTAGCATTTTGCAATTGGAGGAAAACCATCATTTCTCTTTAAGAATGTCCTCAGTGAAGTAGTAAAAAAGAAGTTTTCTTTTATCAAATTTGAAAGCTTGATTAACAAAGACTGGGTTAAAGACTGGCTTATTTCCTACTTTGTGTAAAGAATTGTGCCATATATTATGAGGAAGCATGTGGAATAATTGTTGCTCTGTAAGAAGTTTAGAAAGGAATTAGGAAGGCAAAACTATGTAAAAAGCAGTGATGCTCAACAGTAAGTGTAGCTGTATGCTGTGTAAATATTCTTGGAATTTAGAGAAAGTAGGTCAGACGGTCAAGAATCTGCCTGCAGTGCAGGAGACCTGGGCTGGAAAGATCCCCTGAAGGAAGGCATGGCAACCCAGTCCAGTATTCTTGCCTGGAGATCTCCCCACGGACAGAGGAGCCTGGTGGCCTACAGTCCATGGGGTTGCAGAGAGTCAGGCACAACTGAACAATAAGCGTACACACACAGGTTGTATAAACAGAGTTTGAATAGACAGAAAAAAGAGCATTCCAAGTGTGGGAAATAGGATTTGAAGGGCCTGCAAATTAGATTGAAATGCTGGGAGAGACAGCTGACCCTTGAATTACAGAGGATTAGTTAGACAAATAAAATGGGAGTCAGTTTGTGGAATGTTACAAAGCTCAGTCAAGGAGTTTACATTGATAGGATAGTAAATTAGCAGGTATCACTTGGTTTATATAGGGGAATAACATTTCCTTTAGTTGTTGAGAATGTTGTTGAGCTTTTATGGTCTTTAATTTACTGTATAGAGTAGAATAAAGAATTGGACACTGGTACCAGCTATAAACTTGTACCAGCATCCTGCACACTTTTGTCCTAACTTAAAAGAAGTGGTAAAGTGTTCATGTCTTTATGGTTGTTAGAACCATGTCTAATGGTTCATGTCTATTATTAATAATTTCTGTGAATTTATAAATTAATCTTTTTGTAATAGAGAAAATTGCATTATATAAATTTAAAAAGTAACTTTCAGGAAGAGTGTTTGTGCCAAATATTCAGTTTATTGTAATCAAATGTGAATTTGAATTTAATTATGTTTCATTAAGTTTCATAAGGGGTATATGTATATCTCTTACAGGAAGCTTTTGTCCAGTGATCGTAATCCACCAATTGATGACTTAATAAAATCTGGAATATTGCCTATTTTAGTCCATTGTCTTGAAAGAGATGACAAGTAAGTACATTATTTTAAGAAATAATTTAGGGTGTGTCCTTTGCAGAAGACAACATTTTCTTAGTAGTTAGTTTGATCTTCAACGAAAAAAGAGAAGGGCTATAAGATGGAGTTAAAAGCCAGCATGAAAAACAATGTAAGATATGTTTACACCAAGAGACGGTAAAGATCAAAAGGGAACTTGCGAGTGATATATTTAGTTAGCCTTTAAGCTTTGAAAATTAGTAAGATCTAGTTTATCCAGATAATTACTTGAGAAAACTGTTTAGTTAGTAATGTGCAGGTATCTTAATAAAGAGTTCTTAATAAAAGTAAAGACACTTTGAGAGGATTATATGCATTTTATACCAAAGATATATTTTAAATAGTCATTGGAAGTTAAAAAATACTGGGTATATAGATCATTTGCATCAAAATATTTAATACTTTCAAAATTCTGGAAGGGAGGAATGGTTGGTAGATATTTTGGGCCAATGTAGAAATTCCTGCTGTTTAAAACAATTTGGTTTTTTTGTAGTCCTTCTTTACAGTTTGAAGCGGCATGGGCTTTGACAAACATTGCATCTGGAACCTCTGAACAAACTCAAGCAGTAGTTCAGTCTAGTAAGTTGGTTATTAAGAAACAAAATTGTAATTTTCCAAAAACAGGTTATTTAAAACAGTGCTTTTTCTGAAAGAATAGAGCTATTAAATTATAAAATAATTATTTTGAATTCAGTAACACATAAGGCAGTTGAAATAAGCCAACTTAAGTATGTTACTTTGGTCATCTTATCCCAGTGAGTGACATTTTCTGTTTTATAAAGTAGCCGTTTGAGACAATGGCTTGAATTTTTATTTCATTGTTATTACAGGATTGGTTGTTTATGTTCCAACAAATGTAAGTAGGAAATAATCACTGCGTTAGGTTATTGTAACTTGAGTTATTTCCATGAGTATTATTTGATTCTGCTTCCCAGGTGGTACTAGTGGTAAAGAACCCACCTACCAGTGCAGGAGACAGTAGAGACGCGGGTTTGATCCCTGGGTTGGGAAGATCCCCTGGAGAAGGGAATGACAGCCCACTCCAGTATTCTTGCCTGGAGAACCAATGGACAGAGGAGCCTAATGGGCTCTAGTCCATAGGGTTGCAGGTAGTCAGACATGACTGAAGTGACTTAGCATACACTAAAAGAAATTCATAAGTTTAAGAAGGTACTTTGAAAATCCGCTTCAAATATATAAGCAGTATTCTTGTCTAAGGGCTTCCCAGGTGGCTCAGTGGTAAAGAATCCACCTGCCAATGCAAGAAACGCAGGTTCAATCCCTGGGTTGGGAAGATCCCCTTGGAAAAGGAAGTGGCAACCCACTCCAGTATTCATGCCTGGAGAATTCTATGGACAGAGGAGCCTGGCGGGCTACAGTCCATAGGGTCACACAGAGTCAGACTCAACTGAATGACCGACACACACACACACACATAAAAGTATACCCGATTGATCTCTGTGTACTTAAATAGCATTTTTCAAAGCATATCAGAAGGAAAAGAAATGAAAGAATCATTTATTCAGTGCAGTATTATTCTGTTAAATGTCTCTCTGTATTTCCTTGTTGTTAAGCAACAAGCATTTTCTGATTCAAAATGTCTCTCATGGCCTGGTTAAAGACCCATGTGATACCATTTTACATTTCTATGTTGAAAAAAAAAAGTTATTTTAACTATTGGAGGGTTTTTTCAAATATGAAGATGATACTTACTCTATAAGGAATTAATTTTTTTAATTTAAATCCAGTTTAATTGTGAATAAAGTTTTATCAACTTAATTTGATGTTTGTCTGTATGTTGAAGCTGTCATTTTGATGGTGACAGTTTTGTCTGCTACTCAGAAATTTTGTACTACTGTTAATCTAATGAAAATCATTTAATGAGAATATATTTTATTTTTTTGATAGGTTTGTTTCTTTTGGAATTTCAGCAAAGAAACAAGTTCAGTTTTCAGTTTACAGTATTTTCAACTTTTTTTTTTTCCATTTTTTAAAAAATCTAACTGATATCTAACAGTATCTTCAGACTTAAATGATAGCATGTGTTTTCTTCCTTCAGATGCTGTGCCACTTTTCCTGAGGCTTCTCCATTCACCCCATCAGAATGTCTGTGAGCAAGCAGTGTGGGCACTGGGAAACATCATAGGTTTGTCTAGAACTCATAATACTAGTCCAGCAATTGTTGCGATCATGTACTGTGTAATACAAAATGCCTACTAGGAGTTGAAAAAGAGAAGCAGCTTGCCGTTTCAGTTCTAGTTTTTATGAACTATTTTACAGAAATTAATAGCTGTTTAAGTGTAAATGCATAGTAAACAGAAGGAACATTTTGTTGCTTATGCCATTATATCTCTTTGTATATAGTCAGCTCTTAGTTATTTGAATAATTACAAAATATGTGTATGATTTAGGTATTTTCCTCATCCTCCTTTATTATGGTCAGGTCCGTTTTATTCCTCAACTCTCTTAACTGTCCTAGGAAATATTAAGAAAAAAGGAGGTGATAAAACTTAAACCAAACTTTTTCTCTACAATAGCAGTTTTGAGAGGAATCTTAAGTTGAAATTTTTTATATCTCTTACAGATTTTAGTACAGTAAAATATGGTAATGTTGTCCACTATTATCACGAGGTCATCATCATACAGGTGTCTGTATGACTGTCATGTAGACAGTCTCGTTAAATGTTGACCACCGTGATTACCGTACCTTTTTGGTTTTCTCTGATAAATAATTGCAAGAAGAATAATTAAAGACAGCTGCAGTATTTCAGGAATTTGTTTTTTAACTACAACCTTAAGTTTACCCAAACTCAAAAATTCAAAAACCTGGAGAATGGAAAAAATCTGGGGTCTGAACTGTATTGTGTACCATTATATTAAAAGTTATTTTTGCCACAGATTTTTATTTTGCATGGAAGTAATCAGCCTTGCTCTGATAAAACTCTTCTTTATTACCCTTTTGGGGGCCAAGATGGAAGGTGAAGTATGGTTAGTGCCCCACAGTTGTGAGTTTTCAAATGGACAGATTTCCCTATAAACTGTTCTTCGTATACAATATATTGCTGTTAGGAATGCTGTCATTTGTATATCCAGAGTCCCTTACTTTATATCAAATTTTAGATATAATATATGTATAAATATATATATATTTATATAAAATACATCTTGATCTTTGTTTTTTAATTCCAGTGACACTGTAGAATAAATGGATACAAAAAGAACAAACATTTTATCTTCAAATACTGTAGACATAGTTTATAAGTCTCTAGAGTAATTTATAGTTAATACTCTCTCTGCTTTGACATCAGGTCATCAGTATAAATTCTAGATATTTTTTCTCTGTAATGGTATTCCCATGTATTTCTTTTTATAATATGAAGTTTTCTTAAACTTAGAGTACCATTGAGAGAGAAGACAAAAAGTAACAATTCTCTATTCACAAAGTACTTGAAAACCTTATTTAGGCTTCTGGCATTTAGATGGCAAAAAAACATTTTATAGGTGAGCAGCGTATAAACCTGAATACATGAATAATGTACAAAGGAAGTCTTAGTACCTTACGTTACATCTCTTGACTCAAAGAACTAAAATGTGAGCTAGGTTATTATTGTCTTAAACTGTTGCATATATCAAAATAGTGTATATGGTTCAAGTACAATAAGCAGCATATTGAACCCAGTGCTTTATGTTTTCTGAATTACTTATTGTATTAATAAATCTTCCTTCCTACAGGTGATGGCCCACAGTGTAGAGATTATGTCATAAGTCTTGGAGTTGTGAAACCTTTACTTTCCTTCATAAGTCCATCTATTCCTATAACATTCTTAAGAAATGTTACTTGGGTTATGGTCAACTTATGTCGCCACAAAGACCCACCACCCCCAATGGAAACCATTCAGGAGGTAACAAATGTTTTTTATTTTTTTTTTTAAACTAAAATAGATATTATTATGTGTATATTTTTATCTATGTATATTTAAAAATCTATATATTTCTCCCTCTTTAGATTCTTCCAGCTCTTTGTGTTTTAATTCATCACACTGACGTAAATGTGAGTAAATGCTTCCCATCATATATTTTTATGTGTATGTATATTTAAGGCTTCACCCTAGTTCAAGAGCTGTTACACATAGTTTGGTATTTTTGTATTTACTCTGTGTTTACCCATATCACAACATGTAAATTTCAAGTGAAATCAAGCCTGTTATTTTGGTCTGGGCAGTAATGTATGTGCATATATTATGTATTTGTGTTGCAAAAACTGACGTTGGAAGTTGTTAAAGTTGCCAGTTAGTAAGCTCTCACTAAGATTATATATTTGACTGTTCATAATCGTTTTATGAAAGCTCATTTTGACAGCTGGCCAGTGAGAGAACACATACACCTAGTGGTGTTATTTTTTGAAAGGTAAACAAAAAGCGTGTGTGCCTTTATGTGTGCGTTTGCATTCATACACCATTCTCACACTGAACCATAAACATCAGTTGCTCTTTAATTTCATTATTACTCTATTAATTCATTTATAGTGACTTTGCTAATGGTCTCACTTGGTATAAAGATAATTCTTGAGTATCCAAACAACAGGGGGAAAAAATAGGTGTAAACCAGATTTTAAACATAATAAAAATAAATAAAAAATAAACATAATAAATATATCCTACTCATTCTTTCTAACACAGAGAGCAAAGGAAAAAGCAACTCAGGAAGAATGAATGAGTAGGAAACAGCTCTAACTGCTTATAAAGTCAGTCTAGCCTTCCTGTGTTAGAGGAGCTAGAAATGTTATGGGTAAAAGGAAATCACAGGGACAAAACGCATAGCATCCATTAGAAACTTGTGTAGTTCTTCAAAAACACAGTTTGGTACGATCAGTGTGTGACAAACAGCTTCATTTCTTCAGTTTCTTGGGTAGTAATACCTTTTTGTCAAGATCTCTCTAAAGATACGGAACAACTTAAACTTCAAATTATACTACATTAAGTTAGAATTATATTAATGTCTTTGACATTGATAGAGTAACATGATCTTTGCTCTAAAGGTATTTTTTATAGCTCCACATAGTCTAAGATCTTTAAAAGCAAACAGAAAACACACATGTAAGCAAATTTTGGTTTTGGCTTCTTATAGTCAAATTTTTCATATTTTATTTTAAAAGATTTCCAAGAAAGATTAATCTCAAAGTTTATAAGTCTACTGGAAAAACCAGACATCTTGGTTGACCTTATTCAGAGCTGTATTGTGTTCTTTCCACTTGTTTACTCCAATCCATTTGAGATTGTAACTCCATTTTTCTTGCTCTTGATGTTATCTTGAATTTCCCAAGCCAGTTTGCATTGTTTTTTTTTACTAGCATTAGTAATACTGTTCGCTAAATAATAGTGTTTACTAAAAATAAAATCTTCTTAGGTTAACACTTATAAATCAGGCCATCAAAGAAGTAAAAATAACTAAAATAATGAAACTGTTTCCACAAACCATAAGTGAAATATTGAAATTACACTAGAGTTGTAATTAGTAAACTTATCCATAGACTTAACTTTGCTGACACAAAGTGCATATGAAGTTACTTTTCTAAGTTGAAATTTAGTTGTCTCACATGTTTTGATACTTCATTATATGTGTGAATTTTTTCATTCAATGTCTTCTTTTTACATTAAAAAATATCCATAGTGCTTTCTTAAATTTCTGAAAGGAAAAATGACAAAGTGCTGTTTTCTTCTAGGGGCTTCTTCGATGTTATAAATATACCATTGATTTAGAACTTAAAGATTTCAAACTTATTTGGCTTGTCTTTTGACATAGAGTTCATATTCTAGAAAGGCTTTGAAAGTAAAGTTTCAGGCATAATTATTTATTACTGTGTCTTTGTCAATAATTGCATTATTTAGCAACTTAACAGTTGTTTGTCATACTTTGTTTTGCCATAACTTCTAATTAGGACTTAACATACAAAGATGAAACACAATGGCCTGTTGTACTTTGAAATATAATCATAGTAAGTTAATTACATGAGCTTTTTTGAAAAAGTAGTTTTGGCAGCTGATGTAAATTGTAGTTTGGTTGGTTGGTTCATTGTTTTGTTTTTTTAAACTAGAACATGTTTTTTGATTATAGATCTCACAGATTGACCTGTGGTTGCTTTTAATGTCTTTATCTGTAGCTGTGGGAGACTTCTCCTATTTGGGTAGTTGCCTCTAGTTTTACAGAGCAAAGCAAACTGGTTGGAAAAGATGAAAGTACTATAATCCTAATACTGGACTGTTGGCTTTAGACCAACCAACATGGTACTGATGTGAGAACACCTTGAGTATATTCACCTACCCCAGATGTTTTCATTGTGGATACATATACATATAATGTTGGATACATACACTCTTTCCAACTAAATGCATTTATCACAATGTCCTTGGGCCTATTATCCCTCAATCTGAGCATTTGGGAAAGAGAATGTCCTTTTCTCATATGTTATGTGCTACATAAAATATTTGTATATTTGTATCTTTGAGATTGAGGAGTGGCTATCAATCTGTGATTGGGATCATAATTAACCTCAATATCCTAAATATGACTGGAACATGAACATACTTGATACAGACATTCATAGTTGATTATGCTTAGTATCATAGAGAAGACTAACATTCCAGTGATTTTAAGTGAGAGCAAACAGAAGAAAGAAGATGGTGGAACTATCAGAGTTTAGTCCATATGGTTAACAATTTTTGAAATGAAAAAGTATTCAAGGATCATTTGAATTTTTTTTATTCATTAGATATTGGTAGATACAGTCTGGGCCCTCTCTTACCTTACTGATGCTGGCAACGAACAGATACAGATGGTAATAGACTCTGGAATAGTCCCTCATTTGGTTCCTCTTCTCAGCCACCAGGAAGTTAAAGTGCAGGTGAGTTTTTTATTAATAAAAACATGCTACTGTCTGCTTTAAACATGACATTCAAATATGGATAATATCAATAGTTTAAAGTATTTTTTAGTCTAATAAAACATATCTGTGATGGAAAAGAGTGAGTTATTATATCCCCATTTTAAAGAAGGAGAAAATGAGGTATGATTACTACAAGAATATCCCTTTTCCTTCAGGAAAAAAAGCCAAGTTGACTTCTTTGTAAATTACTGATCTCTAACGTAGAGCAGGGCAGTTCTTAAAGCAACTTAGGTAGCATCTGAAACAAGTGTTGATGATTTTATTTTTCCTACTTTCCCTATTTTTCTTCTTTCGCTCTCCTCCTCTTTTTTCCTCTACAGCTGTCCTTTCTTACTCTTCTTCACTGCACCTGGCAAGCTTAGTTAATGCTCAGCATCACTGGCACTGTGATAAACTTTGTACTGAAATGTGCTGCTTAAGGGGCTTCCTGACTTGTATTCTTCCAGTTATTTAAAATTGTTTTCTTTGATTTTTGTTTTATTGTATTATTTTAAAATCCTTCTGTAGAAGTATCCCAAAGAACCTACATCTAGAAAGAGCAAATAAAGAGAAGGTGAAAATTTCACACAGTTATAAGTAATAACTGTCAAACTGTGGTGGTAAAGGGAGGTGCAGCAAGCTCTCCCTGTCCTTCTTAGGTAAATAGCGTGCTTTAATCATAGAATGACAAAGAACCTGTAAACTACAATAATAGCATAAGGAAAACTGTTAACCAGATTCACTTTATCAACCATGGCTAGATGATAAAATCAGGTGTGTGAAGTTTAAAGAGAAAAATTGGCTTCCCTTGCCCAGCTTTTAGAATTTGTTTCAGTAAATCTGCTATATTTCCTAGAAATCTGGGCTTTAAAAAGCTCTTTAGGTTATTAATATGCTGTCAAAATGAAAACCCATCTCTAAAATTGAAAGCACTTGAAAGAAAAGAAGGAACACTTAGCTAAATTCAGAAATAATTGATTAATAGAATACTTTGTCATTTAGGGGTATTTGTAGTCTATTTTAAATATTCCTACTAAATTCTTATCATGAAGTTTGCATTTCTTAAGTGTGGTACTTAAGTCTTGGTATAGGTTTTTGGTTTGCATTTTGTTTTTGTTTTTTCTGAATGCATGTTCACTTTTAATACTGGACTTTGAGAAAATAGGGCTGAGACTTTTACTTTAGCCAGCTCTCAAAGAAATTTACTGTTCTATACCTTACCTGATAAACTAATATAGATGTTTTTTAAACTTTTAAAATTTTTCATGCCATAACTTTGGAATGTAGAAAGAATAATGAACTATGTAGGTTTCCTATATATTTCTACTTTCCCTCCAGATTACTTTGACACAAATCCCAGATATTGTATAATTGCATCCAGCTTGCATCTGTAAGAAGTAAGCCTATTTTTTTTTTAACATTCACAGTACCCAGAGCACTTTAGAAATAATCATTAAAATCCAATCAGTATCTGAATTTTACTTTTTGCCTCATTTTTTTTCACAACTTGACAAAATCAGTAGGTCTTCAAACAAGGTCAGCACATTACATTTAGTAGTTATGTCCTTATGTTTCTGTTACTCTTCCTCTTTTCTTTTGCTTATTAAATTTACTTGTTGAAGAAACTGGCTCACTATAAAACATTTTTGAAAGAAATTAAATAAGACCTAAATAAGTAGAAAGATACTTAGGTTTGTGGATTGGAAGATTCAGTATTAGGATGGCAGTGGTTCCCAAAATTATCTACAGATGAAATGCAGTTCCTGTTAAAATCCATATTGAAAATACAGCGGACTCAGAAATAGCCGAAACAGTCTTGAAAAAGGAATCAAGTTTGGGGACTTCTCACTTCAAAACCTGACTACAAAGCTAGAGAAAACAAAATTTTGTGATTCTATTATAAGGATAGACATACAAATCAATGAAATAGAATCAAGAGTCCAGAAAGAAACTCATACATTTGTGATCAATTGATGTTCAACAAGGGTGCCAAGAAAATTCAATGAGCAAAAACAGTCTTTTCAACAAGTGGTGCTGAGGCTACTGGATATCCGTATATAAAGGAATGAAGTTGGATCCCTATTTCACACCATATTTTTTAAAAATAAACTCAAAAATGAATCAAACGGCTATTATGAAACATCTGGAAGTATAAACCTCTTAGAAGGCATAAATCTTCATAACTTTGAATTAGTAGTTTCTTAGATTTGACACTGCAAGAAGCCAAAGAAAAAATGGCCAAAAAAATAATTGGACTTCCAAAATTTGAAACTTCTAAAGAGACCATCAAGAAAGTGAGAAGACAACCCACACAATGGAAGGGGATATTCACAAATCATATATGAAATAGGATTTGTGTCCAGAATACATAAAGAACTCTTAAAACCCAACAAAAAATGGCAACCCTATTCTAAATGGTTTTTAAAAATTGATGTTTTCCAAAGAAGATATACAGATGGTCAGTAAGCACATAAGATGTTCAACATCATTAGTCACTAAGGCAGTGTAAATCAAAGCCACAGTGAAGTACCACTTTATACATACCAGGATGGCTATAATCAAAAAGACAGTAACGTGTTGGCAAGAATGTAAAGAAAGTATGATCCTCATACATTACTGGTAAGAATGTAACATGGTATGCCTCTTTGGAATATAATTTGACAGTACCTGGAAAAGTTAAAGAGTTATTATATGATCCAGAAATTCCACACCCAGGTGTATACCCAAGAAAACTGAAAACATGTGTTCACACAAAAACTTTTGTGTTATAAAGAAAATATTCTTTATAGTCATAATTGTTATCTAAAGTTATCCTTCATACTTACTTGTTTATTGACCGTTTCCTCTTACCGTAATGGAGGCTCCCTAAGAACTGAGGTTGCATCTGTCCTATTCACTCCTCTGTTTCTAAATCAGTGTCTGACACAACTTGCTCAAAAATACAGGTTGCCATGAATGAATGAAGATATTTCTCATAGCCTGCCTAATACACCTTTGTGTATAAGGAGTGATTCCTATAGAACATCATCTCATTAAATATTTTTATGTTTCAGACAGCAGCACTTCGAGCTGTAGGCAATATTGTTACTGGAACTGATGAGCAAACACAAGTAGTTTTAAACTGTGATGCTCTTTCACACTTCCCTGCACTTCTGACACATCCCAAAGAGAAAATTAATAAAGTAAGTATTTTTAAATACTGTTGAATAGCATGTGAAGAAACCATTTTCATTTATGAAATTAGGGGGTTGAGTATCTTTAATATTTGTTGTTAATATAAGTTGTCATTTAGACATTAAGAGAAAGTAAGATGTTTTACTCTTTATGATATGGACTGGTACATGATTTTCCATTTTTACAATAAACCAGTTGCAAACAGTGCAAACTTGGCTCTCCTGGAAATGATGAAATAGAGATAATTGGGTGTTAAATGTTGTATGATTAGAAAATTTTAATATCTAAGTTAAGTAATCTTAAGTTTAATATTTTTTAACTGTCTGATAGTGTGTGTGTGCGTGTGCGTGTGTGTGCTTGTGGAGGCTATGAAGAGGGGGCTCTGACTGGTGATGCTGATACTGGAGTGCATCTGAGGCTGTTGTAGAAGCACGTGGGTTGTTGATTACAACACAGCCGATGATTATAGCCCGGGAGCAGCTCACCTAAGTAGCCTGACACCCTAAAATCTCTGACAGGTTCATTGAACATGATCCTGTGATCTGATCCAAAAGAGCCTTCTGCACATTAGGAGTAAAACTTGTTTACTTGTTTTTTAAAAGAGAGAAAATGTTTCCTTTAGTAAATTCATATGTTTAATAAATTTATTAAGTTTGTAAATTATACTAATATCCTACATAGGACACTAGGCAGCTATTTTGTCTCATTTCATTCTGTGTTTTCAAGTGACTTTTATTTTCTATAAGGAAAAGCAACTTCTAATCATCTTGGTAGCAGTAGCACCATTGTGGTATAAAGGGTGGCATAAAAAGATCATTGAGGTAGACCAGTAAAGCAGTTGAACATCTGATTCTGTTTTATCTTTGCGAGAGATGGTGCAGTGAATGAATATTACAAATAAGTATACAAAAACAATCCATTGTTTCATTTTTGTGTGTTTCCATCATCATGAATAATTGAGATACTCATCTGTTTTGGCTAGGACTCTTGATCAGAATAGAAGAGGGAATAAATAAGATTTGTGTTTGTATTCAGTTCAGTTGCTCCGTCATGTCTGACTCTTTGTGACCCCATTAACTGCAGTATGCCAGGCCTCCCTGTCCATCATCAACTCCTAGAGTCTACTCAAACTCGTCCATTGAGTTGGTGATGCCATCCAGCCATCTCATCATTTGTCGTTCCCTTTTTCTCCCACCTTCAATCTTTCCTAGCATCAGGGTCTTTTCCAGTGAGTCAGTTCTTCGCATCAGGTGGCCAAAGTATTGAAGTTCCAGCTTCAGCATCAGTCCTTCCAATGAATATTCTGGACTGATTTCTTTTAGGATGGGCTGGTTGGATCTCTTTGCAATCCAAGGGACTCTCAAGAGTCTTCTCCAACACCAGTTCAAAAGCATCAGTTCTTCAGCACTCAGCTTTCTTTATAGTCCAACTCTCACATCTATACATGACTACTAGAAAAACCATAGCTTTGACTAGACAGACCTTTGTCGGCAAAGTAATGTCTCTGCTTTTTAATGTACTGTCTAGGTTGGTCATAACTTTTCTTCCAAGGAGCAAGTGTCTTTTAATTTCATGGCTGCATTCACCATCTGTAGTGATTTTAGAGCCCCCAAAAAGAAGTCTGTCACTGTTTCCACTGTTTCCCCAGCTGTTTGCCATGAAGTGAAGGAAGGGACCAGTTTTCTGAATGTTGAGTTTTAAGCCAACTTTTTCACTCTCCTCTTTCACTTTCATCAAGAGGCTCTTTGGTTCTTCACTTTCTGCCGTGAGGGTGGTGTCATCTGCATATCTGAGGTTATTGATATTTCTCCCGGCAATCTTGATTCCAGTTTGTGCTTCATTCAGTCCAGCATTTCTCATGATGTACTCTGCATATAAGTTAAATAAGCAGGGTGACAATATACAGCCTTGTTGTACTCCTTTCCCAATTTGAAACCAGTCAGTTGTTCCACGTCCAGTTCTAACTGTTGCTTCTTGACCTGCATACAGGTTTCTCAGGAGGCAGGTCAGGTGGTCTGGTATTCCCATCTCTTGATGGATTTTCCAGTTTGTTTTGACCCACACAGTCAAAGGCTTTGGCACAGTCAATAAAGCAGAAGTAGATGGTTATTCTGAAACTCTCTTGGTTTTTCTATGATCCAGCGGATGTTGGCAATTTGATCTGTGGTTCCTCTGCCTTTTCTAAAACCAGCTTGAACATCTGGAAGTTCACGGTTCACGTACTGATGAAGCCTAACTTGGAGAATTTTGAGCATTACTTTACTAGCGTGTGAGATGAGTGCAATTGTGTGGTAGTTTGAGCATTCTTTGGCATTGTCTTTCTTTGGGACTGGAATGAAAACTGACCTTTTCCAGTCCTGTGGCCGCTGCTGAGTTTTCCAAATTTGCTGACATATTGAGTGCAGCACTTTCACAGCATCATCTTTTAGGATTTGAAATAGCTCAACTGGAATGCCATCACCTCCACTGGGTTGTTACAGTTCATCAATTCCTTAGTATTTGTTCAGCCAAGTTTCTTTGTAGTCTTAGTGCTTAGAACGTTTTCAAGAAGTTTTTAGAGAGTTAGTTTATTTCATTAGCAATTTGTCCAGGGAAAAATACAGAAAAGGGGACAGGGAAATACAGATTCTGAAATTTTTTATTATGGAACTCATTCCATAGTAAAAATCATTTGGTCATGGTAGTGAATGCTTTTTCCTAGTTCAGCTGCAGATTTTATTTTTTAGTAAGAAACATTAAAGGAGTTTTTTTCTACAGGAAGCAGTGTGGTTCCTCTCTAACATCACTGCAGGAAATCAGCAGCAAGTTCAGGCAGTAATTGATGCCAATCTTGTACCAATGATAATACACCTTTTGGATAAGGTAAGAAAGTCATCTTGTTAGTGTCTGTGTAAGAAGAAAAGAACTTAATATAACTAATTATGTGAATATATATTTTTCTGTTTAATTAGAATCGATACAGTGGCATAAGTAGTATAGTAATGTAGTATTAATATTAAAACTTTCAAGCAGTTTTTATATACATGAAGCATTTCTTTTTAGAAACCACCGGCCCTTTTTCTTATCATTCTTTTATCAAAATTACCATTATCTTGGAATTTATTAAAAATTATATATGCTTGAGTATTGTTCCATGCACTTTACATATATTACCTTATTTAATACTGTATACTCTGTAAGGGTCAAGAATTATTCCCATTTGACAGATGAAGAAACTATAGTATAGACCAATTAACTGCCCAAGATCAAACAGCAAGTAATTGTGCTATTTAGTCATATGCCATGTCATCACATGCTTACATTAACATTTGGGAAAGACACAGTTTAAAATGTCACAATCAAAAAATAAAATGTCACAATCACAACATATGGGTTTTTTCCTGACCAATGATCTGTCCATTAAAGAGAAGTTATCTCTATCCTCTTTTCCTCCATGTTTCTTACAAACTGCTAGATTGGGTTCAGTGTTTAGGGAAAAATATTTAATGCTCTAATGATTCACATGGGGAGATACATTCTGTTTCTGCTACGTTTAGTGATAATATAGATTGATAAGTGAGCTCAGGTGTTACCAGACCATTCCACCCATTATTTTAATGTTAGTCACCATTCTTTCACATAGTGGTTTTTAAGCAATCAAGATGAACATTACCTAGATCCCTTATTTTACTAGGAACTGCAAAATGATGAGTTTGTAATTCTGTCATTCTTTATGTATTAGGCTGATTCTTCAGTAAAGAAGATTAAAGAGCGTTTCCTTATCAGCTGTTTACTCTTAAATACATTTCATATAGGAAAAGCAAGATAAATGTTTGATTCCTGCTTATTATCACTCAGTTTTTAGAATGACATTGTTCCGTAACAACCTCAAAAGGAGACTAGTGCAAAGTTTTCAGTGTCATTAGGAAATTATGGATTTACATTTATCTGTTTTTATTATAAGTTTCAGTCCTTTGTAGTTATTCTTTCTGACGCTCAGGTTGTCCCTGACCAATGGGAATCTCTTTTAAGTTTGGTGCCTGTCTTTTTAACATCACCCGAGTATTTTTTGAGAGCTTCCTACCTTTTTTTTGGTATATTTTCTCTTTTTTTTTTTTTTTCTTTTTTCATTTATTTTTATTAGGTGGAGGCTAATTACTTTACAATTTTTTTGGTATATTTTCTGACCTAGAATTAACTATTTTCAGGGTGTCTTGGTTCCTTTTTGTAGCAAATGGTATTTAAAAGTCATTGTTCAGATACTAAGAATGATCATTGCTACAAGATTGTCATGGTATCGAGGCTTGAATGAATAAAATAGGTAATTTTTTCTTTTTTTAAGAAAATTAAAGATATACATATTGTAATTTTTGTAAACATGAAAATTCATAAAAACAAATCATAAATGAAAGAAAGCTATCAGATATCACTGAGTAAGATAACTATTTTATTTTCACTTCTTTGATTTTGTATTTTTATCTCGTCTATGCTGGAAATCTTTCTGTAGACATATTACCTGATATATATTGAGGTATATAATATAAAATCTGTCAAAACAACAAGACCACATTGATGCAAACAACATAACTACTCCACTTTTGGGATTTCCTTGAGGATCTTTTTGTCTTTAGGATATATTCTATCGATGATGTACTTAAAAATAATGTCACTTGAAATAATTTCTATATGTGTAGTTAAGCCACCAGCTTCATATACAGTTTTTTGTTTCTGTGTGTTTTTTATTTGGGGGAATTGCTTCAGTTTGGAGGTTTTATTTTTCTTTATTTTTGCACATGCCAAGAGGCTTATGGTTTCTCAGGTCCTCAGTCAGACCCTCAGCAATGAGAGTGTAGAGACCTAACCATTGGACTACTGGGAAATTCCCTTGTTTATTTTGTTTTTGGTTATGTGAAGCATTTAGAGTTTCCAAGTGAAAAATAAGTACCTTGTTTTCAAGGTAATACGCAAAGGTCTGACTTCTGTTTCCATCTGTTCTTCCCTATTCTTTGCCTTAATTTTGGGATTATTCTTCTATTGTTTCTTCCTTAAATATAAGCAAATGTCTATGTAAAATTTTTTCCACGTGCCAGGTTATATTTAGGATCACTGGATCCACAAATAGACATAGGTATAAATTTGCTAGATAATGCCCATTTATTGCTAGAAAGGTTGTGTACTGTTTTACACTTCTACCAGTCTTACTGACAGATACTTGGGTTTTCTCAATCTGATAAGTAAAAGTAGATATCCTACTGTAGCTTTTTTTTTTTTTTTTTTTTGAAGTATGGTTGATTACAGTGTTTAGTATTAATCCATTGTAGTTTTTAAATTTTCTTGGTTAACTCTCAAAGGTGAGATTATTAAATCAAATATATGACTTTTTAAATGATTTTTAAATTTATTTTTTAATTTGTATGAGAGTAACCTTTATAAGAGTAGTCTCTCTCACAGTCTCATTAATGATGGGTATTTTTAATTTTTAAAACTATGTGTTTAAAAGATACTTTATTTTACTTTGACATTACTTTGACTAAAGTAAAATTATAAGTTCCTTATTTTTTTTTAACTGATTTTATTTTATCATTGACTTCATTTGATATTATGAACAGCAATATCAAGTCAGTTTGTTGTTGGGAAAGTTCACAAAATAGAATCTCCATTTGGTTAGGTTAAATTGGGTTCAAAGCCTTATCTTTATTATATGAATACATAAAGGCTAGAAGAAAACCAGGGGGAGTATGCAGTTGAAAAATCATTTCAGGAAACACCTTTTCCAGTTTATCTTATATTACAGTTTATATCCTTTACTTTGCTTTTATAGGGAGATTTTGGCACTCAGAAAGAAGCTGCGTGGGCCATAAGTAACTTAACAATTAGTGGGAGAAAAGATCAAGTAAGTTCAGCTCTTATATATTTCTCAAAACTGATAAGTAACAGTACTAATAATTCTAAGATTTGTATTTCAGTAAATCATAATTTAAGATAATAGCAAGATAATAGACATCCTGTGATATATAAAAGTGTCACCTTGACTTCCTTTAGTTATATTTTGTAGATGTGAAGTGTTCTCTTTCCAGCTTCTTGGCCTACAAGAATTTTTCTAATATAGGGTAAGATGAAGCACTTATATCGTTAGGGTTGTTTTTGTTTTTTTAATGTTAAGGAAAAAACAAGACTTTTTAGGTTAATAGGGCAGAATGAAACTGCCTCACACATTCTCCTAACAAATGAACAACAACAAAAATTATCTGACAGTAAACCAAGCAAGGAACTAAATTCAACTTAAAAGCTGGGACTAGGAACTAGGGTGAATAATGTGAGATGCCTCGGTCATAAAATTTAAGAAACACTCACTCTCAGAGTTGTGCAGGTAACAGAGCTTAACATTGTGCCAACTGGCAAAAGAAAATGAGTTTTATTTATTTTTTACCTTCTGGCCACACTGCACAGCATGTGGGATCCCAGTTCCTGGACCAGGGACTGTACGCCCTTGCCTCCTGCACTGGCAGCACAGAGTCTTAACCTCTAGACTGCCAGGAAAGTCCCAGTACCAGATATGTTTCACCGACAAGTAAATAGGGGCAAATTTGGAGCACATAATTTTCACAGATAAGCCATAGGCTGAATCCACTCAAATATGAATATAGAGCAGAATATAAATATATTGCATGGCAATAACTAATAAAATATAAAGAAGATAGAAAATTTGCAAATTTTATGGAACCATAGAATAGCAGATTGAGAGGTGGCCAGGTATATGAGAGTGCTAAATGTTAAAGCCAAGAGAGGATGCTGTCACATTGAACAATTACAGTTTAAAAAAAATAATAATTATCTGGCCTCTTAACTGACTTCATAATTTAATATTAAAGGAGAAAGGATCTCTGAAGGAAGCACTCCTTATGGCAAAGAAATGTGTCATATGAAGTTGAGTGATTCCTTCATTTTCACTTTAGTTTTTCTTCATGAAAAATAAACATACTGCATTAAAAAGAAAATAAGTTTAGTTTAATGTAGGCTGACTTAACATGTGAGAAATAAGGTCATATTTCCAAATTCAAGATTATAAAGTCAAAATTATTCCAGTGAGATAACAGAGTGCACAAATGACATTCACTGAACATTTATTATATCATGTTGTTTTTCCTCTTCAGGTGGCCTACCTAATCCAACAAAATGTTATCCCACCTTTTTGCAACTTGCTGACTGTAAAAGATGCACAAGTTGTGCAAGTAGTACTCGATGGACTAAGTAATATATTAAAAATGGCTGAAGATGAGGCAGAAACCATAGCCAATCTTATAGAAGAATGTGGAGGTAAGTTTATTATATGATGTTATTCCACATTTTAATGTTCTTTTTGTAACTACTTTTATTTTCAAATGCAACACTTCTATATTTTTCTGTCTTAATCAAGTAATAGAATCAAATAAATACTATATTCTATATGTACAGTCCTGCTCAGCTTCCTGCATATGTTTAGGTAACTGAATTGCTGCCACATATTGAACAGGCACTGTGCTAAAGGTACTGGGAAGACAGTGCTAAACGAGACACAGTCCTTGCCCTCAAGGCATGTGGTCTGATCAGGGAGATAAACATGAACTGATTTAATGTGCTGATTACCTAATAGAAATGTGCAACAAAGTGAAATACCTAATCTGTCCTGGAAGAAGTAGGAAGTGACCTGAGCTGGATTTTGAGAGATGAATAAGGATTAATAAAGTGAAAAGGGATGAAAGGTGTTCCAGGCAGAGATAACACCATGAGCAAAGTCTGAGGTGAGAAATAGCATTCAGCAAATTAAAAGTAGTTCAGTGTTGCTAAATCACAAAGTATGAGGTAGAAACCACCGAACGATGAGACTATGGAGTTAGCCGTTGATCAGGCCCCTAGTCTTAGAAGCTTTGCAGCACAGCAGACACTATAAGGCAGTGGGTCCCAAATCTGGCGGTACACCAGAGCCGCCAGGACGGTGCACAGCATGCCGTAGCTGTCAGCTCTTAAGATGAACATCTAGACAGAACATGGGAGTTTCTGATGTGGATGTGGAACAAAATGTTACCTACCTAGGTGAGCATAAAAGTAAAGCTGTTTCTGATAGAAGTGAAAGGAGAGGTAGCTAAAAATAGGAGAACCAGTATCTTCAACTTATTTAATAGAATTTGGAGACTTGAAAATGAATAGAAAGTGATTGTTTTTAAAGTTACTTAAGTGATACGCAGCATACAAAGTGACAGGTAGAACAACAACAGCAAAATTCATAACTGTCAAGTTGGGAACAGGAAATGGGAAATACTGTTAGGAAACTAGTTAGGAAGTGAATTCCAGAAAAATTTAAAACTTAAAAAATTTAAAATTTAAAAGAAACAGTTAATTTTTTTTTCCTACTTGTGTATTTTTTTCTTTTACCATATAAACCTTTTAATAATTAACATTTTATTTTTAAATATTAATATAAAAATATAGATCTTGAGCATTGCCTATTTCACTGGAAGTAAAACCTAGCTTACAAATTTCCCAAAGGATCCTCTGCCATAGGGTACAACAAGTCATTGGAAGATTTTACCAAGGGAATTGGTATGTTTAAATGGAGCATGGGTATGAGGGGAATGGAACCCTGGTAGAGCCTGGCAGGAAACCACCTAGGAAAGTATATGGCGATCACACCACAGTAAATGAAGGCAGTGATAATAGAGACAAGGGGAAATGACAAGATTCAAGAAATGGATAGGATAGGCTTTGAGGTTTTTGAGATATTGTTATAGAGTATTGAGGGAAAGGGGAACTTTAATAATTAGTCTTTCTCTCAGATTTCAAACTGTTGTTGATTATCACCAGTAAGAATACGGTAGAATAAACAGTGTAAATGAAGAATGGCAGATAACATTGTGTTTGAACAGCTTGAACTTTAGGTACTTATAAAATGTCCTCATGGAATTATCAAGCAGGTTTAAAGTTTTAAGCATCTGAAGCTCAGAAAAATGAAGCCATAGATGAGTACAAGTCTTCACCCTATATGTAAATAGTTAGTTAAACCTTTTCATGGAAAGGCCCCATAAGGAGAGTGTGTAAAGTGAGAAATATGCCCAAAACAATTTCCTCCACTTAAGAAATAGAGGACAAATACTCATGAAAGGGCAATTTCACTTTAATCAGAGATTTTAAAATTAATTATTACTCCTATTAGGCTTCCCTGGTGTCTCAGTTGGTGAAGAATCCGCCTGCAATGCAGGAGACCACCTCTGGGAGACAAGGGTTTGATCCCTGGGTCAGGAAGATCTCCTGGAGAATGGAATGGCAATCCACTCCAGTATTCCTGCCTGGAGAATCCCATGGACAGAGGAGCCTGGTGGGCTACAGTCCATGGGGTTGCAAGAATCAGACATGACTTAGTGACTAAACCACTACAGAGCAAAACAGTATTCAATTTTTATATCAATAGATTGTTTACATATTTTGCTTATGATTTAATACATTTGCTAGTATTTACAGGGGAAAATCCTCTTTCCCCTGAAATATAGTTGTTGATCATGATCATTTTTCATTATACTTAATAGCTGTCTTAACATTCATATTTGTTAATCATGGGTACTTAAAAGTTTTTTCTTACATGCTCACTAGAAAAATTTGGCAAATGCTACAAAATAGAAAGAACTTGCTTTTAACTTTTTTTTACTTTTCTTGCACATTTGGGTTTTGCTGTTTGTTTGGGGGTATTTTGGGTTTTTTTCTTTAGCCATGCTGCATGGCTCATGGGATCCTCGGTTTCAACCAGCATTGAAACCGAGCCACATGACAGTGAAAGCCCAAAATCCTAGCCACTGCGCCGCCAGGGATCCCCAGCTTTAATAGGGCAGTTTCACATACTGTTACTCCTTACAGACACTGACGTATGATACATCATTTTCTTCTGAATAGACAGATGTCCCGTTGCTTAATTGATACGTAGTTAAACACTCAGGTGTTTGGGCTTTTTTTTATTTTTATTTTTTTGACTGCAGTGTGCCACGTGGCATATAGAATTTTAGTTCCCTGACCAGGAATTGAATCGATGCTGTTTGCATTGCAAGTGTGGAGTTTTAACTGCCAGGGAAGTCCCTCAGATAATTTTTTAAGATAAATATGCTATGTTTATGTTGTGAATAAAACCTTACTGTTTTTAAGATTCACCTTTAGAATAGATACCCCAAAATTCAATTATGTGTTCCCAAGATTATTGTAACCTTTTTGCCACTGTGTTGTTGTTGTTTTAATTTTATTATTATTTCACTTCATAAAATTTCTTACAGGACTGGAGAAAATTGAACAGCTTCAAAATCATGAAAATGAAGACATCTACAAATTGGCCTATGAGATCATTGATCAGTTCTTCTCTTCAGATGATGTATTTAATAACCTTATCATTTTCTTAGTTTTAGTTAATAAGCATAAGTCTGGATGAAATTTAAGCTAGGACGTATATGTATGGAGGAATGGAATTGAAATAGATACATAATATTTCAGTATTTTAAAGTCCTTTGGGTTATTAAAAAGTAGTATTAGCTCAAATGGCAAAAAAAGATGAGAATTTTCTTGACAGTGAATAAATTAGGCTTTATTTTCCCTTGATGTCTCTATAGTTATCATATTTTATATTGCTAATAGCCTAATGTGTTTATAAACAAAATAGGGAAGCTGGTATATCCTATAATAAATCCATTATGACAATAATCAGTTAATCTGTATTTGAATATATTGCCACCATTAATTTTAGTTTGTGACCAAAAACAAATATGAAGATAAACAAATACAGTGAAAAAAAATTACCAAGAAACATAAGTTACTGTATAATATATACTATAGAAGAATGTTTTCAGATTATCAGTATATGGTAGTTGAAATTAAAGAATTATTTTTAGTATTATCTCTTTGGGAATGTTAAATCTAAAATTATAGTGATCAGATATAGCCAGCAGTGGATTTCTGGATTGATTTTCTCAACTTTTTAAAAAAGAAAATGGAATATTATTAAATATTTTGTTAAGCATATATGGTTTGTAGATTAACTTGACAACGACAATACTAAAAAAGAATTAGACTATTTATACCTACAGATTATCAAGCTAAGTCCTATTTAGAATATAATATTTGTTAAAAAGCATGCTTTTTTAAAAGTAGCTTTTATCATGTATTAAAGTTGGATATTTTTAGAAGTCCTAATTGATAATTAGGTATACACAAAGCCTTAATGATTTTTAATACTTCAACATGCAGGTCTTACTTACTCTGTTACATTGTGAAAAGAATAATAAAGATGATTTGCCTCTTTATAGGAACTACACCATAGGCACATAACTTTGTGGTATTTCAACCGTTAGATATAAAGCATATAGAAAGAACATCAGTTATCCATTTTAATACGGCTATTATCTTACTACTTTAAGCTCAAAAGTTGTCTCCAGTTGCTATTAAAATATTAACTGAAGAATACACTTACTCTCCAAAAGTGGTAGCATTAGAATGAGTATACTCTCTGAATTTGAGTCATAGTACCATCTCCAGTCTCTTTCATTCTTTCAGAAGATACCCATTTTGCATATTCTCTTCAGTTTCTTCCCTTTTGGCATCCCTTAAGGAATAAACCTTTATGAAGTGTTTCAGGGTTCTCAAGGGATGGTAGGACAGTGTTGGCCACCCATATAATCTCTGATACTTTTTAAATAGAACTGTTAACTACAATACTGTTTTATAATTTAAAACTAACCATCACCTTTTTTTCCCTCCCCCTTAGATTGATGAAGATCCTAGCCTTGTTCCAGAGGCAATACAAGGTGGAACATTTGGTTTCAATTCATCTGCCAATGTACCAACAGAAGGGTTCCAGTTTTAGAAAGATGTTGTGGAAGTTAGGTACAATGCAGCACTGGGATATATATATATATATACATATATATAAAAAGGTTTGATCCATCAAGCTTGGCTCATGGGATCTGCTGCTGCATTAAATCGGGAAAGAAAATGTGAAGATTTCATTTGGAATCACAGAAAATGCCCAAATGAGGTCAAGATGGCGAGTGGGTGCGAGTGAGAATGAGTGGCAAAATGTAATGAAAACTCTACATGGATGCTTATTTAGGTTGTTCAAAGTAAAAAGGGCTACAGGTCACAGATCTTCAGTGCCTGAGAAGGAACATTGACTTTGTATCAATTGAGGGGAAAGTGCAGTACTGTCATCTTCAAGCCTTGTAAGCATAAAAGAGATAGGATGCCCATAAAAGTCAAAGGAAAACGAGCCCAGGCCTTGCTATGAAGCAGTGTGTGAGTGGACAATGTTGAATGAATGTCTGGCTCAGTGATGGAGAGCCAGGTTCATCTTTCAAATCTAGGGCTCTTCATTCATGAAGCAGACTCCTAGTCCTGGAGTGACTGTGAACGAGAGTATGGTTGTGGTGCGTATGTGAACGCATGCAAGCTTGATTTGCCTTCAGGGGGCTGATAACAAACTAGTAGAATCATCAGTGAGATCGTAAGTGTTACCGTACACTGGACCTGCCAACAGAGACCAGCTCAGCAGCAGACGGTGTGTACTCTGCAGCCTGTGTTTCCTCTTTCCCGTCCCCCCTCTTCCCACCCCTCCTTTTTTTTTTTTTTTTCTTTTTTAGTTTTTTTTTTTTTTTTTTTTTTTGTGGGAGTTTTCTGTTTTGTTTTTAGTTTTTATTTACTTTACCTAGTATGGCTTTTTAGTTGCTTCTCAAGTCAGAAAACTTTCAGGAAGGTTTCCCTGTGCATTTGCACCAGATGAATGTTTGATGCTATGAAAAGCTTTCCATATCATCAAAACTAATTTGTGTAGATTTTTGCATGAAAAAAAAATCATAAATTTCCCTCAAAATAGACTGTGTTGCAGTACACAAGTTGCCATAATAGTATAAAACAGTAAAATGTGCTTTTAAAAGCCATCCTTTTCATTTTCAGAGATAACATAAAGATCTTTGCATGAGGTAAATCTACAGCCTAGTTCATTTTTAGATTTTGTTGAGTCCTGTAAAGAAGAAGAAGAAAAAAGTTTCAGTTGTGGTAGAATACCGTGCTGTGTTTAAATGTTACTTGTTTTCAAACTTTGTTTTCTATGAAAATGATATGGAAACTTCTAAAATGGAATTTGGTGCATATGTACTGCTGAATAAAGACCGATGAAGAGGTTTGAGTAGATGTACAAATCAAGTAATGGTTTGAACACCTTTAATAATATGCCTAATCTGTTCAATTGTTTTAGAATCTTTTTATCTTAGATGTAGGCAGCCATGAACAATCTATTTTGAGCCACTTTAGGGAGAAAACTTTGTATTTTTAAAACTTGCATAAAAGTTATGCAAGTGGTTTTTATAAATTGGAATAATACCTCAGTTTTGAGGTTATGCACACTAAATTAAATGTGACATAAATTAATTTGTACAAAAAGAACTCTTTATAAGGTGGCTCATTGTAGGAAATCCTGTGCCTTCCCCTTTGAGCACAAGTGTTGCATGAACAACAGTTTGCTATAAGAAACATACCAGATTAGCCACCATTAGCATCTATATCTACTTTGTGTTTAAAAATCAACTGGTAATTCTGAAACACTGTAGAATGGATAAAAATTATTTTGTGATCATAACTCTTTGTTGAACTAGAGTATTTTTGCAGCATTCCTTGTCATCAGAAACATGGTTAAAGTTTAAAACTAGAAGCAGCAGAAAACTAGCTTGTAAAATTTATCCAAGTAGAGTGCAGGCTAGGCTATCTTGGGGAAATAAACATTAAAACTCAAAGCAATGTTTTACATGGGGCATGTGTGTGTGCTGTGTGGATTTTTTTATATATGTTAATGTAAAGTTAGAGTACAACTCAGTGGCTTGTGTTCACTTGTCTTTCATAAGCTTTTAACATTGACCCAACATTACAAAAGAAATTTCTTAAATTCTTTAGTTTCATTTCAGTATAGACGTATTAATATTCCAACTGACTGGATTTGTTCAGCTGATGCCATCTGTGCTTCTGCTTCTTCCCTGTCCAAACCAATATTCTGACCTTCCTTCACTCCTTCAGCAAAGTGGACTGAGAGAGACAACTTGAGCTATATTTTAAGTATTTCTATAGCTTCAGCATATATCTGCAAATGACAGAGTGCACACAAAGTATGATTTTACAAATGGCATAAGTTACCAGAAGATAAACATAACAGTGCTCTAAATAATTCTTGTTTCTTAGTGTACAAAACCTGGTTAAAAGTAAGCCAGTGAGGTTATAATAGGCCAAATGGCTATAGAGTGATTTTCTTACGAGTGCAGGACTCATATCAGCTTAATTAGTCAAGGCCTGCAGAAGAAGCTAGTCTCAGAAAAGAACCTAAGCTCTCTTTTAAGGCGGCTCACCTGATTAAATCAGGCCCACCCCTTATCATCTCCCTTTTAATTGACCCAAAGCCAGACTGATGAGTATAGTATTGTATCCCTTCCTCTTTACCCTATGTGTGTGTGCTAAGTTGCATCCAACTCTTTGCAACTCTGGGCCCACCAGGCTTCTCTGTCCAGGCACGAAGACTGCAGTAGGTTGCATGCCCTCCTTCAGGGTATCTTCCTGATCCAGGGATCAAACCCCCATCTCTCAAATGTTCTGCATTGGCAGGTGGATTCTTTACCACTTTACCTGGGAAGCCTACTCTTTGGCCTAGTCACAGAGTGATATCCATCATGCTCAAATAATCCTGTCAACACTTGAGTAAATGGAATTATAAAGGGCATGTGTATCAGGGAATCTTGGGAGCCACCTTAAGAGCTGTACCACCAAGAAATACTAGCATTTAGAGCTGGAGCGATTTAGACGTGACCACCTAACATATCGCAAGCTTATTTTTGGATGAAGGTCCCCTGTGAGAATCTAATGAAAACTTCCCCAGTTTCCTTCCAAAATGCATATACATACAGTTGGGAGCTCCGTGGGAGTCTGCATTTCAGGGTATGAACTGTCCAAGTCCTCCCTTTCAGATGACAGAGTTGCCAAGAGGTGACTTGACCAAGGTCACAACAGCTACTAAGGGCTAGAGAAGACCCAGATCTCAACTCATACAATAGGGAGCTATGCTTTCAATTACTGCTTCGAAACTCATTTAAATTTGTGAGCCGATGCAAAAAAGCATTTATGCAGCTTTTCCTATTGTAGTTTGAGAAATGACTAACAGTAATTCTTACAGAAGCTTGTCTGTGAGTTTTGAAATTACAGTTGACGCTTGAACACCATGGAATTTGCAGGCCCACTTACATGCCTTTTTTCCCCACTCAATACATACTTCAAGGTCAACTGTACTTTAAATCAGCTGTCTCTACATTACTTGTAATACCTAATACAGTATAGCTGCTATGTAAATAATTGTTAAGTACAATGTAAATACTATGTAGCTAATCCCTGGAATACAGCTGGAGTTAGGGGCGCTGGCCCTCATCGATGGTTCTGCAACCAAGGATTCAACCAACCACAGATCATGCAGTATTACAGTGAAAAAAAGTCCACGTGTAAGTGAACCCATGTTATTCAAGGGTCCACTGTATTTTTCTGATTTTCCAAAATTGAATCTTTCATTGTTTATATTAAGAAGGTAAACTATATGTAAACAGGCCAATTTAGCTTGAATTAGAGAAGTTACCTGTTGTGAACTCCTGAGGCCTAATGGGTTGTTTACCTCATGCACATGACATTTTAAACATTTAAGGAGAAAATGGTTTTTCTTTTTAGCAGACACATTAATGAAGTGTATGCTTTTTAAAAAATATAGGAGTAATGAACTTTATATGCCTTTAAATAAAATCAAGGTGCACATTCATAGTCTTACTGTATTCAGTTAATTCCTAAATTAAGGTGAAAAGATTGAAGATTTATAAAGCCCATGTTCTGGTGTGATCAGAAGCAGCTGAACTGTAGTGTCACAGGGAATATTAACTATCACATCAATAATGTACAGGAAGATCGGTTTAATGTTTTTCTGCAAGACTTAACCTAGCAGTACCATTTAATTTGGACATGTCTTCTAAACTCAGGTTCTTTAAGTGACAAGTTTGGCTCAGGATGTCCGTCCATGTCAGGACGTACTGTTTATAAAGCTGACTTAGCAGCTGCTACTTTGTAAGGGCAGCTGCTGCCCTGAAGATGCTTTCAGATTACCTCTTCCCAGAGACCTGCAGTCATGATTTATGTTGTTGCCCCAATCTTTGCAACTCTAAATATGCTGCTTGCTCCAGGTTAATTTTTCCAAGCTGTCAATTCTTCCAAGTTTATTCTTCATGAAGAAAAACTTTTATAACCTTTTCATTTCTGTTATTCAAGCATGAATCCTCCTTTCCCTGACCATATCTTACTTCTGATTTGTACAGCTCATGGATTCCTTGCTACTCTGTGACCTCACCCAGGATTTCCTCGTCTGTTTTGCTCTTCTGACAAGTGATAATCTGCTTACATGTACATGCTGTCTGTTGCCCTCAGTCCCCAGGTACCTGCCTTCCAGATCGTTCCTTCAGTGTCCCGGCTTTCTAGTCCTCAGATGTTTGAGCCTTCCAAGCCATCTTTCCCCCATACTTTGTACATGGTTACCTTTTGACTGATTTTATAACTGGCTGTTACAATGCTAATATCCAAACACTTGGACTCAGGAGGGTATTTCTCTTTAACTCAAAAAGGGGGACTTTCTGGGGGTTCACTTCAGTCCCTCAGCTTCCACTACAGGGAGCACAGATTTGAACTCTGGTCAGAGAACTAAGATCACACATACTACACAGCCAGAAAAGATCATTTGGGGTCATAATTGGATTTGGGAAGGAGTCGACAGTGTTATTCTCCGAGGCCTTACTGCCATACTTGTTTTTTCTTAAGGGTTGTCCCCCTGTTCAACTTATTAACAATTTTATCCGTAATATGTTACAGGTACTTTCTGCTTCCAACCACTTCCCTTTGTAAGTGAGCTCCCTCCATAAACAAATTATAATCTGCCTCCAATCTAGTAGCTCCCAGTGTGGTCTACAAGGTCCCCCACCTGTGTGTGTGTAACTGGTACAGAGAAACTGGTTTCACCTTTTTTTTCTTTGAACCTGTTTAACAGGATGGTCATAGGAAAGCTGTTAAAGAGCTGCTATTAAAATACCTAAATGGTAACCTTGCTCCAGTCTGAGTCCACTAGTGGTCAGAGGTGCTGAAAGAGGACTGAAAAGTTTGTTTCCCTCTCAGCTCTGTTCCCACACAACTTTTGTGCAGTTCTCCCCAGCTGCAGAGCATAAAGAACAGCTCGAAGTAGCAGATAAGTATCTTGTTTGGATCCCTATATTCCCAACCACTTTACATGTTCAACATTCAGATGCCTGTCTCCTTCAGGAAGCCAAACATCCCATACTGTCTACTACCCTCACCATCCCCATCAGCTCTCACTTACAGTGTGCGTTTCATACTTAGGGTAATGTTTCAGTCTGTAGAGTCGGTTCCATGAAATTGTAAGCTCCTTAAGGGTAGAGTCAACAAGTAAAGCTCTGTAAATCCCATGAAAGTGCCATGAGTTCTGTGGGCACTCAAGAAAGGTTTGCGATTACAATGCAGCCTCTCACATGAACTGATTGTAGTGACTTTCTAAAACTCTTCAATTTGGAATTGTCCAATTTGCCTTATTGCATCTAAAATTTAGGATGTTTTCTATAGGAAGAGATACTTCATCCCTTGTCAGATGAATGCTCATTTCTTTACTTTCTTTTCACCACTTTTGATATTTACCAATGTCAGATCTGGCTATCTGACACAGGATATTGCTATGCATCCTCATGTGTCTCAAATACTAGCTCTGCATACTATGAAGCGGGGGGTGACCTAGTATCTAATACTATTAATGCAAATAATTTTTGACATGTCATTTATTGAACTATCTTTGCATCATAATAGTGTTTTTACAAAGAAAGTAGCCAAACCATAAAGGTAAGTGATTACTGTCTTTATTAGTCTATAGTATGAAATCAGAATGCTTTTTGGTTATTGATGTTGCAGTGTTCTTTACATAATAAGCTTTCTTATACCCGACTAGCAATTACACAAATTTTTGGATGCTTAAAATAATTAAGAACAAGCACAAGGAATTCTCTCAGGTTGATGTAGTCCTGATCTAAACAGTTGGATAATCACCATGGTATTTTTTCTTTTCTTTTTTTTTTTTTTTGCTGACAAGTCCCAGAGGCCTTAGGAACAAATACAGTGGCCCCTTTGACAGAGTCTTTGGCTTCAAATCTTTGCTCTGCCACTTATCTCCTGTGGGACCTTGTAAAATTGTTTTATGTGTTTCCTAGTTGTTCATCTGAAAAAATGGAAAATGTAATAATACCTACCCCAGTGGGTTACTTTGTGGCTTAAATGAGTTAACTCATGTAAAACACTCAGAATAATCTTATATGAATAATAAACATAGCAGCAGGAGAAATTCCCTTTAGCTTCTGCTGAAGATAAAAGCAGACGCCTAATTTTTTACATTTGACAAATACCTGAGAACCCACTTTGGACTAGGCATTAAATCAGGAGTTAGGGATACGAAGTCAATTAAAATGGGTACTTGTTCTCAATTTAGTTTACTGAGGAAGAGGGAGTCATAAATGAGAAACCAAAACTAAGATGTAAGAGATGTACATATTACCTTTGGTAAACCCCACAGTTTGGTGACTAATCAGCTTTTGATGGAGCATCCAAAAAAACTTCCTGTCTCTTAAATTCATTATCTCCAACTTAAGACTTTTTTTGGCTATTCAGGTGTGTTTTTTTTACCCCCCCAACCCCGCCCCCCCACACACACACACCATTTTTCTCTCATTCTTAGTAGGTTATCTTTCCTATTTTAGGGGTGGGAAGGTGGCAAGAGAAACTGTATGAAAGAAACTTCCTCAGCCCACTTCTAGATTAGAAATTTAACAGATTACTCACCCACTCCATCCTCCATTAGAGGAGGTAAGTATCTTTCCTCATAACTAAGGCGGTCCTGTCGTCTTCAGTCCTATCTCCTGCTGCTACTCAGGAGTCTCACACTGAATCACCGGCCTTCTCTCCTTTGTATTCAACTATTGCCCTTCAGAGTGAGCCTTCCCATTAATATTTGAACATGCAACAAATATTTCCCAACCTAAAAATGAGAGTGCAGCTCAAGCCTCATTCTCAGCCCATTACAGTCTCCTTTACCCTCGTCACACCATAAAACCCTTGACGTGATGCCTACATGTCACTAAATCGGCAATTTTTGTCTTTGACTCAGGAAAATTAAGACTCAGCCTCTCCCTCCCATCAATCACAGCCCTATTCCTCGACCACTGCTGCCTGCTCCCCTCTGTCTCTCCCCTGCCCCTCAAACTCCTGCCCAGCGTTTGTCTACTTTCATTTGTTTCCTTGTCATTAAGTGTTTATTAAGAGGTTTAACTCACACCAATCTCCTTTTATCTGTGCAAGGATACAATAGTCACACCACTTAGATGCCTGAAAAAGCAACCACAACTCAAACTTGCCCAACACTAAGCCTTGTGCTCTTTCTCTCTTATCCCCAACTGTGTCCTCTTGGATTGTTCCCCATCTCAGTGAGTGTCAGCTCCCCTGAGTTCTAAATGACTCTTGGCGTCCTTTCACTTATCTCCATTTCTACCTCAGTCCAACCATCATCTCTTCTTGAACCATTGTAAGTATATTAAAATGATCTGCCTTGACCACTCTGGCTCCCTTTCAGTCTGATCTCTGCATTTTAAAGCCAAAATGTGGGTTCAGTCCCTGGGTGGAGAAGATTCCCTGGAAGAGGGGATGGCAACCCACTCCAGTATTCTTGCTTGCAGAATCCCATGGACAGAGGAGCCTGGTGGGTTACATTCCATGGGGTCGCAGTCAGACACAACTGAAGTGACTTAGCACATATGCACATAATCTTTCTAAAAATCAAATCTGTGTGTGCCAGTGTTGTTACTTTGAACACTTCATATCTTCTCATTGCTTTTAGAATAAAAACCAACATTCTTTTTTCTCTTGGAGATCATGCACAAAAGAGAGTAGGATAAATCCTTAAGTGCACATCATCCAATTTCAGTCATCACCAACACAGTCAATCTTTTTTTTTTTTTTTGCTGCACCTTGAGGCTTGTGAGATCTTAGTTCCTCAACCAGGAATCAAACCCATGGCCCCTGCAATGGAAATGCAGAGTCTGAACCACTGGACTGCCAGAGAAGTCTGATACATGATCAATCTTGTTTCCTCTCTGATGCACCCACATTTCCTATCTCCTTAGTATTATTTTGAAGCAAATCCTAGGCATTTCATTATGTATCTCCAAAAACTTAAGAACTTTAAATTCAAATCTCTTAAAAAATTAGCATTTAATAGCAAGTATCTAATCCATGTTCAAATGTCATTGTATTAATCAAAATCACTAACATGGCCATAGCCTTTCATTTTTTGGCCCCTGCCTGCTTCTCTAGCTATGTTTTCACTCACGCCACTCCTCTGTGCTTTGACTGCACTGGCTTTTTATCTCCTCCTCTCATGAGGCCTTTGATTTCTTTTGCTTTGCTAGAATATCCCCTTCCCGTTTCTTTGTTATTCCTCAGCTTGAGCATCACATTCTAAGGGACACCTGCACTTACTGCCCAACTTAAAATTTCTTTATTAAAAGTTCACATACAACTCCATTCCTTTTCTTAAAGTTCACAAGACTAACATAGGAACCATATTGCACATCGCTAGAACCCTGGGGAACCAGACTGTTGGGAGGACACAAACAAAACCCTGTGTGCACCAGGACCCAGGAGAAAGGAGCAGTGACCACACAAGAGACTGAGCCAGACTTGCTTGTGAGTGTTCAGAAGTCTCCAGTGGAGGTGTGGGTTGACAGTGGGCTGCCCTGGGGTCAGGGGCACTGAATACAACAGTGTTGGCGTAAGTCCTTTTGAAGGAGGTCTCCGTTGTGGCCATTACCCCTACTGTAGTTTGGCCTCAGGCCAAACAACAGGGAAGCAACATGGCCCCACCCCAATCCAACAGAAAATTGGATTAAAGATTTACTGAGAATTGCCCCCCACATCAGAACAAGACCCAGATTCCCCCACAGCCAATGCCTCCCATCAGGAAGCTCCCACAAGCCTCTTAGCCTTATCCGCCAGAGGGCAGACAGAATGAAAACCACAATCACAGAAGACTAACCAAACTGATCACATGGAACACAGCCTTGTCTAACAATGAAACCATGAGCCTTGCCGTGTAGGGCCACCCAAGATGGATGGGTCATGGTGGAGAGTTCTGATAAAACGTGGTCCACTGGAGAAGGGAATGGCAAACCACTTCAGTATTCTTACCTTGAGAACCCCATGAACAGTATGAAAAGGCAAAAAGATATGACACTGAAAGATGAACTCCCCAGGTCGGTAGGTGCCCAATATGCTACTGGAAAAGAGTAAAGAAATAACTCCAGAAAGAATGAAGAGACGGAGCCAAAGCAAAAACAATGCCCAGTTGTGGATGTGACTGGTGATGGAAGTAAAGTCCGATGCTGTAAAGAACGATATTGTATAGAAACCTGGAATGTTAAGTTCATGAATCAAGGTAAATTGGAAGTGGTCAAAGAGGAGATGGCAAGAGTGAACATCAACATTTTAGGTATAAGTGAACTAAAATGGACTGGAATCAGTGAATTTAATTCAGATGATCATTATAACCACTAGTGTGGGCAAGAATCCCATAGAAAAAATGGAGCAGCCCTCATAGTCAACAAGAGTCCAAAATGCAGTACTTGGGTGCAATGTCAAAAATGACAGAATGATCTCTGTTCATTTCCAATGCAAACCATTCAATATCACAGTAATCCAAGTCTATGCCCTAACCACTAATGCCAAAGAAGGTGAAGTTTAATGCTTCTATGAAGACCCACAAGACCTTCTAGAACCAATACCAAAAAATATGTATCCTTTTCCTCATAAGTGACTGGATACAAAAGTAGGAAGTCAAGAAATACCTGGAGTAATAGGCAAGTTTGGCTTGGAGTACAAAATCAGGCAGGGCAAAGGCTAATAGAGTTTTGCCAAGAGAACGCACTGGTCATAGCAGAGACCCATTTCCAAAAACACAAGAGATGACTCCACACGTGGACATCACCAGATGGTCAATACCGAAATCAGATGCCTATATTCTTTGCAGCCAAAGATGGAGAAGCTCTATACAGTCAGCCAAAACAAGACTGGGATCTGACTGTGGCTCAGATCATGAACTCCTTATTGCAAAATTCAGACTTAAATTGAAGAAAGTAGGGAAAACCACTGGACCAATCAGCTATGACATAAATAAAATCCCTAATGATTACACAGTGGAGATGACAAACAGATTCAAGGGATTAGATCTGATAGAAAGAGTGCCTGAAGAACTATTGATGGAGGTTCGTAACTGTACAGGAGGCAGTGATCAAAACCATCTCCAAGAAAAGAAATGCAAAAAAGGCAAAATGGTGGCCTGAGGAGGTCTTAAAAATAGCTGAGAAAAGAAGAGGAGCAAGAGGCAAAGGAGAAAAAGAAAGATATACCCATCTGAACACAGAGATTCAAAGAATGACAAGGAGAGAGAAGAAAGCCTTCCTAAATGATCAATGCAAAGAAATAGAGGACAACAATAGAATGGGAAAGACTAGAGATTTCTAGAAAATGAGAGATACTAAGGGAACATTTCATGCAAAGATGGGCACGATAAAGGACAGAAATGGTATGGACCTAACAGAAGCTGAAGATATTAAGAAGAGGTGGCAAGAATACACAGAAGAACTGTACAAAAAAGATCTTCAAAATCCATGTAATCACGATGGTATGATCACTCACCTAGAGCCAGACATCCTGGAATTGAAGTCAAGTGGGCCTTAGGAAGCATCACTATGAACAAAGCTAGTGGAAGTGATGGAATTCCAGCTGAGCTATTTAACATCATAAAAGATGATGCTGTGAAAGTGTTGCATTCAATATGCCAGCAAATTTGGAAAACTCAGGAGTGGCCACAGGACTGGAAAATGTCAGTTTTCATTCCAATCCCAAAGAAAGGCAATACCAAAGAATGTTCAAAGTACACCACAATTGCACTCATCTCACACACTAGTAAAGTAATGCTTGAAATTCTCCAAGCTAGGCTCCAACTATATGTGAACCAAGAACTTCCAGATGTTCAAGTTGGATTTAGAAAAGGCAGAAAAACCAGAGATCAAATTGCCAACATCCGTTGGATCATAAAAAAGCAAGAGAATTCGAAAAAAGTATCTACTACTTCTTCAATGACTATGCCAAAGCCTTTGACTGGATCACAACAAACTGGAAAATTCTTAAAGAGATGGGAATACAAGACCACCTGGCCTGCCTCCTGAGAAATCTGTTTGCAAGTCAAGAAGCAACAGTTAGAACTGGACATGGAACAACAGACTGGTTCCAAATTGGGAAAGGAATACATCAGGTTGTATATTGTCACCTTGCTTATTTAACTTATATGCAGAGTACATCATGAGAAACTCTGGGCTGGATGAAGCACAAGCTGGAATCAGGATTGCTGGGAGAAATATCAATAACCTCAGATATGCAGATGACACCACCCTTATGGCAGAAAGCAAAGAGGAACTAAAGAGCCTCTTGATGAAAGTGAAAGAGGAAAGTGAAATAGCTAGCTTAAAAGTGAGCATTCAAAAAACAAAGATCATGGCATCTGGTTCCATCACTCCATGGCAAATAGATGAGGAAAACAATGGAAACACTGACAGACTTTATTTTCTTGGGCTCCAAAATCACTTCAGATGGTGACTACAGCCATGAAATTAAAAGATTCTTGCTCCTTGGAAGAAAAGCTCTGACTAACCTAGACAGCATATTAAAAAGCAGAGACATTACTTTGCCGACCAAGGTCCGACTTGTCAAAGCTATGGTTTTTCCAGTAGTCATATATGGATGTGAGAGTTGGACTATTAAGAAAGTTGAGTGCTCAAGAATTGATGCTTTTGAACTGTGGTATTGGAGACCACTCTTGAGAGTTGCTTGGACCGCAAGGAGATCCAAGCAGTCAATCCTAAAGGAAATCAGCCCTGAATATTCATTCATTGGAAGCACTGATGCTGAAGCTGAAACTCCAATACTTTGGCCGCCTGATGCAAAGAACTGACTTCTTAGAAAAGACCCTGATGCTGGGAAAGATTGAAGGCAGGAGGAGAGATGGTTGGATGGCATCACCGACTAGATGGACATGAGTTTGAGCAAGTTCCGGGAATTGGTGATGAACAGGAAAGCTTGGCGTGCTGCAGTCCAAGGTGTCGCAAAGAGTCAGACATGACTGAGTGGCTGAAATGAACTGAACTAGAACGTAGAGCATAAATATTCTTTAGATGGATGAATAAGTGGATTTATGGGAGCAAAGAGTTTGGGTACTTAATCCAGATTGGGGAAGAGGTGTCACTAGGGAAGACTTCTTGAAGGAAGTAGGACCTCCCCACTGACTCAAGAGTTAGCCAGATGAGGTGGGATCAAGTGCCTTCCTCTGACAGGGAAGGGAGAGGAAGAACTGAATCGCTTTTAGTCTAAAAGTTTACATCAGGATCGGTGGGAAGGGACCAGAAGAAGAAACAACAGAAAATATGGTTTATTTAGGAGCACAGACAGGGATTTTAAGCGGGAGAGTGACATTGTCAAATTTGAACGTACAAATCACTTTATCAGCTTTGTTGAACATGGGTTTCAAGAAGGAAAGAATAGAGACATGATGACCAATTAGGAAGCTCTTAAGAGTTACTGGGAAAGAAAAAAGGAATTATTGAAGAGAGGTGTGCATAGCAGAAATTGAGAAGAGGGAATAGCCTTAAAAATGTAAGGTACTGTTGCTTCGTCACTAAGTTGTGTCTGACTCTTTGCGACCCGGTGGACTGTAGCCTGGCAGGCGCCCCTCTCTATGGAATTCTCCAGGCAAGAATACTGAAGTAGGTTGCCGTTTACTACTCCAGGGGATCTTCCTGACCCAGGAATCCAACCCGTGTCTCCTGCTTGGCAGGCAGATTCTTTACCACTGAGTCACTTGGGAAGCCAGTTTCAGGTATGTCCATTATCAATTGTCTTTCAGTTCCAAGTCCATCTTGCTTTGCCTGACTTTATGCATTGGAGCTGGACCATGTAAATGTTTTCCCATTACCAGCGAGCACAGAGTCAGGCTTTGTCAACAGAGAACCCTGGAGTAACAGCACAAGACTACTGTAGTGGGGAGACACTTCATGATGCTTGTTGTCCATTTTTATTATTCACCACTAGAGCTGAGACCCTGAGTGGCTTGGATCCTGCTGTGCCTTCAGGCCACGCACTCTCAGCATGGCAGCTGCCTCAGAGCAGCTCCAACAGGCTGCTTCCACAGCAATGTAGGAGTGTGCATGCCATACAGGAGATAGGATGAAAATTTGTGTATAGTTGGAATGTTATCCGGGCTTCCCTGATACCTCAGTTGGTAAAGAATCCATCCCCACTTGCAATACAGGAGACCTCGGTTTGATTCCTGGGTTGGGAAGATCCCCTGGAGAAGGGATATGCTACCCACTCCAGTATTCTTGGGCTTCCCTTGTGGCTCAACTGGTAAATAATCTGCCTGCGATGTTTGATTGATTATGCCAAAATTATTGATTATGCCAAACTTTTAACTGTGTAGATTACAACAAACTGTGGAAAATTCTTCAATAGATGGGAATACCAGACCACCTTACCTGCCTCCTGAGAAATCTGTTTGCAAGTCAAGAAGCAACAGTTAGAACTGGACATGGAACAACAGACTGGTTCCAAATTGGGAAAGGAATACATCAGGTTGTATATTGTCACCTTGCTTATTTAACTTATATGCAGAGTACATCATGAGAAACTCTGGGCTGGATGAAGCACAAGCTGGAATCAAGATTGCAGGGAGAAATATCAGTAACCTCCAATATGCAGATTATACCACCTTTATGGCAGAAAGCAAAGAGGAACTAAAGAGCCTCTTGATGAAAGTGAAAAAGTAGAGTGAAAAAAGCTGCCTTAAAACTCAACATTCAAGAAACTAAGATCATGGCATCTAGTTCCATCACTCCATGGCACATAGATGGGGAAACAATGAAAACAGTGACAGGCTTTATTTTCTTGGGCTCCAAAATCACTTCAGATGGTGACTGCAGCCATGAAATTAAAAGACGCTTGCTCCTTGAAAGAAAAACTCTGAAAAAAAGAAAAACTCTGACCAAACTAGACAACATATTAAAAAGCAGAGACATCATTTTGTCAACAAAGGTCTGTCTAGTCAAAGCTATGGTTTTTCCAGTAGTCATGTATGAATGTGAGAGTTGGACTATAAAGAAAGCTGAGTGCTGAAGAATTGATGCTTTTAAACTGTGGTGTTGGAGGAGACTCTTGAGAGTCGCTTGGACTGCAAGGAGATCAAACCTGTCAATCCTAAAGGAAATCAGCCCTGAATATTCATTGGAAGGACTGATGCTGAAGCTGAAACCCCAATACTTTGGCCACTGATGCGAAGAACCGACTCACTAGAAAAGACCCTGATGCTGGGAAAGACTGAAGGCAGGAGGGAAAGGGGTCAACAGAGGATGAAATGGTTGAATGGCATCATTGACTTGAGGGACATGAGTCTGAGCAAGCTCTGGGAGTTGGTGATGGACTGAGAAGCCTGGCGTGCTGCAGTCCATGGGATCACAAAGAGTTGGACACGACTGAGTGACTGAACTGAACTGGAATGTTATCCAAAGAATAACTTTATAAGAAATGTGCCAGATTAAGATAAAACATTAAATGCCACTGCAGGAAATAGATGTAATCTCAAATTATATAAAATCTCAAAAGTCAATAATAAGAAAACCCAATTTAAAATGAGAAAAAATTTGCACAGACATTTCAGGAAAAGTGACATGTGGATAACAAACACATGAAAAGATGTTCAGCATCATTAATCACGAGAGAAATGTGAATAAAGACTGCAAGATACCACTAAACTCCTTTATTAGAATGGTTAAAATTTAAAAACAAAACCAAGGCCAAATAACTGACAATACCAATCATTGACAAGGATGCAAAGCAACTTGCACTCACTTACATTCCTGGAGAGAACCCAAGATGACCCAGTCACTTCAGAAAACCATGTGGCAGTTTGTTATAAAGTTAAACACACACTTAACCCTGCAACCAGCAGTCTACTCTTAGAATGCCCTCAAGTGAAATGAGAACTTCATTCACAGGGAAACCTGCAAGTGAATGTTTATAGCTGCATTATTCATAATCACCCGATACTGCAAACCACCCCCAATTCCTTCAACTGGAGAATGGGTAAACAAGTACATCCATATAATGAATTATTAGTCATCATAAAACTGATAAAACAACATGAACGAATTTCAAATGCACTATACTAAGTGAAAGCCACCTGATTTTCACTCCAATTACATGACAATCTGGACAAGGCAAACTGTAAGGACAAAATATTGATCAGTGGTCTCCTGGGACTAGGTGGGAGAGAAAGGGGCACAGAAGAAATTTTTAGACTGATGAGAAAGTGCTATATCTTGATTGTAGTGGCGGTTACACAAGTATATTCATTTGTCAAAATTCATAGAACCGTCCGCTAAAAAGGATGAAATTCACTATAAAATATACTTAAAGTTTTTTTTTTTAAATGCTACTGCTTGCTGAACACAAGCAGAGATTTGAATTAAAAGTCAAAAATTTCTTAAGTTACCAATATGTCAGTTCTCCTGAGTTGATCTTTATTTTTTTTCCATTTATTTTTATTAGTTGGAGGCTAATTACTTTACAATAGTGTAGTGGTTTTTGTCATACATTGACATGAATCAGCCATGAATTTACATGTATTCCCCATCCCAATCCCCCCTCCCACCTCCCTCTCCACCCAGTCCCTCTGGGTCTTCCCAGTGCACCAGCCCTGAGCACTTGTCTCATGCATCCCACCTGGGCTGGTGATCTGTTTCACCCTTGATAATATACATGTTTCAATGCTGTTCTCTCTGAACATCCCACCCTCGCCTTCTCCCACAGAGTCCAAAAGTCTGTTCTTTACATCTGTGTCTCTTTTTCTGTTTTGCATATAGGGTTATCATTACCATCTTTCTAAATTCCATATATATGTGTTAGCATGCTGTAATGTTCTTTATCTCTCTGGCTTACTTCACTCTGTATAATGGGCTCCAGTTTCATCCATCTCATTAGAACTGATTCAAATGAATTCTTTTTAATGGCTGAGTAATATTCCATGGTGTATATGTACCACAGCTTCCTTATCCATTCGTCTGCTGAGTTGATCTTTTAAAAGAAAAAAATATGAACAGAAATATGAAAATTCTGAAAAGGAACACTTACTAGCTCTGCTATGTTGTAAAATATATATAAAAAGTTAATTAAAACAGTATAGAACTTGCTTAATAATAATTTACAAGAGGCAAATTTTATGAAAGTCCAGAAATAGATCTAAACACATTTAGAAACATAGTGCTATATATTGAAAGCAGTGTCTCAAATAAATGGGAAATGATGAATTATTCAATAAATAGTAATAGAAAACTGAGCAGCCATCAGGAAAGAAAACTGGTTTATATATCACCCTGCATATCAGGAAAAACCCAAATGAATAAAACTAAAAAAAAAAAACCAAAACGCTGATACTACGGAAGTGCTGGTGGAAAGCCACGAAAGGGTTATTTTATAAATGTAAAGGAAGAGTTTTTATTGTTGTTGTTCATTCATGCATTCATTCATTCACTCACCCAAATATTTATGTCTCAAGGGGGGATTTTTTTCAAGTATAATACAAAAACTCAGAAACACCATAAACAAGAAATTGATTACTTGCATAATAAGTAAAGAAATCTCTGCAGGAAAATCTTCATAAGAAAGAAAACTTCGAAAGAAAAACACCTGAGAAAAGTATTCATAATCATCCTAGAGGAAGAACCAATGTTTCTAACATGAAAAGATCCTACAAATCAGTTTTTAAAGGTTCCGTGGAAAATAGATAAAATATATGAACAGTTTAGAAACTATAAATGGCTCTATTTTGACTTAAATTGAGTCCTCCTAAAAGTCATAGGTTGACGACTAACACTTGGTACCTCAGAATATGACCTTATTTAGAGAGAGGTTCTATAAAAATATAGTCAAGTTAAAATGAGGTGATTTCTAGGTGGTATTAGTGGTAAAAAATCTGCCTGCAGTGCAGGAGACTGGGATTTGATCCCTGGGTTGGGAAGATCCCCTGGAGGAGGGCATGGCAACCCAGCCCAGTATCCTTGCCTGAAGAAGCCCATGGACAGAGCAGCCTGGCCGGCTACAGTCCATGGGGTCGCACAGAGTCAGACACGACTGGAGTGACTAAGAAGCAGCAACAACATTCATATAACGGAATATTTTACACTTACTAACAAATTTAAGGAAGCCTCTTTGTGTACTGATACAGAAAAATTTCCAAAATATTGAAAAAGCAAAATATATAACTGTGTACTGTATTTTTTGTATGTGTATATCTCTATATAAACATATTTGCTTGAATATGTTTAAAATATCTCTGGAAGGATTTTTGTTGTTTTTGTTCAGTTGTTCAGTCCTGTCTGACTTTTTGTGACCCCATGGACTGCAGCACACCAGGCTTCCCTGTCCTTCACCATCTCCCAGAGCTTGCTCAAACTGGAAGGATATGCACAAGAAAATATCAACACTGGATTCTCTTTGGAGAGGAACTGGGATCCTGAAGGACATGGTTGGAGAGACACCTTTTAAAGCATGACGCTTTTAAAAAGTTCTTTTTGAATTTTGTAGCATGTGTGTACCAAATGGCTTGTTGGTTGGCTCAGCAGTAAAAAATCCACGTGCAATGCAGGAGTTGCAGAAAAAAAACCAGTTCGATCCCTGGATTGGGTAGATCTCCTGGAAGAGGGCATAGTAACCCACTCCAGTAGTCCTGCTTGGAGAATCCCATGGACAGAGGCGCCTTGCGGGCTACAGACCATGGGGTCACAAAGAGCCAGAGACTGCTGAAGCGAGTGAACGCGCAACACTGACTCGCCATGTGTGTGCTATAAATGAACATTAATATGTAACTTCTACATAAATACACTTTCTCTTTTTTTTCCACCACAAGGTGGCAGTGTGGAAAAGGCTTTGTGGAAGCCTTTTGAAATTGGTCTCGTGACAAATTTTTATTTGGCTTGTCAATTTTAAGGATCTAACTCAAGGGTTGAAAATATATAAAATGTATTCTCATACAAGACAATTATTTTTGGAGTCATGTAAGTATTTTTCCTTGAGTTTCCTAGTTTTGTAATCATAGTCAATTTTGTTCTCTTTTTGCTTTAATCAAAGCACTGTAGGTCCTTGGTAAAATAAACAGTGGATAGGACAAAAGGGTTTTTATGAAACATCAGTCTTCCTCTCCACTCCATTTTCTTTTTTTTTTTTTCTCTTTAAAGTAGTATTTATTTTTCTTTTCAATTGGAAGTCTAAGGACTTAATATCCATTCCATTTTCATTCCCCAGGGACAGATACTTTTATTATAATTGGGGTCATACACAAAACTTTGCATAGTATGCGTATATCTCTGGTTTTTATTTTACCAGTGTTAGATAGTATGTGCTTCCTATATATGAAAGACAAACTTTACTCCCTCAAATTAACTTCTCTTCTTTTCTTACCAGTTTTTGAGAAATTATTTTTTAATTCTCCTGTTGGTTACCTTTATACTTCAAATTGTTTGTTTAAGTCTCCAGTTCTTGTCAACTTTCAACATCGTCTCTTAACCTCCTGACATATTAGATAAGGGTGTTACCATCTCAGCTCTTATCTCCACTCCTCTCGTCCACCTCCCAGCTTTTGTTAGCTTTACTTTAAAAAAAAAAAAGAAAAACCTTGGTTGAAATATAATTTACAATTTAAGGTTGATCCATTTAAAGTGTACAACTCAAATTTTTTTTTGTATATTTACAGTTATGCAAAATCTCAGTTTAGAACATTTTCATGACCCCTCCAAAGAAACCTCATTTCCATTAGCTCTCCCTCCCCATTTCTGCACAACCTTATTCATCACTGACCTGCATTCTATCTTCATAGATTGGCGTGTTCTGGACACATCATGGAATTGAAATCATGCAATATGTGGTCTTTTGTGACTAGTTTCTTTCACTTCACAAAATGTTTTTGAAGCATGTACCTTATTCCTTTTTATTGCTGAATACCTCACTGTGTGGATATACCACATTTTGTCTTTCCATCTTGGTTGATATGCATTTTTGTCATTTGCATTTTTGTTTTGCTATTATGAATAATGTTGCTATAAACTATTAGATTTATTTTTCACTTTATTCTCTAACCATATTCTGTAAATCTGCCTTTAACCATGTGTTATAATCATCTTGTCTGTCTTGCCTATAGTTTGATTCTAAACATTCAAACATAATGAATATGATTATATTATTGTGTATATGTTGCTCACTACAAGAGCCAAATAGTGCACTAGGATTATATTAACTTCACTACAAAACTGACATCACAAAGTTCTTTATCTCCCTGAAGCATCTCTTCCAGAGCCTTCCACTGTCTGCCCCAATGTAGACTTACTGCAAGAGGTAATCTGGGGATTGATAATTCCTGGCAGGCTCCCATGTTTTTCTCTTTTTTGTTTATTTCTTTTGTTTTAAGGTCATTCATCCTCAGGTAACTTCCTCAGAAGTAGTTGATGGAGATAAATTTTTGACATATTTGAATGTCTGAAGATATCTTTACATTACTTTCACATTAATTTGACATATAATTCTATAATGAAGTATAGAATCCTTCATTCAAATCTAGAATTCTCAGAGCTTTGAAGAAATCACTCATCTTCTGGCACCTAATATTACTGATGTAGTTCTTGTAACAGTTCGATTCTCATTCCCTTTTTGGTAATCTGTTTATCCTCCTTCCCATCTGAATCTTTTTATGATCTCTTTATACATGGTGTTTAACTTAATGATGATGGTGTCAAGCATGAATTTTGCTTCACTTATCATGTTAGGCAGACTCATGTCTTTCTTCAGATCTTGGGAGTGTTTTGTCCTTTTTTTAAAAAAAAATAAATTCTTCTCCATTTTCTTACTTCTCTTTTTTTTTTTTCTTTTGGTGGAGGATATAAATGTTGACCCTTAGAGGCTACTTTTCATCCCATCCCTTGTCTGTTTTTTCTTGACATTCTGGGAGAGTTTTTTTTTTTTTTACTTTGCTATTTGGTTAATTGTAAATTACCCCTCAAGGAAACACTGTTGTTGTTTAGTCACTAAGTCGTGTCCAGTTCTTTTCTGACGCCATGGACTGTGTAGCTCACCAGGCTCCTCTGTCCATGGGATTCTCCAGGCAAGAATACTGGAGTAGGTTGCCTTTTCCTTCTCCAGGAGATCTTCCTGACCCAGGGATTGAACCTGAATTTCCTGCACTGGCAGGCAGATTCTTTAACACTGAGCCACCAAAGAAGTATATTTCATTACCTAATTCCCTAATTTTCTTTTTTCACTTTGGCAATTTTTGTTTCTCATTTTCAGCAGCTTCATTTATAGTTCTGAATGTTCCTTCTTCGTTGCATTTTATTCTTGTTTTATGGATTACTGACTTCTTAAATCTCTTGATTCATTAGAAAGCCATTTACCCTTCTATTCCCCAAATTATATTTGTTTTTTTCTGTGATCAGGTGCTTTGTTTACCTGGATCCTTATCTTTCTTGCCATTGGTACTTAAACACAGCGATCTTTGGTGTTCTGTTCATCTTTAAGACTGAAGGATCAGGTTGGTTGTTCTAGGTCACTGATGTGTTTTCTCTACTATTACACTGTAGGTCTTTTTTTCCCCCAGGATATCTCTTCTTAAACTGACAAGGCTGAGAATTTTGCTTGATTTAAGGAGATCTTGTTGACTGCAGACTTGCTTTAAAGTGTGTGGCTAAGATGCTGGTCATCCACCCGAGGGCCTCAACATTTCAGACTAAGGAGGAAGAAGCCTTAGTTCTTCCCAAGTAGATCTGTATCTTTGGGTAAGTGCCCGCTTGTTTTTGTTTTCAATTTGTTGCACTCAGGATAAATGTCAATTGTTTTACTTGCATATAGGCGTAAGGAGGGCATTTAAGGGGCCAAATGTTAACCTTCAACGTACCCTTGTTTCAGAACCCCCACATCTCTCTCTCCACCATCCCGGTTCCTGGCCTAGCGTCTCCCAGATTTCTGCCCGAGCATTGACTCTCACCTCCTCCTCAGTCTCTTTAGACTTGTACTGTGGGCTTGCTCCACTCTGATTAACCTGCTCCTGCTTCTCATCTTCTTGAAATCACTTGATGCCCCTCTTCTGATGATGCACCCTTTCACTTACCCTCCTTACCTGTAAAGGTTTGTTTCTTTTTGCTCTTTTACATGGTCATTTTAATTTCAGCATTTCAACAAATTCTTATATGGGAATACATATGTTCCACTACCATATTCAACTGGAATACTCTGGTGATGATTCTTAGTTCTGCTTTTTTCTCTTTTCCCCAGATGATGTGTGTAGACATGTATGTGTATAAGTATGTATGTATGTGTTTATAGCAGCAGTTTGCAAACCTGATACATGTCATCATATAAAATTTGGAAATATTGGAAAATAAAAAATGTCTGTTACTCGCCAAACAGAAATAATTAGCTGCCATCATGATGTATTTATTTTCAGTCTTTTCAATATGTATATGATCTATTTTTAAAAACAGACTTAATATTATACCAAGTACAATTTTTTTACCAAGTACTATTTTATATCTTGCTCTTTTCACTTGCATCATAAACAATTTCTCAAGTCACTAAATGATTTTCTCTGATATGGTGTTTAATGATTACATAGTACTTCACAATACGGATAGACCATCATTCACTTACTAATTCTGTTGTTGGCCATTTTGCTTGGTTCCAGGTTTTTTTGTTTCTTAATTTGTTATCATAGAATATATCTATCACCCCTAGTCTTTCTTATGTGCTTTGATTTTTTATTTATTTATTTTTTAAAGTTCTTTCTTAATATTTATTTGTCTTTGTTGGATTTTAGTTGCAGCTCAGTTGCCTCTTGGCATGTGGGATCCTAGTTCCCCAATCAGGGATCAAACCGATGTCCCCTGCTTTGGAAGGTGGATCCTTAACTATTGGACCACCAGAGAAGCCCTTCTTTTGTGTTTTTATACTAGTCTTAATTGCAGCTCGGAACGGTACTCTGTTTGATTTATACAGTGAAGAATTTATTAAAAGGAAAGCAGATATCCCGCAAAATTACCATAAATCACAGGGAACTTATGATTTATTAACGTGTGTATGCACAAGTTGAGGTAAAGGCTTCTCTCCTCTTAGTCGTGGAGAAGAAGAGCCCATCTGCTGTCGCCTTCCTCTGCCGAGAGGTCCCCTTTACCTACTGCGTGGAGCTCACCGGATAGCATGTCTCCTAGATGTTCCCTTTTTCATTCCACTCCCCTCCTCCTTCCCCTTCCCCTATCCTTTCTAGTCAGGCCTGCCCCTGAAATTTGTCAGATCTGGGGCTAAAGTACAAATCTGAATCAATATTACTATGTCTAAATATTTAAGTGTTACAAATTATCCTAAAGCTTTTAAAAATGTGTTCTGTCTTCCTCCCTTGACCTTCCTAGTAATCTGGAAGGCTGAGTTCTAAGTTGGAATTCTTGTTCTGCGCCAGGATGTGATGGTACACGATAAACCAGCAGCAGTCCGCAGCCTCAGGCCTTGGCCCACTCTGCTTCTTTTCCACCTTCTACTCAACCCTTCGCCTGCCTGTGGCTGCCAGGAAATGAGGTCATGAAAGTGGCTCCGCGTTTGGCCAGAATCCTGGGGCCGCAGTACCCAGCGTGGTCCAGAAGAGGGGGGCTGTATTCCCCCACACTCCTTGCTTATGTGGGGTATATAACCGGAGAAGGACTGGAGGGGATCCACATGGGTCCAGAGTGAAGCTATTTGGTCCAGTTCAGATTATACTTTTTCCTGAAGCCTCCTTTGTCTCTGAGAGTTCATAGTGATCCTGCCTTTACCACTGATGCTCCCAGAACATTCAACATTGCTATCACTCATCTGAGCTTTTAATCACATGTTCAGTGTGCTGACATTCTGCTATTTCTTTAGAGTGTAGGTTCCTGGCTTCCCAACTAGAAGACCTGGGTTCATATCTTTTAAGTGTCAAATATTTCAGGCTTCATAAATACTTGATAAATTAAATGGCAATATACCCCACCAGTAGACTAAACCAATAGTAGTAACTTTGTTCTCAACTTAATGCCTTATTTGGTATTTCAAATATGACCATTTATGCTTTTGCCATAACTGCACAGTCACATCTCTTGATTATGGGAAACACACACATCCTAGAAAAGTGTCTTTTAATAGATGGAAACTAGTGTTGTAGTAAAGGTTGTTATATATCTAAAGTACAGCTCCAAAATGTAACTATTACATAGAAAAATTTTGAGTAAGCCAATACACTATAGAATTGTTGTTTTCAGTATAGGATATGCTGAGAAAAGAGTTTCATCATAGCACAAAATAATCAGTTAAGTGAAGTCGCTCAGTTGCTTCCGACTCTTTGCAACCCCATGGACTGTAGCCTGCCAGGCTCCTTCATCCATGGAATTTTCCAGGCAAGGATGCTGGAGTGGATTGCCATTTCTTTTTCCAGGGGATCTTCCTGACCCAGGGATTGAACCTGGGTCTCCCGCACTGCAGGCAGACTCTTTACCATCTACATTCTGGTTAATAGATGTCTGTCCAGGGTCCTGCAGGAAGCTCAATCAGTTAATCAGGCCACAAATATTTTTTGAATACTGTCCACTTACTACGTGCTGGGTTCGGCTCTAGGCCCTAGGAGTATTGAGTAGCAAATAAAATGACAAGGTCCCTTCTCTCATGGACCTTATATTCAAACTGATTTTAACAAAAAACTGTTTTAGAAGATTCTGGGCAGTGCATGGAACTAGCAAAGAGATTCTGTATCCGCCCTGGAGATCAGAATGGTGACTTTGGATTGTTTATGCAGTGATGACCAAGGGACAAAAAGCTGAGTTATAAAAGACTTTTGTATAAAAGTAGACAGCCACACGCTATCTCACAGAGGCTCCACGCAAGGCCATTACTCTGGAAAGTAATCAAGCTGTCTTGTGCTTCGAGACATACCCTGAGAATAGCTCCCACATTGTCTCCTTTCTTTCCTCAAATTCCACTGCAAGAAGTTGTAATGCCAGCTAGTTCAAATACCTAGAGACAATTTTCCCCCCATGATGTTCCTCTTCCTCATTTCTCTCATTCTTGCCACTTCTGTGGGAAAGCACATTTTGAATTAATGATTTAAAATGATTTAAAAGCAAACATCTAAAGAAAATGAGAATTTTCTCCCTAGACTCAAGGATCTCACATTGTTATTTCTTTTAGTATACCTTTAGTCATCTTTTTACACCTGCAGGTATTGAACACATGAAAAAATAAAAAGAATTAATATATGTTCTAGTAAATACATATATAGTATTCTTATTTATTTATTATCCTTATAGACCTGGGTCTGTAAATTCCATGAGGACAATCACCTCACAGATATGACATCAAGAATCCAGTTGAGCTTTTAAAAAAGAGTTTTGTTTAAAGTTATTTTACAATTGCTTACATTCAAACAGAATTATAAAAACTGATTAATAACCCCTTTCCAAAAAATACTGGGGAGGCGAGAACAGGGAGAAATTCAGGACAATGTTTCAGTGTTTATAAACTTTGTGTCTTTGTTACAGCCAGTGGTTTCCCTGGGACTTAATCACTGGAGGGAGAGAAGGTAAAGGAGAGCTGACAGCCTCTGAGTGACCCCAAATGGCCAACTCAGGGTTCAGGTGGCCACAGCATTCTCTTCAGACCTCTTATCCCATTTTTTTCTTTTAAACATAATGGTAACCATGATAAGAAGCAAGCCAACTCCAGACTGCTTTCTCTCAGGCTCCTCCTTCACCTCCAGCCCACACCTAGGTCAGCCACAAAGGTGTGGGGTTTTGTTTTGTTTTGTTTTTAGATTTTTTTTTTATGTGAATCATTTTTAAAGTCTTTACTGAGTTTGTTACAATATTGTTTCCGTTTTACATTTTTGGTTTTTCTGGCCTTGAGGCATGCAGGATCTTAGCTGTGTGTGTGTCTGTCTTAGTCGCTCAGTCGTGTCCAACTCTTTGCAACCCCATGGACTGTAGCCCACCAGGCTCCTCTGTCCGTGAAATTCTCCAAGCAGAAATACTGGAGTGCGTTGCCATTTTCTACTCCAGGGGATCTTTCCAACCCAGAGATCAAATCTACACCTCCTGCATTAGAAGGCGAGGTCTTAACCACTGGATGGTCAGGCAAGTCCCAGCAACACCATTTTGACTGTTCAAATAGGATGTTTGCAGGGCAACAGACAAGATGCCCCTGAAACTTTAATTCTTTAAATTCTTGAAGATGGGCTTTCACATGAACCAAAGGATTTGAAAGTGTGTAAATCTCCCTTCCCATTTGCAAATACCTTAGGGCTCGCCCTGTGTGCAAGGGTCTGGTCAGGAAAACACTCCTGTCCGCTCTGCCCGGATGGGTGTTGCTGCCATTGTGTCTCACTGGTGTTCAGTATCTTTTTCTGAGGCTGGCCCTCCCTTGTCGCAGGTGGTCCTGGTTGCCCACGAGTCACTGTACCCCACAGATTGGGTGGGACCCAGGCCTAAAGTGATCCTTTTAATCAGGACTCTCCTTGCCTCATCCAGCGGGGTGAGCCCAGGGCAGGACACCCCCACCATGGAAGCTCTGGGTCATGGCTGGTTCTGGCATTCACCTCTTGGGGACCAAAACCACTGCCCCCACTCCCTCCCAGGCTGCTCAGTTTCCTTTCTCCAGCTCTGGGAGCAGAGCGGAAGGACTACCCTAACCCCCTAGACACAGTGTTCTGGGCTCACTTTCCTGCAGACACCCACACTCGGAAGCAGGCATCTCCAGACCACTCTGGCATCTCTCGCTCTAAAGTTGGAAGAAAAGTCATTTTATCTGCAGGAACACATATGGCAGATAAGCTGCTGCTCCAGGAACTCGTTTTAACTTTCACACCTCTCCTCAGTCACTTTACTCAATTATCATTCCTCATTCTCATTCCCTAGCCCCAATAATTGTCTTGTTTCTAAAGTTTCTCAGTCCTTCAAATCTCAGTGGGGAATACTGCTGCTGCTGCTGCTAAGTCGTTTCAGTCATGTCTGACTCTGTGCAACCCCATAGACGGCAGCCCACCAGGCTCCCCCGACCCTGGGATTCTCCAGGCAAGAACACTGGAGTGGGTTGCCATTGCCTTCTCCAATGCAGGAAAGTGAAAAGTGAAAGTGAAGTCGCTCAGTCGTGTCCGACTCTTAGCGACCCCACGGACTGCAGCCCACCAGGCTCCTCCCTCCGTGGGATTTTCCAGACAAGAGTACTGGAGTGGGGTGCCATTGCCTTCTCCGATGGGGTATACTAGAAGATATTAAAAGAAGCAAATGTGAGTGGAAGTGCAATAAATATAAACCTACAAAATTCAAAGTACTATAGAAATAAAAATAATTATTAATAGATTTAGATTATATACCAGAAGGGTAGTTATGTGTATGTGGTTATTATTGTGATAATTTCTCTCAAACTAAGCAAATTCATAAATGAACAAGAATACTATTGCATAAGATTCAGTTTGCCCACAATGGATATAACTCAGTGGGTGAGCATTCAATAGCTGCCATTATTATGGTGAGCATTATTATTAGCACGGCCTTTGAACTATAAAGTTTATACCTGGCAGAAACCCCAGCAAGAACAATCACTTTGGTTTGAGACTTGGTATAAGTCCTAACCATGCCGACAGAATTTCAAGATGAAAGATCCTTAACTGTGGCTGAGTTTCTTATGTTCTTTTCCATGGGAAGATTGACATTTTCCTTTCTTCTTGAATTGGGTCATTTATTAGCATCTTTTTCATTTAGAGTCACATTGCCCAATATAAAGTGTAACATTAATATAACCCATTTTCTTCATGATGACTAAAGCTTTTTGTTTGGTGACTATGGTCTGGAAAGATCAGTAGAATCTTGAAAGCACTTACTGAAGAGCCTGCCTCAGACCTTGTGTTGCCCATGTCTCCACCTCCTTTGCTTGGGCCTTATTTCAGTCAGCTTTGAAGGAAACAGTGTACCTGTTTGTTTTGGGGACCAAATGACTTGGGTGGAAGAGGGATGAAAATGGAATGAAGTCAGGAAAGAAGGAGACATGGGGATCCTGAGACTGTCCCTCCTCTGTAGCCCTGGACCTCACTTCTTCCTGCTGAACACCAAATACTAGGAGTGGTAGGAATTCAGGTTTGCTGCCCTCTCCAAATCTGGAATTTTTTAAAAGACATTACTTATATTTAGTTACATTCTTATTTCCTCTAACGCAGGCATTTGTAGTAGTTGTTACAAATTTGAACCTTCATCATTTGCAAGGGAGAAGAATTGTTCTGGCTTTGCAGAACTGCTGGGATCCAAAGAGCCCTGGGAGTACCAGCCTCTGGAGCTGGAAGGGAATGCCAAGATCAGGGCTTTCATTTGATGATGAGAAGACTGAGGTGGTTCAGTGGGTTAGTGGCATGGCTGGGACCCAAGTTTCTCCTCCCCAATTTCAGGGCTCCATCATGAAAGCTGACTCATTCTTCAATAACTATTTGAGTTCTTATTATGTGTCAGACACAGTTCTTTTCTGAAAACAATTTTAAAAATATTAAACATTTTCATATTTTAAATATTAAATAATAATTATAACAAAATAATTATAATTTTAATAAATATAATTGTCAAGATATTAAACATATTTTAAACATGTAACCAGGTCTTAGTTGCAACATATGAGATCTAGTTCCCTGACCAGGGATTGAACCTGGACTCCTTGAACTGGGAGCACTGAGTTTCAGCCACTGGGAAGTCCCATGCACAGTTCTGGGCTTGGTCCCCTTTCTCGGTGAAGTTACATGTTGGATGGTGAAGAGTGCTGTCTTCAGGGAGCTGTAGGGTGCTGGGTACGGGGTAAGGACATCTAGAGGTAGACTTCTAGGTAATAATGACAAGTCATTTTGGTGTGAATGGAACATGAAGAGAAGGTGAGAGGAAGTGAGCTGGCTAGCGAGGGAGGCAGGGTCAGCTCTTGAAGAGCTGTGGAAGCCGGGGGGCAGCCACACAAGGATTCTGAGAACGGCGAAATGGTAAAGTCTGTGTTTAGAAAGGCCTCTCTGGCAGCAAAAGGATGAAGAAATTACTCCAGAGCTGTCTGGTGTGGCATGAATGGCTTTGAAATAAGCCCAGATTATGAACCTGTAGCCTCGGGTCAATAGGCAGGACCTGACAGCTTTTCCCAGCAGCTTCGAATGGTTGTCCCAGTGTCCTGTACAGAAGTTGTCATTTTCCGTGTTACTGTGATGAGAGACAGACTGCAAAACATTGCCATGGAGGAGTACAAAACTCTCGGTAGTGAGTGGCTTAGATAGGAAATCTGAGAGGTAAACGTTTTGATCTGGATCAAGAGGTGAGGACCTGACTCCAGACTTCGGTTGTAGAGAGTGAGGGGAAAGTAGGGGTAAGAAACCCCTAGCCTTGGGCAACTGGAAGGGTGATGGTGCCATTCACTGAGATGGAGAACTCAGGCAAGGAGCTCATTTGTGGGGAAGGACTGTGCGTGAGGGCATGCTCCTTCTCGGGTGGCTTGGTAAAGAACGTGCCTGCAATCCAGGAGACCGGGGTTTGATCCCAGGAGACCCTGGGTTGGGAAGATCCCCTGGAGAAAGGAAGGGCAGCCCACGCCAATATTCTTGCCTGGAGAAATCCCATGGACAAAGGAGCCTGGTGGGCTATAGTCCATGAGGTCTCAAAGAGTTGGATATGAATGAGTGACTAACACACACACTGATGAGGTACCTGAAAGACATCCAAGAAGAGATATCCAGTGAGCAGGAAAGTCTGTGGCTCTGGAGCAGAGAAGGGGTCTAGGCTATAGTGTAGACTTGGGGATCTTCAGCCTGTCTATGAGAAGTGAAGATACGACAGTGGATAAGACTGGGCAAGAGAAATGTATGGAGTAAGAGGAAAATGGGGTCCAAGAAAGGAGCCCAAAATATTGTTGTTGTTGTTCAGTTGCTCAGTTGTGTCAGACTCTTTTCTATCCCATGGACTGCAGCACGCCAGGCTTCCCTGTCCTTCACTATCTCCTGGAGCTTGCTCAAACTCATGTCCATTGAGTCGTTGATGCCATCAAACCATCTCATCCTCTGTCGACCCCTTCTCCTGCTGTCTTCAATCTTTCCCAGCATCAGGGTTCCAATGAGTCAGTTCTTCGTATCAGGTGGCCAAAGTATGGGAGTTTCAGCTTCAGCATCAGTCCATCCAATGAATATTCAGGACTGATTTCCTTTAAGACTGACTGGTTTGATCTTGTACTCCAAGGGACTCTCAAAAGTCTTATCCAACACCACAGTTCAAAAGCCTCAGTTCTTCAACACTCAGCCTTCTTTATAGAAAGGACTTCCAAGAGAGAAGATGTGGCCAGAGTGAAGGAAGAAGGTCAAAGCATGGGGTGTCCTGAAAGTAAAAAATAGAACCTTCTAGAAGATAGAGAATGTTAGGGGTATAAAATGCTATAAAAGCTTGCCTCTTTGGGGCTGTAAATGACCTCTAACCCCTGGTGTGCATTTGTATTCTCAATATGCATGAGACTACTGGAAAGAGAAAATGGCAAAAAAGCATTACCATATGAGGTGATGTATGTCAACTAGCCTTATGAGGAAATTGAAAAGATGAGGTCATCATTGGAATGGTTGGTCATCATTTCACAAAGTACACATATGTCACCTGTCACCTTGTACACCTTAAATTTACACATCATTTGTCAATTATGTCTCAATAAAGGGGGGAAAGGCATTTTTGCCTGGGTGTGTGGGAGAGAAGGAGAAAGATAAGGAAAAAGGAGACCCTGAGAGGGTCAGTCAGAAGCTGCAGGGGCTGGGTAATGAGAGATCTTGTGAGACTTTGGGTCTGGGGGATAAAGGACTGGAGACCTGGGTCTCACTGCTATGCCATACCAGGACCACTGTCCGGCTGGGCCCACAAGCAGAGGGCCCAGCTTGGGGGCAGCATCAGGACCAGCCCCTGCAGGCTTAAAGAGGCAGTGATCTCTATTTAAGATCTTGGAGAGAAGAGCAGGAGTACATGTGAGTTTTCTCTGGGGCCACGACAAATCACTGGGGAAACTGGGGGCAGTGCTAAAGTTTTGCTGGTGGGGTGGATGAAGGAGCGAGAACAGAATGTTTTCTCTGGGTGCACACTATAAGATTGGGGTCTACCTGAGTGTGGGAGAAAGAGCAGCATTCTTAATGAGAGCTGCAGGAGGCAAAGTTCCTCAGGGAAAGGCCAGCTTTCAAAAGTGGAAGGAGCTTTCAGAGGAAAGATAGAGTATATCTGGGAGTTTGTTTTCTTGGAAACAACTTTTAGAGGCCTCCATGGGGAGAAAAGTTCAGGAGGGAGTGGAATGGTAGAAAACTAGGTCAAGGAAAGACAGACCGGAGGAATAAGGGGAGGGTGATGAGAAATGGCTCTGACTAAAGCTAATCAGGAGTGGAAGGGTGGGAGAGACAGTTTGGAGGTGGGGTGGGAAAGTGAATTCAGACTTCACAAAAAGCCTGCCATACTTCCAGGAGGGCCTCAGCCCAGGGAAGTCTCAGTGTCTCTCCATTCTTTGAAAAAGGCATCAGACTCTGGGGAATCTGGTATCCCCACCTTCCGAGGAGAACTTATTCATGACCTGGTCTGTAGACTTGCAAGGCAGGGTGAAGGTTGGCTGCATGTCTTTTCCCTTCCCGTGTCTCCTTTGTCCACCAAAGTGACTCAGATCCTCTAAGTTAACTACCTATTGGTAGTAAAAGTGCCTGTGGTTTCTGTTAACCTTTCGACCTCTCATCTTAGAGTTTGCTTTTTGCTAGTTAATCCCATGGGCTTCCCAGGTGGCTCAATGGTAAAGAATCTGCCCGCCAATGCAGGAGCTGTGGGAAACAGGGGTTCGAACCCTGGCTCGGGAAGATCCCCGAGTAGGAAATGGCAACCCACTCCAATATTCTTGTCTGGGAAATCCCATAAACAAAGGAGCCTGGCGGGCTACAGTCCATGGGGTCACAGAGAGTCAGACAGGACTGAGTGACTGAGCATGCATATAGTTAATTCCTTGCACACCTGGTTCTCACACGCGTTTACACATGAGGACCTATGTGTCCTGTTGTGATCCCCTGCCTATCAGACACCCCCAGGCTGGGCCCACCCAGGTGCCTCTGGAGTGGCTTGGCAATTCATTGAGTCAGGCTATGGTCAAGGGGATGGCCGGGCCCCCGGTTCCACCTCGGTGGTCCCTAACAAGGAAGAGGAACGGTTTGATTAGAAGGGAACGACAAGAAAAGCAAGAAGCAAATGTAGTATAGTGGGTATGGTGTGCAGTAAGATAAGGACATATTCTCAGTAGGTGGGTGAGATTTCTCTTTTGGTGTATGGGGTGCTTCTTCACAGAATTACTTCAGAGGCAGGTGTGGGGCGGAGTTTAAATCTTGGATCTGGGTGCAGAAGTTCTTATACTTTAGCAGATGTCAGAACCCCTGGGCGGGGTTTATTAAATCCCTGGATTGCTGGCTCCCTGCCCCAGAGTTTCTGATTTGGTAGCTCTGGGGTAGAACCTAAGAGCTTGCATTTCTAACATTTTTAACATACTCTTGGATGGTGCGATGTTGCTGGTTTGGAGATCAAATTTGGGAAACCATTAGCTTACAAAAAACAGGAGATTGCCTGGACAACTGAAGAGGAAGAATTTGGGGCTGAGGAAAGGAGAGATCCAGGAGGAGAAAAGATAGAGGCAAAGGGGATGGCGAAGGCTAGGTGCTGTTCTTTGGAATTCTCCAGGCTCTGCTAAAGACCTTTCGAATATAACTTGCTTGGGGCAAAGGGATTTCTTGTGGAAACTGGAAATGAGTTTGAGCTCTGCATTTGGGGGTGAAATGAGGGTGAAATAGAGACACAACCCATAGTCAAAAGGACTTTAAACCCACATAATGTTTCAGAAATCTCAGGAGAGTGCTTGAGAATTTCCCAAGTTGATAGAAATGGAGGGTGAGAGGTGGTTTAAACAAATTGCACTTTATTTATTTATTTTTTAGTTTATTTATTTGGCTGCACTGGATTTTTGTTGCAGCACAAGGGATCTTTGATCTTTGTTGCAGTATGTGAACTCTTAGTGACAGCATGCGGTAGGCACCCTGTTCACAGGCTAGGGATTGAACCCAGGCTCCCTGCATCGGGAGTACAGAGGCTTAGCCACTGGACCACCAGGAAGTCCAGAGGAATTGCACTTTGAAACTCAAGGGATGGATAAACAAACAAATAAATAAAATTCAAAGGTTGGGGGCCTGGATTTTCACACTCCGGCTGACATCTACACTGCATGTCTTCTGAGAAATAGTACTCTCTGGGGAGAAAGAAAGGTTCTGAGAGAGAGAACGTTACACATTATCTTTTCTTGGGGAGAATGTGATAAAGCCAATGTTCACAATCCATCAAATGTTAGCAAATACACAGAATGCCTGGAAAATACAGAAGTTGCTCCACGTAATAAGAAAGGATTAAAAAACCTTTTAACAGGGCCATGTGTTCATTAAGTCCAAGGTGACATTACAATGCAGGTGTCCACTAACTCCATCCCTTGGTGACTGGGAGAGACAATGAAGTTTTTACTCTGATGTATCTTTCTCCCATATTTGTGGAAGTTTGAAAGAGGCAACTTTTTACATTGTCACATTACAGCTTACCACATTGTTAACAGTGGTTACTCTAAACAGTGGGATTATTACATTTTCCACTTTCTCCATTTCTGTACCAATTTTTTTAAATAGGGAGTTGCATTATGTTTGTGAACATTTTTAGAAAGATTTATTTCATAGTTCAACTGTTCATGAACCTGATTATTTTTTCACTTGAAAAGGGGAAAAAGGATAAAACAACTTTATTGTAATGATGACATTGAAATAAAATTTAAATTTACTGTGTTGATACTCAACAGGTATAGCTGATCCCTTGCAAGTGTGTATTTGAAACTCAACTGAACTAACCTGTCTGGTAACAAGTCTATTTTAACAAGCTTCCGACAGAAACCTGTGACGAATGCAGCCATGTGGGCACACAGACTGCCCTTCTGGCCTTTGTTTCACTCCAAAGCCCATACACGGACATCTTCTCATCCTGTCACAGGTAACAAAGACACTGGTAACCTGATAACAAAGACAGCCATTTTAGTAACGCTCAAAACTGTCAACTGTAGCTCAAACAGTAAAGAATCTGTCTGCAATGCAGGAGACCAGGGTTCGATCCCTGGGTTGGGAAGTTCCTCTGGAGACATGAATGGCAATCCACTCCAGTATTCTTGCCTGGAGAATTCCGTGGACAGAGAAGCCTGGTGGGCTACAGTCTGTGGGGTCACAAAGAGTCGGACACGACTGAGCAACTAACACACACACACAAACACACAGAACCATCAACATAGTTGTGACATCAGGCAGTTAACAGCATACAAATCCAGTTCAAGCAGGGACAAATGCTGACTTTGGTCTTTGTATTTCCACATCCTTCAAATTGACCTCTTCAGTTTTATTATAAGTAACAACATTTGTTTCATTACGTGTTTATTTTTAAAATATTTGTCTTTCTTTCTTTATTTGTCTGCACTGGCTCTTAGTTGCAGCATGCAGGATCTTCTATCTTGATTGCACCTTGCAAACTCTTGGTTATGGCATGTGGAGTCTAGTTCCCTGACCAGGGATCAAACTCCGGGCCCCCTGCATTGGGAGTGCAGAATCTTAACCACTTAACAACAGGGAAGACCCTCATTACATATTTAGTTTCTTTATCAAAAGTCCAGATGATGTCTCATTCATAGAATAAACAGCCTTCTTTCAAGAATCACTGGTACTTCATTGCCTTTATAGGATTTATTTTTGCATATATATTTTTTAAAAAAGCAATTCTCGCAGGGCTATTAGGGCCCATCCCAGCCCCCTTGATGTCATTCTGGCTAAGAAGAATGCCAAGGAGTTGCTGGAAGAGCTATCCTTTCCTGATGAAAGGGGCAGCTGTGGCTGGTACCTCCTTTCCTCTCTTCTTCCTTTCTAAAAGGCAGGGAGACTTTATGTCTGGAGCCTGAGGCACCTTGCTGCCCAGGGGAGAAGCTGAGGGGACTGCAGAGAGCAGGTCCTGCTATCACTGAGCTGGTGAACGAACAGGGGAGGACCACTCACCTCAGATTTCTTGTTCTGTGAGAAAATGAAACCTTTATTCATCTAACTCTTGTTCGTCCTTACTTGGGAGCTGGTTTTCTCTTTATGTGCAACCAAAATAATTGCTAATTTATTTAGAGTCCCATCTGGGTGTCACAGCAGTGAGACTGCTAATAGGCAGTAGATGCAGATCCAGGCAGGCAGGGCGTTGGGGCCTGGAAGCTGAGTAGCAAGTTGAGTTGCCCCAGGACGGAAGCTCAAGGGCGTCAGCAGCGTAGAAAACAGAACTTCTCTGCGGAACTGGAACCCTTATGTGTTATCAAGCCAGGGCTTCAGGGTAAAAAAAAGACAGGAACACGCATGTGGGCCTAAACACAGGGGTGAGGTGCTAGAGTTAGAACAAAGGGAAAACTCACTACACGATACGATTCTGAATTCTAGTTCTCTTTAAGTTCTTTAGGACTTAGAGGAAGGCTGGCTGTAGATATTCAACTCTGGATGACTGGAAGAAGGTAGGAGTTGACTGTTCCGTTCATTAGTCAGCATCTAGTTCAGGGCCCAGGATCTGATAATGCCCAATGAATTGTTTGTGGAATTCTTAACTGCATTGTAATAATCATGGGTTAGCCGTCTTCTTTAAAGAGTTCTAGTTTCTCAAACTGTGTTTTGGACACTGTTGGTATTCAAGGATAAGGAGGGTTATTATGACATTTGTTACCACACTGATTTTAGAGTTATTTTGTGGTCAGGACTCATTTGGTTGTAAGTGACAGGAACTTGGGGGGTCGGGGGTGGGTGGGAAGTGAACTGATGGTTTTTATAACTGACTGACATACAAATGCAGTTCAGGAACACTGGATCCAAAAATTAAAATAATGTCATTCATTCTCTCTTCCCATTCTGCTTTCTTCTATAGTGATTTCATTCTCATGGAGGCTCCAATAGAGGCACCTCAAGACTCTATCATCCTTCGCAGGCATGGTGCGCGGCAGTTGCGTGTTGTACAGAAAGAGTTAGTGCACTGAAAGGCTCCAAAGGAAAAGACTGTGAAATTCCTGTACCTGTGGGTGTTTCAGTGACTGATGAAAATGGTAAAGTTATAGGAGAACTCAATAAAGAGAAAGACAGAATTTTGGTAGCTGAAGGAGGTCTTGGTGGTAAATTACTTACAAATTTCTTACCATTGAAAGGCCAGAAGCGAGTAATTCACCTTGATCTGAAACTTATAGCTGACATAGGCCTGGTGGGATTCCCAAATGCTGGAAAATCCTCTTTGCTAAGTAAGATTTCTCATGCAAAACCTGCAATTGCAGATTATGCATTTACAACAATAAAGCCTGAACTTGGAAAAATTATGTATAGTGATTTCAAACAGATATCTGTAGCTGATCTTCCTGGTTTAATAGAAGGAGCACATATGAACAAAGGAATGGGCCACAAATTCCTCAAGCATATAGAAAGAACTAAACAACTGCTTTTTGTTGTTGATATTTCTGGATTTCAGCTTTCTTCCCAAACTCATTACAGAACTGCTTTTGAAACCATAATACTGCTTTCAAAAGCACAAAATCACTTACTGATTTCAGAGGTGTGAATGGGCCCTAGAATACCCAGGCCTATAAAGTATAGAAAGACATTACCAGGGAGTGGGGATCGGGATGGGGAACACAGGAGTTAGAGTTGTACAAAGAGGAACTTCAGACAAAACCTGCACTCCTAGCAGTAAATAAAATGGACTTGCCAGATGCACAGGATAAATTCCATGTACTGATGAACCAACTCCAGAATCCTAAAGAATTTTTGCATTTATTTGAAAAAAGCATGATTCCAGAGAGGACTGTGGAATTCCAACAAATCATCCCTGTCTCTGCAATTACTGGAGAAGGAATTGATGAACTAAAGAACTGTATAAGGAAATCTCTGGATGAACATGCCAACCAGGAAAATGATGCATATCATAAGAAACAGTTGCTTAATCTACATATTTCCAATACAGTATCTTATAGTGAGCCACCATCAAAGAATGCTGTTTTGAGTCCTAGAATGGATATAACTTAAATGTATTAAAAGTAATACTGAAATTGTGTTCATTTGAAAGCTCTTTGACAAACATTTTTTAGAATGTTGGTTGTTACTAACCTGCTGTATATACCATCATTCAAGAACCATATTTTTAAAGATGTTTTGTAGTTAAGTTTATCAACAGATAAAAAAATAACCGAGAGTTAAAAATGACAGTTTATAATATTATGGTCATCCACCTGTAATAACATCTTATAGTATTCTATATGTATGTCTCTAGTGAGATAATTTTTAAGGTTATAAAAAAGGATTCCTTACGAGCAACTAGGTTTTATTTGTTTGTTTTTGAGTTTGTCATTACCTGGTTCTCCTAAATTTGTAATAGTTCTCTTTTTTTTGAAAAACCTCAAACTCCTGAATTTGAACATATTCACTGATAATAAAGATCACTGATAATCAGCAGGAAAAAAAAAAAAAAAAGACTGTATCATGCCAATGGTGGGGGATGGTGGGATTTTTTTCTTATAACTCTGGCACAAGAATCCTCCTGGGGGTGGGGATTCTGATTGAACTGACTTGGTTCATGGGCTTGTACTTGAACTGATGAGTCTGATTCTAAGGGGCAGAGGATGAAATGCTCAGCTTGGGCAGGCCCAGGTCTCAAATTTATTCTTCTAGTACACATGGGAGGTAAACACACAGTTCATGAAATCACTCATTCTGTCTTTCATTATGAATTGTGCATTGCCTCCAGCTATTTCCTTCATCTTTTTTTCAGATTTTTATTGTTTTATAGTTAACATAGAATAGGGATGTCCCTGGCAGTCCAGTGGTTAAGACTCTACATTCCCCTTGTAGGGGGCATGGATTCAATCCCTTGTTGGGGAACTAAGATTCTGCATGCCACACACGAGGCCAAACAAAACAAACAAACAAAAAACCCAATACAATAAACTATTTAAAGGATGCAGTCTGATGTTTTAATGTGTATGCACCTATGCAACCATCACCACAATCAAGATAAGAAACATTAAGCTGACATGTCTTCTCAGTCTCCTCCAATCTGTTTTTTTACGACATTGACATATTTTTAACTTTTATTTTTGAGTTAACGTTAGACTTACAGTTAAAAGTCTATATTTTTAGACTTTTAAAAATGTAGTTGAACAAATGTCCATATACCCCTTGCCCCTCTTTGTCTCCTAATGTTAACATATTTGCATGACCGTGGTATAAGTAATTGAAACCATGAAGTTAACATGGGTATTAACTGTTAACTAAAGATCTCTATTCAAATGTCACCATTCTTCCCACAAGTGCTCTCTCTTTGTCCTGGGATCCCGCATTGCTTTCAGTCTGCCTTCTCTGACCATTCCTCAGTCTTCCCTCATAACCGTGACTTTTGACAAGTACAGTAGAGTTATTGTGGGTGTCGTCTCTCGTTGAGTTTGTCTGATGTTTTCTCTTTGGGGCAAGACGAACAGAATGAGCCTGTGCCTTTATCAGTGGACTGCAGCCAACATGCTGCTGTCTCATTCCTGTGATGTTAATTTTGATCACTTGGTTAATGAGGCCCACTAGAGTTCTCCACTGTAAATTGACTTTCAGACTGGGAAAAATACCCTGTTTCTTATCATATTTCCACTTTAATTTTAGCAGACATTGAGGATTTTTGCCTGTAGCAATTATTCCAGTGGTTGTTTGCCAAAAGGTGATTTTCTGTTTCCATTATTTCTTCTCCATTTATGAATTGGAATTCTCCTGTATTGAAGAGCTATTGCTTCTCTCCTTTTTATTTAATTACTCACATATTCATTTTTATCAGTATGGATATATGCAAAATATACAAAGAACTCACACAACTCAATATTGAAAAGAAATAACTTGATTAAAAAATGGGCAGAGGATCTAATTAAACATTTTATTCCAAAGAAGACATACAGATGGCCAACAGGAAAAGATGCTCAACATCACTAATCATCAGACAAACGCAAATCAAAACAAAAATGAGATACCACCTCACACTTGTCAGAATAGCTATGATAAAAAAGATAACAAATAACAAATATTGGCAAGGATGCAGAGAAAAGGGAACTCTTGTGCTCTGTTGGTAGGAATGTAAACTGTGCAGCCTCTATGGAAAAAAGTATGGAGAACCCTCAAAAAATTAAAAAGAGAACTACCATATGATTTAGCAGTTCCACTCTTGGGTATTATCAGTAGAAAATGAAAGCACTCCTATATTCATTGCAGTAGTATTACAATGGTCAAGACATGCAGGCAGTCTAAGTGCCTATCAATACATGAATGGATGAAGAAAATATGACACAGTTGCCATGTATACTCAGTTATAGAAAAGAATGGAACCTTAACATGTGCAAAAACATGGTTGAAACTAGAGGATATTAATGCTAAGTGAAATAAGTCAGAGAATGACAACTGCTGTATGGCTTCACTTACATGTGGAATCTAAAAAACCAAAGAAGTGAACAAGCATAATAAAATAGAAACAGAGAACAAACAGGTAGATGCCAGAGAGGAGAAGGACAGGAGAGGAAAGAAATAAGTGAGAGAGATGTATGTGTTACAAACTTCCAGTTGCAAAATAAATGAGCCACAGGTATGAGATGTAAAGTGTGGGGAATAGAGTCAATAACTATGTAAAAAAAGTAAAGTGAAAAATATTTGCTGAGAAAATATTTTGAAAATGAAGTTATAATCATGTTTGAGAAAATTTGAAATATTCTGGAATATTGCAATCAGAACTAGGAATTGTTTCTGTAGGTTATTATTTTTTTTTGCCTGTGATAACTATGTTGTCAACTGCACATAATTCTTCATAATCTAGGATCACTAGACTTGTAAAGATAACCCCACCAGTCATCTCTGACTTACTTAGTGGGACATTCTTCAGCTGAATCATTTTAAGTTATAGAAAGCTTCCCAGTTTTATGAAACACAGACCCTTGTCTTGTTGGAAATGTCACCACATAAATCACTGTTGGTAATCTGGCCACTGACCTGACACCACCTACTTTTGTCAGTGCTACAACTGAACTGAGTAAACTTTGTGCATAAGAATTCAGAAGTTGTGAGTGAATATGAAACTTATAACTGCCTAATAACCACTAGGAGCCAGAAGTATTGAACTGTAGTCAAGCAAAATTCTCACCATCCATGTGAGTTTTGTGGTTTTGAATGCTACAGAATTTTTGCTGAAAAGATTATCATTCTAAACGCACAGAGCAGATTATCTTTATAAATGCACAACTCATTTTGGTTGCTATCAAATGGGTACAGAATGAAAAGTATAGAGTCTCTTCAATTGATGCCAGAATCTCTGGTAGAGAAAGAATGTTTTATTATTCATTTTAGGAAAAATAACTTGACCCTGTGAGTAGGGAAGTCAGGAGCTTATCTAATAAGAAGTGTCTAAGCTACTTGACACAGGAACGTGGATAGACTGTTCGGCTCCACTGGGAGAGGAGTCAGAGGAGAGGGTCTGTGAAACGAGGCGGGGCAGTGGTGAACAGTGGCCGTCTGCTGAAGCCGTCACGAGCTGGGCCCCATCTCTGCCAACATTGTCTCACTATAACAAACATCTTTTTGTTTAAGAATAATAGATTTCCCACTGTTCATCGACAGGTGGTAGAGGTTGGGACTTTTGTTTTCAACACAATATAACTGGTAATTTTGACAAGAACATATCAACTCCATAGCATCTTTAATTCTGTTCTTCCATGGTTCTTCCATGGTTCCTTTATAATATACTCCATGCAGAAATTTCTTCCCTTGATCCTGGATAACAATGCCAGGAGACCTGATTTCTTTGGTCACTGTTGGGGAACGCAGCAAAGTCCTGAGGCTTCTTTACATTGCAGAATACAGTCTCATTTTAGAAATTAGTCCATCTAAGCTTCTAACTTCACTGAAGCCACAGGTACTGCCTCCCCCTCAGGTAAGGAGGTAAGGCCTGCTACAGGAGGGTTGCGGACTCCTGGGGAAGGTACAAGGTTGGCCATTTCTGAATTGCTTCTTTTCTGCTCCCTCCACCCCCACACTCCTATTACTTCAGTCCCTCCTGTCTCTAGTTAGGACATTTTTTAAAAAATGGAACTACGTTAAGAAAAAAAATTTTTTTGCCTGCACTGGGTCTTTGTGACTGCACACAGGCTTTCTCTAGCTGCAGCATGTGGGAGCTACTCTCGAGTCAGTGTACATGGGCTTCTCATTGGGGTTGCTTCTCTTTTTGCAGAGCAAGGGCTCCAGGCACGTGGGCTTCAGTGGTTGTGGTGCATGGGCTTAGTTGCCCTGAGGCCTGTGGGATCTTCCCAAACCTTGTCTCCTGCATTGGAAGGTGAATTCTTAACCACTGGACCACCAGGGAAGCCCCCTGAATGCTTTTTTATTTCCAGATAGAATGACCGCAAAACTGTTCGGTAAGTCCTCTTAGTTCATCGCCCTTGTTCACTGCCGCTGTAATCACGGCACCAGCAGTGGCTGTGCTTTCCCTGATGTCCTAGATACGAACAACCACAGGTGCCTTATAATTCGGAAAGCCTTACATTCTCTTGACTGTATGATTCTGTGAGGTCAACGTGATGGGAGACAACAGAGGGGTATTTAAACTTGGTAGCTATTAAAACCCCAAATTGGAGAGTGTTTAGCTTGCTTACAGGGCACCTTCTTGTCACTGAGGCCTCCTCTTTTGTTTCTTGAGACAGAGAATGTCTAAGTCAGGAGTCTGACCTGAGCACCAACGTTTCTCATAAAATTCGTGCTTTATTGCCTCCTTTTTGTATCACCTGTTAATAACTGCAAAAAATTTCTCATCTTTTATCCTTTCCTTATCTCCAATCTCCAAAAGGAGATTGTTGCAAGTATATAAGCATAGACCCAAAGCAGCTGAACTTTCTCCCTCCCCACCTGTTTTTGGGGTAGCTGAGCACTTTATCACCTCAGATTTATTTAAACCTTTTTTAATTGGAGGATAATTGCTTTATAATATTGTGTTGGTTTCTGCCATATATCAACCTGAATCAACCACAGGTATACACTTGTTCCCTCCCTCCCGAACCCCACTCCCATTTCCCTCCCCATCCCCCACTTCTAGATTGTCCAGAGCTCTGGGTTGAGCTTCCTGTATCACATAGCAAATTCCCACCTGCCATCCATTTTACATATGGTAATATATAGGTTTCCACGCCATCCTCTCAAGCTGCTCCACCCTCCCCTCCCCCCACTGTGTCCTCAAGTCTGTTCTCTATGTCTGTGTCTCCACTGCTGTCCTGCAAATAGTTTCATCAGTACCATCTTTCTAGATTCCATATGTATGCATTAATATATAACATTTGTCTTTCTCTTTCTCACTTACTTCACCCTGTATAATAGGCTCTAGGTTCATCCACCTCATTAGGACTGACACAAAAGCACTTCTTTTATAGCTGAGTAATACTCTATTATATACATGTACCACAACTTCTGTACCCCTTCATCTGTTGATGGATATCCACATTGCTTCCATGTCCTAAGCACCTCAGATTTTTAACCTTATGGATTTGGAGCATGTACTTCTGCATCTGAGAGTTATCTTTCTGAAAGTTATCTTTCTGTCCATCCTTTCCAGGCAAACATTATATTCTGTAACATGCATGTATCACAGTCCACAAACCCCAGTATATCAAGTGGACTGTGATGCTGAGGCTGCCACTGTATTTGTAGGCTCCTGTATCTCCGTGATCATGCTGGTTATAGAAATCTTTGATCAAGTTGGGAATCCATGGGCCTCTAAGCCAGTCTCTTTGTAGAAACAGAAGTAGCCCTTCCTTTTAGGTTTCATAGTTTCCTTCCACTAGGACCTGATTCATCTTTATTTGGGGCTTCTTTTTACTTCTCCCAAACATTCAGCCTCTTCCCTCAAATGTTATTTACCTCAGTGGATTGAGGCTTTTGGAAAACAAAAGCCAGATAAGTCTAGGGAGAGATTACTTCCGATTACATAATTCTTTAGGTAAGGAAGGGAAGGGGGAAAACAGAAGTGGAAAAAATTAGAGCTCAAAGCATTAGTCAGACATATTCATTCATTCTAGAGGCAATTATAGGAGAAGGCAATGGCACCCCACTCCAGTACTCTTGCCTGGAAAATCCCATGGACGGAGGAGCCTGTTAGGCTGCAGTCCATGGGGTCGCTGAGTCGGACATGACTGAGCAACTTCCCTTTCACTTTCCACTTTCATGCATTGGAGAAGGAAATGGCAACCCACTCCAGTGTTCTTGCCTGGAGAATCCCAGGGACCGTGGAGCCTGGTGGGCTGCCGTCTATGGGGTCGCACAGAGTCAGACACGACTGAAGCGACTTAGCAGCAGCAGTAGCAGAAGCAATTACACTTAAAACAACAACAACAACAACAACAAAAAAACTACCTTTTTTAAGTGCAATTTTAGGTTAACAGCAAAATCAAAGGGCTGGTACAGAGACTTCCCATATATTATTATTTCCTGCCCGCCCCGTGCGCCCCACCCCCCCATGCATAGTCTCCTCCATCATCAACATCCTCCACTAGAGCCGTAGATTTGTTACAAGTGGTGGATTTACATGGACACATTATTATCACCTAAAGTCCATTGTTAACATCACCCTTACACTTTTTTTTTTTTTTAAAAGAGAATAGTTTTATAGAAATATGTTACATTTATAGCCATGGAAAAATATTCACAACATATTGTTTCGACAGCAAGTTAAAAACTGTATCAGAATGATTCCAACGTTGCAAGACAAAATTCAGCTATGTACATAGTAAAGTCTAAATGGATGTATGTCACCATGTAACAGCAGATAGCTTGGACAGCACTGGAATTCACACAACGTAAGTAACCCTTTCAGTAGTTAAAACTGGTGAAGACATCTGAGATTAACTCAGGACTCACTGATACTAAATTTTATTGTTTAATATTTTTCTGTAATTTACTGTATGAGTCTAAGATCTGAAAGTCCTAGCAATACAGAGTATACTGAGGTTCACAGTTTGACTTACCACAGTAAATAACTTCCAACTACATTTTAGAGGGAAGTGTGATGAGGGTGTATCTTGAGATATAGTTGGATAAAGTTTCTTAAGAAAAAGAGAAAGGACTGAACTGTTTGTTTTGTGATTCTAGGGGTTAAGAAAGTGAAATAGGAATTTGGCGGAGAAATTAAATTGGAAATCAGGAATTCTGTGCAATAGTCACCTCCAGACAACAATTCCGTATCGTGGAGAGGCGGCGGAGGCGAGACAAAGAGTAGTGGTAAGACAAGATGGAGGGAAATGGTCCTAAACGAGTCTTAAGGTCCCACTCCCCCTCAGAGTTAGTTCTCTTTAAGTACAAGGGAATTCCCAGTCATCAGAAGCCCTCTCCTATACGGGAACAAGTGTTCTGATGGGTTTGTGTCTCCAGATGCTGTAAACAAAAGCGAAGCCGGGCTCAGGCGAGGATGGCGCTCGCTCACTGGGGTGCTTGTGCACTCAGGACGCCTCAGGGTGCTGGGAACCTATGAAGTCACGACGGAAGACGCTGCGCTTGAAGGTCTAGAATTAGGACGTGCCGACTTGGCTCCACGTTAAAATAAAAAATAGAAGTAGTTCTAGGAATCTTTTGTAGAAATCATCGGCCTCCGCCAGGCCCCGCCTCTCCCGGGACGCCATCCGGAGGCCCCCAGAAGGACTCCAGGCCAGACGCTCCAGGACCCGGCAGCCAGAAGCGCCCCCGCCCACTGAAGCCACCCTGGCGGCCCGCCTCGGCAGCGCCAGAGCCGCACCCGCTCCCGAGCTGCACCCGCTCCTAGTGCGCAGGCGCAGGACGCTCGCCGCCGGCCTCGACCGGAGCCCTAGCGACCCTGCCCCCGCTTCAGCCCCAGCTGTGGGCAGTTTACTTTTGAACCGCGGCCCCGCGCTCTCTCTCATTGGCTGAGGCTACGCAATTGAAGGCTGCCGGGAGACTGCGCCTGCGTCACGAGGCGCCCGAGCTCCGCCTCTTCTGAGCACCTGAAGGCCTCAGGGCGGAGGGCGGGGACGCCAAGCAGCCCTCAGCATCCGTCCGGAGGCCGTGCCGCTCTGCCGCTGCTAGTGGAGTTGCCCGGTTTCCCGTCCTCACGGTGAGTTTAAGGAGCTTTTCTTCGGTCCGACAAGGCGGCTGTGGGTCCCTCCTCTTTCCTTGTAGCCCAGGCTGGTGTACTGTGTGTGTCTGAGGCTTGGTAATTCAGAGGGCTGGCTTGGGTCCTGCGTCTCTTCCCTCTTGTCCCGGGTGAAGAGTTGGGGGAACCTTGTTTTCCCTCCCGCCGGGATGGAGCTGCATTTCCGTGAGAGACAAGGCCCTCTGTGGTGGGGTGGGGAAAGGGGCGGACTCCGCCGAGCTGGGCGACCTCTCGGGGGTCGGAGTGGGGGACGCCGAGGCGCGTGAGGAGAGAGGCCCGGAAGGATTTGTCGTAAACCTTCGAGAAAGGGAAGGTGAAGGAAGGGCCCTGGTGTTTTGAGCCCCTTCTCTGGCAGACGTTCTCACCGGAATTAACAGGGTAGGTGTTGTTATACCCATCTTACGGATGTGAAACGGCAGTTGTGAGAGGTGCTAGGTAAAACATCTCCCCGGACTCTCAGCATTTACGTGGCAGAACTGAGAGATGAACAGACGTACTGATGTGAAAAACCTAAATCAAGATTTGTGATCCTTAACTGGCATAACCTTTCACTCCTATGAGTGCTGCTTGCCTTCCAGTTAACACTCAGCTCTCCAGCATGACCATGAAGGTTTGCTCCGTCATCACCGTTGTTGCCTAATGTTTTCGAGATACTTGACTCTATAAAAAGAGGTCCTTTGTGACAGTTTATTTGGTCACAGATTGGTTGGGATTTTCAAGTTACAGTGATACCTCTCCTGCTGCTCCACAGCTATTGATACTTGTCACTACTTTAAAAAACACACACACACACACACAGTGAGGCTCAGGGAAGGTAAGTATTAAAGATAGTGATACTTCCTAGGATGTCGTACTTAACTTTTTTTGAGAATGTGAATCTGGAACATTAAGATAAAATAATTTTATTTCAGAATAAGGATAAAAGAATCCGAAAAAGTTAAAGAAGATATATATTCAGTCTCCAAAGCAGAAAGTCAACCAAGTGGTAAGTTCTGGGAGAATGAGTGAATACCAAAGAGATTTTCAGTAAAATTTTAAACTGTAAGGTGATTTAAATTTTTGACTCTTTTTTTAAAAAAGGAGTGCATGTTGGTGGTATGTAAAATTCGAAGCATGTAGAAGGATCATAAAATGAAAAGTAAACAACTCTCTTATCTGACCTATACCTTAAAGTTAGTCACTGTTAACTCTTGTTTACCCTGCTGCTGGAAATTTTACAAGAATGTGTGCATCTTAATACAGACACACACGTTTAACACTTACAGATCTGCAAGTTGAATTTATTAAGTTGTTGGGATACCTTTTTACCATGCATCTACATATTGTTGCTGCCTTCCTTTTTTTTTTTTTTTTTTTTTTACGGTTTTTTTTTTTTTTTGGTGTGACCCTTTTTTATAAACTCTTGGTTGAATTTGTTATAATATTGCTTCTGTCTTATGTTTTGGGTTTTGGCTCCAGGGCATGTGGGATCTTAGCTCCTGGACCAAGGATCAAAACCAGCATCCCCTGTATTGGAAGGCAAAGTCTTAATCCCTGGACTGCCAGGGAAGGCCCGGCATTCCTTTTTTATTTATTTTTATTTTTAATTGGAGTGTAATTGCTTTATAATGTTCTGTTGGTTTCTGCCATACAACAGTGTGAATGAGCCATAAGTATACACACTCCCTCTTGATCCTTTCATTCCCCCACTGCATTTCTTTTTAATCACCAGGTAGCTGTAATTTGGGGCTTCCCTGGTGGCTCAGCTGTGGAGGGAGAAAAAGAAAAAAAGAGAGAAATCCGCCTGTAATGTAGGAGACACTGTTCAGTCTTTGAGTCAGGAAGATCCCCTGGAGAAGGAAGTTGCAACCTGTACCAGTATTCTTGCCTGGGAAATCCCATGGACAGAGAAGCTTGGCGGGCTACAGTCCATGGGGTGGTGAAAGAGTTGGACACAATTTAGTGACTAAACAACAATAACAGCAGCTATCCCTTAAAGTAAGGGACCATAGTTTAGCTATTCTGGCAAGATGAAATTTTGATCTTAGTTGATGTTAGTTTTAACGTTGCTTTTCAGCAAACATTGTTGAATTTTTTCCACCAAGTATGTATTTTCACTTTGAAAAATATTTCTTAAAAAGGCAAAGAAAATCTTAACTCCTCATATCAGTTGCTCATTAAATTGCATTAATGGGCTTCCCCTGGTGGCTCAAATGGTGAAGAATCTGCCTGCAATGCAGGAGACCTGGGTTTGATCACTGGGTCGGGAAGATCTCTTGAAAAAGGGAATGGCTACCCATTCCAGTATTCTTGCTTGGAGAATTCTGTGGACAGAGGAGCCTGGTCTTTTTTTAGTCTGAGGGAACAGGTTGATGTCACAATGCAGGAAAATAGTACAAATGGGCAGAGTTAAAAATCAGATCTGACCATAGAAATTTTTTTGTTTTGTTTTGAGTTAGGTGATCCTTCATTATTTTTGTACATTTATTCTTCTTTTTTTTTAATCAGTTAGGGCCACAAAGATGTGAGACCCAGCTTGGGTGGTGGCACTTCTTGAATTTTCCCAGACCTATAGCTGACTCACTGTCTTAAGTCCTAGAGTAAGTCATCTAACTCTATAATGTAGCAAATTTCTTTTCAGAGGTGGTAAACTGTAATGAATGTTTTATAACCATTCATGTTTAGAGATGAAAGACAATAATGCATTGGGGAATTAAGGCTTTTAAAAAATAGTTTACACAGGAGAATGATATTTTTGGTATGCCCAGTTCTCCGTCCTCTCTCAGTGCTGACCATACATAATAAGCTGGTTAGACACTGTGGAGACTCCATAGAAAATCAACTTTGTGGAGAGAGACTGCATAAAAACTTTAGAAGTTCAATTATGTGTTTGTTTTGACACTTAAGCACAAGAAATCTGAGAAATAATTTATAAGTAGATGATTTAGCTTCAGGTTTGTTTCTGAAAAGATTTCTTTTTTATATTTCTTGGTGACTTTTAAAAGGGAAGCAGGAAATCTTGAACTAAGTTATCAGTTTGTCCTTTGTCTCTTAGTCTCCGCTGGAGGAAAATAACATTTTACTTGGGTCGTTTTAATTTTTTTGCTTTTTAAAATTATAGAATAATAGAAATTGATTCCAAAATTAATTTGGCAGGGTTGAGCCTGGCTGGATAATAGGCAAGACACTTAAAAACATTTTTAAAGTTTTTTTTTTTTTTTATTGTTTTGAAACTTACATATAATTTACCATTTTAACCATTTTTAAGTGTATAGTCAGTGGCATTAAGTACATTTTACCTTGTTGTGCAGCCATCACCATCTATCTCCAGAACATTTTCATCTTCCCAAAGTGAAGCTGCATTCATTAAACAATAACTCTTCAACTCTCCTCCCTCTAGCCCCTGGCAACCACCATTTTACTTTGTCTTTGTAGACTGTGCTTATTGGCTTTTATATTATGTGCATTTTTCATGTCTATTGTGATCATACATTTTTTTCTCCATTGACCTAATTGAGTAATTTTCTGTTACTGAGTTAACTTTACATTTTCAGAAAGAACTGTATTTGGTTCTGTACTGTATTCTCTTAATGTGATCAGGATTTGTTTTTGCTAATACTGTGTTCAGGATTTTACATCTGTATTCATTTTTGTAATTGTTCTATTTTTAGTTTTGAGTTGTCTTTGTTAGGTTTTGCAGTTGTGTTATACTATCCTCAAAACAGTTTGCAAATGTGCTATCTTGTATTCCTGAGCAGTAGTACAAGTAATTGTTTTTAACCACTTGGATGAACCCACCAGAGAAGCTTTCTCCCTTGCCCACCTTTTTTTTTCCCAGACCCTTTTTTTTTTCCCCAGAGTAGCACTTTTCCAGCTTGTGAATTTCTCTCATGGTTTGGTTTATCTTCTCTGGTCAATTTTGATATTGGAACTCACGGTAAAGAATAGTTAATTTCTTGTAGACTTTCAAATATAGCAGCATAGGTATTCTCTGTAATTTTGGCTTTTCCCATATTTGGCTTATTTCCTTTTTTTAATGCTAAACTTAGTACATTTGTTGTTTCTTTCTTAATCCTCTTGTTTGCGTTGCATTGCACGCTTAGTCGCTCAGTCATGTCCAACTGTTTTGTGACTCATTGGACAGTAGCCTGCCAGGCTCATCTGTCCATGAGATTCTCCAGGCAAGAATACTAGAATGGGTTGCCATTTCCTACTCCAGGGCATCTTCCTGACCCAGGGATCGAACCCCGGTGTCCTGCATTGCAGGCAGATTCTTTACCATCTGAGCCACCAGGGAAGCCCCTATTGCTGCATAACCAATCCCACATTTTAGCTCTTAAAATTGAAAACAGTTCCCTTAGGTCAGGAATCTCGGAGCAGGTTAGCAGTCTGCTTCTGGCCTGTGGTCTCTCATGATGTGGCCCGTGGTCTCTCATGATGTTGCAGTCATTGCCAGATTTTACTGGACCTGAAGTATCTGCTCATTATGTAGTTGCTTGAGTTTTCAGGTTCTTGGGGGTTGTTAGACTAAGGGTCTTAGTTTCTTGCCGCAGTGGTGGACCTTGGTCTGCTTGCAGCGTGGCATCCTCCTTCCCTTAGTGAGAGTGATCTAAGAGAGATGGAGAGAGCCAGAGCATTCCAGAAAGAAGCCTGGTCTTTTATTACAGAATCTTAAAGTTACGCCTGCTGTATTGTTAAAAGGGAGTCACTAAGTCCAGCCCACGCTCAAGAGAAGGGAATTACAAAAGGAAGTGACATCTAGGAGGTAGAGGTCCACATTGGAAGCTTCCTGTCATAGATAGCTAAAGGTTTGTTTATTTAAAGAGCCGGGCCTCGGGTTTATCAATTCTAACAGTTTTCTGTTTTCTAATTCACAGTTTTCTTCATGAGTTAGAATTGTTCTTTTCTTTTGCTTTTCCTAGGTTCATTTTCTTTTTTTCCCCCTAACTTTTTAAAAAAGATGAATCCTTTTTATATTACTTCTTTAGTTATTAACGAATGAATTGCATCTTGGCTGGGTAGAGAATTCTTGGGTCATATCCTTTTCCTTCCTGACCCTTGTGGGTATTGACTGCTACATTGTCTTTTAACATTTCCAGTTGCTTTGGAGGTGTTCTGTTTATCTACTGCTGTGTAACAAATAGAAGGTTTGGATGCCTGATGTCCAGGATGACTTTTTCACTCACATGTCTGGCACCTCATTGCTCCTCCACTTGGCCTCATCAGCAGAGCAGGATAGAATTTTTACATAGCAAAGAGGCAGCAATCTGCTAGGCTACCTAAGGGTTATATCCAGAACTGTCTTACTGTCGCTCTGTATCCTATTGGTCAGAGCAGTCACACGTCTTGCCCAGATCTTTTTGAGGGGAGATTAGATTTCATCTCTTGAGAGAATACCAGCAAAGTCACATCTCAGAATAATATATCTGAGAAATAATTTTTGTGGCCATCTTTAGAAATTATAGTCTCCCAGAGAATTTTGAGATCATTATGTTTTTATTTTCCTTTTTTAAAAGTGTCTTTACTGCCTAGATGCATGTGAGATTGTCTTTATTTCTTTATTTAAAATTTTAACATTTTAAATTGCCTTTTAATTTGTTGAAAGTAAAAGAGAATTTAGGTTTATAATGGAAAACAGCAGCCTCCTGTCCTCATGTTCCCGAGTCTTGATTCCTGCTCTCCAGAAGCAATCATTTCATTCCATTTAAATATTTCTTTTGGTATTGCTTCTATATTTCTAAGTAATTGGCTTTTGATTGGATTTTGGTTTTTCATTTTTAGGTATGTATTGACTTCTTATAAGGGAAGATTAAGATAAATTCTTAAACACTGTTTCCTTCCCTGTTCCCTCCTTTCAATATAACTTTCTCATTTTCTTAATTTGAGCTGTTACAACAAACCTACCTTAAACAGCAGTCAATGATTTCTTAAACAACAGTCATTGATTGCTTGCAGTTTTGTAGGCTAGTTAGTCCAGGATCATGACGCTGGCACAGTTGGGTTCTGACCAGAGCTCTCTTCCTGCTGTGCCTTCACATGGCAGAGAGCAGAGACAGAGAGGGGGCAAGCTCTGCATCTCTTCCTTTAAGGGGCGCATCTCAGTCATGAGGGCTCAGCTCTCAAGACCTAATTACCTCTGCCTCATTTATACTCTCACATTCAGGGTTAGGATTTTAGCATATGAATTTTCAGGAGACACATTCAATCCATAACAGTCATGCTTTTTGGTAAAATCAGTATTAATATTTATAATGTTATGATTAATGGGACAATTGAATTATATAATGTGCTATAATATTTCCTTTTTTCATGACTCCATCATTTTCTCCTACATTTAGTTTTCTCATTACCTCTCAGTATGTTCAGACACATGAAATATTGTCTGTTCCATTCATTTACTTAAAGACATTTCTTCTGGATTTCTGTCTTCTTCCTCTAGACTTTTTCTCTAGGCTTGCTGCACAGTTGTCTAGGATTCCATTTCACAGTTACTCTGGTGAGAATTCTTGTTTTTCTTGTCTTCCTGCAGTAGTTTTTTTTTTTTTTAAGAAATGGCAGGTAGTGGGTGTTTCAAAACCCAAGTAGTGGGTTTTGAGATCTCTTGTGTCAAACTATCTTTAGACTACTATCAAAATTTACTTTTTCTGGGTGTACAGTTTTAGGTTGGAAGCCATGTTTTCCTATTAAAGAATTGCTTCATTGTCTTTTAGTTTCCAGTGTTGTTGTTACACACAGCATAGCTAAATCCAAGATACTCATCCCAGAAAGTACTCATTGGAAAAGTTTGTTGCTCCTTTCCCCTCCTCAAGAGTCAAGACTGGTTATGGAAAATTCCTGGTACATAAAATTTCATACTAGTTTCTGGAAGAACTAGCCCTTAAGCATGATAGCCACTTTTATCTCTGTTTCTCAGGCAGCACCCAGAGTTAGGAAGTTCCTGACCTTACATATTAATAGTTATTTTCAATCAGGCTTACTTCTGTTAGCCAGTCTTCACTTCTCATGAATGTGTTGGCTAAAATCAGTTTTTCATAACAGCTAGAAGAGGGTAATTTGAGAGTAGATTTGGTTTCTGTATCTTCAAGTTATCTACACACTTCTGATTAAATTTTGTTAAAAACATATGCTGTTTGTTGTTGTTCCGTCACTAAGTCGTGTCGGACTCTTTGCGACCCCATGGACTGCAGCATGCCAGGATCATCTGTCTTCCACTGTCTCCTGGAGTTTGCTCAAATTCATGTCTTTTGAGTTGGTGTTGCTATCTAACCATCTCATCCTCTTTTGCCCCCTTTTTCTTTTGCCTTCAATCTTTCCCAGCACCAGGGTCTTTTCCAGTGAGTTGGCTCTTCACTTCAGGTGGCCAAAGTATTGGAGCTTCAGTTTCAGAATCAATCCTTCCAATGAATATTCAGGGTTGATATCCTTTAGGATTGATGGGCTTGATCTCCTTTTAATCCAAGGGACTCTCAAGAATCTTCTCCAGCACCATGATTTGAAAGCATCCATTCTTCAGCACTCAGCTGCCTTTATGGTCCAACTCTCATATCCATACATGACTACTGAAAAAACGATAACTTGGACTGTATGGACCTTTGTTGGTAAAGTGATGTCTCTGCTTTATAATACACTGTCTAGGTTTGTCTTGAGCTTTCCAGGTGGCTCAGTGGTGAATCTACCTGCCAATGCAGGAGGCTTGGATTTGATCCCTAGGTCGGGAAGATCCCCTGGAGGAGAGCATGGCAACCCACTTCAGTATTCTTGCTTGGATAATCCCATGGACAGAGGAGGGCTACAGTCCATGGGGTCGTAAAGAATCAGACGCGACTGAGTACGCATGCTTTGCAGTAGGTTTGTCATAACTTTCCTTCCAAGGAACAAGTGTCTTTTAATTTCATGGCTGCAGTCCCCATTCACAGTGATTTTGGAGCCAAGAAAATAAAATATGTCACTCCTTCCATGTTTTCCCCCTCTGTTTGACCAGATGCCATGATCTTGGTTTTGTTAATGTTGAGTTCCAAGCCAGCTTTTTCACGCTACCGTTTCACCCTCATCAAGAGGCTTTATGGTATCTCTTCACTTTTTGCCATTAGCATGGTATCATCTGCATATCTGAAGTTGTTGATATTTCTCCTGGCAGTCTTGATTCCAGCTTGTGTTTCATCTAGTCTGGCATTTTGCATGGTTTACTCCGCATATAAATTAAATAAGCAGGGTGACAATACCTAGTCGTACTACTTTCCCAATTTGGAACCCGTCAGTTCCATGTCTGGTTCTGACTGTTGCTTCCTGACCTGCACACAGATTTCTCAGAAGACAGGTAAGGTGGTCTGGTATTCCCATCTCTTTAAGAATTTTCCAGTTTGTTGTGATTTACAAAGTTAAAGGCTTTAGCATAGTCAGTGAAGCAGAATTAGATGTTTTTCTGGAATTCTCTTAGTTTTCCTATTATCCAGTGGATGTTGGCAGTTTGATCTCTGGTCCCTCTGCCTTTTCTAAACCCAGCCTGTACATCTGGAAGTTCTCAGTTCATGTACTGTTGAAGCCTAGCTTGAAGGATTTTTGAGCATTACTGTGCTAGCATGTGAAATGAATGCAATCATATGGTAGTTCAAACATTCTTTGGCCTTGCCCTTCTTTGGGATTGAAATGAAAACTGACCTTTTCCAGTCCTGTGGCCACTGCTGAGTTTTCTAAATTTGCTGACATTTTGAGTGTGGCACTTTAACAGCATCATTTTTTAGGATTTTAAATAGCTCAGCTGGGGTTCCATCACCTCCACTAGCTTTCTTTATAGTAATGCTTTCTAAGGCCCACTTGACTTCACACTCAAAAAATATCTGGCTCTAGGTGAGCGACCACACCATTGTGGTTATCTGGGTCATTAAGGCCTTTTTTTGTATAGTTCTTCTGTGTATTCTTGCCATCTCTTCTTAATCTTTTCTGCTTCTGTTCGGTCCATACTATGTCTGTCCTTTATTGTGTCTATCCTTGCATGGAATGTTCTCTTGATATCTCTCCTTTTCTTGAAGAGATCGCCAGTCTTTTTCATTCTGTTGTTTCCCTGTTTCTTTGCGTTGTTCTCTTAAGAAGGCCTTCTTCTGTCTCCTTGCTCTTCTGTGGAGCTCTGCATTCAGTTGGTATATCTTTTCCTTTCTCCTTTGCCTGTCACTTTTCTTCTTTCCTCAGCTATTTGTAGTCCCCTTAGCAACCACTTTGCCTTTTTGCATTTCTTTTTCAGTGACTTCGGTCACTGCCTCCTGTACAGTGTTACGAACCTCCATCCATAGTTCTTCAGGCACCCTGTCTACCAGATCTGAGTCTACCTATTCGTCACCTCTGCGGACTACCCTATAGCTCAAATGGTAAAGAATCTGCCTGTGAGGCAGGAGACCAGGGTTTAAACCCTGGGTTGGGAAGTTCCTCTGGAGAAGGGAATTGCAATCCACTCCAGTATTCTTGCCTGGAGAATTCCATGGACAGAGAAGCCTGGTGGGTAACAGTCTGTGGGGTCACAGAGTTGGACATGACTGAGTGACTAACACACTTTCGTCACCTCCACTGTATAATCATGAGGGGTTTAATTTAGGTCATACTTGAATGTCTAGTGGTTTTCCTTACATTCTTCAGTTTAAGCCTGAATTTTACAAAAAGCAGCTGATGATCTGAGCCAGTGAGCTCCAGGTCTTGTTTTTGCTGACTGTATAGAGCTTTTCCCATTTAGTGATGTCCATGTGTAGAGTTGTCTCTTGGGTTGTTGGAAGAGGGTATTTGCTATGACCAGCATGTTCTCTTGACAAAACTGTTAGCCTTTGCCCTGCTTCATTTTGTACTCCAAGGCCAAACTTGCCTGTTACTCCAGTTATCTCTTGATTTCTTCTTTTTATATTCCAGGCCCTATGATGTAAAGGACATCTTTTTTTGGTGTTAGTTCTAGAAAGTATTGTAGGTGTTCTATAAGTAACTTTTGAGACCAGGATATCTAATGCTTCCATTTTATGTAAGTTCAAGAGATGATATTTTCTTTACAGTATGGTTATTTTGAATATCCTCCTCCTAAAAAAAGTTGAACTTTTGGGATCCTTAAATGGGTTCCCAGGGAAAATGTTTTCTAACTTTTTAACGAGTATAGGATTTTGGAGGGAAAGATTGTGTTCAGTTTTAGGGTTACTTTTTGATACTTGCCTTAAATAACTCTAATATTAAATCTAAATTGAATATATGTCCATTGTTTAAATTTTATTCCTTTGCAAAATGTTATTCTGTTTATTTCTTCATTATGAATTCTGACATCACTTAAATTGAAAAAACGTTTTGTTTTTCTTGGGTGGTTTTTCAATTTCAGAGCTCTCTGTAGGTACAGGATAATCATAAAGACTTCCCAACATGTAGGCACTTGAATTCATCTGCAGTGAATAATGTCATCTTCTGTTCTGTTGCTCAGTTACTTTTGTTTCCTGGAATGCTTCACAGTTCAGGCTTATTAGTATCGCACACCTTGCTCATTATAGTTCTTAATGTAGTTAGTTTGAACGGCATATTTTGTTTTCAGATGTATTCTTGATAGAACATCTCCTAAGCAGAAATTTTGCTGTTTTAAAATAGAAGAACCCTAAAACTAAGGTCTGACATTTTATTAGCATTGGTCTCTTAAGGGGCAGGGTTTACTCAGCCAGTGAGTGCGCGCCTGTTGTCAGGTTCTGCACGCAGACACAATGCCTGCACTTACTGCAGGCTTGTATTCTAATGTATAGAAAAAGGTGATAAAATCTTTTATTATTGTTGTTGTTTGTTTTTTTGCTATGCCACGCAGCTTGCATGATCTTAGTTCCCCAACTAGGTGTCAAACATGGGCCTAGGCAGTGAGAGCACCAAGTCCTAACCACTGGACCACCAGGGAATCCCCACAAGTCTTTTAAATAGAGTCCATCTAAGTGCTAGAAAGTAGAAGTGCAGTGTTCAGTGAGATTAACAGGGGACCAAATCTGGGGAAGGAGGTGGGACTCAAGTTCAGGCTTGAAGGAGTTTGGTTTTGCACATGGTGAAGATGGGGCACATAGAACTATAAAGATTGAAGAGGTTTTTATGTTTATTAAAAGTACAGTTAGTTATTTGTAGATGTTGTTTATTGAAACTTGTAACAGTTTTTATAGAGGAGGATTTGGTAAGCTTTAGATTTTACAAGAATGGCACTTGGAAGGCTTGTTGGAAATAACCAGTAATAGCTTGCCAAGAAGTGAAGTTACTTATGTCAGAGAAGATCTCTGAACTGTTGCTGGATTTCTTTCCTAAAGGAAAGATGACTGATGGTGTTCTTTAGCACTAACGCTCTAGTGGTCAGTAATTCATAATTACCACTATCAACACTTCATCTTTCAAACTTTATTGCCAGGACTAATTCAGAAATGTTTTCCCTTTCCAAATCTTCAAATTAACATTACTTTAGAATATTACACTGTGCTGATTCAGGGCTTTAAGCACATACACTAGTATTCTAATTCAAGAACCTGAAAAATTTATAGAACAGTTAGAAATTTAGTAACTTACTTTAGAAACTGTGGTTGAGTCAACTGGGAATATGAGTTGAAGAATGTAATTTTGCTAAGAATCAACTTGTTATTTAATAGTTTTAACTATTCATCAATTGTGTATAGTTTTGATTTTGGCATCTTAGAATGTAAAAAGTTGCTCAGAATATAATCATTAAGTAGACTTCCAACAGAACACCCCAAAGTAACTCTTAAAGGTTATCAATAATCAGTTATTAGGAATTAAATTATATAGAAAATTATTTTAGAAATCCTCTTGTAAATGACAAGTGCAATATATTAAGTTTGTAGGTTAACACTTAAAACTTTATATGTGTGCATATATGTCTTTGTTATGTGTAGAATTAAAATACTTTTTTCTCTCGACAGGAAATGCACAATTTTGAGGATGAGTTAACATGTCCCATTTGTTACAGTATTTTTGAAGATCCTCGTGTACTACCATGCTCTCATACATTTTGTAGAAATTGTTTGGAAAATGTGCTACAGGCAACTGGTAACTTTTATATATGGAGACCTTTACGCATTCCACTCAAGTGCCCTAACTGCAGAAGTATTATTGAAATTGCTCCAAGTGGTATTGAATCTTTACCCATTAATTTTGCATTAAGGGCTATTATTGAAAAGTACCAGCAAGAAGACCATCCAGATATCATCACCTGCCCTGAGCATTACAGGCAGCCCTTAAATGTTTACTGTCTCCTGGATAAAAAATTAGTTTGTGGTCATTGCCTTACCATAGGTCAACATCATGGTCATCCTATAGACGACCTTCAGAGTGCCTATATGAAAGAAAAGGACACCCCTCAGAAACTGCTTGAACAGTTAACTGACACACACTGGACAGATCTTACTTGTCTTATTGAAAAGCTGGAAGAACAAAAATCTCATTCAGAGAAAATGGTCCAAGGTGATAAGGAAGTTGTTCTCCAATATTTTAAGGAGCTTAGTGATACATTAGAACAGAAAAAAAAAATTTTCCTAACAGCTCTTTGTGATGTTGGCAATCTGATTAATCAAGAATATACTCCACAAATTGAAAGAATGAAAGAAATAAGAGAGCAGCAGCTTGAATTAGTGACACTGACAACATCTTTACAAGAAGAGTCTCCACTTAAATTTCTTGAAAAAGTTGACGATGTCCGTCAACGTGTGCAGATCTTGAAACAAAGACCACTTCCTAAGGTCCAACCTGTTGAAATTTATCCTCGAGTAAGCCAAGTATTGAAAGAAGATTGGAGCAGAACAGAAATTGGACAAATTAAGAAACTTCTCATTCCTGAAATGAAGATCTCTTCAAAAAGGATTCCCTGTGCCTGGCCTGATAAAGAGGAAAAAGTTGAATTTTTTAAGATTCTAAACATTGTTATAGTTACACTAATTTCAGTGATACTGATGCTGATCCTCTTTTTTAACCAACACATAATAACCTTTTTAAATGAAATCACTTCAATATGTTTTTCTGAAGTCTCTCTCTCTGTTTACCAAAGTTTATCTAAGAATGTGCACAGTTTAAAGAATATACTATGTCACACTGTGTATTTACTGAAGGAATTCATGTGGAAAATAATTTCTCATTGAACATTCTAATCTGGATTATTTAAGTAGGCTTATTCTGTACAGCAGAGGCTAATGACCGTCGCTAGAGGAATATAGGGGCAGCTTGGATAAATAGCAAGCTAAAGTTTGTTAGAATTGCAACAAAAATAATCCCTTTCATGCTTCTGTTGAATACAAAACGTGTCATCAGAAGTTAGAAAGGAGACAGAGTGTCTGGTTTTCTGAAAACCAGAACAAAATCTAGTGATTACTTAAGTATTAATACATTATCCCATTTTTATCGGTTTGTAAGGTTGACTTCTCATACCAGTAGTTTTAGCATTATATACTGCAGTGTGGTTGGCTTTGCAGTTTTGTATATAGTTTTTAATTAAAAGATGTCAAAATCCCGAAAGATATAGACACTTTTGAATGGGCAAATAAAGATGGTGAGAAGAGGTTTTATATTTAAGTAGCTAAGTCAAAGTGATAGGGGATTGCTTATGTTAAAGATATGTTTGATCAAATGTACCTGATCCACACATTAGTGTGTTTTAGATTTAAGAGCCTATAGTTTCTGTAACATTCATTCCTAATAAAACTGTTGCTTTTGGAACTCTAAAGTGTTTTTAGGGACAAAACAGTAACATTTCCTAGCACTTACTGTCCTATGATTTGTGTACATTTATTTTAGGATTGTATTGATATTTGACTTTTGTGTAGTCTTTGTCTTATTATTCATATCAGTTCTTGGGAAATATTGATATGTCCCACCCTCATTATGTTTGGATGGCATTATGTTAACTATATGTCTTTATAATTGTCTTAAATTTCCTTAGTCTCTTATGCTAATGCCAAAGCACCAATAATTTGATGTTATTTTCTTGAATTGTAAGGGGCGTCTGCCTAGCTACCTAAGTCAGATCCCTTTGATGTAGTTCCCTTTTTTTAACAAGGACTGAATTGTGGTCCTGGTAGGACTGCTGACACTTTTGTCCATGCAACCCTAAGTATAAGCTCACTTGCCCAAATTCCAAGTTGGCTGTAGTTTTAGACAGCGTGGTTAGGAGCTGATGGCCCATGGTCCTACAGGCGGCTATAATCAGGGCACCAGTTCCAGAATATCCTAAGACTTAGACCTTATCTGCTGAGAACAAGTCTCAACACTAAAGATGGCTGGCTATACTCAGTTCATGATCAGAATATCAAAATAGCACAACTATTGCTGTTGTGTGGCAAAGAACATTTGTGTGGGCAAGAGAATGTTGTGTGGGCAAAGAACACTTGCAGGTAGATGTGTATACAGCTACACACCAAATGAAGACTGGAGTTGCACTGACTTGATTAAAGTTAAAACACAGAAATGCCACATACTTTTTGCAATACATACAATTAATCTCACATTTCTGAAATAAGTATTAATCCTTGCTTTTTTGTGTATTAGGAAATAAGATGCAAAATTGTCCAAAGCCATTTATTTAGTATGAGACCCATATATTTTTTTTAAGAGTTCACCTGTTGTGTTACCTTTAAAGAATTTAAACCAAGATTTTTATTAGGGTTTCTAACATGTCTATGAATCACAGCTAGAAATGGAAACATTTTAGGTTTTGACATCCATTTTTAATAACTTGCCAATTTTTAGTAAATAATACTTTTACATAAATTTTATGTAGGCTGCATGAATAATCCAGTATACAGTTATTCTTTTGATGAATTTGTAGGAGAGAAAGTGGTCTCCCCGTCCTACTCCTCCGCCATCTTGGCTCCTCCCCTCCAGTATACAAATAACTGACTTTTCCATGCTCTTCTGTTTTGTATTTTTGAGGATGAGATTATAAATTTAAAGTATATAATCTTAAGTATTTCTAAGTTTTTATGTGTAACAAAAGTTTACATTGTAATAAACTCATTTGGATCTTTGCATTGAGTGGCTTAATAAGGTGCTGAAACTCAGAGGTGGTTGCTTTGGAATTTTCTTATGGGCTATGGGCATTATCTACTTTAACTTTTTAAAAGCACTACACTTACCTATTAGTTGAATAAATATAAAAATATTGAATTCATCTCTGTTCTCACCAATGAAAAGACCTTGATTATACTGATACTTTTTTCTAGTTACCTTTCCCTTGTATAATCTTGACTTTATAAACATACTTGAATTTTAGATCTTCCTTTATTTAAGTCCATGCTAATGTATTTACATCTTACTGATTATGATACAGACTGTCTTTGTTGGGTTTTAGTACCTAAACAATAATGCACTATGAATAACAAGGTTATTTTAACAAGGTTATTTTAAATTTTAATTCTCAGGCTGTCTATCTAGATACTGAATAGCTTAGACCAGACTTCTGATTCAATACCAGGATTTTTTCTGAAAATGAAGTGGTTGCCATCTTATTTCCAGTAGTATATTCTTGAGCTAATGCAGTGTAACATAATAACAAGAAAGCCTTTTACAACTTGATGGACAAACAGTACTGCAACCTAATTTCCATTTATACAAAAGAAATTAACCCTTATACACTTAAATCATTCTTTTTCTGAAGCAACTATAGTGGGTATTTTTCTTTTTCAACCCACTCAAGTTATTTCAGACATTTGCAGGCCCTTTCACAAGTGTTTAAACAGTCAAGCACATTAGTTTAAGAATGTATAATATTCAAATTCTCTCTTACAATTCAGAATGACTGGTTTAACATTATTTAGTTTACAACTGTACTGTTCATCAAGAATGTACTTTTAACTCTGCAGGTAGCACTGTGGAACTAAGGGGAAGTTATCTGACTGTCCAGGCATCTTATTTTCTCCATAGTTTGCCACTTACAAAATTGTCAGATTCTTACAATCTCCTAGAAACAGGCATATAGAGAATATTTTATTAAACTTGTAACATCTCTTAATTAAGAGCATAAAATAGAAACTATGATACAATTTAAGAATAGGTATTTTACATAATTTATATCCTTTACAAATAGAAAGTAAATACAATATGTTGAATCTATGGTAAGATTTTGAAAAATCTTCAGATTAAGCAAGTTTAGCAAAGTCCTTTAGATGCAATTTCTTTTGGGTTTACTGCAACGCTTTTTGTTATATTGTATGTCTTGTAAATTCCAATAAGTCTATCTGAAATCTCAAACATATTATTTCGAAGAGAAATTATTATGAACTGGGCATTTTTTGTTTGTTCCTAAAGAGAAAAAACAGAATAAATTAGAAAAATTACACATGTAAATGTATGAATCATAATAAAGATCTAACTTTACTTCCCTAAAATATTTCTTAGGCAATAAATTGAACATGACATTGATAATTAACATGAAAAAGAATGACAACATGGATAATTCGTGAGATAGTATCTGAGTTAGAGAACAACTCAGGTATTTGGAAGGATAGTTGCCTAGTAGAAGTCTTCTAGTAGAAAAAAGATCTGGGAAAAGAAAGAAGTTCTATCTGTGTTTCTGCTACTAATTTACATTTATATTTTACTTTACCAAAATGGAACTATTTCGCTCAAATAAAGTGGTCTCCTTTAATACCATGGGAGTAGAGAATGGCAAAAGCTCGAAAGAATTCATAGAATTCCTTGTGTAATGTTTAGGGAACACACATAATTTTCAGAATGAAAAGCTCTAAATGATTACTTACATATATGTAAAATGCAACAATAGAAACATTTTTGAAATCAAGGGCTGCGTCAATCTCATCCATGAAGTAGAGGGGAGTGGGTTTATAGTGATGAAGAGCAAACACTAAAGCCAATGAACTAAGTGTTTTCTCTCCTCCTGAAAGGTTGAAGATCTTCTTCCAACTTTTCTTAGGTGGTCGAACACTGAAATAATTAAGAAAATCTTGTCATTTAAATTACTTGTAAAACTAAATTAAGACTCCATGATTTGTTTCCTGTAATTGGCTTCTACCACCTTCCTTGGGAATACCTAACTTGCTTTTTCATAAATATAAATTATTGGTGGGTTATTTTATAAAAATATTATTGGAGGATGAACACATAAGAACACCCAACAAAAATTTAAGATTTAAACAGTAGATCAGTCATTAATTCTTGCTAGTCTTCCTGTTTCCCATGAATACTGGAGTGGGTAGCCAATCCCTTCTCCAGGGGAACTTGCTGACCAACGAGCTGAACCAGGGTCTCCTGCATTGCAGGTGGATTCTTTACCAGCTGAGCTACACAGGAAACCTGTAGGCAAGCTAGTATTTATCAAATAAAATACGCTGTAGACTTAACTGTCATATCCCACCCCTAAAAAATACTAAGTTTGGGGAATATGTACAGAGATGTTAACATAAAAATCCAAAACTTGGTATATGGCATCATTACAAACCTGAACGTGATTCCTTCAGAGAAAGGATCCATGCTGTCTACAAGGTCCAGCTCAGCATCACCTCCCAAAGTAAGCATTTGGTAATTTTCCTTTAATTTATTTGTTATTATATAAAAACCTGCCATGAATTCATTAAGTCTTTGTTTTCGAAGATCTTCATATGCCTGTCTAAAATTATCTCTTTCATTAGTAATTTTATCCAATTCTGCTACCCGTTGTAAATATAATTCTTCCTATGAAAAGAATATGAGAAAAACATGGTATACATTTCACATGAGAATTAAAACTGCTAATTATATAATAAAGGCTTAACAATTTAGGCTAAGGACTGAAGAGACTTTCTGACCATTACACATGAGTCGTTTACTTGTACCTTCTTTTTATAATCTGCAATGGCGCCAAGATTTGGTTTCATTTCATGACATTGGGCTTCCAAAACTGCGATTTGATTTGTTATAGAATCTGGGTTCTTGATTGCTTCAAGCTCTTCTGGGCTTAGAACTGGAACCTTTTCAACGTGATTATCTTCTATGGGATGCAGTGTTATTTTTGAAATCTACAAAGTTGGATGAATATTAGAAAATGCAGCGTTAGAATTCATTGTTTCAAAAAAAACCTCTCAGGGACTTCACTGGTGGTCCAGTGGTTAAGAGGCTGCCTTGCAATGCAGGGGATGTGGGTTCGGTTCCTGGTTGGGAAATTAGCATTCCACATGCTACAGAGCAACTAAGCCCAGGTGTAACAGCTAGAGAGTTCATGCACTGTGATAAGAGATCCTGCATGGAGCAACCAGGACCTGACAGCCAAATATATTAAAAACAAAAACCTCACAAATTTAAGACAAATTACCTATCAGAACGACGTATAAGAAGTGGTGACTCATTTGTATATCAACTATTTTTCAAAGGACTTAAAAAACAAAAATAGTTGTAGTGCTCAACTGTTCATGTTCAATCTCTATATCAGCCCTGGGATGAAAATGTTGACTAATTCTAACCATTACTCTTATTTTTCTGTATATAATAACTTCTATATACTGTTCATTTTGTTCCCTATAAACCTGAGATGTGATTATATAGCCTGAAATTAAGAATTACAACATACTTCAAAAACACAAACCCCAACTTTTTTCATAAAGGGTATTTTAAATTTACAATTGACTAACAATTCTCACCTCTTTTTGCCAATATTTTATTTTAGAATTATGTTCACCAATGTGACCATCTATTTGTTCAAGTTTCAACTTAATACTAAGTGCATCTTTTTGGAGAGCATGTTCATTTTCCTGAATTACTTTTAGTTCTTGAAGTAGGTTTCGATGTTCTTTCTGAATTTCTGGTAAGGATGCCTAGAAAACAAAAAGAGCTGTTATAGATATGATCTCAGAATAGGGATTTTCACATTACAAAGATGAAGTCAGCACTCTCGCCTCATGCCTCTTTCACTTTAAAGAAAATGTTTTTATTTACAGAAAGTTAAAATGATCATTTTTTATTACACAGATGGAAGTTAACATAAGTGTAACCTACTGAATGCTTACTACACAAGGTACTGATGTCATCCATAATTCTCTACTGCTTCACATAGCACCCTCTCCCCATCTTACCTCTGCATCATTTGTATTCTTTACAACCTCTGCTGCTTTGTCTTCAAGACTTTTTAGCTCTGTTGTTAAGTCATCTACTTCTTTCTCAGTATCTTTTATTTCTTTCTCTGTACGTAAGACACTGTCTTGTGCTTTTTTAAGATTTCTAAACAAGCAAAATCTTATATTAAAAACTTTTCATGACATTAATGTGACACTGTTTTCGATCACAGATTTAAAACGTATGTTTAAAAAAAAACTTATGTTTTACTAAAAATCTTTCGATTGATTTTTATGTTTGTACACACATTTGTTGGGATGTTGTATATTTTATTAAACTCTCAATATAAATTAATGAAAGTTCCTTATATAAAATTTTAGTTTCATTCAATCTTAAGACTATGAAGCAAAATTGTCCATTGTAGTATTATAGTCTTGTCATTTTCTTCTCAGACTGGAGGTTCTTAAATCTTTAACTCTTGAAACTATACCTTCAAGTAAATTACTTCCTGGTTCAAGTCAGGGAAAGTAAGTGTTTTGGGCAGAGTGAGGGGAGGAAATGGGACAAAGGACAACAGGGATGACAATGACACACACACACAACTATTTTTCCCCTGTGACTGATACCTGTGTTTAGGTATAAACACTGCTTATTAATTAGCACCTTTTAACAAAGGACACTGCAATAACTGAATAACCAGATAATCCCTATGCAACCAATTTATAATTCTAAGACAAATAGCTGTTTACATTTCAACCTTGTATACATACTGTGCTTTATTTTAGAATACTTTAATACTCTAAAATTTAAAACAAGACCTGTATTATGAATGTATTAAAAACTTTTTGGGACAATGGAATAATCTAATTAAAATTTTCAGTTACTAAAACAATTATGCTAATAGATCTCATCCTTCTTATTCTCCTAAGACCTAGATCTATTTAAATGAATCACCATCTAATCCTCTAAACCAGAGAAATGAAACTCTAACTTCTATGTCCTCACAACTGGGGAGTTACATAACCACATTTTGGTAAGCCATACCTGTTTTATCAGTTTTTACAAACTAATCATATGATAAATGTTTATTATTGGCCTCCACCTATTAAAATCCTACTAGGTAACAATGTCAGATCTTAAAAAGTAACAGGAAACATTTATTGGACATTAAATACTCTACCTGTCAGCAGTCTTGATTGCCACTTGTGCCTTAGTAATAGCAGAAGCACATTCATCTAATTGCTTATTTATTTTATCAAGTTTGTCTTGTTGGGCCTTGAGTTTATGGTTATTGATTTCTACGATGATATTGTGTAACCTTTTAACCTCAGCTTCCACTTTACCAGCTCTCTCAGCCACACTGTTATACTCTGGGGGGATAAAAAAAGTACAATTAATTTGTGTTTCTACACTAATAAGCATCATTTGTTAGATGCATTCAATAAATTTCTTCAGTCAATACAACTTAACCTGACGCATGCAAAAGAAACTTTAAACATTTGAGGAAAAGGGCCTCAAAAACAAAGCAAAACCCCAAACACAAAACCAGAATGCCCTATATGAAAACAAATGGTGTTATAACAACATATAGTTAATTCTCTGGCTCAGCTGTGAACATAACCCGTATTTCTTAATGGCTTCATACTGTTTATAGGGTACTTTGACTATTTGTCTCATAATGATTTTTCACCCTTAGACTCTGTACCCAACTACAGACTGGGGGTGAAGAAGCTGTGGCTATTTAATTATGCTAACCCTCAAATTCTCTTCTCTATAACAAAGTGGGGGAGATAGAATAAAGTGGCACTTTTCTCTGTGGCACAGAAGGCTCTTAAGTTACACTTCCTAGATTCCCCTGTACCTAGTGTTTAGACATAAATTTAAGTCCATTCTATCAAGAAAAATTCACACAATTTGGATGGCAAAAGTGATGAACTGAGCATGTTTCTGCTGGAAGTCATGGAAAAGTTTTCTTGGTGGCAGTAGAGGCTCTGATGTTCTGTCAAGAGTTTTGTGAAAACTGACAGGCAATGGCATTAACTTTGTCGGGGTGGATTATGATAGGTAACAATGTGCTTCTGCTGTTGGCAGTTATAGTGTCATCTTCCTACTTTGAGAGATGGCTTTTCAATTGTAGAAGAGGCGGTATAGTTTCTTTCATGGTTTTGCAGAGTAGCTCTGGAAATTATTCTTAGCGTTTATCCTAGAATTTAAGTTATCACAATGATCCTATAAACAATCATTTTCTCTCTTAAATGCACATTCCTGCACCAAAAATCCTATTTACACTAGCCAGAGTGGATTCTGTTCTCCATATCTGAACCCTAATCATTATATGACATAGGAAAGATGAAAGGTGGCAAAAAGGTAAGGGGTTCAAGCTATCTACACCTATGTCTAGAAAGGAAGCAGATACACTGCCAACTTATAGAAAGAAACTCCCATAAAGCTTCTGTGTGAGGTATGTAGCATTTAGCATAGGAGAAAGCAGGTAGGATTTACTGAGAGGAAAAGACTTAACTGTTGTTTCCTCTTGACTGTCTATTCTCTGTTAGGTAAGAGGGAATTTCAATATTCTCCACATTTTACAATTATCTTTTTGTTCCACATTTATCAGAGAATTCTTTAGTCTGATTTTAAAAGCTCATCTAGTGAGTTTGATTACAATGTCTATTTTTTGTATTTCTGAGATCACCACTTGATTTTAAAAAAAAAAAAAAAAAGCTAAACAAAACCCTGCCCCTTTTAGTCTTCTAACTCTCCCCTCTCCCTTAAAGATATTACATTTATTGAAAGAACTGTTTTGCTAACAGTGGCGAGTCTGTGTGCTTAGCTCCCTTGTGGGGTAGAGTCCTAGCTGCTGTGGGGTCATGGCATTGTGACTTACACTGGGACGGACCAAGTACGCACCTGGAAAGGGTTCCCCTCTTCAGAACGTCCTTCTCCTTATTTTAAATTGCCCTGCCTATTTATAGTAGCATGTCTCTTAGAAATAGGAGGGGAAAATGGACATAATGTAATTTGTAATTTCAATGTCACCATTTTATACCAGCTTGCTCCTTTTATTCTCCACACATTTGCCAATTTTTAAAATCTAAATTAATGTAAAATGAAATATTTAATCTTAAAGATATGCTTGCATAAGTGGGCTTCCATATCAGACATTAAGAAAGTCTACTAATAATAACCAGTACTTCCATGAGAAGAGATATATATAATATAGGGCTTCTAATAAAGTCAAGGAGTCCTTTTCAAACTAAATACAAATTCTTGCAATCTCTCAATGAGAGTGTTGTTATAAATGACAAAGATTTATTTTTTGTTTGACCACTAGGTTTCATCAAAGCAGTAAAAAATACTGTAGGTACCCTGGGGAAGGAGGAGTAGGGTGAAGTCTGTGTCTGCAAGAACAAAATACAAATCCAAAATAAATGCACGGAAAAAAAAGGTCCTGTCAGGTTATGTCACCTCCCTGTATATCACTCTGCAATGGCTTTTAATTTCCCCTGGAGACATGGCCTATGAGGCTCTACATTATCTGGATTACTCTATCAGTTAATTCTAGGGATTCCTTGCTAGAAACTTCTGACATACTACTTCCTGCCCTAGGGTCTCTACATTCTTCCTGGAATGCTCTTCTACATTTGCACTCATACTTTCCTTGGGTCTCTGCTCAAATCTCTAGCAGTAGCCTGTCTAACCACTGTGTCCACCTGAATCCCCATCTGGTACCATTTTCCTGGTTTTACTTTTATCACCTAGTACCACCTGTTATAGTATGTGATCTATTTGTTTAGCTTCCTTATCTCTTAAGGGTGAATTCCTTGAAAAGAGGGACTTTATTTTGTTCACAGCTTGATCAACAGCATCTAAAACAAAGCTTGGTCAGTAGCAGATACTTTTTTGAGTGAATACCTCAGTATTAAAAATATAAGTAAATATGACTACAAAAATAAAAAATACAGGTTTATATTAATATGCAATGTGCACAGTGGACATCTGTTTGCTTACAATCTTTTCACTTCTTTTTCTTTTGGAAGAAAAGTCCCTCATTTTTTTTTTAACATTTGGATAATCACTCCAATTCTAGTCCATCTAATACGTATGGATGAACAATCAGTATTTGTCTTCCTTTGCTCATGAACCAGACTGTAAAAAGGGTCTGTCTTGATGTGATGAAGGCTGTGTTTCCTGGGGTCACTGAAATACTGCGAAACTCACTGTTACCTCCTCCTGCACTAAGATGACACCTATGTACGTTTAACTGAAGCCAACATGAAGTGGGCTTCCCTGGTGGCTCAGATGGTAAAGAATCTGCCTACGATGTGGGAGACCTCAGATTGATTTCTGGGTTAGGAAGATCCCCTGGAGAAGGAACTGGCAACCCACTCTAGTATTCTTGCTTGGAGAATCCCACGGACAGAGGAGCCTGGCGGACCATGGGGTCACACACATAGTTGGATATGCCTGAGTGACTAGATGGCCTGAACATGGAAATAGAAGTGGGCTACTCAAGTACACGGCCAGAGGATTTTAATGTCAAAGCCAATTCTGACTATGAGCCTATGAACTAATTCCCTTTCTTGTTGAGTAACTTTGGTAGAACACTTACATGTTTTTATATACAGAGGAAGAAAAAAGTTCTGGAAAGAAAAATACATGTTCTTTAAGTTCTCATTAACAGCACAGGTATTGGAATCAGATTGCCTTCATCCTGAATTCCTACATCACCACCATACATTATGTGACCTTGAGCAAATTATATAAACCATTCTGTGCCTGTTTTCTTATCTGTCAAATGACATACTTAATTTATTAGTACTTACTTTATAACCTTCTGAGGATGAAATAAAAATAAAAACCGTATTAACAGTGGTCACTTGAATGTAATATATATACCCTACTATTTTTTATTCTACATATTGTGATCTTAAACATTACAAATATTACAAACCTGTTTTTGACAATATAGGGGAAAAAGTCTGTATTTAAACATACCTGTCTTGAAAGCATTGACATTTTCTTCAAGCAATTTCTGCTGTTTTTTGTCAGGGACTGTAGCAAGTACATTAGCTTCAAGTTCCTGAACTTGGACATTCAAATATTCTTCTTGCTCTGATAAACGCTACAGAATGTTTTAAAATTCAAGGCCAGTATTTTAACTTACAAAAAATAGTATTTGCTTTAAACATTTTAAATTAAAAAAGGTACTTAAAATCTTTAAGAAAAACACAAGAACTAACAAGGGCAGAAAACATAAACAATAAATACAAAAATTGAAAATGGCCAACAAAACATATGAAATGTATAAATTCATTACAAAGACAAGTTAAATGCTATTTTTTAGGACATCCGTGTAGCAAACTTAGAAAATATTGAAGACTACTTAGTGTTCACTTAGAAAAATTATTTGTATATGCTACCAGTAGTAAATGAATTAGAACTTTTCGAGAACAATTTGGCATTATGTACCAAATGCTTAAAAACATTGTACACATACTGGGTGATAATTATAATTTTAGCACTAAGGAAATAATTGGATGAGCATATTAAGGTATGCCTAACAAGAATATTTAAAACACAGTGGTGTACACAGCCAACACAGAAAAACCTTTATCAAACTATGGTACAAACTATGTCAGTATAATTGCACACAAATTAAATTTACATTTGCTTAAAAAGGAAGCTAATTACTGAGTGAAGAAAAGTTACTATAAGACTATAAAAATCCATATGCAAACTTAGTAGGTAAATCAACATCTACCACATACATAAACACACACACACAAACTAGATACTGCCACTAAAAGTTAAAGGCCGTACACAAAAACTGAAGGTGATAATCTTTTGCGTATTTTCTAAAAACTTTCCTGGTTTTGTTTTTTTAAAGAGACTGTGGGCATGCATTGCTTTTTTGTAATTAAGAAAACTTTCCACTTTGTAAGGAGAATAAAATAAAGGGTCATTGTTACAGGAAGACACATTTCTGTCACGTCCAAATGGAAACCAGAAATAGCTATGGCTGGAGCAACATTGTGACAGGACATGTATCTATTAGTACTCAAGGAAACAAAAATCAACAGACCCTAACCCAACCTCCCCCTCCCCTTTATATTTTAAAAATTATAAGCAAACAATAAAATGCTTCTGCCAAATTGCTGTTGAATTCCAACAGTTTCAGCTAATATTGGTAAAAAGGTACCTGGATGCTTGCAGAAAACTTTTCTAGTGTATTCCTCATTTCTCGTTCACTATGCCTTAACCTAAGTATTGCTTCTTCCAGTTGTACTTTCTGTTCCTGAATTTGCACTGCTTTTTGAGAGTCTCTCTGCAACTGTGATTCCATTTTATTTACCTACAAAGAAAAATACCAGTGAATTAAGTTTACTCCAACAAGAGTTATTTCAGATTAACAGCAATTTATGAAATGATGAAAACCCAAATTTCTGATCTTAAAGACTAGAAACAGGGAGGGAGGTTCAAGAGGGAGGGGACACATGTATATCTATTGCTGATTCATGCTGATGTACGGCAGAAACCAACACAACACTGTAAAGCAATTATCTTCCAATTAAAAAAAAAAAAAAGACTAGAAACACAGCAAACACCCCAGTTCCGATTCTAAAACCTAATGCTTAGGAGATGGTCAACTAACTTCTGCATCATAGATACAGGTGAAAAGGCAATTTTAAGTGTTGTATAATCAATTATAGTTACAGTGAAGGTATACTATCCAAATATTTAAGAGGAAGAATATAAACTACTTCAGAACTTTAAGAAAGTAGTATAGTGTTCTGATTGTGATAATGGAACATAGGTTCTTTTGGGCATTTTGACATTCTATTTTACTTCTGGAAACAAAATATTTTGAGATAAAAATCTGGAAACATATCAGAAGTCTTTGCTATATTTACAATTTAAGTCATTATTTTGAAATACAAAAGATAATTATGTAATACAGCAGTATCTGTGAAGAAACAAACGTCAAACAGTAAGTTAATAGTGAAATAAATTATATGGTCTAAGTGTGATAACAGAAAAAGATATGTATGCTGAGTACATATTTTTTAATTAACATACTTTTAGAACTTTAACAGGCTTCATATGAAATCCCACAGCTTATACACTAGCCATTTATATCAAGTTCAATCTGTTAATTGAAAATATGATTATAGTACATTTAAAATAGTAGAATGTTCTATAGTATGTTATGTATCAATAAAGCTGCTTTAACAAAAATGTCTCGACTATAATTTCTGACCTCTTCTTCTGAGATTTCAACAACAACTGATGAACCCATCCTTCCTTTCATTACTTTGCTTCCACCGCCAGTCATTGTACCTGGAGAACAGAGAAGTCAGACTTACATGTATGTATCCCCCCAACAGGATTAAATAGACTCAATAGCAAAGGAAAAAAACTATTACCTGACTGTTCTATGATTTGCCCTTGTAATGTTACCACTCTCCATCTTCTATCTTTTTGATAAGCTACTCGTGTGGCTTGATCTAAGCTGTCAGCTACTAAGGTATCCCGTAAGGCAAAGTAAAAAGCTTGGCGAATTGCCCCATCTTTTACTTTTACTAAATCAAATAACCGAGGAGTATTCTCAGGAGTTTGAATTTTTGTCATTTTCTTTGCCCACACTGCCATCTAAAAAAAAAGAAAAAAAAAAGATGTTTCTTTAGGTATCTTTTATAGAATACATGTTACACATTATAGAATACACATGTTAAACATAAGGATATGTATACAAAGTTCTTAGTTATCTACATAACAATATTTATTGTTATTTAAGAAAAAGATATTGTAAAATTATCTCTATTCACAGATGATCTGATCTTATATATATTAAAATTCTGAGGAATCCTCACATGAAAGAACTATTAAAACTAACATGAATTCAGCAAAGCTGCAGAACATAAGATCAATATGTAGAAACTGTATTTCTATACACTAACAATAAATAATCTGAAAATGAGATTAAGAAAATCCCATTTATATTAAAGATATTAAAGAACAAACTTAAAGGACTCCTGATTTTAAAGCTTACTACAAATCTACAGTGATCAAGACAGTGTGATATTAATGCAAAGTCAGACATAAATAAGAGGCCAGAAATAAACTCTTACATTTATGATTGGTTGGTTTTTGATGAGCATGCCAAGAAAATTCAATGGGGAAAGAATATAAAAGGTGTCAGAACAACCCAATACCCCAAAGAGTAGCTTGACCCCCCACTTTATAAAATTAACATGGATTAAAGAACTAAATGTAAAACCCAAAGCACTAAAGCTCATAAAACAGAGAAAGTAAATCACCCTGACATTAGGATTACACGGTAGCTTCTTAGATATGACACCCAGTACCCAAGCAACCAAAAGTAAATAGACTGCTATTTAAAATTTGTGCTTCAGAGGATCCATCACAAGAACGTGAAAAGATGGCTCACAAAATGGGAGAAAATATTTGCAAACCATGTATCTGATAGACTTATATCCAAAATATATAAAGAACTCTTACAACAGTAAGACAAACCAATTAATGAATAAGAATCTGAACAGAAGATAAAGAAATGGCCAATAAATAAGCACACGAAAAGTTGGTGTACAAAAACCTGTGTACATGAACATTCATGTCAGTATTAACCATAAACAGCCTAAACACGGAAACAACACAAATGTCCACCAATTGATGAATGGATAAATAAAATGTGCTACAGAACATAATGGAAAAGGGAAGAGCATTTGGCAATAAAAAGGATTAAAGTGCTGATGATGCAACATGAATTTTTTTAAAAAAAAAAAGAGCAGACAGGGAACTGGATCTTAGTTCCCATAAAAGGGATCAAATCTCTGCCACTTGCAGTGGAAGCACAGAGTCTTAACTGCTGAACCACCAGGAAAGTTCCATCATGGATGAACTTTGAACACCAAGTAGAAGAAGCCATAAACAAAAGGCTACATATTATGTTATTTCATTTATACACAATGTCCAGAATACATAAACCTAGAGACAAAACCTCAGTTAAAGGTTGCAGGGGGGTGGGAGAACAAGGGTAGTGATTGCTCAGGCGTATGGGGTTCCTTTCTTGGGGTAATGAATATTCCGGAATTAGATAGTGGTCATGGTAGAACAATCAATTCTGTGAATGTATTAAAATCCATTGAACTATATTATTTTAAAATAATGAATTTTACGATTGTGAATTATATTTAAGTGTTCTTCTCTCTATTTTTTTAAAAAGTAGTTATTGAAGATGGAAGTTAGCAAAGCAAACTACCAGTCACTCCAACATAAGAATGCATATTACTTTAGGGGAGGCAGTACAAGTTTTTTTTCTCACAACAATGTAACCCCTAGAGCCTAATATAATCCTCAAAACCTATTAGGTGGTTCACTGAAGCAACTATGAAGAAAAACGTAGGATTCAAAATCAATCAACACCTGGCACTTAAAAACCAAAATACAGGTACATTATAAATACCCACCTTATCCAAACCTATGAAGGTTGCAACTCCAATATTTTGTCTTTTAAGGAAGTTTACACATTCTTGGGCTGTATCAATAGAATCAACAACAATGTAGTCTAATGCATGACAACAAGATGAAATAGCAACATCATATTTTTCATCAATTGTTCCTAAGTCCCCCTAATAAATAAGAGGAGGGGGGAAAAAAAAATCAATGCACAATCAAATCAGCAGGGAATTAGGCACAGGATCATTTCTATTTATACAGATTTTCCATTTAATTGAAGAACTATACCTACATACAGTTTACAAAAGTACAAAAATGGTATACAATGAAAAATTTAAGTGTCCCTCACATTCGATCTTTCTCTTCTGCAGAGGCAATCACTACTAAGGCTTTTATCCACCTTTAAAAAAAAAACTTATGGATATACAGAGTCTGAAATTTTAATGAGCACAAAATGAACAGAACTGTTTTCACTACATGTAAGTGAAAATGTATAATGTGAAGATTTGAAACCTGTAATTGTTATAAGCAAAATAACTTATAGAATAATAAAACTCTGAATTATTGAAAACCATCTAAGTAAATCTGTTTGTCTATGAATAACTTAGCTATCAGGGAGCATTAACCAACTAGTTTCATTTTTCCTTGAGCAGAGGAACAGGACCAAACTGTGTATCTTCAAAAAACAAAGGCAGAAGTCCTTGACGTGAAGCTGTGGAAGCAACTCTGCCGGGTGACTTTCACCTGCCCTCTGAACCACCACCCCCCGCTTCCTTCTCCGGGAGGCTGCCTCAGGGAGTGCACTAACTGGCTCTCCAGCTGAGGACAAACTGAGGCACCAGCCAGAAACGGTAGAACAGATGAATGGGGTTCAAACATTTATTTTCCTCACTTCCTTCCAGCTACCTCTAGCCATGGCCAAATTCCCTTCCTTCTTCAGGTTCAGGAGTTCACACTTCAGGTACCCACTATCCCTAGCCTTAAGTTTTGACAGCATCCTTTGCGATTTTCCTAAACCCCAGCTACAACCCTCAGTATAATGGTATAAAGCTCAGAATATAATTTATCAAATTCTTATTTTTTTAAAGAAAAAAGTAATTAAGTATATCAATAGAATTGGATCGTTTTCTTAAAGTGACTATAACTATCCCAAACTTAATTTTTAATGGGCTTCCCTTATGGCTCAGGGGTAAAGAAGCTGCCGGCAATGCACGAGACCTGGGTTTGATCCCTGGGTTGGGAAGATCCCCTGGAGAAGTGTAAGGCTACCACTCTAGTATTCTGGCCTGGAGAAATCCATGGACTGTATAGTTCATGGGGTCGCAGAGAGTTGGACACAATTGAGCGACTTGTACTTGCACTTCCTTAACTTTTAATGTGAAAGGATCCATAACACAAAGAATTTTACTATGCCTGAGTGTAAAAGCAAAATGCTTTAAAAAAAGCTTAATATACAGTTATTTTAAAGTTAAGAAAATTACAATGTCTGAGAAAAATGTATAGTTATTTATAAATAAATTTACCAGTCGTCCATATATTCCTGGAATTCTGCCAGATTTTTTTTCTTGAATTATTGCATCAAGGACTTTCCCCCTACTTCGATTCATTGCTAAGGAACTCTTTGCTTCTTCAACTTTTTGGAAAAGATCACGAACCAAACTTTTGAAATTTATTTCTTCTTGTGTAAGTTTTTGAAGTTCTTTTTCTTTCTAAAGGTGAAAGTAAAGAAAATGAATTCCCAAAGCAGACACCCTTATTACAACATAGGCCAATAATAATGAATACCTGAACCAGAACTATGCCACCACATTGTAACTGCTGCTTTGATTTTGAAAAATATGGATGGGTTTTCTATTTTAAAGGGGGCATAAATTATCTGGGTCAATAATAAGAACAACCTCAATATAGTCCTAGGAGCAGTGCACTGATTTGATAGAATGAGTAGAGCTAGGGTTGTGGAAATCCCAGTTTTGTACCACATAATTATGCATAAATGTTTCCTAATTCTTATATTCTTAAACTAATCAAAAATAGATCTCAATATAGGATTCTAGATATGGGTGACTGGGTATGGCTATGATTAATACTGTGGTTTGCTTTCTAAATAAATCTATTATTTAGTTTATTATATATCAAATATTTGTTAAATTATATAGTGTTATATAGCATAATTCATTATTCTTATTAAACCAAGGAAAACAAAAGCACAGCTCTGAAACAAAGGGAAACATGATGAGTGAACAGTACTATTTCTATACAAAAATGTCAGGCTGCCAACAAAAGAGAAACCTCACACATGAACACAAAAATCCTAATTCTCAGTTTCTCAGTTTACCAATTTAGAGCAGTCATTTTTCCAACTGACATTCTCTTTCAGTTCCTGGTTTTAAATTGTTACCTCTACTACCAGTCATACTGGTTTCAAGTAGAAGCTCAAGTTATAAACACAATTTACCCAAAAATAAACTGAATCACCAGGAAGACAGAAGTCATAACTGACTATAACCTAAATTTACATTTAAATTCTACATGGCCATGAAGTTTTCTGATGACCAATCAGTGTGCATTTACTAAAATGAAAGAGACTTTATTTTTGGTGTCATTTCGCTTCAAAGAGCATCTTCTATTGCAATTTGCCTAATGATGCTTTGGAAATTAAAGTTATGAAATTCCTTACTCAAGGAGAGGAGAGAAGATTGATGAACTAAGTAAGATATCTTGATTAGTTCAACAACTTGCAGTCCCAACAAAGAAAGTATATTCTTAAGTTCAAAAATAGAAAAAAACACTACGATAGTTGAGTTGAATATTTGTTCACACACACACACATTTATTTCACTTTCCTGTATCACTGCATAAGTTGTCTACATTTACATTTAGGGAAACAAAACCTTTCTTTTGTTTAAATTATTTCCATGGGAAGTAATGATGGCGATACTTGAGGGGAGAACACAGTTTCTTGACAGTCTCAATTTGATCTGTATCAGATAGAGTACTGAAATATTAACCCCATTCTTTTGGGGAAGATTACACTAAACAACAGCAACAAAATCTATCAGTCACACCAGATGTTGAGATTAAAAAAAATAAGTATGTAAACATGTATGAAAATAAATAAAACTAGGGTTGATAAACAATGTTCATATGAAACGCAGAAGCAAAGATTTACCTCCTTTAGCTCACGTTCAGTTTGAGGGAGTTTTGTCTCTATATCTCCAATTGCAGCTTTCCTTTCTTTGAGAGTCTCAGAAGCTGCCATTAGAGCTTCTTTGGCTTTACTTAATTGAGACACTGCAGTATTATGACGACTGAGATAGATATCAAGTTCTGATTGAGCTACATCCATCTTTGAACGTGCTTCATTTACTGATTTACTGAAGTCCATAAGTTCTTTCTCTCGACTCTGTTAAAATATGATAGACCCCCATTTAATCTGAAATATGTGTTTTCAAACCTAAACCAAAGTGGAAACCATACATTTTAAATTTAACTTCATAGATTATGTAAGCATAATATATAGAAGTAAATGTCATAAGTGAATGGACTAACAGTTTTTGCTTAGTTGTGAATGTTCATGGTATATGAAGTCTTTCCCCAACTGATTTAATAACAGCTTAATGAGGTAGCTGCTGCTGCTGCTAAGTCGCTCCAGTCCTGTCTGACTCTGTGTGACCCCATAGATGGACGGCAGCCGTCAGGATCCTCCGTTCCTGGGATTCTCCAGGCAAGAATACTGGGGTGGGTTGCCATTTCCTTCTCCAACACATGCATGCATACTGAGCTGCCTCAGTCCTGTCGGACTCTGTGCGACCCTATGGACAGCAGACCACTAGGTTCCTCTGTCCACAGGATTCTCCAGGCAAGAATACTGGAGTGGGTGACTAATATGATAAAAAATCATGACCACCAACACACACACCCACACCACTGTAGAATATGTTCAAAGCACTATCCTGAATGTTTTGTATGTATTAATTCCTTAATGCAACAATCCTATGATCATCATCATGCCCATTTTGAGGAAACTGAGGTCAGAGTTTAAATAACTTGTTCAAAGTCATGCACTTACTCGTAAGCAGCAGAGCCTGTTTTTAGCTCCAAAGATACCTAGGTATGAGTCCTGGCTTTGTTACTAACCTAGAATGCCAAGGCACACGGGATTACTTGATATACATGAGATGAGCTAATGTGAAAAATTGATCTATAAAGTATTGTATTAGGAAAGTGACTGTATAATACTTAGCCACTTTATCACATAGGCATCCTACTTACAAACTCTTATAGAGGTTAGAACATGTCCATATTTCGAAACAGAATCAATTTAGTCTGTCGAGAAACCCCAAAATACTTCACTGAGGTATAATTTACAAAGATCTTATATGTAACTGACTTAAGCAACCAAGAATTAACACAAGACCCATAGCTTTAAAACTATTACACAAGAGCTACAAAAGTAAAGAAGGGAGATGTCAACCTATGGTTAGTGCGGTTCCAAGCATGTATAGGTAGTGACCAATTAAATTACCAAGAAAATAATTTGAGAAGAGAAAACATGGTGATTAAATCAACATTAACAGAGACTAGCATATAAAGCAAAGTATCTGATATGCATTTTCTTCTACCACTTTAAGTTCTCATTCTCAGTTAACATCTTTTTAAAATGAGAAAGCAGAAAACAAAAAGGGAGAGTGTCTAGGTTGGCTATTTTTGTGGATGTTAGATATTAAAAGCCTAAACTTCTCATTCTAACAGTTCATTTTTTACTATTACTATAAAAACATTCTTTAAGATAGGAGGGGAAAAAAGCCATCAAAATAAACACCAACTGATAAAGAAATCTTACTTCTTTTTCTTTTTGAAGGCCTTGTGTTTCCTGTTTAAGGCTATCCATAACTTCCTTTAATTTTTCTTCTTCTTTTTCTTTTTCTTTCTCAAGGGCATTGTTTCTAGTTGTTGTCTCCCTTATGATATTCTCACTCTTGGCAGGTATACTTTTAAATTCTTCAACCTAAGATTATAAAACAAATTAAAAAGTTACTAGGAGCATGTACCTTTAGGCTATCCAATACCATTAATACCCGACTTATTTAAAAGCATTTCTCAAGATCTTCTAGACCTTTGCAGTTTTCATTGTAATTAGGTTTGAACCAGCTAGCTTTAGTAAGTATACTTCCTTAACTATATGCTGCAATTTCTATATTCAGTCTAATTCATAGAATTAGGTAAAGATTATTCTATGAATTCTTGATTCCTTACAAAAGACAATTCTCCTTGGCTGGGCATTGTATCTTTCTTCCTTCTGCTCTAACTTTATGCTGTAATTAACCTTCTTCACCTACACACATGGTCTGAGTACATGGAATTCCTTAAAGTACCCTTCACGGTACATTACAACTTACCACATATTACCTTTACACCCCCCTAGTCTCTCTCATATCCTAAGATCTTTCCCAACTTTACCCTTTCAGAGTCACCATGTGGGACTAATATTTTATTCCATTAATACCTTCCAGTAATAATCACTGTTCCACAGTTGGTGTCCAAAGGCTAATAACTGTTACTCAAGTTACATCTGGCTTACTCTGTCCAATTTAGGGGTTACTATGACATCCATGGTATTTTGTTTATCCTGGTTATCTATAACGGGGGAAATTAAACACTTCCCAAAATGTTATCCTTCAAACACTGATTCATATAAGATGTGCTATTACTGTACACACATAAAGTATTTTGTGAACAAATGCATTTGCTTATAAGGTAAAGCAGAGCCTATGTTATAAGTACCATGTAAATATATGGTACAAAACTTTTTTGAGGGGAGGGGCTTTCAGTGTTGCCTCTATGAGTATCTGATTAAACTGTGACTATAGTTTGAAATGCTCCAAATTAATTATTAGTCTGGCTCCCAGCAAATTAGGCATTCTGGTCTAAAGTTCATCGTCTTTTAAAACTTCAAACTAGCTAATCAACCCCTTGCTATAAATTATGGCTTCCCCTTCCCTCCTTTCTAAGGGGAAACTCCTGCTGATATTCTTAACTTGATTTCTGTAGACAAAGGTACTACTTTTAAAAGTCTATGATATGTAACTAAAAACCTCTTTTTAAACCATATATTCTAGGAAGATTATTTTGTCACCAAAACAGAATTACTGATTTGGTAAACAGTTCTCCAATCATGTATATCAGATACATAAGCTCTAAAACTCAAAGTCAATGGATGCAGAATTTCCATAGAGGGTGGGGTGGGGGGGAATTAGGTTCAGAGATAAATCCTGAAGCACTTAACATTCACAATTCCAATTCATTCTCTAAGAGGCAAGAACATTCATGAAAAATAATAAAAACTACATCAGACAGACATGAAATATTAAGAATTTCCCCCACATAACCTACCTTTTCTTTATCTTTTTGAAGTTGTTTCTCTAGTTTTTTGGCTTTACTTGTAGCATGTTTCAATTTTTCCCTAACTTGAACATCTTCCAAATCTAGTTTTGTAAATTTTTCTTTGTTCTCCTCAATAAATTTTGTAATTTTATTCAGCTTCCTAGCAAAGTAAGAAAATTATCAGTCACTATTTTGGATATTCAGATATTTCAAAGTGACCTTATATACCTTGCCTGAAACACCATGTAAATGTACCAAGTTCTTATAAGGTAGGATCCTAATACTACCTGCTTCAAGCTAACCCTCCCCTCCATCCATATTTGAAGGAGTTGTTAAAATGTGTGGTTATGAGTTATTTTGTCTCTCAAAGCTAGATTGGAAATAGTGACTATGATGTCTAGGTATATAACAATTTGACGGTTAAAAAAAAAAGTCAAAACTCATTTTAAACAATAAAAAAAGAAAACTGCATAGGTAAGGGATACTGGTGTCACTGAAGATTGCCATGAAAAAAATAATGATAAAACTTTAAGACAACCAACCTGTCAGGTTAAATACCTATTTTTGCAATGATGTTTTGTATTATTGAGTTCTGCCACTAGGGGGTAGCATCCTCCATTATTTAACACCAGAGTTGGGCACTCAAACCTGTGATAATCATCAACTGGATGAAAGGCAATTCAGTTTTTTGGTTGCAAAAAGAAACCATTTAAAATATTTCATATGCTGGCAAATATATTGCCCTCATATGCTGGTATTAAGTTTATATATAGACACACACACATACATGTCATAAAATAATCTACTTTCAGTACTTTCCAAAAGATTATTACTTCTCTACATCTTTTACAGCTTTATTCTTAGCTTTCATTTCATTTGACAGTATATTGCTCTTCTCATTAATTTCTTTGGTATCTTCATTAATTTTTTCCTTTTGAGTCTCCATTTCAGCAATTCGTTTCTGCAGATCATAACTAGAGAGAGAGAAAAAGCTATCAGAGATTCTAAAGTACCATTTCTAAAACTCTGAAACTATTTTAAGTAAAATCAGCTGTTTCTAAAGTTATCTAGGTCTTTGGAGGGGGAAGGAAGAAACCAACCCAGGGTCAAGGCTAGCATTAGGAACAAAATAGGTTCCATATAAACACAATTATATCTGCTATTAAATGAATTAAAAAGAACTTGTAAGTAAAACTATTAAGTATTAAGCACAGTGATATTTGTGAACTCAACTTCAACTATCAAGTAGGATAGTTAAAAATTAACTTCACTACTATGGCAAAAAACTCTAATTTAATAAATTCATCACAACCACTTGCAGAATTTTTTTTTACTTCAGTCTTCGCATTTCTCTAATACAGGAAGAGAGAACAGATTAGATTTTAATGTCAGAAACTAATACAAAAGTTGATAAATTAAGGTACTTACATGTAATATTGACAGACATGATTCTTTTTTCTAAATATTTCATTTTCCAAGGTAAGAAATTCAATGGCTATGTTTTTTTCTCCTTCTAAGGCATCCTTTTCCTTTTCTACCATCTTAACTCTGTTTAACTACAAAAGTTAAAAGGATAGAAATTGTTCATATTAAGTGTATTTGAACAGTCTGAATTTAAAATATGCCAACATGAGATAAAAACAAACTACATTCACAAAAGTGTTTCTTTGAAATGTTCATAAGGAAAACATAAAACTTCGCTTAAACAATTATGATCTACCATAACTTGAATTATCTGGCTTAGTAAAATTTGTTAATCAATAAATGAAACATTCTGGTTTACAAAAGCCTACAGAAGATTCACCTTTTCTCCTCTGTGTTCATTTAATATTTCAACTCTCCGACACAAGACTTTAATAGGTTCATTTAGTCGTCCAGAACCAATTATATCTTCTAAATATTCAAGCATACCCTCATCGTGTTCAGTCTGGCCTTTTGGTTTCATCATAGCAATTTGTTCAACTTCACCCTTTAAAAAAAGTAATATTTTACACTCACTGTATATGTTTGGCTACACCAGCCTCAAGTGAGAACTAGAAACAAGTCAATTAACAAATCCAACATTAATTACAACTAAATGATGTAAATCAGTAGCATAAAAAGATTTAGTAAGATGCAAATAGGACTTCCCTGATAGTTCAGTGGTAAAGAATCCTCCTGCCAGAGACTTGAGTTCGATCCCTGGTCTGGGAAGATCCCACATTCCTCGGAGCAACTAAGTCCGTGTGCTGCCAACTGCTGAGCCTGTGCTCCAGAGCCCAGCTTTGCAACAAGAGAAGCTACTGCAATGAGAAGCCTGCACAACACTAGAGTAGCTCCCATTCGCTTCAACCAGAGAAAGCCTGTGCAAAGTAACAAAGACCCAGCACAGCCAAAAATAAATAAATAAAACTATATAAAATTCCAAGTAAAGATGTTTTAACTTTCTAAACAAACAATTAAATAAAAAAGGAAATACTATTTTCTCTCATGGTAGTAATAGGAAAAGGCCAACTGACTGTAAACTAAAGGTCTTGGTACATTAAACACTGGAAAACTTTTGCTTGCAATCATTATTATAACAACTTTTAAACTATAGTTAAAATCTAAGATTAAGATTATATATTTGCACTTATGCAGTTCAGTTACAAAGAGAAAAGAAAAAAATCCAGTCAGTAACTTTCAAGGCTGACTGAAAGGCAGCCATTTAGCTTGATGGGGGAGAAAATTTTGTCTGAATATGCTCAGGCAAAATGCTACTTTACTTCACACCAGTAGCCTGCTTGTACTCTTTATTACAATAGAAGAAAAGGGACACACAAGTAGAAAAATAAAAACATATCCCTTTATTTCTGCACAATAGCTAAGACTGAAAAATTTTTTTTAAAAAGGGGCATATATTCTTTCTAAATTTAAATATCTACAGTATTTATAAATGAAACTTAAAAATCTGGGTTAAAACTTGCTAATGACAAAGCATCATATTACCAAAATCTTCAATATAATTATACACAGTAGAAAAAAAACTAAAGACCAAACAAGAAAGGATAAAACAGTTCCTTTAAAAACTACTCATTAGGGACTTCCCTGGTGGTCCAGTGGTTAGGGCTCCAAGCTTCCACTGCAGGGGGCACTGGTCTGATCTCCAGTAGGGGATCTAAGACCCCATAATAGGAGGGGAAAAAAATCTACTCAAAATCAAAATTAAAAATTTTACAGATGACTCCTTTTCTGTACTTTGATAACAGCACATGATTATAAAACACAAGGTGAATGTTATCCTAAGAGCCTGTCATTGTTTAAATTTCTCTGTAATCTTGGGTATGTATGAATTAGATTTAGCTAAATATTAGTGTTTAAACTAAAACATGTAGACATTTATATAAAGTATTTTGTTCTGCTTTCAGTTATCAGTTCTTTCCAAATATTTTTAGGTAAGCTTTAAGTTTTAGACAGAACTTAAGCCTGGAAGAGTATCTAAAGCTTTGGATCACAACAGGTGAGACTCTAGCCATTGTACAAGCCAAGACTTATTCAGTTGTTATCTAAACAAGGTTTATCAACAGCAACATTGCTGACATTTTGGGCTGAATACTTTGTTGTGGGGAGCTATGCTGGGTAGCATAAGATGTTGAAACATCTCTGACCCTACCCACGAGATGCCAGCATGAGGCTTCCCCCAGCTGCTGACAGCCTAAACTGTCTCCAGACAATGCGAAATGTACTGGGGGAGAAAGCAACAACTACTCCCAGCTGAGAATTACTAATCCGGAAGTAGTTTAACTCTTTTATGTCTGTGTTTATAATCCAAATATCTGACACCAAATAGTCTAATATTCTAATTCGATTTGAATAGCTGAACACTTACTGTAAGATAAATGAAAATTCATGTCAAGAGAACTTACGTATCTGAGTCAAATCACATAAGGTATTATTTAGGCATACATTTTTCAGATAACCAGAAGTTATGATTTGGTGTAACAACGACAAAAAATATTCCTAAGGGCATCATACTTTTCCAGGCCAAATTATTTACTGAAGTGATGGAATACTACTATTAGGAGACTGCCTAATAAAAACAAAGCATAGAGGTTGCTTGTTTTTGGTCACTTGTTCCTCCCTTTCCAATTAAAATGAAAGATATATAGCTCTGATTTCTTTTCATTCTAACAAGGTTGCCCAGCAGAAAAAACATTTTCAAGTCAAAGACAAGGACATTTATGAATCAACAATTCCATCTCAAGTCCCATATAACACTGTTTTCATTTGTTATATGGGATCCATTAAAAAACGGTTATTATCAATTGACACTACTGAATCAACAGGTTATTAGAACATTTAGGCCTCTGCCTGTCAGGTGACTATTAGGACTGCTGTGGTATTTCAACGACAACCTGAGACCTTTCTTGTGGTTCTGTTCCTTGATGTTCTCTGACTGCCTTAGCACTTGCTACTATTTGTTTTCTTCCTTGTTTTTCCATTTTGTGTCATTTCATGTATAATCTGAGGGCTTGTATAGTCTGGGCTTAAAGGACCACTCATTTCAGAAAATGTACCTATCCCAAAATGAAATTACAAAGTAGTTTTAATTTAAAGCTCAGTACATTTTAGAAATAATCTAAAACCTGAATTTAAAGTCACCTTCAAAGCTCCAAATCACAAACAGTGGTAGTATGGTAGACAAAAACCCAAACAAACAAGTTTCAAGTTGCTATAAAGCTAGCATCTGAAGCTGACAGTTTTATAGTCCTCCTCAATGTTATTTCTATTTTCCATAGCTTAAGTGTACTAAACAAAGTTTTAAACAAATTTCTTCACTGTTGTTTACTACTAACTTCCTATGTTTTAATTTGTATTTACACTGTATCAGAGATATTAAGCAACCGTGGAAAATACCATTTATGGTTTTTAAAAGCAACATAAAAATAGCAAGAATATGTCAAGAGGGTATTTATAATATCCAAGGCCTAAACCTTAACTTATTGAACTGGGCAGAAAACCAAGATATTGTGACTCATTTACAGCATTCCTCAATAATCTAATTTACAACAATACAGCTTAAAAATCTAAGAGGAATAAACAGGTACGATGCTTTATCTTTACTGAAACAGAATCCAAATTTTACCAAGCATGAATCACAGGAAATTCAAATATAGTACATACATAATAAAATGTTTTTTTTCCTAATAAGGAAGGCCTTAAGATTTAAGGTAAATATGGGTGTTTGCATCAAAATTAAATGGTCCAGATTTACTAGCCTTTGACAGTTTGCCTTGGTTGTATTTTTATTTTCTCCATTTTCTACTTTAAAGTTACTGTTTTTTTTTTTTAAGTTACTGTTTTTATGCTATTCTAAATAAATTTTTAATTTGTGAACTAACAAAGGCTAAGAAACTAACGACTGAGGTTAGTACCTGTAAAACAAGTGCATAAACAGAAAGGACAACGCTTTAGGAGGTAGACTGCTTGGTATTTATTTTGGGTGCTTAGGGATAGTTTCTTTCATATAGTTGAGGTGTTGAACAAGACACTTTTGGATAACTGAAGTACTACTGATAAAACTAAAACAACTTCTTTTGATACAGCACAGTCTTATTTCTACAGATAAAAGATCAGAATTCAAGTAAGCTTATATGTTATGCCTGGCGGAGAAGTATACTGGAAAGAAAAAATAAACAGGTAACTCAGATCTTGGTTAATCCAATCTCCAAATTACTAATTTGGAGAAAAAAAAAATCTTAGTTATTTTTAAATTTTAGTTTAGATTTTAAAATATGAAGACAAAAAGCATATCAAGTTGAAAACTGTGACAAAATGAGCTACTGTGAAATCTTTCAGCTAATAAAAACTCTACTTGTTCATACCAAGAATTAGGACAATGGGAAACCAGCTCTCAAACAAGGTATAAACAGGGAAATGTACAAAAATGTACAAAGTACAATGGCAGTTATAACCTAACACTTTTGGAAGGCATGTATAAATGCCTGTAAGGACAAGAAATAGACTTCTACCATCTTTGGATCATTTATAGTATCTCAGTTTAGTGACTCATTAGGAACTCATTAAAATAGCCAAAGATGAAATTTTAAATGATTTCAAATACTAGAAATACCTACTTGAAGAACCTACTATACCATTATAAATACCATAAAAAAATTATCCTTATGGACTTCTAAATTTCAGTGCTTTTTAGTCTAAAAAATAAGTTTTCACTTTAGCTGAATTTGTATCACTTAGCCTGTTAATCACTATCACTGGCCAAAGAGCCTACATTTTATTCAAAGCAACCACCTATGTCTTAGATGATGATATTCTGATGGTCCCAAGTTCCCAATCTCCCAAACTAGTTAGTTTTTAAGATAAATGTTATTTAGTGGGAGATAAGGTAATGAAAATTGTATTCTTACTTACCTTCAAATGTTTTATATCTCTAGGGCAGGAGTCTAAGATTTTGATAAGGAACTAAATAAAAATCCATAGAAACCACTGATACTTTCCCTCAAACTTTTAAATTATCTATCTAGTCCAGTCCCTGTTTCTTCTTCCTAACAGGGGAGCCCTTAAGATTCTTATCTGTAAATTTAATCAAACGGAATTCAATTTGTTAATGTGGAAAGTTTACCTTGGTATTAAAAATGATTTCAACAATGTAACTGTTAAGATGATTAAAAACAAGTTGAGATTATGGGGATAAAGGGCTTAAGCATCCTGGACACTTTAGAAGCACATACTGAATACAAAATTTACAATTTAATAACTACTCTTATTTACCTCTTTGGGATGTTACTTTATTTAATTCCCTTTATTCACTGAATTATGTAGAAAGGCTATACCGAGGAAAAAAAATTACCCTTACAAGAGTTAAAATGCAGTCTATTTTGATGAGTCTACGTATAGGTGTAAAATTTTATCTCAGGGTGATAGTAAGTACACAGCAAATAATAAGATAAACACAACAATAAGCTCCTGCAAAATGGTATCATTATCAAATTTAGTTTTCTAATGGGGCATAACTTTTTAATCCATAATTAACCAAATCAAATCCCAGAATAGTTAAATTTGATTAAAAAACACACATAGCTTTAACCCCACATTTATGTAAATTCAAATCTCATTTAGAAATATATCTGCTTATGATTTCCCAAGATCCATTTTAAATTAAGTTTGGGTTACAGAAGTATACAAATGAGCTGGTAGCAAGATACTAACATAAGTCATCCCAGAATGATATTTATTTACTTTCCACATACATTATTTATAAATAACTTTTATTTTTTAAAAATAGTTGAAAAATATAGACTGAAACGGAAATAGCAGCTAACATTTTATAAGTTTCTTACTGGGAACACTCAGCCACACTAACAGAACTTTCTTAAACGCAGCGCAGGACACTAAAGAATATCAGCTGCTATTTCTACATGACAATAGTTCTCCTCTTAAGCCATGCTTTTATGCTAACAAATTTCTTGAAAGATAAAACATAGAGAAGATAAGGCATTTTCTTACCAAGCAAATCTGGTAGAAAATACCTTTACTCAAATAAAGAAAAGAGTTTCTAATAAAAATCAACTTAACACCAAGTTCTTAATGTTATACCTCCTTAAAAAGACTTTAACAGTATGATACTTAAGAATGAAATATCACTTTCTAATTTTCCAGTAGTAGTGGTTCAATAGGCCACTTAAACCAAAACAAAGAGCTTGTATGAGCTTTTAATTGACCATATTGTTTAAAAAAAAAAATAAAAAATTAAATCAGAGAAGTCTGTCAAACACCTAGTATCCAGAGTGTTTTTTTTTTCTTTTTTTGGCATATATATTAGTAGAGATTACAAATAAGAACAAAAGTAAAAGAACTATTAAAAGATAACAAATCTTATTTAAAATGTTATCATAAAGAGAAATACAAACAGAAATGATAAATAGTTGCTATGTCCCTGTCACGCTAAAGCAGCACAATAATATTGGTGTTTAATATTTATTTTACTACGCCAATATTTACGTGCTGCTAGAGCGGAACAAGTATGTCAGTCCATCCAAACAAAATGAGCATATGATGATGAAAATACAGTTTTGAATGCATTTCCTTAAATTTCTAGAGCAGCAAATAATGATTCGCATCTTGACTGTAGTATGTAAACCATGATGTGCTGCTACAGTACTTTAAGGCCTCAAAAATACAGGATTCATCCGATAGGAAAAAACCTCTTTACACTTTTATTAAAAGAAAAAAAAGAGAGAACCTCTGATGTCTTAATAAACTTACCTGTAAGATTAAAAATCTATTATGGTCCAAGTCAATTCCATGGCTTCGAAGAAGAATTCCAACATCCTTAAATGTAGTCTTCTTCCCACTTACGTGATAAACAGAAGTATTATCTCTGTAGGCCGTTCTGGATACATAGAAGTTACTGTTAGGAATGACTTCATAATCATCCCCTTCCTGTTTTGAGGAAAAACAAAACCAGAAAACAATTACTGGTATTAAATCATAAGTTTGCTTCAAACTTCACTCAGTTCATATTGAAACTAATTCCATGGATTAAGAACTTTAACTGGATATGTACAAAAGCTGACAATAGTTCTAAGAATTAATTATCTTAGCAAAGAATAGAAATAATGTTCTATTTCTATGGAGTTCTTGGTCTCCTTCCTCACAGATCACAAAAACCAAAAAGTCAAACCAACTACACCTTCAAGCCTAAAAACATACATAACTGAGAAAAGAACTGAAGGGAAACAAAAATTCCACTGTATCCAAAACAAACTCACCCAAAATATTAAACCACCTTGATAGATTACATTAGTTCATTAAAAAAAGCGGCAAGGGATGATTCAAGGAAAAAGGGAGGGGATAGTAGTGCAGTGATATAGATTAATTTTTGGAGGGTGGTGGTGGTGAAAAATAAGCTATTATTTAAAGGTAAAAAGAACTGCAAAGAACTGACAACTACATTTCCATGTTTTTTAATCAAACAAAAAGAAATGAAGCGCAAATCTGCTTTAACATTAAAACTTGCTTTCCTTTAAAAACTATGTCATTTTGAAACCATGACTTTTAAACTTCACACAAATCCAGTGTAATTAATAAGCTACAAAATCAAATCTGATTTACTGGCTATCTACTTTCCAACCAAAACTGTATAACAGAAAAGCACTAAGAAACAAAATTAAAATATATACCACCATGTAGATTTATTTAAAGCTCTTTATACTAAAATTAAAAACAAAACAAGACCTAGAGGCCAAATCACATCCTCATTTCATTATGTAATTAGTTTTCTACATTTTTAGGTTCCAGCCAGTTTTGAACTATGAATTCCCAAAGCTGATTCTTAAACAGAAGAGAAAAAACCCCAGTACCAACAGAGCCATGTAAATAACCCAAATATGCATTTTATGTACAATTGTCTCCTTTTAGAGGAAAAAAAAAAAAAAGTTAGCTTATCCTTCTGCTGTTTTAAAAGTTGATATGAAAGACAAGTTCTTTCGTATCGCACATATAGATTCCTACTAACTTTAACGTGAATTGAAATAATGGAGATGGTAAAATTAGTCAACTGTTACATTTTCAAGTTTAGGTAACTTTTTTGAAAGCAATGAAAACATAACTTTAAAAACAAATCCAAAATCTGTAATAAAAGAATGCCAAATTGGTACTCAAGATACTAGAACTGCTCAAAAAGGTATTACTATGAACTACTTATAATTCATTTCCCTGGCTAAAAATCTTAATATTTTAAGTTTAACAGCCACCATCACACCTCAAAAAGAAAATATGATCACGGAGGCAATGAAATCAGTATTAGTTCTGCTTTAACCACATACTATTTTTTACAAGCTAATTTAAGCCCCAAATAATAAAATGTGTAATGCAATGAAATCATGTGTTCCTTACTTGAAGATGTAAATAACTAAACAAAATCCCTTACCTTATCAATTATCTTTTGAAAATGAACAGCTACAGTGCAACTCTGAATATCCTTATGTTCATCAGAATTGTGTATTAGAACTGAGAGTTTTTTAGATCTTATTTTTTGTGCTCGATAGCCAAACACAAAAAGCATAGAATCAATAACATTGGATTTGCCACTGCCATTTGGCCCAATAATACAGGAAAATCGCTGCATAAAAAGAACAGGGAAAAAAAAAGTTTAAAAGGTTATACTACTGATTTTAATTTAAAATGGTTAAACTTGCAGCAAAACTACAGGTATTTAAAAAGCTTTTGTTGCTAGAAGATCGTTTTCATACATCATGTTTTGTATGTTACAAGTTTCAACACTTTAAATAAGATCATATTCTAATTCTGACTCAGACTTTTTACAAAATTCATTCTTACAGTTAAAAAGAAAATAATTCTTTTCAAACATAAAACCCACAAATTCTATTCAGTGAAGAAAATTTTATAAAGAGAGTTACCAAAAGATAACCAGATAAACAAAAGCTAATTTCAGTAGTTAAAAGCATAGAAATCACACCATGTATGTATCAATCAGGATAAATACAGTAACTACAAAACTGAAACAGTTTGTAATAACAAATACCTTACAACAGCTATTTAAAAATGGTCAAATACCTTATGGAAAGGTCCCAGAATTTTTTCCCCAGCATAAGATTTGAAGTTCTGGTTTACAATATGAGTTATCATAAGACGAGGAGCTCCAGGTTCATTGGTCATTGCAGGAGGTGGGGGAGGAGGGATGCTATTCAAAATCTCTTCTAAACTTCTATTATCAATTTCCTCACTTGGAGTTTCTAAGTCAGTCAAAGGAAAGAATAAAAAGGGGGAGAGGGGAAGCCTCCATCAGTCAATTTGTTAGCACGCTAATCTTTCGAGAGACGTCATTTATGGAACCTAGCAATCTCTATTTTCCACTCAAATACAGTATTATATTCACAAAAGATGAGAGTCTTTAGGCTTTGTCTTATAAAAAAAGAAAATTTTTGAAAGAGATGCCATCAGTCACAAAATTCTATAGAAACATACCTTTTAGGAATCAATACACTACATCGTAATGCAAATCTGGAAAATCCACCATCACTTGAGTCCCTGCTCCCTGCCTAAACAGGTGGTCAAATGCTACGGCTCTAGATCCAACTCTCAGTATCCGTTAAGCACCTGGAACCTTAACTTTGGACACTGGCGAGCTCCAGTGACAGTTACAGGGGTTTCAAGTCACTCAATCTCTGGACTCACAAAACCTACGGCGCGTGCGGGCGTAGGAGCAAATTATCTTCTCTTTGCAATTTTAGATCACCGAAGTGAAGTTGTACGATCAAGCAACTTTTCATCATATTAACAAATAGTTAAGCTGACACCGAAAAAAGTCCACTCTAGCTGACCGTGTCGATTTCCGCGGAAATATAAGGCAATGACCAGAAGTTCAGGATTGAATCTACTTACTAGCCCCCATCCCTCCAGCACCGTTAACCGAAATTTCACACTGTCGAAATCTGTGAAAATCGCTTTCTTGACCTTCGGATGTCAACCCCGCAGCCCCTCTAGTCCGCGCCCTGGAATACCAACCGTCCCGGGTTGGGTGCCGGGTCTCCACGCGCTTGCCCTCGGCGTCACGAAGGGCTACTCACCTGCGGTGGCCAGCGCCTGGCTCCTCGCGCGGCCGGGCGGCGGATCAGGCTCCGCGTCGCTGCTGGTGCCGTCCGGGGACCGCGGCGGCCCTTCCTCTCTGCGACGGGCAGTGGAGGGCTGGGTGCCTTTACGGGGCATGGTCGCTGGAGCCGAGGGAAAGCCGGGAGCAAGTCAGCCCGCGCGGGCCGCCGGCCGTGCCGGCAAGTTCCCCACCGGCCCGCGACCCGTCCCACTCGAGGAAAAACTGCGTCCACCCGTTTTCTAGGGCTCCGTTTAAAAACCCCGCGCAACGCCAGTGAGTCCTCGGGAAAGAAGGCACAAAAAAACAAGTGCCAAGAAGGCGGGATTCGCTCAAGTTCTAAGCAAGTTCCTAGACGTGCTTGCGGAGAAAGCAAAGAGAGCAACTCCTTAAGTTCTTTTTATTTTTTTAATGGCCACCCCCCCCCCCCCGCCCCGTCCACAGTGTAAATGTGTAAGAATACTGTAACGTCATTTCTAAACGAAGTTATACCCCGCACGCCGACATTTACGGACATTCCCACACTCTCGGGGCTAGGGATCCAAGCGCACAGATTCTTGTTTCTGAGTCCGTTCTAGCTCTAGGTTTGAGGGGTTCTCAACTCTACCCAGAGCAGTCGGGAACGAAGCGGCGGTTCGGCGCCCACCTTCCTCTCCCCGCCATTTAGCCCTTGGCGCGGCTGACGGCCCGGGGGGTTTTGAGGTCTCCTCAAAGCCAGCCGGGGACCTGCGGCTGGGGTCGACGGCTCGCGATTTTCAAATCGGAAGCCGGCAGCGCCAGCTCCGCTTCCATCACCTTGGGGTGGCAGGGGTTTGTCCCTCTGAGGTCCGCGGCGAATCCCGCTGTACAATAAACTACGAAAGGCCACCACTAAGGGCTCAGACCCAGTGATTAGTCCCTCGGGAGAAGAGAAACGGGCAGAGGGCCGGGACAGGGGGCGATGTCGTAGTTCGACCAAGATTTCTGAGAAAAGGTTCGCGAGGGCCGAGAGGGCTCCCCGCCCCGCGGCCCCAGTCCCACGATCGACGCTTAAGTAGCTCAGAGAAGTGGCGCCCGGGAGAAGCGCGCGGGAGCTTCGACCGCCGGGGAGCGACTGAGGGGGGAGGGGTGACAGCGAGCGAAATCTCCCCGAGGCAGCCTCAGCCTAGACTTCGGCTGCTCCAGCTCAAGGCCTCTTTCCAGGCGCCCGGGGACCGGGCAGGAAGTGAGAGTGTGACAACCGACCAGGAAAAGAAGTACTTTACCTGCGCGATAGTCCTCTCAAACCGAGGCTGGAAACGGTTGTATAGCCCCCCCGGTTCCTACCGGTGTTTCGGCTCCGGGTCCTTCACTCGAAAATGGCGCCTAAAATACAAACTCGAACGGAAATTCGTTACAAATGCGCGCAATGCTTTCTGGGAACCACTAATTTGAAAAAAATGCGGCGATTATCGCCATCTTCTGATACCTTACGCGCATGCGCGAACTCCTGGCGGAACCCAGGCTGCAGGGAACGTTTTCTACTAAGTGAAAAAAGGCGAAACAATGTTTTCCGTGGCCCTACGGCGATAGCACTCTTATAAATTTTTTTAAAAACCTTGCGAATTTTGAGAAAGATAAAGTGGAATTCGCCCTACAGTTTAAGTCAAGGATCAGTCGTCCAATAACGTCCCTTTAGAAGAGGGCGGGCCCACTGAGGGGCGGGGTCTCAGGCCCGCTCGGGTGACGCGCAGTGGGGAAGTATCGCGCGAAGAGGGAGTGAGCTTAGCGCTTAGAAGTCGCTATGGTGACAGGGAGGTCCGCTGCTTCTTGGTAACTGGTCCCAGTTCTGTGAGAAAGATCGACCCCGTTTTCCTGGAACTTAAGGTAAGTCTGTTTACTTCCAAGAGAGAGGTGAGGAAAGGGTTTGGAAGTTGTGGCCGTTACTGTATTCACCTTCCCTGCTTTGACAGTGTGTGCGACGTGGAGCATCGTTTATTTCTCGTCTCACTGGGCGCTCTGGACGTAGCTTTTGGGATGCGAAGGAGGAAGCCCTGAATTTGGAGGGAGCCGAGGGGCAACACGGAGGAGAGATCTGGATTGGTGAATGATCGTGTAGTGAATACCAAATAATGATTTCGAGTTATTGGTGTTAGGTCATTAATGTCACTAGTGAAAGGGGGTTTTGAGTTTTTAAAATCATTCGACTGAAAGACTCTGTAATGGAAGAAACGATTTGCTTGCTGGTGTCGTCTGGTTATGAGGAAATTATTAATCAGCAGATTATTTCTTAAGTAGCTTCTGTATATACTGCACTCTCCGGCATAATTAGGATTATTGAGCAAGTATTCCTGTTCCCAGATAATTTAGTTTTGTTAATGGGTTTTTAACTAGGAGTTTGTGGATCTGGTAGTAGGTGATTGGGGTTCAGAGAAGTTCATACCACTTCTCCACTACTCCAGCCCCTGTCCGCCCCCGGAATTGAGTACAAAATTCTGTGTGCTTGTGAATTTTTCTGGGGAGTTAGTTTTTCCAGAACTTTGATCAGATTCTTAAACTTGGTCCTATCCCATCTCACTGTTAACCATTAATTGATCTGAATAAGTCCAACAAACATTTATTCAGAGACTCTTAAGTACTTGACTGAGAACTGGGAGCCTTTTTTATACCCCTTTTAACTTTTGCATACTTAGGACTTGGCATACTGAGGCCCCAATAAATCTGCTTTATGAGTGAATTTACATTGTCATTCTAAGTAAGAAAGTATGATTCTTGCCCTGAGGAACATCATATTAAGGTTCAGTGACTCTCAAGAGTTGAAGGTGTGGAAGACACTCCCCTGAAGTGTAAGAATTTGGTGAGGTTGAGAGACTAAGGTGATTTGAATAAACATTGACTCCATATTGTAATATACTTTTTTTATTTGTAGTTGTAAAAAATTATTTTCATAAGACAAACTACAGAAAATAAAGCTCAATGAAAAATTTGGTTGGTAGGTGTACCAGAACAAACATCAGTTCTGTTTGAAATCATCTGGAATCTTTTGGATTTTCAAGTCTGTAAAACACTACTAAACCCAAGTTGGAGAGATATTAACCCTGAAAAAAAGCAAAGACTAGACCAAATTGAGTAATGTATATGGGAGACAGAGCACCATGTAGTGGAAAGATGTAACAGATAACAGAATCCCAAGTCTCATCATTTTTTTAAAGCTACCTACTTAGACAATGTACTCAGTTTGTCAAACTGTTTATTATGAAACCAGCATGTAATACCTACCGCGTAGGATCGTTTATGATTGTTCATCTAGCATACACACTGCATGCATTTGATATTGCTGTGTTTATAACATTGACCTTGTTAGGGTATGTGCTAAGGTTGAATAATGGACTGTCAAGTTAGAAGAAGGTTATGAAGAGTCTTGAAAACCAGGTCAAGGATGTTAGATTGATAAATCTTCAAAATATTAGAAAAGTTTTGAGCTATGGAGGGACTTGGTTAAAAAAAAAAAGTAAACCGTTATGTGGGACGAGAAAAGACTGAGAAGAAGAGGAAGAGACTGAGATCAAGCCTGGCTTAGATCGTTACCGTCCACTGTTCCCTGTAGGAGGTGAGAGGCGCCTATGCAGTAGAAGGGTAAAAATTTGGACACATTTAACAGTTAATAGTCTGAGCCCTTAAAGTTAGTCAGACAGTATACTTTGTGAATCCCTAGATTAGTGATGAGGGGATAAGAAAGATAAGCCACAAATAAATCTTAGTTTTACTACCTTTGTTGGTTGTTGTTGTAAATAATGTTTGGTCTTAGTGACTGATAAGAAATGTAATTTCAGAAAATAAATAAAGTGACCAATAGCTTTAGATTTAGTTGAACCTGACCATAAATGTTTTTTAAACAGAATAAATACTTTTTAAACAGGCTTAACTCAGATTGATAATGTAGAACAGACATTGATAACCAACAGCTACAGTGGAGACAACTCTAGGGTGAAAGTGGGACACTCAGAATAAGTGAAGAAGTGATCTGAGAAGAGATTAGGGTCACAAGAAGTAGACTTACTCCCTCTTGATTGATCCTTGCCAGTACTTTGCATAAAAAGAAGCTGGTTCTGTTGGGATGGACTCAAGTTAAAACCATCGTGGAAAGTATAACCAAGTCTCATCTTTCTGGTCCCAAATCATCTACTAACAGCCATTATCTATAATTTCAGGCAGTTCGAGAAGAGAACCTTACTTTTTGTATTTTAAAAAGTTGTACCCCATGGGAAGAAATAATAAGTTCAAGGGGAAAAATTGGAATAGAATTAAAATTAACATCTGCAGTTCTTTAAATGCATAAGTTAAGTTTTGTCATCATTATAATAATATGTGACAGAAGACAGAATCCAAATTGTCTTGAGGAAAAAAAAAATAGCTTCCGTAAGCAAGAAGTTCAGTTCAGTTCAGTCGGTCAGTCATGTCCGACTCTTTGCGACCCCATGAACCGCAGAACGCCAGGCCTCCCTGTCCATCACCAACTCCCGGAATTTACTTAAGCTCGTGTCCATTGAGTCGGTGATGCCATCCAGCCATCTCATCCTCTGTTGCGCCCTTCTCCTCCTGCCCCCAATCCCTCCCAGCATCAGGCTCTTTTCCGGTGAGTCAACTCTTCGCAGGAGGTGGCCAAAGTATTGGAGTTTCAGCTTCAGCATCAGTCCTTCCAATGAACACCCAGGACTGATATCCTTTAGGATGGACTGGTTGGATCTCCTTGCAGTCCAAGGAACTCTCAAGAGTCTTCTCTAACACCATAGTTCAAAAGCATCAATTTTTTGGCGCTCAGCTTTCTTCACAGTCCAACTCTGACATCCATGCATGACCACTGGGAAAACCATAGCCTTGACCAGATGGACCTTTGTTGGCAAAGTAATGTCTCTGCTTTTTAATATGCTATCTAGGTTGGTCATAACTTTCCTTCCAAGGAGCAAGCGTCTTTTAATTTCATGGATTTAGTATTCAAAGAAAGAACTAGGACTGTGTTTCTTTGCTCTGCTTTATGTTCCCTTGTCTTGGCATTATTCTCAGACCTCACATAGTGGCCTGTGATACCACCATGCCTTCCCCTTGCTGTGGTAAGATAGTTATAGTAACTCTAGCCTTGAATCTAAACTTGAAGACCTGGAAAGTTAAGAAGAGTCTTTCTTCCCTATCTTTTAGTTGAATAAAAGTTTCCTTCAGAAAGCTCTAATTGACTTATGCCTAGGTCTCATGCTGACTCCATTGAAGCCATATGGGCTAAGAGGGAGTAAGTGGTATTCCAAGAAGAAATTCTTTGTAGCTCAGAACAGAGTGAATATATGAAGGATAATGAAATACCAGCTTTCACTACAAATAGCTAATAGTTGAGTTCTTCCTATGTTTCAGGCAATCTATGGGACATTTGTAAGATGTCTTTTTTTTTTTTTTCCAATCTCATGTCTACTCTATCTCATTAAACATCATAACCAACCTGTGAGGTAGGTATTATTAGCCTCATTTTATATATAGAAGAAAACAAAGTACAGTGTTTGGAAGATCACTAAGTGAAGGTTTCAGTAAGAAGTGTGTCAAATGCAGTAGAAATTGCAAAGAGAATGAGAATGGTGGATCTTATGAAAAAATAACATTTATTAGTTTTTTTTAATGCAGATATGCTTAAAGAAAAAAGCAAAACTAAGCCATGAACATATCATTCAGATAATCCTATGTTAAAACTATAAATGTATGGATAAAATATTATGAACATGATAACTTCAAACAGTATAGAATAGTATGAAATGAGGATTAAAAGCTTCCCTTTTCACACCAGTGTCTCTACCCTTACAAAGTCTTGCACCCTTAAGTGTCTTGCACATCTTTGGAGAAAAACGTTTTAGTATCCACTAACTTGAGTATATATCTCCTCACCCCTCATTTTTTTTTTAAACACAAAATAGATTGAGTTACATAATACTGCTGTATACTTTGTTTTTGTCATTTAAGATATTATAGGCATCTTTCTGTATCGATACATATAGATTCATCTCATTTTCTAAATAGCTGTACAGCATTCTAGTTTGTCAGTTGAATGTGATTTTTTTCTCTGCTAGTTGAATTAAAAGGATGAGTTAAAGATGACTAGTTATTTTTAATTTTGTGAATCACATGGTTTATTGGCTCAAAGTTATTAGGCCATTCTGGATTATAAATATAACCAATATGAATAAGATTAAAGTATAGCTAGCTCTACTTAGAGCTAGAATTGCAAGGAAATGTGAATACCACTCCCTATACATACCTGGGAAGCCCCAATACATACACTTCAAATACGTACAGGAGTTGGAATAGGGTGGCGATTGGAGGTCTTTAGTAATTGAACTATACTGCCAAGCCTATTTCCATTGTTATTAGGTGTTTGAATCTGTCCCTGGAAATGGTGCATCTTCCCCTGCCTTCGCTGTTATATAAGAGATCCCAGCTTAGTCTACAAGTGGTTCTGTGATGGAACCAATCTGAGTAAAAGTCTGCTTCTCTCTCACTCCTGTCTTTACTGGAAAAGAGACTTAGGAGTCTCATCAGAGGTATCTATTTAGAAAACTGTTGATAAGAATTATACTTTTGAAAACAGAGCTTTGGGTAATCATCAGCAAACCATTAATTTCAACTGTTAGTATCAATACCCATGGGTTAGCAAGTGTGCAAATGACCCAAACAGAACCTGTTGGAAATAAACTTGTGATCTAGTGCTTGCATTTGTTATCTGGCCTTCATATTCTTGTTCACTTCTGAGGCTCTCTGCTATGTCTTATCTATACGTATATTCTTGTTGACAAGTCATACCTTCCCTCTTTCTCTCCTAAAATTTTTCTCATTTTCTTAGTGCTTTCACCTTTTAGTTTTCTTTCTTAAATCTAATTTTCTTTCTTTCTTTTTTTTTTGTAAACTACCTTACCATTTTTAAGTGTACCATTCAGTGGCATTGCATACATTCATGTTGTTGTCCTACCTTCACTTCCATCCATCCACAGAACTCTTTTCCTTTTGCAGAACTGAATCTCTGTCCTCAGTCCTCCTTCCTGCCAGGTAATCACCATTCTACTTTTTGTATCTCTGTATTTGACTACTTTAGGTATTTCATATAAGGGGAATTACATAGTATCTGCCCTTTTGTGACTGTTTTTATTTAGCATAATATTAAGTCTAATTCTTAACACTGATTCTTAATTCTATTCCACATTAAAAACACATGTATCTGAAATATGAGTATATAATCTCTGATGAATATTTAAATTTCTAGTTTTTGATGGTACTATATAGAATTCTGTAATAAACAAGCTTGTATAGTTTGTATATGTATCTTGGTATATATTTACATGTACTGATATATGACAAATTCCTATGACTAAGAATTCTTCCCAGGGTAAATTCCTTATATATACCTACTTCAAATCAGTATCTGCTAACTCAAAATATGGCATAGATGTGTTAGATTGGCAAAACCTACGTAATTTGCCTGTGTCCTAGCTATAAGGAGGGCTACGGAGGAAATAATTTTTTATTTGTAAGGTAGGAGATTCCCCAGAGCTGGAGAAGGAAATCAAAAGTGTTGAGGGGTGGGGAGAAAAAAGAATCAGTAACCATTAGCACCAGTTTCCTGCTCTTCACTAATGTATGTGACTATGTTTCTCTATGCCAGTGCTGAGTTCTGGGTGTTTTGTATTTGGTCACTTTGACAACAGGAAATGGTATCTAGTTTTTTTCGTTTTCATTTCTTTAATTAAAATTAAGGCCGTGCCTTATTTCATGTTTTTGATTGCCCACTCACCATCCTTATTTATGTTTTTGTGAACTGTCAGTCTACAAATGGAAGTACCCCGTTATCAGTGTCCTTGATCAGATGACTTGGACCATGCTATCTTAGTTATCTTCTGTTTCTGTAGTATTGCCAATCGATCCCTGTCCACTGGTTCCTTCTCCTTTGCCCCCAAACATACTTCTTACATGGTATGTAAGAAGAAAAACATAGAGGCTGGTGTAACTGGAGCAGTTTGAGTGAAAAGAGAGGAAACACGAGATGAGGTCAGAGAAATGATGTGTCTATTAGGACTCTCTGGAGAAAGAGGAGTTAATGTTGAAGCCTGTAGTCTTAGAGCTGGAAACTTAGGTAGAGTTATATGTGCTCCTAGCAAGACTTCCCTTTTCTCTCTTACTTTTTTTTTTTTTTTGCTGAGGAACTTTTCCTCAGCACCACAAACCTCCTAAGAAAACCATTCCAGGAAGAAGGCCATTTAAACTGATTATCCGCCTTCCTTTATTCGACCATGGGGACTATTCCATCATTCATTACATCCCTGTTTACCTCAGTTTCCACAATCAAGACTATTAATTCCCTGCATTAGTTCGCTATTAAGTTTAACTATTGATGACACTAACTTAAACATGATAAAACTTTATTTTGTATCACTTAAAGGCTAGATAGGGCTGGTAGGACTCGCTATAAGGTCAAGAATCTTGGTTCCTTCTGTTTTATTGCTGCATTATATATGGTCTTGATGCATGTCAAGGAGCGTGTTATTATTTTCCAAGTTTTTATTTGCCAGTTATGTTGATTTATATTGCTTTTATAAGAGTTAATTCATTTATTTTTCATATTGTCACTGTGGGTAAACATTACTGTTGGGTAGTGTTATCTGTTGCCCCCCACCACAAGATATAAATCCCAGATTGGACCATGAGGTTGATGATTTTGTAATATCCCCATTGGGTTTAAGAATTGTTAATGTCCTATGTGACTCCACCCAGTTTTGAGGGCAGTTGAGAAATGTAATCTTTATTTTGGATGGCTAGGAATGCAGCAAAAATTCAGATTCTTCTACCACAGAGGCAGGGAGGAGTGAAGAAGGACAGCTGCCTCTTTTTTCCCATTTCCCACCATCTGTCCTAGGCTTAGCTCTTCCCCATCTAAATCCTACCACTCTACCTTTTGGAACTCACAGTATGTCACTGACCAAATCTGTGTTCTCAGTGTTTTGGAGTAAATGTTATAGTTTTGTCTTTTAACTTCTTAGTCTAACTTAAATCTGGTTGTTTCCTAGGGAAACTACTTTTCTCTTGGCTGTTGCAAATGGAGGCAATTTTGCATTTCAGACCTCCATGTGTCAAAGGAGCGTGTTTCTCATTAGGGTTCTGCACAATTGATTGTGTTTCTCCTTCCTATTGTCCCTTTGAGACAAGTCTTCCGAGATCAAACCATTCTCTTTGCCTTTTTGCAATCATCTACAGATCTCTTTGTTGTTTTTTCTTCATTCAGTGAATAGTATTTTAGCATCTGGGCACTGTGTCTATCTCCACCACTATTCTTGTCGTTATTCTCAGTGATTTAACATCCCTAAATCAATCCTTTGTTTCTCTGTCCTCTCAGTTTCTTGACCTTGGCCACCCACTTTGACAGTCTTTACCTACCTCATCAATACCAATATCTATACTTTCCCAAAATCTGTTTCAAGTATCTCATTGTCTGTCTATCTCCACTTGTTTTTCTCTAGCTTACTTCCTCTAGGATCTTAATGCTGACAGTTCTTCAGACTTCCGTAGGACTTCTAGGCTGTTGAAGCTACCACCTGTTCAAGTTCTGCTGGGTAGTCCCATCCCATAGCTTTGAATGTAACCTTTGTGCTGATAACCTTCAAATTGAGGTCTCAATGATATCTCCAGCTCTGCCCTCTTCCTTAACTCCAGACTTGTATATCTAATTTCTCCTTGAACTCGTCATTCAGATATCTAAAGTCACCTTAAAGTTAGCCAACCCAAAACAGAAATTTTATATCCCTTCCATCAGTTCAGTTCAGTCGCTCAGTCATGTTGGACTCTTTGCGACCCCATGAACCGCAGCATGCCAGGCCTCCCTGTCCATCACCAACTCCCGGAGTCTACTCAAACTCATGTCCATTGAGTCAGTGATGCCATCTAAACATAACATCCTCTGTCATCCCCTTCTCCTCCTGCCTTCAATCGTTACCAACATCAGGATCTTTTCAAATGAGTCAGCTCTTTGCATCAGGTGGCCAAAATATCAGAGTTTCAGCTTCAACATCAGTCCTTTCAATGAATACCCAGGACTGATTTCCTTTAGGATGGACTGGTTGGATCTCCTTGCAGTCCAAGGGACTCTCAAGAGTCTTCTCCAACACCACAGTTCAAAAGCGTCAATTCTTCTGTGCTTAGCTTTCTTTATAGTCTAATTCTCACATCCATACATGACTACTGGAAAGTCCACAACTTTGACTAGGTGGACCTTTGTTGGCAAAGTAATGTCTCTGCTTTTTAATAAGCTGTCTATGTTGGTCATAACTTTCCATTAGTCTTTTTCATTTCAGGAAATGGCAACTCCATTGTACCTGTTGAAACTTGAGTCATTTTGGTTACTCTTTCTCTTAAACCAAATTCATCAACAAATCCTGTGGAATTTTCTTTAAAAATATATTCAGAATATGACTCATTCATATCATTTGTACCCCTACTGCCTTCGTCATCAATCCACTTTCAGTCTTTCCTGGCTTATTGAAATCCTAACTGGCCTCTTTGCTTCCAGGCTTGCTCATTTTTGCTTTTTTTTTTTTTTTTTTCTTGTTATACCGTCTGTAGTGTCATCCATAGTGATATTTTAAAACTGTATGTCAGATAACATCATTCCACTGGCTTCTCTGTTTATTCAGAAGAAAAAAGAGAAACTTTTATTATGGTTTTCCATCCTTTATGTGTTCTGTGTCCCTCTCTCTTCTTCCCCAGTTTCTTGCCATTCTCTTCACTCACTCAGTATTGGCCATACTGGCCTTATGATCTGACTTGGCTTTAACAGCATTACTAGCTACTGTATTTAGCAGTTTGAAGGGTAAATGTAGGATCAGGAAAATTAGTTTTGGAGCTATGACAGTAATTGAGGATGATGGTGGCTTTAGACTTACGTTAGAGGTACTGAGAAGTGGCCAAGTTTGGAGTACGTTTTGGTAGTTTGGTGATCAGGATTTCCTGGGGACAGTTTTTCCTCTTTTTTTTTTTTTGACAGTTTTTCCTCTTAAGCCCCGCGAAAGTTGACTCATGCTAGATCAAAGACAATTATAAATGATTTTTAGTAGCAGAAGCATAGTTGCCCCTGTCTGCTTCCTGTATAAAGTTGCAAAATAGATTATTTGATACTCTAGAAATTTTCTGTTATTTCCTGTCCCATGCCACTTACCACTGACGAGTCAGATCCTTGGTCATCAATCCCTTTGGGCAGCTAAAAACACCCCAATGCCCCCCTCAGGCAGCTTTGCACTTCCTGGAGTTGGCTGTGCTTCAATTTGTTGTTGTTGTTCAGTTGCTAAGTTGTGTCCTACTCTTGGGGCTCCCACAGACTGCAGCATACCTGGCTTCCCTGTCCGCTATCTCCCTGAGTTTACTCAAATTCATGTCCATTGAGTCAGTGATGCTATCTCACCATCTCATCTCTGCTGCATGCTTCTCTTTTTGCCTTCAGTCTTTCTCAGCATCAGAGTTTTTCCCAGTGAGATCAGCTCTTAACATCAGGTGGCCAAAGTAGTGGAGCTTCAGCACCAGTCCTCCCAGTGAATATTCAGGGTTGATTTCCTTTAGAACTGACTGGTTTGATCTCCTTGCAATCCAAGGGACTCTCCAACACCACAGTTCAAAAGCATCAGTTCTTTGGTGCTCAACCTTCTTTATGGCCCAACTCTCACATCTGTACATGACTACTGGAAAAACCAAAGCTATTCACTTATTTCTCTATTCATTCTCACATCAAAATGCACATGTGCTTTATGCAGATGATCTCCACTCAATAGGATGTACAAAGAAATGTTTTCTGAGCAAAAGAGAATCTTCCCAGTGTTAGGATGCCATCCGCCTCGTTCTCTGATGCTTCCCTGGTAGCTCAGAAGGAAAGCATCTGCCTACAATGCGGGAGACCCGGGTTCCATCCCTGGGTTGGGAAGATCCCCTGGAGAAGGAAGCAGCAACCCACTCCAGTATTCATGCCTGGAAAATCCCATGGACCGAGGAGCCTGGTGGGCTACAGTCCATGGGGCCGCAAAGAGTCGGACACGACTGAGCCACTTCACTTCACTTCATATTTCTGAACAGTTGCAGATTACTTTCTCATGAAAAACATACTGCCTTTACTATCTATCTGGGATAACAATTTCTTTTGGTAAGGAATGATTCATAATTATTATGGATTTCAATCATTGCGGTGGGAGATATTTTGATGTAGGATACACCATGCCTTTGCTAAAGATTTTTAAAGTTTCTGGTTAAAATTGTAAATTCACAAACATGTCTTCTTGTCTATTATGTTGTTTCTCATTTCAAGAAGCAACAGTTTATCTGCCTTTATTCTTTTAAAATCCTTATAAGCTGGGTGAGTTTGAATTATTGTGAAACAGCAGCCTGTTTTTACTTTTTTTCCCCCTCTAGTTAAAGGAGGTCTGATAGAAGGGAGGAAGTAGTTTCAAGAAAGGTGCTAAAACTCCTAAGGACCAAAAGTGAGCCTTAGAAGTGTGATAAGAGAGATTATTTTCTTGCTCTGGCTGCTATACACAGATTCATACTTTTGAAGTTATACATAAATCTCCTTAAGTGAACTGGAGGGGAGAGAGAGATTTCTGACCCTAACGGTACATATTAACTGGATAGAAAACTTCAGATTTTTTTCTGGGGTCTTAACAACTTTCTACCCATCCTCACAAATTTATGAATAGAGTAAGTGAAAAAGGTGCTTTGAGATAAGCTGTATTTAGCACCTTGCTAATCTAAAAGTCTTCTCAATTTGGGAGAATGAGAAGTTATTTAAGGCAGTTATTCTTACCTATCACTAAACACCTTCTTTGATGTAGTTAGCAGTAATTTTCTACTTGGTGAAGAGGATTTTTTCCTTTAATTGCACTTTCATTTATTTTTTTTCTCTAGGTTAGTAATATGATTCAAAGAATCCTATAACTGTAAGCTGGATTCAAACAATTTTAGCATTTTCTTCATTTGTATCTTTTGATAGCATGGTTATTTGTGAGAGTGTAACTTTTGTTTTTCTAAGTTTTTGTTTGCCAGTTACATTGTGATTTTTATATAGTTTATATAAGGGATATATTACCTCTTTCTTAGATAACTTGCTTATTTTTCACTTTGCCACATGGCAGCCATAACTGATGGGCAGTCTGTTTACCTCCAACAGAATGTAAATCTCAGATTGGATCACTAGGTTGATGATGTCATAGTATTCCCATGTGGGTTCCATAATTAAATGCCCAAAAATGTATCTTAGCCTTTGATCAGATCTTTGGAATTTATTTTAATGTATATCCATTCACTGGAAAAGGTCAGTTTTCATTCCAATCCCAAAGGCAATGCCAAAGAATATTCAGATTACTGCACAATTGCACTCATCTCACATGCTAGCAAAGTAATGCTCAAAGTTCTCCAAGCCAGGCTTCAACAATACATGAAGTGTGGTTTACTGGATTTAGGAAAGGCAGAGAAACCAGAGATCAAATTGGCAACATCCATTGGACCATCGAGAAAGCAAGAGAGTTCCAGAAAAACATCCACTTCTGCTTTATTGACTATGCCAAAGCCTTTGACTGTGTGGATTACAACAAACTGTGGAAAATTCTTCAAGAGATGGGAATACCAGACCACCTTACCTGCCTCCTGAGAAATCTGTATGCAGGTCAAGGAGCAACAGAACTGGACATGGAACAACAGACTGGTTCCAAGTAGGAAAAGGAGTACATCAAGGCTGTATATTGTCACCCTGCTTATTTAACTTATGCAGAGTGTATCATGTGAAATGTCGGGCTGGATGAAGCACAAGCTGGAATCAAGATTGCTTGGGGAAATATCAATAACCTCAGATACACAGATGACACCACCCTTATGGCAGAAAGCAAAGAAGAGTTAAAGAGCCTCTTGATGGAAGTGAAAGAGGCGAGTGAAAAAGTTGGCTTAAAACTCAACATTCAAAAAACTAAGATCATGGCATCTGATCACATCACTTCATGACAAATAGATGGGGAAAAATGGAAATAGTGAGAGACTTTATTTTTTTTTGGCTGCAGAATCACTGCAGATGGTGATTGCAGCCATGAAATTAAAAGACTAGCTATGACCAACCTAGACAGCATATTAAAAGCAGAGACATTACTTTGCCACCAAAGGTCCGTCTAGTCAAAGATGTGGTTTTTCTAGTAGTCAAGTATGGATGTGAGAGTTGAACCATAAAGAAAGCTGAGCACCGAAGAATTGATGCTTTTGAACTGTGGTGTTGGAGAAGACTCTTGAGAGTTCCTTGGACTGCAAGGAGATCCAACCAGTCCATCCTAAAGGAGATCAGTACTGAATATTCATTGGAAGGACTGATGGCTGAAGTTGAAGCTCCCATAGTTTAAAAAATCTTTTGATTAGGTCTTAGGACAGCCCTTGGAAATTATTTACCTGGCCAGTTTTACTGACATTCTGTGCTTGTAGGACTGTTTTAGGCAGGTTGTAGAGAACCTCTGGAGTCCAGCCTAAAGCCTCCAGTCACCCATTGGCTGAATTAGTCCTCTGACTGGTTTTCTTCCTCTTTCCATGTATTTGCTGCCAGCAGGATTGAAAGTGCTTTAGCATCATCAGGGTGCTAAGATATTTTGTTTGCTTTTAATTTTTTGTGTATATATGTTCTTAATGTGTATTCTGTATTTTCCTCCTTTTATTTTTACAGTGAATACAGTCAGGTGGCATTTAAAAAATTTTGCTGGGAGGTGGAGACATGAGACTGAAGATATCTCTTTTAAAAGAACCAAAGCATATCCTTTTAATACTTATAAACCTTATTGTGATCTCCTTATTGTAGTATTATTAAAAGTTTTCTTCTATTTTGTAGCCTAGTTGGAGAATGGATTTTTTTCTTCATTCCTTTAATGATAGTTTTGTAAATTATTTCTGAAATATTTGAAGTCATATGTTGCAGGTATTTTTCCAAAGCAAATTATTTGCTCTAAATCTTACTTTCAAATATTTATTAAATTTTTTCTTACTTTACTTTAGTACTACTGTACTTAAGTACATAAAAAACAGTAGCTCTTGGTAAGACCTAGTATGTTTTCACTGAACTCTGTTCTGTTTTTTCATACTCATGATAAAATGGAGGGTAAGCTGGGGAATTCTGAGCAGTCAGACCTTTATTATTTCATGTGTGAATGTGGCAATTATAAATATTTTATCAAATGCATGACCCTGTATTTTGTCAGCAAGAACTCCCAATTATATGTCGGAAAGCTATGGTAGGCCCTTTTACCTTCATTGGTAGTTATTTAGACCAGTGCTTCTAGAAGTATCATCTTCAGACTTTACTACAGGCCTGTAAAGTGATAAGAACAGAAATTGAAAGTAAGAGGGAAGAAATTTTTGTAGCAATTTGACAGTCACAATATCCCAATGTAAGATCATTTTCCTAGTAATTCATTTTTATTTTACCTTACAAAATGTTGCTCTTCAACAGATTTGAAATAAAGAAAAATATGATCCTTCAGTGATAGAAAAGCAGTATTTTAGACATTTGATCAAATGTTTTGAATTTATATTATTATTATTATTTTTTTTACTGTTTGAGTGAAGATGTAATTCCTTTTATTTCTCATTGAATCACTTTTATTCTTTTTTCAAAGTGTGCCCTCAGAAGTTCATGCTTTTTACAGTTTTATAGATTTTGACTGTCTAGTGTCTGCTTTTACCTTTTCAAGCTGAAGAATAATGATCTTTCTAGACTTTCTTATTCTAGCAGTCCTCTCATTTCTCCCATAATTTTAGTTGACTTACTAGTTTGAAGACACCTCACATATGTCTGCTGGGTACTTACATCAGTTTTTATGAGGATAAAATTAATGTTTTTTGTTTTGGAGTGTGTGTGTATATTTTCTTTCTAGGTTTTAGCTGACATTCTCCCTTTGTATAATAAAGGTTTTAACTAACACTAAGCTATGACAGTTATACTGGAAGAATTTTTTTCAGTAATTGTCTAGTGATATCAAGGTTCTTTTGTTTAGATTTTGCTTTGACTTCTGAGTATTCCAATGCCACTTTGTTACCTACTTGTGCAGACTCTTCAGACCCTTCTATAATTTCATTTTTTACCTTTCTGGTTATTTGCTTAATCATATTTTGAAGTATTAAAAAAGTCTTAAAAAAAAAAGCTTAGAACATCCCAGGATAATTATGGCACATAGTCTCTTTCTTTTTTCTTAGAGTTTATTGATTGCTTGGGTAAGCCAATAGAAAACATTAGTGAAAAGAGAAGGAAGTAAAATGATTATACAATAACAACAAAAGAGCAAACAACCCAACTAGGATGATATGGTAATATAGAAATCCATATGTAAACAGGAGAAAGCATCTCTCATAAAAGACAATCTAAAGTTCCTTTTGTAGAATACACACTCTGCTAGGGTAAGAGCCTGTTCTGATATAGGAAGTAAGGGCCACTTGAGCACCTCAATTTATAGAAATCTACTTGATAAATCAGAGACCAAAAGATAAGTTAAAGTAAGAATTTTGGGGTTTGTATCTTATCTATATCACCTTGTATGGGCAGTAAATTGTAACTGAATTACTTCCTGAATTTAATGTCAGGAAGTTTGGTAGGATTTTAGTTTCAGCTATTAAGCTGTAAATTTTTCCTGGGTAAATTATTATGTTATTTAAGCAGGTATTAAACTGTTAGATTTCAGTGTTCTTTTAACAGTTGATTTTTAAAAACTTATCAAAATGATACATGCTTATTCTAAAAACAATACAGATATAGGTAAATAAAAAAATACATATTTCCCTTTTCTCCCCACTTATCCTACAACAGATTAGAGTAGATCTTTCATTCCTTTTAATCTGTTAGATGTCTTTCTGCATCTTTTGGCCTTGTTTATAGAATATCTTGTAACACATTTAAAATTTTTTCATGTATTAAATCTTTCTTTTTTTCTCTTTTGGCACCTGGGTTTTTTATCCTGCTTTCCGTTCTTCTTACAACTGTTTTGATAGATGCTTATTTTCCTTTCCTTATATAGAAAAAATATGAAAGTCATACACTGAAAAATAGGTTTTGAAGCTTGAAACATTTGACCCTATTTTATGCTGTTCTTATAATCTGCATCTGCAAGATATTGTGTTTGTTAAAACTGAAGACTTTTGTGTGTTTTATGTCTCCTTAATATGGTGACACATCAAGAATTAGTAAGCTGTGTCGGCTGGACTACTGCTGAAGAACTGTATTCATGTAGTGATGATCACCAGATAGTGAAGTGGAACTTGTTAACTGGTGAAACAAGTCAAATAGTAAAGCTGCCTGATGATATTTACCCAATAGACCTTCACTGGTTTCCAAAAAGTTTAGGCATAAAGAAACAAACTCAAGCAGAAATCTTTGTCCTCACAAGTTCTGATGGTAAGTTTTTAATAAACATTATTTGCTCATCTTTGTTTTTAAAAGACACTGCTTCTTAGTATGACTTATGTTTTGAGTTGTTTATCCATCTCCTGTGTGGTCGGTTGGTCTGTGTATAGACTGTAAGACCACTATCATAGAAGAAAGTGAGTTAAACTGGCACATACTGAGATCGAATGGGAACCTTGGGCTTTACTTTTCTGTGTTCACAGATGTTGTGCTTTTAACAGTTTTGGTTTCTGATTTCTTAAAAGTTTTACTGTGTAACATAACCACACTAAAAATAGGTATAACACACATTCATTTAGTAAGGTCTCTATTAAATAAAGTCTTTATTTTCTAGTACATGCTAATTTGGGCTTCCCATATGGCACTAGTGGTAAAGAACCCACCTACCAACATGGGAGATATAAGAGATGCAGGTTGGATCCCTGGGTTGGGAAGATCCCCTGGAGAAGGACATGGCAACCCACTCCACTATTCTTACCTGGAGAATCCAATGGACAGAGGAGCTTGGCAGGCTACAGCGCAAAGAGTCCGACAGGACTGAAGCAACATAGCACGCACACTCATTTTCACTTACAGAGCTGCAAAGTAGTTTGATCATAGTCTTATTATTGGTGAGTGAAAAGCACCATTTTTCTACTTTTTAAGGAGATGTTTTTGTTTCTTAGAAATAACTTGAACTGTTTTCTGTCTGTCCATGCGTGTGTGCTAAGTCGCCTCAGTCGTGTCTGACTCTTTGCGATTCTATGGACTGTAACCTGCCAGGCTCCTCTGTCCATAGGGATTCTTCAGGCATGAATACTGGAGTGGGTTGCCATGCCCTTCTCCAGGGGATCTTCCTGACCCAGGGACTGAACCCACGTCTCTGACGGCTCCTGCAGTGGCAGGCGGGTTCTTTACTAGTGCCACCAGGGAAGCCCTTTTCATCTGTATTACACTTTATCTATGGTGTCAGTTAGGAGTGCTTTCATCAAAGTAACAGAAACTTATTAGGCTAACAGCTTAGGCACAGCTGGAGTTTTCTGGTTTACCTAGCTCCTGGGGAAGATCTTTAAGCACAGAGGCAGCAGGCCCCGATCCTTACCATCTCTTGGACAGACTCTTCCCAGGTAAGCATAAATGGCAGCCAGCAGCCCAAGGCTTAACTTACAAGAAGAGGAAGGTCAGCAGACACAGTGCCTCTTCCTCAGTCCCTCTTGCAGTCAGCTTGCAGAAAGGGTCCTTGACAATCTTGGGTCATGTGCCCATCACTGAGTGAATCATTTTAGTCAAGGGATTGGGACACTGATTGCCTGAGCATGGCAGGCCTTCGGTCACTGTGGAAAGGGAAAGAGAAGAGGGCTTTTGTAGCCAGAAGAAGAAAGGGATGTTACGGCAAACAATCACATCAGATCCCAGTTCTTTTACAGGCAGAATGTATGGCAGTTTTTAAACTTACTTCCTGAATCTGGATTAAATGAAATATTGTGTGAAAGTATTTAATACAGTGCTTAGCGCTTACAAGATTGACTCTGGAAAGAGCTAGACTTGTTTACTTCTGATGATAAAATGAAGGGTTGACTTAAAAAAAACTTGATTTTGGTACAATTTCACATTTATACAAAAGTTGTAAGAATTGTACAAATAATTCCTGCATATTCTTTATTCATATTCACTTATTGTTAACATTTTGTCCCATGTACTTTATCATTGCTACTCTTTTCTCTCTCTCCTGCCCCCCCACACATACTTTTTCCTGAAACATTTGAGAGTAATTTACAGACATGCCACTTTAATCATGTATCAGTGCAGTTCAGTTCAGTTGCTCAGTCGTGTCCGACTCTTTACAACCCCATGGACCACAGCACACCAGCCCTCCCTGTCCACACTCCCGGAATCTACTCAAACTCATCTCCACTGAGTCGGTGATGCCATCCAACCATCTCATCCTCTGTCGTCCCCTTCTCCTCCTGCCTTCAATCTTTGCTAACATCATGGTCTTTTCCAATGAGTCAGCTTTTTGCATCAGGTGGCCAAAATATTGGAGTTTCAGCTTCAACATCAGTCCTTTCAATGAACACTTAGGACTGATCTCCTTTAGGATGGACTGGTTGGATCTCCTTGCAGTCCAAGGGACTCTCAAGAGTCTTCTCTAACACCACAGTTCAAAAGCATCAGTTCTTCAGTGCTCAGCTTTCTTTATAGTCCAACTCTCACATCCATACACGACTACTGGAAAAAACATAGACTTGACTAGGTGGACCTTTGTTGGCAAAGTATTGTCTCTGCTTTTTAATATGCTATCTAGGTTGGTCATAACTTTTCTTCCAAGGAGCAAGTGTCTTTTAATTTCATGGTTGCAGTCACCATCTGCAATTTTGGAGCCCAAAAAAATAAAATCAGCCGCTGTTTCTACTGTTTCCCCATCTATTTGCCATGAAGTGATGGGACCAGATGCCATGATCTTAGTTTTCTGAATGTTGAGTTTTAAGCCAACTTTTTCACTTTCCTCTTTCACTTTCATCAAGAAGCTCTTTAGTTCTTCACTTTTTGCCATTAGGGTGGTGTCACCTGCATATCTGAGGTTATTGATATTTCTCCCGGCAATCTTGATTCCAGCTTGTGCTTCATCCAGCCCAGCATTTCTCATGATGTATAAGTTAATTAAACAGGGTGACAATATACAGCCTTGATGTACTCCTTTCCCTATTTGGAACCAGTCTGTTGTTCCATGTCCAGTTCTAACTGTTGCTTCCTGACCTGCATACAGATTTCTCAAGAGGCAGGTAAGGTGGTCTGGTATTCCCATCTCTTTCAGAATTTTCCACAGTTTATTGTGATCCACACAGTCAAAGGCTTTGGCATAGTCAATAAAGCAGAAATAGATGTTTTTCTGGCACTCTCTTGCCTTTTCGATGATCCATCGGTTGTTGGCAATTTGATCTCTGGTTCCTCTGCCTTTTCTAAAACCAGCTTGAACATCTGGAAGTTAACGGTTCACATATTGCTAAAGCCTGGCTTGGAGAATTTTGAGCACTACTTTACTAGTGTGTGAGATGAGTGCAATTGTGTGGTAGTTTGAGCATTCTTTGGCATTTGGGACTGGAATGAAAACTGACCTTTTCCAGTACTGTGGCTACTGCTGAGTTTTCCAAATTTGCTGGCATATTGAGTGCAGCACTTTTCACAGCATCATCTTTTAGGATTTGAAATAACTCAACTGGAATTCAATCACCTGCCGTAGCTTTATTCGTAGTGATGCTTCCTAAGGCTCTCTTGACTTCACATTCCAGGATGTCTGGCTCTAGGTGAGTGATCACACCGTCATGATTATCTGGGTCGTGAATATCTTTTTTGTATAGTTCTTCTGTGTATTCTTGCCACCTCTTCTTAATATCTTCTGCTTCTGTTAGGTCCATTCCATTTCTGTCCTTTATTGAGCCCATCTTTGCATGAAATGTTCCCTTGGTACCTGACTCTAGGTGAGTGATCACACCATTGTGATTATCTGGGTCATTAACCATATATACTTCAACGCATTTCCTAAGAATAAGGATTTTTCTGTTACTTAACCACAATACATTGATCAAAATCAGGAAATTTAACACTGATATAATATTGTTATCTAATCTACAGTTTGTATTCAGATTTTAGCAAGTGTCCTAATTATGTCTTTTATAGAAATTTTTTTTTTCTTGTAAAGAATAACACATTGTTTTTGTCAATCTCACTAGCTTCCTTTAATCTGGAGCAAATCCTCCATCTTTCTTTTATGATCTCGACTGTTTTGAAGAATACGGGCCTGTTATTTTTATAGAATGTCCAATCAATTCACTTTTGTCTGATGTTTCTTTATGATTAAATTCAGCTATACATTTTTAGCAGTAATACTTAAGGCATCAGAGTTGAAAATTCATAATTCTGGTTTGACCCCTTACTGATGATGTTAACTTTGATTACTTTGAAAGGTTGTGTTCACTAAATTAATCTACTGTAAAGTTAATGTTTTTCCCTTTTAGTAAATAATTTCTAAACGGATACTTTCAGACTATGTATAAATATTCTCTTCCTCGTCAAATTTTCTCCCACTATCTTAACATCTAAGACTCTTGGCTGAGTCATTTATTACTATGATGGTTGCCAAATGATATTTTTTAAAATGCCATAATATCTTTTATATTGATTAGTTGGTATTCTACTTCAAGGAAGAGCCATCTGTCTCCCGCCCATTTGTTTATTTATTTAGTTACATCAGATTAGAGTCATAGATTCTTATTTTATTTCATTTTTAAGTTATTCATTATTTTTTGTAGTTAGAGGATAATTACTTTACAGTGTTGTGTTGGTTTCTGCCATATGACAACATAAATCAATTTTAACTATGTATGCATATCTCTCTCTCCCTCTCCTCCCTCTTGAGTCTCCCTCCCATCCCATCCCTTGTTTTATTTCTTGAGCATCCTATTACTATCATTTACAATTTTTAATGTTAAAATTGCCCCAGATTTGGCCACTGGGAACTCCATGAAGCAAGATCAAATGAATTTTCGTTTTGCCGTGGGGGGTGTGTTTCCTCATCTTTTGAGCACTTTGCTGGCACAAGATGTTCCAGGCTCATTTCGTACTTTCCCAGTCCCAACTTCCAAATCAGCTGTTTCTCCAAGGAGACGTGTTCTTTTTTTGTGTGCCTAATGATATCTAAAAGCCAAGATGAGACTGCTAGGTGTGTGCATTTCAGTGGGATATGTTTGCCTCAAGGCCCTCTCATTGGACGGAGCTAAGAAATATATGTTAAAAACATATATATTCCTCCCTCCCTCCCTCCCTCTCTACCTTTACTTCCTCTCCCTTCCTCCTCCACTTCCTCCCTCCCTTCCTTCCGTGGTTCCTTCCGTGACAGAAGCCATAAGCTAACTCTGATACTGCCAGTTCTAGTTCAGCACTGCGGGGTTCATTCTAGTCTTTTTTCTCAATACTTGCAAACAGTGTGGAAGCTTGGCTGCCGTTATTATCAGTGTGTTTACTCACTTGTTCAGTTCTGCAATTCACAGGAGGTGGTTTTAGAATTGCTAATCCGTACAGTTTCCAAAAAAATGAAAGTTTAACGTTTGCTTTTGTGCTTGTGTGCTTAGTTGTGTCCGACTTGGGACCCCCTGGGCTGTAACCCTCCAGGCTCCTCTGTCCATGGACTTTTCCAGACAAGAATACTGGAATAGGTTGCCATTTCCTTCTCCATGAGAAACTGTATTTTATTTTTAGGTTTATTACAAAATAAAAAAAAAAAATAAGGTAGCCCAGCACAACTAGATGTGGGAAGAAGAGAGAACCAAAGCGGGGTAGTTGAGTCTTTTCTCCTAGGTGGAATTAGGAATATCTCGGATCTTGTGAAAGAGAAAGCAAAAGATGATAGTTCAAAGGGAAAAAGTGGAAGAGTGAGACTGGAAACAGAATCCAGAAATAAAAATGAAAAAGAAATATTCAAAAACAGAAGAAAGTGGATGCCACTGGGAGGTGGTTGGTCAAGGGTTTCCTGCCGGATAAACATCTGAGATCATTTTATATATGGATGCTGTGTTCTCTGTTAATCAAATGTTATAAAAGAAGTATTATTCTGGTTTGAAAATACATGTAATATGAGATGTACACTCAACACATTTTTAAGGGTATAGTACAATATTTAATAATTTTATATAAAAACACGGAGAAACATATAAACTTGGAGAAACATATACATATATATATACTTATATAATTTTGTGTAACCACAATGTTTTACAGCAGATCGCTAGACCTTTTCACTTTGTATGATGTTAACCCAATGCTTAAAATTTTTTTCTTCAAAATTTAATTCATTGCTTAAGAGTTTCCCTCTTGTAGTTGACACCAACTTCCTTCTGTTGACTTTTCTCCCCCCAGGCTGGCAGAAAAGGTTACAGATTTTGGAGTTCATCACTCTTCCCTTTGTTATACCCTCTCCATCTTCTGTGTTAGTGGTAACATTAAAAAAAAAAAAAAGTGAGATTTGGGGGCACATCCTAAAGTACATAAAGCAGACTCTTGCCAAGTATTTTGTCTCACCAATAATTACCTCTTTTTTTGAATATTTCATGCAGCTGTATCCTACTTTTTAGAAGTGATATTTCTTTAACAATGTGTTAAAAGATTTATATTTAAAGAAGAATTATTTGAAATGCATTAGGGGAGCTGCTTTGTAAAGGAATTCTGGTATAAAATCTCTTGTAAATCCAATAAACACTCCTTAAATTATATTTAGTGAAAGTTGAATTTTTTATACATTGTGTTAAATATCTTAAAGTAAGCCTTTTATTCTCTTGTTAATAAGTACATTTAAAATCCCACTTTAAAAAGAATTTTTGTATTCATTTCTTTTTATCAGAAGTTAGTGGTTACTGATCTCTTTGGCTTTTTACAACCATCTGCCAAAACATTTCTGCTATAAAGCAGTCTGCAAAAGTGCTCATGTGACCTTTTTTCTAATATCCTATTCCAAGCCTTCTCATGTTTCCATGGACATTTCTTAAGGCATTTCTAACTTTAAGAAATGTGTTTCATATAATTTTAATCTACTTCCTCTGTTCTTTTAAATAGCATTTTCCTCTTTTTAGTTTATCTTTAATAATAAGAGATAAATTTTTTACCTTTGGCTGTAAATATCCATGTTTTTTACCCAAATCATCCACTGTTTAATCAATGAATTGCTATCAATTAAATAAATAAATGAATTGTTTATATTCTCCTCCCAACCCTACCCTTAGCAAATAATTAGAGGTAATTTATTTGGTCTCTAGTTTTTTGGTCTAGCATTTTAAAAAGTTTATAGAAAAGCTGAAGGGAAGAAGAACCAAAATCGTTAAAGGGATGATTATGTTTAAAAATTTTTTTTTATATATATATAGTTTTATACTTAGGCTTTACTTGGGTTGTGCTATTCAAGCAATGTGTAACAATCAGACAAACTACAAAGCTCAAGGATTTATTGAGTGCCAAGTCTATGCAAAGAGCTGGCCTTAGTTGTCTCAGTGTATGTCTTCTGTGAGGTTGTGGGAAGTAAGAATTCAGCATTTGTCAGAAAGTCAGATTACATATTTTAGGATAAGAAATATCAGTGGTCAAAGTACATAAAATTTCTAATTAGGTTGAAAAGAAATTTTTGGACCTTTCATTTATGGTTCAGGAGTTGCTTGGTTAATTTATTTGATGATAGATTCATACATGACATGTAGCAATTTAGTATGTGGATATTTTGTGTTAGGCAGCATGCTAACATTTAGTGAAATAGACTTGGATAAAGTAAATATTGGCCACTCACTATATGTCATCTTTCTAGTTTCCTCTTTTGAAATCCACCCCCCTCATATTTTCTCTGTAAAGCAATGCATTAAAAAAAGTATATCCAATTTAATTTTTTTAGTCTCATAAAGAGAATAATAGTACAGTTGAATTCAAAGTAATCTTATTATATTGAAAAGTGACCCAGAGGCAAATGTAAAATTAAAAGGAAGGTATGAGGAAAAGTAGATGGCTGATTTTGGAGTGGGTGGAGTGGGTGGTTAGATGAAGGAAAGGGGTAGTTTATTGATGAGGGCCTAGAAACTAAGTGATCAGATTGAAAGAGAAAAAAAAGAATGTCAAAGTCTTCTTAAGTTTCTAAGTATGGTTACTGAGTTGGTTAAACTTAATGAATGCTGTTTATGTAAAAGCACTATTGCAAATAAAACTATGACTGAGACATGGCCCCTTGAAAAGAATCATAGCCCAATAAAAGATGCTGCAACAGAGCTACAAATAATGTGCAATATGTGTAGAATGGAGGAATGACTTTGTTGATGGAAATGGTTTGGTGGCCAGTGAAATAACCACAAGATGCTAGGTATAAAATATTTGAAAGCCATCTGTATTAGAATTCTCCAGAGAAACGTTTTAAAGCCATCTAAAGCATCTGACTTAAATATATTTTTAATGAATTGTTAATATTAGTAAGAATCTTGAGACGTCTTAAGTTAAAAATGAATTCAAACAAATCCTTTGAGGCAGAATCCGATTAGGCAAGCCACATTATTCTTTTACAGCAAATATATATATATATTTTTTATTTGGGGAAAATTTCTAATTCCACTTACAGTTGGCTCTCAGTATCCAAGGGGTTTGGTTCCAGGGCCCCTGTAGATACTAAAATCTACAGATGGCCAAGTCCCTTGTATAAAATGGCATAGTATTTGCACATAACCTACACACATCCTCCCATATACTTTAAGTCATCTCTGAAAGTGAAAGTGAAGTCGCTCAGTTGCATGGGGCTCTTTGCGACCCCATGGACTGTAGCCCACCAGGCTCTGCTGTCCATGGGATTGTTCAGGCAAGAATACTGGAGTGGGTTGCCATTTCCTTCTCCAGGGGATCTTCCCAACCCAGGGATCGAACCTGGGTCTCCCGCATTGCGGGCAGACTTTTTATCCTCTGAGCCACTAGGGAAGCAAGTCATCTCTAGACATCTCTAGACTGCTTATAATACCTAGTACAATACAAATGCTATGTAAATAGTTGTAAATACAATGTAAATGCTGTGTAAATAGTTGATGGTGCAGGGCAAATTCAAGTTCTGTTTTTGGAGCTTTGTGGGCTTTTTTGTTTGTTTTTTGGTAGGTTGAGTCCAAGGATTTCAGAACCCTTGAATATGGAGGACCACCTGTACTTAATTATTTTATTACAAACTATATATTACTAGACTTCATGATCTTTCAAAACAACACTGCAATTGTTTTGGCTTCCTGTAGTACTTATTCTTTGTATAGTTGATTAGTTCCCTTGACATCTCTTATATACTTTGCTTAGGTCTTGTAATGTTGTAAGTCTTCTGCTGTTTGCCTATAAATGTGTGAACTTTCGATGACAGCAACCAAATAACCTGCTTCTTTTTGTCTACCTGTTGCCTGGTACAGTGTAAAATAAGGCAAGGATTTCAAACATTTGGAATTATCCATTAAATTAGTTAAAGGAGGCTTTTAGACTTGAGGTGACCCTAATAGTGTATACCTCAGCAAGTCAAAATCTAAGCCTTTAAATGAATGCTTCAAGGTTACAAAATTGAAACCAAAGGACAACCAATCACAGACAACCAACTAGGCTTTAAGTGATAGTCAGTCAGTAATATCCTTAGTTTTGTCATTTTTCTGTACCTGAGCTCCTGTCAGTGGAGCATTCCTAACCACTTAAGGTTTGGCACTGCTGAATTGGAATTGATTTCTGTGCAAATAAACTCAATATTTTTTAATATGCCTCAGTTTTTTTTTTTTTAAACAGCATTCAGCTATTTAGATCCTCTCTTCTCCATAACTCCTTCTACAACCTGTTTTTAAAAAAAACAGGTTATGTAACTTTTCCCAGCTTTTCTATAGCCGTTTAAAAAAAAAAAAAAGCAAAACTTCAAAATTCTGCTTAAACAGAAGGCTTTGTTGATATTCCTCTTGGGTTCCTTTGACCATATTCCAGTAGAATTTTATTGTCCCTCTGAACTGTCATAGTATCATATATATATTCTGTCACACTGCTTGTTTCAAGGGTTTATAATTTTGCCTTTGTGCCTGTTTTCCAATAGATCTGTGCATTCCTTGAGAGTAAGAATAATTATATTATTTGCCCTGTATCTCTGATGCCTAGCACCATGCTGACTAATCTAATAGTTGGTACTCAACAGATGCTTGTTGATTGGATAAATTAATTTAATAAAATAGATTTCTCAAGTATAATTTCTTTTAGGCAAATTTCATCTGATTTCTAAGTTAGGAAGAGTGGAAAAAAGTGTGGAAGCTCACTGTGGAGCAGTGCTTGCAGGACGGTGGAATTATGAAGGAACAGCATTAGTTACAGGTAAGTTATCTGCAGAAACAACATTTAAAATGAATTTTTTAAAGAAAAATTTCCAGAGGAACAGAATGTTTTAATTTAGCAGTAGTATCTTTCCTTGTCTAATAGCAAGTAATTGGCACAATATTGATCTAGACTGCTATGTAATGTTATAATTCAGAGTGTCATATTAGTTTTCTTACATGGCTAGTGGAGAGCATTCTGTCAAGAAGGTTTTGAAATAATCAAATATTGAGTAAATATAAGTTTTAATTCTTCAAAATATTCTCATTTAAATGTGTGTGTGTGTGGGTACGCACGCACACATGCACATGTTAGTTGCTCTGTCACGTCTGACTCTGCGACCCCATGGACTATAACTTGCCAGCCTCCTCTGTCCATGGAATTCTCCAGGCAAGAATACTGGAGTGGGTTGCCATTCCTTTCTCCAGGGGATCTTCCTGACCCAGGGATCAAACGTGGGTCTCCTGCATTGCAGGCAGATTCTTTACCATCTGAGCCATCAAAATTCAAAATTTTCTCATTTAATTTTCTCCTTTCTGTCTCTCTCCCATCTCGTGCCCTATCGAGCATTTCTCATCTTCACCTGTTATATTAGATATCTATTGTTGTATGACAGATTATCCCCAAAGTTAGTGACTTAAGATAACATGTATTAGCTAACAGTTTCTGTGAGACAGGGAACGTTTAGCTGGGTGGTTCTGTCTCAGAATCAAGAAGTTGGATGGGGCTGCAGTCTTGTGAAGCCCTATTGGGGTTGGATGGTTCCAAGATGGCCCACTCACATGGCTGTTGGCACGAGGTCCTGCTTCCCCTGTGACTCCATGACTGAGGCCTAACAGTTCCTTACAGCGTGCACTTCTCCATCGGGCTGCTTGAATGTTCTTACAGCACGACTGCTGGAGATTCTCCCTGGGTGAATGATCCAAGAGAGAAGGATGGAAGCCGCAGTATATTTTATAACCCATCCTTGGATGTCATATTCCATCATTTCCACCATATTTTATTAGAAGCAAGTCACTAAGTATAGCCCAAACTGAAGGAGAGAGAAATTAAGCTTAACTTCTTAAAAGAGAGAATAACAGAGAGTTTGTAGTTATATTTGAAAACCATGACACCTGTCCCCTGGGCCTTTTGTAGGACTTTTATCAGTGAGTTGTCTCTTGTCTTGCCTGTTTTTTCAACTTCTCCTTTTCCAGTGGGTTTTTTTTTTTTTTTTCCTTTTCCCCAGCATGTAAATGTGTTTAGATGGTATTTATCTTGAAAATTGAGGAAAAAAAATTAAAAATCCTTCCTTTAATAAATAAGTCTAGCTACTATTTCCTCTTTCTTTTCCTTTCAGGCAAACTGTTCAAAAAAGTAGTCTGTTACTTCACTCCATTCAGTCCCCAATTCCCCGGAATTTGGCTGTAACTCTTCTTATCACACTGAAAGCAGTTTTCTTAGAGTGCTTCTCAGATGGAGATGTCAGTGAAAATGAAAGCATTATTTGAAAAATATACTTACAAATCTTCTAAGATTAAAGGAAAAACAATTATTGTCATGAAAGTTAGGCTACTTTGATAAAATTGTTTTCAAAGTAATTTCAGGTAAATTTTTTAGTTGTGAAGCAGTGATGTATAATTAGAGAAACGTGTCTGAATTTTAAATGTGCATTAATGTAGACAGAGCTGATTTCTGTATGTATATGTAATGTTTACATATATTTCCTATAGGTAAAATGTCAATTATTATTTTCTTTTTATAGTTGGAGAAGATGGACAAATAAAAATATGGTCAAAGACTGGAATGCTAAGATCGACTTTAGCTCATCAAGGTATGTATTATAAATGTCTTAACATTTTCCTATAAAAATAGTCTAATGTAGTTCCTCAGATTGATTTTGGTCAGGTTCAAAACCTGAAATCTCTTACTTCTGTTTAAACTTTTTCCTCTTACTTTCATGTTTCCTGATGGGCCATGGTGACTTTTATTTGAGCCCAGAAATGTAAGAAATACTCAAGGACTTTTTCTTTGTTAGTGAATCTATAAAAATAGAGTTATAGGTTAGTGATTCTTTTTAGTATAACTCTGAAGCATTATGTGCATATTCTATCTGAAATAGCACGGGGTGTCTAACAATAATAGAATACATTCAATCTCCGTACTTAATAATTCTAATGACTTCTTAATATTTAGCACCCTTTCTGAATTGTGTTGCACATTTGATTTCAGTACTAATGAAGGGGAACAGACACTTTCATGATCCAAAACTTGGTAAAATAAAACTGCTTAGAACAGCAGCTTGGTTTTCCATACTCACTGGGAAGAAGTGCCTATAAAATCAATCCAGAAGTCAGATTAATGTTGTCTTGAGCACATATCTGCTTCAGAGACAGAGATTGCCAAAAAGCTTGCAGACTGTTCTTCAGAATTATATGATAAAGTCATATTGTGAAGCATCTCCAACAACTGACTTCCAAAAATTTTCAGATTTCATTTTTTAAATTATGTTCACTCTTAGGATAGTGTTAAAATAGTTATATTTCTTTAGCTACACATTAACCAAATGTTAGCAAAAGTAACCATAAGTGATATGTAGTGATTATCTCCTGAGGTTAAGTCGTTGGTACAGATAATCTCCAAATAGAATATTTAGCCATGAGTAGAAAATTCGGAGTTCATAGAAACATTCATGAGCAAATTTCAGTTAGGGAAAAAATATCAATTTATTGTTTCTTTAGTGATAATGTATACCTTTAGAAAATAAATTTTATTTTAAGCTAATAAGAATAGGCATTTACTTTTGGCTTTATAATTTTTGTTAGTGCTAATTATTTGGCATTCTTACCGTATGATGTCTGACTTACAAGCAGCTGCAGAATTCTTTTGGAGATCATTACCTCCCCCGTGGAGCTGAGCCTGCAGTTATTTTCAGCTGTAGCTGTTACTGCTACATACCCTTTTCCCCTTTCTTTTCTTTTTTACTAAATATGTTGTCTAGAGAAGACACAGATCTTCAGAGAAATTTTGAAAGCTTATCTTACTACCATTACAATAATCTGAATTTTTGCCTGAGATTCTTCACCAGTTGTCATCCTAAGGCTCCTTTTCTTTTTTTAAATTTTTCCTAGTCATCTCCTTCCCTTTGATTACCCGTGGGGTCTACCATTTTGGACTTTCCAAAGTCTAAAGTTGAAACTTAGACTAAGTTGCTTAACATAAACACTGTTAATGATAGAGGGTAGAAGACATAGCACTTTTGGTTCAGTGCTGTCATTTATCTGTATAATGGAAAACAGATTGCTGCTTATTTCACTCTTACACAGAAAATGCATTTAGAATTCCCAAACCTGCAGAGGAAGTTTGGAAGCCCAGTATATTCATGAATTAAGGACTTTTCATTCATCAAAGGTCACAGATGGCCTGTGTCCTGAATCTAGCCCACTAGCATGGTCCAGGCCCAGCATTAAAGATTAGGATATGTTACATTCTTTTATGGATCTCTTTGGTATCTTGAAAAATTGGAAGAACTGGCAACATTAAGTCTGCTTTCCAGAATAAATACAATCAGCTGGAGTTCAGTAGTGGCTGTGCCACTTTTAGTTGGGTTTTAAACTTCTCTTAGTTTTCTTACATTCCACATATAATACTTTACTCATTTATATTACATGGTAGAACACAACATGAACCTCTGAAGGGATTTGAGTCTGCAACTCCTGTTTTCAATAATGTGTGTTTGTGCTCAGTTGTGTCTGACTCTTTGTGATCCCATGGACTACAGCCAGCCAGGCTCCTCTGTCCCTGGTCTTTTCCAGGCAATAATACTGGAGTGGTTTGCCATTTCCTACTCCCAATTTTCAATAATAGTGACCATAAAATTTTGATTGTTAGTATATGCCTTGCAGGGAGTGCAAGGCACTTACATCTTTTTAAAGTATAAATATTTAATAGATACTAATTCACATAGTTCAGAATTTGAAGTGTAAGAAAGGGTATAAAGTTATCTCTTAAGTACTACCCTTGTCTTTCATATTACCCCTGTCTTCTGGCCACCCAGCAAAGTCCCAGAGGCATACTGCATCTACTACAATATGCTCCTTACTTGTTTTCTCTTGAATTGTGAACTGCTTTGGATATAGTTTCGTATCAGTAAGTTAAAGTCTTCTTCAAGTTTTTTTTTTCAAAGTAAACATACCATTTTACATTCCCACTAGAAATATATGAAGGTTCCAGTGTCTCCAAATCCTCAAAACTTGTTACTATATTTTTATTATAATCATCCTAGTGACTGTAAAGTAGTATCTCATTGTAGTTTTGGTTTGCATTTCTCTTATGACTAATGATGTTGAGCCTCTTTTCATGTACTTTACGGCTGTTTGTAGATCTTGTTTGGAGAAATATCTATTAAAATTCTTTGCGCATTTTTAAATTGGGTTGTCTTTTTATTATCGAGTTGTAAGAGTTCTTTATGTATTCTGGTTAATAGACCATTGGATATATGATTTGCAACTTGGATATATGACTTCACCATTCTGTGGGTTTCCTTTTCATTTTCTTGATGACATCTTTTGAAGCACAGAAGTTTTTTTTAATATTTATTTTACTTTTGTCTGTGCTGGGTCTTTGTTGTGACACATGGGCTCTTCATTGCTTCGTGCAGGCTTTCTCTAGCTGTGCAGTATATGGGCTTCTCATCTTGGTGGCTTCTCTTTTTGCGGAGCACGGGCTCTAGCGCATGTGGACTCGGTATTGTGGCCACTGGCTTAGTTGCTCCGTCCTGATCGATCTGGGACCAGGGATCAAACCCTATCCTCTGCATTGGAAGGAGGATTTTGAACTACTGGACAACCAGCGAAGTCTCTTAAGCACAAAAGTTTTGATGGAATTCAGTTTATCCATTTTTTTTTCTTTGATTGTTTATGTTTTGGTGTTATATCTAAGAAACTATTGCCAAATCCAAAATCATGGAGGCTTATATCTGTATTTTCTTGTAAGAGTTTTATAGTTTTAGTGCTTACATTTAGGTCTATGATCTATTTTGAGTTAGTTTTTGTGTATGGTATTTATTTTGGAGAGGGATGGATTGTGCTTTTTTTGTTCATTCCTTCCAGATAAATGGATAAACAGGATTTTCTTAAAAGCTAAATTACATATTATGTCATATAGGATAGGAGATTTTATTATGTATTCATTGAATCACGTAATGGTATTTTACACCAGCATTCCAAACGGCTCCAATTTCCTTAACATCAAATGCCATTAAATTGCTGATCATTTTTATCCTATCTGAATCTTGTTATTCTTCTTACTCATGGTTTATGTTAATTATGAGACTAATGAGCAAAACTAAATTAGGTAGATTTTATTTAACCCATTAGTATTTCAGCTTAATAACTAGTGTCTTTTTCTAGGTTAAAAAGTATAAATTCACTATAGAACTGTGATTTTAATTTATGAATTTTTGGTTATTGTTGCCACCCACACTTTCCTAATAAGCATAGACTTTTCCCGTTTTATTTCTGGGAAAAATCACTGGAGAAGTTAAGTTGTAATGACATTAACCCTGAAGGAAAAGTCCCTGGTTATTTATAAGGTTTGTTTGATTTACTATAGGCTACAAGTTTTGAGGATAGTTATAAATGTAATCTACTGAGAGCTAAATGATAAAGTCTCAAGTAAAATGACCAAGGCAGATGGAGGTGGGGGACTCAGAGCCCCTTTGAGGAGAAAAACTAAATTTTGACGCAAAAATGAAATAACATAAGCCTGAATTACTCTAAGACTTGGAATTATGTAAACAATACTGAAAGCAGTTTATGATTTTTTACTACATGTTCATGTTAATTGTACTTACTCCTTGATGAATAGAAAAATTCCTGAATTCATTTCTTGATAATTAGAGGCAGTCATAAAGATAGAAAAAGTCATAGTCATCCCCTTCTCCAATGCAGAAAAAGCATTAATTCTATTTTTTAGTGGGATAGGGGTAGAATTTGACTATGTTTAAAAATGATTCTTACTGGTGCCTATCAAGAGTTATTTTTCCTTATTAGAGAAAAGTAATATGTAGGCCAAGAATAATTATAATGATGCCCTATCTTGTGTTACATTATATATTTTAATTATAAACTAAAACTGGAAGAAATACTGTAAACCTTTAAGGACATTTCCCTTACTGTATTCAAATGGATTAAAGAGATGACAAAACATGAAAGCTATGTATAATGAATTTAGTAAAGGAAATATAAATACTGTAACACAAGGCAGAGTGTGCTGGTTGCCTTAAGGCATTGTGGGAAGACAGGAAGGCAGAGATGAATGCTTTGAGGGGAGAGAAGGTATCAGAATACCTTCTCTGGTAAATACTGCAACATCTTTTAACTAGACTTTGCAGGATAAAGAAATTAGGTAGGGAGAAGGGCTTGTTGACAGTGCAGCAAAGCTCTGGAGGAAGTTAGATGATCAGAGGCACAGAGACCTACCAGCATAAGGCCTGGGAGTCAGGTGAGTGGGAGCAGACCCCTTGGGCTAGAGTGTAGGCTGTGTGAGGGATGCTACTGTCAGAGGGATCAAGACACAGATAGCCTCAGACATTAAATGAAGGGGGTTGGAGTTTATACTTTTTCTTTTTAAATATTTCTTTTTATTTATTTGACTGTGGTCTTAGTTGGAGAATGTGGGATCTAGTTCCTTCACCAGGAATTGAACTCAAGGGCCTCCTGCATTGGGAGCAGGGAATTCTAGCCACTGGACCACCAGGGAAGTCCAGTTGGATTTTGTCCTATAACCATATAAAAATCTTTAAAAGATGAGCAGGAGAGTAAGAGATAAAGCCTGTTTCTTTAGGTAGATTTTGTTGTTGTTTTAGTTGCTAAGTCATGTCTGACTCTTGGCAACCCCATGGACTGTAGCCTGTACGTCTCCTCTGTCCATGGAATTTCCCAGGCAAGAATACTGGAGTGGGTTGCATTTCGTTCTCCAGGGAATCTTCCTGTCCCAAAGACTGAACCTGCATCTCCTGCTTGACAGGTGGATTCTTTACGACTGTGCCACCTGGGAAACTCTTTAGGAAGATTACCTTAGCAGTAGGATGTAGGATCAATTAGAGGAGGGGGAGGTTACATTGGGGTGACTGGTACAGAGGTTACTGAGGTGTTCTCTACTAGTGTGCAGTGAGGCTTGAACAGAGGTGGTGATGAGAGTGGTTGGAAAAACTGCGTAGTTCTCAGCGGCTGAGAGGAATGAATCACCCTGTAAGAGGTGAAGAATTCAGAGAAGAATGAATAAGGGAATACATGGGGAGGGATAATATACAAATATGTAGAGTTTGAAGTTTTTGCATGTCTTTGGAGTAGATGGAAATTTGTTAGAACTCAGAAATAAAGGCTGAAATATTAATGTGAGAGTCTGCTACAGAAAGGTGAAAGGTGAAGCTATGGAGGAAGCTGAGATCCCTAAGAGAGAGGTGACTGAGGATAGAAAGTAAAGAAACACATGCCTTCATTTTAGCTTTTTTTCTCTGTACTGACCTGGCGACATACACAGCCAAAAAGTTTTTTTTTTTTTTTTTTTGAGGAATATATTCCACTTGATGTTACTTATTTGTTAGTACATGTCTCTACAAATAGAATGAAAGGGAGATAATTCTTTGTTTTTGAATTCTTAATGATTTGACCACCAAAAAAATTGAAAAGCTTCCTGGCAAAATGTTGCAGCATATTTTAACTAGGTTTTAAAGGATAAAGTGCCTACTCCCATGAGCAACACAATAACAGTTAATGGTTGCTTATTTCATTACAAAGTAGTAGTAGTGGTTACTAATAGATAGTGCTTATATAGTGCCAAGCTCTTCTCTGCCTTCTTACGTTCACTCGGTGTAGACCTATACTGCATTCAACACAGAGGTAGCTAATGCTTCATGGTAATAGTGAAGAGTTTGTTTCAAGAGCATTCTTAAAAACATGCAAAAACAACATTTTGGGGGATACCTTTAGTATGAATGTGAAAAACATGGTATATTTGACTATACTTCCTTAAAACAATTGAAATACATTTTTGTCTCCTCTTCTGTGGTTTAAAATGCCTTCAACAGGTTGAAAGAATTTAGATAATTTGTTTTACAGAGAGATAAGGGTCTGACATTTAACACAACCCCAGGTGCATGTGGTTTCTTAAAAAATGTCAAAAAGATCACATGATCTTAGTGTACAAAGTCAGAAAAACAAGATCTTTTTGGGTGTCTTAACTGAAATGGAGCATAAATAAAAATTCCCAGTATAAAAAGCAAGAAATCAATTATTACAAAACTACGTTTTTTGTCCATTTTTGTTAAAGATGAAATTAATAACATCTCATTACATGATTTGCTAAATTTTTTGTTGTAAAGTTTTTTAACCTGAAGGCTATATTATTATTTCCATACTGACTTTGCAAAGTGAAGTGTAGCTTTAATAAATGTTTTTAAAAAACATTTAAAAATATTAGAGATTTGTTTCAAATGCTAGTGAGATGGATTTTTTTATTATAGAAATCATTGTTTTCATTATGAAGCTAATTCATCCACATTCAATAATCTTCTCCAGAACCACCTAAATCAAAGTTGTATAGCAATAGACATTCATATATATATAGGAATTTCACACTTAACATTTTATTCTAAATGTAAAGAATGCATGTAAAGACGCATTCTCTTAGTTCTTGATGTTATATACATTTTGAATATTGCTGATTAGGCAGCTGTAACTAATAAGGCAGCTATTGATCTTATTTAGGATTGCTTATTTATCATAAAAAAATTCCTTGTTTGTTTTTGGATTGAAGGAATGTGGTTAAAAACCACATATTTTAACAAAAGAATTGTTTAAATTTTCCTTTATAAGCTTATTTTGTTTTATTCTTTAAGTTACTATACCTGTTTCTTTGACAGTATTATTGTTTAAAAAATTATCTTATAAGCAGGAAATGAATGATCTCCACATCCCAACACGGGAGGTAAGTATTCTGAAGATTTATAAGGTTTATAAACAAGGAAATGGTGACACAGCTGACTTAATGGAGCCACAGATTCAATGTGAAAGAGGACAGAAGAGTCCCTAGCTCTTCATCCTATACCCCAAACCATGTCTTTTACCACAACTAAAGGGCTAGAGTCACATCCTGTATAACTCAATGGGAGTTGTGTTTACTGAATTATTTCCTTGGGGGTAGATATTTGTCATAGTTTTGTATACACTGAGGAAAGTGTAATTTTACTGAGTGTATTCATGAAGCTTTGATAATTGATAATTAAAATATATAAATTTACTTTTTTGCACAATAATTACAACTGTAATAATGGAATAAAGAAGGAACCTATAATTTACTCCCTCATTTCCTTACAGTGCTTACCAAGAATCACATTTGGAATATCTGAAATTTTGATTTACATTTTCTGGAGGGTTTATTAGAGTTGAACTCCGTTCATTTGGAGATTACTCTGAAGCCCAGGTCAGCTCCTGGCTACTCCCAGATAAAGTTCCAAGAGAATGTAGTTACTAAGAATAGAAGAAGTACCTTCTGAGGTGAACCATCTCATTGGCCATCTGTAGGTTCCTCCGAATCAAAACAATCCTAGGTGTCACCAACTGACCAGGAAATTTAGACCCAGTATAATATCTAACCTATACCATGGAAGGAATGCTTATGGAGTTTTTTGGATTAGGTCTGAATCAGATTTTCTAAGTCCTCTAAGTCTGGTTCCCATCACTTCATGGCAAATAGAAGGGGAAAAAGTAGAAACAGTGACATACTTTATTTTCTTGGGCTCCAAAATCACTGCAGATGGTGACTGCAGCCATGAAATTAAAAAAGATACTTGCTCCTTGGAAGGAAAGCTATGGCAGACCTAGATAGGGTATTAAAAAGCAGAGACAATACTTTGCTGACAAAGGTCCATATAGCCAAAGCTATAGTTTTTCCAGTAGTTATGTACGGATGTGAGAGTTGAACCATAAAGAAGGCTGAGCGTGAAAGAATTGATGCTTTTGAACTGTGGTGTTGGAGAAGACTCTTGAGAGTCCCATGGACAGTAAGGAGATCAAACTAGTCAGTCCTAAAGGAAATCAACCTTGAATATTTTTTGGAAGGACTGATGCTGATGCTGAAGCTCCAGTACTTTGGCCACCTGGTGCAAAGAGCTGACTCATTGGAAAGGACCCTGATGCTGGGAAAGACTGAAGGCAGGAGGAGAAGGGGATGACACAGAATGAGATGGTTAGATGGCATTACCGACTCAATGGGCATGACTCTGAGTAAACTCCCAGAGATAGTGATGGACAGGGAAGCCTGTCAGTCTGTGGAGTTGCAAAGAGTCAGACGTGACTTAGCAAAGTCCTGTAAAGCACTGAGTGTTGTTTTAGTTGCCAAGTCTTCTGTGACCCCATGGGCTATTGACTCTTCTGTCCATGGGATTTCCCAGGCAAGAGTACTGGAGTGGGTTGCCATTTCCTTCTCCAGGGAATCTTCCCGACCCAGGGATCAAACCCAAATCTCCTGCATCTTATACATTGGCAGGCGGATTCTTTACCACTGTGCCACCTGGGAAACCCAATTACAGCATTTTTCTTACTGAAATTTTCTCCCTGTTGATTGCTGATTGCTCCCTGTTGATTCAATCTGTTGTGTTTTCTATTTCAATAAACACATCTTACTGATTGCTCATAAATCCTTAGATTTAGATTTCATTTTACTGTGAATGTAAATTCCTGAAGGATTTATTCACTCATTCACATAAAGTTAGCCTGACTTAGGAATCCTAGACAATTTTTAAAGGCTTGAATTTATAAATATAAATGGGTTAATATTTTATAGGTTAATTTTATAACCTTGATTCACTTCCCTAATGAATAGATTCTACTGAATAGGTAATCGGGTCAGACAGTGGACTACAGATAACTTAATGCTCTCAATTGATATGATATTCATTTTTTAAAAGATAGGCTCAAACAAAGCATAGTCTTCCAGAAGATATCAGGTAATCTGCAAAGTAATCAAATTAAAAAATACTTAAATCTTATCTCTAGGATTCCTATCCTAGGAATCGCTAAATTCCTGCCCTAGGAAATTGAAAACAGTATGAAATTTAATGTTGTTTGTAGTATGGTGGGTAAATCAAATTTGTACCTTTCCTGTGGAAGTGGAGTCAACTTTATCCTGGCAATACTTTAGCCTAACTTCCAGGCCAAAGCCACACTTGATAGACAGCAAAACTTTCCCTAACCTCATATTTACTTTGCCTTTTATGTTTCAGTATCAGGCTATATACTCTGGTTTGGATAGGCCATTGAATAAGGAGGAAATGAAATGATACCTCAAATTGATTTTTTGACTTTCCTAACAGTCTCCATTTTATAAAGCATGATAATTAAAGTTTATCTTTTTTTTTTTTTTCATTTTACAGGAACACCAGTGTATTCAGTAGCATGGGGCCCTGATTCAGAAAAGGTTCTTTACACAGCAGGCAAGCAGCTGATCATTAAACCACTTCAACCAAATGCTAAAATTTTACAGGTACTTCTCAGGCATTTATAAATTGTTATCAGGATCTGCCAGACTGCTCAGTAAGAGGTCACTTTCTTAGGAGTCCCTTTCTCCTGGGTGGTCTTGTTATAGTCGAGGCCTTTAAGTATGTGGTTTTATCAGCCTTTACTACAGAACAGGGAATACCTGTTGATGTTTCCAACAAGGTTCACTTCGCTCTTATTCCAACTCTCATTATACCAGTAAATCATAAATATGTTTACATGATTTGGCACAAAATTCAAATTAGCACAGTCAGCCTCACATGTATAGATTTGAGACAGGATGGGACTAAATCGTAAAACTTTAAGAACTTGTTTAGACTGTTTTTTATCATCTCTAGTGTCTTCTTCCCCCTCCTCCCCATTGTCTGTTCAGTACCCTTGAACTTTCTCTAAGACCCTAGAATTCTTTTAGTATTTATTTAAAGTGGCTTGGGGGTAGTCAATGTAATGCTTAGAACAAATTGGGTATATATAATTTTACCAGTTACAGGGAAGCAGAACAATAGTGGCAGTTAAGACAGGTCAGGGTAGGACAAATTAATGGAAAACCTTTAAGCCTATCTCTGAGATTTTGATGTTTGATTTCAGTGTGAAGAGGCAGAATCATTTTCTTCATATTTTGATAGTAACACAGTATAGTGTAGGTAATAGAAATATAGGTTTTTTAGTTAGTCACCTAGGTTCAAATGTTCATTACTTATATGTAACTTTAGGCAAATTATAAAATATCTCAGAGCTTAAGCTTTCTCATCTCTTAGATGTGATCCTAATACCTAATTGATAGGATTGTTGTGAGGATTAAATGAGTTAAATTACAAAGTACATAGGACAGTGCTTATAATAAAAATATTGAGTGTACACAGTAAAGAGCAGTTGTTATTGTTGATGTTATGGTGTTATTATATCATCTGTAACTTTTATTCAGCTGCTAATAAATTAGAGCCAAGGAGGCCAGTTAATAGGTCAGGGATTTGGTGCTGGAGATTCACTGGCTACAGAAGGGATAAAAGTGTTTTAAGAAGAAACATCAGGGTTTTTAGTTTGTTTTTTGCCATGCTATGTGGCTTCTAGGATCTTAGTTCCTGGACCAGGGATTGAACCTTAGTTCCTGGGTTCCTGGCAGTGTAAGCTCAGAGTCCTAACTACTAGGCTACCAGGGAATTCCCGAGAAGCATCGTGTTTAACAGTTCAGTAGATAGAGAATTCGGAGAGTAAGGATATAGAAATGACTTTGAGGTTACATATTAGTCACTTCTGTGTAGAATTATGCTATACATATTCCATACAGTCATCGTGTATTTACATTTTTACTGCATGCGGAACACTCTGCTAAGAACTGTGAAACAACAGAAGGGGAAGAAGCTAGGGAAGAGGACTGGTTCTTCCTGCCTTTAGTCAAAGTCCTTCCATACCACTTATACCCTGAAAATGTTCTTTGAAATCATACAGCAAAAGCAGTATGAATCTTTTAATGAATGATTAATGAATCTTTTAATTTATAAATACATGATTTGTTTGTGCTGTGCTGTGCTTAGTCGCTCAGTTGTGTCCAACTCTTTGCAATCCCATGGCCTGTAGCCCGCCAGGCACCTCTGTCCATGGGGATTCTCCAGGCAAGAATACTGGAATGGGTTGCCATGCCCTCCTCCAGGGGATCTTCCCAACCCAAGGATTGAACCCAGGTCTCTCGAATTGCAGGCAGATTCTTTACCATCTGAGCCACCAGGGAAGCCCGTGATTTGTTCAGATACCTGTAATTTAGCATATATAAATTAAACTCAGGAAGATGATTATGTCACCATTGATAAAGTTCTGGTTTTGTGGCTCAGTGAAACCTTTGACTCAGGAAATAGTGGAGGGAAAAATTCAGCTAGAGTGAAGGAGTTAAAGGAGTTAAATAGAATTCGTAATTTAATGCAAATCTTCTATTCCTTTTGGAAAACTAAAGCTCCAGCAGTTTCTCCTTGGGTATAAATATATACTCAACTTTAGATTGTTCACAAAAAAGAATGCTTACTTAATTCTTGCTTGTAGAATACAGTTCAAAAGTGTACACCTCATTTCCTTTAAGAGCTTTAGGGACTCTTCTAGAGGCCCAGAACTTGGTTTCACAGTGAAGAAACTTCTGTTTATTTAGTCAGTCAGTGATAATGTGATGCATACTTACTATATCTCAGGCACTCTGTTGAGTGTAAGCCTTGTACTATAACATATTCAAAGTGAAACAGAACATAGTTTCTGGTTTCAAGGAGCTCATGGTTCAAAGGAATTTCACAAAATGCCTAATACCTTAAAAAATAATTGAAAACTGTATGCATTATGTATAATGTGTAAAATATGTATTGTATAAGTGATATCCTAAATTACAAGGAAAATTTAAACCGTATTTTGTTCCTAACATTTAAATATGAAAATTTTATTTTTTTAACTTTAAAATAAAACTCTTTGAGAATATTTGCATGTGTGTATCTTTATATATCTATGTTTGTATATTGAAATTTTTATCTTAGCAGTTTATTTCAGGACAGTGGCTTAATTTAAAGTAATTTGTGAAAATTATTGCTTTCAAACATTTGTTTTTGACAGTGTATATTTTTATGTATTTTGAATAAAGCAAGTTATGAATTATTGCTTATTCTTAGGGCTTGCTGCTGCTGCTTATTTGATCCTAATTTGATGTGGTTTTTTTTTTTTTTTTCCATATACATGAAGAACAATAGATTGGGAAGGATCTATAGAATGAAAATCCTTGAAATCAGTCACTCTTTGATGCAAACTTAGTTGACTCAGACATTAAAACATACCTAAGAGTCTTCAAGAAAAATTCTTTTTCAGTTATATTATTCAAATATAGTGAAAGATTAATGGCTTTTAATTACATGTGTGGTAATAGCTAAATGAGCACATAAATTATATTTAAGAGTGATAAGACATCCATATTTACTTTCTAGATTGTCCAATTTTGGGGTGACTTATGTAGATATATACACAAATACGTATGTATTCTGTATATGTATAGAATATATATTTCTGTAGAAAGCCTCTTTTTTTATATAGTAAATATAGCAGAAGGTTCTCAGAGTAGTTAGTGTCTATTCTAAGGACATAAAGGTAAAGAGAATGAATCTTAGGGGAATGAACAGGAGAGAATAAAGAGAGTAATAAAGAGGATGTCCATGTAGTAGAAGATGTTTTTAAAAAAGAAAAGAATTAGCAAACAAAAATGAAAGCAGTATCAATAACAGCATCAGCTGTGCAAAGGGAGAAAAACTTGGATTTAACTAAGTTCTGGAGTACATAACATATGTTCATATTCATTGCATTATCATCACACAAACTTCAACTTGTAACAGTTCAACAGCAAGTGATTTTCCATCTGGGGTCCAGGCTATTGAGGAGGCTTATAAGGATGTAAGTTATATAGTGGATGTCATAGCGCAAGGTGCTTTTCATTAGTTTAAATCAGAAATGAAGCAAACAAATAGCTTGTGCATAATGGCTATGAAAGGAAGATAGAAGTTTTCTCAAAGAAGACTAGAGAACACTAGAAAGAGGCTGAAAAAAAAAGTCTTAGAAAGTTTTCAGTGCCCTTGCAGTTATAATTTATATCTTATTTTTTCTCCTAGTGGAAAGCTCATGATGGCATTATTTTAAAAGTAGATTGGAACTCTGTCAATGATTTGATTTTATCTGCTGGCGAAGACTGTAAATATAAGGTATGTTTGAATTTATCAACTGGTTGAAAGAATCGAATTTTGGTGAAAAGTATTTAGCATATATGAATATTCTTTAAGTCCTTCACTTTAGCCATATCTTTTAATCTAACAATTTAGGAAATTGTTATTTTATAATTTTCAGTGATATTTTGAAGTGTTGCCTTTCTCCTTGGCCTATTTCATTGACCTATAAAATTTGATTTAATGAGTAGTAACATGAATACAATGCCTTGTTTTAGTGACTATTTAAATCAATTTAAGGTTTAAAAAGTCAACCATACAGGTTTATTAAACATTAATCAGCTCCAGACCAAAATAATTTGTGAGGAAGAATAAGATTTATGGTAAATATAGTTGGAAAAAATTTGGCTCAAATAAATACTTTCAGGGAAAGTTGATAGAGCACTTACTGAACAAAAAAATTTAAACGTTATTATTAAATTTAAATTAGTAAATTTATTTTAAATTTAAATTATTAAATTTAAAAGGATTACAGTGGGTAGGTTTTAGAATTAATTAAAGAATTAGTAAAATCCAAAATTATCACGATGTTACTGTAACTTTTTCTTTGAGATATTTAGGTTTCCAGGAATACAGCTTCCCCCACCCCCCGAGTCCCCCCAACCTTTGTGGATAGTAAAGACATGTAATTGCTAATATTATAAAGTGATGATTTCTAAATCTTTACTTGATATTTCATTGGAAGGCAGACTTGTTTGTAATAATGTGGTGACTGCTATAAAAGATTTTTAAAATTTACTTTTGTAGGTATGGGATAGTTACGGCCGCCCTCTCTACAGTTCTCAACCTCATGAGCATCCTATTACCTCAGTAGCCTGGGCTCCAGATGGAGAATTATTTGCTGTTGGATCATTTCATACTTTACGCTTGTGCGATAAAACTGGGGTAAGTCATAGTGGTGAGCAATCACAGATGTGCTGTCATAAATGTGATAATGCACAACACACCTAGTTTTTAGTCTTTAAAAAACATTTTCAGTGATGCATTTGACTGCATCTTTCTGATTTGTCTTCTTAATATATTGGTTCAATCAATTCCAGATTTATGGGACCATCCAAGCTCTTTAAGTTCAGTTTGAAGACTGAGTATGTTCTCTACTATCGTCTTTCTGAAAATACTTATTTTAAGCATATTTGTGAAAGATAGTAAAGTGTTAAAATTTATACCCAATCAACATAGAGAGTTGAGTTTTGAACTTCTTTTTTTTTTAACTGTCAATGTGCTTCATACAAAAATTTTGGTTGCATATTTTTGGTAAAGAATTGATAGTAAATTTTTTAAATGGTCATTTTAATACCAAAGATTTCATATTTGAATGCAGGTATGAGTTTTCTCTCATAAGAGAGTATGCCCTGTATACAAATCCTGTTTAAAACATAGGCAAACAACCCAGCTCAGCAGCGTTTACCATTGTACTCAGAGAATGAATTGTTTCATCAACGTGCTCCCAAGGCAGCAGCATTATATGAGAGACTATTCCATATTGTTCCTGACTGTGAGAAAATCATAATTTTTCTGTGGCTTATTTTCCTTAAATGTAAAATAAGACAGTTAATTTAGAATTCTTAGAGCTTTATAAACACAAAAAGCTTAAATATGAATTTGCTTTTTTCTGATTTGGGTACCTAAAAATCTAAATATAATTCTCTATTCCTAGAAGCACAGAACTTTACTTCTGTTTGACAGATGTTCTCTAGATGTGCATCATTAATTTTATGATGTTGTCTTAGTTTCAGGTGTATAGCAAAGTGAATCAGTTATATAGATACATATATCCACTCTTTTTAAGTTTCTTTTCCCGTACAAGTCATTACAGAGTATTGAGTAGAGTTCTTGATATAACACATTTTAACAGTTGTTGTTCCTGGAGTTTGAAGTAGTAGGTGATGTTTTTTGAAAATTGCATTTTCTAAAATTTTCAAATAAAGATATGCTTTGTATAACTTTCGAAGAGGGGAACAAAGCTAGATTTATTTTTTAATTTTAATTTGCTTGCAGAATTCATTGGGTTCTCTAATCATGTAATTCAGCTTTCTTTCCTTTTTTAAAAAAACATTGATTTTTGGAGCTATTTAATTTGTATGTATACATGATAAAAGATGGAAAATTATTTTTAAGGTGACACATAGAACATATATATCTTTACTGGAAGATAATTCTGTTCATTGAGATATAAGTGCTATAAGCATTTTGGGTCAAAACAAAATTACCTGGGGACTTCCTGGTAATCCAGTGGTTAAAATGCCATGCTTCCAATGCAGGGGGCATGGGTTCAAACCCTGGTCAGGGAATTAAGATCCCACATAATGTGTGGCCAATAAATAAATAAAATTAAAAAACAAACAAAACCCCTCAAAACTAAATTACCTGTATAAGTACTTCCTGTACATCTTTTTTAAAAAGGCCAAACAAATATTGTCCCTTTGGAGTTTACTTTCTTATTGATGAGATGGGTATTAAATGATTAATTACCCACTCAGTTACTTAATTACAGTTGTAATAAATTTTACAAGAAGGTACAGGCTTCTCCTAGTAATGAGAACTAATATCTTTGGGGGGGTCAAGGCAAGTTCGTGTGGTGAAAGGTAAGAAGGGCAATACTTATTGAGATTCTTCACCTTTTCCACTTACCAAGTAAGTGGTGTCAAGTTAGAGCCTAAAATTTAAGTCAGTGGGTGCTGAATACTTTTCTCACACAGTTATCTCTTGAAAAAACCTTACTAAGGTTTCTTTTAAGAAGTCCATATTCTCGTCAGCCTGAAAATGTCACTCTTAAATGTAGCTCCTTGTTTTTTTTTTTTCCTCATAACCTTGCAACTTCAGTTCAGTTCAATAGCTCAGTCATGTCCGACTCTTTGCGACCCCATGGACTGCAGCACTCCAGGCCTCCCTGTCCACCACCAACTCCCAGAGTTTACTTAAACTCACGTCCATTGAGTCGGTGATGCCATTGAACCATCTCATCCTCTGTCGTCCCCTTCTCCTCCCACCTTCAATCTTTCCCAGCATGAGGGTCTTTTTAAATGAGTCAGTTCTTCACATCAGGTGGCCAAAGTATTGGAGTTGCAGCTTCAACATCAGTCCTTCCAATGAATATTCAGGACTGATCTCCTTTAGGATGGACTGATAGGATCTCCTTGCAGTCCAAGGGACCCTCAAGAGTCTTCTCCAACACCACAGTTCAAAAGCATCAACTCTTCGGTGCTTAGCATTCTTTATAGTCCAACTCTCACATCCATACATGACTACTGGAAAAAACATATCCTTGACTAGACAGACCTTTGTTGGCAAAGTAATGTCTCTGCTTTTTAATATGCTGTCTAGGTTGGTCATGATTTTTTTCCAAGGAGTAAGTGTCTTTTAATTTCATGGCTGCAGTCGCCATCTGTGGTGATTTTGGAGCCTCCAGAAATAAAGTCTGTCACTATTTCCACTGTTTCCCCATCTATTTGCCATGAAGTGATGGGACCAAATGCCATGATCTTAGTTTTCTGAATGTTGAGCTTTAAGCCAGCTTTTTCACTCTCCTCTTTTACTTTCATCAAGAGGCTTTTTAGCCTTTCCCTTCTGCAGGGGATCTTCCCAATCCAGGGATCGAACCCAGGTCTCCTGCATTGCAGGCATATTATTTACCAGCTGAGCCGCAAGGGAAGCCCAAGAAGACTGGAGTGGGTAGCCTATCTCTTCTCCAGCGGATCTTCCTGACCTAGGAATTGAACTCGAGTCTCCTGCATTGCAGGCGGATTCTTTACCAACTGAGTTATCAGGGAAGCCCAACCTGAAACTTAAAGTTGCATACTTAATAGTAGTAATCATTTATCCAGGACCAGATTCTGTGGAAGAATGTCAGTGTTAGAGATGATAAAAATCTGAGGAAGGATATGTGTCCTAGCGCATGCTACGAATGTATTATTTCTATTTTGAGAACTGTTTTGAGAGCTCTTCACAAATTTTTAGTTGAGTGCAGTTTTTGTAATCAACGTTTTCTTAAAAATTCTTTTTAGGTTTTCTTGGAGAAATTAGATAGTAATTTTATAATATAAGCTTTAAAGTGTGATGTTGATATAAACTTTCTGGTTATCTGTGAAATAATAAGCCAAGAAAAATGTGGTTTTTGTAAACATTTTCTTTTAATGTTTTTCAAGAAATATTTGTAATGGGGAGAAAAAAGATCAAATGCTCAAATAGTAGGTTTTGGTTTGAATGTATTCCTTAGCATGCATATATGTAACCAAACCAAAGGGATGAAAGAAATATTTGAAAAAGCAGAAATTTTTGTATTTTTGTCTAGGTACATCACTGCAACTCAGTTGTTATATAGTAAATCTAATATTCTCACCAACTTTCATCATAAGATTGGAATTTTTTAGAAAAGACTCACTAAGCTGATATGAAACTCTGGTTCCTATTTACATCTTCTGTTTAGGAAGGCAAGTTAACCTATACTGGTTCAGAACTCACGTCCTGGCTAACTTTTAAAGACTGTGGTTCAAATATAATTTTCATTTTCAGAGTCATTGCAGCACTATTCTGGTTTGCCCCACTTGTTTTCAACCCAGAGGCAAACCTGAGACCTTAGTGTAAGTGGTATACCACGGTGCAGTTAGTGTCATGGTTTTACTGTGTTGATTCAAGTCAGTTGCATATATAGGCTGCTTGATGGTGTTCCAAGGGCTTCATAGTAGTAGGTTAGTCACTCAGCTGTGTCCAACTCGTTGCAGCCCCATGGACTGTAGCCTGCCAGGCTCCTCTGCCCATGGGATTCTCCAGGCAAGAATACTGGAGTGGGTTGCCGTTCCCTTCTCCAGAGGAGCTTCTCAACCCAGAGATCAAAGCCGGCTCTCCTGCACTGTAGGCAGATTCTTTACCATCTAAGCTACAGGGAAGGGCCTTGTACCAGTCTCTAACTTCTTGCACTCCAAATCCTACCCAGATTGTGCACAGAGGGAGTTACATGTTGCCTCTTTGCTGTCATTGTGTAAATCAGAGAGGGTGGACCAGGACCCCACTGGACAGCCATCACAGTCCTTGTTGGAGATGGCCTCTGCTTTGGTATCACAGGGCTGGAATGGTCTGAGAGGCTCTAGCTCGCAGACTCTACAGTACCTGGTGGGGAGGGAGAAAGGTGCTGCCTCTGCTCACTGGAATGCAGAGCAGGAATGTTCCACAGGGCTCCATCCCCCTGTCTCCACAGCGTGCAGTGCCATGGCTTCTTTCGTTGTGTTTGGTGAAGGGTAGTTATGTCCAAAGGGTTCCGTCTTGCATTGCAGTCCTGCTCCGCAGCCCCTTGACCAGAGAATAAGCATTACTTGGTGCTTGTTTTGTCCCATATACTACTTAGAGTTAATATAATGCCATTTCATATAAAATATAAGAACCTTGCATGCATGTTGTTCCATTTACCCACTTCTCCTCTATAGTTGTATCACATATCACAGTAAGTTATAATTTTTATTTTTAAAAGCCATTCATTTTAAAGAAATTAAGAGAAAGAGGAAAGAAAGAAACGTTTAGCATTTCTAGTGCTCTTCATTTCTTCCTGAAGATCCTAATGTCCAGTCAATATAATTTTTCTTCAACCTAAAAACCTTCCTTTAGGCTTATCTCATAGTGCATAGGACTTCCCTGGTGGCTCAGATGGTGAAGAATCCACCCACAATGCAGGAGACCTGGGTTAGATCCCTGGGTTGGGAAGATCCCTGGAGGAGGGCATGGCAACCCACTCCAGTATTCTTGCCTGGAGAGTCCCCATGGACGAGGAGCCTGGCGGGCTGCAGTCCATGGGGTCACAAAGAGTCAGACATGACTGAGTGACTAAACACACACACAACACAGCACATAGTGTGTAACTGCTAGTGATGAATTTTCTTTTTGTTTTTCTGAAAATGTTTTTATTTTTCTCTTCACTAGATTTATAATTCTGGGCTGACAGAGCTTTTTATCCTTTCTCTCAGTGCTTTAAAGGCATTGCTCCCCTCCCTTTTGGTCTGTGTTATTTTTGAGGAGAAACAGGTGACTTGGTATCGTTGCTCTCCTGAATGTAAGGTGGCCTTTACTTCTGGCTGGTTTGCGGGTACTCAGCCTGTCTTTGCTTTCCAACAGTTTGATAGGGTATGACTTTCGTGGTATTTGTCATGTTTGGGATTCTCTATACTTCTTGAATATGTAAATTTATTATTTCATCAAATGGGGAAATTTTGGCCATTATTTTTTTCAAATTTTATGCCCCATTCTCCGTTTCCTTCCCTGCTGGAGGCGCAATTAAAAATTTTTTAGACCTTTGCTTTTTTTAAAATCTGGTCGGTAAGGCTCTGTTCATATTACTTCCATCTTTTTTCCCTCTCACTTCTAGAAATTTATCTGAAGAGATCATTGAACATGTACACAATGATGTATGCATAACAATCTCATCACAGTATCATAATAGTAAAAATCAGAAATAAGTTGTGTCCACTGGTAACGATAACCCTATATGCAAAACAGAAAAAGAGACACAGAAGTACAGACCAGACTTTTGAACTCTGTGGGAGAAGGTGAGGGTGGGATGTTTCGAAAGAACAGCATGTATATTATCTATGGTGAAACAGATCACCAGCCCAGGTGGGATGCATGAGACAAGTGCTCGGGCCTGGTGCACTGGGAAGACCCAGAGGAATCGGGTGGAGAGGGAGAGGGGAGGGGGGATCGGGAGGGGGAATACGTGTAAATCTATTGCTGATTCATATCAATGTATGACAAAACCCACTGGAAAAAAAAAATAAATAAAGGAGAAAAAAAATAAAATAAAAGGCAAATCATATTAAAAAAAAAAAGTCAAACAAGCAAAAAAAAAAATCAAACAGGCCTCAAAATATATGCAACAAGTGTTATTGGATTCAGTAATTTAGCTTTGACTCTGTGCTTGGAAAATGTACAGATAATTATGACTGCAAAATTTATAGTATTGAAAACAATAAAAACTACATAAAATCCAATGTTAGCAATAAAAATAATGTTTTTATGATATTTTTGATATGTAAATTACTCTGGGTAAAATTGTAAGAGTGAAAACTCTATAGGGAACTTCTTGACCTTAGCTATATTAAAACATGAAGAAAATATCCAAAAAAAAAAAAAGAAGAAGTTGTGTCCACAAGTGAGAGTCTGATTAGGTTATTATTCTGTATACCCAAAATGGAATACCCTCAATTCATTAAAAGTGGGGAAGAGGGATTATATTTAATAACCTGGAAAGCTATATATGGTAATTTATTTAGTAAAAAAAACAGATTTTATTTTGTGATCTCACTTACATAAATTGTATACCAACATCAAAAACTTATAGCAACCAGGAGTAATGCTTAATGAAAAAAAGAACAAGGATGCTGAATTTTGGTAAGAAAGCACAGTGGCATTTTTTTGTTTACCTGCCTGCCATCTGCCATTCCTCACTTGGCAGCGACCTTGGGGATAGAAGCCTATGTTCTAGTATAGCTCGTATGGTTTGTTGTTGTTGTTCAGTTGCTAAGTTGTGTCCGACTCTTTGTGACCCCATTGACTTTAGTACACCAGGCTTCCCTGTCCTTCACTGTCTCCTGTAGTTTGCTCAGATTCATGTCTGTTCAGTTGGTGGTGCTATCTAATCATCTCATCCTCTGGTGCCCTGTCTCCTTTTGCGTTCAGTCTTTCCCAGCATCAGGGTCTTTTCCAATGAGTTGGCTCTTCCCATCAGGTGGCCAAAGTATTGGAGTTTCAGCTTTAGCATCAGTCCTTCCTATGAATATTCAGGACCGATTTCCTTTAGAATTGAATGGTTTGATCTCCTTGCAGTCCAAGACTCTCAAGAGTCTTCTCCAGCTCCACAATTTGAAAGCATCAATTGTTCAGTGCGCAGCCTTCTTTATGGTCCAACTCTCACAGTCATACATAACTGCTGGAAAAACCATAGCATTGACTATACTGAATTTTGTTGGCAAAGTAATGTCTTTGCTTTATGATATGCTGTCTAGCTTTGTCTTAGCTTTCCTTCCAAGGAGGACCATGTCCTTAAAAAATTATAGTTGTACTTTTTGACCCTTTTGGTGGTTCCCCTGAGAGACCAGCATAAAGGCTTGTCTTTTTTTTGCCTTCCTTGGAAATCTCTCAGAGCTGGAAAGGCTACCTGTATGGCATCTGTTGAAAGCATGTGAAGACATACTATGCACAGCCACTTGGAACAAGGGTTGGTGAATGGGGCAAACAGCAGATAGATCAAAAAAACCTGGGAAGGAAGAGGCTGAGACAGAAGATATATGGAAAAATAGGGGCATTGGAGAGCTGTCACGTGTACTGAGATATCAGTGTGTAACACACGTTCTCATGGCTAGACACACAAGACTTTAGAGGTGTGTCATCGGCAGACTTTTGAGCTCTGCACACACAGGAGGTGAAGGCTAAGACACACAGACTTTAGAGGTGTGTCATCGGCAGACTTTTGAGCTCTGCACACGTAGGAGGTGAAGGCTAAGGCAGAATTATAGGTGGCCTGGCTAAGTGTTGAAGGAGTGCCTCAGCTCAGAGCTGATTGGGAAAGAATGGGAGAGTATTTTTTTCTTTCTCTTTGGCTTTGTCAGGTCACTGGCTGATCACTGAGATAACAGAATGGAGACTTCAGTGCCTGTACATGAAGGGAGTACAATCTTTGCAAAGATAAATTGGAAAAATCACTAAATGAACAGATGACTACTGTCCTCAAAAAGCAGCAGCAGCGAACCCTGGGGAGGGAGGGAGAATTTGATTTCCAGAGTTTACCACATTTTAATATTCAAAAAGGTCCACTTTTTAACAAAAAAATGCAAAGTACACAAAATATGGCCCTTTCATGGGAAAAAAAGAAATAGAAACTGTTCCTCCAGAAGCCCGTTGTTGGACTTATTAGACAAAGACTTTAAATCAGGTCTTACAGAAATTATAAAAAAAAAAGAACCAAATAAAAATCTTTAACTGAAAAAAAAAAAGAGCAAAGAATAAAAGAAGTGCATTGTAAATGCTCCCATAAATCCCAAGTATATTCAATTTCTTCAGATAAACATTATAATGTAATGCTATTTCCTCTTCATCAGAAAATGGGGGAAATGGGCCTCTGTCCCTATAACTTTCCTCAAGTATAACTTGGCAGAGTCTATCAAGATCCTCGAAGTCTTTGACACAGCTATTATATTTTCAAGGAAGTTTAAAAACACATTGCATATTTATTTGTTCATTTATTTTCAATATAGCTGAAAGCAAAGAGGAGCTAAAGAGCCTCTTGATGAAGGTGAAAGAGGAGAGTGAAAAAGCAGGCTTAAAACTCAACATTCAAAAATCGAAGATCATGGCATCTGGTCCCATCACTTCATGGCATATAGATGGGGAAACAATCGAAACAGTGACAGACTTTATTTTCTTGGGCTCCAAAGTCACTGCAGATGGTGACTGAAGTCATGAAATTAAAAGACGCTTGCTCCTTGAAAGAAAAACTATGACAAACCTAGACAGCGTATTAAGAAGCAGACACGTTACTTTGCCGACAAAGGTCTATGTAGTCAATGTGAAAGTGAAAGTCGCTCAGTCGTGTCTGACTCTGCGACCCCATGGACTGTACAGTCCATGGAATTCTCCATGCCACAATACTAGAGTGGGTAGCCTTTCCCTTCTCCAGGGGATTTTCCCAACCCAGGGATTGAACTCAGGTCTCCTGCATTGCAGGCGGATTCTTTACCTGCTGAGCCACAGGGAAGCCCAAGAACACTGGAGTGGGTAGCCTATCCCTTCTCCAGCGGATTTTCCCGACCAAGGAATCAACTCAGGGTCTCCTGCATTGCAGGCGGATTCTTTACCAACTGAGCTCTCAGAGGAGCCCCTGTATAGTCAAAGCTATGGCTTTTCCAGTAGTCAATGTATGGATGTGAGAATTGGATCATAAAGAAGGCTGAACACCGAAGAATTGATGCTTTTGAACTGTGGTGTTGGGACTCTTGAGAGTCCCTTGGACTGCAAGGAGATGAAACCAGTCCATCCTAAAGGAGATCAGTCCTGAATATTCATTAGAAGGCCTGTTGCTGAAGCTGAAAAGTTCCAATACTTGGCCACCCGATGTGAAGAGTCAACTCATTAGAAAACTCCTTGATGCTGGGAAAGATTGAAGGCAGGAGGAAAAGGGGACGACAGAGGACGAGATGGTTGGATAGCATCACCGACTCAATGGACATGAGTTTGAGCAAGCTCTGGGAGATGGTGAAGAACAGGGAAGCCTGGTATGGTGCAGTCTATGGGGTCATAGAGTCAGACATGACTGAGCGACTGAACAGCAGCAACAAAATTTTCGTATTCATTAATTCCTTTGCAAATATTTATTGTCTGTTACGCGCCAGGCACTTGCCCTCAGTGTTAAAGAAACAGCAGTAAACAAAACACATTCTCTGCTCTTAAAGAGTTTTTACTCCAGCAGACAGGACTGTAAAAAAAAGACAGACAGACAAACAAGATAGATACATATTATGTAATAAATGTTCCCGAAAATAAAGCTACCAAAGAGAGATGGCATCATTTTAGAAGTGGTCAGGGAATATCAGGCACAAACTGTAATTTCCTGTTATATTCCATAATAAATTTTATTTTTACTATTAATTAAAAAAAATGCATTATTCAAAGATATAAGATAAAAACTTTAGTTATTATAAGTTATTCCCAGGTGGCACTTAGTGGTGACCTATCTGCCAATGCAGAAGTCCCGGGTTCGATCCCTGGTTCGGGAAGATCCCCTGGAGAAGGAAATGGCAACCCACTCTAATATTCTTGCCTGGAAAATTCCATTGACAGAGGAGGCTGGTGGACTAAAGTCCATGGGGTCGCAAATAGTCGACTAAAGCGATTTAGCATGCATTATAAATTATAAATAAGTACACAGGATATAGTAATGAACTGCATTATGTTACGTTAAGTGGAACAGAATTCAAGGGAAAAGAGCTGAACATATAAAGTTCTTTTGACCAGATTTTAAATTAACTGCTGTTGTTGCTTTTATTTATCAGTAGGTGGTGCTATTGCTTGTGTAAGAGAGAACTTTTTTCATTTGCTCTGTTCTTGAATATCAGTTAGTCATTACAATAATAAGACTTAGCTCCATTCATTCGTTCTCCCATTCAATTAATATAATTGTTATGATTCATCATCTTCAGTAACTGGTCTTATTGCTGTATATAACTTTTCATTGTCAATTATGTATGTCAACACGTAATTTGACATGCAATTTGCTAATTCCTGATATATTAGAATATTGATCTTAAAAATTATTAGTGTGCCCTTAAGAAAAATAAGAAACTTTGCATCTGTTTTCTTTCCCATCTAAACTTAATTTGTGAACACATAATTTTAGGCATTCAATTAATCCAGCTTGGCTAAAGATATGTACTTTTGAGGATCCTTTTTCAGGTCTGACTCTTTGCAACTCCATGGACTGTAGCTGGCCAGGCTCCTCTATCCATGGGGATTCACCAGGCAAGAATACTGGAGTGAGTTGCCATGCCCTCCTCCAGGGGATCTTCCCAACCCAGGAATCAAACCCAAGTCTTCCGCACTGCGGGCACGTTCTTTACCGTCTGAGCTACCAGGGAAGTCCAGTATATTTATATACAAGTAGTAAAGAGAAGAGTGAGTTTGACATTTCAGAGGTACTTTTAGAAGTTGTTATAGTTAAGTCATGTTTTTTAGTTTAAATAACTCTTATTTCCCTATTGGGAAATAACTCCCATGCCTGAGCAGTTTGACAGACTACAGGAGGGAAAAAAAAGGTATCTTCCCTCAAAGGTACATAATATCTTTTGATAGGATAATGCTTTAAAGACAAATTCTCAATTATTCTCTGCCTTGTGCTGTTTAGTATAATTGCTTATTTTTTATTTTAATGCAGAAATAATATTGATATGTTTGTAGAGCCCTGGAGTCTAGACTCCAGTGGTAAATTTATAAATTACAAAATTAAAGGCTTTTTTTGGACCTTCAGGTTCTTCATGTAAAATAGATGAGCGGGGCTAAGTGATCCTCTCTCTCCTTTCAGCTGCACAGTTCTATGACACCTTTCCCGTGGGCCCCGGACACACTGCTTGCTTCCTCTTAGGAGCAGTATTAGTGTGCTGCTTCTTTGTTTTTTAATATAAGGTTTGTACAAGAGGAGGTGGGCTTCCCAGGTGTCCATAATGGTAAAGAGCTTGCCTGCCAGTGCAGGAGACGTGGGTTTGATCCCTGGGTCTGGAAGATCCCCTGGAGGAGGGCAGGGCAACCCACTCCAGTACTCTTGCCTGGAGTATCCCATGGACAGAGGAGCCTGGTGGGCTGCAGTTCATGTGGTCTCAAAGAGTCGGACACAACTGTAGCGACTTAGTACTCAGGCATAAGAGGAGGTGGTGCTGTACATGATGTGCCAGAAGTGGGAAGAACTCAGGCAGTGCTAGAGAAGTGTGGCTGATCCTGTAACTTCAGACTATTTATCCTGTATTTTATTATAGTTGGATGCAAGTAGCAGAAACCATTGATCAAAAAGAACAATTTTCTCTAAGGTTACAGAGTTATCTTCCAGAAGCCAAACCTCGGGAAACTGGAGTGCTAAGAAAACACAGAACATGGTCCCTTTGTGCGTTTTGCCTCTGCTTCTCTCTGCTTATCCCTCTTTGTCCTTTCCCAGCAAACCGACCCCTCCCCCAGCCCTCCCCGGTTTACCTGCTTGAAGGTGATCACTGTTAACAGTTCTCAAGTGTCCATCTCTATCCAAGAGAGCAGCCAGACTGAAATAAGAAGCTTAGTCCTGGTTTTAAACACCTTTAGAGAAGGAGTCACTGGCCCAGCCTGGTCTAATCAGACATATCTAGGCAGGTTGGGGTATGCCATATAAGAATGGCCATCAAGAGTCTAGCAGTAACCATGGGGATCCCTGGAGAGGGCCAGATCCTAGAAAATGGGGGAGGGAGACAGCCAACCCAGGAGGTTGCCATTTGTGTTTCAAAGCCTCCTTAGCCATATTTGCCAAAAATTTTCAGTTTTAATCCTCCGAGAGTTTTTCTTTTTACATGAATAAATTTCTGCTTTTATAATGAGAGTTATATTTTCAGATTTGCTATAAAATCAACTTTGCTAGAAACCATAAAGTATAAACCATCAAGGAAACTGAGCTGCCTTTACATTCTGTTGTCCAGAATTGAGAAATTTGGTAAGCAATACAAAATCAGAATTGTATTACAGAATTTACATTTAATCGTTTAAAAATCAATACCTAACATGTAGGAGGTGTTCCATAAATGTTGTATTTTAATGCATCATTGTACAGACAAAATGTTTTCATTTTTAATGACTTACATTCACTCAATTGATGTAACTCAGTTAATGGCATACATTGCAGCATTTAGACTAGTTTTATTAGAACTGACCCAGTTAGTCAGTTTGGTTGATGTTTTTGAGAAAGCTAGTTTAAAATTTGTAAATCTTTGGCTTTTAATTTGTTCCTTTGATTTTTTTTAAAATTTTTTTTATTTTAAAAGTCATATTTGGTTGAAGTCATGGTTTAAGCTCTGGGAAGGAAGGCTTGCTGAAGGACACAGGCACATTCCTTCATTCATCCATTCAGCAGATATTTGTGTGTGTGAGTTCTGTGTGATACTCTTGACTCTTCGAATAATAATACCCATACCTGTCAAATGGTAAAGAATCCACCTGCAATGTGGGAGACCTTCGATCCCTGGGTTGGGAAGATCCCCTGGAGGGCCATGGCAACCCACTCCAGTATTACTGCCTGGAGAATCCTCATGGACAGAAGAGCCTGGCGGGCTCAGTCCATGGAGTCGCAAAGAGTCAGACATGCCCGAGCCGCTGAGCATAGCTCAGTCCTCTAGGAGTAGCTCACTTTTTCTGAGTACTGATGTGTAAACAGGTAATAAAATAACTAGTTATCTAGTGGCAAAGCTTATAACTGTAGGAGAACGAATAAAGAATAGAATAATGGTGGATTTTTAGATATGTCTCTACTTACTTTGGATGAAGCTAAATTGGTTAAACTTCCTCTCTGGTGGAGTAACTTTAAAACATTAAAAAAAAAAAAAAACCCTTTTTAAAATGACCAATAAATCATGTGGTGTTGATGTTATTTTTCACCAAAAAGCACAAATATGAATTAGCTTTTTCTGATTTTGTTACTTAAAATCTAAATATAATTCTCTATTTCTAGAATCACAGAACTTGTGTTTGACAAATGTTCTCTAGATGCCCGTATGTTAAAATCATGCAAAAGCTCCTGTTAGACCTGGACCTTTCGAGCTCTGACTCCTTATAGGCAGTGTGTCATTGTTCCTCCAACCCCCTTTGGGTAGAATTGGTAGTTTCTTTTCCTAAAATCTCTCTCATATTTTCTTTTACTTGTAAATACTTCATAAATCAAGCCTCCATGTTCACACATTCTGATTAGTCACTGCCAGAGATACCAATCATGTAAAGAATCCTTAACTTTGATTTAAGAAAAGATGTTATTTCCTTTTATTTCATTGCCTTCAGTGAAATTACCTTTCCTTTTTTTACTTACTCTTCCTTCTTTTAAAAAATTCTATAGATTTTTTTTTCAGCCCACTAGTCCATATCTAATTGTTTACACTATCATCTGTTAGGGGCTATAGATTTGACAATTAAAATTCCTCCTTGAGGACTTTCCCCACCCCTCCCCCCAGTATTCTGAGATTATCTTTATTTTCTCCTAGGAAGACTCTGTCTCTTAGTCTAATTTTTAATACTGTTGGAAAATATTCGTGAAAAATGATAGCTTTCTTTTTCTTAATACAATCTCAGTGCTTTTTGTATAGTTTACATGGTAGGATATTAAATGCATATTTTGCTTAATGTTATAAACTCATTTTGATAATTTTTTCTTTCTAAAAGCAACTTGTTCAAAAAATTTAAAATATTTTATATATATACGTATCCTTAATCCTTTAGTACCACATGAATAATACTAAAATCCTACTATCACTTGGTCACAATGTCATCTAATTAGTTTAGTTTCTTTCTAGTTGTGAATAAACCTTTTGAAAGTCAAAACCACAGACCACAAACTACTCTTTAAAAGTGGTAAAAATACTGTTTCATGTGTTTATGCTTATATTTGAACCTTTAAGAAAAAAATGAACAAGCTTTTAAAATCCCCAAATTGACCGCTGTAATTTTGTGGTAGGCCAGATAATGGGGTTCCCAAAAATGCCCATGCCCTAATCCCAAGAACCTCTGAATGTTACCTTAAATGGCAAAAGGGACTTTGCAGATACAAATAAGGGACCTTTAGCTGTAACACCATTCTGGATTATTCAGGTTGACCCAAACTAATCATACGAATACTTTAAAGCTGAGAATTTTTCCTAGCTGGGTTAGTGTTTCAGGGAGGAAGAGACATTCAAAGTGAGAGCAACTCAATCTCTATTGCTGGCCTTAAAGAAGGAGGAAGGGGATCACAGGCAAGGAATGCAGGTGGCCTCTAGAACCTTCAGTGTGGGAATGGGGAGTCCAGTCCTACAGCTCACTGTAAGAAACTGAATTCTGCCAACATCCTGAATGGTCAAGGAAATGGATCCTCCCCCAAAGCCTCCAAAGAGGAATGCAGCCTTGCCAACACCTCTTTTGTTTTAGTTTAGTGAAATCCGTGTGGGATTTATGACCTATAGACCTGTAAGATAATAAAGTTGTGTTGTTTTAAGCCTTGGTGTTCATGGTAGTTTGTTACAGCAATACTAGAAAACCACGTTTGTAACTGGCACAAGGCCAGTCTTAGCAGTGAGTTATGTGGGTGGTGTTTGGGGAAGGTTTTCACCCCCTCTTTATTGATGACAAACTTTCTCCTATTAGTTTTATTGGTTTGCTTTAGCAATTTATTATTTCTTGAAATAGTTTCATGGGAGTAATACACTGAACTTATTGTTATCAGGATCTTTTCTGAGTAATTTGGCTAGCTGAGAGTAAATTTTGGATGAGAGTGTGACAAGAGAGGCATGGATACTATTACCAGGGAGATGGGTTTTAATGGGGGAGAATTTTGGGCTAGCCATAGAACACCGTCAAGGTCCTGGATATTTGGGGAGGTGCCAGTGATATTTGCCCAAGACAAAACTAAACTGGCCAGCCTCACAACTTTTCAAGACTGCATTTAGACAAAAAATACAGGCATGCCTCAGAGATATTGCTAGAGATATTTCAAGTTTGGTTCTAGACCATCACAATAAAACGAATATCACAATAAAAGGAGTCATGTGAACCTGTTGGTTTCCTAGTGCATATAAAAGTTATGTTTACACTATACTATAGTCTATTAAGTGTGTAAGAGCATTATGTTTTTTTTTTTAAAACAATGTGCATATCTTAATTAAAAAGTAATTGGTTAAATAGTAATTGGTTGGTTAAAAAAATTGCTAACCATCATCTGAGCCTTCAGTGGTCATAATCTGTTTGCTGGTGGAGCGCCTTGCCTCAGTGTTGATGCCTGCTGATTAATGAGGGTGGTGGTTGCTGAAGGCTGGGGTGGCTGTTGCAGTTTTGAAAAATAAAAATTAATTGACACTTCCATCACAAACAATTTGTAGCATGCAGTGCTGTTTGATAGCATTTTACCCACAGTAGAACTTCTTTCAAAATTGGAGTTAATCCTCTTAAACCCTGCCACTGCCTCATTAAACAAGTTCATATTATATTCTAAACCCTTTATTTTCATTTCTGTAATCTTCATAGCATCTTCCCTAGGAGTAGTTTCCATCTCAAAAAAACACTTTCTTTGTTCATTCAGAAGAAGCAACTCTTCATCCATTAAACTTTTATTATGAGATTGTAGTAATTCAGGCACATCTTCAGGCTCCAGTTATAATTCTAGTTCTCTTGCTATTTCTACCACATTCGCAGTTACAATGGTAGCATCAAAAATCACTGATCATAGATCAATGTAACAAATATCATAATAATTAAAAAATTTGAAATATTGCTAAAAACACCAAATGTGACACAGAGACATGAAGTGGGCAAACGTTATTGGAAAACCGTTGCTTAATAGACTTGCTCAATACAAGGTTGCCACAAACCTTTAATTTTTGAAAAAATACAACATCTACAATGAGCAAGAAAGTAAAGTGCAACAAAACAAAGTAAGCTTGTTTATTGCTAAATCTCTCAAAAGCGTGATAGCAGCTGACTGTGTGTTCTTGTTCAGTGACATAGCGTTTCTTCATAGACAGCTCGAAATGACATTGGTGTTTTACTTGGATGAGTTATTGTGACTGCAGATCACATTTGTATTCCATAAACTTCTTTTACAATAACTACTATTTCTATTATTTTTCTTCTGTTTTTTACTCATTCATACTATTTTTTATAAATTATTTTCACTTAGCCAAGTCAAAAGTAATTTATGTTTATGTTTTCATATTCTATATTCTAAGAAAACAATGTTAGCTACAATTTATTGCTTGAAATTCTGAAAAAAATAGAAAACCTCACAAGTATGGTCAAGTGATTTTCCCAGAAGTATCACTGATAGGTAAATGTGGTATCAGCATCTGTGTCGGGGGAAGCAGAGGAAAGGTAGCCAGGCTTCTAAGATCATAAAAAAAGAATTCCCAAATCACCAACAAAGGCCTGTAAGTGAGACAGGCCAATCTGAGAACAGCAGCTGAAACTCTAAAGACATTTCTGTAAAATCCAATTCTAAGTGCTAGGGGATCATGACAGGATCTGGCAGTGCTGGAGATGTCTGGGTCTAATGTACTCTTGAAACTAACAAGTCAAGCTTCCTCTTGGTACAAAGCCCTGCACTACAGAAATTACTGAGGTTAAAATTCAGTTTGATTACAACAGAGGCAATTGAGCAAAGATGATAATGGATCCAAATGAAATTGGAGAAGAAGCAGAAAATGCTCGTCTCAAAAACTGGAGGCTTTATTTTTAATCACCGCAAGAAAACAGCAGAAGAGAGAGCTCCAGAGCTATCCTGCTGGGACATTCCTCCCTCCCATGAGTGAAAACCCTTTTCACTTGAAAATGAGCAGATCAGGGCCAGAGTCAAATCATTGTTACCAAAGAGCATGTCATAAACAGACAAGCACTGCAACCAGTTAATTCAAAAGAAGTTGAAGGATATTAAAAACATGACAAAAGCTATGAAATAATCATGTAAATCATTACTAGGAAAAGTAAGAAATGAGGTGATGGGAAAATGGGAGATTTTTAAGGAGAGGTGACAGAACTTAGGAGGGAGTTATTTTAAAAAGGAAAAATTATTACAGCAGTGAAGACCAAACTAGAAGGAGTATAAGAGCAAATGAACAAGGTGGATGGTACTTTAAGATAAATAGAATGTGAAATGGAAGCAAGGAAATTGCAAAAGAGATATAAAGTTTGATATAAAGTAATAGATACAGAAGATAGAGGAAGTTTGATGTAATTTATATTAAATATAAATTATATAAATATGCCTATTTATATAATAAGCATCTTTAAAGGAGAAGCCCAAAGCAATGAACAGAAAAATACTAAAAGCCACTATTCCAGAAAGATTTCCTCAAACATAAGAGATTTGAATTTGATATTGAAAAGGCATACCAGATATACCCAGGACAACTGACCCAGATGGCCAACACCCAGGTATATGCTAATAAAACTATAGGACTTTAAAGAAGTAAAAAAGTCCTGTGGCATACAAGGAAAAGAGCAAATCACTCATAAAGGGAGGAAACTCAGAATGCCATCAGACTTAAATAGTGTCACTGAGCAATGGTTAACATAGGCTACTACAGCTATTCTGACTTTTAGTATAAAGGTCCATAAGCATACTGGTATAAACATGCAAGAACTCAAGGAATGTTATTCCCATTAGTGTTTTAAGGAGTTTATAGGGGAATTAGCTTCAGATTAACAATCCGAAACACATGTATGCATATACAGAGTACATAAAAACATATTGATCATACTATCAGTAGCTATAAAAGAATATCTATATCCATATATTATACTACAATAGATCACATCTTAATATTGGACATATTTGTACCACCACTTCTACCCCTTTGATAGATAAATGCTGGTGCATGTGCATGCACACACACACGCTTAACTCTGCACGTGCACACGTATGAAGGAAAACAGGATGAAACATAAAATAACTATCTATATTGAGGATAGAATGGGAGAGAGGAAAGGGATAGAAGGTGGACTTCCTTGATTATACATTGTTTTATATATATTTCTTGGTAAATTGAACTTTGAAACCATGTAAATATGTTGCATAATTATAAAACAAAGTTAAATTTTTAGAAAGCAATTCCTAAAACCAAAGTAAGTGAAAAAAAAGATTAATTGTGTACTCAGTCATTTGTATACCTACCAAGAGAGGAGCTAGTTCAAGTGACTTTAAATGATGTAATTTTCTGTTCCTTGTGCTTACAGTGGAGACATAACAGAAAATTATCCTACCATATTGGAAAACATTTTGGCAGTTCCTTAAAATGTTAAACATAGAGTTACTATAGACTCTGCAATTCCATTCCTAGTTATGTGCCCAAGAGAAATTAAAACATATTCACACAGTAACCTATACATAAATATTCATAGGATCATTATTCATAATAGTAAACAAAGCTGAAAAACTCAAATGCCTCTCAAATTATGAATGGAGAAACAAAATATATATCCATACAATACAATATTACTTGGCAATAAGAAGTCATGAAATACTGATACATGCTAAAACATGGATGAGCATTAAAAATATTATTTTAAGAGAAATAAGCCAATCACAAAAGGTCATATAGTATATTATTTCATTTACATGAAAAGGCCAGAATAGAAAATGAAAGTTGATTAGTGGTTGCCAGGAGCTTGGGGAGGGGGATGGGGGGATGGGAATGTCTGCTAATGGGTATGGGTTTCTTTTTGTGGTGATAAACATGTTCTGAAGTTAGTAGTGGTAATGGTTAGAACTGTGGCTACACTAAAAATCTACTGAATTCTATACTTTAGAAGGGTGAATTTCATAATAAGTGAAATATAGCTCAATAAATTGTCACTTTTTTAAATGGAAATTTAAGGGCAAAAGAATGAAAAAAGAAATTTTAAAGCTCATTTGTAACTATTTGCATTGTGGTATTGATATTGTTATCCTGGGTATTTACTTACATTGATGCTCTTAACTGGGATTTTTGGCAGGTGAAAGGAGATATGGAGGTAAGATTGGAGAGGGTAAACAAAAATCCTACATTAATTTCCTGGCTTTGAATTGGAAGTTTCAGTTTGAGTTATTGAAAAAATGTCCTAGTGCTGTCTGTTTTAAAGGCCTAGAAAAGACTTTAATGATCAACTCAGTAACAGTGGACACCCTTAGCATTTGTGGGGGTTTTTCAGTACCATTTTTCACATTTCCATAAAGTGAACCATGACTCACTGAAGAAAAGATGGATGTCAGGTGTGGGGCAGGAAATATAAAAGTGAGTCTGGACCATTTTGTCATTGTATGAAGTAAGGAAAGTGATCAAAGACTACAGGATTTTGTCAAAAAGTCTAAAGACTAACTGAAAGAGGATCCCACTGGCTGATATTGAGCTAATTGGAGCGTTATATTGATTGAAGCACATCAAATATGTTAAAATTAATGAGTTCATGATACTAAGCAATCAGATTTCTTGGTTACATTTGGAGGTTACAGGGGAACCAACTAGTGTAATAAATCTCTACTTACCCATTACCCAACAGTTATTACATAACGGTCGATTCTTGCCTCACCATACCATCACCTACTTCTCCATGGCTCATTTTTGAGCAAATCCTTGACATATCATTTCATCACTAAATTTTTCAGTGGATATCTAACTGAAAGTTAGACTGAAAGTCTAACACAAAGACTTTTTAACCTAACTCAATACCATTGTTAAGCCTAAAAACAATTAACAGTAATTTCTTAATATTATTAATTATCCAGTCACTATTCAAATTTGTATTTTGAAAACTAATAATTAATGGGAAACAGTCAAGATTTTATTCTGCACTTTGATATATGAACTATATCCCAAGGTAACCAAATAGTTGAGGAGATGTTTCTTTTTGTAGAACTATTACAGTTAGTAAGTGAAGAAAGAAAGATTGTAAATTACCAGGGAATCCCAAGAAGGATTGTAATATTGCCATTTTGCAGCTGCACATGAATTAGTTCACCTAGGCAATGATCATCATTTCCGAATAAGATAAAAAGACATTCGGACGTTAAATGCTTCCTGCGGGAAGTAGACAACATCACTTATGAAGTTTTCTTGCCAAACAAATCAAACTTGAATCTGATCAAGACTCTAGATCTAACTATCAATTAACAGGAAATAAAGAGGACAGAGTAACATGTTAACACCACGAGAATGCAGATGGTAAATTCAAGCCTGTGGGAATCTACAGGACATGACCCAGTTTCTTCAACCACAGAAAATTGCAAGGGGAAAGAACATGTGTAAGGGGAACATAGATCAAGAGAAGTCTAAAAGGCTTCTCAACCAATCAAAATGATTGTACCTTATTTGCATCTTAATTCCAGCAAACTGAAGACAGAAGAGGACACCTGGAAAAATTTGAACACTGACTAGGTACTTTGGTAATATTAAGGAGTTATTGTTCATTGTTTTTAGGTTTAATAATGATATTGAGGTTGAATTTAAAAAAACTATGTTTTTAGTAATATATACTGACATTCTTCATGATGAAATGATAAATGATATCAGGGATTACTCAGAAAGATCTGGGCCATGATGGTGGTACACATGAGATAAGAATTACCCATTAGTTGCTAAGTATTGGAAGCTGAGTAATGGGTGTTCATTATACCAGACATTCGCAAAGTGTGGTTGCTGGACCAGAAACTTTAACACCACCTGTGAACTTGTTAGAATGCAAGTACTTTGGCCTCACCCTAGATCTACTAAATCAGAGAGACTGGGGTGGAGCCCAGCAATTTATTTTAACAATCCCTCTTCAGTTCAGTTCAGTTGCTCAGTCGTGTCTGACTCTTAGCAACCCCGTGGACTCTAGGTAATTCTATAACAATACACATTAAAGTTTGAGAACCACTGCTTTATGTAACTCTTCCTAATATACTTTATTTGAAATTCTAATAAGATGTTTCAAAGAAAAAGCTTGATAAATGTAAGAAAATAAATTCATACATAAGAAAGAGAAGCTAGTTTAGAGGATAAAGCAAAGATCATGTAATTTTCTCAAGCGTTAGGAAATGAATTGTCATGGTATTAATAGCGAGCCAGCGGCTAATGATAGTCTTAAAGGAAATCATGAGTTTTGCTTTTCTTTTAGAATAGTGTCTCTACATTAAAATCACCTAGAGAACTTTTAAGAACATATCCAGGCCCCACCTCAAATTCTAGGTTTAGTTGGTTGCATTCCTGGGTTTTGGTTTTTTTTTTTTTTAAAGCTTCTCAGATAACTCTAATATACAACCAGTGTTCAGAACCAGTGTCCTAACTTTACAATGCTCAAGATTCTTGAAGTGCTCATTAAAAGTTTCCTGAACAAACATAATGTCCATCGACCTATGAATGGATAAAAAAAGATGTGTGTATATATATATCAATGTGTGTGTGTGTGTGTATGTATATGTACATATATATATATACACATACACAATGGAATACTACTCAGCCATAAAAATGAAGAAAATAATGCCATTTGCAGAAACATGGATGCAACTAGAGATTACTATACTAAGTGAAGTCAGTCAGGAAGGAAAGACAAATACTGTATGATATCATTTGTATCTAAAATACGGCACAAAGGAACATATCTACAAAACAGAAGCAGACACAGAACCAGCTTGTGGTTGCCAGAGGTGGGGAGCGGGGAGAGGGAAGAACTGGAAGTTTGGAGTTGACAGCTGTAAACTATTAAATTTAGAATGGATGAACAACAAGGTCCTACTGCATTGCACAGAGAACTATATTCAGTATGCCATGATAAACCATAATCAAAACAAATATTAAAAATAGAGTATACATATATAACTGAATCACTTTGCTGTACAGTAGAAATTAACACAACATTGCAAATCAACTATATTTTAAGGAATAGACTAATAACAACAAAAAGTTTCTTGGTCCTCCTCCCTTACAGGCTCAGATTCAATAGGATGATATAGCACATATAATTTGCATTTCTAACAAGATGACAGGTGATATAGATGGTGCTGGCTTGAGCACATTTTGAGTAGTACTACTTTCAAAGAAGGGATAGTTAGGTCAAAGACAGAGATAAGCATAAGTGAGAGGGATAATCTTCAGGGTTCTTGCTGCTAGCATCAGTAAATTACATCCAGGGAGACTGCCTCGTTTCTTTCTTGTGGTTAGAAATGCAAATATGAATCTAGTGTTCCATGGCTTATTTAGAGAAGAAAAGAGACTTAGAGCTTTGAATCTCTTTAAAAGCACAAATGACAAGGGGAATGCAGCCAGTATTTTATAGAAATTTTAAATGGAATATAACTTACAAAAATTTTGAATCTCTGTGTTGCACACCTGAAACTAAAGTTAGTAAGATTTTTCTGGGTGGTTGGTTTTTGTGTATTTTTAAAATCATAGTAAGATTGGAAGAACCGAAAGAAAGTATAAGTAAATTTAGCCAAATCATCCTTTTAGTAAATGTATATTTCATCTGAAGAATGAAAGAAAATGCATAGAATATCATTTTTGTAAAAGTTTTTTTTCTTACTATCTTATTCACACACTGACATGCACAAGAGTTTTTTTATCCAGTTGATGCTTATTGATTTTGCTGGATTGCTTTCTCTGATTCTATAAAATGTCTTACTTACTGCACTGTGAATAAAAAAAAAAGGAAAAATCTGTTTACTTGTATTTTCATGGTTTAAGATATGTATTAGAGATGCTTCAGTCATATTGTGTGTTTAGTTTCAATATGACGATTACTTTAATATTGTAGTAAAATTTTAGGTGTAGGGCCTATAGAGACCCTTATGAATTAATAGTAAGATGTCTTTGTTTTTTTCCCTATGGGATGTTTAAATTTACCCATTGAGTATTAACTGCTTAAAAGTGAATCGAACGATGTAAATCGAAATGGTGTGAGTGTTCTACAGTTCTTGAGAGATTTTATACCCTTATCACATCATGTATTCTACTATGTACTTAGGAAAAAAATCATGTCTTTATCTTCTACTCAGTACACTATCATTAAGAAAAATATTCCTTAATAATTCTAGAATAAAGATATGTTCTTTTAAAAAATCATTTTACTATGTTAACATATGCCCAATTTAAAACTTCTTTAAAATATTTTAAAATAAATTGATTACATTATGTTCTTTCTTCCCCAGTGGTCATATGCTTTAGAAAAGCCCAACACTGGTAGCATATTTAATATTGCGTGGTCAATTGATGGTACCCAGATTGCTGGAGCCTGTGGAAATGGACATGTTGTTTTTGCACATGTGGTGGAACAACGCTGGGAGTGGAAGAATTTTCAAGTAACATTAACTAAAAGAAGGACCATGCAGGTATGATTATGTTTCATAGTTGATTAAATCTGCTTCCCCCCCCCCCACACACACACATATTCAGTTTACAATACAGAATATGGAATTATCTTTGTTTATTATGGTATCATCGACTTGATGTACACGAGTTTGAGCAAGCTCCAGGGGCTGGTGATGAACAGGGAAGTCTGGTGTGCTGCAGTTCATGGGTCGCAAAGAGTTGGACATGACTGAGTGACTGAACTGAACTGATTATATTTAAATCATGTTTATTAAAATTCAGTCATATTAGAAAGATACTAACTATACCATTAGTGACTTTTTTATGACATAAAGTAACAACCATTCACTGACATAGAATATGAGTGCCCACAGCTCCTGAAGTTATGGGGTTGAGGCAAGGATGAAATTGGGTTACCCAAACCTGAGTTTCTCTGCCAAGTTTATGATTAACCTCTCTATTCAAAACATTATTCCCTTTTTGTCCCCTACCTGTACCCTTCAAGTTTGAGAGTTATCAAAGAAAAGGGGGCATTGAAACTGAGCAGGACCCTGGGGGATCCTCCCTATTACCAAAGCCCATATCTTTGAGTTGTTCCACAGAAACTAAGACCCCCACCCAAGTGGAGGATGGTGACTACACGCTTGCATTATAGACCCCAGACTGGTTGGAATCAGAAGGTTGAAATTCCAGAAACATCCCTCTATCACCTCACCATCTCTTATTGAGATTTAGGGAGAAAACCAGGTACTTTTGGGGTAAAAATCTTTACAGATTAAGACAGAAAGGTTGAAATGTGGCCATTGGAGTTTGGGGGAAATGTTTTACAGATCAGAGAACATCAGTGGGAGGGGTTATTTAATCAGTTGTAAGCTTCTTAAGGGCATGATACTATATTTCACTCATCTTTATCTCTCTATAGGGCCTAGCCCAGTGCCGCACATGTAATAAGAGCTTGACAAATATTTTAAAAGTTAGCTGATGAAAGGTAGGAGGAGTGGCCAAAGATGATGTGTTGATGGCAAACCATCTGCCAAAGAAAAGGGAGCTCTACCTTCTCCCTTTTCTTTCTCCTGTCGTTATCAGTTGCCTCTGTCTTCAGTATTCAGAATTTAGATGATTATAATTACAATTTAGATGATTGTTAAGTACTATAAAAATTTGAAAACATACCTTGTGATTTCTTGGCTGGATCTGTTCAAGTATTCTTTAGGCTAAGTATCCAGATTTTAAAATTTGGATAGTAGGGTCATTAGTGATAATAATTAGGTACCTTATACATTTTCCTTGTTCTACTTTCTCATTTAAAAATTTTTAAACTTATTATAGAGAATTTAAAACACAGAAAAATAAGAGAGAATAGTATAATGAATCTCTTTGTACTCATTTCCCAGCCCCATGATCAAGCCTGCCCCATCCGTGTCCGTATCTACTTTTCCCCTGTCCCAATTATTTTTAAGAAAATTTAGATATCATTTCAGTTGCAAAAATTTCAGTATATACAACTAAAAGATAAGGACTCTTTTTTTTTTTTAACATACCCACAATACCATTCCTTAATTACTTAATACTTAAATACTAATTCCTTAATATTATCAAAGGAATATCCAAAAAATGTTCAAATTTTCAATTGTTTCCTCCATATCACATTTTTAAAGGTTTGTTTTTGTTTGAATTAGGATCCAAAATGGTTTACATGTTACAATTGGTTGATATATGTTTTAATTATCTTTATATTTTCCTCTTGCGGTTTATCTGTTGAAGACACCAATTAGTTGTTTGTGTGTCTCCAGAGTCTGGACTTTTGCAGACAGTATCCCCATGGTTTGGTTTGACATACTTCTCTGTCTTCTGTATTTCCTGTAAATGAGTAGTTAAATCTATTTGATAGTATAAATATATATTTTTGTTAGTTAGCCTGGGAACTAAGACATTATTTATAGTATTGTGTCTGTGATAAAGAATGCATTGTGAGTTCTAGTCAGCTGACTCGGGGACACAGTTTTATTCATATAGCGCATGGGGGCTAGCTAATATAATATCGTCTTAATTTCAGAAATGCCCCAAGATGAGAATATATTTAAAAAGAGAGATTTTTCTTTCAAAAAAAAGAACCATCTTAGAATTAGAGGATTTTTACATCAGATAAGGTGAACAGTGAGGTTTTTAAATAGCTTATCTAAACTGAATTGTCTTTATACTTAAAATAATGTTTACAGATAATCTTTCAAAGCTTTGGAACCAGAACACTCTTTTTACTTTTGTAAAGGGACCTTACTCTCAATGACTGTAAGACATTTATTTTGCGTTTTTGCTAAGCTGGGTCTATCTTTTCATGGGTTTTTTTTTTTTTACAACAGTTTCATTTACTTATTCGGTAACCTACGTGCAATGCCTTGAGCTAGGCAATGGGTGATACAGTTTTGAATAAGACAGATTTGGTTCCTATTCTCATGGGACCTTCTGGATTAATATGTTGAAATTTTTCTTTTCATAAATTTACCTCAGAATGATTAAATGAAAGTAAAGAATAAAGAAACAAAAGAAATTTATTGGTCCATGTGAAGTCAAGAGATAGACTGATGAGGTGGTATTGGATCCAGAGGCTTAAATAAAGTCACCTGGACTTCCATCACTTTCTCTTCCTGCAGTCTCCTTTTTTCTGTATTGGCTTCATTTGCACAAAGGCTGTCTCTCTGTTATGGCCATGGTAGCTCTAGGCTTACATTCTACCAACTTCAAGCCCAACAGAAGAGTGCTTTTCCCTCTAGCCCCCTAGTAATTTCAGCAGAAGTCTCAGCATTGGATTTCATGTGCCAAGTCTGGGTCAGGTATATTTAGTTGAGAGTTGGAGGGAATGGAATCAACCCCATCAAAACCACTTAGTCACTTAGAATAATGGGTATGTTTCCCCAAAGAAAAACCAAGGTATACTTACCAGAAAAGATAGCATTTGATTCTGGGCAGACAGAAACCAACAGCTATCCAATATAGTCTATCCTTTAGCTACTTAGCAACCGTAACTGTATTAGTTATTGATGACTGGCTAACAAATAAACTTAGTGGTTTAAAACAGCAATATTTATTATCTCTTAGTTTCTTTGGGTCAAGAATCCAGGCCTGGCTTAGTAAATCTTCTGACACAGAGTTTCTCACAAGGCTGCAATTAAGGTGTTGGCCAGGGTTTTCAGGAGCACGTGAAGCATCCTCAGCTGGAGAGGACTTGCTTCCAAGCTCACCAACTTGGTTGTTGGCAGGCTTCCATTTTTCAAGGGCTGTTGAACTGAGGGCCTCAGTTTCTTGTTGGCAATTGTCTGGAGGCCTCCCTCAGTTCCTTACATGTAGCCTCTCCACTGGGCAGCTCACAACCTGGCAGCTTTGTGAGAGCAATTATGAAGGGCAGAGTGTGTGAGTGAAATGTAAGTCACAGTTCTTGATAACCTCAACTTAGAAGTGTCATCTTATCATTTTAGCCTTTTTTCTGATCATTAGAAGTGAGCTATGAGGTCTAATTCACACACAAGTGGAGAGACTTACATAAGGATGTGAATACCAGTAGGTGGAAATCACTAACCCCTTTACAGTCTAGTCACTACACATATTAATGCTTACCCTTATTCATGTATACGTATAATTCAGAGATGCTCTACTTAACTAATGCAGCTATTCCTTTTGCTTTTGAAAACAAACCCATCCCCTCTCTAAAAGATGATAACCTAGACTCATTCAAGTCATTCCAGCTCTAACTCGTTGGTCTGGAAAACTAAATAAATATGAGTTTTAATTATTCTCCTCCTCCTCCCCATCTTCCCAATTTATAATGATGAAGGGAATACAGGGCAGCTGGAATGAAAACAATTTGGAGAATGGGGGAAGGAAAAACAGCACACTGTGATTACAAGGTCCATAACAAAAGCCCAGCTGGCCAGGAATATCCTGAGAATTCTTTGTTTTAGCACTGAAGTTAGTTGCTTGGTTAATTTGGCAACTCTAGCTTGCCTTTTGGGGAAGATCTCCCACTTGGAAGGATTTCCTTTCTGGAGTCTGTACATTTTAACAGCCCACTTAATGTTGTTAAGATGGAGCCATAGATGGAGCAATAAGGACAACAGCCACAACTTTTTGTTTGCCTGGTTTAGAGTTTCACAGTTTCCTTAGAAGCTTTGTAGACCGTTGATTTGTGTTTCATTAACTCAGAAACCAGAGATCATGTTGAGCCCTAATTGTTAACTCTAGACCTTGACCTGACAGTTGCTACCTGGTAATAGGTTTCACTGTGCTAAGACATTACCTGTCTCCCTGGACCTTGGCTTTTATGTGATACAATAACCAAGAGTGAGAAGATTTCCTAATTTGTGCCTTGTCTCCAGGCTAAATTCTAGCAATATTTCTTTCCAAAAGGAGAGTAGATGTCTTTGCTGGGAGGAAGGGCCTGGAAGGGAAGAGGGTACGGTGGGAGAGACGAGGCATCCTCAGGTCTCAGGTCTCCCGTTTGCTCTTTCCTGCCACTGTCGCTTTAGCTTGGGGCTCAGATTTGGCTTCTACTCAATTTGAACGTTGCCATAGTTCAGAATTATTTAATTCTTAGTCACTCTATCTCCTGTAAAGATAAAAGTTAATGAGAGAGTGTTTTTGATGATTAAATGAGATCATGTATGTAAAACAAAAATAAATGGTATCTATTGCTATGGCTGTATTTAGGATTAAATATGTATTTGGAAATGTGGAAACAGGTCAGTCTGAGGGATCAAATATTGTGCTTAGGTGGAAGTATTAGGTGATAAAAGTATGAACAGGTTAATTCTGAAGCTGCCTGAATTGAACAGAGCAAATGTGGGTACATTTAAAAATTCATCACAGGACGTTTCTGACGTAGGATTCACCATTACTTTGAAATTATAACAGCAATTAATCAGTGTGTCTTTTGTTTGTTATTATGGCCAAGATGTTTTATTGCGTTCTAGTGTTCCAGATTCACAAAAAAGAGAATTCCCCCATGTGAAGCTTTAGGCCAATGTGAATTTTAAGAAATCTGTCTGTAATTTGAATAATGACAGAAGCTCATACAATCAGATTTTTAAAATATTGAATTAATTGTCCTAAACCTGTGTTAACAGCCAGTTTATTTCACTGGATATCATGTTGCTGTAAAGAAACCGCCGTATAATTCCTTTAGAAACTTTTATTTCGTTCCATTAGCTTTCAAATGTTTCTAGGAAAGGATGGCATTTTGGACCTTTAAAAAAGTCTCTGGGAGCTCAGACTTCTGGTGAAAATGGTGTCATCAGTTCATACTTGGAAGGATAAGGCATACATTTGGCTCCAAGGAGATCAATAATTTATGAAATATATTTTTAAAAGAGATTTATCTGGATTCAAAAACAGGATAAACATCTCTGTGGGCCAGAAATGGAATAAGAAAGCAGAGTGTGGAGTGAAGTCTCCAACCTGCTTGACTCCTGGTCCAGAAGCCGGGAGGCAGAAGCAGAGCCGAGAGGGCTCCTGCAGACTAATGGAGCGGAGAGGACTCGGAGAGAGGCCAGGGGCCTGAGGCAGGTCTCTGTCTGAAATCAAAGCCTGGGGCTGGGGGTGGCTCTCTCCTCCCCTTCCTGAGAGAGAAACCCAGGACACGCTAGGCTTTAAGGAGAGACCCACAGGGTCACCACCTCCAGTCATGGCCCTCTTGGTTCTAGGCGCGCGTCACTTGGACCTAGAGCTGTGCAGTACACAGCCTGCAGCACCTACCTGTGGTCTTGCAGGCAGAGCTCGGCCTTTTCATTGAAAGTACACTTCACAGTTTTGTTCTAAGTGAAAACTGACCGACTCCTGAGACCAGTGTTTCTCCTTCAGCCTTCGCAAGTAGAAGCGTTTTTCTTCTTTATGCCAAGAATTACTTGGTCTGGGGGTCATATAGGTGTCTCCTAACCCCTTATTGCTGAACCCAGACCATAGTAGCTGCTTCTTTCTTAAAGGATTCCAGCTCCTTTGAAGCACCTACCGTCAGACTACTACTCCCTTTTCAGTCATTTCCCACATTCATCAAAGAGTGGAGCAAATGTTATCAGAGTCTTTTTCTTTCTTTTTATTAAGACTTAAAAAAAAAAAAATCTCAAGGATAAGGACTGTTTTTATTTTAACATAATCATAGTCAATATTTTACATTTCTCTAGTTGTCTCCTAAGTCTGTCCCATTTCTTCAACTGTTTTCTAATACTTTTATGGTTGGTTGGTTTGTATTAGGAAACGAAGTCCAACATTACATTTAGTTCATTTTTCTCTTCAGTCTTTTAAAATCTGGAACAATTCCTCTTCATTTATTTGTTTGTTTGTTTAAGAAACCAAGTCATTTGTTCTTTTGGATTTCCCATATTCTTCTGTTTGCATCCTAGTGGTTTGATTACATGTAACATTTTTATTTAGCTTCTGTATTTCCTATATACTCGTGATTAGATTTAGAGACTTGGTAAATATATAAAGAATACTTTGTACGTGATGCTGTGTACTTCCTGTTGCCTCAAGACACATATGTCTTCTTATCTCTTAACTATGATGAGATTAATCAGTGTTTTCAGGTGTTATAAGTCTGATTCACCTGTCACATAGTTTCCCATTAGGTTTTTACTTTAATATTTTTAGCAGTCAGGAATGGTGCTTATTTAGAACCGTGTCTTATCAGGAGTTGCATCTTGTGATTCTATCATTCCATCTACGTTTGTTAGCTAAATCCTTCTATAATAGACTTTGCCTAATCAACTATTTGTTACCCTGAGGTAAGACAAATTCTGATTTATTTTCCTTTATTAATCAGTTTTCAAATAGTGAGTTCATTTCCTGGCATGCCCAATGAGTTTCTTTATTGTTGTTGATGATGATGTTATTATAAACTTGCAGATTTTGGTAAAAATTTTGGTATATTTCAATCCATTGCAGTCATTATTCTCTTTAATGCTCTAATGGTTCCATCTTTGCCCAGTTGACTCTTGTGTTCATTTGGGATGATTTCAATAGCTTGCTTGCATTTCTGATAAGATGTTCTAGGTTTCTTATACATTTCCTTCTCCAAACTTGGAATCAGCCATTTTTTTAAGAAGGCTTTGTTCCTTTTGGAGGGGAATGCTACTTAGAGACCATGATCCAAGTTCTAGGTATGCTCATTGCTATTGGTTTGATCATTACTCCTAGATAAAATGTACTTTTTAACCGATAAAAATATATCATGAGTATATACTGAGGTTTCAAGTTTAAATTCAAGATTATGGCGTTTTACTCCTGATTTGTTTTATTTGCAGTTCTTTTCTCTTACAAGAAAATTTTGGTTCCTAAAGACATTAATATATTCTAGCATATATCCTAAAATATAATTTAAAATAATAATCTCAATATTATTGCTGAATATTGTTTTACATTTTTTGTTTTTTTAATATGAATAAATCTATATATCTTCATAGCCTTCTCTTTATCAGATAAAAAGTATCATACTTACTATACATACTTTTTTGCATCTTGCACCTTTTATTTTACAATGTATTGTGGAGATCACTCCATAGATATTACTCAGTCCTTTTTAGAGCTATGTGTTATTCTACTCTTTGAATGTAGTTTATTCAGTCTATCCCTTATTGATACACATTTGGGTTGTTTCCAGTCTTTTGCTAATACCAGTAGTGATGCATGTAGTAAGAGTCTATTTGTATGTTATTTCATAATTTTGCCTGTTTATTTTGGTATAGAATTCTAGAAGTAAGATTGCTAGGTCAAGGATTATATGTGTATATAATTTTGCTATCTCTTGGCATGGTGATGACTGATAGGGATAGGAGTTAGGGAATAGGTAATAAAAATATATGCCTTATAGACATAAGTACTTTGAGGAAGTACTTGTAAGAAGTTTGACTTTATCTTCCTATTTTTTCTTTCCATAGCCTTTTATTCTTCATTAATACTATAATTGTCATAACAATTTAGAAAGATGATAATATTTTGATGGAAATTTAGAGAAGTATTAACGTCTAGGTATAATTAATCTCTCTCAATTTTTTACCTCTTTATTTAATATCTTCTGGTATTAACCAGAGATTTCATAAATTTGTCTTGCCCAATGTATTTTTTAATTTGTTGTAGATTATCTGTCAATTTCAAAATTTTTGGCTGGTATTGCCAAACTTTAAAATCCTTTTAAACTTTATTCAGTTAACAAACTTTTATAACAGTTTTGACTATCATGGGTGCATCTCTCTTTGTTAGTTGGTACTTAGTTTTCTTATATGTTATCTCTATGTTTTTACATGTGGAAACATTTTCCACCCCTCTGTGCAGCTTGGCTTCTTCACTATGCAGTCAGTTTCTTTACTAACACCTCCTACTCCACTTTGGATTTTTGAAGTTATTATATCTCTTTCTTAGAAACTTAAATTTTAAAGTAAAACCTAGCCCTAGAAAGAGATATTCCTACTATTTTGAGCAGAAATCATGTGATCTCTTTCCAGCTCCTAGAAGCCATACTCCTTTGACTATATACCTCACTGTTCTAACACTGCACCACTGCTGCCTCATACAGGTTGGCTTTCAGATTAGAAATCTCTATAGATCGTTTTCTACTGATTTCTCACTTTTCTGTATCTGTACTTTTGTTGGTCAATTTTTATACCCAAATATGTCGTCTTATGCCTGGTTCCTATTGAATTCTTCTTTCTATGGTTAGATAATCAAGAATGCCTTTTAATTTGTTTTTCTTTTTTGGTGCGTTTCAGAATCTTGCTAACTTATCTAATTAAAAGTTTGATGTATTTTAATGTTGTTCGTTGGTATTTCATGTTTCCTTCTTTAGGTTCGTAACGTTCTTAATGATGCAGTGGATTTACTGGAATTCCGTGATCGAGTCATTAAAGCCTCTTTGAACTATGCACACTTAGTTGTTTCAACATCTCTTCAGTGTTATGTGTTCTCGTAAGCATCTTGCATTTCTTTAAAATCTAGAGTTTTGTCTATGAAAAAAAAATTTATTTTCTACCTATCATATAAACATGGTTTGGCTTAAACTTAACTTTCTCAAAAACGTCACCTATCTTGAACTTACTCCTAACTGAGAAGTGATAAAAAGTGAGCTATGAGCAGAGAAAATAGATATAATAGTTGTGCATCAAAGGTTAATAATCGCTTTTGTAATACAAAATACCTTCTCTGGGATAATGCTTGCTCTTATTTTACTCATAACCCAAGGACTTTAGTATACGTTTATTTCAAAGCCCAGAGAAGTTGAGGAGCCCCTGATAAATGGTATGAAAAGGAACCACCTAACCACTGGCAGAGGACAGCGTACAGCCTGACAGCAGGCTGAAAGAGGTTCAGTAAGGACACGGGAGGTGTTTAGGCCCAGGGTAATCATGAAGGTTCATACTGATAATCCAGCGTTGTCCAGAAATGATGAAAGAAAATATATTCAGTATACTTTGTGTTGGGCTTCCCTGGTGGGAAATTGCAAAATTACTGAAATTTAAGACATAATGTTTGAATCTGAAGGATTGATACTTGTATTAGACAGGTTGCTTTTTAAAATATTTACCAAAGGTTTAGAAGCTGTTATTTAGTTTTTTTCTCACTCTACCTTTCTCATACCAGTTAATACATTATCAAAATATTAAATTGCTTTTCTTTTCTGAGTTAACATTGCTTCCCCTCTCTTGTTGGCAAGACATTCACTAAGGTACAAAATATTTATTAAAGTGGAATTCCAGTGAGCAGTAGTGGAAATGAAGTAGTGCTGAGAGCCATCATACCAAAGTATATTTCATTAAATTATTGTAAAAATACCTGGTGTTTTAGATCATAACAACTATTCTTTAGTGAGCACTGTTATACTATCTTTTATGTTCATGATCTGATTTACTCTGTGTGTTGAATTTTATTATTATTCCCATTTTACAAAATGAAGAAACTGAAGGATGCAGAGGTAATTAAATATTAATAATACCCTGGGTCACACTACTTAACTTCTTTACTAAAGGAAGAGCTGAGATTTGAATCCGAGTTCCTAATAACTGTTGTTCCTTTTTTAGTAATAAAAATATAATTTAAAAAATAAACCTGCAAACAATATACTGGTTTACATGGAAAGAAGTTCCAAAGAAGATCACATATGAGCATTCTATGTTAAATTTTCACTTAATTTCTCAAATAGTTGTATAGAAAGTTCCCTTCCTCTGATCAACACTTAGTTTAGGGAGTTTATATCTCCATGACATGTGTATATATCTTAGTTGTCAAAAATCTCAGATATTTTGGAAGGGGATGTGGAAAAAAACCCCTCATACTCACTGTTCTTTTTAGCTCTCTTGACAAAGAATGAAGGTTAATTCTAATGATTGCATAAATGAAGCATGTGTGATATTTTTTCTAAAGTACAAAAGTACATAGCTTTATCATACCTGTGAACTCCAGACTTGCTGATTATTAGTAACAGTTTATTCACTATTTGGCTTTATTCATGCATTTACTTACTGAAATGGGTATCAGGCTCTGCGTTAACCACGATTAATTTCCAGCAATGTGCCTGCTTACTGCAGCCTTTCCCTTCCCCCATCTTCCGGATCTGCATATGAGATTTAAAGAATTAGATTTAAAGAATTAGTTCTATGAAAGTAACTGAGAGAAGTTTAGAATATATAGGAATAATAAAACATTTTAAACTATCGAGCAACTTTGATTATTTGAGGATGGGTTTTTCAGGTAGTAAATGTCCTTTCTACCCATCCCTGTCTTTGAATCATATTACATCATGAAACTCATAGGAGTTATTTGTTCATTCGTTTTATCCATTTGTTCAGTAAGCATAGTCATAGCTTACATGTATATAGAATTTTACAGTTTACAGAATGTTTCACAGAAATCTTCATTTGCTCAACACTTACACTGGGAGACTGATAGGAAAAGTGATCATGTTATTATTATTATAGTTTTTGTTCAGTATCTGCTACACAACAGGCAGTTAACTAGATACTTTAGGTAAGACATCATTATCACCATTTTACAAATAATGAAACTGTTGTTTAGGAGGTTAAGCTTATTAAGATCATAAGGCTGACAGGTGGTGAAACCAGATTTCTAATCCTGATCTGTCTAGCCAAAACCCCATCCTCTCAAGAGGGAGGGGACATATGTATACTTATGGCTGATTCATGTTGATGTATGGCAGACACCAGTACAATATTGTAAAGCAATTATCTCTCAATTAAAAATAAATAAATTTAAAAAAATGTTCATAGCATCACAATTTATAAGAATCAAAATCTGAAATCAACCAAATGTCCATCAACATTAGAATAAATAACTGTGCCATATCCATGCAATAAAATATTACATAATAATGACCAAAAAAACCCATCCTCTTTTCACTAAGCTATGCTGCTACTATTTTTCAAAAGAGAAACATTAGATGACTTGCTCAAATCACAGAGCTAATAAATGACAGAACATGAACTTGTGATTCCTCAGTTCACATGTTGTGGTTCCTAGAATAAACATTTATTAAGTACTTACTATGTGCTAGATGCTGGGGACACAGACTCCACTTTCTAGTCAGGTATACAGATGTGCAAATGAATAATTTCAGAACAACATATCAAGTGCTATAATAGGATCATATACAGAGTTACTGTGAAACTAAAGATGCTTTGTTTAAAATGAGTACCCACTACTTATTAAAAAGTATTTTAAGTGTAAATAAGTATCCATTTTATTTGTCTTTCAGTACGAAGAACTGGAATACACCACTTATATTTGATCTCAAGGAAGGAACTGTTAGTTTAATTCTGCAAGCAGAAAGGTAATTTATTTATCATGTTTCACTATTGAATTTGGGGATTAAAATATTTTAAACTGCAGTAAAGTACTCTTTAAAGCATGCCATTTACAGGATGGTGTGTTCTGAAATCACTGATACACTGGAATCAATCTGTTTCTTCTATTTATTTTAAAAGAAAAGAAAAAATAAGAGAATAAGCTCTTAGATCAGTAGTTCTAAAACTTTTTGGTCTCAGAATTTCTTTATATCCTTAAAATTATTGAGGTCTATGTGTGGGTTATATATGTTGGCCTTTAATATGCTAGAAATCCTTCAAGCAAGGCTTCAACACTATGTGAACTGAGAACTTCCAGATGTATAAGCTAGATTTAGACAAGGCAGAGGAACTAGAGATCAAATTGCCAACATCCATTGGATCATGGAAAAAGCAAGAGAAATCCAGAAAAACATCTACTTCTGCTTCATTGACTATGCTAAAGCCTTTAACTGTGTGGATTCCAACAAACTGGAAAATTCTTAAAGCGATGGGAATACTGGACCGTCGTAACTTGTTTCCTAAGAAACTTGTACACGGAACAAGAAGCAACAGTTAGAACCAGACATGGAACAAAAGACTGGTTCAAAATTGGGAAAGGAGTCCGTCAGGCCTGTATATTGTCAACCTGCTTATTTAACTTATATTCAGAGTATTTCAAGCAAAATGCCAGACTGGATGAATCACAAGCTGGAATCAAGATTGCCAGGAGAAATATCAGCAACCTCAAATATGCAGATGGTACCACCCTAATGGCAGAAAGCAAAGAGGAATTGAAGAGCCTCTTGATGAAAGTGAAAGAGGAGGGTGTAAAACCTGGCTTAAATCTCAACATTCAAAAAACTAAGATCCTGACATCTGGTTCCATCACTTTTTGGCAAATAGATGGGGGAAAAAATGGAAACAGTGGCAGATTTTATTTTCTTAGGCTCCAAAATCACTGCAGATGGTGACTACAAACCGTGAAATTAAAAGACTCTTGCTCCTTGGAAGGAAAACCATGACAAACCTAGACAGTCTATTAAAAAGCAAAGACATCGCTTTGCTGACAAAGATCCATATAGTCAAAGCTATGGTTTTTCCGGTAGTCTTGTGCAGATGTGAGAGTTGGACCATAATGAAGGCCAAGCGCCAAAGAATTGATGCTTTTGAACTGTGGTGCCGGAGAAGACTCTTTAGAGTCCCTTGGACTGCAAGGAGATCAAACCAGTCAATCCTAAAGGAAATCAACCCTGAATATCCATTGGAAGGACTGATGCTAAAGCTGAAACTATTAATACTTTGGCCTCCTAATGTGAAGAGTCAACTCACTTGAAAAGAGCTTGAAGCTGGGAAAGATTGAGGACAGAAGGAGGAGGGGGCAACAGAGGATGGCATCACTGACTCAGTGGACTTGAATCTGAGCAAACTCTGGGAGATAGTGAAGGACAGGGAAGCTTGGCATGCTGCAGTCCATGGGGTCACAAAGAGTCAAACATGACTTAGCAACTGAACAAGAACAAAATACTAGAAAGTAAAATTGAGACATTTAAAATATATCAATTTATTATAAATGATAAGAATAAACTTATTACAAGTAAACATCAGAGTAATGATGAGAGAATGGCAGTGAAACAGGCAAATTACTATAACATATTTTTGACCTCATTGTTCCCATATTTTCTGTCTTGTATTTGTTTTAAAATACTGGTTGAAATTCATTCATTTTATGAGGCACCACTAGGCTGTGATCTGGAGTTTGAAAAACAATATTCTCTATCAAGACTTTGTGTATACAGGACTGAGAAACTCTGGGCCAGTTAACTGGAGTAAAGTAGTAATAGCTATTACTCAGAACCCACATTTTTCCATGAAAATGATCAACCAATCTGTCACGTACAGTGGTACCCTACGGAATCAGAGGTCAGAGTTAGAAAGTTAAACTTGATAAAACCAGGAATAAAGCATGAAAATATAATCTACAATTACTTAAGATTGATGCCCATGAAATCTTTTCACTAAAACCATTTATTTTATTACCTCATTCCTTTACTCACCACTTAGGCAGCTCTTGAGAGTGTTATTATCAGGTTTTCTAGCCCATTTGTTGTTGTTTAGTTGCTAGATTGTGTCTGACTCTTTTGCGACCCTTATGCACCACAGCCTGCCAGGCTCCTCTGTCCATGGAATTTCCCAGGCAAGAATACTGGAGTGGATTGCTGTTTCCTACTCTGAGGTATTTTCACAACCAAGGGATTGAACTTGTGTCTCCTATAACTCCTGCACTGGCAGGGGGGTTCATTACCACTACCTGGGAAGCCCATAGCCTTCTACAAATAGCCAGATGCTGAATGCTGGTGGCTGTTAGAATCTGGCACAATGACAGGAAGAAAGTGACTGCTGGCAAGGAAGCATGGAGAAAAACGAATGGCACAGAGCCTTTTTTTTTTTTTTCAATTGAAACACAACTTTATTCTGATTCTAAATGAAAAGGACTGGGAATGACAGTAACAAACAAGATTCCACCTCTTAATATTGTCATGTGACTATAGCAGTCTTATGTTAGAAACTCAAGGAGGAAACAACTGTGTTCCGAAACACCTACATATGCAGGTCCAAAAAATGAAGGTATTTTTTCTAAACTGCCATATTCACTCAAAAGCCCATCTATCTCCTTCAGCATCCAAAGATTAAACACGTGTTCTTCTCAGCTATATAATAAAGTGGCAAACACCCTGCATCACTGACATCACAGGACAGTTGCCTATAAAACTAGACTTCTGATGCTGGGCCCCAGCTTCACTTTGTCACAGGTCATCATCTTCATCCAGGAGAGCAGTTGTCTGAGCAACCTCTAAATTGTGCCCGTGCTGTGCTGCCAAGACTGGGGCCTTGACCACCTCTGGCGGGGCAAGAGCAGGCATGGTGACAAACTCCAAGTTAGGGTCTCTGGTCAGTTTTCTAGCAAACCAGAGGAAGAGCTTTTCAAAGTTGTAGATACTTTTGGCAGAAATGTCATAGAACTGAAGGTTCTTCTTTCAGTGGAAGACAGTTGACTTTGCCTTAACCCTTCTGTCCTTAGCATCCACTTGGTTGCCACACAGCACAGCTGGGGTGTTCTCACACACGCATACCAGATCTCTGCCAGTTGGACACATTCTTGTAACTCACTCTCGATGTTACATCAAACATTACAACGGCACACTGAGCTTGTGTATAGTAGTCATCCCTCAGTCCACCAAGCTTCTCCTGACCAGCTGGATCCCACACACTGAACTTAATCGATCCTCTGTTGGTATGGAACACAAGAGGATGGACCTTAACACCCAAGGTAGCCACATACTTCTCAAATTCACCAGTCAGATGACATTTCATGAATGTAATTTTTCCAGTACCACCATCACCAACCAAAACAAGTTTGAACTGAACTTGGGCTTCTCTTTGGGCAGCCATTTCAGTGTTACTTCCAGAAGTGTCTGTGCCCATCTGACTAAGGGCTCGAAAGGTGGCAGAAGCATAGCACCAGCAGATTCTCCTAAATATCAAAGCTATCAGTTGCACAGTTGCTGAAGAGTATGATCATCATATTGATGACCCTGAATGATCAAGAAAATAATTGTATCAGATTGTCTACCAGCTGTTTAATGATATTGAACCAGTGATTGATTGATTGATTGATTGATTTATATCGTAAATTTTTCAAACAAAAAGACATCTTTGCCAGGTAAAAGGTAAGATATCAGCTATCTAAAAAACCATATTTTTGAAATTCGTTTTTACTTGAATAGTTCCAAATAAATTTATTTCTTTATATAGTATTTATAAATGTATATTGAATATGCTCAAAGTCATATGTTAATAGTGTAAATGATTAGATAATTAAAGAATTTTTTTTTTTAGAATATTTTATTTACTAACCATTGCTGGCCATATTTGTACATTAGAAATGTTTGCCCCTTGCAATAATGTTTATTCACAGGAGTTAAAGCTTTAGTGTGTTGTTTAGAAGAGAAAATGCTTTTATTACTGAGACGAAAAAAAGAATATATACTAGTATGATATGTCACTTGTCAACATTAGCAAATATTGTTTTCATACACTAATGTGTAAGGGCCAAATCCTTCAATTAAATAAGCCACACAGCAGTACTCAAGTATTCATTTAATTCAAGTGTCATTTTTGGTATTCATTGTATACTAACTTTTGTTTATCTTGATGTTTATTTCCTAATGGTTTCCACAGCAAAAAGGAACAGTTAGCAATTCTTGAATCAAGAAATAGTTCTGGGGAATTCCCTGGCCATCCAGTGGCTAGGACTTGGCTGTTTCACTGCTGAGGGCCCAGGTTCAATTCCTAGTTGGAGAATTAAGATTCCTAAGCTGTGTGGTGTGATCCAAAAAAAAAAAAAATCTGAATCAGGGATATTAATAGCTTGAACATAAAGTTTTAAGAAGTAATAATATGTTCAGCTTTGAAGAAACAGACTCTCCGATATAGCAATAGTATGAGTGTAAATCAATAGACCTTTTAAAGGGGAGTTTAACAACATATCTTAAATTTTTAAAAGTATATGCCCTTTGATCCAAATATTGCATTTTTAGGATTTATACTAAGGAAATAAGCAATGTAAACATACAGAGATGTGTATATACCTGAGACATTCTTTTTTTGTTTCTTTCTCTTTTTTTTTAAATTTATTTTTATTAGTTGGAGGCTAATTGCTTTACAATATTGTAGTGGTTTTTGTCATACATTGACATGAATCAGCCATACCTTAGACACTCTTTAAGAGTGAATAATTTGAAATAAAATAAATGTCCATCAGGAAAGAGTTAATTAAGTTCTATCCATACTTTGCCACAAGTTATCTCTATGGAGGTAAGAAGATTGCAAGAGATCTTTTACTTTCTCTGTATTATTTGAATTGGTTTTTTGTAATGTTCTTAAAATTTCAAAGGAAAAAATAGCAGCCATAAAATGTTTATATTTTGACTTAAAAAATAAACAACACAAGATACTACGCCTTGAATAGAGCTGTCATCACAGCAAATGAACCCAACTACCTGACATTAAAAAAACAGATTTTTAGATATGAATACATTTCTTCATGGTTACTGTATTATTTTAAAATCAAAGCTTCTTATTTTAATAAATGCTCACTGTGATGTTAATTTTTGAGTCATTTTCACTCTTTAGGACTCTGCCTAGTATTTAATCTAATTTAATACTGTAATTTAATGATCCTTAGCATAATCTTTAATTGTAAAATATGTGTTAATACTATTTCATAAAACAAATAGTGTCTGTCATTAAAAGATTCACTGAATTGTAAATTACATGATTTTTATTGCTTTTGTATAGATATGCTTCTTTAGGAAAGGAAATGAATTATAATTACGATATTAAAGGGATCAAAACTTTATAGGGTTGTGATTATGGACATTTTCATTTTTCTTTTCCTACTTCCATCAAAAAATAAAAACCTGGGAAACAAATCAAAACAACCAAATGTTGACTTTTCAGGTTGTTTTTATACTTCATTTTTATATACCTATGTTTTATTATCGTTTTAGTTGTAAGATTTAGATATTTCCAAAGCATAAAATATTTTCTAAATGAAAATGAAATTATAGTAAATCCTACTTGAGAATACATCTTTATTCTGTATTTTTTAGACATTTTCTTCTTGTAGATGGTGGTGGTATCTATTTATATTCTTATGAAGGGCGCTTCCTTTCCTCTCCAAAATTTCCTGGAATGAGAACAGATATTCTAAATGCACAGACTGTCTCTCTGAGTAATGATACCATAGCAATAAAAGACAAAGCTGATGAAAAAAGTAAGTGCATTTTTATAATTTTCAATGAAACTTATTAAAATTTTCATCAATTGATTTTCATTTTCTCATCTATTAATATGTTGACTTTATATGGAAGAATGGTGAGCTTTCTAATCTGTCCTAATCATGAATTAAAGAACTAAAGTTGTCGTGTTCTTTCCAGTTGATGGAACAAATAAATATTGTCACAACATCAAAGCTTAGTGGTAAGAAGTAAATCTATATATTTAGTAGCTGTTGGTATAGTTTTAATTCAAGACTGTGAGTCCTAAAAATGTATGTTAATTTTTAAGTTTATTGAAAGTATTTCCTTTTTCTTCATTTAGTAACATAGTAAATATTGTGCTTCATTGTACTGTTTATTTTGGTTATATATATTCATGTATTTTTTATACTTACGTATTTTTAAACTAAAGTAGGAGAAGGTTACAAATAATTTTTGATTTTCATATAAAAATCTAGGCCACATTAGTGTTTATAAATAAATTTAAGTATGTCAGGTGTTTTGGAATGTCACAGTATGAATAAAACTATTTTTTTAAGGCAATGCTGTATCATAGCATGTATCCAACAAATATATTGAGTGCTTCCTAAGTGCCAAGTAGTCTTCTAGAAGTTGAGGATACAAAAGTACAAAAAAAAAAAAAAACAGGTAATCAAGCAAATATAGTCAACTAATGATACATGCTGTGAAGAAAATTAATGCAGGATAAGGGCATAGAGAGTTCTAGAGCTGGGGCAGGGCAGTGACTATAGGACAAGCAAATGCAAGGGTGGGAACAAGGCTTTAGGACTAGGTCACCGTGAACTAAGCAGAGTGTGATGGGAGAAGACACAGTTAGATAAGGAGCAGTCAGATCGTGTAGACTTGGCCATGGTAAAGACGCTGGCCTGAGAGAGTGAAGACAAGCACATTATCCTAAAATTTCTCCTGGGTGAATGAAGGGTGGGGAACGAGGAAGTTTTGAGTAGGTTACACAAACCCAGAGTTCTGTTTTTGTCATGATAAGTTTGAATACTTTCTAGACATCCAAGAGGGGTCGGAGAGGAAACAATGAAATAAAGGAATCCAGGGCTCAGAAGACAGTTGGAGATAAGATAGGAATTTGGGAGTCATTAATGTGTAGATGGTGCCATGGCACGATGAAGTCACCTAGAAAGTGAATATAGACAGAGAAGACCAGTGGCTGAGTGCATCGATATTTAGAGATGAGTAAGAGGAAAAAGAATTAATGAGGTAAGAGTGAGAGTGAGGCACCCTTAAAGCCTAGTGGTGAGATACAGAATAATTGTTTCTTCTCTGGTAATACATACTACTAAACATTATTCATTACTGTGACATGTTAAAAAACGGTATGACCTGGCTGTTAATTTCGTTAGTTCATGGAACATCTAATTTTGGAGCTAGGAAACTGTCCCACTTAAAAATTTTTAGTACTTTCAGATAGCATCACCTCTCATTCTGGTAGGAAAGATAATTCTCCTAAACAGAGCTATTATTCTCTCTCTTTACGCCTCAGGCTTTCTCTGAGAGGGGACATTTGGTAATTGTTTTGTTTTTAAAGGACTTCTTTCCTGTCTAAAAGAGAGGAAAGAGAATGAAATGAAATGAAATAAAGCAGAATCTAGACAGCAGACAGATTTAAGATGGGGGTGTAATTGTTAATAATTTGGAAGTTAGATTTTTGTCTTCAGTGAACTTAAATTTGAAAATCCCAGTGATCACTATGAAGTTTCTATACTTGCCTTATTCAACATCACATATTTTAGATGGAAGCTATAATAAGATATGTATATTTCCAACTGAATATACCTTATTCTGAATTTTCCTGTAGTTAATTCACATCTGAAACATATTTCATTATCATTTAAGCCACTGATAATTTGTAGAATTTTAGAGCCAAAAAGAATTATGAACATTTTCAGAGTTATGGATTTACATGCAAATAAATTATGTTTTCCTTACATAACTTTGTTGAATAAAATAATCATGTTATTCCATCCTGCCATAAACAGAAAATTTTAAAAACATAAACTAAAATTATTGTAGAACTGATAGAAAAGTGAGAAGAAAAGTAGTTTTCTTATGTTTAAAGAAACTAGTAATTACTGAAGGCTAGATAGAGATATACACTAACAATACAAAGCACAACTGAAGTACCTGGAATCTTTAACCTGGAGGAGTTTTCTTTCAAGGGGACCATTCATGGATGAAATGAGCGGTTCCTTCCTGACTTGGGAGTTCCTTTACAGGCAGGATTCTTTGAACCAAGCCTAGTAGTGCTCAATTAATGCATGTTAAGTGCATTTAATTATGATTAAGGAGTAGAGGTACATATGATTAAGGTAGATACTCCTTATCATTAAGCAGTAGGAGTATTGCTTTTGACTTGCTTCTCCTCCTCCACCTTGCATGGATTCACTATGATGTCATTGTGAGTGATTCTTTGAAACAAAAATCTGGGTAGAGGAAGGTGAACTGGAGTAATTTGGGAGTTACTTAAAGAGAATCACTAAAGCGCTGACAGTCTTCAAAGAGCAAAAAATAGTGGGCAATATCTCTGTCACTTATGACACTAGGAGAGGCCTTTGATGAAACAGAAGGGGCAGAGGCAGCTTTTGTTCCTGACTTCTTCAGTACACATCTCCAATAATTTTTACAACTTGGCCTACTCAGAATATCTGAGAAAGATGGGATTGGAAATAGAGAACTTTGAATTATCATTTTTTAGATAATGATTGATGTCATGAAAATAATCCAGGAAAGTATATAGCATGAATAGGTGACCTAAAACAAAACCTAGCAACAGGGACCACCAAAGAAGGAAGAACTAGCAAAAAGAGAATAAGGGATGGTCCAAAATAGGAAAGAATCAGGAGGAAACAGTGTTTTTTGGTAGCTCACATAGGAGTTTCAAGAAACAGGATGGTCAGGAGTATCCAGTGCTCCTGGGAGGTCAAGACTAAAAGCAGATTCTTGACTAAAAATAGACTCTTTGATTTGGCAGCATATGAGTCATTGATGATCCAGGCAAGAGCCTTTGCATCAGTGTAGTGAAGTTGAACATCAAGTTGCTTAGTGGTAAAGAATCTGCCTGCTAATGCAGGAGACACAGGAGACTCAGGTTCAGTACCTGAGTTGGGAAGATCCCCTGGAGGAGGAAATAGCAACCCACTCCAGTATTCTTGCCTGAAAAATCCTATGGACAGAGGAGTCTGGTGGGCTACAATCCATAGGATTGCAAAGAGTCAGGCAAGATTGAGCACACAAAAAGCCATTTCAGGGAATTGAAAGTCCAAACTCTATAATCATAAGCTTGGTCTTTCTGGTGACCCTATAGCTGTCCTGAAGCTATCTAGGGAATCACCCAGAGTCTCTCTATTAGCATAACAAAGACATTCCTGTGACTCAGTTGTGGAAGACCTGTGTCAGGAACCCAAGACAAAGACCACACAGATTATCACACAGTAGTGTACTGACCACAGGGAACTCATCACTACATAATTTCCAGGTAGTATAGTAGGCACTCAATATATTTTTTCTTTGTGAAATGATTGTCTGGGTTGTTATGTTGGTCTAAATCAGAGTTATGAAAATTATAAACTACATCCAGATTTGGACTTGCCATTTTTGATCCTGTGGTACATTGATTCCATGCCATTAATAATAATTCTAATTAGGGAATGTATATTTTAGGGAAGACTTGTTTGGTTCCACTGAGAAATATGACCTTATTACTAACTAGGAATTTGATGCTGCTGCTCTGCGGTGCTGATAGGTATGCTATGGTGCAAAGAGTTAAATAATTTCTCATTGGGATTGTGATAGCTCCATAGAAATTTGCCAGTAAAAATTCTAACAATATGGTAATTAATTATGGTAATATGCTAATTAATATGATAATATGGTAATTAATGCTTTACTTTTTTTTAAGTAATCTTCCTCTTTGAGGCATCAACTGGAAAACCAATGGGAGACGGGAAGTTTCTTTCTCATAAGGTGATGGATATTAGCTATTTTAAATGTAAATAGTTATTTACTTCTTTTCAAAATTAATGTTTTCAGACTTCCCTGGTAGTCCAGTGGTTAAGACTTTGCACGTCCATTGCAGGGAGCATGGATTTGATCCCTAATTGGCAAAGTTCCATGTGCTCCATGCTGAGGCCAGAAAACAAAAATTAAAAACAAAACACTAAGAGCAAAATTAATGTTTTCATTTTAAGGAGGAAAACATGGAGGTTAGTTTTATATTTAAAACCAGTGTGCATTCTATGCAGAGTATTTTGCCTAAAAATCTCCTAAAGACTAAGCACTATTAAATTCTGTAATGGAAAGCTATATATATGCAAATTAATTGAATGAACGAAATCTGACATATGTTTTTGTTCAAGCTCTTTACTCCTTTTTAAAAAATTATTATTTGTTTTATTTATTTTTGACTGCGCTCATTCTTCATTGCTGTGCACGGGCTTTCTCCAGTTAAGGCACATGGACTTCAGTAATTGCAGTGCATGGGCTCAGTAGTTGTGAGTTAGTTTCCCCACAGCGTGTGGAGTCTTAGTTTCTGGACCAGGGATCGAATTCACGTCCCCTGCATTGGCAGGTGGATTTTTAACCAGTGGACCACCAGAGAAGTCCCTCTTTACTGCTTTTCAATAGAATATCCTATCTTGATTAAACTTTTAGCACATATAATATCAGTAAATAAAAATGTGTTTATACATCAATACAGCTTACACTTTTCCCATTGACCTGTTCTAACCCTTTTTTTTTTTAGGTTTTAAGACTGTAGTTAAACTGAAAAAAAAAAAAATCTGAAACTGGAAAAAAAATTCCTGAATTGCGAGCTGTTTATTAGTTCTGACTTTTAGCTTTAGAACAAACAAATGGCACCCTTCCATTGAGTTATCCTCCAATAAGTGATATATTAGGGTTTAAAGATTTTTTTAACTTTATTGTCTAATGCTACTAGTGAAGTGTTACCCTATATTTTATTTTCTTCTTTTTGTAATTATTCGTTGAATAACAAATACATTCAGTGGTTCAGAAATGGAAAAGCAGTCAGTGAAAAACTACTCCTGCTGCACCTGTCGGTATAGTTCCTTTCCACCAAATAAGTAGCCATCATTATTAATCTCCTTTTATCCATCCAGAGGTTTTTAGTGCATACATGGACAAAATGGGTATGTGTTCCTTTCTCTTTCTTTTACAAAAAGATGACATATAAGTCTGTACTTTGCTTTTCTCAGGCAACATTCTATTTCTGGAAATTTTTCCATATCAATAGATAAAAGTACTTTTGCAGTCCTTCTTCCTGCCATAAGTATAACATTTTATGGATGTATCAAAATTTGTTTAACTTGTGCCCAAATGATAGACACAAATGGAAGTGTATTTCAACTTATAGAGTTTCAAAGATTACATTATTTTATGGTGTTCTAATTGGCATTTTCCCTTGTAAATTAAAAAAACCAGTAATTATACTTTAACTTTTGAATTATTTGTATATTAGCAGTTAAGTTATTTAGCAGGGACATTTTACCATTATAAGTAGGTAAATGATATTTAATTGATCTTTAAATAAACATATGTTCTTGTAAGTAAACAATTAAAATAATCTGATGTAAGCACTGAAACTAATCCAGAATTTTCATTCTTTATAAATTTTAGAATGAAGTTTTGGAAATTGCTCTGGATCAAAAGGGACTCACCAATGATAGAAAAATTGCTTTCATTGATAAAAATAGAGATCTCTATATCACTTCAGTGAAACGATTTGGGAAGGAAGAACAGATTGTCAAACTTGGTAAAATAATTGTAATACATTTATATTTTTTATTATTTTCAGTATTCTTAGATCTACTCTTTATATTATACTAAATAGCTTACTTGCTTGAATGAATCTGTGAATAATGCTTTGGTCTCCTAACATTTCTTAGCCATTTAATTCCATTTTGATAGCAAATCTTTAGCTGCTGCAACTCACTTGGTATTGAAAAAAAGACATGCAGATTGAAAATATAATGGTTCTGGGTAAAATGTTCAAATATTTCCATAAATTTTTATGTGAATTTTTGCACATGTTTTCACCATCAGAAAATACTCATACCTACCAGCAGTTAGTTGGGGTCTTATACATCAGCTGATTTTAAAGATGTTTTTAATACTTATATAATGGAACTAATACATTAACATTACATTAACATTCTTTTTAAAATAAGGAACAATGGTGCATACTTTGGCGTGGAGTGATACGTGCAATATCCTTTGTGGACTTCAAGATACTCGATTTACCGTCTGGTATTACCCCAATACGGTTTATGTGGACAGAGACATTTTGCCTAAAACATTATACGAAAGGGATGCAAGGTAACATTTTACTGTGTGGGATTGTTTATTGTCATCAGTAAAACTAACAGAGTGTTGTATTCTTACTTCTGATTTCATTCCTACAAAATAATCTTTTATGTTACTTGGTCAACTAAATAAATTGTTCAGCTGAAACTAATTTAATGAGATTTAAGTGATAGAATCAAGTTGAAAGTGTTGTATTGATGTAATACTATTTATTTATATGTTTCTTAAATGAATATAATTTTTTCTTATATGATTTTCAGGTTTACTGTTGTTTAATGGTAACTCAGGTAGTTTTTTCAATGTGGTTTAATTATTTTATTTTAGGCACTCAATATTTTTCTGTGATATACAATTTTATGGCAGCCTTTACTCTTTCCCATTTTATCATTGACCTTGAGACTCTCAGGAATGTATGTCTCTTGAGAATTGAATTTTAAAATTGATATTAAATATAGAAAAAATACATAAAGTTACTAAAAAGTTTTTTTTTTTTTAATTTTACATTCTTCAGAAAATCAAATGCATTTATATTCCTAAATTCTCTAAGAAATAACAGGGAGATCTCTTATTCTTGGCAAACTAGGAATACAAAGGCTTCTCAACGCCAAATGTTAGTTTGACTTTCAAATCTGAGTTCATTTTTAATATTCAAGCTCACGTTAGCAAAACCAGAGAGTCATCATATAAAAAAATTAACTAATAAAGAGAAGTTAGTCTCTTTACTTAAAGTTCACCTCCTGTTATTATGAGAAAATAATCTTGGAATCAACTTTTTAATGTTTGTACTTTCAAAAGCTGAAGCTAAGTGCTTTAATCATTTGTGTGATTTACCTTAATTCTTAGGAAAAAAGATCATTTCAAATGCTTTTAGGCATAGTTGTCAAATATGTAATAACTTTTGTCATGTTAAAATGTTTGTATATTTTGCTCTAAGTGTACATAGCAAGTTAGATTCCAATATTTATTTAAAGATATACATTCTCCCTGGAATTAACTTTCTTGGGATGCATTTTGGAGATTGTAGATTTCATATGTATGTTGGGGTCAACTCCCAAATTTAAATTGTATGAAATTTTTTGCTCAGAATATAAATTTCACTTTGCCTTTTTTCAACAGTGAATTTAGTAAAAACCCCCATATTGTGAGTTTTGTTGGAAATCAAGTAACTATAAGAAGAGCTGATGGCTCTCTGGTTCACATCAGCATATCACCATATCCTGCTATTCTCCACGAATATGTAAGCAGTTCAAAATGGGAAGACGCTGTAAGACTTTGTCGTTTTGTTAAGGTACTTTACATTTCAGATCCACAGTTGTATATATATTGTGTATTAGTTTATACAATATCTTTTCGCAAGATGAGAAATAATAAGAACTAAGGGTTGGAAAAATTGTAAACAAGATCATATATTTTTTTTAATAAGTGATGTCATGACTGATACAGAGAGATAAATGTTGCTGTGTGATTTATTCTCTGAAGAAGTGAGTAGTTTTTTCTTGCTGGTACATATAAAAACATTTCATGAAACTTTTTTTAAAAGTCACATTCCCAGGTTCTTTCCCCAAGGTCTAATTTATTAAATCTAGTGAGCCTGGGCATATTTTTAAGTTCCTCAGATGATTTGTATAGCTAAGGTTAAGAACCATTCAGTACTGTAGATCAGCATTTTCCAACCTAGTTGAATTAAGTATTTTCTGAGCATGTTTGACCACAGAACTCTTTTATTTTACATTATTTAATTCTCTTAGAATACACTTTTGTAAAAGGACTTTTAGGTGGTTTTCCTTACAATGGGTTATTGGTGACAGTCTGCTCTCACAGCATTGTCTGAAAACCTCACTTTTTCTCTGGTTCCCTGCAGTTGCATTCTTTGACATCTCATCAAAAAGACTAGAGGGCTTATAACTATGAGTTATCATTAATGTGTATCATAAGTTCAAAAGTAAACCTTGTTTAATTAGAAATGAACATTTCACAAAAAATTTATTCAAAACTTTCCCTATGTGTTATAACAGCATAGCTACAATGAAATTTCCACATCATTAATTTATTAAATTACTATTTTTTTTCAGTGCCAGGCTCAGCAATCTTTTATTTTACATTAAAATATAACCTTAAAATATAACCTTGTTATATTTTAATTCACTGTTTATTTTAAGGCAGTTCAGCCATGTAGTTGAAATAATTGTTCTCATGTTTCACTTTAGGAGCAAACCATGTGGGCTTGTCTAGCTGCTATGGCAGTTGCTAATCGAGATATGACTACTGCAGAAATAGCCTACGCAGCAATCGGTGAAGTAAATAGTGTTTACTTATGTTTCTGTGTTTGTGTGTGTATGTGTGTTTTTAACTGTAATTTGTTACTATATACTTCAAATATTTTTCTTTCATTTTTAGATTGATAAAGTTCAATATATCAATTCTATAAAAAATCTTCCATCTAAAGAATCAAAAATGGCCCACATATTAATGTTTAGTGGGAACATACAGGAGGCTGAAACTGTTCTTCTTCAGGCTGGCCTTGTTTATCAAGCAATTCAGATCAATATTAATCTCTACAACTGGGAAAGGTAATAAAACCATTTTTCATCAATTCCAAAACCTGACTGATCTTAATGTATTCTTCTATCTACCACTTAGTAAATTACATTTTCCATTGTACTTAAGAGTTTCCTGATACCATATAAAAATTTATTCACATTTATATTTGTGAGTCAGTTCAGTTGCTCAGTTGTATCCGACTATTTGCGACCCCATGGACTGCAGCATGCCAGGCTTCCCTGTCCATCACCAACTCCTGGAACTTGCTCAAACTCATGTCCATTGAGTCGGTGATAACATCCAACCATCTCATCCTCTGTCGTCCCCTTCTCCTCCCACCTTCAGTCTTTCCCAGCATTAGGGTCTTTCAAATGAGCCGGTTCTTCACATCAGGTCGCTGAAGTACTGGAGTTTCAGCTTCAGCATCAGTCTTGCCAATGAATATTCAGGACTGATCTCCTTTAGGATGGACTGGTTGGATCTCCGTGCAGTCCAAGGGACTCTCAAGAGTCTTCTCCAACACCACAGTTCAAAAGCATCAATTCTTTGGCTCTCAGCTTTCTTTATGGTTCAACTCTCACATTCATACATGACTACTGGAAAAACCATAGCTTTGACTAGACAGACCTTTGTCAGCAAAGTAATGTCTCTGCTTTTTAATATGCTATCTAGGTTGGTCATAACTTTTCTTCCAAGGAGCAAGTGTCTTTTAATTTCGTGGTTGCAGTTGCCATCTGCAGTGGTTTTGGAGCCCAGGAAAATACAGTCTGTCACTGTTTCCATTGTTTGCCCATCTGTTTGCCATGAAGTGATGGGACCAGATGCCATGATCTTAGTTTTCTAAATGTTGAGTTTTAAGCCAGCTTTTTCACTGTCCTCTTTTACTTTGATCAAGAGGCTCTTCAGTTCTTCCCTTTCTGCCATAAGGGTGGTATCATCTGCATATCTGAGGTTATTGATATTTCCCTTGGCAATCTTGATTCCAGCTTTTGCTTCATCCAGCCCAACATTTGCATGATGTACTCTGAATATAGGTTAAATAAGCAGGGTGATAATATACAGCTTTGATGTGCTCCTTTCCCAATTTGGAACCAGTCCATTGTTCCATGTCTGGTTCTGTTGCTTCTTGAACCAGAACTGTTCAAGAAATGTTGCTTCTTGACCTGCATACAGATTTCTCAGGAGGCAGGTCAGGTGGTCTGGTATTCCCATCTCTTGAAGAATTTTCCACAGTTTGTTGTGATCCACACAGTCAAAGGCTTTGGCATAGTCAATAAAGCAGAAGTAGATGTTTTTCTGGAACTCTCTTGTTTTTTCAGTGATCCAACAGATGTTGGCAATTTGATCTCTGGTTCCTCTGCCTTTTCTAAATCCAGCTTGAACACATTTGTGAGTAGCCTGCCATTAAAGATTTTTGCCATTTCTGACTCATGATTAATTAGATGTTATCTGTGAAGAAGAAAAGAGAGTCTAAGATGGCTCCAGAATTTCTGGTTTTAGTAGCTGGATAGATGGTGGTAAGATATTAGCAGGTTTGGAAGGGATGTTGAATTTGAAATATTTGTTTAGAGATATGCGATAATAGTTGATTATTAGACATGGAGCTCAGAAAAGATTTTAAATAGAGATGTAGATTAAGAGTCATAAGCAAGCGGATGGTAGTCAAAGCCAGAAGGATGGATGCAATTGCCTGGGGCTTGTGTGGAGTGAGAACACATCAACTCTATTTGCGGGATGGGTGAAAGAAGAGAAATCCACTGAAAGATTGGGATAAAGCAATTAGACAGGCAGAGAGAGGATCCAGGAAAGATTTGTTAAGCTAAGAAAGACAAATGAAAGGATTTATATCAAGGAGCCATCAGTAACCTTCCCTGCCAGCTTAGGAGTTGGGATAGGTTGCTTTCTGAGACTGAGTGGCAAGCTTCTCTTCTCTATGGCATATTATGTTTCTCTGTTCTTTTTCTTCAGGTATATATCTCTCAGTGAACAAGGTTGTAGTGCTTATATACACCTGAAGTTACTATGTTATAAAGTTGACATGTTGATTTTTTCAGGTTTGAAATGTCTTTCATCTTTGTCTCTCTCTCTATGCTTAAAAATAACCCACTAATTTTTTAATTACTAGCCCCTTATAATTCCCTTAGATTAGAATTTTTATAGATACTCTGTCTCTATCTTCCCCTTGAATAGGAATAATAAAAATGGCTAACAAAAGTAATAAACGATTTTGGTATGGACATACTAAGGTCTCTTTATTTAATTTGTACATTTATACAGGTCAGCCATTCTATTTCAATACTTTACTTACACAAATCTGTTGTCATTGTTTAGCTATACAAAGGACTGTGAAAACTATTTTAGGTTTTACAAACATGAATAGGCCTTTCTTCTTGAGCTCAGTTTAGTCATAATTCATAAATATTTAAGTAGTTTAGAAAGAGACAATATGAATAATATTTTTAAAACTACATTAAAGAACTGATGGAAAATTGTACATATCATTACTAAACTATGAGTTCCTTGAGAAATAGGGAAGAATAGTGTTTATAGCATATTCTCAGCTGATACTTTTGAGAAAATATTTATGTTGATAAATTTTAAGCATTACTATTTATACAGCATTCTGAACACCATACAATATAACAAATATTTTAAAAATCATCTTTATTTTAGAAAGCTTACAACCTATTTAAAAATTCCATTTTATTGTCATTAATAGTAGTGAAGCTTCTACTTATTGATGCTTATGATGTGTCAGAATTGTGTTCAGCACTTTTCATATATCATCTCACTTGGTTACCACAATATTATACAAATGAAGAAGTTGAGGATTATTTGGCAGATCTAGGATGTGAACCTGAGCCTTCCAATATCAAAGTGGACCTGAATTTTCTGTTATTATTGCAATAAAGTATATACTGCTGACACTACTACTTACATTGTTCTGTAGGATTGATGTTTGTCTCTTTTATTATATATCTTTGTAGATTTTTACATTTACAAAGATTTTAGATTATATACTTCTTGAATGATAAAAACATTTTATCATTTTATATTAGCTATGAACATAGCGGGTGCTTAATTTCATGCTCTTGATCTTTGTGCAGTACTCAATCATTTGCCATGCATTTCCTCTGCAAACACTAAATGTAGACACATACAGTGTGCAAATGTCAGAGCAGGTTGATGAAGCAGTTTGCCTCTGATGGTTTCTATTGATGTTCTATAATACAGCCCTCTGAACATTTCTCGTACCTCCTTGACCTAAGTGAATATTACATCTTTCCAAAGGACCCTCCTTGCCTACGTCTCAAATGGACTCAGTTTATTCTTTGCAACTCCACATTCATTAGGTCTGGATGTGAGTGATGGCTCAGTGGTAAAGAAACTACCTGCAATGCAGGAGACACAAGTTTGATCCCTGGATCGGGAAGATCCTCTGGAGGGGGGCATGGCAACCTACTCCAGTATTCTTGCCTGGAGAATCCCATGGACAGAGGAGCCTGGCGGGCTACAGTCCTTGAGGTTGGAAGGAGTTGGACATGACTGAAGCGACATAGCACACCTATGCAAACATCTTTACTTGTCTGGTAAAAATCTCTGATCCTTTGAGACATGTCATGTAACCATTCTTACTCTCTGCTGTTAATTTCACATCTTCCCTACTATCCCTATATCCTGCCCTCCATGCTGCTCCTTCCCCTGCTCTAGTTTTCAGCAAAGGACCCTGCTTTAAGATATTAGGTGTCAGGGAGAAGGGAAATAAGAGGGGCAGAGAGATGTAATGGGGAAAGAAAAACAAACCCTTGGTGCACCTCTGTTCCTCCTATCTACTCGGCATCTCCTTTCTGTTTTTTATCTAAACTGTAAACCAGTGGGTTGGTCAAATGCTGGTAGACCTCTCTGCCTGCCTGATAAGTTGATAGAGGTCAAGAAGCATTATTCAAGGCTTCTGATTACTATTTACACGCTTTTTGTTGTTGTTGTTCAGTCACCCAGTCATGCCTGACTCTTTGCGACCCCATGCATGCCAGGCCTCCCTGTCCCTCACCATCTCCTGGAGTTTGCCCAAGTTCATGTTCATTGCCTCGGTGATGCCATCCAGCTATCTCACCCTCTGACACCCTCTCCTCCTTCTGCCCTCAATGTTTCCCAGCATCAGGGACTTTTCCAATGAGTTGTCTGTTTGCATCAGGTCACCAAAATACTGGAGCTTCAGCTTCAGCATCAGTCCTTCCAAGTGAATATTCAGGGTTGATCTACCTTAAGATTGACTGGTTTGAGCTCCTTGCTGTCCGGGGGACTTTCAGGAGTCTTTTCCAGCACCACAGTTTGAAGGCATCAATTCTTTGGTGTTCTGCCTTCTTTACGGCCTAGCACTCACAACTGTACATGACCAGTGGGAAGACCATAGCCTCGACTATACAGACCTTTGTTGGCAGAGTAATGTCTCTGCTTTTCAACACTGTCTAGGTTTGTCATCGCTTTCCTGCCAAAAAGCAATCATCTTCTGATTTCATGGCTACAGTCACCATTTGCAGTGATTTTGGAGTCCAAGAAGAGGAAATCTGTCACTACTTCCACCTTTTCCCCTTCCATTTGCCTTGCAGTAATGGGGCCGGATGCTATTATCTTAGTTTTTTTTTTTAATATTTAGTCTTAAGCCAGCTCTTTCACTCTCCTCCTCAAGAGGCTCTTTAGTTCCTCTTCATTTTCTGCCATTAGAGGGGTATCATCCGTATATCTGAGGTTGTTGATGTTTCTCCCGCCTATCTTGATTCCGGCTTGTAACTCATCCAGCCCAGCGTTTCTCTTGATGTGCTCAGCATATAGGTTAAACAAACAGGGTGACGGCAGACAGCCCTGACGTACTCCTTTCTTGATCTTGAACCCATCCGTTGCTCCATACAGGGTTCTAACTGTTGCTTCTTGACCCACATACAGGTTTCTCAGGAGACAGATAAGATGGTCTGGTATTCCCTTCTCTCTAAGAGATTTCCACAGTTTGTCATGATCCACACAGTCAAAGGCTTTAGCATAGTTGATGAAACAGAGATAATGTTTTTCTGAAATTCCCTTGCTTTCTCTATGATCCAGCGAATATTGGCAATTTGATCTCTAGTTCCCCTTCCTTTTTTAAACCCAGCTTGGACATCTGGAAGTTCTTGGTTTGCATAATGCTGAAGCCTAGCATGCAAGACTTTAAGCATGACCTTACTAGCATGGGATGTGAGTGCAGTTGTCTGATGGTTAGCACATTCTTTGGTACTACCCTTCTTGGGAATTGGGGTGAGGATTGACCTCTTCCAGTCCTGTAGTCACTGCTGGGTCTTCCAGATTTGCTGACATAATGAATGCAAAACCTTGATTTACACACTTAAGACTCCCAAATATGTATCTCTCCTAGCCCTCTATCTTGCCCATGTTTGCTGTCAGAATCCAATTATCTGCCTGCCTATTCAGCATTCCCAATGGATGTCTCATAAGTTTGAGTTCAAATTTATATTTATTCCCTCATAAACTTGATCTTCCAAAGTAATCTGTCATCTTTTCAATCTATCCAAAGCTGGAAATCTAGGAGTTACTTTTGCAATTTTCCTTAGCCTGTAGCACTCATCCTCTTTACTACCAGCACCCTTGTCTAAGCTGATCCAAGTTTTTCTTGGTATAACATTATCTCTGCATCTACTTTGTCCTTTTCCTATCCATTGGTCACACTATAGTCACAGTGCTCTATTCACAGTGGAAATCTGATCATGTTACTCTTGACCCCTGACTCACTTAAATGAAACCCTTAGTTTCCCATCACTTTTAGCAAAATATCAAAGACTGGGTAAGAATGACTTCAAATAATCAGCAGAAGTAATTATAATTGCTACAAAACTGTCAAGAAACTTTATGTATTGTCTTCATTTCCAGATTCTAAAGCTATTGTTGAAATCAGTTAGAATATTTGTTCCTATTGCATATTCATTCGTTCAGCAGATATTTACTGAGTGTTTGCCATACTACGGATATTTAGATATTACATGGAAATCCATTTAAAACAACAAATACAGTCTTTTGGTAAAATGTATGGTCATTTTTAATGACTTGTTTGAAAAGGCTGCTGAATGGGACAAAGACAAATATAGTGGTTAAGACTGGGACCTTTGGAATAAGACCTGGGTTTGATTTCTGATTCTGCGCATATTAGTCTTGTGATCTTGGACAGGTTACTGAAGCTCCGTAAGCCTCAGTTTCCTTGTGTTTAAAATGATGATAATTACAAGAAACACATGTTTGTTGTCAGTGTTAAGTAAAATAGCATGTGAAACTCTCTTAACTTACTGCCGGATACATAGTAAGCCTTCAATAAAGGGTAGCTATTATTCATTCTTTAAATATTTATTGAGTGTCTCTAATGTGCCAGGTTTCAGGCACTGGGGATACAGCAATGAACAAAACTGATAAAGTCTGAGATGACAGTTTGATATTAAATGTTAGGACTAATATAAAAAGTAGGAATAAGAAATATAAATACTTGGATCCAGTATAGAAATCAACTTATAACAACATAGTCCAAAGAATGGCCTGCTTAGAGAGTAGAATAATTCCCATCTACAAAGATATTCCACAGTTTGTTGTGATCCACACAGTCAAAGACTTTGGCATAGTCAATAAAGCAGAAGTAGATGTTTTTCTGGAATTCTCTCGCTTTTTCGATGATTCAACAGATGTTGGCAATTTGATCTCTGGTTCCTCTGCTTTTTCTAAATCCAGCTTGAACATCTGGAACTTCACAGTTCACGTACTGTTGAAACCTGGCTTGGAGAATTTTGAGCATTACTTTGCTAGTGTGTGAGATGAATGCAATTGTGCCGTAGTTTGAGCATTCTTTGACATTGCTTTTCTTTTGGATTGGAATGAAAACTGACATTTTCCAGTCCTGTGGCCAATGCTGACATAATGACATAAAAAAAGCTTATTTTCCAAATTTGCTGGCATATTGAGTGCAATACTTTCACAGCATCATCTTTTAGGATTTGAAATAGCTCAACTAGAATTCAGTCACCTGTAGTAGCTTTGTTCGTAGTGATGCATCTTAAGGCCCACTTGACTTTGCATTCCAGGATGTCTGGCTCTAGGTGAGTGATCATTCCATTGTGATTATCTGGGTTGTGAAGATCTTTTTTATATAGTTCTTCTGTGTATTCTTGCCACCTCTTCTTAATATCTTCTGCTTCTGTTAGGTCCATACCATTTCTGTCCTTTATTGTGCCCATCTTTGCATGAAATTTTCCCTTGGTATCTCTAATTTTCTTGAAGAGATCTCTAGTCTTTCCCATTCTGTTGTTTTCCTCTATTTCTTTGCATTGATCACTGAGGAAGACTTTCTTGTCTCTCCTTGCTACTGTTTGGACCTCTGCATTCAAATGGGTATATCTTTCCTTTTCTCCCTTACCTTTTGCTTCTCTTCTTCTCACAGCTATTTTTAAGGCCTCCTCAGACAACCATTTTGCGTTTTTGCACTTCTTTTTCTTGGGGATGGTCTTGATCCCTGCCTTCTGTACAATGTCATGAACCTCCTGAGAAATCTATATGCAGGTCAGGAAGCAACAGTTAAAACTGGACATGGAATAATAGATTGGTTCCTAATCGGGAAAGGAGTACATCAAGGCTGTATATTGTCACCCTGCTTATTTAACTTATATGCAGAGTACATCATGAGAAATGCTGGGCTGGATGAAGCACAAGCTGGACTCAAGATTCCTGGGAGAAATATCAATAACCTCAGATAAGTAGATGACACCACACGTATGGCAGAAAGCGAAGAAGAACTAAAGAGCCTCTTGATGAAAGTGAAAGAGGAGAGTGAAAAAGTTGGCTTAAAACTCAACATTCAGAAAAGTAAGATCATGGCATCTGGTCTCATCACTTCATGCAAATAGATAGGGAAGCAATAGAAACAGTGAGAGACTTTATTTTCATGGGCTCCAAAATCACTGCAGATGGTGACTGTAGCCATGAAATTAAAGGACACTTGCTCCTTGGAAGAAAAGCCATGACCAACATAGACAGCATATTAAAAAGCAGAGACAAAAAAAATAAAAATTTAAATTAAAAAATAAAAAGCAGAGACATTGCCGACAAAGGTCCATCTAGTCAAAGGTATGGTTTTTCCAGTAGTCATGTATGAATGTGAGAGTTGGACTATAAACAAAGCTGAGCACTGAAGAATTGATAGCTTTGAACTGTGGTGTTGGATGAGACTCTTTAGAGTCCCTTGGACTAAAAGGAGATCCAACCAGTGCATCCTAAAGGAAATAAGTCCTGAATATTCATTGGAAGGACTGATGCTGAAGCTGAAACTCCAATATTTTGGCCACATGATGCAAAGAACTGACTCATTTGAAAAGACCTTGATGCTGGGAAAGATTGAAGGCGGGAGGAGAAAGGGACGACAGAGGATGAGATGGTTGGATGGCATCACTGAGTCAATGGACATGAGTTTGAGTAAACTCTGGGAGTTGGTGATGGACAGGGAAGCCTGGTGTGCTGCAGTCCATGGGGTTGCAAATAGTCGGACACGACTGAGCGACTGAACTGAACTGAACTAAACAAAGATATTCAAACACAGGATGAATGATAAAATTATGTGATTGACTAACAATAGACTTTTTGCTTGCCTGCCTATATGGATGGTGACTTTTTATAAAAGATCTTACTGTTTTCACTGCCATGGTGCAAGTTCAGTCCTTACAAGCAACACATGGTTGGGGGAAAAAGAAAGCTTATGTGGTTTTTTTTGGCCACATGTATTTCCCTCTTCCTCTGGAAGTGAGTAAATAATAGGTCTCATAAACTAGGACTTATAGGATTGGTATATATTATCAAATAGTAGTTTGAGTCTTTCTTGAAGAATTTGTGTGTTGCGTATATCCCAGGAAGTCTGGCTCATTTAAAAGGGCTTCCTAGTTGCCTCAGTAGTAAAGAATCTACCTGCAATGCAGGAGACATGGATTTGACCCCTAGGTCAGGAAGATCCCCTGGAGAAGGTAATGGCAACCCACTGCAGTATTCTTGCCTGGAGAATCCCATGGACAGAGGAGCCTAGTGGGCTGCAGTCCATGGGGTCACAAAAGAGTCAGACACGACCTAACGGCTAAGCAACAACAAGCCCACATTTGGTTTCTGTGTAGACTAGAGCTATACTGGAGGACAGATTTTTGTATGTGTTGGGGGGAAAGTGGGTGATTATTAAGCTGTCTAACAATTTGGATTTGTTGAGTTTTAATTACTTTTATCTTTTCAGTTCATGAGGGCCAGCAGGGACTGGGATACATACACAGGCATGAAGTTCAGGAGAGGTCCTGGACATTGAGGGAAAGTCCCTGAGGAAATTGTCAGCCCTTTGGAGTAGTTGCAGCCACAAATATGGCTAAGATTACCTACTAGAATTTAAAGAAGGAAAAAGAAAAGAAGGCGGATTTCTCCTGAATTCAGCATTTAATGGTCTGGTTGAAGAGGAGGATTCAGCAAAAGAGATCAGGAAGGGCCAAAGAAGATGAAATTTAAAAGCTACTTATTATGGAAAGTTTCAAATATATAGAAAAGTAAGAGAACAGTATAATGAATATTCATGTACCCATCATTCAGCTTCAATAGTTAGGGATTTGTGAGTAATCTCTACCCACACTCTACCCCTCCCCACCACTTTCTAAAAGCAGATCCCAGTCATCATATTATTTTATCTATGAATATTTCAGTTTGTATCTTAAAGGTTTTTTTTTTTAATCCAGTCATAATATTATGATCACACCTTTAAAATTAATAATAATTCTATTCAGTGTTCTTATTTCTCTGATGTCTCATAAATGTTTTGTTTTGCTTTATGTTGTTTGATGCAGTATCCAGAAAAGATACATGCATTATGATTGGTTGATGCACTCTCAAGTTTCTTTAAACCTATAGGTTCTTCTGTTTGTTTTTTGTATTTTATTTGGGCTTAGAGAACTTCCTATAGTCTAGACTTTGTTGATTGCATCTTTGTGGTGTCACTTAACATGTTCCCCTGCCCCTGAATTTGCTGTGAATTGGTATTGAATGTAGAAACTTGATGACATATGTGCCTGCACGCTCAATCGTGTCCAACTGTTTGCGACCCCATGGACTGTAGCCCACCAGGCTCATCTGTCCATGGGATTCTCTGGGCAAGAATACTGGAGTGGGTTGCCATTTTCTCCTCCATGGGATCTCCCCAGCCCAGGGATAGAACCTATGTCTCCTGGGGCTCCCGCAGCTCCTGCATTGGCAGGTGGATTCTTTACCACTATGCCACCTGGAAAGCCATAGAAACTTGATTAGGTTTAGATTTAAAATTTTCCTTCCTTTTGGTAAGGATCCATCAGAATTGGTATTATGTATGTCTGTAATAACTGGTCATCTGTCTTTCTTGTGATGTTAGCCATTGACAGTTTTTGCTCTGATCCATTAATCAGTTATGGTGATATTCTAATTCTATCCTTCCAAAATTCTAAAATGATAGAATTTAAGTATTGGCTGATAAATATATTAGATTCCTTTTAGGATCCTTGGATTTCTATATTTATTTACATACTTTAGAAGAAAACTTTTTTTTTAAATTGGCTACACTGATTCTTCATTGCTGCACTAGAACTTTTTCTAGTTGTGGAGTGCAGGGGCTACTCTCTAGTTGCATTACAAGGGCTTCTCACTGCAGTGGCTTCTCTTGTTGCAGACCACAGGATCTAGAGTGTGGACTTCAGTAATTTTGGAATGTGGGCTCAAGAGTTTCAGCTCGTGGACTCTAGAGCACAGGCTCAGCAGTTATGGTGCACAGACCTAGCTGCCTTGTGGCATGTGGGGTCTTCACAGAGCAAAGCTTGAACCCATGTCCCCTGCATTGACAGACGGATTTTTAACCACTGGACCTCTGGGGAAGCCTGGGAACAGTTTTACTTTGTTAATATGTCTTATTCTAGTTGAGAAGCATCATCTTTCTGCTTTGTGCTTCTATCATTTATATTTGAATTTGAAAATTGCCTGCAATTTACTAAGATGCAGCCCTTGAGGGCTGTAGATATGCAAGTTATCCATGTGCTGTTCCCCCTGGACATTTGGTGGTGGTCTGTTTTAAAAACCAAGTTAAGAGAGGTAGAAGCTAGAAACTCCATGTATGCATTTTGATCCTTTATGTAAGTATTAATAAAAATAGTTTCTTTTACTTATATCACTTACATAAAGTAATTTTGCTTCATTCAAGTTATGCAAAAATTATACTTTGAAGTTATAACATCTTTTTATATAACTTCCTTCTATTTAAAATCAGAGAGGATACATGGATTTTTTCCAGCCCCATAATCTAATGTTAAATTTGTTTCATTGCCAAATAACCATTTTAAAGCTAGAGACATACTGTTCCCATAACTCTTATATAATTTGGAGTAAAATCCCTCTTAAATGTGGTAGAGAAACATTTTTTACTCTGTGTGCTTTTAGAGAGCATTTAAAATAGCACATATCATTTGACTGTTTACCTTTAGCATTGTTTTCAGTCAGATAATTAATACATATTTTATAATACTACTAATAACTATTATAATAGATAATACTTAGTATCTAGTATCTAAATGCAGGATTAGACATCATATTCTATACCTTCTACATAATTAAAAGTATTGATGTTCCATAACAAAGTATCTCTTTGGAATTTTTGGAAAGCCCCAATCCAGAATAGATGCTCATGTACTTCCTGCTTAGAACTCTTCCAGCTTTGTGCAATCAAGGATTCTTTCCCCTGTCCCGTACAATCATAAAGAAATAATGGGAAATGGAACTCCAAGATGCCAAAGAGGTGGTTCACTGGAGTCTCCACCCGTCCTACCCCCCTGGAATCAGAGCCTTAGGAGTTTAGAGAGAGGTGTAGAAGAGTTAAGGCGTCTTTACTTCTGTTTCTCCTCTTTTGAGCCTCTACAAATTGTTTTTTGCCTGCTCTGGTTTTCTGCTTTTGTTCCTCTATATTCTCGTACCTCTACATTTTTTTTTTCTCTGTATCTTTTTTTTTCTCTCTGAAAGATTTAAAGTTACAGAGAAATAAGGAAACTTTGTGAGGAGTTTGTGGTGGGTAGCAAATATTGACCCTTGCATTTAGCAATATTGTTTGGGCCAATATATTTTTATAAGAAATCATTGTACTAGACTTTGGCATTATCATTTGTATTATACATGACTTATATTCACAATTTTTCTCATTATCTTTAATATCTCTCATTTGTTATTCATCAGTTAATACACACATAATATCTAAAATACTTTTTAAAGTTACTATTTATGTCAAACCAAAGCATGTCAAGAACCAAACAGATTTTCCTACTAAGCAATCCCATGTTGAAAAAATTCTAGTTGTCTAAAAAAACAAGTTCATAATAGTTGGCTCTGATAAACTATGACCACCTATTTTGAAGTCATATGGCATATTAGAAAGCAAGACAACTTGAGAAATAATATACTCTGATTATTATGATGATCATTTCCCATACTTTGAAACATGGGAACAATGAACAGTATATGTTGTGTGAAAATTGTATAAATCTTAAGTTGAATGGTTCTTAGTGCTTTTCTACTATATCCTTCTATTTCTCTGTATATTCATTCTATTAATATTTGAGAGTTTGATATTGAAACTCCAACAAAAAAATCTTTATTTACTTAAAAAAACTAATTGTAATATATAATGGAGCTATATGTCACCTTGTTCTGTATTTTCCAAGCCTCCTGTAAATGTGTTGTCATATTTTCACAATTTAAAAAAATCCAGTGAGCATTGTAGGAGAGCTATACTGTACTAGGTTGTTCCTGGCTCAAGTGATAAGAGTTATGCATAGGATGATGGGCTGAGTGCTGTCCAAAACCTACATGCAAAAACAGACCTGGAACTGCAGAATAATATTTTCATCTCCCTCTGTATTATCAATATATAGATTTTATGCCTTGGTGTTATACCTCTGATTTTAGTGATTAATTTAGTTCTTATCTGCTATTTAAATAAAATAGTACCTTAAAAATAACTTAGTTACATAGATAAATAGATATTAGTTGGATTATAAAATTTAAATGGCTTTTAATTTTTTGTAAGAAAAAAGATGGCAAAAGGCATTTTGTCAGACTTTTATCCTCAAATTTTATTTTCATAATATTAATATTTTTAATTTGCTATACTAAAAAAGTAAGGATATCAGTATTTAGTTGAATATTGAACAGAATAAATTCATTACAAACTTATAAAATGGTCAGGATAGTTGAACCCTTACTTTGGGGAATTCACTTGAATTTTCTTATGATTTCAGTGAACTTTTCAATGAGCATTTACCATACATCTACTCAGTAATACTCACCAAAGAGAAATGAAACCCACACCTCCCTTTAATAAATGTATAGGTTAATTCAGGGAACAAATTCATAACAGTTACAATACACTGTGATCAGGACTATAATAATAGTATGTAGGGAATGTTCTGTAGCATAGAAAGGTGTAATAATCATTTATTTCTACAAGGAGAGCTGGTCAGGGAGAATAGATCGTGTTTGGTCCGGACCCTGAAGTACAAATGGAAATTTACAAGATGGATAAGGTAGGGGCTATGACACACCTTTCACACTGAAGGATGAGTAGAGGGAAAAACATAGACCGTTTGTCGCACCCTCTCACGCCAGAACCCCATTGCCCATAGAGGTCAACATGTCAGTGATGATAATGTTTTATTCCTCATTACAGGGCTCTCGAATTGGCTGTAAAATACAAAACACATGTTGACACCGTTCTTGCTTACCGTCAAAAATTTTTGGAGACATTTGGTAAACAGGAAACTAATAAACGATACCTGCAGTATGCAGAAGGTGTAAGTATTACTCAGTATTTGATAATAATTATATGCTTTACAAGTGTATGTTATTTGTCTCAATGGGTAAAATTGACAAAATTGAGTAACTTTCCTACCATAATCTCTAAAAATAACTGCTTCTTGTCTTTCGATGTTGAAGTTTTATTTTGACTATATAATTATATTACAGAATATTTTTCTGGACTCTTATAGCCATGTTTTGCTTAACTCAAGTCTGTTCTTATAATTTCAGATTTGTGTTAAGGTTGTGTCCTAACTGATATTTTTAGATAAACAACATAAAATGTGAGGATAAAGGCTTCTAACTCCTGAATTTTGTCTTCCACCAGCTGCCCTTTCTGTTCCAGGGGAAGTACATGAGCACAGAGGGCAGTGGCTAGAACTTGGATACTCTGTCACTTTGCAGATTCTGGGGACCCTGGTTGCACTTAAAGAGGTGCCTCACCTGGGTAGACTTCACCACCTAGAACCAAAGAAGGCTGACCCTTTGTCTCTTAAGTTCCTACCAGAACTTAAGGTTTTGTCAATCCAGTTAGAAAAAAAGTCATTCTAGTACATATCAGCGCACAAGGAAAGCCAGTCCTAGAACAGAAATGACTGTGGCCACCTGCCCAGATACTTCTAGATTCAAACGGCAGAAATAGAGCTCCCTTCTAGCCAGGGGAGATCCAATTTGTAAGGCCAAGACAGGACTAACTTTTTCCCAGCTCTGCAAACTAGTTGATTTCCTTATCCTTTTAGGCATTCATATATTCAAAATGTGTTTATAAGTACTCAGTCTGGATTAGGTACCATACTAGGTGTTGAATCACACATGGCTTCTGTCTTTATGGAGCTTATAGACCATGTAGGGGCTTCCCTGGTGACTCAGATGGTAAAGAATCTGCCCGCATTGGAGGAGACCCAGGTTTAATCCCTGGGTCGGGAAGATCCCCCTGGAGAATGGCTGCCCACTCCAGTACATAGAAAATATAGTTTTTTACCTCAAGGTTATATTTCAGATTCTGAAAACTTAAAACTCTTATCCTCTTTTTCATTATATACGTATTAAACTGTAAATAACATGTAATACTTCAATCACAAGAGTAACCGAAATGTTCAAAATGGGATAATCAGAACAACATGACTTTTCTTGGGTATTTTGTTTCCCTTTTTTGACTCCCCACGGCACCATGTTCTAGTTTCCGACTTGTCTTCATAAATGTAATTTGGAAGTTAACTTGAAATCATAAAGCAGTATTTTAAGATGAGAATAATCTTTGACTTAAAATTTCTTAACCAAAATTGTGATTATATAAACTTTTTATTTCAGAACTAAGAATTGAATAGAAAAAAATCATTTTTTTAAACCTTGAGAAATTTATTCTAGATAGCTGGTGAATTCAAATGGCTTCACAATGCATAACATAAAAGTTTATAAGAAGTGAGGCTTGACATATATTCATATTTATGAGCCCTGAAATGTTATTTGGGCCTTTCTAGTTTAAAATGTGGAAATCTGAGATCTGTACAAGGTGTGCTGTCTTCTAAGAACTCCATTAGAGTCATTATACCTGGTCTACAAGCAAGTGTTTGTAAAATAATTCATTAGTTTGGCAAATAAAATCCACTTGAGGAATACATTCAGTTCACTGAATACATACTCTGTGCAGAAAGAAAAGTAGAAGATCCAGGAAATGTTTAAAGCATTATGCTAGGAGAAAGAAAAAAGGAGTGATAAATAGGAGAGAAAATATAGATTAAGTGGTAGCTCATTTGCTGGATAATTAGTGATCTCTCATTCATTCAGTATTTATTTAGTACCTCCTGCAGACAGTGTATTTTTCTCGGTGGTTGGGATATAATAGTAAACCTGGCAGACACTGACCCTTTGAAATTTGTATTCAAATAGAGGTGATAAATAATTATATAGTTAATTGTTAATTTCATTTGTGATGATAGCCTTGAAGGTAGTGTGTGTAGTGCTATAAGACTTTATGAATGTGGAGCCTGACCTAGGATGGGGGTATCAGCAAAGATTTTTCAAAGGAAAGCAAATGATGTTAGAGCTGAACTCTGAAGGATGGGTAAAAACCGATCAAGGAGAGAGGGTGTGGGGATGGACACATTCCAGGATAGCAGAGGCTCTTAAGTGGTTAAGAGTGATGAGCAAAGGGGAGGTTGACCTGAGAGTTTCATAGGGCACATTAGGTAAGTTGGATTTACCCTAAGATTAATGTAAAGATACTGAATGGAAATGACATGGTCACTTTTCCATTTTAAAATCCCAATTCCTAAGTAGAAACGGAAACTTAGAATTTTTCACAAAGTTATTCTTTTTTTTCCCCATTTGGAAATTATATACTTAGCATTTGTTAGTTTTAATTTCTTTAATTTATTTTTTCCACAAAATTATCTTGAGTAGGGTTTTGTCAGTCAGTTAAAGGATATGATAATAAGAGCAAACGCATGGGATGTTGAAAGAATGATGAAGGAGTGCAGAGGGAGTGCCTTGGGTTCTGGGTGACTGGAATATTGATGGGACCAGACATAGAAGCATCTTAATACTGTGCTAACAGATTTCATAATGAAGGCAATGCAAAGACTTGAAGGTTTGTAATCAAGAGAATGACTTGAAAGATAGCTTCTTAGGTGGAAGATGGTTTGGAGGTGAGGATGGTGACCAGGCCAGTTACTATAATAGTTTCACCAGGAGATGGAAAGGGGTAGGATTAATGTAAGAAAAAAAATCAGAAAAATTAATAGAACATTGTGGTTAGAGGTAGGAGGAGAGCAGTGAGGTGAGTCAAGGTGTTTGGGAACAACTTCAGCATTCCTAGCGTGGCTGACTGGTGGAGGAACATGAGCATATACGAGTTGTGGACCTTTTTTAGTTTGAATACATGAAAATGGGCCATTTTTTGCATTAGAAGTCCCTGTGGGATAGACCCTATCTAGGTGGAGATGTCTAGTGAGCAGTTGGAAATATCAATGTGACCATCGAAGGGTGTTGATAAAGGAAGAATAAGGGCTAGATAAATAAAGCTATGATCATGGCAATTTAGGTATAGTTGAAGCTATGTGAGTTGATGAGATCTCTTAGGTAAAGTATGAAAAAGCTGTTTGGAACCCTGATGAATGCTAATAGTGAAGAGGGTACCAAAGAGAATGATATAGAAGAAAAAGAAAAAAAGATTGAGGACATTTAGAAAGGAGAGCAGAAACCAGAAGGGAAGGATATACTGAGAGAGATTTTGAAGAGCTGGAATGGAATCAGCAAGGTCCAGGGGATGCTGCTACGTCAAGGCCTTTTTCTCCCTCTGTTAGGTGCTCTTCCCCAGATATACTCATGGAGTCACTCATTAGTCTTCAGATTTTCACGTCAACCTCTCAGGGAGGCCTTCTCTGATCACTCTATCTGCGGTTCAGCACTCATCCCCACAACTTCCCCCTTGGTACTGTCTCCCTCCCGTGTTTCTGAAACTCTTACCACTATCATTTGTTTATCTCTCTATAAAGACAGTGATTTTTATCTTTTTATTCACTGCTAAATCCATGCACCTATAGCAATCCTTGGCATAGAGTGAACATTAAATATTCATTGAATGAGTAATTGAGTCATACAGAGAAGGTATATAGGATGAGGAATTAAAACACTTAATGGTGGCGTTAGTGAAGTTTCTGAAGTGTAGTGGGAACACAGTTATATCACAGTGGTCTGGGAAGAGGAAGAGAGTCAGGAATGAAAAGAAGAATGAAGATGGTAGCTTGTAGGGAGACAGAATGGAGAAGGAAGGATGAGAAGCAGCAGCCATTGAAGAGGAGGAAATTGAAACACATAGGTAATAATTGAAGGCCGATGTCCTAAAGGAGTCTGAGATGAGATCAGGGACTTGTGTGAAGATGCTGGCCTGAGACAGAAGGGGAAGAGATAGGCGTGGGTACAGATGTACCTACTTTTGTGAAAGGAAGGAAATTAAGTGAATTCTGCCTAATGTCACTATTCTCTCTGAAGTAGGAAGCTGATTTTCAGTTGAGAGTAAGAGAGGTGGGGCAGAGGATGGAGAGCCCTTTGATAGGATTTTGAAATGACTTCTATGTGAATATAAAGAATTGACTGGTGCAGGACTAGAACAAGAAGTGCCAAAGGGTATGAACACTCCCTGGGAGAGAGAAGGGTGTGTTTTCACGTAGATGGCACTTGACAGCTGTCACGAGTACATCCTCATCTGAAACCCACTATTAAAAATACTATCCCAGAGACTAAATTATCAGGAGAACATTGTTCTAAAGCTGAACAGATGCCAGAGTGAAAGTGAAACATTTATTTTCAGTAGGATAGCTATCAACTGACACCCTCATTTGTACTATAACAAGTAACTAATATAGATGTCATCAGTCTACTTGATATACTTCTGGTGAAGCCAAGCAACAGTTGTTTAGTTTATCATCAGTATATGGTTTTATTGTGATTGATTCGAGAAACATATGTAAGTCAATTTAAAGCTGGAAGAAGGACAAGGTATTCATCAAGTTTTGTCTTTCTCTTTGAAATGTTTTCTTAGACGAATGTTCTGCCATTTAAAAAATATCAGGTTCTGGCCAGATTGAAAAATGAGTCTTTCAAATAATCTAACATTTGCTGTGCCTTTCATTGAGTTGTCACTTGCATCTTAGCACAGACATTCATCTTCTATGAGTAAGAGGGATTCGTTTAATTCATCTATTTTATATATTATAGACAAATATTTGGAATGATTATCTTAATAAAGGTGACCAAAAATATCCACAAATTACTTCACAGAAATTAGAGAAAGGGTTTTGGCATAAAAAAGAACCAAATACTTAATTCTACCTACTTCCAGCGCAAAATAAAAGAGGCATGAAGTCTTGTGTTAAGGTTAAATTAGTCTCAGTTATTTAAGATAAATCTGTTCAAGCAGCACATATCACCACAATCTGCTTTAATACTGCTTATTCTACTCAGCTCCCCTACATGGAGGTAAAAACCTATTTTCTTTTGGTTCAGTCTTAGGAGTTTGGGTTTATTTCAAAGTAAATCAGAGTTAAGTTTAAGCTGGGACCCCATTTTTTCCCATGTCTTGCCTGAGAGGACACACATTTCTAAGTTAGTGATCTCCAGACTTAAAAAAAAAATCTGAATGCTTTTTCCTAAAGAACTTGTTTGTGGAACTCAGGGTAGAGTCTACTCCTAACACCAAGTCTGTTGCATTAGTGGAGGGAAAGGATATAGTGGAGGGGCAGGTTTGGATCTTGGTGGGGATCAGTGGTTGACATGAAACAGATATAAATATTATCACTTTACAGTTATTCTTTTTAGTTGTCTTTCAACCTTGTTCTCCCGCTATTTCATCTAATATCTTTTCATCATTGTCTTACCACCAAGTCTTCATATTATTTTAAGAGTTGTTGCAAAGGAGCCCCTTTGCAGAGTATGCCCTGGTGAAGCAAATGCTCCCCTATCTTTCTTCATAGCTAGGCTCCTGATGGAAATCTCAGTATAAGAGTGTTGAAGTGTTGACGAACTTGAAACATGGCCTGATGGCCAGGGCTCTGTCCATTTTCCCTCTCGTTGGAGGAGAGCAATCCACCTTACCTGCCTTCCCACCTCATACCTGAGCAGAATCCTAGGGTTCCATAGTTGAGATGTGCTTTTTATAAATAACTACAACTAGATTGTGGTCTTTTGCATCACAGTGAAGGTCTTTGCTTTTTATGGTAATAATTGTTCTACTAGGAATTATTTAACACTATGTCATTTGCAGGGGAGCATTATTTCTTCTTAACTTTTCTTTCCCACCGTCTTTCTCTAATGTTTTGGAAGTCATACATTCTATGTTTGTTTACTCTTAGCTACTTTGGATTAAATAAAAAGGTCTTATACTATATATGCACGTTTCTTCTTTTCTTCTACCATAGCTCCAAATAGACTGGGAGAAAATCAAAGCCAAAATTGAGATGGAAATTACTAAAGAGCGAGAGCGGTCATCTGGCAGCCAGCCCACCAAGAGTACTGGTCTAAAGCACTGAATGTCATGATTACCTTTAAGAAGTCTTACCTTTTGAAACTGATTCTGATTAATCAAGGATAAGCATGTTTTCATTGCTAAAGAAAAAGGCAGAATCTCCAAGTATAAGCACTTGCTGTGTATTTAATACCAAAAGTACATCAGAAAGACTGAGCACAAAATAATTGATGTAATTTCATCTTTTATCTTTTTAGTCCAATAATTAACAAATATTCCTATATACTTATGATACATCCATGTCGTATTGCTTACATCCCAGTTTTCTGTCCATTATTTTATCCCTGAATCTTCAGTATGAACAAATATTAATGCTAATAATAAAACACTGGACTCTTTAAAATGTATGTTATCATTCATTTCTGTTTGAGCTCTACATTGTAAAGTGCTCCAAAAGTTTATTTACACAACAAAAAAAATGAAGATTGATTTATGAAAATATATAATAATATGTATACTTGTATATGTTCATAGCAACATTATTCACAAAAGCAAAGTGGTGGGCAAAAAAAGATATACATCAGCAGATGAATGGATAAAATGTGGTGTATACACAAAGTGGGGTATTATACAGCCTTTGAAAAGAATGAAATTCTGAACGTGGATGAATCTTGAAAATACTGTGCTAAGTGAAAGAAGTCAGACACAACAGGTCAAATATTGTAGAATCGCACTTACATGAGGTATAAAAATAGACAAGTTCATTGAGACAGAAAGGAGAACAGTAGTTGCCAGGGACTGTTGGGAGGGAAAATTGAGGAGCTATTGTTTCATAAGTTCAGAATTCCTGTCTGGCTTGAATGAGTTCTGGAAAGTGATAGTCATGATGGTTGCCCAACATTATGAATGTATTTAATGCCAAAATGGTAAATTTTGTTATATCTATTTTATCATAACTATAGAAATATATCTAGAACAGGCAAGAAATACTTTTCTCATTCCTCTTCTGACTTGAGAATGTTTAGGCATTAGACTCTGGAGTCTGAATTTGTGAAAATCTCCTTGAATTATCAACCCATTTGACTAGCTTTCATTCAGTATGTCCCCAAATTATTATTACCACAAAAGCTTTTTAACATAGCACAAATAATCCTTAGAAATTCTTCCATGAAACCATTTTTGGAAATGGTACATTATAGAGTGGGCGTATGCATATACATGGGAAAGTGATGCCCTCTCTCACCCTCATTTTAATGAATATGTTTTTTTTAATGAAAATGTTCCTGTCTTTTCAACATATTTCTTTTCCTTGCTGAAATGTTGTAATGTTCTGTTCTTCATCCAGATGCTGGGTACAATGGTGTGTTCAATTTGTGAAATATGATTGAGTGGCTTACTTGTAAGTTATACATTTATTTTGTTTTCTTATATTACAATAAAAAGTTTAAAAAGAAAGCTGGTCAAAAGGGTAAATTTTATGTTTATTTTACTATAATTTTAAAAGTCAAAAAATATAATGAAATATTTCTGCATTCTAACAACAATTCTCTGATAGCCAACTTGATGCCTTGACATTCAATTCAGTTGATAGTACCCAGAGAGTGTGCTCAGTTGCTCAGTCGCATCTGAGTCTTCATAACCCCATGGACTGTAGCCCACTAGGTTCTTCTGTCCATGGAATTTTCCAGACAAGAATACTGGAGTGGGTTGCCACTTCCTACTCCAGGGGATCTTCATGACCCAGGGATTGAACCCACATCTCTGTGTCTCCTGTACTGGTAGGCAGATTCTTTACCACTAGTGCCACCTGGTAAGCCCAGAGTTAGTGTAGGTCTCACAAATTAAAGGGCAAGATCCTCAGCTAGATTACTCTTCAGTTGCCAGTCCACTAGTGGGGACCCTACGATATTCATACCCCTCTGACTTGGCTGCAAATTTGAGGGATTCCTACCACCCCCCTTCAGGTTTGATAATTGACCAGAATGACTCACTGGACTCACTGAAAACATTTTCTATTACAATTTCACTAAAAAAGATATAATGTAGGAACAGCCAAACGGAAGAGATGCATAGAGTGAGGCCTGGGAGGAAGGAGAGGTGTCAGGGGAAATGGAGACACAGAGCTTCCACACCGTCTCCTCATGGAACTCAGGCATGTCCATCATCCTCCCAGCACATCAGTATGTTCACCAACTAGGAAGCTCCCCTAGGTCTTGCTGTCCTGAATTTCGTATTAGAGTTTTATCATGTAGGCACAGTTGATTAAATCTGTGATTGAACTCAGTCTCTAGCCCCTTTCCTCTCTCTGGAGGTCAGGTGGTTAAAAGTTTTAGCCCTCTGATCATGGGTTTTTTCTGGTGACCAGCCCTTATCCTAATGCTCTCTAGTCATACCCCTCCCCCAACACACACACACACACACACACACACACACACACACACACTCATTAGCATTAACAAAAATACTCCTTTCATTCAGGAAATTTCAAAGGTTTTGGAAGCTGTATACCAGTCCCCCTTCCCAAGCCTGGATACATCCTTTATTACATCTTAGGCCACTCCCTGGTCTTTGATCATGGGATCTTTTATAGCAAAAGGGACCTGACAGCAACATTTGGAGGAATCAATGTGGGGTAAAGATAGGAAGCTATTAAACTCAATGTCCCAATACATTTGATTATCAACATTGGCATTATCTTTCCAATAACGCCAGTATTCTAGCACATAGCATTATGGTAGATGTAACCTGAAAAATAAGAGTCAAAGATACACATTTACTGGAGTCCCATCCAGTCAGCCTGATAGCCCCATCCATCATCATATTGTATGACAGGATGTCTCGGGGCTTCCATTTGATCTTGTCAGGAAACAGAAGTGGTGTCAGCAATAGATGGCTTCATGCTGTCAGGCATTTGGTATAATTGGACTTGAGAGACAATATTATTTCTTGCTCTTAGCTTTCTTCCAAGCATTATCACTGGACTTCTCTCATTGCATAACTCAGTTACTCGTTCATTTACCCTTCGTTAAGTACTATTTCTCCTCTCTGTATCCAAACCTTTTCACCTGAGAAGGGACATTAGTTTTGGCCACTGTCCTGGTCTAGATCATAGGCAGCACTAGGAGTCTAGCAAGTGCCTCCCACTCTGTCCACTCATCCATGTAGGAAAGGGTTACATAGGTACAGAGTTAGTGGGCTATCTCTACCAATAGGCAATGTAACTGTGTTCAATGTTAGCCCAAATACTGCCGCATGGAGTGAAAGCACAACCCACCCCATCAGGCCCTTAGGAACTCTGACATAAAGATTTTAAAACAGCTATGGTTTAGTGCCCAGGAATCATCCCTGCTTCCTGCAATACATTAGTAGTTATAGTTTTGGTCCAGGGACCACTGCATCAAGTATGAAAGAGAAAGTTACCATATGATATCCCTGATAGCTCAGTTGGTAAAGAATTCACCCACAATGTGGGAGACCTGGGTTCAATTCCTGGGTCAGGAAGATCTGCTGGAGAAGGGATAGGCTACCCACTCCAGTATTCTTGGCTTCCCCAGTGGCTCAGCTGGTAAAGAATTCACCTGCAGTGTGGGAGACCTGGGTTCGATCCCTGGGTTGGGAAGATCCTCTGGAGAAGGGAAGGGCTACCCACTCCAGTATTCTGGCCTGGAGAATTCCACGGACAGTATAGTCCATCAGGTCACAGTCAGACATGACTGAGCTACGAACAAAGCTAGTGGAGGTGTTGAAATTCCAGTTGAGCTATTTCAAATCCTAAAAGATGATGCTGTGAAAGTGCTGCACTCAATATGCCAGCAAATTTGGAAAACTCAGCAGTGGTCACAGGACTGAAAAAGGTCAGTGTTCATTCCAGTCCCAAATTGGAATGAGCAATGGATTGGGATTGAGCAATGCCAAAGAATGCTCAAACTACCGCACAATTGCACTCATCTCACACACTAGCAAAGTAATGCTCAAAATTCTCCAAGCCAGGCTTCAACAATACATGAACCATGAACTTCCAGATGTTCAAGCTGGATTTAGAAAAGGCAGAGGAACCAGATATCAAATTGCCAACATCCATTGGATCATCGAAAAAGAAGGAGAGTTCCAGGAAAACATCTATTTCTGCTTTATTGACTATGCCAAAGACTTTGTGTGGACCTCAACAAACTGTGGAAAATTCTTAAAGAGATAGGAATACCAGACCACCTAACCTGCCTCTTGAGAAATCTGTATGCAGATCAGGAAGCAACAGTTAGAACTGGACGTAGAACAACAGACTGGTTCCAAATAGGAAAAGGTGTACGTCAAGGCTGTATATTGTCACCCTGCTTATTTAACTTATATGCAGAGTACATCATGAGAAACTCTGGGCTAGATGAAGCAGAAGCTGGAATCAAGATTGCCAGGAGAAATACCAATAACCTCAGATATGCAGATGACACCACCCTTATGGCAGAAAGTGAAGAAGAGCTAAAGAGCCTCTTGATGACAGTGAAAGAGGAGAGTGAAAAAAAAGTTGTCTTAAAACTCAACATTCAGAAAACTAAGATCATGGCATCTGGTCCCATCACTTCATGGCAAATAGCTGGGGAAACCGTGACAGACATTATTTTTGGGGGCTCCAAAATCACTGAAGATGGTGACTACAGCCATGAAATTAAAAGACACTTGCTCCTTGGAAGAAAAGTTATGACCAACCTAGACAGCATATTAAAAAGCAGAGACATTACTTTGCCAACAAAGGTCCATCTAGTCAAAGGTATGGTTTTTCCAGTGGTCATGTATGAATGTGAGAGTTGGACTATAAAGAACACTGAGCACTGAAGAATTGATGCTTTTGAACTGTGGTGTTGGAGAAGACTTGAGAGTCCCTTGGACAGCAAGGAGATGCAACTAGTCCATCCTAAAGGAGATCAGTCCTGGGTGTTCATTGGAAGGACTGATGTTGAAGCTGAAACTCCAATACTTTGGCCACCTGATGAGAAGGATTGTCTCATTTGAAAAGACCCCGATGCTGGGAAAGATTGAAGGCAGGAGGAGAAGGGGATGACAGAGGATGAGACGGTTGGATGGCATCACTGACTCAATGGACATGAGTCTGAGTAAACTCTGGGAGTTGATGAGGGACAGGGAGGCCTGGCATGCTGCAGTCCATGGGGTTGCAAATAGTCGGACACAGCTGAGCTACTGAACTGAGCGACTTTCACTTCACTTCACTTCATCACTTATGTGGAATCTAAAATATGACACAGATGTACCCTATCTATAAAACAGAAACAGACTCACAGACATAAGAGAATAGACTCGTGGTTGCCAAGGGGGAAGGGAGAAGGTAGAAGTGGGAGTTTGGGGTTAGCAGATGAAATCTGGTATATGTATAATGGATAAACAACAAGGTCCTACTTATAGAACAGGGAACTATTATCCTGTGATAAACCATAATAGAAAAGAATATGATAAAGAATGTGAGTGTGTGTGTATATATATATATATATATATATATATATATAATATATAACTGAATCACTTTGTGGTATAGCAGTAATTATTGTAATACACCACATTGTAATTTAGTTATACTTCAATAAAATATTTTTTAATAAGTTAAATGATGTGGGAAAGAAAAAAAAGTATAGTTGTCACACCAGTATCCTTGTCCTCACACTCAGAATAGCAGAGGAATTTATCAAGTGAGGATACTCCTTAGCCCTGCTCATGTTGCATATGAGCACACACCCGTGATGGCATATAAGCCAGTCCTTCATGCCTCCATCTCCCCCTACTCTATTTATTAAAAAAAATTTATTTATTTGGCTGTGCCTGGTCTTAGTCATGGCATACGGGATCTTTAGTTGCAGCATGTGGGATCTCGTTCCCCGACCAAGGATCAAACTGGGCCCTCTGCATTGGGAGTGCAGAGTCTGAGCCACTCAACCAGCAGGGAAGTCCCTCTTCCCCCATTTAAGACATGTTTTTATTGCCCATTCTAATTCTTTACCAGCTGTTACTCTGAAGAAGAAATCTCTCTGCGTGTTGTTGGACATGATGGCCTGTAAATAGTGTTCCTTGGTCTAAAGAAACGTGATGCGGTGGTCCAGGTGGGTGCGGTATATTCTTTCTGTTCTTTGCAGTACTCCGAGCACATGCATCTACCCTGGGTAAGCAAAGCCCAGTCCAGGGTCAGAGTCATTCCTGTGAGGACCCACTTGTTTTCTATCCCCAGGGCTCCAGGCATCAGCCCGACTTGCCATCTCTGTGCACGGACTCCCCCTAGGGACTGCCCTGGAGCCGGCTGTAATCTCTGTCTCTTGTTGGCAGGCAGAGCAGTTCTTGTTGGTGATTTGTGCCTCAGAGGATACCAGAGGAATGCATATGGTCTCAGCCCATCTCTGCATTGCTGCAGGTCTCCCCCACCCACCCCCCCACAGTATCCACCCATTTCACAGACCCAAGTGGTTACCTCAAGTGAGCACACTACTAGGCTGTCTGCTTGTTGATTCTAATCACCATCCAATGCAAGAATGAGATTCTTCTGATGGGCATTCACATGGCCTACTTTAGTCCACCCCCTCAAATTCCCATAATGATTTCCACAGGACCATGACCTGTAAGGGCCCCCCTTTAATAAGCCAGTCTTCTATTGCCCTTCTTCCTGATCATGTGGCCAGGTCATTGGCCACTGACTATGAGTAGGTAAAGATCCAAACAAGGATTAACAGCCTGCAGAGCAGTTCACCAAGCTGATAGGTTTTTACCATTTCCCATCAGAGTGGTAGCTTTCCAACAGAATGTTGTCTGTTCACGTTGAAACTACCATCCATACACTAAGCACCTATTTGTTGGTCAGTTGAGAGCTGTTTACAGGGCACCACCCAGGTGATGACAGAATTCAGCAGCTCCTCGTTCCAAAGTCAGTCCTAGGGGCAGAGTCTACCTACTCGTGGATACACTGCGTTCCCCAGTGGCATATTCCGATATGTTGTGCTGTGTTTAGTTGCTCAGCCGTGTCTGACTCTTTGTGACCCCATGGACTGTAGCCTGCCAGGCTCCTCTGTCCATGAGGATTCTCAAGGCAAGAATGCTGGAGTGGGTTGCCATGTTCTCCTCCAGGGGATCTTCCCAACCCAGGGCTCGAACCCAGGCCTCCCACATTGCAGGCAGATTCTTTACCATCTGAGCCACCAAGGAAGCCCAAGAAAACTGGAATGGGTAGCCTGTCCCTTCTCCAGGAGAAATTCCTGACCCAGGAATCAAACCGGGGTCTCTTGCACTGCAGGCGGATTCTTTACCAGTTGAGATAGCAGGGAAGCCCACATTCCTGTATAGACCACGCCTATTTTATTATAGAATTCTTCTGGACACTGCTTTCCTGATTAGAGCATTTCTCTGACATTCTGGGTATTTCAAGTTTCAAGATTATTTTATGCCTTTCAGTCATAGGGGCATTTCCAGTTAATATCTGGTAGCAGGTTAGTAAATTGCCACTCAAATGGAAATTTGCTAGTCCACAATTCCAATAGTCATCGCTGGGAGGCACTTACAGGCTTTTTCCTTAAACCACAGATACACTCCACACATGGCTATTATGCAGAGGATTTGTCCAGATAAGCACTCCAGCTTCTACAAAGTATGGGTTTGGGCAATCATATTCATTCCCACTCAGCATATCAAATGAATATGACTTAAAGGAGGGATTTACATGTCTTCTGTTTTACAGTACTAGGTAGGGGAAATACTCCCCAGCCAGAGATGATACCCATCCTCATAATACATTCAGATAGGAAAGTCATAACCACTTCATATAATCTTGTTCACCTCAATTCTATCTACTATTGCATTTCTATATCCTCTTGATATACTCTGCCTCCCATTAGAACCTCACTGACAGATTTTAGTACTACAGTGCATGAGGCTCCCAGGTCAAAGTGTCCCGGAAAACCTCCACAGTTTCTAACCTTTATACTCACATTCATAAGACTTCTGGTTCCCAGAGAAGGGCTGAGCCAAGGGACTGAGGCCCTTTTATCAATCTTTCTCTTGATTAATCTCCCTATTGTAAGGTTGGCCAAAAAGTTCGTTCAGGGCTTCTGTACAATGATACAGAAATCCTAAACGAACTTTTTGGCCACCAGTACTTCACGTATTTTCAAGATGAGTTTCTCATTGTAATCTTTGCCTTCCAGTTTTAAAAATTCATCTAAATTGGAACAAATAAAGCGGACTCTGGGGGGACCTTTCATGTTGGAGGTCTAGCAGGAGGTCCCCCCAAGAATTCAGTAGTGCTGTAATAAAACTTTTGTTTCAATTCCATCAATGTCCATTTTATTCATCCTATTTCTTAACAGCTAGCCAAAGATGTCCACCCCACTGGAACAAGTCCCGCAATTCACCCTTCTGTCTCTCCCACGTTCTTTAATGTTTTTTGGCAATTTAAGACCCACATGAGGAAGCTGAGGGAACAAATCTCATAAGGCTTCTCAGACTGTTGTTCAATTCTGCAGGAGAAAGATGAAACGGGATGTCCATGGAAAAAGGGCCCCCTTAATCATAGCACTTACCATGAACTGGGTGGATGAACAGCCCCAACAGCACAAAGCCAGTCCCACAAAGTTTGTATGTGAAGCATTTCAGCTGCTTTATCTGGGGTATTCCACTTGGCATTGATATGGGAAACTGGAAAGGCCTCCTCAGGGTAAATACACTTTACAGCAGCTTTTATGTAGTCCATTGGGCTGGCTGTTCCCTTGGGAATAACGTGCTGTGAGTCTGTGGCATATCCAGCCATCTATGACTGTCCTATCCCAAGCTGGGGTCCTGTGTCCATCTGAAGGTGCTCATCCACTCTGTAGTATTCAAAACCAAAGATTCTGCCCCTGAATTTATCACTGTCACAACCCATTTTAGTAAAACTTCTGCAGGGAGCCAATGAAAACTACCACAAAGTGAGACAGCTGCTTCACACTGGACCTTCTCTTTTCAATAGTTTCTTGGGTTTGTGTCCTCCCCTCCCCCACATGGACTACCTTTTGGGTAACCAGAGGTCTTGGAGGCACTTTTCATTGTCCCAGCATAATTTTTCCTTTGGGAACAGGTTTGAGGCTAGTGGCCATAGCCCTGAACTTGATTCTCAATCAAGATCCACCTCAGCATTCTCTGTTACTTTGATGGTAGCAGCTACAGATAGCAGTGGGATTGTATATTTGGTATATTTCTTCTTATTTTGCCTTTCCTTAAGTATCCACATGTCTAGCATTAAATGCTAGAATGTAATCAAATAGAGGTTAAGTAAAATTTATAATGTGCTAGAGGATTAAATTAGAATTTTATACCCATGATGATAGAATCCACAGCCAGTTTTCCAGTGTTTGTTTCTCTTGCCTTTCAATATCTACCATTAACACTATATTAGTTTCTCTTAGTTTTCTGTGTCTTTTTAATCCAAAATATGTTTATGGGGATGGTTTCTGATTCACCTTGATACAGGTTACTTTTAGTGCTGCTTCTCTTGAAGGAGCATCCTTCTGTAAACCTTGCTTTTCCTCCTGTAGGCTGGCAGAGGACAGTAGAACAGCCAACAGACAGAACTACTGTTTGGGCGTGGCTGAAGACGGTGGTGATGGTATAGCATCCTGGGCATTTCACATCCATGAAGTAGGAACTGGGGCTCTGCACCAGGTGCTTCTTGTGTTTCCTCTTCTCCTTTTCTGGAGAGGGATGAAGGAGACGTTTGTGAGAGGTACATTCTCATGGGGAGGTCATCACCGCCAGACTCTGTTTTCAATGTAAATGAAAATACAACAAGATGCACACCTGCTACCTGTTCTGATTAGCTATCTTGTGTCACAAGAATGGAATCTTAAAAAGGAGTATATTAATGGACTCAGGGCTAGAATAAATTTGTCCTTGACTTAAGAGGAGATACTAAACCATATTTGCAATGAAACTAAAGTTTTTATCTTTTAAATCTAGTGACATTATTCAGTCAAAATTGTTACAGAAATAGTTATAGGTTAAAAATAATAATTAAGTCAACAAAATTCCTCCTTTGTAGGGCTTGTCTTCCCAGAATAAAATCTTTTTTCCTCGTTCTTGATGGCTACCTGCAAATCAAATGGCAAAATTCATTTATTAAACAAAGCAAAATCTTGAGCACCTATAGTGGCCTGGACACTGTTCTAGGTACCAGAGGCCTTGTAGTGAGTAAGACAGAAATATTCTTGACCTCTGGTGAAGCTGACATTTAAATGGGAAGGAGACAGACCATAAACAAAGGAGCAAAAACATACATAGTATTTTAGATATAAATGAGTAGAGACAAAGCACAGAAGAGATAAAGATGATGGCAGGAATGTGATTTTCAGTAGAGTGTATGAGAAGCTGTCTCTGAAAAGGTACAGTTTGCACAGAACACAGATACTCCAAGGAAGGGATGCTCAATTTCGACTTCTGCTAAATAACATACAGGAAAACCACCAAATAAAATTCCTACTAAATGAGTTTATGTTATCCTTTTTTAACCCAATTTAAAATGTTCTCATCAACAAAAATAATTCTACATGTTTTGACATTAATACTCACCATCATACAGAACATGGCTTACCTGTGAATAGAATTTATTTACATAGTCATAATAATGGAAACACTGAATATTTACCTAATTAAATTATAATTATTCAAGTCCACAATTCCATATCTGAAACCCTTGGGCCAAATGTTTCAGAATTCAAATTTGTTTAAGAAAAACAGTGGGTATTCAAAAAAAATTTTTGGTAATACAGTTCATAGATCATTTATTACAGCAAAACCCCAGAAGGGTCTCAGCTAACACTTCCTAATGAAACATATTAACAATTTCTGCAGCGCAGCATGGGGACATTTACATTAGCAATATGAATAAAGATTAGAAGTAGTTTCTCACCACGTTTTGCTCCCTAATGAGTTCAGTTTGGGTCAATTATGAAAACATTTTTGGGTTTAGAACTGTGGAATGGGATTGTAGATTTGTTTTGGAGGAATTGGTGTATATGTTGGATGGGGTTAAATGGAAGGGTGAAAAAGAACTAAATCTTCATGTTTCATAGTGGAAAGGCAATAGATAATGTCCCCCCAAGCCCCCCAAATCAGGAAATAATAAACATTTTATCTAGTGATATGGCAGTAAATACTAAAAGAGCCAGACAAAAGAGCTGAAAGTGGTTGCTTTGGGGGGAGAGAGATTGAGAAGGAGTCTAGACTCATTGTTTTTCACAAGTCTCATAGGACGATTTGCTTACTTAAATATGTGTGTATGACTTTAATAAGAACAAAAATTAACTCTTAAAAAGTGGCTGAGTGGAAGAAAATATGCAAACTACATATCTGACAAAGGACTTGCACTAGAATATATAAAGAACTGTCAAGTTTGAACAGTAAAAAAACAGTCCAATTAGAACATGAGTAACAGACATGAACAGACATTTACCAAAGAGAATGTGCAGATGGCAAATTATTCACATGAAAATATGTTCAAAATCTTAGCCAATAGGGAAATGCAAATTGAAGCTACAACAATCAGAACAGCTAAAATTAAAACTGGTGATAACAGCAAATGCTGGCAAGGATGAAGAGACACTGGATCCCTCATACATCGCCCATGTGTGTACGTGCGCCTCAGTCCTGTCGGACTCTCTGCAAGCCCATGCACTGTAGCCTGCCAGGCTCCTCTGTCCATGGGATTTTTCCAGGCAAGAATAATGGAGGGGGCTACCATTTTCTACTCCAGGAAATCTTCTCAACCTAGGGATTGAACACATGTCTCTTGCATCTCCTGCATTGGCAGGCAGATTCTGTAATATAAAAATGGCACAGCCACTAATGAAAGGAGTGTGGCAGTTTCTTGCAAAACTAAATGTGCATGTAATCGTACAACCCAGCAATTGCACTCTTGGGTATTTATCCCAGAAAAATGAAAACTTATGCTCATGTAAAAAGCTGCACACAAATGCTCACAGGACCTCAATTCACAATAGCCAAGAACTTGGACTTCCTGGTGGCCCAGTGGTTAAGACTCTGCCCTTCCGCTGCAGGGGGTACAGGTTCCATCCTTGATCAGGAAACTAAGATTCCACATGCCACAAGGTGAAAAAAAAAAAGAAACAAAAGCCAAGAACTGAAAACAACCCAGACATGCTTCAGTGGGTTAATAGGTTAGCAAATTGTGGTACGTTTTATATCAAGGGATGATTTTGTTGTTAAAAGTGTTGCTACACACAACTTGAATAGATCTCTAGGGAATTGTGGTGAGTGAAAAAACAACCTGAAAAGATTATATACTGTATGCTTCCATTTATATAACATCCTTTAAATAACAAAATACAGATGGAGAACAGATTAGGGGGTGCCAGGGGTTAAGGATTAGTGAGAGGGAGCATGTGGATGTGGTTATGTGTGTGAGTTTCTCAGTCATGTCCAATTCTTTGCGACCCTATGGACTATAGCCCGCCAGGCTCCTCTGTCCATGGGATTTCCCAGGCAAGGATACTGGAGTGGGTTTCCATGCCCTTCTCCAGGGGATCTTCTGGACCCAGGGATTGAACACGGGTCTCCTGCATTGCAGGCAGATTTCTTTACTGTCTGAGCCACCAGGTAGTGGCTACAAGGCTGAAAAGGGTGGCATCAGAAAGCTCTGTGATGATGGAGTCATTCTGTATCTTGAGTGTCGTGGTGTTTACATGAAGCCATACATGACAAAATTGCATGGAAATAAAAACCTTAGGTGCAAAACAGCACCTTATATTTATTTACTGTGAGTATATCTGTGTGTAGCAAAAACACATAGAAAATATTCTGGAAGGATATTGGAGGAGTGAGTAGGGATTAAGTGCCCAGGGATGTAATGTCTTCTTTTTTTAAAAGGAAGATGTATTTATTATTACCCACGTAATTGAAAATTTAAGTGAAACAAAAATAGCTGGAAGTTTCTATACATTAGTTGGTATATCTCAGTGTGACAACATAAAAGATGGATTTTAAACTTGAATTTTCTCCAGTGTGTGTGTTTATAATTTTATTGCTAGTTCTTTTCATTTAATGACATGATATCATAAACATATTTCCATACTAATAGATGTTTTTTTTTTGATGTTACACATGTATTTATTTATTTATTTATTTTTTACCTTAAATATAAATGTTTTATTTTTTATTTTTTTTTTTATTAGTTGGAGGCTAATTACTTCACAACATTTCAGTGGGTTTTGTCATACATTGATATGAATCAGCCATGGATTTACACGCATTCCCCATCCCAATCCCCCCTCCCACCTCCCTCTCCACCCGATTCCTCTGGGTCTTCCCAGTGCACCAGGCCCGAGCAGTTGTCTCATGCATCATTTTAAAGGTTGCAGAGCATCTCTTTGCATGAATAGAGCAGAATTTATTTAATCAGTGTCCTACTGTTGGATAGTTAGGTAATTTTCAATACTTCACCATTTGAGCAGTGCTTTGATGGATGTCTTTGTAATCCTGTCTTGGACCCTGATTATTTCTGTGGAACAGATCAACTGCCGACTCAAAGCTATGTATATTTTAGGGCTTTTGATCAGTACCAAGGATCTGCTTCTGACACATTCTGGAATCCAGGCTCTCCTCAGAGCTCAATGCAGAAAACTTTTTTCATGGCTTGGAAGTCAACCTCGACCTTTCCTCTCCCTCAAATCCATTCACAGTGGGAACACCAACCACCTCAAATACAATTCTTCCTGGGTGCCAGCATCTCAGAGCTTTACCCTCTGAAGCTACTACTTTTAGTTTCCTTTTTAGAAGTAGAAATTGAGGCACAGAGAAGTTAAGCAATGCAGCTGGAATCACAGCTCTAACAAGCACTGAATCTGGGGTCAGGAGCCTCAACAACCTGGTCCTAGAATCCACTGCAACCCCCTGCTTCTTGGGAAGGTTGTTTTCTTTTTCCATTGAAATATAACCATCAACTATACTTGAATAAAATAAATTTTAAAAAAGGAGAAACAAACAAAAAGAAATATAATTGACATATAACATTGTATGAGCTTTCGGTATACAACATAATGATTTGATACATGTATATATTGTGAAATGATCCCCACATTAAATCTAGGTTATAACCATCATCCCAGGTGTCACTAGTGATAAAAGAACCTGCCTGCCAACACAGGAGACATAAGAGACATGGGTTCAAAGCCTGAGTTGGAAAGATTCCCTGGAGGAGGGCATGGCAACCCACTCCAGTATTCTTGCCTGGAGGATTTTGTGGACAGAGGAGCCTGGTGTGATACAGTCCATAGGGTCTCAAAGAATTGGACACGACTGAAGTGACAATTAACATAACAATAACCTAACCATCATCGCACATAGCAACTTTCAAATATACAGCACAGTATTCCTAACCATACTCACTATGCTGTACATTAGATACCCAGGACTTATTTAACTTATAACTGGAAGTTTGTATTCTTTAACCACCGTCCCCCACTCTACCACTCCATCCCTGCCTCTGACAACCACCAATCTGTTCTCTGTATTGATGAGTTCGACCTTTTGAGATTCCACATATAAATGAGAACCTACAGTATCTTTTTCTTTCTTAGTGTCTGTATTTCACTTTGCATAAGGACCTCAAGGTCTATCCATGTTATCGCAAATAGGAAGATTTACTTCTTTTTCATGGCTGAATAATATACCAGTGTGTGTGTGTGTGTGTGTGTGTGTGTGTAGTTTTGTTGTTGTTGTTGTTGTTTAGTCTTGTCTGACTCTTTGCCACCCCATGGACTGTAGCCCACCAGGCTCCTCTGTCCATGGGATTTCCCAGGCAAGGATACTGGAGTGCATTGTCGTTTCCTGCTCTACCATTGTGTGTACATATACCACAATTGTTTTATCCATTCACCTGTTCATAGACACTTAGTTTGCTTCTATATCTTGGCTATGATAAATAATGATGCAATGAATATGAGGATGAAGACATCTTTTTGAGATAGGGATATACTTTCCTCTGGAAAAAAGCATCAGGAGTTAAGTGTTCTGGTACTAGATATTTTTAACTCTCTTGAAAAATTGTAGTGAGCTATGATGTTATGCCATTGGCCTATATGAAGGATCTCATTCCCAGAAGATCTATGGAATACATTTAGCTTAAAGATGGTTGACTATGTTATTCTTGACATTACAGCAGCTTCTTTATGAAAACTCACAGGAGAAGCTCCTAGATCTCTGTACCAGGAAGAACTGTGCTTCTCTCAAGTTGCTTCTCTGGTTTTGACTTAATATTCATTACAACCATCTCTCCTCATTTTGTAGATGAGAAAATAGGCTTAGAGACGTTAAGCAACTTGCTCGTGGTCACATAACTAGTAAATCTGGAGTCCAGAGATTCACCTAGGTAGTCACTCTCTAAACCACTATGTTATTCTACATGAAGTCTTAACAATCATATTCTACCACAAGAATATAAACAAAACCTTCACTTAGGAAGCTACTTTTGTCCCTACTTTGATATTAGCTGGCACTGGATATTTAGTTGTAATGTTAGCTTCTATGATTCTCATTTTATGCTAAGCATATAAAAATCTGTTTCTTTTTATAAATACTGGAAATGACTTACCAGCTGTTTTAAAGAAATGCTTTTTTAAAGTTAATGAAGCCAGACCAGGAAGGGGGCACACTTGGCGCTGAAGGAACTGGATGAATGAAATGGAAAAAATCAGCATCTGTGTTTTTCCTGTGGATTATTTCAGGTTTTATCCATGAAATATTTCTGCATGCCCACAAATAATTGTTGAGTCATTAAAGACTCTCAACCCAGATTCTGTTGTATTTTTAAATAGCAAATAAATATCTCCTTTAAATAGCAAATAAATAATAGCTACCTTATTGGGCTTCCGTGGTGGCTCAGATGGTAAAGAATCTGCCTGCAAGGTGGAAGATCCAAGTTTGATCTCTGGGTTAGGAAGATCCCCTGGAGAAGGGCATGGCAACCCACTCCAGTATTCTTGCCTGGAAAATTCCATGGACAGAGGAGCCTGGCAAGCTACAGTCCATGGGGTCACAAAGAGTCAGACACGACTGAGCAACTTTCACTTCTTCACTTCAGATACCTTATTAGCTTGCGGGGGAAGAGGGGAATGCCATATAATGTTATGCAGCTAAGCCATAGCTCTATTGATAAGATATTCTGAAGGGTTAGGTTGAGAGCATGTTGAGAAGTTGATGATTGAGAGTTCCAGCTCTGGACCCAGACAGGCTAGATCTACCCCCTGAATCGTCCACATATCAACCACATGGCTTTGGGCACGCCATTCATCCTCTCTGAGCTGCACCTTCCTCATCTATAAAATGGGACTAATAATCCTTAGCTCCTTCTGTTATGAATTTTAAGTGAAACAACACACATAAAATGTCTAGCAGTGTTGGCATATGGAAGCATTCAATGAATTACAGCTTTCAATGAATTACAGCTATTATGATGATAATCATCATGATAGCAAATGAAAACTACCACCCCCAAAGCAGCTGCCAAGCTTATATCTAAAATGGTGTGCATGCTTATATTTATTCTTTGGAAGAAAGGCTAAAATGTAAACTACCAAATTTTAAAGCAGAGGGTACAAAAAAAAGAGATATTAATTTACAAAATTATTAATTATAGACTGATGACAGACGCTTATCAAAATTAAATGTCCACAAAAGGCTTAGGTGCACTCCAGAGCAGGATCAGGGACTTTGGGACACTGTAGAAACCACCCAAAAATACAGAGCTCCTGGAAGAGTTGGCCAATGTCAAAGAGCTCCCACAAAACCAAACGAATCAGAGACAAATAAATGGAGAGAATGTCCACAGAAGGCATAGGAGCACACCAAGGCACAGACCAGACCCAGCAAGTATCACGGGAATGCTGAGGACACTGTGATACAACCAGAACTGATGAAAAACCCGGCAGCTCTCAGACAGCGTCTGTAAACACCAAAAGAACCAGAGGAACAAATGAGTGATGATCATGTTCACAGAAAGCTAAGGAACACTTGGAAGCAGAATCCAAAACCGGCAGAAAATCTAACAGGCCTCAGGAGGCTGCTGAGAATGTCTAAAGTAAAACCAGAACCCCTGGAAGATGTGGCAGGTATCAGAGAGTTCCTGCAAACACCAGAAGAACCAAAGGAATAAATGCTGGTGACATTCACAAAATGCTTAGGAACATTTCAAAGCACAAGCTAGAACCAGCAGAAAATCTAAGAATACTCAAGAGACCACCTGGAACAACTGAAGGAAAAATGAAGACATTGGAAGAAGATCCGACAGGCATCCTAGAGAAGGACAAATAGCATATAATACTGCTTATGTGTGGAATCTAAAAAATAATGGTATAAATGAACAAAACAGAAATAGAGTCACAGATGTAGAAAAACTTACAGTTACTGGGGGGAAAGTGGGAAAGGGGAAGGAATAATTTGGGAGACTGAGATCGATAAATACACACTACTATATTTAAAATGACTAATAAAGACCTATTGTGTAATACAGGGAACTCTATTCAATATTCTGTAATGACCTCTATGGGAAAAGAATATAAAAGAGAGTGGATATAAGTATGACTGATATACTTGGCTGTACAGCAGAAACGAACACAATATTGTAAATCAACTATACTCGAGTACAATTTTTTAAAACAAAGAGCAATCTGGAGATATTAATATAAGTGAAAAATACATATCCTTTGAATTACTTGTTCCAGAAAAAAAGATCCAACAGCATCAAAGAGGTTATACAAACACCAAAGATGCAATACAGCCAGAGAATAAAAGGACTCCCTATTCAAGAGGAAATGTATAAAAGGGGAAAATCTCACAAGTTAAAAAAAAAAAAAAGATTGTTTAGGATGCCTAAAGATTGTGGCTCAGTTGGTAAAGAATTCTCCTGCAGTGTGGGAGACCTGGGTTCAATCCCTGGGTTCAGAAGATCCCCTGGAGATGGGAAAAGCTATCCATTCAGTATTCTAGCCTAGAGAATTCCATGGACTATATAGTCCATGGAGTCACAAAGAGTCAGACATGACTGAGCGACTTTCACTTTCAAAAAAGGGGCAGAACCAATGGAAGACCCAACAGAGAACTACAGCCCTATGAAAACTTCACAGCAAATTGTAGACCCAGAAGATAAGACAAGAAACTTGGGATAGTTCCCTGGGAGAAATGTCAATCAGCTGAACTCCTAACATCAAGAAGCCTCTGAGAACTTGTGTGGAAAAGACTGTACCCACAGAAAACTCGACAGGCACCAACAGACAAAACTCCTAAAGAAAAAGGTAACCGAGTAGAAAACTTGACAAGTCTTCTACAATTTGTAAAACTAATACAATGCAACTCTTGACACTCACCTCAGGACTCCTTCAAAGTAGGTATCCTGCAGGCATGAAGAAAACCCCTAAGGTGTATCCAAGTAAGGAGATCTGGCCGACATTACAATACTTAGGGGGGCTAACTCCAAATCCTAAAAACTTGTCAAAAGGAAACCCTTAGGAAGGAGTCAGATATATCAGAGATATTACAAGGAAAACCTCAAACATCTGTAGGTTTTTTAGATGTGAAAAATACTACTCATGAAAACCAAGTAATAGAAAAAAAAAACTAGAACTACAGAGTGTATATGTTTTTCAATTAAAAGAAAAGGTAGGGCTTCCCTGCTGGCTCAGTGGTAAAGAATCTGCCTGCCAATGCAGGAGACACAGGTTCTGTCTCTGGTCTGGGATGATCCGATATGCCACGGAGCAACGAACCCCGTATGCCACAACTACTGAGCTGGTGCTTTAGAGGCTGGGAGCTGCAACTGCTGAAGCCCATGAGCCCTAGACCCTGTGCTTTGCAACAAGAAAAGCCACCGCAAAAAGAAACCCATGCACAGCGAACAGAGAGTAGCCCCCGCTCTCTGCAACTAGATAAAAACTGCGCAGCAGGGAAGACCCAGCACAGCCAAAAATAAAACAAATAAAAATTACACACACAAAAAAAGAAAATGTAGAAGTCCACAAGAAACTTATTAAAATAGCAGAAGAAAACCTGCAGTCAACAGTTATCAGTACTTCACCGAATCAAGAAAAATACAGTTGAAGATTTTGGACTGCACACACAGCAGAATCCAAACAGAAGACACGCTTGGGAGTGGACCATAGTGGATCCAAAGACATATTTTTGATTCAGTGAACAAAAATAAGGATAGGCCAGGAGATCTCATTCAAGAAAACTCCTCTTGGGACTTCCCTGGTGACCCAGTGGCTAAGACTCTGTGCTCCCAATGCTGGGGGCCTGAGTTCGATCCCTGCTCGGGGAACTAGAGCCCACAAACTGCAACTAATAAAGAGTTCAAATGAAAGATCCCACATGCTGTAATGAAGATGCCGCAGGCCACAGCTAAGACCTGGCACAAATAAATAAAGAAATTTATTTAGAAAGAGAAAACTCCTCTTGTTAGCCTCGTGAATATGAATCTAAACTGTTGCCTCTGAAATTGAAGACACGTAGCCAAAGAACATGCAAGATAGTAAGTCAAAGAACCTGTGTCTTCGGCACTGCAGGCAGATTCTTTACCCTCTGGGCCCGTCTGAGCCACCAGGGAAGCCCAAGTCAAAGAACTGTATCTATCCTGTTGTGTCTGTTAGTTGCTCAGTTGTGTCTGACTCTTTGCGACCCCATGGACTGTAGCCCACCAGGCTCCTCTGTCCATGGGATTCTCCAGGCAAGAATACTGGAGTGCGTTGCCATTCCCTTCGCCAGGGGATCTTCCTGACCCAGGGATTGAACCCTGGTCTCCTGCATTGCAGGCAGATTCTTTACCATCTGAGCCACCAGGGAAGCCCATATCTATTCTAAGAAACAAAAAGATTTTTTCAAAAGTCTAAACATTTGTCTAGTCAAAACGCTAATGTGTGAAGAGAGATAAATGTAAAGAAACATGAGCTTAATTTTCAAGAAAAGCTGAGTCAGGGAACATCCCTATATGCCAGACACAGATATGGAACCGATACAGAGCTCTAATCTCAGTTGCTTACATCAACAGAAAAGATCGAAATAAAGAAATATGAGAAGAATACTATGAAGAGCTGCCACGAAAAAGAAAAAAAAATACTCAGAAGATAGAGTTATGAAACAGAAGACAGAGACCATCACATCAGGGGAAGAAGTAAAACTGGTATAAATCTACAGGAATCTGGTAACTTGGCTAACGCACATGGAGAAATGTGACAAACCAGCAAAGAGGTTACAAGAGAAAAGTGGAATGAAGAGAAGATACTTTGAAGGCCGAGGAAAATAATCAAAATTAATTTTATCTGGTAAAATCTTTGGTCAATACAGAAAATTCACAAAACAAAATAAAACAGAAGTGTATCTAGAAGATTCTAATCCTTTGTCTGATGAAACAAATGTAGCCAACAAAGAGGCAGCAATAAGACAGAGGTAAATCAAGATTTATTGTGTTTGAAAACTAGAAAAATTAAAGTCTTTGCTAGACAGCTGCAAAGATTTGATCTTCTGCCCAGTGTGAAAGAGAAAATTCTGTAGATCAGAACAAAGGGAGACATGTTTAGAATCAATTAGTGGGTAAAAGGGAAAAACCACCTGGTTCAAAACTGGAAACCTATAGAAGTCAGATGCAAATAGAATATGAAGGAAACACTTAGAAAATACTGCTTTACTAAAAGAAGAAACTTCATGCAAAAAGCCAAGGCATAACTGGAGTGACATTAAATCATAGCAAAGAGCAACCTGGAGTTCTAAGAAATGAAGTCAAGTTGCTCAGTCGTATACAACTCTTTGCAATCCCATTGACAGTAGCCTACCAGGCACCTCCATCCATGGAATTTTCCAGGCAACAGTACTGGAGTGGGTTGCCACTGCCCGCTCCAGGGCATCTTCCCAACCCAGGGATTGAACCCAGGTCTCCTGCATTGTGGGCACTTTACCGTCTGAACCACCAGGGAGTTTTAGAGAAATCATCTACTGAAAATCCAAACAACAACACACAAAGAAAGAAAATAAGAACTAGAAGATATCAAGACAATGAAGATGCTTAGCTAGGAGGGAAAAAAGTGGTAATCTTTAGTTTAATGGCAAGCTTAAATATCCTCCATAGAATAATTTTTACCATAAAATTAAGTGAATTCTGTAAGTAAAAGAGAATAAATAAGTAAAATTAAGTTCTCCAGGGATTTAAGTATAATCAAAGGTATTGGTTTTATTTTATTACTTTATAGGCAAAATGAAAGAAAACAGAATTAAGACATCCTTCCCATTTCTATGGAAGAAAGGATGTCTTTGTTTTTTGCAATTAGCTGGTTACTGATTTAATGTTTGCTTGATAAAATACATTCCCTTAGCCTGCCACGTTAGCCTTTTCACCAATGGATGAAATCAGGATGAAAACATAAATTTAAACCAGTGAGTTCAACATAAACTTACCAAATATTCTATTATTGATTGGTTGTCTGCAACTTACATTCTTGCAGAGATGGCTAATGTTGGGTTGTTCAAAGTAAAACAACTCATCATTGCATCTCTCAATCTTGAAATTCAAATTAATTATTATTCGTGAAATTTTTACAAGTCAGTGTAGAATATTATATAAATCTGAACACAATATTCATGTTTATAACACATCAGTTTCAGTTCTGGATTGTTTATTAATTTCACTTGAGAGAAACTATATACATAAAGTAAAACATTAAGATACTTACCATATTGCCTTTTAAACTGTTGAGGCCATCTCCTTAATGTTCCCTTCAGCCTTTACAATTGAATCTTGTTTTCCTTATACAGTACACTTCATGCCCTTTGGCGTAATTGCCAATGCCATTTTCCTTCGTTGAAGCACATGCATATCTGCAGAATGTGGCAATTAACGGTTTCTTAAAACTATCATTACATCTCAAGAAGACATTTTCCCCTTGGTTATGATGTTGAACACCAATATAAATTGCTTTTAAGCAACTGGTGATTACACACACACACACGATTTAGGAAATCAATCATGTTTTCTCTCATTCCAGATGGATTCTTACCATATCCAGGGCCATTATTTCCCTAGTCATGTGAAGTCAATGAAAATAAAAAATGTTTTAGTATGTGAATTACTTTGATAGCTGAAAATCAGGAGGAAAAGTCAGTTAGTACTGGAGAATCTCGCATTTCTAGGTACTTTGGTTAAGGTTTGCATCTATGTAGCAGCCTTGCAAAAACTATGTCACAGACTATGTATCTATGTAGATATGTCTGTATCTCTATAGATTTATCTGTGTTCTACATTATATAGAGAAGAATATTAAAAAATAAGTACAGTCAGCATTTCATCATGATTTATTTTCAGGTGAAAGAATAAAGCTATTTTCTACATTTCCATTTTTCTACTAGTTCTATGCAATAAAAAACTTCCAGGTGAAATCTATAAAACTTAACACCAAGATACTGCCATTAGTGCTTTAAAAATGTTCCTATCTGGATATTCTAGCATTGTGAACACATGGATTCTGTGTGTATTAATATGGTAGGTGAAATATGTGTGTGCATTACCATGAGATATGTTCATTTATCACTAATAAAAATAGCTCTTCAGTATTTTTTTTCCTCCACAAAATTATGCCTGAATAGAATTGTGCTTGGTAAATCAATGAATTACAAGAAAAAAACCAAAGTAGAGTCAAACTCATTTTTTTTTACTGAACTGGGGGATGTGAATAAAGGTTTGTATGATGTGTAGGAAAAAAAAAAGTGTAAAACTCTTTTAAAATTCAGTAGAATCTCATCACGTGACTGGTGTCACATTCTGAATTCTAGGGAGAGAAATGTTTCATAAGCTGGTACGAGAAAAGCATCTTGATTCATATCATATGTATTTTCACAAGATTTTTTTGTACAGTTCAAGATACTGGTAGTAACAACATGGAGGATATATTTTATATACTGGTACTTGGATATTCATGTTGATGTTTCAGATATGGGTGATTTTTTTAAAAGTGTGCCCTCAAAGGATAAATCACCTAAAGGAATAAGGCAACTTTCTGGTTTGTCTGAATGGTGGGTGGTATTGACAACCACATATAAATAAAATGTACAGTGTTTGAGTAACATTAATATTTGTGATCATTCAATATAACGTGATTTCATTAAACCCTATACCATTCTTAGTAAAAGTTGATACAGTCTCAACTCCTGATGCTTTGCCAATTCGCAGCTTAAACTTATTTTTAAATGATAAAGACACACATTTCACATTTTAAAACAGTACCATATAGTTACACATCTAATACAATTTACACAGAGAAAGATTTTAATGTTTTTCTGTTTTAGTACACTTCAAATGATTCACTTTAATGACAGGGTCATTAGCTTTTAGAAGTTTAGAATAAACCATTCTCTTACAATTCAGACATCTTAAGATTCTTAGAACTCTCATACTTTTTCAATCAGCTTTAAAAAGTTTAAAGTAATCAAATAATTTTTTCTAATACAGATATTTTAAGATTTCTCAGGATTGTCAGAAATTTTCAATCATAAGAACAACTTTTCTAAATACACGTGTGAGGTCCACTGTGTAATTTTTCTCAATGTAATATTCATCCTTCCCTAAGCAGAAAAACCTTTTTAAATTTATTTTCCTTCTTTCCCTTTCTTGATAATCACAAACTGTAATAATTATAAGATATACAATGTGTGTACTGTACATAGACAATACGCATATGTACATTATACATAATGCATTTTAATGCATTATTTTATATTACCATTTGCTTAAAGGACATTTCATAGAATGGTAGAACTGACACAATGACATTTTTTTCTTAAGAGAGGTTGACTGAATCCTTCTGTAACACCTTACAGCACAATTATGGCTTTAAACAAAAGTTACAAGTCACAACAAATTCTTATGTTTTGTACTATGTTGTGAAGTGTATTCCAAATGAAAAATGGAGGGAAAGTGTATGACATCATGCTTTGTAGTATGGTATACATGTATCAATCCATTTTACACGTAACTATCACCTAGACTACATACATAATGTATAGTTATTATAAAAGTTATATATTATGCCACAGTACTAAAAATAAAATATATTTTTCTCAAATAGTGAAAATAAGGTATCCTTCATGTTTTTAATCACATAATGTTTTCTTGTTTGACCATGCCTCTTCTTTTTCTCCGTTGTAAATGAAATAATATCCAGCATTTTATGAAACAATAATGACAGTGAGACAATTTCTGGGCCATTAAGGCCTAAAAAAGGCGCTGAGACGATTACCTTGTCATGAATTGCAGAAATACCATGCGTTGAATACATGGTAAAAATATAAAAATAAAAGACAAATAAATATAAATATCTTCTCAGTTACTGAAAAACCAAAAGTTCAACTGTACCTTATTATGAGTATGGTCTTGGATGTGCCGTAATTGCCGTGTTAAGTACAGCAACTAGCCGGATATCACGATTGTCCCCCTACCAATCTGTGAGCTGTGACTATGCTGCGCCCAGAAGACACGGAAGGGTTTTGGGGGGGTTCTCGGCGAGGGAGGGTTCGCCCACACCTAGGTGCTGCTGGCCCAGACCCGCGCGCAGCAGTCTCCAGTCCGGGCTCGCCTCCTCGCCCTCCGCCCATCCTGGGAGACCTCGACCTGTCCAGGCGAGAGGGAAAGGAGTGGCACTGCGCCCCTTCCCCTGCATCCCGAATGGTCACTGCCCTTCTCCGGAGGCTCCTGTGTCTTCTCATTCGGGAAGCAGGCACTTAGGAGTGAACACAAGCCAGCCGAAGGGAGGCCGAGGGCGGCGACGTCCTCCAAAGTTGTGCGCCGGGCTGGTCTGCGGCGGTCGTCCCCGCCGCGCGTGCCTAACGTTTCCTTGAACCGAATGAAATGTAGGGACACTTGACATCCCTGGGGAAGCGGGGCTGGGGGTGGCCCCAACCCAGTCTCCGGGCGACAGGCGGGGGTCTCAGGCGACTGGCGGCGGCCGCGGCCACCCGGGCCGTGGCGTCCCACCCGCAGCCGCCGGCCCGGTTCTGTCCGCGTGGTCCTCGCGAGGCCGCGGGTGCTCAGATGAGCGGGCAGCGGCCCTCGCCGCCGCCGTCGGACTCCCCGGCGCCGCCACCTCGCGGGCGGCCGAGTACCGACACCGGCAACACGACCTCCCCGGGACTGAGCTGCTGCAGCCGCATGGACTCCTCGTAGGTGGGCAGGTACTTGACCTCCTCGTAGCTGGGCAGCTGCAGGAAGACGGGCGACACCACGGGCAGCTCGTGCTCCGAGGCGCAGGAGGGGGCCGAGCGTCCGCCGCCGGCCCGGCCCCGGCCGCCGCCGCCGCCGCCGCCACTGTCCAGCAGCGAGTCCTGAGAGCCCGCGGCCGCCTCGTCGCGCAGCAGCTCGGGCGAGTCGTCGTCCTCGTCGTCGGGCGGCCCCGCAGCCCCCGGCTGCCCGGCGCCCCCCGGTGGCCCCGGCCGCGCCTGCCCGCGAGGGTACCTGCGTGGGCTGGGGCAGATGATGCGCTGCAGGAAGTAGCCGATGGCGAAGAGCACCAGCAGGATGAGCAGCCCGGACAGCTTGCGGACGAACCAGCCCACGTTGTCGAGGAAGGCGTGCAGCGGCAGCTTGCAGCAGCGCACCGCGGTGGCGTTGGCCGCGTCGCAGCAGCGCTCCCGCTCGCCGCACGCCAGCTCCGCGCAGCCCCCGCCGCCCCGCGAGGGCGCCACCAGCGCCAGCGCCAGCAGCAGCAGCAGCGGCAGCAGCGGTGGTGGCGCGGGCGCCGCCGACAGGCCTTCGGCCGCGATCCCGGGGCCCCACATGGCCGGCGCGGACCGTCGCTAGGGTCCGGGGCGGGAGGTCCGTCTGTCCGCTCGTCCGTCGGCCCCTCCCCTGGCGCTCTGCTCGGGTCCTGTGCGCCGCCTCCCGCGCGTCTGCTACCTGCGGCCGGAGCAGTGCTCACTCGGCCACGCTTGGGCGGAAGGAGGAGCCCGAGGCGCGCCGAAGCTGCGGGAGGCGGCCGCTTCCCGCCGCCCGAACTGCCTCCTGAGCTTCTGACCTCAACCCCGCGCTTCCAGCCGCCCCGGACGGGCGCTGGGCGTCCGGAACCGCCCAAGATGGCAGAGGCAGCCTGCGCGGGGCTGCCCTGGGCATCTTGGCCCCGGCGGGCCGCGCTCGACCAAGCCCCTCTTGGTACTCTCCGGGGCTGGAAGGGTTAACGCTCTGCGCGCAGCCTGGGAGCCCCCTGATCTTGATTAATTCAGCCGTCGCGCTCTTCCCAGCCACACGGGCGGGGGCTCCTGCTAGCGTAGGTGTCTCGGTTTTAAGTGATTGAATTTCCCCAGGAATGTTATTTAAATTGACTTGCGACTGGGATTCGCTTACCATCCTTCTTGTGATCTTTCTGATTAAAAATGGATGATGACCAATAAAGGCTAGCACAGCCCCGCAGCGTTCCCAGAGCTTGGGAGGGTTGGGGACCGCAGGATGGTTTTCCCTTCAGGCAGACAGATCCAGAGGGCTGGGAATCCAGTACCCCCAGTAGATCTCCAGAGCACATAGAGAATTCTCCCGAGAGGCTAAGGTCACGGCACCACGGAAGTATTCACAGAGGGACAGGGAGGACTCGGCCAAGGTGACCCGAGTTGACGCCGACGAAGGAGAGAAGGGGCACCTATTTTCCCAAGGGCTCATCCGACAAGTACCCACTGCGCTGGAGGGGCAGAACAGGGATTTGGGTTTGGGGTGGAAGGAGGCCTCTCCTCCTGCGTAAGTAACACATCCGTGGAATGTCAGAGGAACTTGGCAACGTTCCTGAGCATTGATCTGAGTCTGAAGGGTCTTTTTCAAGGTTATTCTTGTTTGCAAAGTTGGCCTTTAAGGGACTCTGTGCTCCAGTTAAGCGCATGGGGTCGCGTAGTTACCACTCCCTCCCTGGTTAAGCACCTTGGCACAAAAGGAGGGATGGCAGTTACATGGTCCTTGACACGGTGTCTCTGCTGGGTGGTGGCCTTAAGCAGCTTCTTAAAAGAAGGTGGCACCGTGAAGAAGCTAGGGACTTGTGCTTTTATTAAGGTTGTCTGAAACAGTCATCTTTGTAGAGTTAGGATTTATTCATTCCCTCACCCCTAAACACGTGGTCCCTTGTAGAGAAACCAAACAGGAAATTCCGTAGTCATCGAGAGAAAAAAGTAAAAGCAAAGGAAAAAATATAGAGACACACGAAACACAACTGTAGGTCAGTAAAAGCCAAGATTTCTCTCAGAGTAAGTCACACTGTATCTCCCTAATAACCTTATGGAACAAGGTGAAGGGTGCTGGTTGATTTAGACATTTCATTGCTCCTCCTAAATGAAAACCTTCTAAATATTTCTGCAGCTGGGAGCACCTTACTTTTGCCTCACACTCCAAAGCAATCCCTCCTCCTGGAGAAGCTCTGAAGTGTCACTCAGACAAAGCTACTTCATGTGAGGCTTAGTTGAGACAAGTCCTTCTTTCTAAGCCTGTCTAAAGCCACGATAGTTCTCTGCCATAGTTTGTTTTACTACGCATGCCCGCTAAGTTGCTCCAGTGGTGTCTAATTCATTGCTACCCTGCCAGGCTCCTCTGTCCGTGGATTCTCCAGGCAAGAATATTGGAGTGGATTGCCATGCCTTCCTCCAAGGGATCTTCCCGGTCCAGGGATTGAACCCACATCTCCTACATCGTCTGCATTAGCAGGTGGGTTCTTTACCACTAGCCACTTGGGAAGCCCTTGTTTCTCTATAGGGAAGCCTAAAACCTATTTTGTAAAGACTGGGTAACAAGGGGCTTTGAACTGTAGTAAGATAACAGCGTGGAAATGATTCATTTTAAAACAATGAAAATTATATTATTCTTTCATTCACCCATTCTTTCGCCAGATTTGCACTGGACATTTTCTGTGTTCAAGGAACTCTGCTAGGTACTCACCATTATGGAGAAATAAATTATTCCTCCCCAGCATGGAATAAACCCATGTCTTCAGCCCCAGCTGCTACTAAATGGAGTAAAGGAGATATTCCACAGAGGGAAACAAATGGCAGTTTCCTCTCTGATCATGGCTTGTTCTTACTTTCCCAAAGGAAGAATTAATGGGTTTCAAACAGTCTCAAGGATGAAAGCAGTCCATAGCTTGAGATGGGCTCTGAGTATGAAGTTGAAAAAAATGTGAAGACCTCTTTGGGTTTTTGTTATCTGATCTTTTAGGATTTCTGCTAGTCATAGTAGGAGCAATGGTGAAAGTAAAGGGGAAGTTGTATGGTTGACAATGCATAAGTGAAAGTGTCCTGCTTATCCTTATTTTGAAATTACTTAACAAACAGCATTTAATTTGTTTAATTTCTGTCTGCCTTTAAGAGAGTTAGAATTTGTTTGCAGAATATTAGGACACAGTAGAAAAACAAAATAGATCCTATATACAATAGAATATTGGCAGAGTTACTTCTGTGAAAACGAAGAAAAGGATGAGGTCTGCAAAATGAGTATGGAATGGATTTTTATTTGATTTTTTCCTTTCCAAATTGATAGTCCCAAAGCATTAGCCATTAAAGACCCTCTACAGAAACTGGCGCCTCTTTATTTCTTCTCTGATCTCTCAGTCTCACTTAATTCATTTTTGTTTGCCATGTAATTTATTGTGTACAACCTTTTGAAGGGAAGAAAAGAAACTCTATAGCTTTAAAAGCACCAAAAAAACCCCATGATCTTCACTACTCAGCATCCTTATTTTTTATATTTGTCTAACACACAAATAAATGTGTTAGCTCCCAGGAAGTCATAAATTCAAGCCACTTAGTGAGGAAGATGGAATTTAATTGTATGTTCCATAGAATAATTGAAAGATAAAGGAAGGTCACAATATAGAAATTAAAAAGAAACCTTATTTTGTTGAAAATTGGCACCAAACTGTGTGTAAATAAGTGTCTGCAAAAAAAAAAAAAAAAAAGAACTGATGGAAGGGGATGGGAACTGAATTTGTCCAAAAAGCATGGTCTCTTGGAGTACAGCTTAATCAAGTTTAAGAACAAGTAACTGCTTTATCTTGCTGTGGTGCTTGAAGAATATTTTCTGAAAAATTTATCTTCCTTGTTATTTACATTCATGTGAATGAATGCCAAGTTAGCCACATTTTTCAACTTTATAGAACAGAAGAAAGTAAAAAGAACACAAGCAGGCTGGCTGCTATTTCACATGCTTCTGGAAGTGTCCTAACAGCTTGAAAAAGACAGGGTGGCCCCATCATGCAACTTTCTGTCGTCTCATATGGTACCTGGTCCCGAAGGGAATTTCTCTCTGAGGTCTGCTGTGAGCTCGTGCCTTTAAACCTGGAAAGCAGTAACTCTGCTCTTCTCACGTCCCTCCTTTAAAAGGTCTAAACATGGCCAGTTAGGACCTTGTAAACCATCCGGTTTCTAAGAACCCCCTTTTGGATGTGCAGTTGATTGGTTAATGTCCTCATTTCATGGTCTCCCTCCTGTGCAATATGGCCTTGTACATTGAGGGTTTTATGGTAAATAGTGTATATCTGCATAGATGTGTCTACCTAGAAATGATTTGTGATCTGAGATATTCTGCTTTGACATTCTTTTCAAATCATATTGCTTTCATCACTCATCTAATAAATATTTAATGAAGGCCCACTCTGAACTGAGCATTCTACTCTGTTCTGGGCGCACTATAAAATCAAACGTTTCCCTGTCCTTAGGGAGCTTGCTGGGGGTGAGGAGGTAGGGGTGGGGGAGAGAACAACAGAGCTAATCAGTCAAATTAATAAATCACTAATTCCAAACAAAGATCAATGATTATAAAAGAGAAATGCAGGGACTTCCCCGGCAGTCCAGTGGTTAAGACACTGAACTTCCACTGCAGGGGACAAGGGTTCAAACCTTGCATGTGCAGCCAAAAAAAAAAAAAAGTGCAGGGTCTGTGAGTTTTCACACTGGACATGATCTGGATTGAAGTGGGGTGGGGGTGTCAGCTGGAAAGCTTTCCCTAAGAAAGAGCTCCTTAAGAAAGGGCAAAACTAGGAGAAGCCATGTACTCCAGGCGGAGGAACCTTCACAGGGACCAGTTCCCCAGGTGGGAAGACTCTCACACATCATCTCTTATGCTTGGGGCAAAGCCTGTGTAATTTCTGCCTCAGCAGTTGAGACTCTCTCAAAGATTAGTTTTAAGTAGAGTCAAGTCATGCCTCAATGCTGTTCAAGTTTAAACCAAATCCGGTTCCCTGTTGGGTCTATAACAGGTTATGTGACCATAGTTTCCTCTGCAGTCCTCCTCAATCTTTCCTTGGAGACTGGAAATTCCAGCACTGTTTTCTCTTCTCTCCATCTACACTAGCCAGACTTGGAGTGAAGTTTGGATTTCCTTTCAGCTCCATGAGTTGGCAGCTTGCCCAAAAAAGGCTTCTTCAAGTCAAATGCTCGAAGTAGACGAAAAGTCAAAATGAGATTGTTGTTTTCCAGTCGCTAAGTCATGTCCAACTCTTTGCCACCCCATGGACTGCAGCACGTCCCTGTCCCTCACTATCTCCCAGAGTTTGCCCAAGTTCATGTCCATTGAGTTAGTGATTCTTTCTAACCATCTCATCCTCTGCCACCCTCATCTCATTTTGCCTTCAGTCTTTCCCAGCATCAGGGTCTTTTCCAATGAGTTGGCTGTTTGCATCAGGTGACCAAATTATTGGAGCTTCAGCTTGAGTGTCAGTCTTTCCAATGAGTATTCAGGGTTGATTTCCTTTAGGATTGACTGGTTTGATCTCCTTGCTGTCCATGGGACCTCTCAAGAGTCTTCTCCAACACCACAATTCAAAAGTATCAAGGTGGTTTGTATCTTTTGCTCAATTTAGGCACAAAAGGAAATAGAAGTCTTCCTCCCATGCTTGAAACTAGAAATAAAAGGTTGGGTGTATTCAGGCTCTTAGGAAAATTATAACATCCTCATTTGTATTTGGCCTTTCAGCTTTCAAAATATTTCCCCATGCATTGTTGTGTTCTCTCCTTCCTACATTCTTATGAAATGGTTTGAAATCATCATTTATACCTTTTTCCAGGTGAAGAGAGATTAAAACATCTGAATCACAGAGGAAGTTGTTGGCAGTGCTGAAAGTGGGATCCAAGCTTTGTGAGTCCAAGTCTGGTTACAAAGAATGGGGAAGCCTCGTACCACCTCACTGACTTGCACCAGGCAAAGGAACCCCTGGGGGAGATACTTGTGTTCCCTCCACCAACATCCGATGCATTAAGAGCCCATTTATAAGGAAAACAGAGCTGGACTCTGTTCTAGACAGTAAGTATGAGACTCTTCTGAGGACATAAAGTTTTTATTTCTGTCATTTTTGTGGCCACTTTCGGTAACCCATTAATAATGGTTCAGGTAATAATGTGATAGGCCAGCTATTTTTGTATGCATTTCTGAAAACAACAACAACAAAAAAAAGCATTCCCCTCCTTCACTCTGTAACATTCTTTACATGAACTAAGTCATCTAATTCACATTGATATGCTAATGGTACCTGCTTCAGAAAATAAGAATATACTGGGTTCTGAAACACAAAATGAATATAGGAAACTGTCAGTGACTTAGCTTTCTATATTTAATTTTGCTTTATAACAATTCATCAGTTAATTTCTCATGGCAAACTTTTCTATTGCTGAAGATTAAAAATCAAACTGTAAATATGAGAGATGTTTAGTGAGGCCAAGAAGATCTGAAATTAGAATTGCAGTTATGTCAGCTGAATAAATTTCTTTTTCACTCATACTTTTTAAAATGGTCAGATAGTTGCAGTTAGAATATATCTGTCAGTAAGCTGATGTACCAGCCAAATGCTCACACTGGCAGAAAAATCACATAGCATGAAATTATTTCATACAATGATATAATTTCATAAGGTGAAACATTTTTACACTCCATTATTTTAATTTGAAGCTAGTAATATATTCTCTGCCTCTCTTTCATTACAAGGAGAAATTGGTGGTTAATACCTCCTTCCACATATTCTCTGTAGCCCTAGATAGTGTGAGGTGCATATTTTTGGCTCAGGATCCTGCATGTGACCTTATAGTTACAGGACAGCAGGACCGGGGCCCTGACCCAGCACCCTGCTTCTAATGTAAAATGGCATGGGATAACTCTTCAACGAGACTTGCCTTAAAATATAGTGAATGTAATCAAATATCCAAAATTGCCGTTAACAGTTTTCATTGAAGATTTATGCAACAATGAATTTTTAAAGAGCCTCTTAGGTGTAATCTTAAATTTCCTTTTCATCTTGATTTTTCAGTCTTTCCTTTCTATACCCTTTACTTCAATAAATGACTGCCTGAGACAGCAGCCAAACCCCCTGCTTTAGCAATATTGCCTTTTCCCTTTTGCTGTGCCCTCCACCAGTAATTCTCTTTTTCTATCTCTGTAGGTCAAACTGGGAGATTAGCATTCACATACACACACTGCCATGTGTGAAAGGGACAGCTTGTGGGAACCTGCTGTAAAGCCCAGGAAGCTCAGCTCTGGTGCTTTGTGATGACTTAGAGGGTGGGGTGGGGGTGGGGGGTCAGTAGGAGAGTGGTCCAAGTGGGAGGGAATATATGTGTGTATACACACACACACACACACACACACACATATATATATAGCTGATTCGCTTCATTGTGAATTGTATTCCAATTATATTCCAATTAAAAATATACATATAAGACACAGCTCCCAATGTCACTTCTTCTCCAAAATTTATACAATTCATCTCCAAATCCACTGACCTCAGTTGGAAATTATCTCTTTCTTCTCAGAATCCTCTTAACATCATCTCTCATTTGTGACAATTCTCATTCTCTACTTCACCGTTTAGGTATTGGGTACATATGTTAATCCTGGGGATTTCAGAAACCCGTTCATGGCGGTAGACTTTGTGTCTGGGCACCTGTAGAGACGTGGTTTTCCATCTCTCTGTGAACTGGTGCCATTTTGACTAGCGCTTTGGGAAGCTCACCTGAAGAGTTCCCCTGCTCACACACTACCGTCCCCCCATTGCTATGCTGTTTGAATGTCAGCTATGCTCCTGTCTGCTTGACTGTGTGCTACTGAGAGTTCTCACTTGTTCCTGTCAACACATCATCTTGCTGTAGGCACGAGATTCGCTGTTAGGTCACTCTTCTTACTTCCTGCAGGAACGTCTGTACTGCTGACCCACAGGACCCATTCTATTCATCATTCCATGGGACAGGCATTACCATGTATGCGTGGGGCTCAATTGGGACAAAATGGACCCGTCAGAGTTGGGAGCACATCTATGAAGAGCTTACAGCACTCCAGAAAGCCATGGCCACATCATTTAGGAATCTCTGCCTTGGCAACTTGAACCTCATAGGTGCTAAATGTGTTTTTATGGAATCAATTGGAGAAGGGGACGACAGAGGATGAGGTGGTTGGATGGCATCACTGACTCGATGGACGTGGGTTTGGATGGACTCCGGGAGTTGGTGATGGACAGGGAGGCCTGGCGTGCTGCGGTTCATGGGGTCGCAAAGAGTCAGACACGACTGAGCGACTGAATTGAACTGATGACTCTGTTTATATTTTCAACCTGTAGCCCTTTCTTGAGTAACAATACCATGGTTTTGCTACCTGCAGAATGGAGTATTTTACGTATGTATTCTTTCAAGCAAAAAGAGTACTTCCCCCTTGTTAGCGTCTCTAGACCAGGAATTTAGAGAACAAGCCTGTATCTACCCAGTGACCTGCCTTCTGAAACCCTTTAGCCTCAGCTACTGGAAGACACAATTTTTACATGTTAACTTTAGTACCTGGGCCAGTCTTGGGCATTTTTGCTTTTAGGTCCGTTCCTCAACATTTACAGGATTATTAATCTTGTATCATAGGAAGGCTGCCTTATGACATAGGTGGGCTGATCCCTGGAGGGTGCCTTTTCCTGTTAGTGGGATTCTGGCAGGGTTCAGCCAGTGGGAGGATGGAGGGCAGTTGAAAGAAGCTGGACTGGGGGCTCTGGCAGCTCTTCCGTGCTCCCTTAGGTCTGCGGTGGGCAACCCCAGCCCCCAGCCCCCAGACTCCCATAAGAACACTTCCTCCTTCCCTCTGTTGCTAATCACCAGGCTACTTCCCCATCTCCTGAGGGTTCTGAGCTGTTGCTGTGTAACCAGTCTCTTGTATTTCATTCTGTTTTAAGTCCCCAGAATGGTTTGTTTTTCCGGTCAGACTTGACTGATAGAGTGCCGCTGAACCACCTTCTCCAGCTCTAGGGACATAAAGATGACAAATCACAAGATTCCTCTGATTGTATAGATTGAAGGGAATAGTATTCTTCACTCTGTTGCCAAAGACTGGCTTCCATCCATATGGAAAAGTTGGCCTCAATTGCAAGTGACAAGCAGACAGTGTTAATACTGCTCTGTGACCTTAGGCACATAGTCTCTGGGTCTGCATTTCTTCATCTGTAAAGTAAATGGTATAATAATATTGACCTCATAGAGTTGTGAAGATTAAATGAATGAATACATGGAAAGTGCTTACAACACTGCTTGGCACATAGAGAGCTCTATGTAAGTGTTAACTATTATTATTTAACTAAAAAGAGCTCATTATCTTTTCTTGCCTGTTAGTTTAATTCTGAAAATGGTGAAGTACAAAGCTAATTTGTTGTAGGATTTTCATGACTTTATTAGATTTGTAACTTGTCTTCCTGAATCAGCCAAAGACAAATGGAAGCCATTAACTTCACAAAATTTAATATTTGGCCTGAGCTTTATCATTGGCAATGCTATCAGAATTAGCCACATAAGTTTGTTACTGAATTTGGAAAACAGTTTGGAAGCATTATATCTTCCATGAAATTCTCCCTTTTGAATGATTCCTTTTAGAATTCAATCCAACAAAGCCTTGTTTTCCTTATGAACCTGTCAAAGCTTTCTCTTTTTTCATCATGGTAATTATGTAAATGGCTGTGAATCCTTTTTGGTTTTGGTTGCTGGAGAGCTCAGAACTAAATTTAAAGTTTAGTTGTATAATTTGTGCTGGTTGCCCCCACCTCATATTTGTTTCTACTTAATTTGGCCTTGGTTTTATCATTCAATTTATTTTTTGATTGATTCCATTATATTTCACCATTTGTATTAGTGTTATGTGTTACAGCAAATTCTTTCTGGAATAAGATGTGATAAATAAGTAAGATGTGTTATAAATAACACTAAATTCAATTTGTAGGGTTTTTGAAGTGTGTTTTCCATCAATTTGTTATTCTGTGTGTATATTAGTTGCTCAGTCATGTCTACTTTTTGCGACCCATGAATGTAGCTCACCAGGCTCCTCTGTCCTTGGGATTCTCCAGGCAAGAATACTGGAGAAGGTTGCCATGCCTTTATCCAGGGGATCAGCCTGAATATGTTATTCTGCATCACCGAATTCACTTGGGGGAGGGGGTGGAGGGGGTAGAGGAGAATGGGTTGGGAGTATAGGATTAGTATACATAAACTATTGTATGTAGAATGGATAAACAGTAAGGTCCTACTATATAGCACAGGAAACTATATCCAATATCCTGTGATAAACCATAAAGGAAAAGAATATGAAAAAATAATGTATATATATGTATAAGTGAATCACTTTTCTGTACAGAAGGAATTAACATATTGTAAATCAACGATACTTCAATGAAATAAATTTTAATGAAGAGATTAATCTCTAGGTAAAAAATTATATTCATAGGTAGCTGAACTTTTCAGCATGGCCTGTCTTGGGAAGTTGAAGTGGTTTGGTCACATGCCTCAGTCATTTTTATTTCAGAATCAATTATAATAGACTGCCAAAGTCTTACAGAGTGTGAATTCTATGGTATGTTATTATTTGGAAAAAGCAATTTGTGGTCAAGTAAGTTTGGGAAATGCCCAGTTACAGAAAATTATGTTTCACTGCTTCAGGATTTTTTAGAGCCCGAATTAAGGTTCATTGTGATTCTCTAAGAAGGAAACAATATAAAGTAGAATTTTTCCAACTTGCATAATCAAGGAACTCTCTGCACTGCAATTTTTTTTCCTTCTTAATTGAAACTCCAGTTACTATTTTGAGGAGTTAGGATTCTCTTATATAAGCTGATTTCCTATAGACTGGATTTTCCCTACATAGTTTAGGCAAGTACTACTTTTTAATTAAGTCTAAGTCTAATTAAGAAAATAGGGCTGTTCACCATCAATTAAGAGCAGTCTTTAGAATCAGGAATCTTGAAGATTTCTTAATTCTTAAAAATTCATCTTATATAATAAAAGCAGATTGTTTGGAAGTAAATGTCCTTTTTTAGTGCTGGGTCCTCACTGTTTCTGCTTAAAATCAACTTACCTGGACAGAAATATAAAATCAATGACCATGTCACTAATGTGACATATAAACTGTTCAGTATCATGGAGCCATGATTTAGTTTTAGACAAGAGTTAGATTAAAACTGAGTAAGAATAGAGTTAAAGGGATCAAGCTGTGAATATAACAATTTTCTAAATGACGTGCTTGGGAAATAAAAGTAATCACTTTTGAGCACTTTTCCATATATAAACCTCAAACACAAGGCACAATTTTATTAAGATTGACAAGGCTAATCTATAATTAAAGTGGTTCGGAAAGACATTTAACCGTGATTTACTTTTTCTTAAAGCTGAACAAAATGGATGCTGTTAAGTGGAACTATCTAATAATAACAGCATTCTGGCTGCCTGTCTTTGGTTCCAGAGAGTATAGTGGTGCTGGCGCCAGAATTCTAGATTCCTGTATTTATGGGGACATTTATTCCCACAGAGCCCCTCTTCCAGCACAATTTTCCTACCATAACCAGATTAAAAACAGCTCAGAAACACAACGTTTGTTTCATGCTTAACTTTTACAAAAATGCTTGCACATATATCATTTTGTTCATTTTAACAAGACAAATGAGAAAAGTGTTAGCAGAGACAATTATGCTGCATGGTTAGGAGCGTAAGCCACACCTGGATTTAAATCTGATTCTACCCATCGTTCTGGACCCTTGAGCAAGACACCTAATTGCTCCGAGCCTCCGTTTCCTCCTCGATAAAATGGGAGTAATAATAGGGTCTAATTTATGTGAAGATTAAATGAGTTAATCCAAAGTGTTTAGTGCAGAGTAAATGCTCATTGCATGCATTATATATTATATAATGTATAGATTCAAGCAGAAGAAAGTGAGAGTCAAGAGAGTGACTTGTTCAAAGTTGCAAAAAAAACAACCAGGGTTTGAACTCTGACCTTGCCATTCCTAGTAGGGAAACCCTAAGAGCCCTGTCCTGGTGATGACGGCTTGCCTGGTGCACTCCTTGCTGACCCTAGCAAGGCTCTAGCTCATGACCTACCATAGCATAGTAGACAGAGTGTGTGGGGTAGTTGAAAGCATGTGAGTTTTAGAATTAGACAGATATGAGTTCAAATCCAAGTGTTGCCACCGGTTTGCACAATTAGTGAAATCGTGATAATGATATCCTCTTCAGGATAAGAATTCAGTGAGATGATGTATGTCAAGTGGCTTGTGCATGATAAGCTCTCAGTAGATGTTGATCATTGTTGAGAAGTGATGTGTAGTTGCGGGTGGGGTGGGGATGGGTCTATATTAACCTGGAGAGAATAGGAACGGCCCTAGTCCTCAATCAATGTGGTGGAGATATAAACTCCCATTTTATTCACTCTACTTAGATATAAAGAGATAGAAAGGCTTCTCATCCCTGTTATTTTTTAACAATCTTGTTTATAAACTTTATCTGCATAATCCAAAATAAAATATTAAAGCTCCTTAATAGGCTCTTAGAAGTAACATCTTGGCAAGCTCTTCTGAGCATGTTTACTACATCTTGGGTTTGTAGTTACAGTAAGTCAATAGATACTTCTAGACATAATTTAAAACTTACACTTAAATACTAGATGCTTAAAAGAACATCAGAGAATAGAATATTAAATAGTGCCCCACCAACATTTGATATTAACTACTGTCAACTGGGAATCATATAAGTATTTGGCTGCTACAAAAATGATGTCTTGAATTCCGTGAGCCTGGCAAAGAGGGCAAGGAGTAGAATCAGGAAGTACTCCCCTGGGGAGGGGAGGTTAACTCTACTAAAGAGGGGAATTATAAACTGAAGCTTGAAGGAGGAGCTGGGACAAAAAAAGACACTGAGCACTGTGGGTCATTATAATGTAAAGTGTGTGTAACAGTTCTTACAATTTAAAGATCTAGAATAAATGCAGGTGTGATGGAGGAAATGTTTATATCACCCCCAAGTTCATATGTTGAAGCCCCTAACCCCTAGTGTGAAGATATTGGAGACAAAGCCTTTAGAAGGTAATTAGGTCATGAGGGTAGAGCCTCCATGAATGGAACAGTTAGTGCCTTTTATTTATATTTATTTATTTATTTTTTAAATTTAAATTTTAATTTTTTTTTCAGTTAGTGCCTTTTAAAAGGGACCTCAGAGAGCTCTCTTGGCTTCTTTCTGCCGCATGTGGAAAAAATGAGAAGAAGGCAGTCTGCCACCCTGAAGAGGGCCTTCATTAGAACCTGACCATGCTGGCACCCTGATCTTGGGCTTCTCACCTTTCAGAGCTGTGAGAAATAAATTTCTGTTGTTAATAAGACCTGCAGGCTATGGTACTGCACTATAGCAGCCTAAACTGACTAAGATAGCAAGAGCCTAAGAATACATATAACTGTTAAATTTGAGAGGTAATTCAGTTTTCCCCAGGTCTATGACAATAACCATATTTTCCTACCTCTTGCCTTTCCTCCCCACCTCCACCCTCTGGTATAAAAGTAAGGCACCCAAATTATTTCAGCATTGTGGTAGATTATATTTTCCAAAGATAAGTATATAAGATATATATATATATATATATATATCTCCCATCTCACATGCTGTTATAATGTGACATTAACATGCCTCCATCAAGAGGTGGGGTATATGGTCCTTCCTCTTGAACCCATAGTATGCAGCACAGGTGGCTCTGGATGATTTCAAACAGTAGGTCATAAAAGATGGTATGACTTCCACCTGGCTCTATCTCTTGCAGCACTCACTCTTGGAACCATGCTCAGGCCACCTGGAGAAGTGTCCTGTCGATGCTCTGGCTGACGGTCCCAGTAGGGCTCCCAGCATCAACCTCCAGGCAAGTGAAAGAATGAGTTGTTCCATGATTCCAGTTCCCTGCCTCTGAGTTTTCCAGCCAAGGCCTTCGAATTTGAGGAGCAGAACCAAGTCAGCTTTGCTATGCCCCATATGAATTCCTGACCTGTAGGAACCACGAGGTAACAAATGCTTATTATTGTCCTAAGAATCTGAGTTTTGGGATAATTTACTCCAGTTTTTTGGTGAATCCCTGGGGGTGTTTCAAACACGTCTCATAAACAGTCTTCTCAGAATGCCTCACTATTGTCACTACTGCTAGGGCACTCGTGTGATTAGAACCACGTTGGACCCGTTTGGAAACTTCATATGGAGCTGGAGAATTTTGATTAGTTGAGAGAAGATGAAAAACCATTACCTAAAAGAGGAATTACATGTGCCATGATTTGGCGATTTAGGCATGTAGATATAAGTGCTTTTCTGGGTCATTTCGGATATGTAACTGGTTTCATACTGGAGGTGGGGTAGGGGAATTCAGTTGCAGTGGGAAGCTAGTGAAGCTCCCTTTAGGGTACAAACCACGGACAATGTTACCCTTTTGCTGGTGCTTATTAAGGCACAGGATCTCAGCCTGCGTACTCCACAGTCTCTATCCTTCTAGGGACCCTCCAGGGAAACTCTAGAGAATGTGGTTTGAGGCACAAAAGGAGCCAAGAGATCCAATATGTATTTTTAGCGAGAGGGGTCAGGATTCTACTACTGCTTCTGTAGTAGACTGGTTCAGAGTTTAGTTCAGACTGGTTCACATTTAGAATCTTACTTAACTGGAAGAAATAGGAAACCTGAAGAAATGGTGGCTTAAACAAATGTGTTGTTGCTCTTATCACCTCATGTAAAAGAAATCCAGTGGGAAGCAGGACAGAACTGGTAAGCAGTCCTGTGATGTCATCCTGATGCCTCGTGGTTACAAACATCAGCTCTACCTCCAGACTCCACATCTGAATTTCAGGCAGGAAGAAAAAGAAGGGCAAAATACAAAAAGTACATCAAAATAAAGAAACAGAAAGTATATTCTAGCTGTGTCTGTGCTTCCTGTAAGGAGCTTTCCTAGAAGCTCTACCTAAACAATTCTATTTATTCCGTTGGTGAGGATGAGTTGTGTATCCATCCACCCCTGGTTGGGAAGGATCTGGGATATATAGTTGAGTAGTTGAGCACATTCTGCGAAAGCCAAATTGAGAGTCTGCTGCTTTTAAAAAATGTCTATCACATGGGGTTTGCAGTCTCCTAAGTGTGTTGTGTTTCTAGGATAGGTTTTAGAGATGTTACATGGTATGTTAGAAAAGGTTTCCCAGGTGGTTCAGTGGTAAAGAATCTACCTGCCAAGCAGGAGATGCGGGTTCAATTCCTGAGTCAGAAAGAGCCCCTGGAGAAGGAAATGGCAACCCGATTCAATATTCTTGCCTGGAAAATCCCATGGACAGAGGAGTCTGACAGGGCTGTCCAAAAGAGATGGACAGGACTGAGTGATTAAGCAAAAACAGCTTGCTAGAAAAAACCTTGGTTTTGGAGTCCAAAGAACTTAATAAAAGACTCACTTTGTCTGAATCTCATTGTCCTTACTTATAAGAGTGATGTTACATGAAGTTTTAAAAGACATGTAAAATGTCCACTGCAACACCTGGAGATAGGACACTTGCAAAATAATTAGTTCCTCTTCAGTTCCTCTTCCTCGCAAGGATCTTTAAAGAATCTCAGTGAGGCCCTTCAGAGTACAGACTAATCAGGCTCTCCCTAGCGCCTCAGGCCTTTTTTACACAAGCAGAGTGTAAACCTCCCAACCTCCCGTGGTCAGAACAAGGGCCCCAGGGAGCCCGAACCCTCCTCTCTTGTCAGGAGAGACTTGCAGCCAGACTACAGCTATCGTGGCACCGACCACTCTGTCACCCTTCTCCTGAAGAAGTTCAGCATGTGTAAGCATTTTGGGGCGTCTCATGAACAGTTATGTGTACAAAGAGGTACTTAACTTAGATGGTTCTTATCTCTCCTTAGTCCTAGGATGCGGGCTGCATGTAGTGGTAAAGAACCCACCTGCTAACGCAGGAGACATAAGAGGCCCAGGTTCGATCCCTGGATCAGGAAGATTCCCCTGGAGAAGGAAATGACAACCCATTCCTGTATTCTCACCCTGGAGAATCCCACGGACAGAGGAGCCTGGCGGGCTACAGTCCACAGGGTCGCAAAGAATAGGACACGCCTTAAGTGACTTAGCACACACACAGGGCACAGGCTGCATGTAGTACAAGGTGTGTGTGTGCTTAGACGCTCAGTCAGGCTCCTCCGTCCATGGAATTTTCCAGCCAAGAATACTGGAGTGGGTTGCCATTTCCTCCTCCTGCATCGGCAGGTGGATTCTTTACCACCTGGGAAGCCCAGCACTGGTAAGCGTTGTCTGTTGGTGACAGGTTGGTGGCAGAATTTCTTATTATGACAACGGAAGCCATTTACATGATGATAGGATTAAAAGGGTGCCTGGGCGATTTGGGAACCCACGTTCCTTTCACCTTAGGGTCCTTCATCATCGCTTTATCTGCTGATTTGCCTAAAGCCAGTGGCAGGAGCGGAGAAGGCAATGGCAACCCACTCCAGTACTCTTGCCTGGAAACTCCCATGGACGGAGGAGCCTGGTAGGCTGCCGTCTGTGGGGTCGCACAGAGTGGGACATGACTGAAGCAACGCAGCAGCAGCAGCAGCCGCAGGAGAAAGGGCTGGAAGATTGTGGATGGTGGCGTGGGTGGGTGGTTCTTGTGGGCCAGCCCTGGAGGTAATGGACATCCATTGACTAGCAATCAGTTGCATGATGACGTCTTACTGCAAGACAGGCTGGGAAATGAATCCAGCTATGTTCACTAGATTGATGGGAGGAAATGGGTTTAGTGATCGGCTGGCTGGTACCTGCCATAGAGATGACAGCACAGGCCAGATCCAAGAGATAGCCTCTGACTCATAAAACCCAAAGGCCAGAATGAATTCTTAAAGTCCTGTAGACCACCCCCCTTATTTTGAACTTTGTTCCATTAGAAATCAAGACAACAAGCTTTACGATGCTGTGGGAGACGCAAACAGGAATTCAATCCTGCCATGCTCCTGCCCCTGCCCTGAAGGAGTCCACAGTGCTGGGTGGAGAAAGGGGCAGGGGGCAGGTGTGCGTATAATGAAATGTAAGGCAGATGGATGGTTGATGGATGACAGGAGGCCTTTCAGAATGGTTTAGTTTGAAGGTTTGTGGTACAGATAAGTATGAAGGTGGTACTGTGAAACTAGAAACAGTTAATAAACATGAGCTTCATTTATTTATTTTCTTGAAGCATAGTTGATTTACAACATTGTGTGCATTTCTGCCATATAACAAAGTGATTCAGTTGTATGTAAGGTGACGCTAGTGGTAAAGAACCTGCCTACCACTGCAGGAGACATAAGAGACTGTGGTTCGATCCCTGGGTTGGGAAGATTCCTTGAAGAAGGGCATGGCAACCCACTTCAGTATTCTTGCTTGGAGAATCCCCATGGAAAGAGGAGCCTGGCAGGGTACAGTCCGTGGGGTTCAAAGAGTTGGACATGACTGAAGCAATTTAGCACACACAGCACACTCATACACACATATATAAATAAGTATATGTATGTGCGTATATGTATCTATATATCTGATCCAGGCATCGAACCCACGTCTCTTAAGTCTCCTACATTGGCAGGCTGGTTCTTTACCACTAGTGGCACCTGGGAAGCCCCTATATATATATATTTTTCATATATTCTTTTCTGTTCTGGTTTATCACAGAATACTGAATATAGTTTTCTGTATGGTGCTATACAGTAAGACCTTGTTGTCTATCTATTCCATATGTAATAGCTTGCATCTGCTTACCCCAACCTCTCACTCTATCTCTCCCCCATCCCCCTGCCGTCTCTTGGCAACCACAAGTCTGTTCTCCATGTCTGTAAAAAATGAACTTTAGACACATGGTTCTGAAAGTGTGGTCCCTGGACCAACAGCATCAGGCTCATTGGGAACTTAGAATTGCAAGTTCTTAGGCCCCTTTCCACATCTACTGACTGAGAACCTCCGGGATGGGGCCCAGGATGATAAACTCTGTGTTTTATCAAGCTCTCCACGTGATTCTAATACGTAAAGTTGGCATACCAGTACTTTAAAGCATATCAGCTCTACAGATTTTCTTCATGTAAAGCATCCTAGACTATGAAGATTTTAACCGTTCTTTCCATGTTGATTACAATTTTGTAAGACCACTTCATAATCAAATATCAATAACATCTGAAACTTAAATAAATTTGATGAAGTTATATGGGTGCATTTTCAACAGTTTTTCAAGCTGTTATTTGTTATTATTAATAGCATGATATTGTTTGGGGTCATGAAAGCATTTAAATCTAAAGACCAGCACTTAACTGCATGGTTGGTCCTCGATGGTTTATACCCTTGCTGTTTCTTTTCGGAATGAACCATGGCTCATAGATTCTTCTCTGTGTGCAATAGCAGTCGTAGCACGGAAACAACCAGCTGTCTATTGCCTTCTATTGTCACTGTTTTAGATCAGAAGGGCCTGTTTCTCCAATGGGTTTCACTGTACATCACAGTCTCACCCAAGTTTATAGTCAGAGCAGGGGGCAGAGGGCAGTGCTATGAGGGGGTTCTGAGCCTTCAGTTGGGGGATGCTAACAGAGATGGTTGGATAGCATCACTGACATCATGGCTCAATGGACATGAAGCTGAGCAAACTCCAGGAAATGATGGAGAACAGGGGAGCCTGGCATGCTACAGTTCACCGGGTTGCAAGGAGTCCCACATGACTTAGTGACTGAACAACAACAACGGTGATGCCAGACAGGGGGAAGTGGTAGATTTTCTTAGAGGCAAGGAGGTGCTGGGAGGTACCAGCTTGCTTCTTAACCCTTTTCCTGCCATCACTGACTCTGAGACCTGTTGGTTTCCATCTCTGTAAAGTGAGAGAGCCAGGTTTGTTCCATGCTTTTAAACTTCTTAGGAGTCCTAGTCCCTTTGGGAATCTCTAGAGGGTTGGACTCTCTTTCTCAGAAATACGTCCATGTATGTGTATGCCTCCAGGTCCACAGGCAAACCCAGGATTAGATGGTCTCTCCAAGCCATCCCAGCCCCGGCCTCATTGAAACTTCTGATGTGTCTGGAAATATGTGGAAAGAAGTCTAATGCTTAAATTCTGGAGATTAAAAAATGTTGCCATCCTTCATGACTCTGTGACTGCTTAAGTCATGTCTTGTAAAGAGCACCTTTAATCTAGTTGAAATAATCTAGTTAATTAAGTTACCCTGATTTGGAAGATGATTGTTCTCAGGGTAGAGAAATGAGCAACTCCTTCTCAGCCTTTTGGATTCAAAAAAAGGCCAGACCTTATCGTTTATTTAGGAAGTTAAAATGAGGGTTTTACATTTAAGTTTCCATCTTTTGACAGTGTTAGACAGGAAGCAGCCAATCAGAACTCTGGAGCTATGCAGCAGTAATTATCCTTCATCTGCTAATTTCTAAGCAGGAAAAATATGATTCAAATGAGTTTCCGCACAGCTGTTGATTAGGCATAATGGCAAAGTAATCATCATAAAGCTAATAATCAAAGCAGAGCTAACATTTGGAAAGTTATTGTTGAGTAACCAGAAGGCTATAAAACCCAAAAACGACATCCAACTAACTAGAAAATTACACCCACCCCTGCACATTTTTTTTTTTGGTCTGTAATTCAACATCAATTAAACCGAGAAAACTAAAATCAGTTAATTACATCAATTTTGAGGTCAACTTTTAACAGCTCAAAGCTCCCTGATAAACAAACCACAATATTGAAAGCTTTTTTGAAAAATCAATAAATAAACAGCCATCATACTAGGCAAAGCTGCAACACATTTAACAACACGTCAATAAATTCTAAACAAGCCTGTACTTTGATGAGCTCAAACCCCCTGCTACCTGCCCTCCCTGCCCCCTAATATGCAGTCCCATTCTGCCCAGGCAAGTATGCCTGTGGTTGGTGATGGTGCCATTGGACAGCTATTACAGACCTCCACTGAGCAGTTCTTTGTAATTGCACAGCTCCCACTGGAGAACAGAGATAAATGAGCTCACAAATGGGACAGCACGTGATTTCAGATCTTGGGGATGATACCAAAGCTATGTAGGATGCTTGATAACAGAATCACTTTCTTTCTTATGTTCATCATCCAGAAGTCTAAAGTCAGTAGTGTAAGTGGAAAGCTGGGCTGATGTGGAGGTACTTCAAACAGAGTGAGCAAATGGGGTTTTTGGCTTGTCTTTCATTGTGATCCTGACTGAAGACCACTGCATAAGACCTGTTAGGATTCTAACCACAATCCACTGGAAATCATTAGAAAGCCAAGGGTGAACAAAGATGAATGTATGTACGAGGGAAGATTGGTTAGATGCCCAGTGATAGAGGAACTTGTGACCCAAGGGTGTATGTGTTTAGGGTTACAACCCCTTAGCTGCTTTCTTTCTACTTTCACCTTTCCTTTCTTTCTTTTTCTTTTAATTTTTTGGCTGTGCCATAGGGCATGTAGGATCATAGTTTCCTGACTAAGGACCCAACCCGTGCCCCCTCTATTGGAAGCAAGGAGTCCTAACCAATGGACTGCCAGGGAAGTCCCCCGCCCCTCTTTTTTTACAAATAACTTAAATTCCTTAGAATTCTCTCTCACTATCCTGGGTGGAAACACTGGATTTCCTCTACCAAATGAAGTAGGATGTTTCCCATCATGTCAAGTCACCCAGACAATTTTTTTTCAACAGACCCAGGCCTATATTCCAACATCCTCCTTTTAATTTTTTCCAATACTCTGGCGACCCACTGTTTTGAGGTTATCCAGATGCTCTTGCATATGATTTTATACTTTAATGGAAGAAGGCTGAATATGGATTGTAAAATCATCTATCCCCTTTCCCATCATAAGAACATGACAACTCATTAATCTTAACTCCTCAATAAATAGCAGTCTTCTCTGTGGGTAAAATTCCATAATGTTAAAGTCACTGTTTTTCAAAGGCCTGCATCACAAGACCTTCTTTCAAGGAAAACTCCAAATTTCTAGTGCTATGAGTATTAGTCACTTTGATGGAAAAAGAAGTGTGGTCAAACATTTGAAATTTGCATTGAGATGTACACGCTCTGACTGTGGGGAGTTGGAGGGTGAAGACGCCCCTGGAGGAACATAAACAAAAGTGACAAGAGGCTGGGAATTACAGTGGACATGGAACTAGCAGGAGAAAGGCATGGGGTTTTCCTGAACGATCCTGGTCAGAGTTTTCTGTCAGTTCTGCACAGAAGTTGTGAGCCTCATGGCCTTTCCTCTGGGCTATGTTTAAAGCCAAGAATTGTGGTTCTCCAGGACCAGTTGGATGTTCAGGCCCCTCCCCATTCTTGGTTCTAGAAAGATGATGCACAGTTCCCACTCACCCCTCTTTGTAGATGACTCTGCTTCCCTGCCTGGTGTGAGATTCCCAGCAGTGTTCTATGAGGTATTCCTGGAGAACTGTATGTGGCCTAGAGGAAAACTTCACTCCTCATTCCTCCTACTTTCTTCCCAACGTCCTACACTCCCACCCCCATATTGTAGGACATCTCCAGTCATGTCAATGTGTAGAATGGGCTGAGGTTAACTAAGATAAAGTTACAATAATCTTAGGATGTTAAGATTATTGTTTCTACTATAAGTCTTATAAAGGGAATTCTGTGGTTGTCCAATGGTTAGGACTCCATGCTTCCACTGCAGGGGGCATGGGTTTGATCCCTGGTCGTGGAACTAAGATTTCACATGCCACACAACATGGCCGAAGGAAATACATACATATATATATATGTATGTGTGTATATATCTTACATCAATAGAAGCACTGGAGGCTTTGCCAAAAGATGTGTAGAGATCCCAGAATTTATATTTGCTTCTGTCAGTTCCACTATTTTCAGGATCTGGGTGTTCTTATTTTGACTTCACTGAATTTCCCAAATTTTACCTTTTGTAGCCCAAAATAGCCTCTTTGTCTTCCCTTGCCATTGTCAGGATAATGACAGGGGAGAAACTGAATGAACTTACTGTGATTTAGGCTGGGACAGTGACTCCATGCCCATTCTCTGGGTGAGTGGGATTCGACAACTAAGATAGCTGGAGAGATTGATCAGAGCTCACAATCCAGGCCAAGGAGGCTGACGTCAATAATTATGCCAGTCATCAAAAGCCTGCCAGCAGGTCATGAACAAGGCTGAACCATGGAAGTAAATAGGAAAAGAGGAAGAGAATCATGGTGAGTTTATACCAGCTCCTCTTTCTTAAACTTCTGTACTCTTATCTTACTATTATTCTCAGCTGAGGGTATCACATTCTACTTTATAGGGAAAATGGAAGCCAGACGTACACATCTACTGACATAGGGCCCATCTGAGTTCCTGTGTCAGTGGAGGAAGTGCTCTGTCTCTTCTCCAAGGTCAGCCCTCCACTCATGCCCTGACTCAAGGCCCTTTCATCCTCTCAGGACCTGGTCCCTCTCTCTGTTCTAAATCTTCAGCCTCTCCCTCTTTACTGGACTACTGCAATCAGCAGACAGACATATGCTTACAAAGAAAAAGCCACCTCCCTCAACCCCTAAGTTTCCCCTGCTGCTTTCCCATTTCTCGTAACACCAGCACCAGGGTGAGGAAGGCAGTAGGATTGCCTTTAGTAACTAGAACAGGTTAAAATTCTTACCACACAGGGAAGGGTCAAGGAGGTCCGTACATGTAGATGAGAGTGAGCAGATCATGAGGGCCCATGTTCATTTAGTGAGCACCTACTCTCTACTCTGGGTCTTTAGCAGACCCAGATGGTCTGCTAGGTGTTGGTAACATAAAGAGCGTTAATATTTTGTCTCTTCACTGTTAGTGTGCAAGTGTGGGTAGAGATTTAGAGAGGTGAGGCTGTCAAGGCAGTATGAGAAGCTATAATTGCCCCACTCCCACCCCAGCCATATAGACTTTTGGGCCAGTTATAAATGACTACGAGGACCACATCCTCTGAGGTCACATCTCTTTATAAAGCTCCTGAGGTTTCTTGGAGCCCTGTTCTACACTACTCTTCAGCTTCCTACCCTTATACCCTTGGGCATACCAGGCCTTTAACCTAGCCGTCTCTGGTGAGGCTGACTGGGGTCAGGAGGGTAGCTACATGTTAGCACAATATTCCAAGAGCTATCACCTTGATCAAGTAGATGTTCTCCAGATGGTTCTGTCAAAGTGCAGACCTTTTGAAGAGCCTCCTACAGCAATAAAAACACTTAGCTTCTCTTGGTTTAAGAGTTAAAGTCTATAGGTGCAGACAAGTACTGTTTGAGTCCCCTTATATGAAATACTGTGCATGCGTGCTAAGTTGCTTCAGTTTTGTCCGACTCTTTGCAACCCCATGGACCATAGCCCGCCAGGCTCCTCTGTCCAGGGGGTTCTCCAGGCATGAATACTGGAATGGGTTGCTGTGCCCTCCTCCAGGGGATCTTCCCAACCCAGAGATTGAACCCATATCTCTTGCATTGGCAGGTGGGTTCTTTACCACTAGCGGCACCTGAAAAGCCTACATGAGTTATCTAGCATAGTCAGAAAGTACATTGGTAGATGCCAGGGGCTGAGGCGGGGTGTGGTGGGGATTCAGGCACCTTCCCTCTTCCTGATCTGCCACCTTTACGTTTAGCATTTGGCTCTTGTCCACTTCATTGTAATATGTCTTCTACAGCTCCATCCATCACATCTATATCACTAGCAGTAAGACATGAAAAAAAAGCAAAGGGCAAGAGGCTGGAAGAGCAGTCTTTCTTCAGAAGCTTTCCTGGATTCTCCACCCAGCCAATTCTACTTTCATCTCATTGGTCAGAACTAGGTCACATGGGCCTCTTAGCTGGAAAGCAGTCTGGGGAGGAAAATGTTCTATCTTGCTAGTTTTTTAGTCTGTCTGTTTGACTTTTACGTTTTGGCTGCACTTTGTGGAATTTGGGATCTTAGTTCCCTAACCAGGGATGGAACTTGCATGGAAGCATAGAGTCTTAACTGCAGGACCGCTGGGTAAGTCCTCTAGTTTTTTTTATGAGAAGACAAGGCATTGAGCGTGAATGACTTTGGGGTGACTCACAATGTCTGTAGTATACCCCATTTGACTTTCTCCCTGAGCAGGGGTTCTCAACCTGAATGTGCACTAGTAGTATGCTGGGAGAGCTCCTAAGATTAAAGCCCAGGCTACCCTCAGACCAATTAAATCAGAGTCCCTGGGTGGGACCCAACATTGATAATTGTCAAGCTCCTACCTGCAAGTGATTCCTGCCTGCAGCTAAGCTCTGGGACCACTGCTACATTTCTACCTTGGCTGCTCTAGAGGCTGATGGGAGCATTAATTTTGACCTGATTCTCATTAGAAATAAGCGATAGATTTATATAAAGTGTTAGAGAGGGGTAAGACCTTCCTCAGTGGTTACAGAACAAGATTTTCTCAAGGTCAAATATGGAGTCAGTGAAAATTTTGGGTGAGGTCACTGGACCCTCTACCCCCACCCCTGCAATGAGCAGTAGGCCCACTCAGGTTTCCCACTGCATCTAGTCAAATGCAATGTGAATTATGTGGTGGTTTGGGGGAATTTGGGCTTCCCTAGTGGCTCAGCGGTAAAGAATCTGCCTGCACTGAGGGAGACCTGGGTTCGATCCCTGGGTCGGGAAGATCCCCTGGAGGAGAAAATGGCAACCTGCTCCAGTATTCTTGCCTGGAGAATCCCATGGACAGAGGAGCCTGGTGGGCTAAAGTCCTTGGGGTCGCACAAAGAGTAGGACACAACGGAAGCAAGTAACACTTTAGGGGGATTTAACCTTGATCCAGTTAGCACTAAAGGTTAAGGAAAGCAGGTAACCTTGAGCTGCAGCTGTCTCTCCTCCACTCCTGTAATGACGCTCAGCGTGGAAATCCAATTTGGGATGAGTGTATAATTTCAATGTTTATTTAATCCAGAGCCACTTCTCTGTAAATAGGATGCTTAAAAGCTTGAATTACTAAAGCTTTCTCTATCCCAGGTGCACTTACTAATCTGCTCCCAGCATTGTTCACTGGGTGTGCAACTGCCAAAAAGCCCGATGGTAAATGCCCCCTTGTTCATCCGGAGGGTCTGGCTTCTGAAGCCAAACAGGTAGTGCTGATTCACATGGAGTTTTCCAGACTCTTAGCATTAGAGGCAGCCTTACAGATCATCCATCCAAACAGAAGCTTGGGGAGGTGGAGTGACTTGTCCAAGGTCACCCAAACTATTTGTTGCAGTTTGGGTCATTAGCACCAGTCTTTAGGCTAAATTGATTATTTTTACATAGCAGAAGCCTAACAAATGTGACCAAAGGTACACTGGTCCCTAATTATTGCCCTCTAAATTTTCAGCATAAATCTTTAAATAATTCAGGACTCAAAACAAACCCATCTTGCAGGAGTAACTCAGCCAGCAGAGGGAAAAGGAAATGTGTATTTCTGTATGCATTTCCTGAACCGGCTGCCAGCGCTGCTCAATGATACTGAATGGGCCTGCAGCACCTAGCACATGCCTGGCCTGTGTAGGTTCTCTCTAGATGTCTGTGGGTCTGAATTGATCCCCACAAGCCCTTCACTTTGCTCCCCATTGTTTAGAATGCCTCCGAAGCACCACATTATCACTAGCTGTTACTTTTAGAGCAAAGCAACACGAAATCAACTATCTTTGGGATTTATGTGAAAGAGACTTATAGTAGCTGGAAGTCATACATAGACTGATGAGTGTTTTTACAGTAATGCACTCTCAAGTTCAATTTCTTAAGTCCTCTAGGTGACGCAAAATGATTGATTCTGAAAGTGAATGCTGAAGAAATAAATTGATTCCTTTGAAGTAAGCGGACCATTAATTCTTGACCTAAAGTCTCTAAAATGTTTTTAAAAAGAGTTGACTTAGCAGTTTCTGCATTTTATGGAATTAACTCTTTTTTTTCCTTCTTTTGTTAATTTATTATCTTCCTGGGGCTTATGCACAAGCTTCCGAGTTTCTAGAAAAATAGGATGGAGCTGGCCATATGCCAGAGGGTACCTTAATGCCTTGCTTTAAACACGTATGCGGTCAATGGTTGAAGGCAGAGCGGAGGACTTAAATCCATAGGAAAGCTCAAAGCTGCCTTCTAGGCCACCTTAGCAAATGGCTGGTTATTTTGGCTACAGTTCTAATTCGAGTTCATTAGTGAGGCTGATTCTGTCCTATAGTCATCCCCCAGGCTTCTGATTTGATGCATCGTGGCTCTAGCTCTGCACCTGGGATCTGTGTATGCAGACTGACTCAGAGGGTCAGTTTCACTCTGTGAGGCTGCCCGCGGCTGCCACGGTGGAGCTCTGGTGGTTTTGCTGTTCAATTGCTGTTCAGTTATGTCTGACTCTTCTGACCTCATGGACTATAGCCTGCCAGTCTCCTCTGTCCATGGGATTCTCCAGGCAAGAAGACTGAAGTGGGTTGTCATTTCTCTAGGGGATCTTCCTGACCCAGGGATCAAATCTGCAGCTCCCTCATTGGCAGGTGAATTCTCTACTGCTGAGCCGCCAGGGAAGCCCTAGAAGGCCTGGTGTGTGGGCCTAAACTTTGTCTGCTCACACATTTATTTAGCTGATGTTTAGTTGTTGTCTGCTATATGCTGGCAGATCCACCCTAATATTTGTCAGGCTCTGGGTGAAAGAGTAATCGGAGACCCACAGAGGCTATGTCTAAATTCTGAGTTATAGATCAAACTAAGAAACTATTCAATAGTACACCCTCACAAATAGGTTCAAATGAAGTACTAGGGCTCCTTGTGCATTGAAACTCAGGGGCATGGAGAGCTCCTCCTATTCCAGCCCTCCAGCCCTCAGCTGGACGCCCCTGTTTCCCCCCCATCCTGCTGCATCTGCCCAGTGTTTTGAGGGGGCCTCAACTGCACACGCTGTCCCTGGGCCACCCTCAGGCGTCGAGTCTTGCAGCCGGGATGTGATCTGCCTTTGAGAAGACGAGGTCCATGCAGGTCCTGGAAGTGGGTGTAGGGCCGTGTGGCTGGGGAATGCCCAGCTCCTGGGTGCCCCCAGTATTGTCTAGAAGGGGAGATGGTGGGCTCCGGGTGAGCATATCTTTGGCCCTGTGGACTCCTCAGCCCAGGCGAGGGCACAGCTGCAGGGACATTAGTTCAGTGCTCCGTGCAAGGGTTTCAGCTTCCCCAGGCTGAGGATAGTGCTATGTGCCACGTGCTGAGAGGCAGCAGTGAACACAATCCCTAAACTGCCCTAATGAGGGAGACAAAAACAAACCAAGATGACTGGGCCAAGGGATGTGAAGGCATTGAGTTGGGGGATAAGCTGCAGAGTGACTGGTAAATGCTACTTTAGAGTGATCAGGGAAGGCCTCTTGGAGGTGGTGACCTGTATGCTGAGATCCAATGACACTGAAGTGCCAAGGTGAGGGAACACATGGAGGGAAAAGGCCCAGGGGCAGGAAAGGGCTGGTTTGTCTGAGGAATAGTAAGGAAGCCAAGGTTGGTGGCAGTGGGAAGTGAGTTGTGTGTGTGGTGGTCGGCAGGGGCCATGCCAGGCAGGGCCTGGAGAAAAGAGAATTAACCTGAGACTTAGAAAAATGACTTGAGGCTCAGGTCCTCTGCTTACTCACTGGCTGACGCCGAGCACAGCCCATCCTCTGGCCTCGGTCATCTCACCTGTGAACTCCAGCTGCCTCCTAACTCTCCTGTCTCTCTCAGCGTGCTACAGGAGGACCAGGTGGGGTTCTGCTGTTTTAGATCTGGGGCATGAAGTAGCTAAGTAGGGAGGAGCAGTGACCAGCAACCTTGAGGGGCTGTTGCTGGGGAATGATAGTCACAGGGAGTGTCTGGTTGGGCTTAAACGGGGGCTTGTTTTCCACACAGACTCAAGGCCACCCCCACCTCCAGGTGGGCTTTGAAGCTCATCTCATGTTGCCTGTATCCTGGGAGAGAGCAGAGAGTGCCAGCAGGCCATGGAGCTGATACCATCTGCACGAAGTGGCTCTTCCGAGGCCCCTTACCCCCTGTCAGCAAGTAAAACCCAACCTTTTGCCAGAACGGAGGGCCAGGAGCTTGAGTGACGACTAAGACTCAGCCCCTGGCCTCCGAGCCAGGCTGTCAACAGCTGGCTTGGCACAAGGGCAGCAGGCGCCCTCCCTGCATGCTGGCTGGCCAGGACCAGAGCTGGGATGGCTCACCCAGCCCCTCCCAGCTAAGGATGCTGCTTCGTGGGAGGAAATGGGGACCAACATTAAATGCACATGTTTCTTTCATGGGCCATTGTCTATACTTTTCCTTGTGAGTCTGTTATCAGTACAGAGTGTGAGTTCCACATTTCCAAAAAAGCCTTTTGCCATCTCTTCAAGGTCTCAAGGTAATGAATCCTTGGGGTCTGTGTAACAATAATGATTTCAACCACAACTATGTCTACTTTCTGGCTGCTTCCTAAATGCCAGGGCCACACTGATCACTCTGGTCTCACAGCCACTCTCTTCGGAAGGCATTTGTTATCATCCCATTTTACAGATGAGGAGACGGAAGCTTAAAGAAGCTGAGTAACTTCCTCAAGGTCGTACCTCTGGGATTTGAACCTAAATTTGTTTGACTCAAAAGTGGCATTCTTAAATCATAGTACACAAAGACTTTACAAGTCTTCATCATCTTTATAATCCTAGATTATGCACACATTAGATTCTTTAACCTTTGCACACGTTAGATTCTTTAATCTTCACAATAACCCTGTGAGATAAGAATTATTAGTATTCCCATTTTGCAGAAGAGGAAACTGGGGCATAGAAATTGTAAACTTCAGTCTTGTTGCTCAGAGATAGATACATGTATCTGTATAACTGAATCACGCTGTTGTCTACCTGAAACTATCACAACATTGTTAATCAGCTATATTCCAATATAAAATAAAAAGTTAAAAATTAAAGATAAATAATCAATTAAATTTTAAAAAGAGCCACAAGAGGGAGGTTAAATTTCAGACTAACCGTAAAGTGCAGAGATGTGTTATCAACAGGATTCATCACCTGCAAAGGTAAAGCAGGTGAGATCTGGGGAAACTGGTGTGTCTCCGTTGCTCTTTCCTCAACTCCCCCTCTGCCCAATGTCTGAAATTCCACCATTAATCACAATCCATTTACCCGCTCCCACAGTTCCCCGTTGAAAGTCAGAAAATACTCCAGTACTCCTGGGCGTGGGAGAGAGCTGAAGTGAGTGCAGCTGCCACTGAGGGAGCGGGGCTCAGGGCCCGTCGTGTTTGGAGAAAACAGGGAGACCCTGGGTGTCTCAGCAAGGCGGGGCGGCTGAAACAGCGAGGGAGGGGGCAGGACTCTGGGCCCACTCTGTTCTCCAGGGCGGCCTTGACTGACAGCTTCACTCATTGTGGGTTATACGGCTGAGCCATTACCCATAGGGCCGAATTGATAATGTTTGGGCGGCTAAATGTTTTATGACTAAAGACTCCCAAGGTGAAGGCAACCAATTAGGAAACATGACGGAGAATCCCTGGAAGCATATTCTGCTGCCCTCTTTGTGGGCACAGATGTGTGTAGGTTACACGTCTGTGCCAGAGCCCTGCTCTCAGTTCTGTGTGCAAAAGCCTCCCAGCCCCCATCTCACTGGGCTCTCACCTGCCTCTCCCTGGGGGTCTTTCAGTGGAGCTTCTTTCCCTTCCTGCCCCTGAAAGCCTTGAGCTCTGCCCTGAAACCACTGACAGCCCTGTCTAAAAGGTTTTATTGGGGACAAACTCCTTTTAACCCCAAATTCATAGATTCCTCTGTTAGCGTTTGAAAGCTAGCGGTGGTACTAAAGTGTCCTTCTTCCATTTGTTTATGTATGGGAGTGAATATTCTTCCATTTATGTATGGGAATGAATATTCTTCCGTTTATTTATGTATGGGTATGAACGGCATTCATTAAATGCCCCTGTATCTGCTAAAGCTAAACACACAGCTACTGCGGGCCTTGCTAAGCCACTCATTCACCTTCAGTTCTTTGCGACCCCATGGAATGTAGCTTACCAGGCTCCTCTGTCCATGGGATTCTCCAGGCAAAGATACTGGAGTGGGTTGCCATTTCCTACTCCAGGGGATCTTACAGACCCGGGGATGGAACCTGTGTCTCTTAGGTCTCTTGCATTGGCAGGTGGGTTCTTTACCACTAGCACCACCTGGGAAGCCCACTGCAGGACCCACTGACTTCACTCTTGTGTATTTACTCAAGAGTGAGTGCCATGTGCTTACAAAAAACACATTATATGAATGTGTTTAGCAGTTTTTGTCATAACTGCCCCCAAATGGAAACCAACTCAAATGGCCATCAAGGTGAATGGACACACAGATTGTAGTATATTCATGCAGTGGAGTACTACTCAGCAAGGAAAAGGAAAAAAACCACTGGTACATGCAACAACATGGATAAAACTCAGAGACAGTATGTTGAGTAAAACAAGTTGGATACTAAAGGGGATATACATTATGGTTCTGAGCACTATCAATTCAGTTCAGTTGCTCAGTTGTATCCGACTCTTTGTGACCCCATGGACTATAGCACACCAGGCTTCCCTGTTCATCACCAACTCCCAGAGCTTGCTCAAACGTGTGTCCACTGAGTTGGTGATGCTATCCAACAATCTTATCTTCTGTCATCCCCTTCTCCTCCTGCCTTCAATCTTTCCCAGATGAGGGTCTTTTCCAATGAGTCAGTTCTTTGCATCAGGTGGCCAAAGTATTGGAGCTTCAGCTTCAGCATCAGTCCTTCCAATGAATATTTAGGACTGATCTCCTTTAGGATGGACTGGTTTGATCTCCTTGCAGTTCAAGGGACTCTCAAGAGTCTTCTCCAACACCACAGTTTAAAAGCATCAGTTCTTTGGTGTTCAGCTTTTAAGTTCAAAAACAGGCAAAACACAACTGTGGTGTTGTTTGAAGTCAGAATGCTGGTTACCTTTGGTGGAAGAGTTTATTGGCTGGGAAGGAGCATGGGGTCATTTTTTGGGGTGATGTAATTTTAAAAGAAACCTTGACCTAAATAGTGGTTACATGGGTATAGACCTATGTGAAGGTCCATCAAGCTGTACACATATGTTCTGTATCCCTGACTGTAGATAAGTTATTTTCTTATTGTCACTAAGTCCTGTCCAGCTCTTTGCAACCCCCAAGCGCTCTAGCCTGCCAGGCTCCACTGTCATTGGGATTCTCTAGGCTGGAGTGGGTAGCCATTCCCTTCTCCAGGGTATCTTCCTGACCCAGGGATCAAACCCACATCTGCTGCATTGCGGGCAGATTCTTTATGGCTGAGCCACCAGGGAGGTCCTAGATAAGTTATACTTCAGGTTTAAAAAAAAATTATTACTTATTTGGCTGTTTTAGGTCTTAGCTGTGGCACGAGGAATCTTCGTTGTGGTGTGCAGAAACAGGGGCTCAGAAGTTGTAGGACTCGGGCTTAGTTGCTCTGTTGGACGTGGGATCTTAGTTCCCTGATCAAGGATCAAACCGAGTCCCCTATTTAGAAGGTGGATTCCCAACCACTGGACCACCAAGGAAGTCCCTACATCTCAGTTAAATTAAAGTGTCTGCTAGCAGAGCTCTGTGCTGACCTGGCCCGAATTTTCCAGGCTAATGTGACTGAGAAGAGTCAGCGACCTGGGTAGGGGTCTGGAGCGGCCCTTCCCAGAGGGTCCCTAAGGGATGTGGACGGGTCCTGGAGTGGCAGTGCTAACTAGGGGCCCAGGATATTCAAGGGGAAGACGAAAAGTTGTTGAGACAAAAAGAAGAGGTGTCTGGTGGTCACTCCTGAGGGCCTGAAGGGCAAACAAATCCAGCGTGGAGTGGAGGGGGGTCTGGGAGAACTCCGAGGCAGGAAAGGACCTGACGTCATTAGCAGTCAGGGACACGGGAGCTGGGAGGAGCTTCGCAGTCAGGATCAGGCCAGGAGGAAGCAACCCTGGGGCTAAAATGAAGGAGATTGTACAAAGAAGGTGACACGTGGAGGAGCGAACAGCAAAGAGCAACTTCTTTTAATTTTTGAGTATATACAGTATATATTATTTCATGTAAGTCTCATAACTGCGTGACATAAGATATCTTAGCAGCCTACTTTCCAAACAGAGAGTTGAGAACTAGGAGACTTCACAGGATATGCTGAAGGGCACCCACTTGTCAGCGCAGCACTCAGCCCATGGCTTTGAGACCCAGCACCTGCACCCCAAGGCCAGTTAAGTGTGTGACCAGTTCAGTGATGGGTTAATCAACCCATGCAGGTGTGTTCATGAAATGGCATTACTTTCCCAATATCTGTCTCCATCTATGCTCTGCTGCTCTGGCCCAAGGGCTTCCTTCGTGTTATCTTAGTCCAACTCTGTAAATCCACCTCATTTCAGTAATTTAAATAACGTGACCCAGTTATTAAAACTCAGCCCTGATCATTTAAAAACTCCACCCTCATGTTGATTCAAATCTTTCCTCCTTTCCTGAGTTCAGGGTTACCTGTGGCTATAGGAGCTTGGAGTAGGGGCAGTGGGGTGGTCTGCCCTCTTCAGAGCTCACCTCTTATTCCTGAGCTCTGCAGAGGAGGGTAGCTGTTTCCTTAAGCAAGAGCATGCATCAAGGTTTGGTCCCCTTTCCCAATTGTTACCGTTGATCCAGTTCCATTGTCAGCACTCCCAAGGCACTTTAGCCACCCCTGGTTTTGGTGGCTCTTGGGAGACACACCTCCTCCCATGCTCCTCAACTGTACCCCAAGTTCAGCATTCCTGTATCCCTGCGGCTCCAATTTCCTCTGCCTTCCCTAGCCTCTGAACTTTGGGCCCCAGGGCTTGGATCAGATCTTTCTTGTCCGCCCACCCCCACCCCCACATCCCACCCCCACTCCATCTACCATGCTTCCTCTCCCTAGTGTTCTTTGCCCATCAGCAAGCATTTGTGATAGGGACAGAGTGAAGGGACAAAGTAACTGATTAAATAGTTAATCCCGCTAGGGGATTGTAAGTAGAAAAAATATGGGAGACCCCTGTAAGTTAGTGATTACTCAAGAAAGCAGTTTTGCTTAACCGCAAAACCAAGCAGGCTTGCTTTGCAACAAAACCATATGACAAAGCACAGACATGTGCCAAACAATGAAACAATGGTGGCGTGAAACCCACATCCTGCCAGTGAGCCCAGTAGGTTAGGACGTGCTCCCTGCACACACAGAAAACAATTATTTGTGGAACCAGCTTGACCATATAGGGACAAGAAAACGCCCTTGTTCAACCTGGAAGAGAAGCTGATGATGGAAATATGATGTCTATGCAAGAAAGACAAAGAAGTTCTTCTCCCCCTCTTCACTTTTCCTTTGATTATAAAACTGTAGCCCCGTAAGTTTTGGGGGCATGGCTTACTCATCCACCTGCTTGTAAACCTCATGAGTGTCCTATTTTAATAAATCACCTCTTATCCATAAATTTCCCTTCAGCTGAATTCTTTCTGTGTTAGGACACAAAGGACCATGGTACTGGATCTCTTTGGAGCCCCCAAAACAGCACCAGTCAGTTTCACATGGAGAGGCTGGGGACCCAGTGGCCCAGCCAACAACCAAACAGGGAACAAGACCATCAAGTCTTTCCTTCTGAAATAAAACCCCAACTTTATGACAAAGTGTTTGGGGGACCTCCTTTCTTCCATGTTTAACCAGGAGTCCTCAAGGAATGGTAATGAACCAGTACCCACTCTCTTTGCCTTTTAGGGTGGGGAGGAAAAATGGCTTGTCCTCGTGAATAGTGCCCTCCCTCCAGAGACAACCTCCTCCTCTCCCCGAGTCTTCTCTGTTCTCTCCACGTTGAGAGCCCCAAAGCCAGTTCAGCCACTAGGAGTGTCTCCTGCCTAGAAGGAGGCCTTTGAACAAAGTCCTGGAGAATTTAATAATTTTATTAACAATGCCTCTACCTACATGAGGGTTTATCGCTGAATTGTTACGAAACTTCAGGGGCAAAAAAATATTTCAGTCCAAACTCTCACCAGCTCATAGTCACAGGTTTGCTACTGAAAACCCCCTGTGTGTGAGCCCACATTCCTATCTGAGGTTAGTGAAGTGATTTGCTTCCTCTTAATATGCTGTTCATCATGCAACATTTCTTAGGAAAGATTAAAGCTCCAGGACATATATCCTGGCAGAAACACCCCCTCTCTCGCCTCTGACATCTCAGATTCCAACAATGGCTATTGAAAGAAATCTGCATCTTCAGACAAATACACATCCATGAAAAGCACCAAAATGCATCATTGTACCATGAAATGTTTCTTTCTAGTGGGTAACTGATTGCTTGAGGTGCTGTAGAGTGTCAATCAGGGGCTTCCCAGGTGTTGCGAGTGGTAAAGAATCCGCCTGCCAATGCAGGAGACGTCGGAGACATGGGTTTGATCCCTGGATCGGGAAGATCCCTTGGGGAGGGCATGGCAATCCACTTCAGTATTCTTGCCTGGAGAATCCCATGGACAGAAGAGCCTGGCAGGCTATGTATGGCTCATGGGGTCTCAAAGAGTTGGAGACAACTGAAGTGGCTTAGCATGCATACATGCATGCAGAGTGTCAATAATGAGAATTGTTGTCCAGTCTGGTTTCCCAGGTGTGCTATGTGTGCAGAGGGAAAGACTTCCATGGACACTTGTTGCAGTGCTGTTGAGCTCAGTCTCAAAGATAAAGCCATCCTAGATCCAGGGCAAATTTCTAGCTTCATGACTCTCCAATCGAAAGGGGAAAGAGCCCTTAGGACATTATTTCGAATGTCTCTAGTGGGATGGCAAACATCTGAATCTCTTGGTCCCCTTGAATGTGGTGATCAGGAGGGGACCATCCCATGAAGGTTCCCAGACCTGGGGCTAGAGCATAGAACATTTCCCTCTGAATCATGGAATCACCAAAACTAGAACAGTGCAGTTGAGTCAGTGAAGAAATGAGGTGAAAGCAACCACATGGAGGCTCTAGACAAGAGAAGAGAATTATGCATCAAAACTGGGGTTGAGACAAACATCTGGGAGACAAAGAGGAATGCATTTGGGAAGAAATGGAGGAAAGATTCAGAACTGTGCTTTCCAACATGATGGCCACTAGCCATGTGTAGCTATTTAAATTAGTTAAAATAAAAAATTCAGTTTCTCTGTTATACTAGCCCCAGTGTAAGTGCTACATGTGGTACAGATTTTGGAACATCTACAATATCACAGAAAGTTCTGTTGAGTGATACTGGCTCTTAGAACACTACCTAAAATGGGCAGCTTATTCCATGAACCAGTCTTAGCATGATGGGAGTGGCGGAGCGAGAAGGGGCGAAAGGTGGAGAGATAGTCAGCTGAACGTAAAGGACCAAGAGTACATTTGATTTTCCGAAATAGGCCAGAGCCATTTGGAGTCAAATCATACAGTGGATCTGGTGCACCATTCTCAACACATTTTTGTTGAATTAATGAGTAGGTGAGCTGGGAGCATTGGTTGGTGGGGGAAGAGGACGGGGAAGACAGAAGGCATCTACAAAATAGGAGAGCTATATTTTCTTGTGTTAGTAGCTCATTAGCTAAATGAGAGACATTCTAAAAGAAGAACTTCAGAGATGCTCTGAATACTGTCAGCAAGCCTGGAAAAAGTATAAAGCCTCTCAAGGTAACTGCTTTAAAATAGACCATGTTCAACAAGCTCCTTGGATGACTGATTAAGAGTCCTAGCCACTCTTGGCTTCAACTTCTTCAGCTGTAAAATAAAGACTCCCGACTAAGGACCAGCTCTTTCTGTTACACCTTGTTGTTCAGTCGCTAAGTCGTGTCCGACTCTTTGTGACCCCATGGACTACAGTGTGCCGCAGTCTGTGTCTAGGATTTGGATATTTAAGCCACATTATTATCTTTATTAAAAGAGCTTTCTTGTCATACCTCAGAGTTACCATAAATGCTGAAAATAATCAAGAACAAATAGGCTTTATCTCATGAACCAGAATTGACTAATTGGTAGGATTTGAATGGAAAACTCTGTGGGGAAGAGTCTTGAGGCCACATCCAAGCTCGTTTGATGAAGCTGGTTAGTCTGCCACGGAGGTGGAGCCATGGAGCACTTGCTGGCACTTGCCATCCCAAGTTTACGGACTGCCCGGCCCAATACCCATTCTAGGCACTTTTCCCCCTGCCCAGGCCTGCTATAAATACTGGAAAATCTAAATATTTGCTTTCCCACCCTTCCATGCAGCTAGGGGCAGCCTGTAACACTGCGCATCTGAAAAAAAAAAAAAGAACTCGTTAAGGAAATTTCCAAGGTCTGTTTTTGCTGTAATTACTATGGATGCTGATAGAAATGGATGCAGACATGCTTTTTCCCCCCTTTTGTCTTAAGCTAATCCCTGGGCATCGGTCATATTTTGACATCAATAAGGCTATGAGAAACCTAGACAGCATATAAAAAGCAGAGACATTACTTTGCCAACAAAGGTCCATCTAGTCAAGGCTATGGTTTTTCCAGTACTCAGGTACAGATGTGAGAGTTTTACTGTATAGAAGGCTGAGCACCGAAGAATTGATGCTTTCAAACTGTGGTGTTGGAGAAGACTCTTGAGAGTCCCTTGGACAGCAAGGAATCAAACCAGTCCATCCTAGAAGAAATCAGTCCTGAATATTCATTGGAAGGACTGATGCTGAAGTTGAAGCTCCAGTACTTTGGCCACCTGATGTGAACTGACTCATTGGAAAAGACCCTGATGCTAGGAAAGATTGAGGCGGGAAGAGAAGGGGATGACAGAGGATGAGATGGTTGGATGGAATCACTGACTCAATAGACATGAGTTTGAGCAAACTCCAGGAGATAGTGAAGGACAGGGAAGCCTGGTGTGCCGCAGTCCATGCAGTTGCAAAGAGTCAGACACAACTTAGTGACTGAACAATGAAAGACCTGTAAATACATGTCAGAATCCATTCTTGCTAGCTCTTTTTCCATGTGGAGGCAATAGTCTTTGGCAGGGAATAAACAGAGAGCCCTGGGATGAGACAATCCTTGGATCAGACCCAAGTGCTCCATCTCAGAACCGCGATTCTGACACATCTGCTTGCCTCTGTCCTGACCTTTGCCTGCCTCTCATCTGATACGTAAGCTATCCTACAACGTGGATTTGGGAACCTCACCTGTGTTTTGGATTTCTGCATGCTGGATTTGTTCTTCTACCTTCCACCCTCTGACTCTTTTCCCATTCATTTTCAACTCTGAAAACCCCTTCCCTTCCCTTGTGCATGTGTGTGCTCGGTGACTTTAATTGTGTCCAACTCTGTAACCCCATGAACCATAGCCTGCAAGCCTCCTCTGTCTTTGGAATTCTCCAGGCAAGAGTACCGGAGTGGGTTTCCATGCCCTCCTCCAGGGGATCTTCCTGACCCAGGGATCGAATCTGCGTCTCCTGTGTCTCCTGCATTGCAAGCAGAGTCTTCACCTGCTGAGCCACCGACGAAGCCTCCTTTCCCTTTGTGCTCAACAACTCTCCATCTGGAATCCACAGGGTGAGCCCTGCTCTGACCGCAGGCCCCCGTGACAGATGGAAACCTCACGATTGCCCACACATAGAGGCCGAGCTCAGTATCTGTAAATGCTCCCTCATCTTCCCCTCATCCTCAGTATTAGGAGCCCCAGTCCCCTTCTTATAACAACCAAGCACCAGGGTGACAGTAATATCAGGTTTCTCCCTACCCTGGTTCTCAGGGGTGGCTAGACACATGCAACCTGATCCATTAAGTAGCTGCCTTATAAACATGCAGCAAGCCAAAGAAAGTCCTTTTTACTTGTGCTTCCTGTGGACTTTGAAATTCAAATTCTGTTAGGTACACAAATGATTCCAGCTATGTGGTCATATTGCTATAGCAACCTCCCCAGGCTCCTGTACCTCTGAGGTGTGTGTGTGTGGGGGGGTGCTTTTCTCCTGACTTTTAAAGACATCAACTGTCCTTAGCCATGTTTCAGTTTGCCCATTTGCTACTAGCCAAGAGAGAGAACTGAGCTTAAGAAATCAAAGGCGAACAGCCATTATATGTGTAATCCAATTTATCCTGGTAACAAAATTCATTTAGGTCTACTTAAGTCTACTCAGCAGTCAAAGGATCACAGACTTTGCATAGGAGAGTCCAGTCCACATCTTCCTGGGAGTGTATAGAAGATCTTTCCTCAGAATTAGATTTGTAGCCCCTGCTTTAGTCCTGTGGGTCTTGGATCATACATACCTGCCCTGACTTTCAAACATTTAGTGCCTGACTTCCCTTTCAACTATGAATTAACTACTCAGCTTTCTGATCTCCACTGTTACCTGGTTTTTACATTAGCATGCTCTTTTATGAATGTGTACTTTTACCTCTGATTTCTTGCATGTTGTGGCTCTGATCCTTTATTTTTCCGTAATATTTGCCAATTTTGTTCAGTGCTAACACTTCCCTATAGTAGCCCTGCTCACTATAACCCATTTTCCCAGGATAAAAGCCATGTGTGTACAGTTATATACAATATATAATTATATATGTAGAAGCACCTCCCAGGTGGTGTAGTGGTAAAGAATTCGTGGATGAGCAAATAATGGAAACAGTGAGAGACTTTATTTTTTTGGGCTCCAAAATCACTACAGACGGTGACTGCAGTCATGAAATAAAAAGACTCTTGCTCCTTGGAAGAAAAGCTATGACCAACATAGACAGCATATTAAAAAGCAGAGACATAAAAAAAAAAAAAAAAAAAGCAGAGACATTATTTTGCCAACAAAGGTCCATCTAGTCAAGGCTATGGCTTTTCCAGTAGTCATGTATGGATGTGAGAGTTGGACTATAAACCAAGCTAAGCACCGAAGAATTGACGCTTTTGAACTGTGGTGTTGGAGAAGACTCTTGAGAGTCCCTTGGACTGCAAGGAGATCCAACCAGTCCATCCTAAAGGAAATCAGTCCTGAGTGTTCATTGGAAGGACTGATGCTGAAGCTCAAACCCCAGTACTTTGACCACCTGCTGTGAAGAACTGGCTCATTGGAAAAGACCCTGATGCTTGGAAAGATTGAAGGCAGGAGGAGAAGGGGACAACAGAGGATGAGATGGTTGGATGGCATCACTGACTCGATGGACATGAGTTTGAGTAAGCTCCAGGAGTTGGTGATGGACAGGGAAGCCTGGTGTGCTGCAGTCCATGGAGTCACAAGGAGGCGGACACAACTGAGTGACTGGACCGAATATGAGAAGACTCCAGAGACGTGTATACCTATACATACATATATGCATATGTATATGTTCAATAATAGGTTGGTAAATATCTCAGATGTTAGTTAACATTTCAGGATATAATGTAAGCTCTCACATTAACTCAAACACAAAATAATTAGCTTTCCTTTAGCTTGGACTAGCTAAATCAAATCTTGAAGAAGAGAAAACAAAAGTGGAAGGAGTTTATTCACATTTGAATAGTCCCACTTCACCTGTCCTTTTATGCCTTCCTGACAGTATTTTCAGAACATCTGTACAGAAGGGGTGGAAGTTTTTTATGAACACTGCGCGTGATTATTAGAATAACTCTTGTGGAGTCTTCAAATGGATGCTAAGTCTTGCTAAATATATCTGATGGAAACAAAACAATTTAGAATGCAGTTACACAGTTGGCCGTTGGGGTCCAGTTCTGAAAAGGCACATATTCCAAGACAAGAGGAGTTTCTTACTGGCGTGGCCACCTCCCATCTCTGGCTCTGAAACCATTTTAGAAGCAAGATGACTCTGCAAGTTGGAACTGAATAAAAGGCGTGTGAAACATTTTCCTCTGAGCAAGTATTTCCTTGTAAGCTGAAGAAAGGCGATTGTAGCACTTACACAAAATTGTGATCCGTTTCCTTCCCAGATTAGGTGATTGCTTCTGCTAACAAGTTAGATAATGTTCAAAAGCGAGCTAACTTACTTTTAACTTCAGTCAGTCTTGAGACGTACTCCAACAAAATCACATCAGTGCTGTGGATATTGTCCAAGTTTCCAGATTCTGATCTTGAGTGTGCTATTTAATGCCTGTATCAATGTGTGTAAGAATAATAATGATGGCAATTTGAACCTAATAATATTTTCTTTGTCCTACAATAACTGGCTAGTGTTTGAAATAATAAACATGTCTTCACATCTTGCTGCCAAAAATAACAAGACTCCACCTCCACCCAGAGCAACTCACCGAATGATATCCCAAGTCACTCTTCCTCATACATGATACATGTTAAAAACCACACATCTTGAATTGCTGGACTGTATAAAGCCAATTATTACACTTGTAAACCTGGAATATTTCAGGACAATGACCTGATGGAATAATAACAATAAAAAAAGCATTTGTTTTACAACAAGCCAGTTTTCCAAACCAGAGTTTTAACTGGTCGCATTTCTCAGGCAGCAGTAATGCTATTGCCATGGATTTTCCAGAGAACATTTCACTTCACTGTTATTTATAACTTAGCTCAGCCTCTTTCTATTACTTATATTTAAATATAGAAAGAAATCTTTTCCCATTCCTCTTTCTTTAGATGTTTCTCTTCAACACCCACACAAATCCATGAGTCATAAATGAGACTATGAAAATGAATGGTCCCCATTGTACAAGAACACTCTTCGGCTACCCATGTGAATTTAGGTAATATAATTGTCAAAGTAAGTTCAAAAAGCAGATGAAACAATGCCCATGTGAATTCCATTCAGAGAAAAGAAAAAACAACTGAGAAATGATAAAGTCAACACATTGTCTTTGTGTTCTAATATAATAAAACAGATTTTATACACAAACACACCCTTTTCTGAACTTTTACATACATACTGTAAAATATGTGTAACTGGGTGAAAGGAGAATGTGGCAACCTAGATTCTAATCTCAGTTCTCCGATTCCTGGTTGGGCGATTTAACTTTGACTGTTTGAAGCAGACATAGTAATGTCTGTCTTGCCTCCCCTCTAGGGTTGCTAAGCGGGTCAAATGTGATGAAATATGTGTTGATAGAAGTGGTAAGTGAACTGTAATGTGCTATCACAATTTTAAGGTATGTTTATTACTGTTTCTTCAGCTAAGTAATTGTACAGGCAGGAGAATGACTAGGCAGTGGAATAAATTGACTGGCGGATTATGAAGTTGCTGTTGCAAACATATTTAATGCTAAACTTGGTCCCCAAGGATCCAAGAATGAATTTGGTCCCGTAATACAAAATGACATAATTGATCACCATAAGTCAAGTCCAATTCAACCTAAATGATCCAATGATGAGTAAGTAAATATCCAGGACAAAGAGATCTATTGCTTTTGCAATTGAACTTCATTTTACTTCTGTCCAAGGGCGAGTTACCTCTGCAAAACTCCATCTCAATGATTCTGCATCTTACAAAAGTTATTCCATCAATCTTCATAATAGCTCTGTTTTAGAGATGGAGAGACTGAAGACTTCAAATAACTTTCTTATTTAACTATGCACTGAAACTTGGTCAGAGTTCTTTTTGTATTTCATTGTTATTATAGTTGGACAAAAGTGATTAGAATATTTTAATTCCATTTTTAAAAACCTTATTATCTTAGTTAAGGTTTACCAAATTTAAGTGTAAAGCTGTAAAACGTGAAATTTTTTTCAATGGATGATAATATGCATGGTAAACATTCGAATGGTGCTAAAAGAATATATCCGGAAAAGTTAGCATCCTTAACAGAACAAGGGCTTCCCAGGTGGCTCAGTGGTAAGGAGTTTACCAGCCAAGTAGGAGATGAGGGTTCAATCCCTGGGTTGGAGAGATTCCTCTGGAGAAGGAAATGGCCACCCACTCCAATATTCATGCCTGGGAAATCCCAGGACAGAGGAGCCTGGTGGGCTTCTCTGGTCCACGGGGTACAAGAAGAGTTAGACACCACTTAGTGACTAAAAGTAAACAGAGTTAACTCCCAGCTCCCCACTTCTCTTCCCTAAAAGAATATACTTTTGCCAGACGGTGTATATGTGCTTGGATACTTAATCATATATAGCATTTATGCATATGTTCTTTTAAAAACAAAATACAAAGGGTAACATAATATTATGCTGTTCCGCAATTTTTTTTTTCACTTAACAATATATCTTATAGGTAGCTCCACACCAATTCTCACAGAATTGAGGCTGAGCAATTCTCACAAATTGCTCCATATTTTTAATAGCTACATAATACTTTATTCTGTTTGGATGTATAATAATTTATTTTACCAGTTCCCTGTTTATGAGCAATATTTTGTTGTTACCCACAAGGTTGAAATCCTTGTACACACATCCATCTGCAAGATATTTTAAAAGGAAAGGATGAAATGAGACTCTCAGATTTTATGAAATACAAATACGTGTAAAATGGAAAGAAAGGTTTATTCGTAAGTGTTGTAAGACCGGGGGGGAAAAAAACCTTCAAATTCCTTTTTAGCCAAATGAGAAAACAGGGTTGAACGTCATGGCTTAAGTAACTTTGACCCTATGTGGATTAACATTTGGATATCGTGTCTGACCACCCCAAAGTAAATTATTCTGCAGCCAACTTCAAGTGAAACTCTAGTATTTAGACAATTGCAAGCTTCCCATAAAAAGTAAACAAACCAAGGTCACTTTCTGTAAGCAGAGGGAAAGTATGTAAGAAGATGATAGTCCACTTTGCTAAATGAGAAACAAATTTAGAATTTTGTTATTTGGACTTGCTTTGGGGTCTCTTCTATGGCAAGTCTCAGGAAGTCATTTAATGTCACAAAAATGAGGCCATGCACATCATTTTCTCTGAAGTGGCTTCACTCAGGTTAGCAAGTTGCATGACTATCACCACAATCCAGTTTTAGTCCATTTTCATCCTGAGTAAGATCTTTTATGCCTGCTTCCAGTTGATTCCCATTCCTTCCCCAACTTCAGGCAGCTGTTAAGCTTCCTCTGGTCTCTGGAGATTTATCTATGCATTTAATATAAATGGAATCATACAATATGTGGTCTTTTGTGACTGGATTCTGTCACTTAATATAATGATTTTGAGGTTCATTTATGTTGTAGCATTATCAGTATTTCCCCTTTTTATTGCTGAGTAGTATTCTTTTGTGTAAATATACATTAGCATTTTGTTGATCCATAGTTCTTGCTCTGTTAGGGAAAAATAATAGATTTTGACTATGGAAGAATCTAGTCCTCATTCATCGAATAGCATATCTCAGTATCTCTGTTTTTAGGTTGTCCCAGTTGCTGGTGGAAAGAAAGCATTAAAAGAAAAAACCTGGATTCACTTAGGAGAAATAGATTGAGTATAAGTTTTATTCTTGTTTTCAAACTGATTGTCTATTCATTGATGCCTTAGTTGAGAACATCACCCAGGGAGAGGCTTTTCTCTGTACAGAGCCCGTCAAAGATTTGAGAATAAAATATATTTTTCAGGTCTCCCCTGGTAGTCCAGTGGTTAAGATGCTGAGCTTCCAATGCAGGGGGTGTGGGTTTGATCCCTGGTCAGGGAACTAAGATCCCACATGCCATGCAGCAAGGTCAAACATTTTTTAAAAGCATTTTGCTAGTTTTTAGAAACTAAACTTTTGTATCTATAATAAATCATTAAAATTATTGAGACAATATTGTCTCAAAGTATGATGCCCAGCTATTTTGCAAACTACTTGAATAATTTTTCTCTCAACCTTACTTTGTCAACCTATTGATTCCCTCTGTCTACTTTAGCTTAACAGAGTAATGAACTCAGCTCTGTGTGAAAAAGGGTGGTGAATTAGAAAAAGAACAGTAGTAAGATTTGTGCTAGTATATAAAATGGGAATGAAAATGAGGTGTGGGCTGGTCTCAGGTCCTCACTCCTGTCTAATTCTGAGGTCTGGCACTGAAGGTGGAGTTGAGAAAAGGTGAATTTTACTGTTGGTTTTGTCACAGAACCACCTTGAGAAATTTGCATAATGATTTTGCATCTGAATTTTTGCCTTTGTGAAACAAAATTAGCTGTCCAGAGGTGGCTGCTTCTTGGCTCCCCTGTGAGAAGCACACAGCCCTCTCGATGGGACCAGTGAGGGAGGGACTGCTTTCCCAGAGCTCCCATTCTCCTCACTGCATGTTGGGTCCCTTTTGGTGGTGGCATGGTTGACATGGAGCCAGAATAGAGAGTGCCCTCTATTGGGCACATGCCAAGTGCCCATAGGATCGAGGCCCTGGAGATCATTGTGGTGGTGATGGTATAGTTGGTAAGTTGTGTCTGACTCTTTGCAACACCATGGACTGTAGCCTGCCGGGCTCCTCTGTCCATGGGATTTCCCAGGCAAGAATACTAGAGTGGGTTACCATTTCCTTCTCCAGGGGATCTTCCCAACCCAGGATCAAACCAGGGTCTCCTGCACTGCAGATGGATTCTTTCCCAACTGAACTTTGTAACCACATACAAATTTACTCTGTACCGCCAGGATCTAGGGGAAGCCAGGTTGACCAATGTACCCCTTTACCTAAGACTTCATTCCTGGGCTCCCTTTCCCTTGCACCTTTGCCTTGTTTATATGTATCAATCTTTCTTCTTTGATGCATACATTGTTTATGTAGCTTTTCAGGAAGAGATACATTTACTTAAAAATGAGTAGTACTCATGCTTCTAGTTTATTCCAGGTTGATCTTCTTGGCTAGTAGGTGTGAGACATCCTGGGTTCTACTTCCTCTGTATCACTTCCTAAGGGCCTCTTCTGAAAATTCTGCTTCCCAGAGTTTTTGGAAAGGGCACACACAATGTGGCATAAAATAGATGTGAAAGACTGAAATTTGTGGACCACTGTTAAAATGTCAGCTATTCTAGTGAGCATTTATCTAGTGAGTATTTATCTCTGTTTCTTTTCTGGTTATGTACGTTCAGAGGCCTGATGGGAAGGGAGTTCTTTAAAGATGAATTGCACTTAACGTCCTTGTTTTTTCCACAGCCAAACCAGTGTGATTTCACAATGATCCTAATTCCTTTCATTGGCCTAATGGTCGCATTTCCTACCAGAGAGAAAGGCTGGTGAGTATGTGGGGGTGGGGGGAGGAGGCAGAAATGGGTGGTTTTTTTTATGGATTTTTCCCTTTGGCCATATTTCCAAGTTGAATGCCTCTTAGGCTTTTGTTAGAGTTCTCTCAAGGAAGATTTCTAATGTCCCTGCTGGCCAATGTCCTGTTGGCAGGAGAATGTGTTGAGAGGCAGCCAGTCATAAAACTCTGCTGCCAGGAAATGAGGCAGCAGTTAACAGACACAGGATTAGATCCCAGCTTCAGGCTATGGCTTTTCCTGCTCAGTTTCTGACAGGCTCTGCATCTCTGCCTACTTAAACAAAACATTGTTTTCTTCTGATATCAAAAGTGAATAGGTGCTTGTAAATAATTCAAACAATCCAGAAACATATAATTGAGGAAGTCAGAAGCTGCCTGTTATCCTTTTCTTGCAATGACTGTTGAGGGATTTGTTGATTATTTCTCTAGGTTTCGTTCTCTGCATAATACTTACATTTGCATTCGTTTTTAAAATTAGAATCAAATTAGATGCAGAGACCTGCCTGCTTTTTCATGCTTTTTTTTAATCATGCTTTTCTGCTTAACATTATATATGAGAATTTTTCCTCATCTTTAAATCTATCTCATTCTTGTTAAATATTTGAATGGCTGTACCACACTTTAATTAAACCACTTCTAAAGGCTTGTTTCTAATATTTGAACTTTAAAAAAGCACTGCAATAAATATTTTTGTTCATACTTCTTTGCAAGCTTGTGTGTTTTGGATGTATACGTTCTTACACATTTCTGCCTGCTTTTGAATAATGGTAAATTTTTAACTGCAAAATGAGACAAGTAAGTTGCCTTTTATCATAGCGTTATAACTGGTGAGTGAAGGAAATTTGGTCAAAGCATGCCAGTAACAAATAGATCATTTTTCAAGCTTCTTGCCAACTTCCATCTTTGTGAAGGATGTAACAATTCCCAACTCCACTGTCTTAATTCCTGGATTCCTAACAAGGGAAATGGACCTGAAACAACAGATGACTTGGTCCTGGGCTTGATGTGATTCCTTTCATTGTTAGTCAGCGTTGCTCAGTGGATGAGAAGCAGGACTCTGGCCAGCCTGCCTCAGCGGGTATTCTAGTCCTGCTGCTTCTTCTTTCTCAGTGTGCTGTGCTGTGAAAGCAGAGGCCAGGTATGATGCCTGCTTCTTAAGATGACGTGGGGATTCAGTGAATTAATACCTCAGTTCAGCTCAGTTGCTCAGTTGTGTCTGACCCTTTGTGATGCCGTGGACTGCAGCACGCCAGGCTTCCTTGTCCATCACCAACTCCCGGAGCTTGCTCAAACTCATGTCCATCGCGTTGATGATGCCATCCAACCATCTCATCCTCTGTCGTCCCCTTTTCCTCCCACCCTCAATCTTTCCCAGCATCGGGGTCTTTTCTAATGTGTCGGTTCTTTGCATCAGGTGGCCAAAGTATTGGAGTTTCAGCTTCAGCATCAGTCCTTCCAATGAACAGTCAGGACTGATTTCCTTTAGGATGGACTGGTTGGATCTCCTTGCAGTCCAAGGGACTCTCAAGAGCCTTCTCTAACACCACAGTTCAAAAGCTTTAATTCTTCAGCGCTCAGCTTTGTTTATAGTCCAACTCTCACATCCATACAGGACTACTGGAAAAACCATAGCTTTGACTAGATAGATCTTTGTCGGCAAAGTAATGTCTCTGCTTTTTAATATGATGTCTAGGTTTATCATAGCTCTTCTAATACCTAGTAAACACTTAGAGCTGCACTGAGTACATCATAAGCATTTTGATAACTATCATTGTGATTAGTACTCAAAATCGCTACTCTTTTTTTTTTTTTGAGGGGTTATTAGCTTTTATTGGATTATAGTGCTTTACAATGTGTGTTAGTTTCTACCACAGACCAGAATGAATCACCATACATATACGTACATCCTCTCCCTTTTGAATTTCCCTCCTATTTAGGACACCACAATGCATTAAGTAGAGTTCCTTGCGCTGTACACTATGTTCCCATCTGTTGTCCATTTTATACATAGAATCAGTAGTGTATGGGCTTCCTGGTGGCTCAGCAGTAAAGAATCTGCCTGCCAATGCAGGAGATGTGGGTTCAATTCCTGGGTCAGGAAGATCCCCTGGAGAAGGAAATGGCAACCCACTCCAGTATTCTTGCCTGGGAAATCCCATGGACTGAGGCATCTGATGGGCTATAGTCCACAGAGTCACAAAAAGTCATATACAACTTAGCAACTAAAGAACAACAAAAACATTAATAGTGTGTAAATGTCAACCCCAATCTCCCAATTCTTCCCACCCCATCCCTTTCTTTTTTGGTATCCATACATTTATTCTCTACATCTGTGTCTCTATTTCTGCTTTGCAAATAAGGTCATCTACACTATTTTTCTAGATTCCACATATATGTATTAATATACAATATTTTTCTCTTTATGACTTACTTCACTCTGTATGACAGTCCCTAGGTCCATCCACATCTCTACAAATGACCCAATTTTGTTCCTTTTTATGTCTGAGTAATATTCCATGTATATATGTACCACATCTTCTTGCTAATCATTTATTGAGTATATATTCTGTTTCACACATGGAGTAGGCACCTCACATATATTGTCTACTTTAATCCTCCCCAAATCTAGAAGCTAGGTATTGCCAGCCACACTTTGCATATGAGGAAACTGAAACTTTGAAAAGTTTAAGTAATCTGCAAGTTTCTCTCCACCAGTCAAAGAAGAGCTGTCCCTCTCTGATGGATGAGAGCATTCCCTGTATGTACTGTGATCAAGAAATTCAGGGATCCCAAATGAGCACAGAGAGAAGATTCCACACTAAGTTCTCCAAGGCCAGCTGATGACATATACAAATATTGGAATAAGATGAACAGTCTTCCTCCAGCAGCTGTTAAGAGTGCTATCCGAAAACTTTGTTGTTGATGTTCAGTCACTAAATTGAGTCTGACTCCTTGGGACCCCATGGACTGCAGCTCACAGGCTCCTCTGTCCTCCACTGGCCCCTGGAGTTTGCTCAAATTCAAGTTCATTGAATTGGTTATGCTTTCCAGCCATCTCCTCCTCTGCCGCCCCCTTCTCCTCCTGCCCTCAATCTTTCCCCATGTCAGGGTCTTTTCCAGTTAGTCGGCTCTTTGCATCAGGTGGCCAAAAATTTGGAGCTTCAGCTTCAGCATCAGTCCTTCCAATGAATATTCATGGTTGATTTTCTATAGGATTGACTGGTTTGGTCTCCTAGCTGTCCAAGGGACTCTGAAGAGTCTTCTCCAGCACCACAATTCAGAAGTATCAATTCTTTGGCATTCAGTCTTCTTTATAATCCAACTTTAGCTCCAAGTGTTTAGGAGAAAACCTTATTTGTGTATGATGTAGACTGTAGTGAATGTAAGAGTTTTATGAAGTGATAATGCAACTTCATCTTTCCTTGTTTTTGTTCATTTGCATTGTTTCCTCAGGCTGGAGTGATATCGTTTTTCTCGCTCAGAATCTTTCACTTCACTTCCTCATTTTTGAAGGTGCAGCAGGCGCTACCTGCTCTGGGAAGCCTCATCATTGAGACTGTGTTGCTTCTTCCTCAAAGTTCTTGTATTCATGAAGTGACGGTTCATATGGTGCTGTTTGTATTCTGATGAGTGCTTCCTTCCACTGTCTCAACTTTGGACTTGATCACCTTGAGGAAAGAGTGCATCGTTCACCATTTTTATTAAGCCTCTACTAAATGCTGGTCCATTTGTGCATTAGATCCTACCCGCTCCTGTATGTTCAAAGACTTGCCTGTTGCAACTGTCTTTTTCTGTCACCACTGATTTCTTCTCAACAGGAGCCCCACAGTCAGTATCCAAGCATGCTATTGTATCTCTCCTGTAAAAACAAACAAACAAAACAAAACAAACAAACAAAAAAAAACAAAGCTTCCTTTGCATCAAGTTTGCCTCCAGGGCCTTCCCTGGTGACCCAGGGGTTAAGAATCCGCCTTGCAATGCAAAGGACACTGGTTCAATCCCTGATCCAGGAAGATTCCACAAGTCGCAAGGCAACTAAGTCCGTGTACCACAACTACTGAAGCCTGCGTGTCTAGAGCGTATACCCTGCAACAAGAGAAGCCGCTGCCATGAGAAGCCTGTGCACCACAACTAGAGAAAGTCCTAGTGCAGCAACAAAGACCCAGTGCAGCAAAAATAAGATTAATTAATTAATTTAAAAAAATTTTCGTCTCTAGCTATGACCGCCTTTCTCTGCTCTGCTTTGTTGAAAATGCCCCTCAGAAGAAATGCCTGTACTAATGTCCACTCTCTTACCTCCCAGCCCCTCTGTAATCCACTCCAATTAGTCTTTCATTCCCATCAGCCTCTGCAACCCTCTAGTCCAAGTCACCAATGACTTCATCTTGGTCACTTCTTTGCCCTTAGTCTTTCATTCCCATCAGCCTCTGCAACCCTCTAGTCCAAGTCACCAATGACTTCATCTTGGTCACTTCTTTGCCCTCATCTTCCTTGACCTCAGCCGCACTGGGCATAGTTGACTTCTTCCTCCTTCTTGAAAGCCTTCTCTGAATCTTTACAGGTTCATCTATTTTCTTATTAGAAACTTTTAACTTTTTTAAAAAAAAGTTTTGCATGTCAAATCTTTTCATCACAAGTACTTGCCCTCCCACAGTTCACATCTCATTCATCTTTATGTTCTTTTTGGTGCTAAAGCACAATGTCTAATATGAGGAAGATTTTATGAATCTCTATGGAGTTACTTCACACACACATGAAAAAATATGCATGCAGGTTATTTTTTAAAATACAGATGAATTAACCAGAAATTATTTAAAACTGTTCCCTCTGGGGTGTAGGAGTAAGTAGAGTGGAGGAAAAAATGATGGGAATAAGATTTGTTTGAGGTATTCCTTTTTCAATAGTTAAAACTTCCTGAATGTTTTACATATTCAAAAAATAAAGGTGTGATAAACACTAAGATTAAATAAGAACAGAAACAAATGAATCTAATTGCATACTATATTGAGAACTTGGGAAAGAAAAAATAAATTCAAGTAACATTTGTGGACAGCACTATAATTGCATATCCTTTAGTTCAGTTCAGTTCAGTTCAGTCTCTCGGTCATGTCCAACTCTTTTGCGATGCCAGGGACTGCAGCACTCCAGGCTTCTCTGTCCATCACCAACTCCTAGAGCTTACTCAAGCTCATGTCCATTGAGTCGGTGATGCCATTCAACCATCTCATCCTCTGTCATCCCCTTCTCCTCCCGCCTTCAATCATTCCCAGCATCAGGGTCTTTTCCAGTGAGTCAGTTCTTTGTATCAGGTGGCCAAAGTATTGGAGTTTCAGCTGCAGCATCAGTCCTTCCAATGAACATTCAAGACTGATTTCCTTTAGGATGGACTGGTTGGATCTCCTTGCAGTCCAAGGGACTTTCAAGAGTTTTCTCCAACACCACAGTTCAAAAGCATCAATTCTTCCGTGCTCAGCTTTCTTTATAGTCCAACTCTCACATCCATACATGACCACTGGAAAAACCAAAGCTTTGACTAGACAGACCTTTGTTAGCAAAGTAATGTCTCTGCTTTTAAATATGCTGTCTAGGTTGGTCATAACTCTTCTTCCAAGGAGCAAGCGCCTTTTAATTCCACGGCTGCAGTCATCGTCAGCAGAGATTTTGCATCCCCCCCAAAATAAAGTCACTGGACCCGCAGCTGCACAGCGCTGGAGTGACTTTGAGGAGACACCCCACCTCCGAGGACAAATGGGGAACCCCAGCAAGATGGTAGGAGGGGTGAAATTGCGTTTAGAATCAAACCTCATGCCCGCCAGAGACGCTCAGAGGGCTCAAACCAACCTTGTGCATGTCTTTAGTGGGGTATATTCAAGGAACAAAAAGGGTAGCTTGGAAATTTTGGACTTCACAGTAACTTTGTAATTGGTAGCAGTATTGGTGATGTGACTCTGAAACAATTTTGGGTATATTATGGGATAAATCAAATTAATAAATACATTTGTGTTTTGTGAGCCAGACTTCATTACGGGTAAAGAGAGAAATATAAACATGTTTGAGGGAAGCTGGGGAACACTGTGCTGTTGGATTTGAACTGGAGGTATCAAATGAACCTGTGTGTGTTTCCCAATATGTACACTGAAAAGGCCTAGATACAAGCATACATCCCTGCAGAAACGAGCACACTTAGAGCCCAGATCTTGGTTTCTGAGTACCTTTCTGAAAGGTCGGGCATGTTGAGGCATGCCCCAGAAAAAGTGCCACAGACGAGTTCCGGAGGCTGGCTAAACTTCCTGGGACTGACCCCCTGCAGCCTGGTCCAATCAGGTACCGACCCAGAGCCCTTGGACACCAACTGCCGCTGTAGCCCGCGCTTTCTTCCTTATATGAAAAGACCTGGCTTGGACGCCGGCCCTGGCTATAAAACCTCTCCCCACCCCTCATACCTGGCAGACTCCCTTTGTCTCCTCGCTCACCCGCCCCCGGGAGTTCTGCCCGAGAGCGACCGCCCAATAAAGGCCTTCATCAACGGTCCTTAGAGGTGGCTTTTTCTTCCCGCGGTGTTTTCTAACACTTTCTTCTCTAAAAAGGAATAGGGTTCCTTGGGAAAATGGCTGACTCCATGTCAGGGGCACAGAAAATATAAAGTGAGCCTGAAAACTTCTCTTGTGTCAATAAGAAAGACTAGGGACTTACCTGGTGGTCCAGCGTGTCACGGACTGTGCTTGGATTGGAAAAGAATTTCCAGACACAGAGCATTTCAGAAAGGACTGAGCTTATTAAGAGCAAAAAGCAGAGATAATGAAGGCGCGGGGTATTCCCGAGCGATGTTTTTAGAGCAGTGGGCCGGCTCAAGGGAGAGCCAACGCTTTTTGTGGGTTTGTAGCCAATTTTTATAGCCTCATGACAAAATTCCTGCTGGAAGAGTGGCATTAGGTGATTGGTTAGCACTGTAGGGTGACTACTGGGGTGGGCAGTTTTTCCTAATACAGGGTCAGGAAGCTTGCTGGTGATGGTCGGAGGTGGGGGGATGGTGGTGGTTTGGCAATGGTTACAACAGGGCTCACCAGTGATCTCTGGAAAGGATCTTGTTTCTGGGCTCCACTTCTGCAGCCTTAGTACATACAAGGCCTCGCACCTGTGGCCTTGGGGCAGGACTCCACACAGTGGTTAAGACCTCACCTTGGAGTGCAGGGGGTTCAGGGTTTGATTCCTGGTCGGAGAGGTAAGATAGCATATGCCTCTTGGTCAAAAAACCAAGACATAAAAAAATCCAAAGGTAATATTGTAACGAATTCCATAAAGACTTTAAAAAATGGTCCAGATTTTAAAGAAATCTTTAAAACAGAAAGAAAGAAAGACTAACGTCATGTCAAAAAAAAAAAGTGGTCCATAAAGCTAAATCCGACAATGGGAGCATCAAAAGGAACAATAGTAGCAGTGAGTGATAACATACTGCACACAAAAATGCATGAGAGTTAATGATAATACGCAAATAAGAAAAATAAAAGAAAAAGAGGGGAAGATTTTCTCTGGAGTAGAATGCCAGATAATAAATAAAAAATCATCAAATTGTAAAGCCAGTCGGCAACCTCTGACAATAATTGTGTGAAAGGTTGTTGGGAAACAGAATATTCACATGGTTTCACAGTATCACCACAGTTACTTGTGAATTCCAAAGGGGGAGTATCTTTACAAAGGAGAGGTCGGATGACAACCTTAACCAAATGAGCAAACTTAGCACCACATACAGTGAACAAACCAGCATAAACCCCGTGCTATGATGCTATAAGTACATGATGTCCCTTATGGCATATTCCTGCCAAAAACATTAATCTGAATGCGATCATAAAGTGTGTTAATCACTCAGTTGTGTTCGACTCTTCGCGACCCCACAGACTGTAGCCCTCCAGGTTCCTCTGTCCATGGGATTCTCCAGGCAAGAATACTGGAGAGGGTTGCCATTCGCTTTTCCAGTGCATCTTCTTGACCCAGGGATCGAACCCAGGTCTCCTACATTGCAAGCAGGTTCTTTACCATCTGAGCCATCAGGGAAGGCTCTATGTAAGAAAATTAAGTGTCTTGAAAAGCCATATAGGGCAGGAAGACTGTTCTAAACTAAGAAAACGTGAAGAGACATGGCAGTTTCTAGAGACTCTGTAAAATATTTTTGGAAACTACTGGGGAAATTTGAACATGGGTTGTATATTAGATATATTAATACTATTGAATTAAAATTAATTTTCTAGGAGGAAGAGTGGGGAGTTGTTTAAGGAATAAAAATTTCAGTTTGCAAGATGGAAATGTTCTGAAGTCTGTCTGTTACACAACAATGTGTGTGTACTTAATACGACTTAACAGCACACTTTGAAAGGGTTAAGAGGGCAAATTTTTGTTATGTGCTTTTGAACCACAGTTGGAAAAATTTCTAATTCTTTGGGAATTAATTTTCTGAGGTGTGGCAATGTTACTTTTATATTAAAAAAAATCCTCTATAAGATGCATGTTGAAATATTTAGGGATGAAATGTCTAAACTTACTTTCAAGTGGTTCAGCAGGAAAAAATAAAAGTGTGTGTGTGTGTGTGTGTGTGTGTGTGTGTGTGTGTGTTGAAAGAAAATGAGTAAGCAGCAAAATGTTAAGAAATGTCGACTCTAGATGATGGGTATACAGATGTTCGTTTTTCTCTTTCATCCACTATATGGAAACGGTCCAACTAAAATTTTGAAAAATGAAAACAAACAAGACAATTACCTGAAACTGTATCCTGCTTTAATTTTCATTTCATTCATCAGTTTCCTCATGATGATTTACTTATTCTCATTTTAATTACGTGGCCAGCCTGACACAATCCTTCACTCTTTAGTGGAGTCTTTTTTTTTTTTTTTCTTTTTTTTCAGATTTCTTTTTTTTTTTTTTTTTAATTTTATTTTTTTATTATTATTATTTTTTCCAGTGGGTTTTTTCATACATTGATATGAATCAGCCATGGATTTACATGTATTCCCAATCCCGATCCCCCCTCCCACCTCCCTCTCCACCCGATTCCTCTGGGTCTTCCCAGTGCACCAGGCCGGAGCACTTGTCTCGTGCATCCCACCTGGGCTGGTGATCTGTTTCACCATAGATAGTATACATGCTGTTCTTTTGAAATATCCCACCCTCACATTCTCCCACAAAGTTCAAAAGTCTGTTCTGTATTTCTGTGTCTCTTTTTCTGTTCTGCATATAGGGTTATCGTTATCACCTTTCTAAATTCCATATACATGTGTCAGTATGCTGTAATGTTCTTTATCTTTCTGGCTTACTTCACTCTGTATAATGGGCTCCAGCTTCATCCATCTCATTAGGACTGGTTCAAATGAATTCTTTTTAATGGCTGAGTAATAGTCCATGGTGTATATGTACCACAGCTTCCTTATCCATTCATCTGCTGATGGGCATCTAGGTTGCTTCCATGTCCTGGCTATTATAAACAGTGCTGCGATGAACATTGGGGTGCACGTGTCTCTTTCAGATCTGGTTTCCTCAGTGTGTATGCCCAGAAGTGGGATTGCTGGGTCATATGGCAGTTCTATTTCCAGTTTTTTAAGAAATCTCCACACTGTTTTCCATAGCGGCTGTACTAGTTTGCATTCCCACCAACAGTGTAAGAGGGTTCCCTTTTCTCCACACCCTCTCCAGCATTTATTGCTTGTAGACTTTTGGATAGCAGCCATCCTGACTGGCGTGTAATGGTACCTCATTGTGGTTTTGATTTGCATTTCTCTAATAATGAGTGATGTTGAGCATCTTTTCATGTGTTTGTTAGCCATCTGTATGTCTTCTTTGGAGAAATGTCTGTTTAGTTCTTTGGCCCATTTTTTGATTGGGTCATTTATTTTTCTGGAATTGAGCTGCAGGAGTTGCTTGTATATTTTTGAGATTAATCCTTTGTCTGTTTCTTCATTTGCTATTATTTTCTCCCAATCTGAGGGCTGTCTTTTCACCTTACTTATAGTTTCCTTTGTAGTGCAAAAGCTTTTAAGTTTCATTAGGTCCCATTTGTTTAGTTTTGCTTTTATTTCCAATATTCTGGGAGGTGGGTCATAGAGGATCTTGCTTTGATTTATGTCGGAGAGTGTTTTGCCTATGTTCTCCTCTAGGAGTTTTATAGTTTCTGGTCTTACATTTAGATCTTTAATCCATTTTGAGTTTATTTTTGTGTATGGTGTTAGAAAGTGTTCTAGTTTCATTCTTTTACAAGTGGTTGACCAGTTTTCCCAGCACCACTTGTTAAAGAGGTTGTCTTTTTTCCATTGTATATCCTTGCCTCCTTTGTCAAAGATAAGGTGTCCATAGGTTCGTGGATTTATCTCTGGGCTTTCTATTCTGTTCCATTGATCTATATTTCTGTCTTTGTGCCAGTACCATACTGTCTTGATGACTGTGGCTTTGTAGTAGAGTCTGAAGTCAGGCAGGTTGATTCCTCCAGCTCCATTCTTCTTTCTCAAGATTACTTTGGCTATTCGAGGTTTTTTGTATTTCCATACAAATTGTGAAATTCTTTGGTCTAGTTCTGTGAAAAATACCGTTGGTAGCTTGATAGGGATTGCATTGAATCTATAGACTGCTTTGGGTAGAATAGCCATTTTGACAATATTAATTCTTCCAATCCATGAACACGGTATGTTTCTCCATCTGTTTGTGTCCTCTTTGATTTCTTTCATCAGTGTTTTATAGTTTTCTATGTATAGGTCCTTTGTTTCTTTAGGTAGATATACTCCTAAGTATTTTATTCTTTTTGTTGCAATGGTGAATGGTATTGTTTCCTTAATTTCTCTGTCTGTTTTTTCATTGTTAGTATATAGGAATGCAAGGGATTTCTGTGTGTTAATTTTATATCCTGCAACTTTACTATATTCATTGATTAGCTCTAGTAATTTTCTGGTAGAGTCTTTAGGGTTTTCTATGTAGAGGATCATGTCATCTGCAAACAGTGAGAGTTTTACTTCTTCTTTTCCTATCTGGATTCCTTTTACTTCTTTTTCTGCTCTGATTACTGTGGCCAGAACTTCCAACACTATGTTGAATAGTAGTGGTGAGAGTGGGCACCCTTGTCTTGTTCCTGATTTCAGGGGAAATGCCTTCAATTTTTCACCATTGAGGGTGATGCTTGCTGTGGGTTTGTCATATATAGCTTTTATTATGTTGAGGTATGTTCCTTCTATTCCTGCTTTTTGGAGAGTTTTAATCATAAATGAGTGTTGAATTTTGTCAAAGGCTTTCTCTGCATCTATTGAGATAATCATATGGTTTTTATCTTTCAATTTGTTAATGTGGTGTATTACATTGATTGATTTGCGGATATTAAAGAATCCTTGCATTCCTGGGATAAAGCCCACTTGGTCATGGTGTATGATTTTTTTAATATGTTGTTGGATTCTGTTTGCTAGAATTTTGTTAAGGATTTTTGCTTATGTTCATCAGTGATATTGGCCTGTAGTTTTCTTTTTTTGTGGCATCTTTGTCTGGTTTTGGAATTAGGGTGATGGTGGCCTCATAGAATGAGTTTGGAAGCTTACCTTCTTCTGCAATTTTCTGGAAGAGTTTGAGTAAGATAGGTGTTAGCTCTTCTCTAAATTTTTGGTAGAATTCAGCTGTGAAGCCATCTGGTCCTGGGCTTTTGTTTGCTGGAAGATTTTTGATGACAGTTTCGATTTCCTTGCTTGTGATGGGTCTGTTAAGATCTTCTATTTCTTCCCGGTTCAGTTTTGGAAAGTTATACTTTTCTAAGAATTTGTCCATTTCATCCAAGTTGTCCATTTTATTGGCATAGAGCTGCTGGTAGTAGTCTCTTATGATCCTTTGTATTTCAGTGTTGTCTGTTGTGATCTCTCCATTTTCATTTCTAATTTTGTTAATTTGGTTTTTCTCTCTTTGTTTCTTAATGAGTCTTGCTAATGGTTTGTCAATTTTGTTTATTTTTTCAAAAAACCAGCTTTTAGCTTTGTTGATTTTTGCTATGGTCTCTTTAGTTTCTTTTGCATTTATTTCTGCCCTGATTTTTAAGATTTCTTTCCTTCTGCTAACTCTGGGGTTCTTCATTTCTTCCTTCTCTAATTGCTTTAGGTGTAGAGTTAGGTTATTTAATTGGTTTTTTTCCTGTTTCTTGATGTAAGCCTGTAATGCTATGAACCTTCCCCTTAGCACTGCTTTTACAGTGTCCCATAGGTTTTGGGTTGTTGTGTTTTCATTTTCATTCATTTCTATACATATTTTGATTTCTTTTTTGATTTCTTCTATGATTTGTTGGTTATTCAGAAGCGTGTTATTTAGCCTCCATATGTTTGAAGTTTTAACAATTTTTTCCCTGTAATTGAGATCTAATCTTACTGCACTGTGGTCAGAAAAGATGACTGGAATGATTTCAATTTTTTTGAATTTTCCAAGACCAGATTTATGGCCCAGGATGTGATCTATTCTGGAGAAGGTTCCGTGTGCACTTGAGAAAAAGGTGAAGTTGATTGTTTTGGGGTGAAATGTCCTATAGATATCAATTAGGTCTAGCTGGTCCATTGTGTCATTTAAGGTTTGTGTTTCCTTGTTAATTTTCTGTTTAGTTGATCTATCCATAGTTGTGAGTGGGGTATTAAAGTCTCCCACTATTATTGTGTTACTATTAATTTCCTCGTTCATACTCTTTAGCGTTTGCCGTACATATTGTGGTGCTCCTATGTTGGGTGCATATATATTTATAATTGTTATATCTTCTTTTTTGATTGATCCTTTGATCATTATGTAGTGTCCTTCTTTGTCTCTTTTCACTTCCTTTATTTAAAGTCTATTTTATCTGATATGAGTATTGCGACTCCTGCTTTCTTTTGGTCTCCGTTTGCATGAAATATTTTTTTCCAGCCCTTCACTTTTAGTCTGTATGTGTCTCTTGTTTTGAGGTGGGTCTCTTGTAGACAGCATATATAGGGGTCTTGTTTTTGTATCCATTCAGCCAATCTTTGTCTTTTGGTTGGGGCATTCAACCCATTTACATTTAGGGTAATTATTGATAGGTGTGGTCCCGTAGCCATTTACTTTGTTGTTTTGGGTTCACGTTTATACAACCTTTCTGCATTTCCTGTCTAGAGAAGATCCTTTAGCATTTGTTGAAGAGCTGGTTTGGTGGTGCTGAATTCTCTCAGCTTTTGCTTATCTGTAAAGCTTTTGAATTCTCCTTCATATCTGAATGAGATCCTTGCTGGATACAGTAATCTAGGTTGTAGGTTATTCTCTTTCATTACTTTCAGTACGTCCTGCCATTCCCTTCTGGCCTGGAGGGTTTCTATTGATAGATCAGCTGTTATCCTTATGGGAATCCCTTTGTGTGTTATTTGTTGTTTTTCCCTTGCTGCTTTTAATATTTGTTCTTTGTGTTTGATCTTTGTTAATTTGATTAATATGTGTCTTGGGGTGTTTCGCCTTGGGTTTATCCTGTTTGGGACTCTCTGGGTTTCTTGGATTTGGGTGGCTATTTCCTTCCCCATTTTAGGGAAGTTTTCAGCTATTATCTCCTCGAGTATTTTCTCATGGCCTTTCTTTTTGACTTCTTCTTCTGGAACTCCTATGATTCGAATGTTGGGGCGTTTCACAGTGTCCCAGAGGTCCCTGAGGTTGTCCTCATTTCTTTTGATCCTTTTTTCTTTTTTCCTCTCTGCTTCATTTATTTCCACCATTTTATCTTCTACCTCACTTATCCTATCTTCTGCCTCCGTTATTCTACTCTTGGTTCCCTCCAAAGTGTTTTTGATCTCATTCATTGCATTATTCATTTGTAATTGACTCTTTTTTATTTCTTCTAGGTCTTTATTAAACAGTTCTTGAATCTTTTCAATCTTTGTTTCCAGGCTATTTATCTGTAACTCCATTTTGTTTTCAAGATTTTGGATCATTTTTATTATCATTATTCTAAATTCTTTTTCAGGTAGATTCCCTATCTCCTCCTCTTTTGTTTGACTTGGTGGGCATTTTTCATGTTCCTTTACCTGTTGGGTATTTCTTTGCCTTTTCATCTTGTTTAGATTGCTGTGTCTGGAGTGGGCTTTCTGTATTCTGGAGGTCTGTGGTTCCTTTTTGTTGTGGAGGATTAACCCAGTGGGTGGGGTTAGACGATTGGCTTGTCGAGATTTCCTGGTTAGGGAAGCTTGCGTCAGTGTTCTGGTGCGTGGAGCTTGATTTCTTCTCTTTGGAGAGCAATGGAGTGCCCAGTAATGAGTTTTGAGATGGGTCTATGTGTTAGGTGTGACCTTGGACAGCCTGTATGTTGATGTTCAGGGCTATGTTCCTGCGTTGCTGGAGAATTTGCGTGTTTATTGGCTTATTGGCTCTTGTGTGGTGGTTGGTTTCAGTGTAGGTATGGAGGCTTTTGGACAGTCACTTATTACTTAAAGTTCCATGTAGTCAGGAGTTTTCTGGTGTTCTCAGGTTTTGGGCTTAAGTCTCCTGCCTCTGGATTTCAGTTTTATTCTTCCTGTAGTCTCAGGACTTCTCCAACTATACAGCCCTGATAAGAAAACTTCTAGGTTAATGGCTAAAAGATTCTCCCCCGTTAGGGACACCCAGAGAGGTTCACAGAGTCACATGAAGAAGAGGAGAGGGAGGAGGGAGATAGAGATGAACAGGAGGAGAAAAAGGGGGACTCAAGAGGAGAGAGACAGATCTACGCAGCTGTCTGTTCCCAGAGTGTTCTCCGTAGCCCAGTCACCTACAAAGATTCACAGAATTGGATTGGGAAGAGAAGGGGAAAGGAGGAAATAGAGGTGTTCTGAGGTAGAAAACAGAGAGTCAAGATTGGGAGAGAATAATCTTCGGTTTAAAAATAGGACTTCTCTTTTTTTTTTTTTTGTAAGGTTATAGTGTATTGGAAATGAAAATTAAGGAGTAGTAGAGGAGTACTAGAGGACTTTAAAAGAAATAAGAGAAAAAGAAAAATAGAAAATAGAAGAGAAAAAGGAAAGAAAGAAAAAGAAAAAAAAGAAAAAAAAAAGAAAGAAAGAAAAAAAAAATTTTTTTTTTCCCCCTAATTAAAAAATCGTAAAAGTCTATGGAAATGAAAGTTAAGGAGTAATGGGGGAGTAATAGGGGATTTTAAAGGAAAATAAAAGAGAAAAAATAAAAAAGAAAAAAGAGAAAAAAAAAAAAAAAAGAGAAAAAAGTAAAATTATATCTAGGAGTTTCTCTGGAGCTGTTGCGGTCAGTGTGGGTTCGGCTCAGTTTCAGATAGCTCCTCGTTCCAGCTTACGCTTCTCGATATCTACAGGCTCCTCCGGTGTAGTCAATGTTTCCTAGAGGGATTTTAATCTGTTGCACCAGTCCCTTCTGAAGCGGTTCCCTTTGTTTATTTGGCTTCTGTTTGCCGGTCTCTTCAGAGCCTCATTTCCACCCTGACACAGGCGGGCGGAGGTGGACTCTTATTCAGGTAGCTAGTTCCGTCGCTCCGCGGGGACGGGCTGGCGCTGCGGGGAGGGGCTGACGCTGCGGGGACGGGCTTGCGTCACGGGGACGGGCTGGCGCTGCCGGGAGGGGCTGACGCTGCTTTCTCCGTCTGCGCTGCTCAGGCTCCTGGCTGCTCTATATGGAGCGCGCCCCGCGCTGCGCGAGGTTCCAGCCCTCGGGTGTTCCACAAGAGCGCGGAAGGAAAAGCTGCGCCTGCTCTCTGTGCCTTCCCCGTCAGAGCGGTCCAGGCAGCCAGGGGCTCGGTGGGCGCACTCTCCCCAGGTGTGGTGCGCCCACTCCCTTCCGCGGACCCAATTTCAGTTTCCGCTGGCGCCAGTCGGGTGCGCGCGCCTTCTGCCCTCCGCGTCCCCAGCCCCAGTCCCCGCCCGCGCCGGTCGGGTGCCTGCGCCCTGTGTCTCGCCGCGACCTTCCCCTCCCCCCTGCCTCCTGCCTCCGGCGGGGCTGGGCCGGTCCGCAGCCTGCGCGCTCCTCTCTGGACCCTCTCGGTCTCTTTGTTCTGCGAACGGCCGGCAGTGTGTTCGGCCGGTTAATTTACTCTCTCTCTTTTGGTCTCCCACAGTTCATGTTGGCAACTCACAGAAGCTCCCTCCGATTGTCCTCAGGGCACTCAGGCCCGGACCCTACCCCAAGCAATGCCGCCTAAGAACTCCCGGGACGGATCTCCGTCCTTAGCTCTTTTGTCTCACTTTTTATCTTTTATATTTTGTCCTACCTCCTTTCGAAGACAATGGGCTGCTTTTCTGGGCGCCTGATGACCTCAGCTAGCGATCAGAAGTTGTTTTGCGAAGTTTGCTCTGCGTTCAGTTATTCTTTTGATGAATTTGTAGGAGAGAAAGTGGTCTCCCCGTCCTACTCCTCCGCCATCTTGGCTCCTTCCTCTTTAGTGGAGTCTTAATTGTTTCTTACCTACTTACCTCTTTGTAGATATAGATATGAAAACCCTGAACCACAGTAGGCCAAATGTCTTTTTTCAAACTGTTTTCTTATAATATTGGAGAGCCTGGGTTTAGTCTGGGTCCTCTTTTCTCTGCACTCCTCCCTGAGTGATTTTGCTAATCTCACAGCTTTCTGGATCATCTATACGTTAAAATTTCCAACTTTATTTTTTAAAAATATTTATTTATTTTTGGCTGTGGTGGGTCTTCATTAACTACATGTGGGCTTTTCTCTAGTTGTGGTGAGCAGAGGCTGCCCTTTGCTGTGCTGCCTGGGCTTTTCATTGCAGTGGCTTCTCTTGTTGCAGAGAACGGGCTCTAGGTGCATGGGCTTAGTTATCCTGTGGCGTGTGGAATCCTCCTGGACCAAGGATTGAACTTGTGTCCCCTTAATTGGCAAGCAGATTCTTAACCACTGGATCACCAAGGAAGTTCCAACAACTTTCACTTTTATATTTGTAACATGACCCTTCTTGTAGCCTCTGGCAACATTCCAAGGGCAGTGACCACCTAGTGTCCAGACACAGACCAAAAGGAGCTAGGGTTCCCTGGAGAAATGGTTTCCTCCCTGGCAGAAGTAGGGAAGGCTTAGAAAATTCTGTTGTACCAGAAAACAAGGAAGGGTTCAAAGAACAATGAAAACCTGTCAAAAGGACACAGGAGCCAGCTTGAAGAGGCTTCCAAGGGCCAAATCTAGGCCAATTAGAGCCCCAAAGTAAATACTGATAGCAATGGAGTAAAATGAGAATTCATAAGTTCCCATGATATGAATCAGGAATTGCCTTTTCCTCTAAAGGGCCAGGTGATAAATATTTGAGGCTTAATGAGCTATGCAGCCACAACTATCCAACTTTGCCGTTGTAACACAAAAGCATATATGGACAATACATGAATGAATGAGTGGCTATGTTCCAATAAAACTTTATTTACAAAAACAGGTAGCAGCCTGGATTGACCCATGAATCATAGTTTGCCCATCTCTGCATCTAAATAAACAAATAAACAAATAGGCAGAAGAGAAAGTTCTTTATCACAATGGAATGCCAATAAATAATCACAGAAGAAATGATGGAGTTAAAACAATTACAGTGTGGCAACCATCAAAGTAATTCTTAATTTAGGTGAGAAACATCAGTGGATGCTAAAAGTAGTGTGCCAAGAAGGATGAGGAATGGCTTGTTTATATAGTTGTAAAATGGCTCCAAATCAAATACATATTAATTACAAAGTTGGGGGAGGGAGTGTCTTCACAGTGAAGATATCTGCAGACACTCTTTTAATAAAATGATAAATGTTAATAGTACAAGTAAGGGTTCAGAGGCTTCCCTGAGAGCTCAGTTGGTAAAGAGTCTGCCTGCAATGCAGGAGACCCTGGTTTGATTCCTGGGTTGGTAAGATCTGCTGGAGAAAGGATAGGCTATCCACTCCAGTAATCTTGAGCTTCCCTTGTGGCTCAGCTGGTAAAGAATCTGCCTGCAATGTGGGAGACCTGGGTTCGGTCCCTGTGTTGGGAAGATTCCCCTGGAGAAAGGAAAGGCTACCCACTCCAGTATTCTGGCCTGGAGAATTTCATGAACTGTATAGTCCATGGGGTTGCAAAGAGTCAGACATGACTGAATGACTTTCACTTCACTTAAAGGGTTCAGATCAACATTATTTGCCTCCTGACTTAACACAATGAGAACAACACAGCATTGCTCCTCTGATATTTCTGCCAAATGTTTATAACTTGGGTCTAAACATGAGGAAACATTAGACAAACCCAACAGGGGGACACTTAAAGTGAGTTTGAGGGTTTATCAAGGAAAAAGATGCTCACAGCATGGCAGCCATACACACACACTTCATTGGAAGATACTTGGACAGATTTTCATGTGGGGAGAGTCTCTTCCAGAATGAGACTGTTCAGCAGGTCACTGCACAGAAGGGAAGGAGGACAGGGAACTCCCTGAGGAAAGGCGGGATTGAAAAGGGCAGTACGTGACTAGGTGATTTTGTTGAAATGAAGGCACAAGTAAATTTGGTGGGAAAAACATACAATACTTCATGAACTATTTATCTGTTTATTTGATTCTTTCCAACATTACTGAGAAATCACAGAACATCCAGGCTTATGCAATAATAATTAAATTCAACTATCTTTGATGTTTTGCCAAATTTCAGTCATATTAAAACCATATCTTTCTATGTATTTTTTAATCTTATTGTGGCATCTTATTTGTCAAGGTAAGTAGATAGAATATATTTTATTTTATAATTTGTCATCTTGTTTTATAAATTCTAATTATTTAGACTGTGACATATGGACCTTTGTTTGTAATACTGATTCATACTCCAAATTTTAGGGTCTGGCCTGGGTTGGGGAACACTTTGTACTCCATTGACTTCAGAAGAACAAAGGAAAAGAACATTTAGTCCAGTGATCCAGTAATTTAAAGTTAGATCTGTGGATGTTCTGCTTCTTGTTAAGATAAATAATAATAAATATTTTTAGATTTATTTTTTATTAAAAAAATAAATTTTTTTTTGTCTATAATATTTTCTTAAAGAAGATTAAGAAGATCTTCAAGGCATTCAACCATTAGTGATAGAAGATTTTTGTGACTCTTCCAACAACATAACCTTTAACCATGATGTCCACAAAGCTTGTAAAATGTGTTTGTTATAGAAGATGGTATGTATTAGAATCTATTTGTTATAGAACATTGAGTTGCTCACTTGAGCTGCCCACAAATTCACTACTGTGGTGCCATTACCTGAAAAAGAGAACCAAGGGGGAGACATTGGTCTGGGGAAGGATGTGGTTCAGTTACTTTTTGAATTTGGGACATATGAAAACCCAGTATGTGGTTGCCTATCCTGAGTTTACCAGCGTAGTCTGAGCTGGCGATTTAGATTTATCACTCATCTGCACTCAAGGGGCAAAGACGAGGAGTTTGTGCAGAGAGATACCCTGTTGGGTGAAAAGAAGAGAGAGGCACAAGACTGGCCCCGAGGACAACCTTACCCAGAGGGGAAGAATGGGAGGAAAGGGGCCAACAAATGAGCCCAGGAAAGTACAGTCAGAGAAGGAGAAAGAAGCCCTGGGAAACGGTGGTGGTGGGGGGAGTTGCTGAAGCCAACAGAGAGGCATTTCAAAGAGGAGAGGGTGATCAGTCGTTTCATTCCAGTATTCTTGTTTGGAGAATCCCATGGACAGAGGAGCCTGGAGGGCTACGGCCTGTAGGGTCACAAAGAGTTGGACACGCTTCATGCATGCACGATGGGTGAAAGGTGTTATTAAGTGGCAAATTATTTTTTAAGAGGAGTGATAGTGAAGTGGAAGAACAGGATGAGGCATTAGCCTGAGTTGAAGGGCACAAAACAGGATGTGACTCCTTTTCTTTTGTCTCCCTTTCCATTCTCCCTTTCCTTCCTTCTTTCTTTCCTTCCTAGAACACAGAGTTTTTAAACAGGTTTGTAATCTAAAAAAGTGGAGATTGAGTGGAGAAGAAGGGACTAAAGATATGAGAAGGAACACAACTGATACCCTGAATTTCTGAAAGAGGTAGAAGGAAGAAGATCAAGAAAGCTAGGGGGGTTATTTACCTACAAAGGAATCATGACAATAGCTTCTTTTATGGCAGGAAGCAGAAGCAGAAAGGATAATTAAAGATAAATTTGGAGGTTCAGGGGAGGAGAGTAGAAGAATTCCTATAATTCTTGGCCCTCTTAGGATCCCAAGGGGATAGAATTGACCAAAGAAGAGTGAGTGGGAGTTATCACTGAGTGAGGGCTGTTCTGATCTGTATTATGTGGTTATGTGTTAAATTCTGAGGTTTACACTATAACTGCTTCTGAACTTTGGAGATGGAGAGGCCAGTTCAAGGCAAGACAGTCAAGAAGAGTTTAAGAAAAGAGACTGGGTTTGAGCTGGCTTTGAAAGAGTGGCAGAAATTGATAAAATCTTGGCTCCAGTTTACCAATAAGGGAACATTTTGGAACCCAACTGCCCTGGAAAAGCAAACTCTTGCTAACTAATGAGCATTTTTGGGGGGTAATAGAAACCTCAGGAATATGAAACTGTGGATGAGGAAAGCTGGGAAAATCCAAATTTATTCTTTCCCAAGAAGTCCCTGGTATATCAGCCAAATAATCTCAGGGAAGAGTTTTTGAAATAAACAATAAATTTTCCTTGTGCAGTAGTCCGGTAAGGCTGGGTCTGTTGTTATTTAAATAACATATCTGGAATTGCCTCGAGAAAGCTGTGAAGAGATAATTGTTTCCTTGCCCCGCCAGATTCTTATGTTGACACTTTAACTCCCAATGTAACTATATTTGGAGATAGTGAAACAAAAGGGAAGGGGGGCAGGGCACAACCTTTAGAAGAATGACACAGTTGAGGACATGACATAAACTGGTTAGGACCAAATAGCAAGATGGTGGATGGACGAGTTGACTTCCACTAGAACTTGAACCTCAGTGAATATTTAATACATTAGCATATGTTAAGTGACACATGCATAAGTGCCATGACAGTTGTAAGGCTGACCATAAAGGTCAAAAAATAGGCAATGGCCCCATTTCTGGAAATTCCCACTCCTTCCCCAAAATAGATGGAGTACTCTTCTTACTCATTAGCCTATGAAATTACCCACCCCTATAAAAATGACAACCCCATACCCTGGTGCTGCTTTTGCCTTCTGAGATGGCTCCCACTCTGTGAAGTGTGTTTCTAACTAAATCCACTTCTTACTTATCACTTTGTCTTTCAATGAATTCTCTCTGTGATGAGATATCAAGAACATGAGCTTCATTAAGTCCTGAGACCAGGTGTGTGATCGCCATTAAACGTCCCAACCTGAGATGTACAGTTTCAATAGGGCTTTTAGGAAGTAGTTAGGGTTAAATGAGGTCATGGGATTTGGTCCTAATCTAATAACATTAGTGGCCTTATAAGATAGCAAAGATTTATCTATCTATCTATCTATCTATCTATCTATCTATCTAACTTTCTTACTTTCTTTCTCTCTCTCCCCATGAACACACTCAACATTCAAAAAACTAAGATCACGGCATCCAGCCCCATCACTTCATAAGCAAACAGATGGGGCTAAAATGGCAACAGTGACAGACTTTATTTTCTTGGGTTCCAAAGTCACTGTGGATGATGACTGTAGCCACAAAATCAAAAGATGCTTGCTCCTTGAAAGAAGAGCTATGACAAACCTAGACAGCATATTAAAAAGCTGAGACATCTTTGCTGACAAAGATCCGTATAGTCAAAGCTATGGTTTTTCCAGTAGTCATGTATAGATGCGAGAGTTGGACCATAAAGAAGGTTGAGTGCCGAAGAACTGATGCTTTCAAACTGTGGACTGCAAGGAGATCAACCCAGTCAATCCTAAAGGAAATCAACCCTGAATATTCATTGGAAGGACTGATGCTGAAGCTGACATTCCAATTCTTTGGCCACATGATGCAAAGAGCCCACTCATTGGAAAAGACCATAACGCTGGGAAAGATTGAAGGGAGGAGGAGAAGGGGATGACAGAGGATGAGATGGTTGGATGTCATCACCGACTCAATGGACATGAGTTTGAGCAAACTCTGAGAGATAGTGAAGGACAGGGAGGCCTGGTATGCTGCTGTCCATGGGGTCACAAAGACTCAGACATGACAGCGACTGAACAGCAAAAACCATGAATGCACGCTGAGAAAGGCCAAGTGAACACAGGAAGAGAAGGTTGCTGTCTGCAAGTCAGGAAGAGAGCTCTCCCCAGAACTCTAACATGCTTGTACCCTGATCTTAGACTTCCAGCCTCCAGAACTGTGAGAAAAGTAACTTCTGCTGTTTCAACTACCCAGTCTATGGCAGCCCCAGCAGACGGAGACATTAACACAAGGAAAAGCAGCAGCCATCTCGTTATTCCTCTTATAGCTTTTGTTCTGCTGTCAAGTTTGACCAAACATTTGAGTGATGGGCTTATATTTCCTTCTCCCTGTGCCATGGAAAATTTTTTCACACACTGCAACTCAAGTTTTAACTTGCTAATTAAAAGCATCACCATTTCTTCCATTTAAAATAACTAGGGATGACTCTGTCTCCTGCAGATAAGTACACTGACATTTTCCTGCCTTCAGACTCAACCTGAAACATCAACTCTTCCTGGGTCTTGAGACTAGGCTTTCAGACTAGAACTCACACCATTGTGTGCGTGCTCAGTAGCTTCAACTGTGTCTGATTCTTTGCGACCCTGTGGACTGTAGCCCACTAGGCTCCTCTATCCACGGGATTCTCCAGGCAAGACTACTGGCATGGGTTGACATGCCCTCCTCCAGGGACTCTCCCCAGTCCAGGGATAGAACCCGTGTCTCCTACATTGCAGGCAGATTCTTTACCACTGAGCTACTGGGGAAGCCAGAACTCACACCATTAGGTCTCCTAATTCTCAGGCCTTTGGACTCAGGTTGGAACTAGAGCGTCTGTCCTCCTGGGTCTCCAGCTTGCAAACTGCAGTTCTGCAGACTTGTCAGTCTCTATAATCATGTGGTTGAAGTTCTTGTAATAAATCTCTTTGCGCATATGTATATACAAATATGGGCTTCCCTTGTGACTCAGATAGTAAAGAATCCGCCTGCAATGCAGAAGACCTGGGTTCAATGCCTGGGTTGGGAAGACCCCCTGGAGGAGGGTATGGCCACCCACTCAGTATTCTTGCCTGGAGAATCCCCATGAACAGAGGAGCCTGGCGGGCTACAGTCCAGGGCGTCACAAAGAGTTGGACAAGACTGAGTGACCAATCGCAGCACAGCATGTACATATATGGGGCTTCCTAGGTGGCCAAGTGATAAAGAATCCACCTGCAACGCAGGAGATGCTGCTTCGATCCCTGGGTCAGGAAGATCCTCGGGAGAAGGAAATGGCAACCCACTCCAGTATTCTTGCCTGGAGAATCCCATGGATAGAGGAGCCTGGTGGGCTACAATGGGATCCCAAAAGAGTCAGACAACTAAATAGCGACAACAACAACAATATATGTAATTATCTCCTATTGGTTTTATCTGGAGAACCCTGATTAATAAAATAAGTAATATACCTCCCAGGGGGGAAGCCCTGATTCTTTTTCCAAGTGGTATCAGGGACAATGGGAGGCTTAGTTGACTGAGTGGTAAACTAAGGGTAAGAGGATGCTAGGTTCACCTGTGTCCTCTGCGTCCTTGGTGGTGTCTGTTGCTGACTGTCTGCCCTGGACAGGTCCTGAGAGTGTACATGCAAAGGAGCAACGGCTCAGCTGGGTCCTCTGAGGCCTCAAGCTAGCACATGCTTGCAGTGTCCAGCTTGGTCATTTGCCTCTGGTTGCAAAGTTCTCAAACGTGGTGGCTTTTGTCCCAATCCCAGCCTCTGCCAGGGATTAAGGGAAATCTCGATGCTCTGAGTCAACCAGACATGTTTTTTAGAGATGACTAAGAATGAGGAATATGTGAACCGTGAACTCCCAGATGTTCAAGCTGGTTTTAGAAAAGGCAGGGGAACCAGACATCAAATTGCCAACATCTGCTGGATCATTGAAAAAGCAAGAGAGTTCCAGAAAAATGTCTATTTCTGCTTTATTGACTATGCCAAAGCCTTTGACTGTGTGGATCTCAACAAACTGTGGAAAATTCTGAAAGAGATAAGAATACCAGACCACCTGACCTGCCTCTTGAGAAGCCTATATGCAGGTCAGGAAGCAACAGTTAGAGCTGGACATGCACCAACAGACTGGTTCCAAATAGGAAAAGGAGTATGTCAAGGCTGTATATTGTCACCTTGCTTATTTAACTTATATGCAGATTATATCACGAGAAACACTGGGCTGGAAGAAGCACAAGCTGGAACCAAGATTGCTGGGAGAGATATCAATAACCTCAGATATGCAGATGACACCACCCATATGGGAGAAAGTGAAGAGGAACTAAAAAGCCTCTTGACGAAAGTGAAAGAGAGTGAAAAAGTTGGCTTAAAGCTCAACATTCAGAAAACTAAGATCATGACATCTGGTCCCATCACTTAATGGGAAATAGATGGGGAAACAGTTTCAGACTTTAATTTTTTGGGGCTCCAAAATCACTGCAAGTGGTGATTACAGCCATGAAATTAAAAGACGCTTACTCCTTGGAAGGAAAGTTATGACCAACCTAGACAGCATATTAAAAAGCAGAGACATTACTTTGCCAACAAAGGTTTGTCTAGTTAAGCCTATGGTTTTTCCAGTGGTCATGTATGGATGTGAGAGTTGGACTGTGAAGAAAGCTGAGCACCGAAAAATTGATCCTTTTGAACTGTGGTGTTGGAGAAGACTCTTGAGAGTCCCTTGGACTGCAAGGAGATCCAACCAGTCCATCCTAAAGGAGGTCAGTCCTGGGTGTTCATTGGAAGGACTGATGCTGAAGCTGAAACTCCAGTACTTTGGCCACCTCATGTGAAGAGTTGACTCATTGGAAAAGACCCTGATGCTGGGAGGGATTGGGGGCAGGAGGAGAAGGGGATGACAGAGGATGAGATGGCTGGATGGCATCACCGACTTGATGGACATGAGTTTGAGTAAACTTCGGGAGTTGGTGATGGACAGGGAGGCCTGGTGTGCTGCGATTCATGGGGTCACAGAGTTGGACACGACTGAGCAACTGAACTGAACTGAAGAATGAGGATATACTGGCTTAAGGCCTCAAAATGTTATTCATTTTTTGGGTCCTTTCCCCTTTAGGGCTGGGTGTTTTGACAGGTGTGAAAGTTGCTTAGTCATGTCTGACTGTTTGCAACCCCAAGGACTGTAACCCACCAGGCTCCTCTGTCCATGGAATTCTCCAGGCCAGAATACTGGAGTGGGTAGCCATTCCCTTCTCCAGGGTATCTTCCCAACCCAGAGATTGAACCCAGGTCATCCACACTGCAGCCAAATTCTTTACTGTCTGCGCCACCAGGGAAGCCCTGTTGACAGGTAGGCACATAGAGTCAAAAAGGGTGAGCTGAGATTCAGCCTCAGAAGAACCGAGTAACTTGTTGCCTCAGTTTGCAAAAGGCAGATACTTACATGGATATTAATTGTGAAAAAGCATTGTCTGATGTCTCCGGAGAGATGAATGCCTAAAACAATGAACAGATACATGACCTGAGATCATTCTTAATGGAGCAAAGTATTCATTTGGTCCAATTGGTGTTCTTAAGGTCAAAATGAAATTAAGGCCAGACCACATCGATTGGCCTCTTGCCAAGTCACACCTCAGGCAGGGAGCCTGTGTTCTGGAAGAGGCCAATTTGCTAAGGTCACCTGTCTCAGGAGAAAGCAGGAAAAGGATGTGGTAGTGGCATCCAAGTACCTCACAATATGAGGTTTAGTTTTAAATCATTGATAGGGAAGGGAAAGTATTCTTCCTGCAGATGTAACTGATTTTAAAAAGAAGTAAATGGAAGGGAATAATTTGTTTTCTGTTTACAGCTGTGTAAAGGACATCTGTTTTTATTTACCCACCCAGCTCCTGCTTACGCTTCTGGTAGCATCACCTCCATTTCCTCTAGGGACACTCATTTTCCACTGCATGTCAGAGAGACAGGAAGCCAGGTGCTCTGTTCTTCCAGGTCTAGGGTGGAGGTAGGGGGCATTGGGTCAGGCAGACTTGCCTCTATCCATGCGTGAAAAATACAGAGATGGAGAGTGCTGGGGTGGGAGTGTAATTTAAAACAGGGTGATGAAGATGGGCCTTATTGAGATTTAACTTTGCCTGAGACTGTCTCCCAAAATAGACCCTGCTCCACCCACCCACAGTCACTCCATCTCAGTTGATGGCATTGCTACCCTGTCAGCTGTGTCAGCAAAAAAAAAAAAAAAAAAAAAAGCAAAGAAACAGATACAAATGAACAATGTAGAATAATCCCTCTTAGTTGCTCATACCCCACATCCAATCCGTCACCGTAAACTACTTATCTTTGAATCACATCCAGGATCAGACCATTCTTCAGTATCAGCACAGCTGCCAGATGGACTGAAGCCACCACCGTCTCCTACCTGGATGATTACAACAGCCTCCTGTATGGTCTCCCTGCTCTTGCCCTTGCTCCCTATAGTCCATTCTCAGCACTACAGCCACAAGACACTCTGCAGATGAAGTCAGTTGATGTCACGATTTTCTCAAAAATCTTCTGAGGGCTCCCCGTCTCCCTGAGAGGAAAGGCTGTCTTAACCATGACCTGGCTAGCTACTGGTCATTTTCCCCTTGGCTCATTCTGCTCAGTTGCCTGGTCGTCTTTTATTCTTTAATGCTTCTGTGCGTGCTCATGCCTCATGGCCTTTGCACATGCAGTTCCTAGTTTCTGGGATATTCTTTCTCCAGATATCACAGGGGTTCACCCACTCAATTCCTTGAAGTCTTGTGTGTTTTCTCCAGACTCACTCTGCTGTGTGGGCACAGATTGAGTGGGCTGAGTTGAGACTGGTCATGGAATTAAAACTGTGGTAAATAGAGAAGTGAGGGGAAGAGGTGTCTGAGGAACAAATGAAAGGCAAGAGATAGATGGATGAGATGGCTGGATGGCATCACCGACTCGATGGACATGAGTCTGAGTAAACTCCAGGAGTTGGTGATGGACAGGGAGGCCTGGCGTGCTGCGATTCATGGGGTCGCAAAGAGTCGGACACGACTGAGTGCCTGAACTGAACTGAACTGAGGTATTGGAACAAGTGAGATGGAAAGAAAGGGGTGGGACTGAGAGTAGATGAGGGAGGGTCATGGTTGTTGCTAATGACAGGGCTGGAATGTGACGCTGAACCTGGGTGGCCAATGTAGGGCAGATAGCAGGACTGGTGGATGAGAAGACAGGAAGCACGAGGCCAGGGCTTTGGGATGATTATCAGAAGGGATGTTGAAGTTGCCAAGAATTAAGACAGAAGCAGAGTTGAAGAGAGTGGCAGTAAGCCAGAAGTGGTAATCTTCAGTGTCCCAGCACTGGTGAAAGAAAGTGAAAGTGAAAGTTGCTCAGTCGCGTCCGACTCTCTGTGACGCCATGGACTGTATAGTCCATGGGATTCTCCAGGCCAGAATACTGGAGTGGGTAGCTATTCCCTTCCCCAGGGGATCTTCCCAACCCAGGGATTGAACCCAGGTCTCCTGTATTGCAGGCAGATTCTTGACCAATTGAACCACCAGGGAAGCCCCCCAGCACTGGTAGATGACAGTAACAAGGAGAGGTATGGGTGGTCCTGCTGATGACCTGAGATTCAAAGATGCTGGGGTGGGGGATGCAGTGTAGACGGTGAGGAGGGAAGAAGGAGGCAGTTAAGAGGAGGGGGAGAGGCTGCATGATGTGAGGAGGGTGCTGCAGGGGAGCAGCAGTGTCCTCAGGGGACGTTGGGGTTCCTAGAAGAGAGCAAGACCACGAAGCTGCGGGAAGGGGGGCTTTTTGCTGAAGGCTGTGATTTCCTGGGGACCCAGGGAGAGATGTCAGGAGCTTGGGATTGGTGGGTCAGGGCCATGCCGAGCTGTGTGCAATTCAGAGTGCGGGAAGTGGGGGTGACCTGGAGCCCTGGATTCTTGTGGAGACATGAATGGGGATAAAGGCATAATGAGATGAACAGTGGTGGTAAAACCTTAAGTTCCTTCCACTAGTTCAAACCTGAGGAAAGTATTTTTAAAAATCCTGTAGGGGAATGACTCAGCGAATCAACTAGTAGCCTGTTATTAGAAACACAATTAAAATTTTAAAAGGTGTTTTTTTTTTAAATATAAAAGCAATACATGCTCATTGTAAAGAAAATTAATTCAAATAATCTATTAGAAGAGCATAAAGTGAAAAATAAGAGTCTGCCTACGAGTCTTATTCCCAATGGTAACAACTATCAACAGTTTTCTTTGCATCCTCTCAGCTTGTGCATGTACAAGCATATACCTTATTTAGATTTTAAACAAGTAGATGGGAATATTATCACTTTCGACCTTGGTTTTATCCTGTAGCAATACTTTTTTTTGGCTGCACCACTGTGGTTTACAAGATCTCAGTTCCCCAGTGAGGGACTGAACAAATGCCTCCTGCAGTGGAAGCCTGGAGTCCTAACCACTGGACCAGGAAAGTATCCCCTCCACCGTTTTTTCCATTAGTAATACACTTGATATGTTTTTCATACACATATAAATTACCCCACTCTGCTGCATACATTTTATAGCACCATGTCTATTTAACCAGTTTCCTATTGTTATACATGAAAAAGGTTTCCAGGGTTTTTTTTTTTTTGCCTTAAAAACATTGCTTCCAAAAACATCCTTGAGCATAAATCTTGTTTTACTTCTTTTTTTTGATAGTACACAAGAGATATAATACAGAATCATATGCACACTACTGGGATTAAACACATGTTAATGTTTTACCATAATCGCTTTCAATCTTCAGTTTTACTAGGAACCACCACCTTGCTCATCCAAGCAGTTGTTTTAGTTTATACTTCCACCTGCAATTATACAAATTCCCATCTTCCCACATCTTTTACAACCATGGCATTGTCAGACTCTTGTTTTGCCAGTCTGCTGAGCGGGAAATGGGTTACATGGCTTAATTTTCATTTTCCCAAGTTTCAAAAACTCCTCAAATATTTCTTGGCCATTTGGGTTTCCTTCTTTATGAATATACTGCCCCTCAAATTTGTCCTGGTTCTTCTTGGAGATCTGCTCTTCCAGATGTGGGATTTGTGGGATTAATTTGCCAAATTCTATGGAAAACTGTTGTTTTTACAGTTTTTTTAGCAGTTAACTCTTTGTATTTTTTTTCAGTGATTGTTCTAAAGATTATACTACCTAGCCTTAACTTTGCACAGTCTTTCTAGAGTTAATATTGCATCACTTTGTGTAAAATGTAAACATTTCACAATCATAGAGGTTTATTTACATGCATGCTTTTATTCTAGTGGGTATATGTATTATATCTGTACTTATAAACCCTTACTGTTATAATTAACTTTGTGATTTTTGCTTTAAATATTACAGTGTACAAAGGGGCTACGAAAGGGGAAAATAGTCTTTTATATTTACTCACATATCTACCATTTTCAATGCTCTTTGTTCCTTCCCAGAAATCTTAGTTTTCATCTGGTATCATTTTCTTTCAGCATTTCATGGAGTAGTGTAGCTGGTGACAAATTATCTTGTTCTGTTTTGCTTTTAGACCTAAAACTGTATTTTGCCTACAATCTTGAAGGATATTTTTCTGGGATATAGAATTCTAAGTTAGGTTTTTTTTTCTTTTAATACTACAAAAATGTTATTCCACTGCCTTCTGGCCCTCATAATTTAGGATTCAAATCCTTAAGCATTTGAATCATTGTTTTCCTGAAATGTGCTACTTTTCTTTGTTTTTATCTTTGGTTTCCAGCAGTTTTATTATGATCTGCCTAGGTGTGGTTTTTCCATATTTATCTTTTGTGAAGTTCACTGAAATTAATCTGTTAATTTATGTTTTCCACCAAATTTAGAAAAATTTTCATCAGTTACACCTTCAAATATTTTTTCTGTCCCATTCTATCCTTTGCTTCTGGGACTCCAAAGGTATGTTTATTTGACTTTTTAAATATTGTCTCATAGATTCCTTAACTTTTACCTTTTGAAGTTTTTTTTTTTCCTTCTGTTCTCTACAATGGATAATTTTGATTGATTTATATCCAAGCTTATTTACTTTTCATTGTCATAAGCATTCTGGTATGTATTTTTAGTTTTAATTTAAACTTTTATCTCTGCTAGTGAATTTTTCATATCAGGTATTGTTGTTTGGGGTTCTAGAATTTCCTCTAGTTCTTTTATTAAAAATTTCAATTAATCTATTGTCCTACTGGACTTGAGCTGCAAACTGTCTTTTGATTGGCAGCTCAAATCTCAGTTCAGTTCTCCGTCCTTATTTGTGCTCCTGCCCAGGTGCTCAGCTGCTCAGTCATGTCTGGCTCTTTGTGACTCTTTGGACTGTAGCCCACAGGCTCCTCTGTCCATGGAATTTTCCAGGCAAGAATTTGAAGTGGGTTGCCATTTCCTCCTCCAGGGGGTCTTCCCCACCCAGGGACCAAATCTGCATCTCCTGTGTCTCCTGAATTGCAGGTGGAATCTTTACAGGGGCTATCTAAATCTACCTCATTCATGCAGATAACAAGGTATACTTTACACTCAAGAATTTGGGGCCCCTTCCACTAAGACTCTCTCTGAATGTCCATCTCATTTTTCAATGTCCGCAGTTGCTCTCAACTCTGTCCTTTGCTTCTTCAGCCCCAAAAGACTGTGGTTTTTTTTTTTTTTTTTCCTATCAGAGTTTCAGTCACCCCGTGTAACACTGCTGCTGCTGCTAAGTCGCCTCAGTCGTGTCTGACTCTGTGCGACCCCATAGACGGCAGCCCACCAGGCTCCCCCGTCCCTGGGATTCTCCAGGCAAGAACACTGGAGTGGGTTGCCATTTCCTTCTCCAATGCGTGAAAGTGAAAAGTGAAAGTGAAGTCGCTCAGTCGTATCTGACTCTTAGCGACCCCATGGACTGCAGCCCACCAGGCTCCTCCATCCATGGGATTTCCCAGGCAAGAGGACTGGAGTGGGGTGCCATTGCCTTCTCTGCATGTTAACACCAACTTCAGCCTAATCTCAGACTTAAAGCCATAAAAACAGACACTTGTTATTTCCTTCTTCTGAGTTTTAATTTTCCTTCAGAATATATAAGCTTTTCAAAATAATTTTCTTTCTTTCTTTACTTTTGGCTGTGGTGGGTCTTTGCTGCAGCACTGGCTTTTCTCTAGCTGCGGTGAGTGGGAGCTACTCTCTAGCTGTGGTGTGCACGCTTTTCATTGTAATGGATTCGGTTATTGCCGAGCACAGGCTCTAGGGCACTCGGGCTTCAGTAGTCGTGGCTCCCAGGCTCTAGGGCACGGGCTCAATAGTTGCAGTACATGGGCTTAGTGGCTCCAGGGCATGTGAGATCTTCCCGGAACAGGTATCGAACCTGTGTCTCTTGCGTTGGCAGGCAGATTCTTTACCACCGAACCACCAGGGAAGCCCAGAACATATCAACTTTTATTCACTATCCAGCACCTTCAGATGTGTGTGTGTGTGTGTGTGTGTGTGTGTGTGTGATTTCCTCCAGGGTTTATAGTTGCTTGAGGGAAATTTGGTCCAGAAAAAGCTTCCTGGTCATACTGAAAACAGAAGCCTTCATCCTTTTATTTTGCATTTTTGGATTAGAATGTGATGGAGCATCTTTTCACATGCTTATTTCAATTCATATTACTTATTTTAAAGAACTTCATAGTCATGTCCTTTGGCCATTTTTTCATACCCTTCCTTTTTTTTGTTTTCTCCTTTTCTTTTGATTTCTAGGAGCTCCTATGTCAAGAATATATTTCTATCTGTTTTACTTGTCACAGATATTTCCCCTAGATTGTCATTTTCCTTAACTGCTTATGTTTTGCCCATGAAGAATTTTAAATGTTGTGTGTAGTTAAGCTTATCAATCATGTCTTTATGGTTCCTGAATTTTGGAGTCAGGCTTAGCAATCTCTTCAGCATCAAGATGTGTATATATATATATATATATATATATATACATATATATATATATATATACATATATATATATGCTAGTCTTTTTACAGCTTTTAAATATTTTAACATTCAGCTATTTGATTTATTTATAATTTATTTTAATGTAAGGACTTAGAAGATGAGCTGATTTATTTTTCCAATATGTAACTAATTGTCCTAATTTGACTTAGTTAATTCATCTTTCCTCACTGATTTTGCAGTGCTAACTATATTACTTAATAATTTCTTTTTCAGATTTTTAAATATACTTTATTCTGACTATTCCAGGGATGGTATAGAAATGAATTTAACATTATATTTACATGCTCTCAATATCACCAGGCTGGATTTCATCACTGAATAGTTTTTTCTATAAAACTTCATAGATGGCATTTGTCTTAGGTTCTTGCATATTTGAGAATGTCTACTTTTTACTTCTTCAATGTGAATGACATATGCAGCAAGTTTAAAATTCCTAGATCACATTTTCACTCAGAATTCTACAAACATTGGTTCCTTGTTTTCAGACACTGGACATTGCAGGATAGTGCGGACAAGTCTGAAACTGGCCTGACTCAGCCTCTCCCGAGTGACTTGCTTTCTCTGCCTGAATATCTGTAGTAGTAGTGGTAGTCTCAGTTGCTCAGTCGTGTCTGACTCTTTGTGATCCCTTGGACTGTAGCCTGCCAGGTTCCTCTGTCCATGGGATTTTCCAGGCAAGAATACTGAAGTGGGTTGTCATTCCCTTCTCCAGGAGATCTTCCCGACCCAGCGATTGAACCTGGGTCTCCTGCATTGCAGGCAGATTCTTTATCATCTGAGCCACCAGAGAAGCCCTGTAGAATTTTTATTTTCTCTTCACTTTCTTATTTATATATCTATCATATTCTTGCAAACCATTAATATTATGTTAAATTTTTTCCTGTTTCCAGCAATGTCTATTCTTGTTCCTTTAAATATGTCTTCCATTTTTATGTTTACTTCTTTATTTTTCTTTTATTCTCCTAATCTCTACTGTCTCATTTTTAAACTAATGTTGTTGTCCTATCTTATTTGATCTCTCCAATTTCTTTGAGTTTTATTTTTTCCCAAAGAGTCCATATCTTCTCTAATATCTTTGAAAGTTTGAAGAAGTACTTGTCTGACATTATCTTCTGTTTCTGGAGTGATTCTTCCTTTGCTATGAGCCCTTAATCTATATTTTATTATATTCCTTCCTCTAGCCCCCATCAGACTCAAACTTTATTTATCTGACATCAGATCCCAAATTGTACTTCAGCAGGATCTAATTGGGTTAGGGTATAGACTCTGGAGCCACACAGATAAAATCCCAACTCCACCACACACTAGCTCTCTGATTTTGGATAATTAAATTGGTATATTATGTACTCATGGGCTTTCCTGGTGGCTCAGACAGTAAAGAATCGGCCAGCAATGCAGGAGATCTAGGTTTTATCCCTGGGTTGGGAAGATACCCTGGAGGAGAAGATGGCAACCTACTCCAGTATTCTTGCCTGGAGAATTCCATGGGCAGAGGAGCCTGGCAGGCTACAGTCCATGGGGTCACAAAGAGTCAGGCATGACTGAGCATCTAACATTTTAGGGCTCTTCCAAGGGTTAAAGTGTTTAATACAGTGCCTGGTACATAGTGTCCAATAAATATTTAGAGAAAGATAAGTGTGATTATTACTTGAGTATACATATCTTGTATCCTTTTGGCTTTATCTAAGAAATATCTAGGTCTAAGAGTGCTAAATTGATTTCTCTGTTCGGTTCATCCTAGAAAGTTACAAAATAGGCTATTGGTGAGGTTGATTACAGTGAGTCCTCTACATATGAACCTTTAAGTTTCAGACTTTCTTTTTTTTTTTTGTACTATTTTTTTTTTTTTCCCAGTGGGTTTTGTCATACATTGATATGAATCAGCCATGGATTTACATGTATTCCCAATCCCGATCCCCCCTCCCAAGTTTCAGACTTTCAAAGATGGAAACAGGCTATTACCCAGACATCACTGGATCACTTTTTTCAAGAGGGCAGATCAGGCATGAGAGACATTGCAGCTTGCCCACCATCTCCTATTGCTGATGATCTATCAGCTCTACCATTTCCCACCTCTTCTCCTTCATCCAGTCAGTAACTCTTCTTGTCGGTTCACTCAGTGTCAACCCCTGTGTGTCAGCTGTTGTACTGTACTACTGTACTTTTCAAGGTACAGTCCTGTAAGATTGAAAACGCTTATTTTTGTGTTTGTTTTTTATGTACATGTTATTTGTGTGAAAAGCATTACAAGCCTATCACAGTAAGTACTGTCCAGTCGATGGTGTTAGTAGGGTAACTAGGCTAACTCTGTTGGACTTACGGACACATTGGACTTACAAATACGTTCTCAGAGCAGAATTTGTTTGTATGGAGGGGACGTACTGTATCACCTACCAATAAAGAGCTATCCCCATCTGCTGGCCACATTCAGAAATTAAAAATAAAAGGCTGTCCAAATATGGTTGTGGAAGAAGTATCTCATTTTGCATCTACCGTGACTTGTAGAATCTTTTCAACAGGGAGCACACCGCTTTCCTCTCTTCCTCACACACCCACAACACACTCTAACAACCATCATCCTGTCACACAATGCTGGCTCATTGTTCGTACACTTATTTAATTGAGGCAAACATTTCTTTTCAGTTTAGAATTTAGACTTGTCTTAAATGCAGCCTGGACATGTTTCCCTTCCTTTCTGGCTTGACTGTCCCAGAGGCTTAGCCTCCCAAGTCTTGGATCTCTGTCCCAAGAAGGAGATTATCACTAATGGTTTTCTGTTTTCCTTCTTAAGACTCAGTGAATTCACCCACAAGAACCAACAGGCCTGGTATGTAACTCACATGCATTGTATTCCTAGCCATCATTAATGCTAAACAGGAAAAACAAATCTCTTAATTGGTCATTCCATGCTTGGAAATATAAGAAGAGCTGATAAATGAGCTCTTGGGGAGAGTTCTAGTTACCTTCCAGCTGGAACTAAGTCATCTCAGACTGAATCACGATCACAACTCTAGGTCTTGGTTTTTGAGTCTTGAACTTTCTGAGACCAGTGAATTTCACCAGAGCTTTCCATGAGGTGCAGGAAAGTGGCAATCCAGATTCTGCTCTTTCTCTGTGACTCAATCGGCTAGTGAGTTCGGAGGTTAACTGGAAGGTTGGTGGTTTGAATCCACCCAGGGATGTGTCCTTTAGGGCTTCCCTGGTGGCTCAGTGGTAAAAGAATCTGCCTGCCAAAGCAGAAGACTCAAGAGATGTAGGTTTGATCCCTGGGTTGAGAAGACGCCCCTGGAGGAGGAAATGGCAACCCACTCCAGTATTCTTGCCTGGAGAATTCTATTGACATAGGAGCCTGATGAGCTTCAGTCCATGGGGGTCACAAAGAGTCAGACACGACCAGGCATGCAGGCACTGATTGCTACAGGTTGCAGGGGAATGGTTTCGGACAGTGGCTCAGGTCAGCATGGCAAGAGGAGGAGAGGGTGATGCTGAAAAAGAGCCTGCCTTTGCCTTTCTACATCAAAGGTGTCAGCCTCTTTGCCCCCTTCGGCCTTCTTGTTAGCAGGGCAACAGTTAACTGATTCTGCCTGAGAGGGAGCTACCCTTCACTGCCTTCCAAGAAATTGCCAGTCTCCCATGCTCACAAGCTCTGTGGCCTCACGGTGTACCTGTTTCCCACAGGATCTCTTCCCGAGCCCAGCAATCCAGCGAAGAAACTCCCTCGCTTCTCCATGCCAAGGGATAAGCTCTTCCTGTTCCACTGTCGCTGCCCACCCCAATCACCGCCTGTCGCACTACCTGCAAACCCTCTCACCATCCTCTCTCCAGCTTCTCCCACATCCTTCTGCTGTTCTCTTGCCAACCTGCTGCTTCTCTTCCCACTCTCTCCTACCCTCTGTGCCTCCCTGATTCTTCTCATGTTTCACTCATTCTTTCCTTCCACAGCATCACTCTTTTCCCATGCTTTTGTAATGTCTTCAGGCTGGCTTTTGTTCATTTGAAACACACCTTAATTTATTACTTCTTTTCCTCTGTGTTCCCATAATACTTGGTTCATGTTTATAATATAACACTCATCACAACTTTACTGTCTATATCTTCCTAGTCCAGACTGAGGCCTCATGGATAGCAGGCCCTATCTTTCTCATTGAATCCCCAGCACCAAATACAGCCCCTGGCCTAGTTGGCACTTAGTTTGTTGAATGAAAGAATATCTGTGCTATTTCAAATCTTCACTTGTTGATCAAATTTTCCCTGATGGTTATTTTCACTATACTTCATCTGTGTTTAAGATTATTATTTTTTTAAAAGATTTTTTTATGTGAACCATTTTTTGTCTTTATTGAGTTTGTTATATTGCTTCTGTTTTATGTTTTGGTTTTTTGGCCACGAGGCATGTGGGATCCCAGCTCCCTGACCAGGGATCAAACCTGTACCACCTGCATTGAAAGCATAGTGACCTAACGACTGGATTGTCAGGGAATTCCCTAAAGATTATTTTTAACTTTTCACTTTGAAGTAGTTTCAGACTTTCAATAATGTTGTACAAATAGTGGAAAAAATTCTCATATACTCTTTAATCAGATTCCCCAAATGTGAGCATCTTACATAACTATAGAACATTGATCAGAACGAGAAAGTAAACACTGATACAGTACAATCAATCTACAGAACCTATTCAAATTTTATCAATTGTCCCATTAATGTCCATCTTCTGAATGAGGATCCAAATCCAGGATCGCACATGATACTAGGTCGCCTAAGGTCTCCTTAGTCCTTTTGAGTCTGGGTGGTTCCTCAGCCTTTGTTTTTCATGACTTTGACATTTTGTAAAGATACTGGCCGGTTATTTTGTAGAATGCCTTTCAAAATGGGTCTGTGTAATGTTATGGTCTCTTGCTTATGTTAAGGTCTTATATTTCTGCTACTAATACCCTTCTCAGTGCATTGTATCAGAAGATGCACGATGTCTACATGTGCTGTTAATGATGTTCTTACGCCTATCACCTGGTTAAGGTGGTTCTGGCAAGTTTCCCCACTCTACGCTGATTGTAATTAGCAAGCACCTTATAGGAATATGTAAATATGATGGTTCTTGTCACACTTCTGTCCACTGAGTTTAGTATCCTTTGAGGATTCTGGACTGCAGTGATTATTATGGTGGTTGTTTCCAAATGGTGGCTTTCCATTTCCAAGTTTTTTAACAAGCCTGGGAAAATGGTTTGCCCATGGTGAATCCTGCAGAACCCAGCCCCAGGAATGACCCTAGAACGTTCTCTAAATGAGGCCTTAGCATTTAGTGTAGCACACTGGGTCACAGGTCTCGCTAAACATTTTAAGTCTATGGACTGCTCCTTTTTCCTTTCTCCCCCTTCCAGTCTCCCTCAAATCTCCTATTTGTGGATACAGAAAGGCTCTCTTGATGGGTGGTGGTGTTCCTGATGAGACACCAAGAAGGGCTATCAGAAGAAAATTGATCACAGCTTAATTATTAATTCATGCCCCTAAAGTACATACTGTGGAGATTAATGCTCCAAGTCAAAAGATCCTTGGCTCACAGTTTTAGAACCACTGCCTTAAAGGACAGCTGCCTAAGACCAAGGCAGTGTATAACAAGACCTACTGTTTCTGTGGCACCACCTCCCCATCCATTCTGAGCTAAGTCACCAAACTGATGACCTTGGGGATCTTTTCCAAAGCATTCAGGAAAGCTGCTGATTCTGGGGGAGGGGTTGGAAGCCATATGAAATTATGAAGTGCCAAAACTGAGGATCCTTCACATAAGGTCTGTTAGCTTCCATTAGTCCCCGAAGCATGGAGTGTTTAATATCTAGACAAATTTCCCCATCCATAGACAGTGTGTCTGAGAAAAGAAAATCCTTCTTTAGCCATGTTTGCAATAGTTAGCTTTCAGTGTGCCTGAATTTAGGTTGATTATTCTCCGGTTAGAGAGGTGGAGGTAGTGGAAATCTGCACACTTTTAGGGGACTGCAAAGCAACCATCTGGAGAAGGAAATGGCAACACACTCCAGTATTCTTGCCTGGAAAATCTCATGAGAAGCCGAGCAGGCTACAGGCCATGGGGTTGCAAGAGTTGGACACGACTTAGTGACTAAAACACACACAAAGCAACCACCACCTAGAATTCCTAGCTGCATGAGGGCTCCTTAGGATAAACAGGTAAGTGGGCATTGGAATTTACGGTCAGCACTGAGATGAAGAAAAATAAACAATGGCTGTCTCAGGCCCTGGGATCCTTAGGAGACTGAGGAAAGGGGAAAATTCTGTAGAAGCAAGAGAAAGTCAAAGATATGGCCCTGTTTCTAGACTTGGTTTCTTTAAAAAAAATTGTTTTTAAAAATAGTATTATTGAAGTTTAATTTCCATAGCATAAAACTCATTCATTTTGAGTATGTAGATCAATTCCTTTAAATTTATAGATCTGTGTAACTCTCACAAAAATTCAATTTTAAAACAGTTCTGGAACTTCCTTGGTGGTCCAGCAGAAAGACTACTGCACTCCCAGTGCAGAGGGCCTGGGTTCTATCTCTGATCAGGGAACTAGATCCTACATGCCACAACTAAGAGTTTGCAGGCTGCAACTAAAGATTCTGCTTGTTGCAACTAAGACCTGGCATAGCCAAATAAATAAATAAATATTAAAAAATTTTTTCTAATGCTACAACAGCGCACTCTTTCCACTTGTAGTCAATACCTATTCCCATCTCCAGCCCCAGGCAAACACTGGTCTATCTCCTGTCTCTATTGATTTGCTTTACATAGACCTAGTTTCAGTGTTAGAGAGGAGTCTCTCAACTGAACTGCCCCCTCCCACTGCCCAAACAAGACCAGCTGGCCAGAATTTGGTTGAAAGACCTGTGACGCTTGGGGATGGGGGTCTGGCTTTCTCCTGTGTGGGCGCACTGTTGGCAGCATGTCCTCTGGGACCCTTGGGTGACATGGCAGGGGCTGGCGGCATCCCCAGGGGACAGTGATGGCAGCAGGAAGAGTGAGAGTTCCAGGAACACATGCGGTCGGAACTGGAAGCCAATTCTGCTGTGATTAGAACCCACATCTGTGATTCTCCTCCACAGCTGGGACAACCCCTGGGGGAACAAAAGTTACATTCATGAATAAATTGAAAGCATGAGCTGTTTTTTCTTTTTCTGTAATTCCTTAAAACTGATCATAATTGCTTTTGAAATCTGTGAGAAATAAATAAGTCTTCCATAGGGTGGGAACAGGAACATCTTTATATTCAAGTTGCAGTCCCAAGTGAATTTTTCAGAACCCTCTGAGAATGAATTGCCAAAATACTTCGTGATAGCACAAAAGCTGTCTGTTATGAGAACCATGTTCTAAACAGAGGGCTTCTTTAGAGCCATAGGACTGAGGTTATTCTTTGTAACTTATACATTCTTCTGGTCAGCAGTGGAAGATGTCCTTTTTCTTAGCTCTGTCCAAAGGGATGGTCCCGCCTAAAAAGGAACACTCTTTTCTCTCATTTCTCAATAGGGTCTTGGGGGCAAAGCTCTCATTTCACACTCTGAGCTTCGAGCTGACAGGGCCCCTTTAAGACTTGGCTTCACCAGCTGGGTTCTCTGAAAGAGTGGCTTCAGGGGACATTTGGACATACATGTCTCCACTGGGCACAGTGAAGCTGAAATAACCCGGGCACAGATGGAATGCTCTCTGGGCGCCAGTCATGGGGAAGAGGCTAGAAACACACCATCCTTGTCCATCTCTGAGCATCACAGGCCCAGGGCCATAGAGCTTCACAAAGGCCGCACCCTGGAGCAGTTATTGGTGGGGATTCTTCCAGTGCTGCAGCGAAATGTGTTACCCGTGTGAACTCGGTCAGAACTGACTATAGCCACGGCCTCATTTTGGGACCACTTTATTTGGAAAAGCACTTGAGGAGGCTTGAGATACTGGGGAGGGGGCTGGAGGGAGGGGGAATGACTAAGCCCCTATCAAGGCTGTTTATATTATAATGTTATTGTTTCCTGCACAGGAACAATAAGTTACACAGCCTCAAAGGCTCTATCCTCTTCTGGAATGTGCTGGGAACACACTGAGAAGAGAAAATAGGGCAAATTAGCCTCCTACTGAGTGTTATTCGTTCATTCATTCGTTCAGTTAATCACCTTGCTGTTCAGTGAATATTTATTAAGTGCCTAGTAAGTGGGAGGCACTACGCTGGGGGCCAGGAATGGTAACAGTGAACAAGATAGACAGGGTCCCTGCACTTGGGGGCTTCTTTTTCTAAGAATTGGGGTATAGTTGATTTACAATGTTGTGTCAGTTTCTGATGTACAGCAAAGTGAATCAGTTATACATATACACATATCCATTCTTTTTTGGATTCTTTTCCCATATAGATCATTGCAGAGTTCCCTGTGCTGTACAATAGGTCCCTATTAGTTATCTATTTTATATATAGATATGTCCATATATATATGGACATATATATGTGTGTGTCCATCCCAGCCTTCCAATTTATCCCTTCTTCCCTTACCCTCTGCCTCCAACCCTCCAAAACCATAAGTTTATTTTCTACATCAGTAACTCTATTTTTGTTTTGTAGCTAAGTTCATTTGTAGGCTTTTTTTTTTTTTTTAGATTTCAGGGAAGCTTTTAAATATGATACATTCTAGATATTAAGTGTTAAAAGGGAGATAAGTGAATACAATAGAAAGTGTTTGGGGAGGGCTGTCTTAGCAAGGGAAGTGCTCCCAGATCTGAATGGCAAGATAGAATCTGTCGTGTGACAGCCCGAGGGAGGAGAATTCCAGGCCGTGGGATTGTCCCAGGCAGAGCCCCTATGATAGGCCTGTGTTTGAAGAACAGGACAAAGGCTAGTAGCGCAGAGCTCAGAGAACAGCCCCAGGGCTGGCTGGGACCTGGAGTCCAGGCAAGGTGGGAGCGGAAGACCGAGGCAGGATCATGGAGGGCGCTGCAGGGCTTGGTAAGGAGTTTGGGCTTTGTACTTCTGTTGTCATCCAGGCCGGTCTTTAAACATTGTCTTTCCCAGAGAACTCAGTTTCATCTAAAGCCCAAGGAAGCAGCAGGGTGGGCAAGGCTCTGTACCCTCCTCCCACATCCCCATTTCAAACCAATATGCCTCCCTTCCTTTATCAGTTTTGTTCACGCAAATGCTGTGTAGGATTTCACCTCTTAAAGGTTTCAAAGCGGTGGCAGATGAGAGCAGACATTCTTTCACTTTCCCATCAAGAGGTGCAGTTTATTTATCCTGGTCTTGAATCTGGGCTTTGAGCAACAAATGTGCCAGAAGTGATGGTTTTAAGAGGAACTTGAAGAGGATGGCAGCTCCCACGTTCCCCTTGACAAACGGGCTCTTGGAGCCTCAGGCGCCATCTAAGAAGTCCTCCTACTCTATTGAAGAGACCACATGTCAGAGAGCCAAGAAAGCAGCCCACAAGGAGATCTGAGGCACCAACACACGTCCCCAGTCAGGGTGTTCCGGCCACACCCTGGCCATCCGAGCCATCCTCGAGGACCGGAAGACGCCGTCTTGGATGTTCTGTCTCCCGCATACATCACGTGGAGCAGGGATAATCCCATTCCGCTCGCCTTGTCAAGGATCTCAGAACTGTGTTCAATATAAGGTGCAGTTTCTTTCCTCTATGTTTTCCTGTCGTTACACAATAGTAGAAGACTGAAGGAAAGGTTTGAACAAAGAGTTTGAAAACCACTCCTCTGAGTAGAATCAATGATCTTACAAAGAACTCCAAGAGCTTTTATCTCCCAAGGTGGGGGAGATAGGGAGGAGAGTGGCCAGGGCAAGGACTCTGGAGTAAGAGGGTCCTGGAGTTGAATCATGACATAACTCAGCTTCTTCATTTCTAAAACGCAGATAATAATACATGCCTTGGAGGTTTAATGGGAGACCTCAAATCAGACACTTTAAGATCTTGGCACATAGTAAGAGCTCAACGGATTATAATTATAGTGTAGTCATCAAGGCCCTTCCAATGAGAGGGCTTGAGACAGGTTGCTCGGGTTGGAAAGCCTGCTTGGTGGGGCCAGAGTTTGGTCACTACCAGAGCCCACATGAGACCACAGTGCAGGCGGCAGTGAGAGAAAGGGTCATACCCAAACCTACTATCGAATTTCCTTAAATATCAACCTGTCATGCGGACACAGTACTTCATAACATTGAACTAGTATTGAGACTACTTTTTCCTTTTCAGTTCTCTATCAATCCTGATAAAGTAAAAATGTAAGTGTTCCTACAACTTTAATACCTCTTTTAAATACTTGCTAATCTAATTCCTTTTTAAAAAAATTTATCAGAGAGATCGAAACATACAATCTTAAATTTAGACCATTTGGCAGGCAACAGTATTTGCACTAACATTGATATCATTGTTTCATTTTCATTGTATTTATTTTGACCCATTACTAGTTTCTTTTTTTTTTTTTTGCCTTGACTTAAAGATTTCCTTGAAAATAAATGAAGAACATGAAGAACAGGGAATCAGTTTAAAGTAGAATGTTAGATGAGAAATTGTACAAGTGGTGTTTGTGAGTGTGTTCTAAGTCGCTTCGGTCATGTCTGATCTGCAACTTCCATGGACTGTAACTCGCCAGGCTCCTCTGTCGATGGGATTCTCCAGGCAAGAACACTGCAGTGGGTTGCCATGCCCTCCTCCAGGGGATCTTCCCCACCCAAGGATCGAAGCAGAATCTCTTATATCTCCTGCGTTGGCAGCTGGGTTCTTTACCTCTAGTGCCACCTGGGAAGCTCTCTACAAGTGGTGTAAGACGTGGCCAGGATTTCAACAAAGGTACACAGAAGACCTTTGCAAATGCTTTGTCGTCGGCCCTACGTTGGGTTCTCACAGTCAAGAAAAGCTGATAAACTCCCTGTATGAGTGAATTGTCCCTCTGCCACCTCTGAGGCCCAGGCACGCCACAGCCCTCTGGGACGTAGAAGCATCAGTCAGGGGTGGCAGGAGCAGAGGACAGCTTCATGGTTGAGGCTCTAACACACAGTCAGCTCTGGGCATCCAGGTGATGGCTTCTTGGTTTCCAAGTCCTTTTCAGAGCCTTGCTCACCCCAGAGCCGCCACATCTGCCCTGGGATGCCTGACTGGGCAGTTCTGTTGGCTCAGCTCTCTCTGACCTTCCCCCATCCCCCTCCCCTTGTCTGCAGCTCTTGCTCCCCTAATGCGCTCAGCACTTTTAGCTGTTCTGTGATATTCTCAGAGGACACGGAGATGAGAGCCTTGCTGAAAATGTGCATCTTCTGCAGAAAAGGGCCATGGAACACTTAAGAGAGGAAAAGGACAAAAAGATCAAAGTGGTTTTGGAACAGAAGAGAGAAAGAGGGGCTATAAAATTTGAATGAAGTGCTTGGAAAAAAAAAAAGCAGGAGAAGGGAGCTAGCTTTGTTCAGCAGTTAGAGCTCAGAGGGGAGAAATGACAAGAACAGGGATGAGTGCCCTTTAAATTCAGGGCTGCTGAAACACTAGAAATATTAATGTCACTCTGATCAAAGCACGCAAACCTTTCCCAGTGTTGATCTGGAGCAGTGAGTGTGAGTGTAGCAGTTTTGTCACTGACTCAGTGTTTCCACGGCTCTCTTATCCTCCCAGGAATCTGTTTCCGGATCACCTTCTCAGTGAGGCCTTCCGGGATCACACAGTCTAAAACAGTGTTACCCTCTCTCTAGCTCTGGTTCCCCTGCATCTTTTCTCAGCACACTTACCACTTCTCGGAAATTTATTTGGTCATTTATTTACTGTCATTCTCTCCCCTTTAGACAGTAACTCCACAAAAGCAAGACTTTGCCTGTCATTGTGTCCCCAGCTCCCCTGGCATGGAGGAGACACCCAACAAATAAATATTGGGAAAATGGGAACTTCCTTGGTGGTCCAATGGTTAAGACACAGATCTTCCATTGCAGGGGGTACAGCTTTGATCCCTGGTTGGGGAATTAAGATTCTGCATGCCACACAGCAAGGTCAAAAGAAAAAAATTGTTGGAAGAATGACTTCAACCAGCTGAGGTTTATGAACATATGTGAGATAATACTAGGAATAAAAGAAGAGTTAGACATGAATTTTGCCCTAGAAGGACTGTCTAATATCGATAATAATCACTATCAGTTTTAGCGGGCTTGCTACCTGTTAGGTACCTTTTATTTTCATGTTATTTTGACTGATAACTAGGGGTGATGTTATATAAACATATTTAGCAGCAGGTATTGTACACACAGACCCGTCAATACCATGAACTGGCACTCAGATATTAAATAACAATGCCAAGGTCTGAGGCCCAGGAAACCTTAGACTCAAAATTTGAGTGAAGGTGTGGCTGATTCCAACATACATTTCCTTAACCCACTACACGAGGACGTATTGTCCTGCTTGTAAAGATGTACGGGCACCTACTGTGTGAACTGCAGTAACACGATCTCTGCTCTCAGAGGCTATATACCTGGCAGGGAAGCTGGGGACTTTGGGGCCAGACCGCCCTTGGGAGCCAGCCCGACCGGCTCCCTCTGCCATTTTGGCTGCAGTAGGTGGGAGGGCCAAAATGCATACAAACAGAAAGAAGAGAGAAGCTGGAGGGAGGAGGAGGAGCTGGGCAAATGGGCAGCTCTGAGACCTTTTATAGAAGCTGAGAGGACAAGCAGAGAGAGCCTGAGTCCTTGGCGGGCTTGCTGTTCTTCCCAGGGCATCTCCCTGCTCACCCCGAGGTCACCTCCACCTGTGGGCGTTGTCCCCGAGTGGCAGCTGGCTGAGCTCTCCAGCAAAGTCGCTGGACACAGTCACCCGCATCTCAGCTGATACGAAAAATATCACCGCAGTCAAAGGAAACTGGGACCCGTGCTGCCTGCCAGCTGCCTGTAGCCGGGCGCACACTGAGCTTCCACGTGTTTCCGCGAGTCCCCTCCTGGCCTTCCTTGCAGTCAGTCCACTGTTAGCAGCAGAAGGGGCTGCTTCATCTGTATTTCTCTTCTGCTGTGGTGGTCTCACCGTCCCATTTTCTTTTCCTTTTTCCTCTTTTCGGCTTTTTTATAAGTGATGGCGCTGCGGGCTCAAGGGTAACATGTTCCATCACGCCTTGAACATGGGGCGGAAGGTTAAATTGTGTCTCCAGGTTCTCTGGTCATTGACAAGGAAGTGGTGTTCCTTTACGGACTGACGTCACTGTCACATTTTCAGGTTCAAGGTTCTAAGACAGAGGGCAGTCTCTGACTTACCATGTCCAGTTTGACCTGAGCAACAACGACAGTAATGATTTGCTTTTATTGGAGCGAATCACTGAGACCTCAGGTTGCTCTGCTGCTGCAGCTCCGTGTTAATTACCTGGACTAATGTGTCTTGCTAATTATTACTGCTTGCTGAATCTGTCATAATTACTGTTAATAATAATATCTGTTTTGGGAATTCCCTGGCAGTCTAGTGGTTAGGACTTGGTACTTTCACTTTAGTGGCCAGGGTTCAACCCCACAGGGAACTAAAAGTTCAGTTCCCATGGGGAACTAAGATCCCATAAACCTCATAACAGTGGCTGGGGTGGGGCAGGGGTGAGGTGGGGTGGGTGATCTGTTGCACATTTTCAGTATTAGCAGGCTTGGCTTAAATGTCCATGGGCTTGGCTTATGGCATGATTTTACCCCGGGGTTACTCTTTTTTTAAAAAAATAAATAAATATTCACTTCATTAATTTTTAAAAATATCTTCAATGATTCTTATTATTCATTTTTCTTTTTTAAATTTTGGCTGTGCTTGGGCTTCATTGAGGCAGGTGGGCCAGTTTAGTTGCGGTGCAGGCTTAGTTGCCCCATGGCATGTGAGGTCTTAGTCTCCCAACCAGGGATTGAACCCACATCCCCTGCATTGGAAGGTGGATTCTTAAGCCAGGGAACTCCCCTGGGGTTACTTTTGAGAAAGTAATGATGATAGAATTAAATCTGTGCTTTTGTCTCCTCAGTGATGTGGCACAAAACTATTCATAGCTTCCAAATGTATCTCTGTAGATTCTAAATATCATCTGAGTAAACAGACATTTTTGTATTTACCCTGCTGAGTGAAGTCACTCAGTTGTGTCCAACTCTTTGCGACCCCATGGACTGTAGTCTACCAGGCTCCTCTGTCCATGGGATTTTCCAGGCAAGAGTACTGGAGTGGTTTGCCATTTCCTTATCCAGAGGATCTTCCCGACCCAGGGATGGAACCCAGGTCTCCCGCATTTTAGGCAGACACTTTACCGTCTGAGCCACCAGGGAAATCCTATTTACCCCACTAGGCAGATAGTATTCTCCCTGTGTTACCTTGGGAAGGTTAACTAACTTGTTCTCCGTAGTCACTGCGCAGTGGAGGTGGGAAGCTCTTATTCCAAAGCTCATTCCACAGGGCCCTCTGCCTTGACTTGTATGTTGCATCTATTTAATTCCCTATGAGAGATAGTCCACAAAGGGAGAATACTCAGTTATTGACATCAAGGAGAGGAGGGACCAGATGAGGTCACTAGGTGAACCTGGATAAGACAGTTAAAATGCAATATTTAAAAGCACCAGCGTGAAGGGAAACTTTGACATACTGCAGGCACCCAGACAAGGGGAGAGAGAGAAGCTTGACTGCCTAAGAGCACCAGCTTCCCAAAGCTCAGAGAGCTGAGGGAGGCCAAGAAGCACAGAAAAGGCATGGGCAAGCGGGCAAAGAAAAGGTCTGTACGAGGGAGCAGCCTTACAGGGTCTTCAGAGGGACCCAGCCTGAGACACATAAGGACAGAGGGAAAACTAGTTTGGCAATTACTGTAGGCTGTGTGGAGATGAGTGGGTGGAGGCCCAGGGACAGTAGGCTGTGGAAGGCTGGCTGAGGAGTTTGGATTTGACCTTGAGGCAGAGCCGGGTCACAGATAATTGACGAGGAAGGAATCAGTTGTGTGCTGAAGAAGTATCTGAGGCAGGTGGGACTGCTGCGTTTTTTTTGAAAGTAGAATTGGTCCGCAGGCAGTTACTTCCTCTGAGCATGGCAGTGCTGGACCAGACAGCCTCTGTTAGTCAGCCTTGGTGACTAGGAGCTCTTACTTTATGTCCACCCTGTCGTAATTTTCATAAAGTCATTCTGTTCCCTTAAAAAATTTTTTTGGAAGATGTCTCAAGTTATGTAATCAGATATCCTTTCTAGGGTCTTTGGTTATGAGGGAACATAAGCCATCTGACCTACTTTTTATGGGACCTGACTGCCTGTTCCTATATTTTGGCTAGAACCTCATGTCTCATGGAGCACAGTTCCCTTAGGCTGTAGTGAGTGAGCATTAGATTTGGAAGACCTAGGAGATATAAATGTTCAAAGACCACCTCTTTGAATACACACTGAAACATTTATGGATGAAATGATAGACCATCTGGGAAGTGGATAAGGTATATAGTTGAAACCAGATGGACTACAACCTGATCATTGTTGAAGCTGGCTGATGGTATGCAAAGTTTCACTAGAGTGAATATTTTATAGCAGTAGTCAGTCTACAATTGTGCGTTTATTTCAGCAAAGTATCAGTTATATCCATCCTTTTTAAGATTCTTCCCCCATATAGATCATTACAGATCTGTGCCTTCTGCATTAGCAGGTGAATTCTTTACCACCGAGCCACCAAGGAAGCCTCATACACTGTAGTAGGCATATGTTCGTTCCAGTCTTCTAATTTATCCCTCTCCCCACTTTCTGTCTTGATAACCATAAGTTTGTTTTTTTACGTCTCTAACTCTATTTCTGTTTTGTAGATAAGTACACTTGTACCTGGGTTTTCTGGTGGCTCAGACAGTAACGAATCCACCTGCAATGATGGAGATGCTGGTTCAGTCCCTGGGTCAGGAAGATCTCCTGGAGAAGGGAATGGCTACCCACTCTAGTATTCCTGCCTGGAGAAGTCCAAGGACAGAGAAGCCTGGCAGGCTACAGTCCATGGGGTCGCAAAGAGCCAGACATGACCAAGCGACTAACACTTTCACCTTCTCTTCACACCTGTATCATTTTTTTAGATTCCACATATAAACGATATCATATCTTTGTCTTTCTCCATCTGACTCATTTCACTTAGCGTGACAATCTGTAGGTCTAGCCATGTTGCTGCAATTGCCATTAATTCAGTCTTTTCCATGGCTGAGTGATGGAATACACTGTATATATGTACCAAATCTGCCATATCCATTTCTCTGTTGATGGACATTTAGGCTATTGCAATGTTTGGCTATTGCATTGCAATGGCTATTGTGATAAACATTGGCGTCCATGTATCTTTTAGAATTATGGTTTTCTCCAGATATATGCCCAGAAGTGGGATTGCTGGATCATATGGTGAGTCTATTATTAGTTTTTTAAGGAACTTCCATACTGTGCTCCATAGTTCTCCTGACAACTTTTGTTTGCTTAAAATTTTTCCATCATAAACAGTTAAAGAAGCAGCACACATACGTCTTTGTTTCAGACTGCAACATCTAGAAAACCAAACTGTTGAGTATCCACAAAGCAGAATCCCAAAGCAATCTTGAGATGTGGGAAAGTCAAGTTGATACAACCAAATCATTTAATGTACGTGGGAGTCTCTGTGAGGACACTGGCCTTGGGTGACTTGTTGACAAGAACATCTCCCTTTGTAGAGATCTGTTCTTTTCCTGCCTGCTTGAAGACTCCGCCTTCTACTTCTTTCCTTTCTGTTTCTTTGTCTGTAAGTTAACTTTCTCCCAGGGGCAGAGAGAACTGCTATTCAAGAGCCATAAAGGGACGACAGAGCCCTCCAAAGCAGTAGTTTTCCTTTTTTTAAAAACCACAACTCAGAGTAAGAACTATACTCTTTGTCATCGCATACAAACACAAGTGACATGCAAGTATCACAGAATAACACCCTTTACTTAGTGGGATGTGAAAGTGAAAGTGTTAGTCACTGCGTCTGTCCGACTCTTTGTGACCCCATGGACTGTAACCCGCCAGGCTCCTCTGTCCATGGAATACTCCAGGCAAGAATACTGGAGTGGGTTGCCATTACCTTCTCCAAGGGATCTTCCCGACCCAGGGATGGAACCCAGGTGTCCTGTATTGCGGCCAGTCTCCTGCGTTGAGGGCAGATTCTTTACCATCTGAGCCTCTCAGTGGGATACATTCTGATATTTTTTGTTCAGCTCTATTCTAGTCAATTCTATTCCAATATTTTGAAAGGCTGTTGTAATCCACCAAATTGATTTCAGGATCACTGATGTGTTGCAGCCTGCACTTTTAAAAAATGGTTAATGAAAGGATACAGTGTGCAGGAAACTTAACATTTAAAACATCTGGCCTGGGGTTGAAGTCATAGACAGCTGGATTTCATTTGTATCTGACAGTGGAAAAGGCCTCCACACTTCTTTAAGTGGGCGGAAGGTCAGATCTATAATGCTTGCCAAGGATTGACTGAAGTATTAAATTTCAGCAGATGTGTTAATTGATGTACCCATCAACAGCAAGTGATCATAGCTGCACATAGGCCTTAAAATTGGTTTTGGTGGAACTGGGCTTAGCCATGTGCTGTATTATAATGGTAAAAAGGGGGTAGCAATGTCTTCACACCCCACTATGGCTATTGCTTGGAGGGGACACCAGACAATGGTGTAAAACTGTGCATGTCCTTTTGAACCAGAGGGACCTGAAGTTGGACCTTACCAACTACTAACCATGTGACTTTAGACACATCAGTTAACCTCTCTGAATCTCGGTTGTTTTTCTTTTTTATCAGAACAGAGATGGTTCTGCATTAAATAAGATAATATATTTAATGATAATGATAAGATAATAAGTGAATATCATTAGATACATTAAGTAAATATCATATTTATTATTAACTATCATTAAATATATCATTAAATATCATTAATGATATTATCTAGCATATCATTAAAGAGACACCAGCAGGGATGGTGTCTCTCTCATTATGGAGGTTGGTCAATGTCAACACACAAGACCTAGTGCAAACCAGGCACCAATATCATTAAATAAATAATAATGATATTTAATAATATCATTAAATAAATAAACAAGATAATATCATTAAATAAGATAATGTACAGCATCTTGGAGAAGGAAATGGAAACCCATTCCAGTATTCTTGCTTGGAAAATCCCATGGACAGAGGAGCCTGGTGGACTATAGTCCGTAGGGTCCCAAGAGTTGGACACCCTTAGCGACTAAAGCACCACCACCATAGCGTCTAGCCCAGAACCTCTCATGAGAACAGGTCATCAACTGACATTATTACCCTCTTCATCTCCCAGCACAGAGGCCATAGGCGGTTTCCCATGAAGGCTTCTCAATCGAGTGGCCTGTACGGCAGAGGTTTGCTGCAGGGGAATGAAAAGCAGAACCCTCAAACAGAGAGAAGCCTGAAGTGCCAACTAGCCAAGAGAGAAGCTGCATTTTCAGGCAAAGTGACGTAGGAACATAATTTGCCAGCTTTAGGTGTCCAGTTCCTCAGTCATAAGGTGGAGATGGGGAAATGCAATGTTCTTCCAGAACTCTTGGCTTATGTTTCATAAAGACAGTTAGCTTCCTGGGCACCAAGTCACGCTCACTGAGTGAATCATAGTCATCCCAACTCCACGTTCATCAGCTCACTGGGTCCTTTCAAGTCTGCTTCCTCAGTCTCTCTCCAAGCCATCTCATCGTCTCCTCCTCTGACCCCACCTCCATACCTGTTCTCTTGCTTGTTCTCCGTCCAATCTCTGCAGTCATAGAGGTAAAGTTTAACAATGCCGAAGTGACACAGAAACGGCTGGGCAAAATTTCCAGTGACTTCTCTGTGGCCCCATAACAGAGTACAAACCCCTGACGTGTCTGTCTCTAAGACTCAACTTGACCTGGTCAGTGCAACTGCCTCAGCCAGTTGACTGCCACCAATTTAGGGACAGACACCAGCAGGGATGGTGTCTCTCTCATTATGGAGGTTGGTCAATGTCAACACACAAGAGCTGGTGCAAACCAGACACTGAAAGAACAGCCAGTTCCTGAGTGTCCACTAAATCTCTTTCCATAAAATTATGGCCAGTGCTCTATTTCATGGACAAAATAACTTCTCTGTCCTATGGCAAATTGTCTCTTAATGTCCCTATTGTATTTTCTCCTGGCTGCTTAAAGATTAAATGAATTGCCCTATAATTTCCAGTATGTTATATTTTAGATCAAGGATTTCAAGGTTTTATTTATTTATTTATTTTGGAGAACAAATATAGTTTGGGTGCTTTTTCCATGTTCCTGAAAATATTCCAAGTGCACACTGGAATGTACTCATTACTTCTAAAGCCTGGTCTTACCTGGATGTAACGGCTGAAGATCTCCCTTAACAAAAAGAATGCCATGCATTATGGTTTTCACTTCCATTTAACCAGATTAAATATTTGGCTAAGTGCTTTATGCTCTGATTAGAGGTGTCTATATATGAAGTGCTCCTTGAACAAAAGTTATGGGTAATCAAATGTAATTTAATTGAATCATGTTCAATAATTAAGGCAAAACCACTTCACTTAAATAATTATCTTGAAGTGTTTGCAGTAGCAGGGTTAATAGATTTGCTTTTATTTCATCTATGCTACTAGTGTTACCTGATGACAAAATTACGGTGACATGCTGCTCTACAGAAACGTCAGGTTCAGACATTTAGGGTTCCAGGCAGCATGAGGACTGCCCAGCTGCCTTCTAAGAAGGTGTCAAAGAGCAGTAATCATTGGATCGAGTTCCTCCCTATGGTTTCTTCATAAGGTTGAACTAGCATTCCAAACAGAGCCCTCTGGAGCAAACACATTCAGTTTCCACAAGCATGGTCACAAACACTGGAAGAGACATCATTCACAGATTTTTTTAGAATAAGGATTACCAAACCACTACTGATTTAAGATACTTCAGTCATTGGGGTGGCAGCTACAGGTGAGACCAATGCAGGATTCAGTGCGGGTAAAGGAGGAGATAATATATGTTAGTTAAGCATGTAACAGAAAAGTCAGTTCACCGTGGCCGCCATGATTAAATATTTGTAAGTAGGTGGTTATTTGTTTTGGTTCAGTAGGTCAAAATATCATCTAAGCACTTGGATACATTCTCTTTCCAGATTGCCATCTTTAATATGTTGGTTTCATCCTTGACTCATCATCTTGTCACTAGCTGCAGTTCCAGCCGTGCCTCAGCATCCCAGGAGACAAAAAGAGAAGGGAGGCAGCTAAACCACATTTGTCACTTTTCATCAAGAGAACACAAGGCTTTCCCATACTCCTCTGTCCAGCAGACATCTGCTTGGATCTCACTGACGAACTGGGTTGCATTCTCCCCACACCCCTGCCACATCACCAGGGAGGCTGGACAATGGGGAACAGGACTTTTATGTTTGCCTTAGACTCACTCTTATCAGAATAAATACTCTCTTTTATTCCTACCTTTAAAAATAAAAGCCTCAAATTTCGTAATACTCTTTTATCCTGAAAGGCAATGACTAGATCATATAACCCATTTATAGTCATCTTTTGAAAATAATGCCCTAGCTGCAATATAAAAATAAGAAATAAGAGGAAAATAATTTATGATACAATGTGTAATTTCGATGAATAATTGACTTGGTATGACTCCACCAGTAGACAGAATGTCAGAGTCAGACCTTGCACCTGTTTCAAAGGAATAGTTGAGAAGAAAAGAGAAAGAAGATCAGAAGATATTCCATAGAAAAAGTACAGGAAAATCCAGTGCAAGTTTAAGTAGTAACAAACCACACTCGTCTGAATATAATTAAAGAGAGAGAGAGAGAGAGAGAGGGAAAACCTTAATTGTCCGGACAATTTACAGAATGTTAAGGTGGAGACAATGAAGCCTAGGATATTCTCCCAAGTGAGCTGAGCCTTACTGCTAAGTGCAGCATCAAAAATAATTCTTTCTTTATGATATGGAACATCCACTGGGGAAGTACCACAAAAAACCCTTCTCCTAGCGTGAAGACTTCATATCTCAAGATCTATGCTTAGCCTTGAGGACCTACAAAATTTTGTTTCGAAAAGCCCTCTAATAAAAGATATTCAAGGAAAAAAAATCATAATAAAAGGGACTGTGCATGCATGCTAAGTCGTTTTTAGTCATGTCCAACTCTTCTCGACCCTATGGACTGCAGCCCATCAGGCTCCTCTGTCCATGGGTTCTCCAGGCAAGAATAATGGAGTGGGTTACCACATCCTCCTCCAGGGCATCTTCCCAACTCAGGGATGAAACCCAGGTGACCCATAGTGCAGGCAGATTATTTACCATCTGAGCCACCAGGAAAGCCCAAAAGGGACTGTGGAGTAAATCAACTATACCTCAAAAATAAATGAATAAATAAACAAATAATAACTCTTCCAATAACTCCAATAAAAGGGGGAAAAAAGGCTGTAGAGAAGGTGTTTGGTACAATTCTGGCAAGAGGATCAAAATAAGGATGGAAAACAGCAGGCAACCCCCAAATAAATATCATTATTCTCATGGCATAGATTTCTTATCACTATGTTAAACAAACAAGCAAAAATTTCAAATACGGGATGACAAACATGGAATCATTTTGAAAATGACTCAAGTTATAAATTTAAGTCAGAGTCCTGTGTCGCGAATCTCCTCGTGCTTAATAACCTTTGATTTCTAAGTCTATTCACAGGGACTCACATTCCCTCTGTGACATAATCGCATGTGGCAGTTACCAAGGCGTACTGATGTCGGGGTGTGGCGCTGTCAACTCAAATACAAAGAGCAACGCCCAGCAGTGATGTAATCTTCAGTAATAGTGAACAGCTCCTGTGAATTTCAAAACATAGCAAAAAGATAATAAAGCATAGCACAATCATTCCTCAATTTATGCAATAGCTGCACTCCTGGAAAATGTCAGTGTTCATTAAAGCTACAGAGCAGACACTTTGTATGTGAAATGGAGTTAAGCTGTTGGTCACAGAGAATAGTTTCCTCATCTATATGAGTTTCCAGTAGGCAATAGAAGGATATTTGGGGCTGGCCTTTATGCCAGGGAATTCCCATTGCAGGACATCCCTCACCCCTGCCCCCACTCTCTGGTACCCCCTTCAATGGTTCAGACATTTACATACACACTTCTAATACACATTTTCTTAACTTTCCTGGAGAATCCACTAGCTTAAGTGGGTCCACATTGGGTTTCATACAATGGCCCCAAGGAACAAAATCAGGGTTCTGCAGGCAAGGAGGAAGGGGGACAGATACTGGGGAGCAAGTAATGATATTTGTGCCACAGGGAGGGAGCTCAAGCAGGTCCCTTCTGAGACCTCGCATCTTACAGGAGGAAAAGGTGGAGGGATGACCATCCACAGGAAAGTCAAGAGGTGGTGATGGGAGGCCCTGAGGTGGGGGTGAGATCTCAATCTCACCAGCACCAGAGCCCTGCCTGGTGAGAAACCACCTCCATCAGAGGCCCCCATGGATGTTGGGCTGCCCAACAAACCCAGAAAAGGAATATTTAAAAAAATTTTTATTTTATTTTATTTTTATTAATTAATTAATTAATGTTTAAATTGCACGAGATCTTTGTTGCTGTGCAAGGGCTTTCTCTAGTTGCAGTGAGCAAGAGCTCCTCCCCGTTGAGGTCCCCAGGCTTTACGTTGCCCTGGCTTCCCTTGTTGTGGTGCACGGGCTCTAGGTCTGTGGGCTTCAGTAGCTGTAGCACGCGGGCTCGGGAATTGTGGCTTCTGGGCTTTGCTGCTCATCTGCATGCGGAATCATCCCAAACCAGGGATCAAACCCATGTCCCCCGTATTGGCAGGCAGATTCTCATCCATTGTATCACCAGGGAAGTCCCAGAAAAGGAACTTCTACCTAGGGCACAATGGCCACACATCAGCCGCCAGGCCCCACCTACTAACCCCTTGTAAGCAGACTAATCTGGAAAAGCAGAACTCAAGAAAATCTCAAATTGTTTCCCTTCTAGGCTTGTGGGATCTGACCAGGAAGCCACATAATTGCTGCTAGAATTTATCTCACCTAATACATGCTGGACACATAGGGACAGCCTCTCTACGTGGAGAAAGACCACTGGACATATTTAAAATATATTTTTAAGACAAAAGAGCTGCCTGTCTTGAGAAATCAAAGCTATAATATTTCCTTCTGAAAGTATTAATACTTCAAGCCACTGAAAGCTGAAAGGTGAAAGTTGCTCAATTGTGTCTGACTCTTTGCAACTCCATGGACTGAAGTCCACCAGGCTCTTCTGTGGGATTTTCTTTTCCTTCTCCAGGGGATCTTGGGGAATCAGTCATAGAACTTGGAGACCCAGTCATTGAAACTAGGTCTCTTGCATTGCAGGTGGATTCTTTACTGTCTGAGCCACAAGGAAAGCAAACTTCTGTCATTTGCAAGTCATTAGGAAGCCCTAAACCACCTCTGATTATATCCTCAGAGAGTCAGTGGCATGTTGCACCCAAGACAGGGCAGAAAGCAGATAAGAAAAGAGCAGGAGTTGGGGCAGGAAGATTGTTTATGGATAAAAGACACAACCACTGCATGTGGAAATGCTGTGGCTGATGCTAAGTTAGGGCAAGAAGACAAATGAGGCATTTTCCCATAGTTGAATAGAGACAAAAATGGCACAGAGAAGGAAGCCATGATAACCCAATTCAGAATATTTAAATGTATGGGAGAAACTTCCAGAATGAGAAAATGACAGATGCAGTAATTAAATCTGAATGGAAAGTTACTGTTCTTTTACTTTGCTTTCCCTTCAAATTTGCATGAAATGTGCTACTTATAAACTCAGAAAACCACAAATTACAAAAAAGCATGCAATTTAGACAAGAATATCTGTCTAGCAGTCCTATTTCCTTTGTTTTTTGGAAGAGAAATCATTAAAGAGCTAAGGGGGGAAATCCCAGACTGAAAGCCGGAAACCTTCAGAAATGATAGTTTCAACCAATGGTGAACATTTGTTGGAAGAGCCCTGTCTTTCTATGTTACTTGTTTGCTTTTAGCTTTGCCCCACATCTGGGGAAAGCGGAACCAGTTCTGTTGTCTATAGTCTTCCTCCTGAGTGAGCTTATTTCATGGATCAGGGCTTCCAACCAGAGGGGACCCAACCTTGCACTGTTTAATTCTAGACCATCTTGCATGAACATCTAGGACCTGGTGTCTGGGGCTGTGAGCTCTCCTAGCTAAGGAGGAAATGGTAAGAGAGTAGATGCCGAGATGTCTGTGACTTTTATGCAGTGGGGGCTCTAGGCCTCCCACCCCAGGGAAGCTCTGGCTTCAGTGACTGGTCATCAGGTATTCAACCTTCCCTGGTGGCTCAGATGGTAAAGAGTCCACCTGCAATGCAGGAGACCTGGGTTCGATCCCTGGGTTGGGAAGATCTCATGGAGAAGGGCATGACAATCCTCTCTAGTATTCTTGCCTAGAGAATCCCCATGGACAGAGGAGCCTGGTGGACTACAGTCCACGGGGTTGCAGAGAGTCAGATACGACTGAGTGACTAAGGACAGCATCAGGTATTCAGGTCTCAAGATGGGGCCTCAGTGCAACTCTCACCACCGGAAAAAGAGCTGGAATCATTGACTCTGTCAAAGTCGTGTAAGAAAAAAAGAGCCCCTTACTGCATGGACTGGGCCACAGTTTTCTTTTAAAGAGAATTAGTGAGATGTTTAATTTTCTCACGGATATCAATGAAACCAGCTTAATCACATAAGTACCCCCTTGAAGCATGCCAGTGAGCCTTTGCCTTAAGGCTTGTTGCCCCTGAGAGGAAGCAGAGACACTGATACGTATATTTTAAAAAATATTTACTTATTTGGCCGTGCTGGGTCTCAGTGGAGGCACACAGGATCTTCACTTGTCGCGTGTGGGAACCAGTGCCCTGCCTGGGATAGAACCTGGGTCTCCTGCATTGGGAGTGTGGAGTCTTAGCCACTGGTCCACCCGGGAAGTCCTAGCACTGATATTTTTAAGTGAATAACATGGACTGTCTTTTTTTTTTTCATATCTGGATACTAAATGCATCAATCATGTGGTTAACAACTGACTGGAATTCCAGTCTTTTTCTTCAACATAATAAGCCTTAGATATATTTTAATGGGGTTGAAAATATCAGCATGTTGCAAACCTGGAAAGAGTCATTATTGTGATCTCAGCCTTAATGATAGTTTGGTCAGGTATAGAATTCTGTTCATAACTGCTGAATGGGTAACCAAAATGTGATATCTAGCAATAAAAAGAATGGGTAACCAAAATGTGATATCTAGCAATAAAAAAATACTGATAAATGCTACTGTATTGGTTGAACCTTGAAAACACACTGTGTGAAAGAAACCATTCACAAAGGACCATATATTGTATGATTCTCTTATTGGAAATGCAAGGCAAGTCTATAAAGACAGAAAGTAGGCTACTAGTTGCCTAGGGGTGAAGTTAGGGAATAATGGCTAAGGGTATGGATTATCTATTTAAGCTGATGAAATGTTCTAAAATTGATTATGGTGATAGGTGTATAACTGTGTGAAAATGTTAAAAGCACTGAATTGTACTTTTAAATGGTTATGTGATATATAAATTGTATTTCAATATAACTGTTCAAAAAAAAAAAAAGAGCCCCAGGCAGTCACTCGTTTCTAGGCATGTGCTTGTATTTAGCACTTTGGCTCCAAGATTCCTGGCTTCCTCCTTCTGCTTTTGAGGCCTCACTTTTGTTGTCCTGTTTGGAATCTCTTTCTCTTTTTAAAAAAAGTTGAACCCAGCTTCTCATTTGACTCTCAGCTCCGCTCACTTGCTTAATTTTGGCAAGTCTGCAATCTTGGGTGAGAAACCCTTCTTCCTGCTCCAGCTCCCTACCCCTACCCCAGTGTCAAAGGCAGCCTTCCCCATGATCTTGCATAACAGATGGGGAATTCAGAGAGAAAGACTTGCAACTCACCTCCTTGGTGGACAAAGGAACCAAGATATTTGCCTTCACCACCACCATCCTCTGGAGAATACTGTGTTTTCCAAAGCAACTTTCCCACTCACTCCTGTACTTGCTTTTCACAGTGAATGGGGTGAATTATCATCCTTGCATTACAGATGAGGAAACCAAGCTCAAAGAGCTGAACTAATTTGCTCCCTGGTCACACACTGGATCACATAACACAGATCTTCTAATTGTAGATTTATTATTCTTTCTGCCCAACATGAAGTTCTTTCAGGTGAATCCTTTACTCTAAATACATTTATCTCTTTCATCTCTGCTCTTCCTGCATATTTATTGAGCAATTTCTGCAGACAAATTGAGAAAAAAGTTCCCAGTTCTACAGACTATTAGAGAATGTAGGCATGCCTACCTCCTTCTTCTTGTTCAGCTGCTCAGCCGTGTATGACTCTTTGTGAGCCTGTGGACTGCAGCATGCCAGGCTCCCCTGTCTTTGCTCTAATAAACTCTCCACTCCACACTAGCTTCATGCCTACTATCCCCCACTACTTCCTACACATCTACCATGACTTTTGTCTCCTCTCCACTGGGTCAATGACAATCTAACCTTGAACACTCCTCCCTAAGATAACACAGCTTCCCGATAATACAGAATCTCTAGGGATTTTTCTCTGGTTTCCTTAGGTGATATATATGGGTTTTAAAAGGAGGTACCCATGAACAGTGTGCGCATTTGGAAATGCTGTGAAAAAGGGGAAATACATTATCTTCTGAGTCCAAAAGTGCTCAGAACAGAGACGTGCAGATTCATCTTAAAGACACAGCCTGGCTCCCGGACTGCAGGTACCCTGATCAAATGTAATAAATTCTCTAAAGAAAGAAAGCATCATTAAGAGGGGATTGGTTGGCCATGGAGATTAGAATAAGGACAGTCCCTGAAGCAACTGTTAGTGCAGCCCACTCAAACACCATCTATGGAGAAGAGTGCCTAGCCAGGGTGCAGGACAGGAATGACTATTGTAGAACTGGTCCAATGAGTCACTCATATCTGCTGGGACCAAGCCTTCAACTCATGTACCTCCCATCCCTTGCTCTGAAGCCATGCTAACCAAGTAACCACCATCACTCTGCTGACAATGTTCCATCCTGTCAAAGCTATGGTTTTTCCAGTAGTCATGTATGGATTTGAGAGTTGGGCATTAAAGAAGTCTGAGTGCCAAAGAAATGATTCTTTCCAACTGTGGTGCTGGAGAAGACTCTTGAGATTTCCTTGGACAAGTGAGGAGATCAAACCCATCAATCCTAAAGGAAATCAATCCTGAATATTCACTGGAAGGACTGATGTTGAATCTGAAGCTCCAATACTTTGGCCACCTGATGTGAAGAGCCAAGTCATATGGAAAGACACTGATGCTGGGAAAGATTGAAGGCAGGAGGAGAAGGGAATGACAGAGGATGAGATGGTTGGATGGCACCACCAACTCCATGGACATGAGTCTGAGCAAACTCTGGGCATAGTGAAGGACAGGGAGGCCTGGCGTGCTGCAGCCTATGGGGTCACAAAGAATCGGACACGACCGCGTGACTGAACAACAACAATACACTGACTTCTCCTGCTTCTGGGGAACAACAGCTGCTTGAGCTGATGTGCACATTGGATCACTATAGAGTTCTGCTTCTCACTGGAAATTACTAAATGAACATGTACGTCAGCTTCTGTGAACATGAGTCAAACTTCAGTCAAACCTGGGACCCTCCCAAGACTGAGGGTCTGACCCCTCGAGGCTGAAGTTAGGGCCCTGGGTCACTGTAAATCACTGCAAATCATGGAAAATGACACCCTGTGGAGCAGAGTGACACACCCACTTCCTTCAAATGCTTAAACCTAACAGCAGATGCTGGTTGGTTGATGCATTATCCTAGGGGGGAGACTTGGAGGAAAAATCAGGTTTTACCTTTGCCTGCCAGAGCCTAGTTCAGTTCAGTTTAGTTCAGTCACTCAGTCGAGTCCGACTCTTTGCGACCCCATGAACCGCAGTACGCCAGGCCTCCCTGTCCATCACCAACTCCCGAAGTTTACTCCAACTCATGCCCATTGAGTCGATGATGCCATCCAACCATCTCATCCTCTGTCATCCCCTTCTCCTCCTGCCCCCAATCCCTCCCAGCATCAGGGTCTTTTCCAATGAGTCAACTCTTCTCATGAGGTAGCCAAAGTACTGGAGTTTCAGCTTCAACATCAGTCCTTCCAATGAACACCCAGGACTGATCTCCTTTAGGATGGACTGGTTGGATCCCCTTGCAGTCCAAGGGACTCTCAAGAGTCTTCTCCAACACCATAGTTCAAAAGCATCAATTTTTCGGCGCTCATCTTTCTTCACAGTCCAACTCTCACATCCATGCATGACCACTAGAAAAACCATAGCCTTGACCAGACGGACCTTTGTTGGCAAATTAATGTCTCTGCTTTTTAATATGCTATCTAGGTTGGTCATAACTTTCCTTCTGAGGAGTAAGCGTCTTTTAATTTCATGGCTGCAATCACCATCTGCAGTGATTTTGGAGCCCAAAAAAATAAAGTCTGACACTGTTTCCACTGTCTCCCCATCTATTTCCTATGAGGTGATGGGACCAGATGCCATGATCTTAGTTTTCTGAATGTTGAGCTTTAAGCCAACTTTTTCACTCTCCTCTTTCACTTTCATCAAGAGGCTTTTTAGTTCCTCTTCACTTTCTGCCATAAGGGGGTGGTGCCAGAGCCTAAGCACTCTGTAATTTTAGCTGCCATTGTTGTTGCCACTGTTTCATAAAACAGAATGTCCAAGGCCATGACATTTGACAATGGAAACCTAAGAAGGATGATCATTTGAACAAATATTTAGTAACAATCGTTATTTGGTGGGAAATGTCTTTGCTCAGTATATGATGTTATTTTCTTTCTTTCTTTCTTTTTTTAAAAAGATTTTTTTGATGTATGCCATTTTTAAAGTCTTTATTGAATTTGTTATAGTATAACTTCTGTTGTTTATGTTCTTTTTTTTTTTTTTTTGGCCACAAGACATGTGGGAACATAGCTCCCAAATGAGGGATGGAACCAGTACTCCCTGCATTGGAAGGTGATGTCTTAACTACTGGACTGCCAGGGATGTTCCTGATGTCATTTTCAAAAGCCAGTCTTACTCATCTATTTTAATTCTTAAAAAAAAATTATTTGTTTATCTGGCTGCACTGGGTCTTCCTTTCTGCTCAAGGGCTTTCTCTAGTTGTGGTGAGTGGGGGCTACTCTGTAGTTGAAGTGGCTTCTCTTGTTGCGGAGCACATGCTTGAGAGTGTGGGCTCAATAATTGTGATGCGTGGGCTTAGTTGCCATCAGGCATGTGGGATCTTTCCAGACAAGGGATTGAACCTATGTCCCCTGCATTGGCAGGCAGATTCTCAACCACTGGACTACCAGGGAAGTCCTACTGAATCCAGCTCCAGTTCTGCAACTTCAACAAGAAGCTGTCTGCTGAGATGGAGCTGTCCACTGAAGTCCACTGAAGTTTCATTGTCATATGGCTTAACTGTGTAGGGGTAGAGTAAAGGTGTTCTGTTTTTATGTGAGGGTTTTTGTCACTATTTATATAAGTTTTATGACGTACGTGAACTTGTATGTTTTATAGAAGTTCATTGAAACTATGAAGCCTCATTTATTGGAAGAAGAAATATCTACCTGAGTCCATGGAGACTGCTGTAGGTCACCTTGAACAATAAATTGGCCTTTTGAGGAGAGGCCTCTACGAAAATGCAGAAAGCTATACACTTGTGGCTAGAGGTTAATGATAGCTAATGAGTTACTTACATTAAGACCTCTTCTCAGAATCATACAAGGGTATCTGTTTTTAGGCACAAAATTGGAATGAACTGTGAAGATTAAAGAAAGTTCAGAATTGTCTACACTACATACTGTGTTCTCAGAGGGAAAAATTAGGATCAGGTTGAGTTAAATTAGCTTAATTCTGTTACCCAGACTATGTTCATTGGTAGACTCGTCCTTCCAATTGTAGACTAATTGAATATAAATCCCATTAAAAGACATTGGATTCATTTTTTATTTGAATGAAAGGAGCTCAATTTCCTACAAATCTGACTGCAGAGAATACCTAATACACCACTCAAAATACTCAGAATTTGCAATTGAAATCCCAAGGGATACCAAGTCTCAGGTAACAGGTACAGGCGCCCATGTGCACACGCACACACACACACAGACTCACACTCACATAATGAGTTAAAATTATAAGGATTTACATTATGAAATAAATTAGTTGTTAGGCTCTTGCTATTTCCTTATTATCAATTACAAACCCTCTGAATAGGAAAGTCTAATTTAAGAGCTTCCTTCTTTCCTCCTAGCTAATGGCTTAAACTAATGAAGGATGCACTAAGGAAATACAGTGTAAGGCATGATTGTTAGACTTCAAACAACTGAAAGACCCATAAAAGGGAGGATTAAAAAAACATATTCTAGGTCTTAGAGGGGTGGGATGTAAGGGTTGGGAGGGAGGCTCAGAAGCGAGGGAATATATGTATAGTTATGATTGATTTGTGTTGTATGGCAGAAAACAACACAATATTGTTAAGCAATTATCCTCAAATTAAAAATAAATTAAAAGACATATTCTAACATTATCTAACTGATGGGATGTTGATGTGGATTTAAAAAAATACAACAAAATAGTGAATATAACAAAAACAAGCAGACTCATAGATAGAACAAACTAGTGGTTACCAGTTGGGGTTGGGGAGTGGGAGGTATCAACTACTGGGTGTAAGATAGGCTCAACTGGGTGTAAGATAGGATGTTTTGTACAACACAGAGAATATAGCCACACTCAAAATTGCAATTTATAATAATTGTAAATAGAATGTAACCTTTGAAAGTTGCATACAAAACTAAAAAAAAACTTAATATAAAAGTCAAAAGATTGAAGTTTTCACTGGGAGAATATCTGAAGAGGTAAAATCTTAGTATAAATATTGGTAAACTTAAAATTTACTTTGACATCAAATCCTAATGGGTAACACTATCACTTGCCACTCCGTGTCATTTAACTTTCTTTTTTAATGTAAGATTTATGTTATAACAAAAGAAAAAAAAAATAAATATTGTTCCTTCATTCACCCATGAAGCCTAAAGCTGTGTCTCTTCTTTGAACATCTGTCACAAAAATGTCTGAGTCAGACATGCAATTATCTAATGCTCTTTCCATGTAAAGCCCTCCTAGTTCGCTTCCACTCAAACAGATGAAAGAGTTTCTATCTACATTGCTTGCTGGGACCCCACAGTCCTGTTCTTTGCTTTGCTTCTGGGTGAGTCATGCAAACCAAGATACTTGGGATGAAGAATCTCTAAAGATCACAGACAACAACTGAGTATAGTTGCAGAATCCAGCTTGGCAGGATAATACGTAAGTCTGGACTGTTTCACCCACTGTCTTGGTGCTAATCCGTGGGGAAACTAGACTTCTAACCTGAGAGTTGAGGAACAACTTCCGGTCCAAGCCCACAGTCCCCTCTGCACCATCCTGACCCCTACGCCGTTTGCCCCATGCTTGTAGGTCTTGAACTCCTGGGTCATCAGGATTTCTCTAGCCTGAACCTTCTCTTCCATTACTTCTTGGCCCTCTTGCTCTTGTCCTCTGATGTCCCTGCCCTCCCCGCTCCTCTTTATCTCAGCCTTCACAAACAAGATCTTGGGAACCATGCTATCTGTTAAGATTGGGGGAAAAGAGGCTAGCCTGTTTTGGGCTCAGAAATACTAGACAGATGTTTCCTTCTTTCTTGCCTCCTCCCCAGGAGAGGAGGAGGGAGTGTTTGAAATTTTATTTGGACAAGTGAAAATAGTATGAAAGTTAGTGAGGATTTGGGGGTGCACTCTTGGAGACTTCTTCTAATTAATTAATGATGGTGCTGGGTTGCTGCACAGGCTTTCTCTGGTTGCAGAGAGTGGAGGCTACTCTCTAGTGGCTGCGCTTGGGGTTCTCCTTGGGGTGGCTTCTCTTCTTGCAGAGCACAGGCTCTAGGGCACATGGGCTCAGTAGCTGTGGCACACAGGCTTAGCTGCCCTGCAGCATGAAGGATCTTCCTGGACCAGGGATCAAACCCATGTCCCCTGCATTGGCAGGCAGACTCTTACCACAAGGGAAGTCTCTTTGGAAGCTTGGCAGAGGATCATGGGAGATTGCTATTGGATGGGAGGTCTGGGGCAGTGTCTCTGGTATGAAGAAGCCGAGAACAGGCTCCTTAGGTCCTGGGCTCCAGAAACAAAGAGAGCTTCTTGATTTCCCTCCTAGAGGTTTCACCCACTTCCCAAGCCTGGATGAGGGGCAAGAATCCTGGGAAAAGCCTGGTCCTGGATCTTCCTGTGGGTTTTATTTTTCAGGATCCTGAGCAACTACCTGTAGTGTTAGAAAGAAATCCTAAGGTGTGTAGAAGAGGAAAAAACTTTTCTCCACCCCTTGGGGTCACTGGCTGAGACTGAAAATTAAACTAATGAATGCAGGTGAACAGGGAAATGCATATACATTTATTAATATAAGTTTTATAGGATGTGGACTCTTTTATAAGAAAATAAAGACCCAAAGAAACAGCCAGACCTCTATTTTATGGTAGGTTTTCATGAAGAGTGGGCAGCCATGTACGTATGATTGATGAAGGAACATGAGGTAATGGTAGTAAACTGAGGGGAATCTTAGCAAGGCAGACTTGTTAGGATTCTTCTTAGCATTCCTTTGTCTTTGGAGATTAGGAGGCTCCTTTTTTCCAGATATAAGGAAAGCACCTCTCATGTGAGGGTTTTATGACTTGTTTCAGGGAAGAAGGGTAACAAGGGTGGGGGGACAAGGTCAGGGTGACCTTCTTGCTTCTGCCATTTTCTCAAACTCCTTCAGATTAAAATATTAACAAAAATGCCAAGATACCATATTTTGGGGTAGTGTGTGCTGAACCCCAGCAGCAGTAATGACTTCCACTGCCCAGGGGTCTGTAGAATTGTCAACTGTGTCTCTAAATCTCCTCGCCTTTACTTGGCTCCCAATGGAGTGATCTTCCAAATGAAGTTCCATCAGGTGTTCATTGCCCAGCATTGTCCTAAACCACTGTCACCTCTCAAATGCCTGTGTCATGCCTACAATGTCAGTCAAGTCTCTTCATTACCCATCCGGCATGCCACCTGTCCTTCGAGTCCAGAACTTTGTAAGAACCATTTCTATCCCTCTTTAGCCACAGACAGAAGAAAAGTTGATATCAGATATGATATTCGTAAAGCCAACCCCAGCTGTTTGCAAACTCCCTTAACTCCTGACCTCCTGAGGGGAGTTCACTTCGGGCTTTTCACTTTTATTCAGCGTGGAGCTTCCCTGCTGGCTCAGATGGTAAAGAATCTGCCTGCAATGCAGAGAACCAGGTTTGATCCCTGGGTCGGGAAGATTCCCTGGAGAAGGAAATGGCTAGCCACACCAGTATTCTTGCCTGGAAAATTCCGTGGACAGAGGAGCCTGGTGGGCTACAGTCCATGGGGCCAGAGTCAGACATGACTGAGCAACCAACACTTCACTTTTTCAAGAGGGGCCACAGGGGCTTCTGGGAAGTACTCTGTCAGCAGACCCCAAAGTCCCCGGCCACCACGGTCAAGGAAGGCTGCAGGGTGGGGCCTGTTACTTCACTCCAGTTGTTCTCACTGAGCCTTGGCCATTACAGACTCCCCTAGGGGGAATGCCTTCTGATCATACATCTGCAGGAAGCTTGAGCTCAAGTTTGCAGGGCCCATTCTGCACCCCTGAAGTTGTCAGAGCACACATGTGAGTCCTCTGGGGGCATTCAGTCATGACAGCTCCTCAGCCAGTCTTCACTTCACTAGGCAGAGAAATTACTTTTATTTTAATAGCATTTATGCTTCAGTTCGTTTCAATGTATGTCTAACTGCTGAGCCACTGCAGAACTAACAGATACCGCATAACAACGTGCAAGCTTCCAAAGAGTTTAGTAGAAAAGTGCTTACAGACTCTTGAACTCTTCTCCAGCATTAAGAGCATGTAAAGGGCTGAAACTAAGATCATGGCATCCGGTCCCATCACTTCATGGCAAATAGATGGGGAAACAGTGGAAACAGTGGCTGACTTTATCTTTGGGGGCTCTAAAATCACTTCAGATGGTGATTGCAGTCATGAAATTAAGACACTTACTCCTTGGAAGGAAAGTTATGACCAACCTAGACAGCATATTAAAAAGCAGAGACATTACTTTGCCAACAAAGGTCCGTCTAGTCAAGGCCATGGTTTTTCCAGTAGTCATGTACAGATGTGAGAGTTGGACTATAAAGAAAGCTGAGTGCCAAAAAATTGATGCTTTTGAACTGTGGTGTTGGAGAAGACTCTTGAGAGTCCCTTGGACTGCAAGGAGATCCAACCAGTCCATCCTAAAGGAGATCAGTCCTGGGTGTTCATTGGAAGGACTGATGTTGAAGCTGAAACTCCAATACTTTGGCCACCTGATGTGAAGAGGGGACTCATTTGAAAAGACCCTGATGCTGGGAAAGATTGAGGGCAGGAGGAGAAGGGGATGACAGAGGATGAGATGGTTGATTGGTATCACCGACTCAATGGACATGAGTTTGGGTAAACTCCTGGAGTTGGTGATGAACAAGGAGGTCTGGCATGCTGTGGTTCACAGGGTCTCAAAGAGTTGGACATGACTGAGTGACTGAACTGAACTGAATTGAAAGGGTTGAAGGGAGCAGAGACAGAGAGCTGGGGAGTGGATGTTTGGAAATCCTCTTTAGGTTCACCGAGTATTTGATCCAAGCTAAGGGGTAAGGATTGCTTCCATCTCAAGTCCAGTGCAAGGGGCCTCAGGAGAGCTACATGGGGGTTTTTACAGTTGGGTCACAGCGATCTGGGGTCAACTCTGGCCTGAGAAATGAATCTCATTGCTGAGAGGTAGGCTAGCCAACAGCTTTGTTTGTGTGCAAAATGGGGTCAGGTTGGAATTGGATGTCACTCACAGACCCTGGCAGGCTAAGAACACACATTACTTGTGTACCAAGTATAGGTCACAACACTAGAGAGAGCTCGCATCGGTCTACTTGGGTCCTATCCCAGAGATCCACTGAGGGTCAAACAGAGCTGAGAGGAGATGAGGGTCTGGTTGCATTCCTAGGGCCAATGAATATCTTAGGTCAAGTACCAGTGGAAATGAGTTGAATTCACCCAGGGCAAGATAACTGCATGTTGAATAATCTATGCTTTCTTTTGAGGGGGAGCAAAGCTCTCTGAAGAACCTACAAAATATTCATGAAAGGAAGCATTGACTTTAAACCCCTGCCAGACTCAAAAGCTTGGAGCCAGCAGATAACAGAGCCAGTCAGCTCAGAACTCTCCTGTGACCCTCAGACCCTGTAGAGATCAGAAACTCTGGTGGGCTACACGGAGGAGGCAGAAACCAGCAAGGCAGGAGCAAAGAAAAGACAAGCACCATCTTTCCCCAAATTGAGACTTTCTGTTGTCATCAGATCCTGGGCCGCCACCTGCCCAAGGGGAACAATTCAACATTGGAGTTTTGCATTGTATATCAGTTTACATATGTTAAATACTGAATTTGAGACTGGGTTTGTGACTTGAGAGGTAGACAAAGAAGTTATAGGACCTGCCTGACTTTTTCTTAACACGGGCACAGACAGAACTAGTGCCACCAGAGAAATCTATAGAGACATGGCAAGCAAAATGAGGTTGCTCTAGGACCGCAATCTAGAAGTCCCTTGTTTTTAATGTGCCAGTAACATATGAAGTGCCTTGCTTCATATAGTCAGCATACATTTAATGAGTTACACCTGGCAATGGGGAGACAAAGATGGAAGAGCCAGGGTCCTTGACCCTGAGGAGCTCAGTCCTGTCAGTGGAGTGGACATCATCTCTACAATGAGATTTAGAGACTTGAGTCATCTCCAACTGTATTGTATTTACTAGGGTTACACACATAGCCTGGGAAGGCTGAATCAAACAGGGAACCCAAGGAGGCTCACTCTCTCCAAAGCTCTAGTCCGCGGCACCCTAACTCAGGAAGGACCCATCTCAGGATACGGGATTTGCCATTATTTCCATCCTTATCTCCATCATGCTTAAAAGGTGCTTGCTCCTTGGAAGAAAAGCTATGACAAACATAGACAGTGTATTAAAAAGCAGGGACCTTACTTGCCAACAAAGGTCCATATAGTCAAAGATACGGTTTTTCCAGCAGTCATCTATCGACATGAGAGTTGGACTATAAAGAAAGCTGAGTGCCAAAGAACTGATGTTTTTGAACTGTGATGTTGGAGAAGACTCTTGAGAGTCCCTTGGACTGCAAGGAGATCAAACCAGCCAATCTTAAAGGAAGTCAACCCTGAATATTCATTAGAAGGATTGATGCTGAAGCTGAAGCACCAATACTTTGGCCTCCTGATGAGAAGAGGGAAGAGCCAACTCATTGGAAAAGACTCTGATGCTGGGAAAGATCGAAGGCAGGAGGAGAAGGGGATGACAAAGGATGAGATGGTTGGATGGCATCACTGACTCAATAGACATGAGTTTGAGCAAGCTTTGAGAGATGGTGAAAGACAGGGAAGCCTGGCATGCTGCAGTCTGTGGGGTCACAAAGAGTTGGACAAGACTGCGTGACAGAACAACAAGAACAAAGCATTATCTCCATCCTAGTAGGTAATAGTTTTATCCCCTGTAGTTTTTATTTGTGAGTCCTGATGACTAATGATGTTAAACTTTTTTTTTTGGTGTGTTTTTTGGTCACTGGTTTATCTTCTTTTTTGAAGTATTTGCTAGCTGATAATATTTTAAACTGAAAATTAGGCTTTGAACAATATTCTCAAGATTGTTGATCACAGAAAATAAGACAACCGAGAGTTCTCTTTTATTTTTTGTGATTTATTTATTTTTGCTGTGCTGCATGGCATGTGGGATCTTAGTTCCCTGACCAGGGATCAAACCCATGCCTCCTGCAGTGGAAGCAGGGAGTCTTAACCACTGGACCACCGGGGAAGTCCTTGGGCTGCTTTTAAAGACCCAACTTTACAGTGCTGGTAATAGCACTACTTCATCATTTCAGCTTCCACTGGTTACCCCTGACAGTCCCTTCTATATGTCTACATTGAATTGGCTCACTTACTAATGAGGTAATTTTTTATTAGTTTTGCAGGTGGATTGCATACCTGTTCCCTTCAAATGGGAAATTTTGCACAAGATGGAAGCTCTATGACCTTTTTGAACAAATCTGCTTAACGTTCAATGATTCTATAACCAGATTTTATTTTATTTTTATCTTTAGGGAGGATGAATATAGATGGGATGGAAGGAATTGAGGAAGGCAGGAAATGGTTAGAAAAACATCTCCTCAGTTTGAAATTGTCATTTTATGCTCAGGGGGCCTGCTGTTATTTCTTGGCACTGATTTTGCTGTAGGTTTGGGTGCAATTGCACTTCACTAGGCTCTAGAGAAAACCAAACAGATGAGGGATCGAGGTTAGCTGAGAACTGGGACATGTGTGTTCAGCTCAGCTGCCTGCCAGTGAACACATGCTAAGCTGGGTCCCTGAAGAGTCTGGAGTAGGGAACAGGAAAATTGAGAAACTATTAGGAAAATACAAGCAGCAAGGTAGAAAAAAATGGAGGGGCTTACCAAGAAGACTTATTAAGGGAGGAGAGTGTGAGCCCCGCAAATCGTAGGAACTTGACAGTGTGGCTGAAGTAGGGCAAAACTGTTCTGCTCATGATGGATAGCCAGCCAAGGGTTGGCAAGATTATGTATTCCAAATAGTTACAGAGGGACATCACAGGGGGGAGAAGGATGTTTATCACAATTTCATGTGACTAAATATAGGGCTAAGAAAATTAAGCATAAGAAAATGTAAAAGGAATATGAGGGGAGGAAGAAAAGAAATTTCCACCCTGGTTTGGCTCTGGGCTGAACTTCCAAGAGCACAGTGGCCATGGCTCTGGAATTCAATAGTCCAGGAGTTACACAACTTCTCCTTGGGCCACTGGCAAGTGGACGGTTTTGGACCTTTGCCCTGGGCTGTCCCTGGTGACTGAACAGGTCCAGTGGATCTCTAGTGTTTTGGGCAGCCCAGCACTCAGAGCTTCCTTCAGTAAAACTGTTTGTGTTTGTGGGGCTACAAATCACGTCTCCTCACTTCCACCTCAAGCAGGGTGCTTGTGTGTGACCCGACTTCTAGATCAGAGTTAGACTCCTGGTCACACTTACAGTAAGCTATTTGTCAGGAGGTATTCTTAGGGCTTCAAGTATATTAGTTCATTTAATCCTCAGAACAACTCCATGAAGAAGGTACATTTTACAGATGAACAAACAGCGGGCAAGAGGCTTCATTGACTCATTCAGGATCACACAGGTAGGAAGAGACAAAGTCAGATTTGAACTTGGGCAGTCTGGTTCTTGTTGGCTGCAGGACAGAAAGAGAGAGAGAAGCTGTTTTAGCTTTTCCAGCCTCTAAAGTAGGAACAGGCAAGAAAAGAAGGGGTTGGGAGATATTGAATGAGTCACCTATAATGCCTGCCAAATCTGGTCACTGTTCTCTGTGATTAACTGCTTCCTCCTGCCTGTTGTGGCTTTGTGCGTGACTCAAACTGTTCTCCAATGTCAGACTCAGTGCTTCACGAACCTTCATCTTTGAGAAGACTTGCAATTTCATTTTGCAATTGATTTCTTTGTAGTCTTCCTAGTCACAGATGTCATTGAAAATGGCAGATCCCTCTACAGTTTCTGACAGCTGTCGAGAGTCTGACCTCAAGTCTTTGACTGATGGCTGAAATGGATACTAGTGTGTTTGGAGAGGGATGCTTGAGTGAGGGGTAATTTAAAGAAAAGGGCAGTGAAAGAGGGCTTTTTTTTTTAATTGTAAGATATTTGCTTTCCTAAATAACCTGATATCCCATGTTCTTGTATAATGAGTACTAGGATAATGAGAACTCCTTGAATATAGCACAAGGTGACCTAACCCTGACTTTCCAGGTGGCGCTAGTGGTAAAGAACCCGCCTGCCAATGCAAGTGAGTTTGATCCCTAGGTCGGGAAGACCCCTGGAGAAGGATATGGAAACCCACTCCAATATTCTTGCCTGGGAAACGCCATGGATTGAGAAGTCTGGCAGACTGCAGTCCATGGAGTTGCAGAGAGTCGGACACAACTGAAGCAACTTAGCATGTGTGCACACAACCTAAAGCTTGATTCCCTCATCTGCCTTCAGGAGGTTATTCAAAGAATGTGGGTAACACTATCAGTGATGACAAGAAAAATCTGTATGTCTAAGGCCCGCTGAGATCTGAGGCTCATGCTTTCCTCCGCTTTCCTTTTCCACTTTGTCCAGGCTGGGGCTAATGTCCATCACAGTCCTCCAGCGTCAGCCATGGATTTGGCTCGTCCCAACCCACCACTGCCACACCACAGAACCTGACTGCTATTGCAGCCCCACTTCTGACTTCCCTGGGGACCCTCTGCCTTTTGATGTTGACAGCAGGTGTCTGTTGACTTGCTTGTGGTGCCTCTCTAATGAAGAAGCTCTCCTCCACATAATGTTTCACAATTCTTATAAAATCCTGAAATAGTGACCTTACTCCCTTGGCCTCCTGCAACTCCCTGAAGATTCTGAAACAATTTCTCTCTGGGTTGATTTGGAAGAAATTTGGGTGGGGTGGGGTCAGACAGTATCTTACTCTTTATTTAAAGATAATTAAAATTAAAATCACGCCACAAGCACCACACGTACACAGGCACACACACATGTAAGTATGTGTGTTATGATGTGTGTCTACTGCATGATTTTATTTTAATTATCTTTTACATATGTATATATGTTTTATATATTATATATATATTTATATTGTGTATATATTATAAATATATATAAATATACATTGTTAATGTACATATATATGTTAAAGGGCTTCTCTGGTGGCTCAGTGGTAAAGAGTCTGCCTGCAGTGCAGGAGATGCAGGAGATGTGGGTTCGATCCCTAGGTGGGGAAGATCCCCTGGAGATGGGGATGGCAACCCACTCCAGTATTCTTGCCTGGAAAATCCCATGGTCAGAGGAGCCTGGCGGGCTATGGTCCATGGGGTCTCAAAGAGTTGGGCATGACTGAAGCGACTGAGCATGCACGCACGTATATATGTTAAAGATTTTATTTTACTCATTAATCAATGAAGGAACCAGGTAGGCATTGTAATTCAAAGAAGAGACATATTTATAGATCAGAAATATTGAAATGAACATGTAAATGGAAGCAAACTGATTTTTCCACAGGGGGTAGGGAAATCAATTGGACCTCTACCAGACAGAATTTGCACATCTATGTAAATCATCTTGCATTACTACCAATTACTTACAACTGGAAAGGTCGTAAAATAGCTCAAAGGCAATGAAAGATTAGAATCAGATAACCCGAGAGCTGTCCTCTAGACAATGTCTAGCTTTCCAGTAAAGCACGGTTATTTTTCTACAACTTCCAACTTAAGCACCATTTATATTGGGATAGCCTTAAATGCCAGGGTTTCTGGGATTAATATTGGCGCCAACACTTCTTTTTCTCTTCTTTTGTTTCTCTCACAGTCATTTGGTCCTTCTGTAAACAGGGCTCCTGAAGACCTGCCATGGCCTGCCAGGGTTCCAAGAAATGCAGAAGTTAAGCTCCTCTGGGACCCTTCCCTTGCCATAATGACAAATGCTTCACTTCTGTTGCTTAATGGGCAGGGGTTGAGTGGTGGTGCAGTGGATGCTGAAGCTTGAAGACTGGTGGGGAGAAGCTGCAGCAAAGACAGGATGGGATCAGGTTGCAAACTGTCTTCTGAGCCACACTAAGGATTTCAATCTTGACCTCAAAGGCAATGGAGAACAACCGCAGTTTTCTGAAAAGGTCAGTGAAGTGATCAGGGCTGGACTTCCTTAGATAACTGGAGAGGGCATGAAAGACACCCCACAGTAAGGAAACTGAAGATGTTTCAGGAGGTAGCAGAGGGAAGGTGAAATGGAGAGAAGGCATGACTTGGCTTGTGGAATTGTCTTGAATAAATGACTTTTAGAGGAATTTCTACGCATCACAAAGATACACCTCTCACTCTTCTCTTTAAAATCTCTTCAGCTGTGTCCTGCTATCCCTTCCTGCCTCCTTAGGGCTTTGCTTTTTACAACACCTCTAAACTAGGAGAACATTCAGCCACCAACCTCTGTCAGCCCTGACTCACTCATGTTTCCAAAGCTTAACTGCTTGGAAGCATCCATAAGGAGGGCACAGCAGCGATGATGGCATCTGACGGAGGAGCAGCGGCCTTGTGGAGGGGTTGACTGAATGGCCAAGGCTTACCCAGCTGCCTGGCCCACGCTGGAAGCCAGGTGTCTGGGACTGTGCCTGCCCTTGCTGGGACCACGCCATCTCCCTTTCATTCTGGCCCCAAACCTCCTCTTCTATTAACAGAAAAATGAGAGGGGCTGGATGTTACATGGGAGAGTCGTCGTTTTCTCTCTCAATTATAAAATTCTGGGCAGCTTTTCTAATTTTACTTGCAATTCCACAGAGGCATTTAGCAGGTTTGTAGGTTGCATCCTAGCTTACTTATTTTAGAAAATGAAGTTTTATATTTACGCTCAAGCTGGTCATGTTTTTTTCAGAAGGTGCTGTCTACCAAGATGCAGACTCTGAAATGACTCTCAGGATCTTAAATGAGATGAAGGTGGAGAAGAGACTAAAACAGGAATAGTGGTTCTTTTTTGGTCATTTGGCCAAGTAGTAAGACAGAAATCGATTATAAGTAATAGTGACTTTTAACTCAGTGAGCTGACTTTTCCCTTATGTTTTTGTTCAGTCACTAGGTCGTGTCCAACTATGTGATCCCATGGACTGAAGCACTCGAGGCTTCCCAGACCTTCACTATCTCCCGGAGCTTGCTCATACTCATGTCCATTGAGTCAGTGATGCCATCCAACCATTTCATCCTCTGTCATCCCCTTCTCCTCCTGCCTTTAATCTTTCCCAGCATCAGGGTCTTTTCCAGTGAGTCAGCTCTTCACATTAGTTGTCTGAACTATTCTCTTATAATCAAGATAAAACTCAAGTTGAAGTTGATTAGAGATAGGATAAATTTTAATTTGCAGAAGGGCCTTTTCAGCCATCATACAGCTAACAGATGGTTTCCCACCTAGTTCTCTTGTTTATCTAGCTGTTGATGATATTAACCGAAATTAGAGATCCTCAGAAAGCCTCAAAAAAATGGCCTTTTAAAAAGTACATTTTATTGAGTGGGAGCATCTTATACTCTTTCATATTCTCTGGGTTCCTGTTGAAACTTTTATAGTTAACTGACGTGACAAGATAATGATATTAACTCCAATGGTTTTCGTGTTTCCTTTGGCCTTGTTTTGCTAGGAGAATTTTATTCTTCCACAGTGTGTGAGTAAAAGAATAAGAGTTTGGGCATCTGGAGAGATAGCCAAGAAACGTCACCCAGAGAAAAACAAAAATCATGGGAATAAAAAGGATGACATTAACTAACTTCTGAGGAAATAGCACATTTAAGTGATGATGGGTAAGTGAGAAGCATTAGACCAGAGCAAGATTCCTCAAAGTGAATTGTAAAGAGAAGCCTACTAGAAAGAGTTCCATCACCAAATACTCTCTGCAGATACTGAACTAAATCATGTTGAAGCACATATCATAGCACTTCTTGAATCATTAATATGTTAAAGTACATGATGTACTTCTAAGAGAAGCTATGATGTGTGGTATTTTTCAAATGTGTTTTATACAGAATTTTTTTTTTTAGTAAAGAAATTTACTTTGGCAAAGTAATTTTTACATAATTTACAGCATTGTTTACAATAGCCAGGCCATTGAAGCAACCTAAATGTCCATCAACAGAAGAATGGATGAAAATGTGGTACATATATACAATATATGCAATGGAATATTACTCAACCACTAAAAGGAATGAAATTGAGTCATCTGTAGACATGTGGATGGACTTGGAGACTGTCATAAAGAATAGCATGTCTTTTTAATTTCAACAAGGGATTCTAATTATCTCCTTATATATAGTTCTACAAAAAGATTTATTTCTATAAATAAGTTTATAAAAATTAATTTGCACAAATGAATTATAACATATCTCAGTATATGCTGTGATTACAGAGGAAAAGAGAAGAAACGGGGAGTAGGAAGAATTTTTCTCGGGCTCACTAGGCATTTCTCTATAGCTGAGGGTGCTGTTTGCTAGGGCTGCCATGATAATGTACCATACACTGGGTGGCTTAAACAGCAGAAATTTGTTTTCTCACAGTTTTGGAAACTGCAAATCCAAAGTCAAGGTATTAGCAGAATTGGCTTCTTCTGACCCCTCTCTCCTTGGCTTGCAGGTGACTTCACTCTCCCTGTGTCTTCCTGTCGCCTTCCTTCTGCGCTTGTCTGTGTCCTTTTCTCCTCTTCTCATAAGGACATACTTGTACTGGAAAAGAGTAGCTGTGATGACTTCATTTTACCTTAATTATCTCTTTAAAACCTCATCTTCAAATACAGTCACCTGCTGGGGTTAGGACTTCAACATGTGAATTTTGAGAGGGCACAATTCAGTTCCTAACGGCGTGTGCAGGCATGCATGCTAAGTCGCTCAGTCCACCTCTGTGTGACCCTAAGGACTGAGCCCCACCAGGCTCCTCCGTCCATGGGGCTTCTCCAGGCAAGAGGACTGGAGTGGGTTGCCACGCCCTCCTCCAGGGGATCTTCCTGACCCAGGGATCGAAACTGCATCTCTTATGTCTCTTGCACTGGCAGGCAGGTTCTTTACCGCTAGTGCCACCTAGGAAGCCCTCCGTTGCTACCAGTGGGGTGCAAACATAAATTACCAAGAGCTCACTACATATTCTATCAAGACCATAACATTCTTTGCTCTCTATCCCAATCATTCTTGAGCAGTCTTCTGAACCTAAGATGGTTTCCCCAAGAATGTTCCGACTGGAAGAAACCAGCCTCACAGCCAGACATAGTCTCTTTAACCATCGTATTTCCCCAGAAACTTAATACACATAAGCTTGCTGGTTTGTGAGCTAATCTCTTGAAAGTTTGGCTGAGGTGCCTCAGTTTCCCTGGCCCTGATCACACCTAAATGGATGGATAAAATATGGTTTTTAAACTAACAAAGCAATGGATGAGATATTGCCCCATGATGCCTCTACCTCTGGGGGCAGGGAGTGGGGGAGCAAGAGAAGGGAATAGTCACCAGCTGAAAGTCAGCTATGCAACAGGGACTCTATATAAGAGCTTACATGGCCTGAACGGCATCGGACACTTTACATCATTTTATGATCTCAGTATTGCTTATAACATATATTTGAGATAGAAGTGCTATTATTCCATCTAGATTTTAGATGAAGAAACAGAATTCTAAAGAAGATATTTACTACAATCATACAAATAGGGAATAATTTGAAGCTTCGTGTGTTCTTACTCTAATTCCACATACAGTTTGTATGCTCTCACTTGATTTCATAAGGGAACATAAACTGCTTTTCTACCTTCTTAGGTTCTGTACCTAGGGCCTGTGATTTAAACTGACAAAAACCAGAATATTGGAAGAAGAGACAGATTTTATTAGTTTTTTACATGCATGGGATGGTGTTAATGGTAAAGAATCCACCAGCCAATGCCAGAGATGCCACTGATGTGGGTTTGATCCTTCCTTGGGTTGAGACGACTCCCCTGGAGTAGGAAATGGCAACTCACTTCAGTATTCTTGCTTGAGAAATCCCATGGACAGAGAGGCCTAGTGGGCTACAGTCCATTGGTCAGAAAAGAGTCAGACAGGACTTAGTGACTACACAGCTACATGCATGGGGGCTTCACAGAAAAGAAGTGAAAACCCAAAGACATGGTTAGATTTGAGGGTTTATATATCATTTTAACAGAGTGATGAATTGTGAAGAAGTGATTAGATAAACAAGAGGGTTGGGGCTCCTTGGTGGGGGTGGTGGGGTGGTAAATTGTGGGAAGTTAACTAGGAAATGGACAATAGATAAGGGTTTTTTAGTAAGATTTGTTATGCTGATTCTGACCCTCTCCAGTGATTAAGCTAGTTCTCCTCCTAGTTTTGGGGTGAGGAACATCCTTAAAAATGGAAATGTGTATCACCTTTACAAAAGGAAATTTATGCCCTGACTTTAGGCAGAAAGGGAGAGGGCAGAGAGCTCTTTCTCTGTCTGTCTGCTGTTTCTTAATTGCCTTTAGCAGAAAATAATCAGAATAACACTATGCCAAAGAGCTGTGTTTGGGGATGACGTATTTGGATCCCCTTCAGATTCTACAACACTTAGAGTTGAGGTAAATGAAAGCAAGAAGCATCCAGGGTTACAAAGCTGATGAGATGAAACTAGATTATAAACTGATCTCTCTGACTTCAAACCCACTACCGTATGGACCACATAAATAGAATTTTTAAAAATAAACTTTTAATTTTAGAACAGTTCTGGATTCACAGAAAAACTACAAAGATGATGCAGAGAGTTCTTAAACACTGCATCCCTGTTATGAACATTTCACATCAGTATGGTACAGTTGTGGCAAATAATGAAACAATAATGATACATTATTATTAACTAAAGTGCCACACTTTATTCAGATTTCCTTAGTTGTTAGCTAACGTCTTTTTTCCTCTTCAGTGATCCCACCCAGGATGCCAGGTTACAGATAGTTGTCATGTCTCTTTGGGCTCCTCTTGGCTGTGACACTTTCTCAAACTTTCCTTGTGTTTGATGGCCTTGGCAGTTTTGAGCACTGGTCAGGTATTTTAATAGAATACCTCTCAACTGGGATTTGGCTGATGTTTTTCTGTTGACTAGACTGGGGTTATGTGTTTTGGGAATAGACCACAGAGGTAATATAGCATAATTTTCAGTCCATCATATCAAGGGTACCTACCATCAACATGACATCACTGTTGATGCTGACCTTGATCTTCTGGCTGAGGGAGTGTTGGTCAGGTTTCTCCACTGTAAATAAATAGAATATTTTATATGCCTCTACCTGCTCCTCACCCCCCACGTTTGCTGTTCTTTCGCTCTCACAGTGCTGCATTGCTTTTGTCCTTCACGTTGTGTATTCATGGTTACTCCACGTATTTCCATTGTGCCCATGCACCATGTAGTAATCGCTTGTCATTTTACTATTTAGATGAGGGATTTGTTCTTGCTTCCGTCCTTTGTGGGTAAGGATATGTGTGTGTGTTTGTGTGTGTGTGTGCATATGTGTAGAAGGAAGTAGTTGGCTTGTTGAGGGGTTTTTAATTTCATCTAAGGATCCTGCTGACCAAAACTGTTGTCACTAAGAGGGCTGCAGGACAGTACTGGCCAGCAGAGGGTACTTAGCAAGTGACCAGACTGAGGCTCTGAGGGCAGACAGGAGGTTTAGAAACTAGAGAATAAGGTGGAGGAAAAGTTAGATTCTGTGAATTCTAAGGTCCCTTCTCACTTTGAAACCAAGGATCTGGAATCTGCAGGTAGAAAACTAAAATCAGTTCTTCTCCTGTATTAACTTTCTCTGTTTAATAGCTCATCACAAGCTGAAGCATTCAAAAGAATCCTGATTCCTAGTCCCTGGAGACATTTCTTTGGCTCAAGTCACTGATTTAATGAAAATATAAACATTTCTTGTGGGAACAGATCCCAGCTCATTGCTTTGCCCACACTTGCTTCCACGAAGAAGTTCGGCCCTGTTTCTACTGTTTTCTACCGTTTTTCTGGCTACTTTGCATCCAGCTGTGGTGAGATAAACAGCAGTAAAAGGTTTATTGTTGATTCTCCTGGAGCACTTTAGTAAATACAGGTGGGAACTCAGTACACAATCCCCTTTTTGGCCAAAGCTGTATCCATTTCTGGATTTCTCTTAGGGTAAAACGGTCTGGAAAATCTTATTCTTGCTTTGTGAACTTGAGAAAAATCACAGTTCGTTATTTGTATCTTTGGTCATTTGCCACAAGACTTTTTTAAAAATGAAATTTATGCTGATATGCTGATACTTCTTTTTCAGTCTTCTTTAATTAAACTCTATATGTTAACTTAATCACACTAAATATTTACTGTACCTTGTTGCAATATTTCCCTCTTTTTTTTTTTTTGATAAAGTATCCTAACATTCTTCTATTTAACAGTTAACTTTTGCAAGTTAGCGACTTGCCCATTTGTAATAGGCATCTGTAATATGTTATTTATCGCCTCCAGGTGGAAAATGAAAACTCTAGGAAGATCTCATCATGCCTCAATTTGTCTTGACTCATTTCTCCTCCTCGGAAAAGGAGAGTTAAGTCTATTCTATCATTTTTTCTTTGTTTTTCTGTAGTCCCATTTAAGGAAAAAAAACTTTAAGTTTGTGTGCTGTCAATACCCCTGGGTTCACTTACATCAGCTTTGACTGGGCTGATGTTTAAAACATTTTCAGAAGGGTAAATAATTTATTTCAAAGCTGGTGGAGAAAGGCACTTAAAAAAAATTAAACCAAGTGAGTGGAATTGAAGGAAAAAATGTTACTGGGAACCAAAATATGTGGCTTAAAGAGGAGGAGAGGGTTCCATTTCAAAAGCGAAAGTAAATGTCACTTAAGCATTGCCTTCATACATATTAATCTATGTATCTTGTTTGAGTGTATCCATGCATATGTAAACATGTCTGAATTAGTAAACATGTCTTTAAAAGGTTGGCTTGAAGAAATGCTCCTAAGCTTTGATACTATCTTGTGACTTATGTTTATATCACATTACAATTGTGAACAGATTCACTAGCTCTTTAAATAAATTCCATTCAGGCCCTATTTCCACAAGTTCTCTAGGATTTTGAAAAACTATCCTGCTTTATTTTTATTCTACACTCTACCTTGATTATGTCCAGAACTGATTCTGTCGTATTTAACAAAGTTTTCTAGTTTCTAGCAACGTTCATGGAAGGCCTATCCTCAAAGTTCTGCAGAAAACATTCTTGTTGATAAGCCAAAAAAGTAACCTCAGACCCTGAAGGGATGACTTATCCCACTGAACTCAGAGGAAGAGCTAGAAATAAAAACCAGGAGGCTTGTTGGACTGTTTGTGAGCAAATGACTCACACTGGGTGTCCGCCAGTTTCTCAGTAGGTGCCACCGGAGCTGGGAAACCGGAGGGTGGACCCTGCCCCTTGCCTTCGAGAATTACAATTTAGTATGCGCTGCTTCTCACTTTAGGTTCCCTGGTAGCTCAGCCGATAAAGAATCTGTCTGCAGTGCAGGAAACCCTGGTTCAATCCTTGGGTTGGGAAGATCCCCTGGAGAAGGGATAGGCTACCCACTCCCGCATTCTTGGGCTTCCCTTGTGGCTCAGCTGGTAAAGAATCTGCCTGCAATGCAGGAGACCTGGGTTCGATCCCTAGATTGGGAAGCTTCTGCTGCTGCTGCTGCTGCTAAGTCACTTCAGTCGTGTCCGACTGTGCGACCCCATAGACGGCAGCCCACCAGGCTCCCCTGTCCCTGGGATTCTCCAGGCAAGAACACTGGAGTGGGTTGCCATTTCCTTCTGCAATGCATGAAAGTGAAAATGAAAGTGAAGTTGCTCAGTCGTGTCCGACTCTTAGCTACCCCATGGACCGCAGCCTACCAGGCTCCTCCGTCCATGGGATTTTCCAGGCAAGAGTACTGGAGTGGGGTGCCATTGCCTTCTCCAAGATTTTGGCTAGAGTCTGGCAAACCCGAGGGCAGGAGAATTGGTTCAAGGCTGTCCTCTTCCCTCTTTGCCTCCCACAAGACAGGTAGTATCCGCCAGCCTCCTCTCTCCTTCCGCGGACCAGCTATGGCCAAACCTGTCCTGAGTCCCCAGGCTCGAAGGTGTCAATGCTGGCTTGGGACCTGCTTTCTCTGCCAGCTCTCCTGAGGCAGCAGATCCCACGCCATATAGAACTTTCTGGATAGCCTTTTCAAAGTACAGATTCCTGGGGACTTCCCTGGTGGTCCAACTGGCTACGACTTAATGCATGGGACCCAGGTTGGATCCCTGGTAGGGGAACTAGAGCCCACGTGTTACAACTAAGAGTTTTCATGTTGTAACTAAAGATCCCATGTGCTGAAACTAAGAGCTGGTAGAGCCAAATAAATACATTGCTTTAAATGTTAAAAAACAAACAAACAAAAAAACAAAGCCCTAATGCTACCCGAGATGTTCTGCATTAGATCTCCCTGGGACAGGGGCCTGGAAATCTCTATTTTGAAAAGTTTCTCAGACGATTCTGATGCTTAACCTGGTTCCAAGGACCAATGTTTCAAGGGATATTGCATTTAGCAATCAAAGGAGTAAAGCTGAGAAGGTATTGACCAACTTTTCTGGCAGGATCAGAGAAGGGAGATGTTTATGGGCTTGTCTAGCAAGGACAAATATCTATTAATACATGATTTCAAATTAAGCTGTATTTGTAATAATAATACATCCACAGATTAAAAAAAAAAAAGTCAAATACAGGTTTGGATACAAAATGAAAAGTAACTCCCCCACCCTACTTTTAGGAAATGGCCTGTTTTGTGCAGGACAGAGGTTCTCCCTCCTGACTGCAGTCTATGGAGATCTGAAGAGATACACATGTCTGGGACTTCCCTGGTTGTCCAGTGGGCTAAGACTTCATGCTTCCAATGCAGGGGGCGTGGGTTCAAGCCCTGGTTGGGGAATTATGATCCCACATGCCTTGTTGGGGAACTATGATCCCACAAGCCACACAGGGCAACCAAAAAAACAAAACAAAGACACCCTGGCACAATCAAATAAATAGTTTTTTAAAAATGAAGAATTACAGATGTCTGGCCTCTTCCCTAGAATTACTGAATCAAAAGACCTGGGAATTGGAGCAGCTGTATTTTAAGCAGTTAATTTTAAAGGTAATTCAGATTACCTTGAAGGTAATTCTGACCTACAGCTAGATTTTCCCTCCTATGGTTCGTATGCTCCTTTAGATTATTACTTATGTATAAGCTTATCCAGTGCTTTTTTTTTTTAACTGGGAGTCTTTATTTTTAACTTACAATCCCTCAAATTCTGGCCTCTCATCTTGGTCTCTAGAGGGAATCCACACAAATCTGAGTAAGAACCTGCTTATATCACAACTGGTTTTGTACAACACCGAATGTTTTTGGCTCTAGAGGAAACATCATGCAGGGAACATTTGTGAAAATGTGGTTGTGAAATCATGGCAGTAGTAGCACAGTAACATAAATCAGAGGAAAAGAAAAAAAATTTACCCATAACCCTTTATCTACCCCTATAAATCAAACTACCTTCATTTTGTCTGATTTTTTTCTATCCTTGTAATCGTGGCTACATAAACAATGGAAAAATTGATGTGATTCTCAATGTATGCTTGCACCTCCCAGAGGTCAGACCAAAATGAGTTGATATTTCCAGATGCTTAAGCAATTACCCACAAATTATCTGGCTTTGAACCTTCTAAAGCAATAAAAACATTTTTCAGACATCGTCTACCAGAAGCTAAATGTGGCAGTATTTTATTCTCAACTAGCTACTTAAAATCCTCAAAAAATGTATTTTAAAACTTTCAAAAGAACATGTTTTCCAAAAGTGTCAAATCTATCTTTTTTCTTTCTTTTATGAGAAGTTGATAAGTGTTAAAATAATGATAAGATGTTGGAAGTTTTGTCCTAAAGTACGCAGTTGTTTTTTTTTTTTTTGCATTTGGTTTCAAATATGAATGTTTCAATTTATCTGCTTATAGTTCCCAACAGATGAAAGTGACAATAAATATTTTTAAGATGCAGAATTTAATTTTTTCTTTATTGTTTGCAAGTGTTAGTATCTTTCATAATTGGAGTCTTGTGCAATGTGCTTATGTTTTATTATCCTTGAACATATGGCTAAGCAACTTTACAAAACCCACAAGCCTTTTACGTAATGTGAGCCTCTGTGACTCCCTCAGGTTCTTTTTGGCGCCATCAATATTTCATTGTTTACCATTTACTTCATGGTTTGGAATGCTTCCTGTCCTCCTCCCAACCCCATAAAATTCTGCAGCTTAAGCAGCAGCTTCAGGGAATGAGGGAGGCAAGATTGTTTGGGGTCTTCTGAATCCAGAGGACAGGTACAGGAGCCTAAACCTACTTTAAGATGAACTTGTTGGACCCTTAAGCCCATGAAAGAGAGTTTTAGGAGTTGAAATATAGGAGACAGGCCATTTTATATTTTTGGAAAGTTATCTTCTCTGATTCACGTGGAGCTTCAGTGTTGCTGACATAAAATTCTTACCCTTAAAAAAAAAAAAATCAAACTGCACACAATTATGTTTAAGAATGAATAAGCAGGCGTCTCTGGTGGCTCAGAATCTGCCTGCCAAAGTAGGAAACAGGTTCAATCCGTGGTCTGGGAAGAGCCCCATGCTGTGGAGCAACTAAGCCCGTGCATCAAAACTATCGAGTCTATGCTCTAGAGCCCACGTGCCACAACCACTGAAGCCCTAGAACCCGTGCCGCACAAGAGAAGCCACAACAATGAGAAGCCCGCGTACCACATCTAGAGAGCAGCCCTTGCTCACTGCAACTAGAGAAAAGCCCCCGCAGCAATGAAGACCCAGAACAGTCAAAAAAAAAAAAAAAAAAAAAAAAGAATTTATAAGCATATTCCTGGCACAGACTCTAAAAGCAATCAATCAGTTCATCTCAGTCACTCAGTCATGTCTGACTCTTTGCGACCCCATGGACTGCAGCACGCCAGGCCTCCCTGTCCATCACCAAGTCCTGGAGCTTGCTCAAAGTCATGTCCATCGAGTCAGTGATGTCGTTCAACCATCTCATCCTCTGTCATACCCTTCTCCTCCCACCTTTAATCTTTCCCAGCATCAGGGTCTTTTCAAATGAGTCAGTTCTTCGCATCAGGTGGCCAAAGTATGGGAGTTTCAGCTTCAGCGTCAGTCCTTCCAATGAATATTCGGACTGATTTCCTTTAGGATGGACTGGTTGGATCTCCTTGCAGTCCAAGGGACTTTCAAGAGTCTTCTCCAACACCACAGTTCAAAAGCATCAGTTTTTCGGCACTCAGCTTTCTGTATAGTCCAACTCTCACATCCATACATGACTACTGGAAAAACCATAGCTTTGACTAGATGGACCTTTGTTGGCAAAGTAGTGTCTCTGCTTTCTAGTATGCTGTCTAGGTTGGTCATAGCTTTTCTTCAAAGGAGCAAGCATCTTTTCATTTCATGGCTGCAGGCACCATCTGCAGTGATTTTGGAGCCCAAGAAAAGAAAATGTGTTACTGTTTTCATTGTTTCCCCATCTATTTACCATGAAGTGATGGGACCAGATGTCATTATCTTAGTTTTCTGAATGTTGAGTTTTAAGCCAAATTTTTCACTCTCTTCTTTCACTTTCATCAAGAGGTTCTTTAATTCTTCTTCAATTTCTGCCATAAGGGTGGTATCATCTGCATATCCTAGGTTGTTGATATTTCTCCCAGCAATTTTGATTCCAGTTTGTGCTTCATCCAGCCCACCATTTTATATGATGTACTCTACGTAGAAGTTAAATAAGCAGGGTGACAATATACAGCCTTGACGTACTCTCTTCCCGATTTGGAAACCAGTCTGTTGTTCCATGTCCAGTTCTAATTGATGATTCTTGACCTGCATACAGATTTCTGAGGAGGCAGGTAAGGTGGTCTGGTATTCCCATCTCTTTAAGAATTTTCCACAGTTTGTTGTGATCCACATAGTCAAAGGCTATGGTAAAGTCAACAAAGCAGAAGTAGATGTTTTTCTGGAACTCTCCTGCTTTTTGGATGATCCAACAGATGTTGGCAATTTGATCTCTGGTTCCTCTGCCTTTTCTAAATCCAGCTTGAACATCTGGAAGCTCACGGTTCACATATTGTTGAAGCCTGGCTTGGAGAATTTTGAGCATTAGTTTACTAGCGTGTGAGGTGAGTGCAATTGTGGGGTAGTTTGAGCATTCTTTGGCATTGCCTTTCTTTGGGATTGGAATGAAAACTGACCTTTTCCAGTCCTGTGATCACTGCTGAGTTTTCCAAATGTGCTGGCATATTGAGTGCAGCACTTTCACAGCATCATCTTTTAGGATTTGAAGTAGCTCAACTGGAATTCCATCACCTCCACTAGCTTTGTTCATAGTGATGCTTCCTAAGGCTCACTTGACTTTGAATTCCAGGATATCTGAGTGATCACACCATCGTGATTATCTGGGTCATGAAGATCTTTTTTGTTTAATTCTTCTGTGCTTTCTTGCCGCCTCTTCTTACTATCTTCTGCTTCTGTTAGGTCCATACCATTTCTGTCCTTAATTCTGTCCATCTTTGCATGAAATATTCCCTTAGTATCTCTAATTTTCTTGAAGAGATCTCTAGTCTTTCCCATTCTATTGTTTTCCTGTATTACTTTGCATTGATCCCTGAGGAAGGCTTTCTTATCTCTCCTTGCTATTCTTTAGAACTCTGCATTCAAATGGATATATCTTTCTTTTTCTCCTTTGCCTTTAACCTCTCTTCTTTTCATAGCTATTTGTAAGGCCTCCTCAGACAACCATTTTGCCTTTTTGCATTTCTTTTTCTTGGGGATGGTCTTGATCACTGCCTCCTGTACAATGTCACGAACCTCCGTCCATAGTTCTTCAGGCACTCTGTCTATCAGATCTAATCCCTTGAATCTGTTTTTCACTTCCACTGTATAATCCTAAGGGATTTGATTTAGGTCATACCTGAATGGTCTAGTGGTTTTCCCTACTTTCTTCAATTTAAGTCTGAATTTTGCAATAAGTAGTTCATGATCTGACCCATAGTCAGCTTTCAGTCTTGTTTTTGCTGACTGTATAGAACTTCATTTTATAAATTTAAGGGGCATATTTTTTTGGTTACTTGCCCAATAAAAAGTGGGATTTTTATTTTGTTATTTTTTTCTAATAAAGATTTTTATTTATTTATTTAATATTTATTTATTTTGCTGAGCTGGGTCTTAGTTGCAGCACCTGGGATCTGTTGCACCTGGGTCTTTGTTGCGGCACCCTGATCAGAGATCAAACCCAGGCCCCCTGCATTGGGAGTGTGGAGTCTTAGACACTGGCCCACCAGGGAAATCCTGGATTTTATTTTGAAGTTGCCTTTGGCATTCAATAAAAGTGTATTCTAATTTTCAGTGATATGGATGGACTTTGTCCCTGTGTACTACATAATGGGCCTAAATAGGCTAGCTCTCATGCTAGTGATAAAACTCTGAATCCTGCTCCTCATTAAAAGCAAATTGGCTTATAGCAAAGTGATTCAATTAGACATATACATATATCTATTCTTTTTCAGATTCTTTTCCCACATAGGTTATGATGGAATATTGAGTAGAGTTTGCTGTGCTATCCAGTAGGTCCTTTTGACTATCTATTTATATACATAGTAGTATGGATATGTTTCTATACACCTGAAACTAACACAATATCGTAAATCAACTCTGAAAAGTGAAAGTGAAAGCCTTAGTCACTTAGTTGTGTCTGACTCTCTGCGACCCCATGGACTGTAACCCACCAGGCTGCTCTGTCTGTGTGATTTTCCAGACGAGAATACTGGAATGGGTAGCCATTCCTTTCTCCAGGGGATCTTCCCAACCCAAGGATTGAGCCTGGGTCTCCTGCAATGCAGATAGATTCTTTACTATGTGAGTACCAAATCAACTATACTCCTGTACAAAATTAAAATTTTTTAAAATGATTAAAAGAAAACAAAAAGTAAAGAGAGAAAGCAGACTGGTTTATCCCATGCTGTCTAGACTGGTACCCATGTCCCATAAGGCCCTGTTTCGTCCTGCAGGTCAGTGTTGAATCCACCACGCATGTTGCCATCACTGTGTACTGATGGCCCAACTGCAGATATGATATGTATTTTGTACTCAAAAATATTGAGTCCCCATACTAGGGTTGGATGAGTGGTTCTTACGCCTCAGCACAGTTTAGTCTTGACTATGCCATTAGACATCTCATAGCCTTATTCATCTGGGGAGTGGGGTGATCCCCAGGGGAACTCAGATCAATTGTCTGAAGCCCTCTGCTTTATTCCCATCAGAAACTCAGTGTTGGGACTTCCCTGGTGGTCCAGTGGCTAAGATTCCAAGCTCCTAATGCAGGGAGCCCGGGTTCAATCCATGATCAGGGAACTAGATCCCACGTGCCACGACTAAGACCAGGCACAGCCAAATAAATAAATAATAAATATTTTTAAAAAGAAAGAAAGAAACTCATTGTCTTTCTCTATTCTGTTCTACAGCTTCCCACCCATAAAAAGGGGCTTCCCAGGTGGCTCAGTGGGTAAAGAATCTGCTTGCAATGCAGAAGACACAGGCAGATGCAGGTTTGATCCCTGGATGGGAAGATTCCCTGGAGGAGTACATGGCAACCCACTCCAGTATCTTATTCTTGCTTGGAGAATCCCATGGACAGAAGAGCCTGGATGGGCTACAGTCCATAGGGTGGCAAAGAGTCAGACATGACTGAAGCTATGAGCATGCACGCATCCACAAAAACAAGGGGGATATGTATTTGTGCGTGGTGCACTGTGGGGTGGGCATGGCAACGCTATATTTGACCGTTAGAACTGTAGACTTTTATTAATATAAGCATTTGATCATCAAGGCTTATTGTTACACAGCACACCACAAGCTATACAATATTTGGCCCAATAGCCCAGTGGGAGATGTTTTCCAGGGATTTCCTGGAAATTCCTATTTTGATATCCTCTGTAGTAGATGTGACCTGGGGGGGAAAAAAAAAAAGCCAAAAGATGCTGGAACATACTAGAGTTCCACTCAGTCATGGATAATTAGTTTGGTTCATCATTATATTGTATGACTAAAATGTCTCCCAGAGCAATACCACTCAGGTTTGCAGATTCCATAAGCTGAGGTGGTCTTGGCAAGCATACAGCTTTACTCTTTTAGGCATCTGGTATAGTCATGCTAAGAAACAATATCCTTCTGTTGCTCTGAGCCTCTCTAGAGGCAACAATGCAATATTAGATTTCCCTTGTTGCATAATCCATTTATTCATTCCTCTACTCCCAGCTATTATTTCTCGTTCTCTCCATTGTCTTTGATTTTAATACCAATTTTTCCAGATTTTGAAGGGATATTAGGTTCAGCCACTGTGCAGGTCCAGATTTCTGGCAGTAGTACCAGCCTATCAAGTGCCTCCCACTTAGTCCACCCTTGTTCCTATGGTATGGTCACATCGCAACATGGTTGTACTCATTGTCACCTTAAATTTTGCTAGATAGAGTGAAGGCACGATGCAGCTCACGATGCCCTTAGGAATTCTGGCATAAAGTTTTAGAAGGTATAGTTACAATTTCTTGCTTAAGGATCACCCCTACTTTAACCTGCTTCAGTGACCCACGGTTGCAACCATGGTCCCAGAATACTGAGTCAGTTAGGAACAAAGAAATTTGAGGTGATGTGGGGAGTAAGTGTATAGTTATACTAGCATTCTCCATATGCCTCCTCCCTTAACCACCCCCCTCCAAAAAAAGCAGAGGAAATCTACTGGGTGTGAGCACACACTCGGGAAAATACATAAAACCAGATCTGCATGCCTTTATCTCCCACAATTTTTGCAGTAAATGTTTCAATTGTCCCTGCCAATTCTCTACCAAACCACTACTCTGAGGATGATAAGCAATATGACATGTCCATTAGATGTGATATCTCTTTGCGCACTGCTGCATACTATGAGCTGGAAAGTGTATTCCTTGGTCTGAAGGAACGTAACTCATTTCCTGGTCCAAATTGGTATTGTAGCTTCTGCTCCACTCCTTCCATGGTGTTTTGAGCATTCACATCTACCACTGGGTATGCAAAGTCTAGTTTGAAGTGTCTGTTTCTGTTAGGACCTGTGTCTAACCTCCTGGGGCTACTGGGCAGTGGCCCCATATATTCTACTTACCAGTTATACTTGAGGGTCTTCTCTCCGGGAATGGACCTCACAGCCGTCTGCAGTCCCTGTCTTGTTGGGACAGTTCTGGTCGGCCCTTTGTGCCTCTCAAGGGAAGGAGGATTGTGTAGACAGTCAGCGCATCTCAGCACTGCTGCAGCTCCCCCAGAGCCACTCATTTCATAGACCCAGTTGAACACTTTAAGAGAGTGTACCGAGATGCCCACTTGTTGGTTTCTATCACAGTGGAATCTGGAGAAGAGATTCTCCTGGACATTGACGCGTCCTGTTTAATTGTGCTGAATTGTGCTTAGCCGTGTCCTACTCTTTGTGACTCCATGGACTATAGTCCGCCAGGCTCCTCTGTCCATGGGATGTCCCAGGCAAGAATACTGGAGTGGGTTGCCGCTTCCTTCTCCAGGGGATCTTCCCCGCCCAGGGGTTGAATCTGTGCCTCCTGCCTCTCCTGCATTGGCAGTGAGATTCTTTACCACCGAGCCAACTGAGAAGCCCTATATACATATATCAAAGGTAATTAAAATCATGCCACACACACATATCAGAGTATTATCAATCCAAATTATGGCAGTCAGCTGGTAAATCCAAATAACCCTGAGGCTTTACAGCAAATGTGAATTGTGATTCTTCTCACATGAAGGCAAACTGTAGTTGGCTCCTTTTTCAGACTGTGGTTAAGAAAAAAGCTGCAGATGACCCTACTTTATTCAAGCCTTGATAATCTACTAGAAGTCTCTATGAGCCAGCCACCCTTTTCATGAGCCACACAGGGCTAGTGTACAGAGAATTTGTTGGCACCAGCACTCCAACTTCCAATATGTCATTAATTAAAGTGGAAATCGTTTTGTGTTCACTAGGCATCCAGTATTGTGTCAAGTTAACAACCTCTGTGTGGGCAAGCAAATCTATGGGTTCTCATTTAGCTTGTTCAAATAAAGAAAGCCAAAAGGCAAACTTACGTGCCTTCAGTTTTACAGTACAAGATACACATACATATACATGTCAGACATAATATCCATCTCAGTTATACATTCAAGTGGAGGAAACACAACCACTTCACATTAAGTCTGTTCAAACATTCCAATTTTGACCCTAACTTTCACATTAATCCCATCATTGCTGCATCTCCATATGTGCCCAAGCTAACCATGGGCTTCTTTAGATTTTGAGCTCACCCAGAATATTTTGTGTCCACCTTCTGGTCACTTGACTCACATACATGAACATGACCTTGGGTCCCCAGCTAGGGATCAGACGAAGGGACCCTGACCCTTTTTGTCACTCTTCACTCAGATTAATTTGCTGGCCCTAGCCCCCAAGGATACAAAGTTGGGTTTTTCAATGCTGTCTTTGCCTTCCCACTTTAAAATTTTCTCTAGAATTTTACAATTAGAGTCAGTAAAGTGGGTTTGTTTAGGGCCCTTTCATGTTGGAGCACCAGCAGGAGAGCCAACAGTCCACTCAACCTCCAGTAGTGTCTTGTGTTTTGACTCCATATTCTTCCCATTTCTTAGTAACTTAATGAATATTTCCACCCTGGTGGGACTAGCCCCTTGACTATCCCTCTTTCCTCCACGATGCTTTTGTGAATGATTCCGTTTTCTTAGACCAAGGGTAAGCTGAGATAACAATTCTGATACGATTTCTCGGACTGTTGCTTGATTTCGCAGAAGTAAGTTTACCTGGGGTGTCTGTGCAAAAGGGGTTCCCTTAGTCACAGCGTTTGCTCTGAGCTAAGTAAGGAGTATGTTATGTGGACGCACACCCCGGTCATCGTAAAGTCTATCCAGTATGAACTGCACATTCAGCATATGAGCCGCCTCATCTGGGGAGTTCCACTCGGCCTCTGAGGGGAGGAGTCATCGGTTAACATTCTCAGTGGATATAAACCGTACAGTGGCTTTTGTCCAGTCCCTCAGTTCAGCTGTCCCTACAGAAACAGCCTACTGTTTGTTTGGATTATATATTGCCACCTCTGATTGTTCAATACTAAGCTATGGGCCCTGCATCAATCATATGTGCCTTTATTCTCTGACATTCAAAGCCAAGAAGACCGCTCCTAAGTTAAGTCACACGCATTGAGCGGGGAGGGGCTTCCCAGGTGGCCCTCGTGGCAAAGAACCACCTGCCAAGGCAGGAGATGTAAGAGATTCCGGCAGGAGATTCCAGGGGATGTAAGAAAACTCCCTAGAGGAGGGCATAGCAACCCAATTCTGTATTCTTGCCTGGAGAATCCCACGGACAGAGGAGCCTGGCGGGCTACAGTCTGTAGGGTCACTAGAAGTCAAACACTACTGAACTGACTTAGTACGTATGCACGTTACCCATTTTAGTAAAAGTTCAGGAAGCTGATGATATTGATCTACAAAATGAAATCGCTTCTTCAGACTATACCCTTTGGTTTAATAGTTCCTTGGTTTTGCACAGCCTTGATACCACTTCCATTTACCACCTGGACTACTTCCTTTAGGGATTGTAGAGGTATTATCTGATGTGCCAGCATCATTTGTCCCTTTGGCAGTAGTCCAGAGGGCAGCAACCGTAGCTTTGACCCACTGGGGCAAATGCAAGCATGGCACGGTGCCAGGATCTGCTCCTTTTACTTTCCTTTTAGTGATTACAGGTAAAAATAACCAAGGGATTATAGATTTAATTTGTTCCCCATTGTTCTGCTCTTTCCCCCTCGGTATCCAGTTAGCCACCTCTCTGGGAATGGGATCTATCGTTTCTGATTTCCATTTGTAGCCTTTATCTCTGTAACTGACAGGAGTGTGCCTGGTATTCCATCTCTATTTTGAGAGATGAGGAAACTAAGGTGCAGAGAGGTTATGTGGCTTGCTCAAGGATACACGGCAAGAGAATGACAGAGCCAGAGTGTGAAATCAGGCCTCTTTGACTTCGCGGCCTTACTTTTAACCATGAGAAACACTTCCTTTTATTAGCAGATTCTAAACCTTAAAAACTAGACTTGTGGATGCAGCTGGGGAAGCGGAGGGCGGGACTAAGAGAATAGCTTAGATACATGTACATTACCGTATGTGAAATAGCCGGTGGGAATTTGCTCTATGACACAGATACAGCTCAGACTGGCACCCTGTGACCACGGAGGGCGATGGATGGGGTGGCAGTCAGGAGGGAGGTTCAAGAAGGAGGGGCCGTGTGAATATCTGTGGCTTATTCATGTTGGTGTATGGCAAAAACAAACACAGTATTATAAGGTAATTATCCTTCAATTAAAAAGAAATAAAATTAAAAAAATTCTAATGCCCAGATTCACTTTCTAAGGAGACTGATTTAGAGATTTCCCTGGTGGTTCAGTGGATAAGACTCCACACTCCCAGTACCAGGGGGCCCAGGTTCAATCCCTGGTTGGGGAACTAGATCCTGCATGCATGCAGAAACTAAGATTTTGAGTGCCACAGGGAAGATCCCACAAGCTGCAGCTAAGACCCAGAACAGTCAAAATAAATAAATAAAATTTTTTTTAAAAGCCTGATTTAATTGGTTGATTTCTGTCTTAGTCTTTTTGGACTCCTTTAACAAAATACCATAGACTGGGTGACTTATAAAGAACAGAAACATTCTGAACGCTGGGAAGTCCAAGATCCAGGTGCCAGCAACTTGGCATCTGGTGAGAACCCACTTGTTTTTTAAAAAAAAAAATGTATATATCTTAAAATTTTTTATTGGAAGATAATTGCTTTACGAGATTGGGCTGGTTTCTGCCATACATCAATATGAATTGGTCATAGATGTATACACACGTCCCCTCCCTCTTGAACTCCCCTCCCACCTCCCACCCCATCCCACCCCTCTAGGTTGTCCAGAGCTCTGGGTTGAGCTCCTGGTGTCACACATCAAATTCCCACTGGCTATCGGTTTTATAAATGGCAATGTAGATATTTCCACGCTGCTCTCTCAGTCCATCCCACCCTCCCCCCCCCCCACACTGTGTCCACAAGTCTGCATCTCCACTGCTGCCCTGCAGATAGGTTCATCGGTACCATCTTTCCAGATTCCATACACATGCGGTAATATACAGTATTTGTTTTTCTTTTTCTGACCTACTTCACTCTGTACAATAGGCTCTAGGTTCATCCACCTCATTAAGTGGATGCATTTTTTTTTTATAGCTGAGTAGTATTCCATTGTATATATGTACCACAATTTCTGTATCCGTTCATTTGTCGATGGACATCTAGATTGCTTGCATGTCCTAGTTATTGTAAAAAGGTGCTCCAACGAACATTGGGGTACATGCATCTCTTTCATTTATGGTTTTCTTAGGGTATATGCCCAGTAGTGGGATTGTTGAGTCACATGGTAGTTCTATTTCTAGTTTTTAAAGGAAATTCCATACTGGAGAACCCACTTTTTAGTTTATAAATAGCCTATCTTGCTGAGTCCTTACCTGGTGAAAAGGGTGAGGAAGCTCTTTGAAGCTTCTTTTATGAGGTAGTAATACCATTCATGAGGGCTCCACCCTCACGGCCCAATCACCTCCTGATGGCCCCACCTCCAAATAACTGCACATTGGGGATTAGGTTTCAGCAAATGAATTTTAGGAGGATGGAAACATCTAGTCTATAGCGATTACTAGTGGGTTGCACAGCAACGAAGACCCAGCACAGCCATAAATAAACAAATAAACATTTTAAAAAATTATTAGTGGGTCGAGCATTTATTCCCCAAAAGGTATGTTCACTTCCTAGAACCTGTGAATGTAGCCTTCTTTGGAAAAAGGGTCTTCACAGATGAAATGAAACTGAGGATGCTTCGATGAGATCATCTTGGATTACCCCAGTAGGGCATAATTCCAACAAGTATCCTTATAAGAAACATTCAGAGAAGAGAGACCTGAAGAAAAGGAAAGAACCACGTGAAGATGGAGGCAGTTATGCAGCCACAGCCCAGGAACATCTGGAGCCACTGAAAGCTGAAGGCGACAAGGAAAACCCACTCGAGCCTTCAAAGGCTGCTGACACCTTCAATGGCAACCCTGCTGACACCTTGATTTCAAACTTCCAGACTCCAGAATTGTGAATCAGTTTCTATTGTGTGAAACCTCTATGTTTCTGCTGATTTGTTGCAGTCACAGGAAATTAATACAGTTGGGGCATGGCCTGGGTAGCATATGTATTAATCCCTGGGTGATTTGTAGGCACAGCCAGGGTGGGAATCCCTGGATCAGGGAATTTGGGAAGCATGTCCACTGGCAGTTTTCTTTAGCTCTGGGCGTAAGCGCTTTTTGCAATATGGTGGTGTCTTTTTACTTAAGCTCTTATTATTTTTTAGCAGAGCAAAAGGATATACAAAGTTTATGGTGTGTAAAAAGATATACAGGGATTCCCAGATGGCTCAGTGGTAGAGAATCTGCCGGCTAATGCAGGAGATGCAAGAGACACACGTTTGATCCCTGGGTCAGGAAGATCCCCTGAAGAAGGAAATGGCAACCCACTCCTAATCCCATGGGCAGGGGAGCCTGGCTGGGCTACAGTCCATGGAGTCACAAAAGAATCGGACAAGACTGAGTCACTGAGCAAATAGGCACGAAGGACTTTGCTCTGTGTGGTCCTTGCTCAGGGGCTCAGGTTGACAGAGGCTGAGCTGTTTAGATGTTGCCAGTGCCAGGGCAAGAGGAAGGAAATATGGAGAATTACATACTGATTCTTTTTTTAATTTTATTTTTAAATTTTTATTTTATTATCTTGTTGAAATATAGCTAATTTATAATGTCGTGTAGGTTTTGGGTGTATAGCAAAGCGATTGTTATACATACACATATATCTATTCTTTCTCAGATTCTTTTCCCTTGTAGGTTATTACAAAATATTGACCATAGTTCCCTGTGCTGTATGGTAGGTCCTTGTTGTTTACCTATTTTATATACAGTACTGTATACAATTTTTCCTAATTTATCCCTAATTTATCCTAATTTGCCCCTCCTGCATCCTCCCCATATTGATGCTTACATGCTTCTACCCAGAAGTCACAAGCATCTTTTCCATTCATGTTTTACTGGACTGAGCAAGTCAAAGGGCATCAGCTAACTTCGCAGGAGCAGAGAAGTGCTCTCCCTCCTGCCAGGAAGTGGAGGGGAACAGGAAGTGGGTGGGCAATTATCCTGCCTGTCACGCCCGCTCTCACCGGAGACAGCAGTGTGGTGGGGCTCACGGGGTGCCCTCTGCTGGAGGAGGGTGACCAACTGTCCCTTTATGCCTGAGGAGTCTCCTCCAAGCATGGCACTTTCTATGCTGAAACTGGGTGAGTTTCAGGCCAGTTGAGCTAGTGGGTCACCCGTGCTAGGTTCTGCCTTGGGTTACTCATCCTGAGGAAGGAGACTGGAGGCATCTCTCTGCCTGTTGATACCTCATAAGGCTGGTGTGGGGACTAAGCAAGACAACGCATGCAAAAGAGCCCAGCACTATTGCCAATTGTAGTCTAAAGAGCAGTGAAAACTGAGCCAATTCATTGGAAAAGACCGTGATGCTGCAAAGATGGAAGGCAAAAGGAGAAGGGGGTCGCAGAAGTTGAGATGGTTAAGATAGCGTCACTGACTCAATGGACATGAATTTGGGTGAACTCCAGGAGATGGTGAAGGCCAGGGAAGCCTGGCGTGCTGCAGTCCATGAGGTTGCAAAGAGTCAGACACAACTTAGGGACTGACAACCACCACCACCACCATTATTGTAAATATTCAACCGTGTAATCAACTGCAGAGTCTTGATAATATTGTTGATAGTACCAAAGGGGATTTAAGATAACATATTTTATTAATTAATTTTTGGCTGCACCGAGTGGCTTGTGGGATCTTGGTTCCCCATCAGGGACTGAACCCATGCCCTTGGCAGTGAAAGTGCAGAGTCCTAACCTCTAAATTGCTAGGGGGTTTCCAGATAATATATTTAAATACTTGGCATAATCTTTCGTGTACAATAGGCACAACCACAAATGGAGGTTATTATCAATACATACATATTACATATTCAAAATAGAAGAGAACCCCTTTCCCCACAAAAAAGGCAAGGAAATAAATGTGAATAAATGTATTTCAGTTTAGATAGAATGGTGTTGGTACGTATTTTTCATCATCTATTTGCAGAGCGGGGATTATAAAAATAAATAAAAAAATAATATTCCTTTCTCTACTACTGTAACTGAAAATCTATTTCCTTGAGCAGGCTATGCAAAGACATTTGACCTTGAGACCTCGCCCAATTTAGAACTCTGTTGAAAAGCCTTTCACTTAAATGTAACATCAGTGACAAAGAAAGGAAGAGAATTAGTGGAATTCATAACAGATGATAAAAGAAACATAGGTTGTGACCTGTTAAGAGACAGATGAAAGGAAATTATTGTGAAAGGAAATTATTTTTTTCTAGAGAAAAAAATAGAAGAGATTCATTATTTGCAAAACCCAAAATAAACATTGATTTTGAGAACAGAAGGCCTGAATCCTGATCTTATCATTATCCTGGTCCTTTAGCTTGCCTTTGAACCTCCTTGGATTGGTCATAGGAACTTGTTGAAGAATGTGAAAAATATGAGGATAAATAACAAATAATTAAAATGGTCATGATTTTATTTCTTCAAAATAGTTCTAAAGAAACATTGTAAGTCTTTCTCAGTTACTTCCTGCAGAAGACTCTGAACAATGAAACAACGCAAGGGTGATTAGTTTTTTCCATCTGGGTTGCTGGGGTTTCCTTTATTGCTCATTCATATGCACATCATCACTGATATTAATTATTAGGTTTTCTTGGTAATAGTTTTACCACGACACAAGGAGAGAAAGGGGGTTGCTGATGCTGGGACCCCTATCTTGGTGGGTGAGTCAGTTCAGATTGCTGTGTGTTTGCGGAATGTTACTAGAGTGATAAGGAACACCTTTTATTGGGAGAACGTGTTACAGTTTTCAGTTTACTTTCACACATGTAAACGCATGTGGCTGTGGTTCCAGGGTCACAGTATAAAGGCTTGAAGCTCTGTGGTCTCAGCACTCAGGCAGGTTACTCTGTGCCTCTCTTTTCCAGTTTGTGAAATGGAGGTAACACTACTGTGTTCATCTATTGCATGGAGTTGCTCTGTTAGCTCAAATGAAAATATATGCCTTGCCAGCTATAAAGTTCTGTGTCAATAGAAACTATCATGTTAAAGATGAGGAAATCCAGGCTATGAAATGTCCTTGCACTTGCTAAAGGTGTCTGGGTAGCTGATGGTGGAGTTGGACTCCACCATTCTTCTTAAAAAAAAAAAAGAAAACATCGGGAGGGGCAGTCTGTTATTTTTTTGGCCACCCAGCAGCTGAACCCTCTTGCCTATGTTTTGAAAACGCCCTCTCTCTCAGAGGCATACCCCTCCTCTCCTCATTTAAATGCTCACTAATTAAACTGAAAATGCTACTGCTTTACCTGGCCTCGCTTAAACTGGGTGGCAGACTGTGATCTGGGCCCCAAGGCGGCTGTCTTCACTGAGCCCTTCTGAGGACTGACTTGGGTTTTGCTCCTGATGTTAACATTCCAAATTTGGCTCTTCTGAAGGAGAGTCTGTGAACTACCCAGTATCTTTATTTATTTAAATATTTAATATTAATCTTAATTATTAAAATAATAAATCCAATATTAAATAATAATTTATTTATTCATTAAAAAAATCTATTTAGCTGCACCAGGTCTTATTTGTGGCACACGGGATCTTTCATATAGTTCCCCCATAGCACTGGGATCTTAGTTTGCTGACCACGAATCAAACCCATGTTCCCTGGGTTGCAAGGAAGATTCTTAACCACTGGACCACCAAGGAAATCCTATACCTACCATCTTTAAAACCAGTACACCTCAAAGTGTAAAATGCACACAAATCACCGTACGTGTGTGTGTGCGATCAGTTGTGTCTGACTCGTTGTGGGCCCATGGACTGTATGTAGCCCACCAAGCTCTTCTGTCCATGGAATTTTCCAGGCAAGAATACTGGAGTGAGTTGCCGTTTCCTCCTCCAGGGGATCTTTCCAACCCAGGCATCAAACCACATCTCTTGAGTCTCCTGCATTGGCAGGAGGATTCTTTACCACTGTGCCATCTGGGAAGCCCTACAAATCACTAGATTATATTAAAATGTAGAATGAGACTCAAGAGGAACTTGACTGGAACTGAGATTCTGCATTTCTAACAAGCTCCCAGGTGATGCTGCAGCTGCTGAGGACCCCACTTTGTGCAGCATGCTTTTTCTATTTGTTTTCAGCTTAACAAATACCTTGACTAATACTTGTAGATTCTGTCATCAATAACGGGTGGAGGGGGCATGGTTTATACACAAATCAATACTGAAACACACAAAAAGGAAAATTTTCAATTTTTCTGGGATGACAATTATTCTATTTATTCTATTATTTTCTAGGGAAAGGGCTGGATGATGCTTAATTTTTAAAATTAAGGTGAGTCAAAATTGTGTTGAGTGATATTTTATTGTTCTGTAATAACCTTTAGAGTTAACTGAAGCGATGTATCCTAAAACTAGATTTGGAAACCATTCTGTTATGTATTTACATCTTCGGGTGCATGATTAGAGTAGAGGTGTAAGGGGTGTAGGAGGCAGGAATGATAACTTCCTGACTAAAGTCACTTTCCCAGAATCTTTTCCTCATGCACTGTCTCTTTGAATAACTGAGACAAAGAGAGTTCAGCTAGATAAAGGCAGAAGCAGAGTGCGTGTATGCTGAGTCGCTTTAGTTGTGTCCGACTCTTTGTGACCCCAAGGACTGTAGCCCACCAAGCTCCTCTGTCCATGGGATTCTCCAGGCAAGAATACTGGAGTGGATTGCCAGACCCTCCTCCAGGGGATCTTCCTGACCCAGGGATCGAACCCACATCTCTTGTGTCTCCTGCATTGGCAGGCAGGTTCTTTACCACTAATACCACCTGGGAAGCCAAGAAGCAGAGTAGCCCTCCCCAAATTATGGTATCAGGTATGGAAAATAGAGGCCTAAAGACTAGTGTCTAAGTCATCTCAAGCTGCCATAACAGAACACCATAGCCTGGGTGACTTAGACATATCTCTCACACTCGTAGAGACCAGCTGATTTGGACTTTGGTGAGGGACAGATGGCTGACTTCTTGCTATTTTTTCACATGATGGAGAAAGACAGTTTTGGTGTCTCTCTTCTTATAAGGACATGAATCTCATTTTGGAGGCCTCACTATCATGACCTCATCTAAATCTAATTACCTCCTAAAGGTCCCCACCACTTAATGCCATCACATCAGCGGGGTTAGAGTTTCAACATGTGAATTTGTAGGGGGTGGGGAAACAGACATTCGGTCCACTACAACTAGATAAAGACTCTTCTAGATAAATGATTTAGCTTTGGTGCTAGGAGTCTGTCAGTTCTGGGCAGAGTTCCCTGTTACCAGTGGTGGCGTGTTTTTGCTGTAATGAACGTGCACCCTTGGTGAGCTCTGATTGGCAGCAGAGCAGTGGGAACACTTGCTTTCCTGTGGAGCCTGGAGGATGGCAACCTTCTGCCAGTTGGAGAAGGAGATGCATAACAAGCCCTGGGAGGCCATGAATAATACCTTAAACAACAAACTGATGCTCTTGTTCTAGAAAACAAAGAAGGCAAGCTCCAAGGTAGCTCAGAACACAAAAGAGTATCAAAAGGACTTTAGGAAGAAAACCAGGAGTTGTGTGAACACATCAAGATTTCCCCTGGCTCATGCCAGCATCCAAAGAACATCTCACTGTTGGTTTCTTGGCTGCACATGCCTTTCCAAGGCAGAAACAGAAAGACAAAAATCTACAACACAGAGAAAACAGACATGGACAGAAAACTGAGTAGTTTTTGCCATAATTAAGTCAGAAAATGGCTAGTCTTCCCTTATTCACAGCTTCCATAAGCAATTCTCACTCTGGTATTGTAGTATTTAAGGAATTCTCCAAGATGTCTTCAGGAAATCTTTTCTCTTCAGATCTCTCTCCACTAACACCCCTTCTACAAAATTTAACATAAATAAACTTGCATTTTAAATCTGAAAACATGCATGACTCACATACAAATTTCATATAGTACATTAGGTATCAAAATGAGATAATTTATCTTTAATGGAATAGAGCTAAAAAATAAATAATAGTGCTAATAATAAATAAATGAATAGCAAAATTTGTAGCTAAGGTGGATAGATCTTTGAGATATATTATAGCATAAAAACAAATGGAAAAATAGTGCATATATCATACAATTTTGAGGCAAACACACACACAATTTTTTTTTTATAATATATATGAAGATGTAAGGAAAATGGTCTGGAAGGGACATTTCCATCTGAGATGAGTAATTATCCTAGCAAAGTATTAAACAATAACAACTACACACAAAAATCCAAGCATGGACCTTACCTAGAGAGACCCCATTTGGGCCTCAGAGAGAGAAGACACCCCATCTTTGTGGATTTAACCAAATGTGTTAGGCAAAATCATACACCAATATATTTCTTTATTCTTAAAATTTTGAAAGCATCATACTTTTATTTTTATATATTTGGCTGTGTCATGAGCAGCATGCAAATAATGCCTTGGATTCCACTCTCTCAGGCAAAAAGAGGCCAGAACTAAAAAAGTGAAACAGAATAAAGATGAAGAAGTTAGTTCTGGGCCAGGTCATCCCAGTCATTTGTGGGACCTGAGGCCCAAGTACACATGGACATCCATGTGTAATATGTCTAAACATGTAAGTTATAAGTCAAGCAAGCATGCTGTTTGTTACATGAAATATACCGTATCTTCCTGCTTTGACAAATATTCCTGCCAAATGAATAACTGACAGGAGGGACAGGTCAAGTGGGAGCTGTCAGAGTCATACACCCAGCAAGAGGCAGCATTTGGAGATCCAGCTCATGGTCTGTGGGTCTTGTTCTTGGTTTTCTGCTGCTGGCCTGGGTGGCGAGGGCCTCTGTGCATGTGTGGACCACTAGGCTTGCACAGACAATCTCCATCCACATCCCTTTAGACAGCTACATCTCGTCTCCCCTGGCCCTGCTGTGTCCCAGCCTTGGAGAGCTGGAGCTGGTGAGGTTGGACTGGGGAAAGGCCTGTTGTGGGCCCTGGAAGTGAGCTCAGGGCATTTGAAGAGGAATGTGGGATCTCTCTTCCCTTGAGCTTGGTTTAGAGGTGGAGACAGGACAAAAGCTATGGAAGGGCACATCCCTTGGGCCTCATGGACTCCTTAGCCCACGGGAAGTGTGATTGGATGAGAGCTGTGGAAGGGTCCTCTGAAGCCAGGGTCCTGGGTTTGGGTCCCCTCTTATACTGGTCTAAAGCCAGTGCTATTCTTGATTTGGGGACGTTCTGGGCTCGAGTCCTGATGAGTTAAGGGGTTTCAAGTGTCATTTTGATTATCTTATATATAGAATCTAAGTCAGTGAATTAACCTCATTCTTTCCACTTTGTGCAAAACATGGATATTTAAAAATACAGGCAACATAGCCAGTATCAAGACGTTGATCTCTGTGAGAGATACCCAGGAGTGAGTCAGAGACTGACTGATAAAACCTGCCCCACCTCTCTCATTCCCGCATTTCACTGGAGCAACAGGCAGAATTGTTGACACTGTAAACTGTTTTCTCTCCCGCCTTTGCAGAGTGAATATGGTTAAATGTACCTTAAAGTGCAAATAGTGGGATCCTACTGCACTAACTGTGGGATCTTATTTCCTTTGTATTACTTTTTTGCTGCATAACAAATTACCCCCCAATATAACAGCTTAAAACAACAAATATTTATTATTTCAGAGTTTGTGTGGGTCAGGAATCGGTAAATGGCTTAGCTGGGTAGTTGTGGCTCAAGGTCTGTCATGAGATTGTAGGCAAGCTGTCCACCAGGGCTGCGGTGGTCCAAAGACTCAGGTGAGGCTGAAGGATCCAATACAAGTTCACTCACATGGTTTTTTCAGGCTTTAGTTCATTTTCTTATCATATTATATGGGCCTCCTGGAAGCCAGAAAACTTCTGGAAGGTGAGAAGAGTCAAGTGACATAGTAACATTTGGAAAAGGGGACTTCAGATCTGGCAGATGCAAGGTAACTTCCAAAACCAGGATCTGCCAACAGGTACTGTCAGGCCACCTGGGGAGTTTATGAAAAATATACCAGTAGCATACACATCCTTATAGTTAATAATACTGTATTATATATTTGAAAGTTGCTTAGAGAATATATCTTAAAAGTTCTTGGCATAAGAACAAAATTTTTGTAACTAGGTGTGGTGATGGATATGAACTAGACTTATTATGGTGAGCATTTCACATATATACACCTACCAAATCATTATATGGTACATCTGAAACTAATAAAATGGTGTATATCTAAATAAAAAACACCTGTTTCTAGGTCTACTTTTTTTTTTTCTTTTGCGAGGAAGGTGAACTCAAGAGAGTTAAATGACTTGCTCAAATGCCCATAGCTAGAAAAGGACTGAGCTGGGGCTAGAACTCAGGCTCATCTGGAAGTGAGAGTTACTGTGAAAAGGTAATATGCCGGCCTGGCACCCCTCAAACCCACGTGAACATGAAGCCTGCCTCTCCACTGACAGCAGGCAGCCCTGTGTGAGTTTGTTACATGATCTGTATGAACCCCAGTTAGCTTATATGTGAAGAGGGTGTAATAGTTACCTTGTGCTATTATTGTGATGACTGAGATGTTTTTTAATGCTCCCTTGCCAAAGAACACTAGGAATATTTCCTATCATTTAAAGAGTTGGATTTATTACTCATTGCACTGAGGGAAATGCATACCATGGGAAACCCTGGAGGTGTGTCAGTGAGAAGGTATTAGAAAATATTATTAAAGGATTTGTTTTTTTGTAAGCTGAGTGCAGGGGCATTCAGGACACCAGAGTTCATTCTACAAATGTGTATCTTTGTAAATCTTATTCACAGAAGGGCAGACCAGAGGGAGACTTAAGGCTATAATTGGCAAAGAAGCTCTAACTGGCCAGAATGGCTGTGTGTCCACTGTGGTTGGGACGATGTTCATATTTTGTCTGTGTTTAGACATGATTAAGGAGTCTTGCTCTTGTCTTCATACATCGTGGCCACAGAGGGGCCTTGTCGGATGCTGATGTTCTGAGAACTTGTTCATGTTTATGTTTAACAGAAGAACACCAAGGCCCAGTGATAGTACCAAGGCCGTCTCGTTCCCAGGTATAAACCATCAAGTCCTAGCGCTGGACTCAACTGGTGTTCCAGTCCCTGAGCCACAGTCAGCACTGAACCTCTGAGTCACAGTGAGACAGACAGGGGTATTCTGAGGTGGGGACATTTGGAGGAAACGAAAAGACAGATGTCCCTTCAAGCTCAATGACTCCTTTTCTTCCCCAGCTTCAGGCCTGCTGCTGCTGCTAAGTCGCTTCAGTCGTGTCCGACTCTGTGCAACCCCGTAGATGGCAGCCCACCAGGCTCCCCCGTCCCTGGGATTCTCCAGGCAAGAACACTGGAGTGGGTTGCCATTTCCTTCTCCAATGCAGGAAAGTGAAAAGTGAAAGTGAAGTAGCTCAGTCCTGCCGACTCTTAGCGACCCCATGGACTGCAGCCTACCAGGCTCCTCCGTCCATGGGATTTTCCAGGCAAGAGGACTGGAGTGGGCTGCCATTGCCTTCTCCGGCTTCAGGCATGACGCGAAGCCAATTCCATGAGGTCAAGGGTATTTCAGCCTGTGGACAATGTCAGAAAGAGCAAAGATGGGGCTGCAAGGTAGAGGGCCCATCCTGGACTCTGCCTTTGCGTCCTTCCTGCAGTAGAGGTGTACTCCGCACTTACTGTGAGTCAGACCTGGGCTTGATGCTGTGTGACACCCATTACTACATGGAAAATAGACAAGCAAAGGATCACGCTGAGAATCGGGGTAAAAGAAAACGGTACCACCAGGACCACTGGCAGTCTAAGCAGTGGTTCCTATACTTTTCTGAATGTTGGAATCACCTGGATCTTTAAGAAATATGACTGACTGGATCCCACTGCACTGATCTAATTCATCTGGGATACCACTCGAAGCATCAAAATTTAAAAAACTCCCTGGGTAATCAAATGTGCAGTAAAGTTGGGAAACCATTGGTTTAGCCCGTCCACCCTTACAGTTGGGGGGGGGGGGCGGGGGTCACAAGGCTGTTTAACTGTATGAAAGCTGCGGTCCCTCATTCTAGACTCTTGGGTTTAGATATAAAATCTGAAAATCAATTTCGAGGGGCTTTCACACCCTAGGAAGAGAATCTGGGAATTCCTCGAGGGAGGCGGTCTCGTGAAAACCCCCAATGGGGGTGATATGAGCTCCCTGCAGAATGGCGCTGGCCCTGCTCTTTCACAGAAGCCCCGGCATTAGTGACACCCAACCTAGCTCCCGCAGGGAGGTAAGCAGCCCCCGAGCGGCCGGTGTGCGCACGTGTGAGAGTGTGCCCGCCGGCGTGCACGCGCGGGCCCGCCGGCGAGCGTGCGTTTCCGTTCGGGAGCCCGGGCGGCCTCCGGCTGCGGCCGCAGCGGCGCGCCCGGCGCCCCCTCCCGCCCAGTCCCCTCCCCCGGCGGCTCTGGCTCGCCCTCGTCCCTCCCCCGGCAGCGTCCGCCGCCTCCGGGTGCGCAGGGCCGCGCGCGGCACGCGAACCCCTCCTGCAGGCGCCCGGGCGCTAGTTGAGCGCCGAGCCCTGGGCGCGCGTGGCGCCCCCTCCCAGACGCCTAACGACGATGAGCCAAGACGCGGGGGTCGCGGGGAGCAGGTGAGCGCAGCCGCGGGGCTGGGCGGGGGTCGGGGTTTGGGAAGGAGGACGGGCAGAGCGGGGGTGGGGTGCGGCTGGCCCCGACGTCGCCGCGTGGAGAGGGGCTTTGCGGTCCTCAGCACCCTCCACCGCGGGCTCTGCTTTTCCCGTTTTCCGGACGGGGCGGGGGCTGCACTCCCGCCTCGGCATCCCCGCTCGAGCCGCACAAACAAAGCACCCTTCGGTGGCGGCGCCTGCCTGGCGCGGGCGCGGAGCTTGGGGGTGGCGACTCGCCCTCTTGCCGGGACTCCGATCCCCTACCGCCGGCAGGCCCCGGGCGGCTGCACCTGGGTCGGGCGGGCTGCGCCGGGGTCGCGCGCAGGTGCTCGCGCGGGAGGCGGTGGCGCGCGGCTCCGAGGCCCGGGGCGCTCGGCCCGGAGGCGGGGCTACGGCCGGCGCTGCTGCCCCCTGTCGTCGCGGCTTGCAGGCGCCCGCTACCCGGCCCCTCGGCAGCCGCGGCGCAAACCGGGCGGCAGGTGGGCCCGATTGGTCCGCATCCACCCGGCGGCAGCGGCTGCGGGCGGCGCGCCGGCGTGGAGGGGGCTTGTCGCCCGGTGGCATCCCCTCTGCTCCCGGCGCGAGTGGACTCGCGCCCTTCCCGCCTCCGCGCTGACTCCCCGCCCCGCAGGCCGGCTTCTGCTGTCCTCGTCTGCTCCCGTCTCTCGAGCTTCAGCTCTCCGGATCCCTTGCGCCCACTGCACCCGGGTCGGGGAGGACTTGGGAAGTTTTCCTGAACACCACTGGCGTTTTAGCCCCTTGACTTTCAAATGGTTTGAGCCGAGAGCGGGATTATTTCCGTAATGCCCTTTTGCCCATGCGTGGAACACCCCCATCACCCCCCTGCGCCAGTCATCCCTTCTGCGCTCCCATGGGGCCCTAATAGTGTCTTTAGCACGGAAGGCACGAGATCAACATTGCTTTTAGGATATCTGCTTTTACTGTAAAGGTAGCCAATGCCTCTGTTTGTCATCAGCGTCCCACAGACCTTTAAAGGCAGCCTCTTTTCACGTGGGAATGTGTATTCAGAGCTGGTTTGGGCTGTGGTGGTCGAGTTCTTTAGAGCTCTCATCTGCAGAAGCAGACTTTTGGCATTGGATGCAGTTTCAGCGCAAGACACGTGACGGCTTGTTTGTGAAATGTATCCTTTAGGTAATCCTCTCATTGCTGTAAGCACTTGCAGGAAGCCCGCCCAAAGCAGTGCAGAAACGCTGGGCCAAGATTCAGACTGCAGGGAACTTGCTTACGGGACAGTCCCTGCCACATAACAGTTTCTGCAGGATCAACTAGAGAATACGGAGCTTTAAAGTGTTCGTAACTTAAGTGTTCGTGGATTATTCGTTGAACATTAGGCTCATATTCTTTTAGGAAGGAGGGAAGGATTTTTTTGGTTTGTTTTATGTGTGATTTTTTTTTTTTTCTCCTCTGTTCTTTATAACACTGTTGCAATCAGGAAGACAGTGTCAAAAGGTTTATTGTGGCTAGGTTCTGCTGTTGAATTTCTTGACATTAGCATTAATAAAACCCCACTAGGGGTGGACCCACAAGAACTGGGTCCACTTGGGTCATCAAAAACACTTCCTTAGAGGTGGTCAGTTAGCAGGAAGACGTGCAAATAGTGGTTAAAGTGAATTTTGAATCAGTCAAATACAGCAAAAGTAAAGTTTTGTTCCAAAAGAAAAGGGAAGTGAATTGAAGTATAGTGTGTGAAATTAACATGCACGGTTATTTACACAAAGCAGAGCTAACTCAACTTCTACCTACCTACTCCTTCGTAGTTCGGTTCAGTCGCTCAGTCGTGTTGGACTCTTTGTGACCCTATTACTCTGAAATGTGGGTCCTCCCTACCTCTTTACATAAAAATTTGCTAGCCCGAAATCGCTTATCTTTCTGGTCTCTTCAGGAAGACTTACTAATGAGTCATTTGCACATTTCAGTGTGGTAGCAAAGTCTGTATAATTGTGTGTCAAACAAGGGGGAGGTGTAATTCTCAGTAAACCCTAAAGCACCCTACAGATGTTTGCTACTGTTACTTGTAATTTTTAGTAGCTGCACAGTATGCCACTCTGATTCCCACATTTTTGGCCATTTAAAATGTTATTACTGATTTTTAAATACTAAGGGGGGGGGGGTCTCTATATCTAGGGACTTCCCAGATGTCTCAGTGGTAAAGAATCTGCCTGCCAATGCAGGAGGTGTGGGTTCAATCCCTGGTCCAGGAGAATCCCATGGAGAAGGAAATGGCAACCCACTCCAGTATTCTTGCTTGGAAAATCCCATGGACAGAGGAACCTGGTGGTCTACAGTCCATGGGGTCGAAAAAGAGTTGGATATGACTTAGTGACTCAGCAACAGCAACTTTATATCTAATTACCACATTGTTTCTGTCATTTATCCAGTGAACCTTTTTTTTTTTTTTTTTAATAGTGCAAACTGTACGCCAAATAATGTGTTAGATGCTGAGGATGTGGAATCCTTTGTTGTACACACACACACACACACACACACACCCCTCTTATTCTTCAGTTCCCAGGAGTACACACACACACACACACACACACACCCCCCTCTTATTCTTCAGTTCCCAGGAGTACACACACACACACACACACACACACACACACACACACACACACCTCTTATTCTTCAGTTCCCAGGAGTACACACACACACACACACACACACACACACACACACACCTCTTATTCTTCAGTTCCCAGGAGTACACACACACACACACACACACACACCTCTTATTCTTCAGTTCCCAGGAGTACACACACACACACACACACACACACCTCTTATTCTTCAGTTCCCAGGAGTACACACACACACACACACACACACACACACACACACACCTCTTATTCTTCAGTTCCCAGGAGTTATAAAGGACTTACAGAGTACACACACACACACACACACACACACACACACACCCACCCCTCTTATTCTTCAGTTCCCAGGAGTTATAAAGGACTTACAGAGTACAACGTGCATGCATGCTTAGTTGTGTCTGACTTTCTGCGACCCTGTGGACTGTAGCCTGCCAGGCTCCTCTGTCCATGGAGTTTTCCAGGCAAGAATACTGGAGTGGGTTGCCATTTCCTGCTCCAGGGGATCTTCACGATCCAGAGATTGTTGCATCTCTTGAGCAGCACAATAAAGCTGTTAATTTAGGTGTGCATCAGAGCAGGGATCAGGGAGGGGAGTAGAGAAGGGATCCCTTCAATTGGGCTGAGTAATGGTAATCACCCCACCCCATCCATTCCCAGTCAGGCCAGCTCTCCTTCTTGCCTGCCCTGGGCATTTATGATTTCATTCTTTTCCCTCTTCTTCCTCCTCCCCTCCTTGTCCCCTCACTGATAGAAGTGTTCCAGTTGCCTCCCTTCTCCCTTAAGCCAGCTCAGGTCCAACTGTTTTTCCTCCTGGTCCCACTTCCTTTGGAGTACAGTATGCAGAGATTTCATTGACAGTTAGTTATAGGAGAAAGAAGGAAGTAAACCTTGAAACTGTTCACCCTAGTTCCTGTCACCCCACAGTTGCCATTTGGGCCATATCCCAAATGCAGTCATCTCTTCACTTTTGCCCCCCACCACCCGGGGTCATTCTCCATTCATAAACGTGGCCCGCAAAGCTAAAGTCCTATGTACTTTTCCTTTCCCAAGATGCTGGAAACCCTTCCTTGAAGTGTGTGTATGTACAGTCATACAGAAAACACAGCATCTTAAGTGTACAGCTGATAAATTATCACAGGTAAACACATCTGTGTAACCACCACCCAGGTCAAGAAATAGAACATGGCATCCTAAAAGCCCCGTTCCTTTTCCTCCTACTTTCCTACCCCTGCATCCCAAAGGGACCAGAGATAGTTTTGCTAGTTTGTAAACTTTATAAAGAGAGAATCATACAGCATATGCCGTTTGTGTCTGACTTCTTTTGTGCTGTTATGTTTGCGCGATTCATCCTCGCAGTTGTATGTAAGCACTTTTTCACCCTCGTGGCTTATAGGACTCCATTTTATGACAGAATCACATTTTGTTCATCCATTTTTCTCTTGATGAACATGGCAGTTGTTTCCAGGTTTGCCTGTTAGAACTAATGATGTGTGAATCCTTTACCTTTTTGATATCCAAAAACCTACCTGTTTGACCACTATTTTTTTTTTTTTTTCCTGCTGGTGTAACTGGAGAAAAGGAAGGGAGGGAATAGATGAAGGAGCCAGCCTGGAGAGCTAGGCCTGTGGATTTTTCACGTTGCTGGCACTAAATGTTTTCCAAAGCATTTAAGGCCGTGCTCTCATTCCGGGACCTGAACATAGAAGAAAAAGGTGATGGGATGGCTTACATCCCAGGTGAGCTGATTATAGGTGGTGGTCAGAGGATGCTTAGAATAAAGGAAGCTGGGTGATGATGGGAAACCTGCCCAGCTTGGGAAGTGTCCCTTGGGAGAACTGACAGCTGCTGGCTCATGATGCCCACAGCTCTCCTCCGCCTTCCCCCACCTGCCTGTTACTTTCCCCTATGGAGTCCTTGACCTCCCCCTCCCAGACCCCATTCTCCTCTCACTCCCCCCCGCCCCCACCCCAGTCTGGTCCCAGAGGGCTTGGAGTTCAGGAAATCCTTCTGTCCCTATGTAAGGGGCTGTGTAGTTGGCTTCCAGACCTCAAGTCTGTGAAGACAGTTTCCTTGGAATATGCTTTAAAGTTTCCTAGTCTCCTGAGGGGTGTTTGTCATCTGGTACTACAACTTCTTGGGCAGGGAGGCCTGGCTTTTGTGACCTGGAGACTGAGATTTTCTTTGGGGAAATGCTTGGACCTTTTGGGCTCAACGCAGGCAGTGTCTGAGCCTGTAGGCTGTCAGGGTTGCCCAGGGTCAGACATTCCCCATGAGAGATGTTGATGACAGCAGATTCTGGAACCCTGCGTTGTTTACTTCCTCCTTTGCACTCAAACTTCAGATCTTCCCAAGAGGAAGGATTTAGAGACCACTCGGTGGACCAGGTGATCTGCATTCAGCATCCTGGGGTTGCCATCGGCTTGGCTACAGAGTTGGAGTTTCTCCACCTCCCTGTCTTTTCTCATCTCCTCCCTTTCTCCCGCTGATCACACTTGCTTTTCTCCTGTCCCTGGATCTTGATCAGTTCCTTCCTGCCTCAGACAGAAGCTTTGTGACCTCAATTCTCCCTGCCCCCAATTCTTCTTTGGCCTATTCCTGCTTGTCCTTTGTGGCTGAGTTTAAATGTCAGTTCCTCAGGAAGCTGCCTCCCACCCGCCCCCCGCCCCCCCCCCCCCCCCATTCTTCAATCTTAGACAGCACTTCCTTTCTCAGATGCAAGTAGACAGCCTTCCCCAGCAGGCTGATGGGTTCTTGAAGCCACAGCGCCAGTTGCTTTATTCACTGATGCCTGGCACATGGTCCATCTGTGCTTGTTAAATGGATGAATTGATGGGTAAACTAGAGGACCTGAGACAGGTTGTAAGATTGTCTCTGCTTCTAACTTGCTGTGATCTTGGGTGTGTATTAGTTTCACCTCTCCTAGAGTGCATCTCTCCCTCTGTAAAATAATGCCTCAGACTGGAAGATCTTTATAGGTTCCTTTCCGTTTCAGTTTTTGCTGAGTCTAACAGTGCGAGGATCCTGCTTGAGGGGTGGTAGCTTTCTCTGAACCCACTCCAGTGTTCTTGCCTGGGGAATCCCAGGGACGGGGGAGCCTGGTGGGCTGCCGTCTGTAGGGTCGCACAGAGTCGGACACGACGGAAGCGACTTAGCAGCAGCAGCAGCAGCAGCCTTCTCTGAAAATGCAAAAGCTGACTTTAGCACTGAGGTTTAAGTGGTCTTAAGTTTCATGCCTGTGGTCTTCGCGTGAGAGCTGCATTCTTCCCAGGTCACCATGGCCTGCTCTGGGCTAAAATGATAACATATTGCTTTCACTGTGCTCGTCCCACATCACATACGTTTTATTTCCCAATCTGTCTTCTCTTCGGTTAGTGTGCCCCTGGGGACCAGGTTCCTGAGTCACGTGTCACTTTTATATCCCCTCCGCTTATCACAGCAACTGTGAGTTGATTTCAGTTGATGAAAAGAAATCTGTATTATAGGGAATAGTATTTTCATCGAGTTTATTCTCTGGAAAGTATAACTATTTTATGATTATGCAGATTAACTTTAGTTTGTGACTAACATTAACTCTTTTCCACTTTCTTAACCCATTTAACTTTTTTTGACCTATTTCCTGAAGGTTGATAGGGGCTAAAAGAAGTAAACCACTAGTTGGTTTCATTCTGGTGAAGAGTTAGAGGAGGATTTGGGTCTCATTATAGGTTTGTGCACATGTGTGCTCTGTCACTTCAGGCGTGTCTGACTCCTTGCAACCCTGTGCTATGTAGCCCGCCAGACTCCTCTGTCCATGGGCTTCTCCTGGCAAGAGAATTGCAGTGAGTTGCTGTGGCCTCCTCCAGGGGATCCTCCTGACCCAGCGACTGAACCTGTATCTCTTGTGGCTCCTGCATTGCAGGTTGATTCTTTGCCTGAGTTGACCCATTATGGGTTTAATTATACCTGATAACTTTTTATTATTTACTACAAGGTGACTCTAGTTGAGAATTACCTTCACAAACAGGGACACCTTAGGACTGGAGACTAGAAAGTATCAAGTGTTTTGTCTTTACCTGCCTGGCAGAATTTTAGGCCTTTTGTTGTGAAATGTACTGATAAAAGCTTGGGCTCTGCAGTCAGATGGACTGGGCTTGTGGATAAGTTACCCAAGCCTTATTTCCTCATCTGTGAAATGGGGATGATAATAGTTCAGCATCAGGCACTAAAAAGTTTGTTGCAAGGAGCCCATTGATGCCTGCCAGGTCCTTGGTTCGGGTTCAGGCACACAGTAAATACTAAAAAAAAAAATTAGCTATTATATTATGGTTTAAATATAATAAAATACCATATTAATAATTGGATTGATATATAATAATATATTATATATATTATATGGTGTGCTGCAGTCCATGGGGTCGTGAAGAGTTGGACACAACTTGGCAACTGAACAACAACAACAATTATGGTTTTATTTTCACTTTAAGGATTGTTGAAATCTTTAGCTGGAGAATCATTACTCGTGGAGCCAGATTTGATTGAAACCCTTCTGGCGCCTACTATGCGCCTGTCCAGTCTGCAGTCAGGCCCCGGTGCAGAGGTGGGAGAAAGGCTCCCTCGGGTTGGGTGTGACAGTGCCAAGATGCAGCGTTTTTCTCCTCCCACTCAGGGAAAGAGACCTGTTCTAGGCAGGGCCTGGGAGCTGGTAGGCGCAAGGCAGCATTGACATTACACCTCGTCATCACCATTGAGTCGGGATGAAAATGTAAGGAATTTTAAGTGATTAAGTAAATGTCCGCTTCCATTCCCTACTGATCTCCAGCCCCTTAAATTACACTGGGAACATTTGGAATGGGTCCTCCCTCTCCATGATGACTTTCGTTTTTCCTTTTAACAAACCACATGGAGAAGCAGAAAGGAAGAAGATGTGGGGCACTTGCATCCATGTGGCGTGTCAGAGAGGAAGAAAACCTTCCTCCACCCTTCTGGGTTCTTCTGGTCTAAGGATTAAATTGACACGTGTCAGATTAACAGGAGAAGATCATCCATAACTGGTGTCCATGGGAGAGGGGCTTCCCAGGTGGTGCTAGTGGTAAAGAACTCACCTGCCAGCGCAGGAGACCTGAGAGAGCCGAGTTCGATCCCTGGGTTGGGCAGATCCCCTGGAGGAGGAAATGGAATATCTCCAGAGTTCTTGCCTGAGAATCCCATGGACAGAGGAGTCTGGCTACAATCCACGAAGTTGCGAAAGAGTCGCACATGCCTTAGGGACAACAGCCATACATGGGAGATACCAAGGAAAACTTGAGTAACTCTCCAAAATGGCCAAATCCCTCACCTTCAGAACCGTCCTCAGCAGGCAGACAAGGATGTTGAGGGTGGGGAGAGTCAGTTCTGGGAAGTCCCCAGGAAGAGCGCAGTAAACCCGGGTGAGGTTGTCCTGAGATTTCAGCCCCTGCCCTTTCACTGATAAGATACAGATTTGGACACCCTTACACATGGAGCTTTCCCTTACAAATGTTAATGTTTCTTCCAAAAGGCCAACCCCTGCTGGGTTTTCAATGTTTTTCCTTTGCCTTCTGTTTCTTAGAGAATAACCAGCTTGAAGTAATTAATATGCCAAAGCGACATATTTTAGGGGAGCAGATTCTGCTGCTTCTAAAGCAGATTCTTATACAGCGCAAGGGCCCTGTGGGTCCCGCGGGGTTGCTTCCTCCACCAGGCTGTGTCTTTGCTGTTGCCCAGTGGGCGGCTCCTTCGCCTCGGGCTAAGCCCCTTCCCCCATAACTTTTGGGTGTTTTGATACAGAGAGCTGACCCTCTACCCTGCAGCCTCACTACATGGTAAAAATAAAGGTTTTCCATAAAGGTTTTCTGGTTTTAGCAGAAGTTCTGATATCTATGCACATGCATACACGTCTGGAAATAAAGATTAACAGCTGTAGAAAGGGGACTGTGAAAGGGACAGTCAGAAGTTTGTCACTGTTTTAAGCAGACATATTTTGTACAATAAGGATGTCTAACTCTTAATACATGTTCTCATCAGTCTAGTGCGGTCGCTCAGTCATGTCCAACTCTTTGCAACCCCACAGACTGCAGCATGCCAGGCTTCCCTGTCCATCACCAACTCCTGGAGCTTGCTCAAAATCATGTCCATTGAGTTGGTGATGCCATCCAACCATCTCATCCTCTTTCATCTGCTTCTCCTCCTGACTTCAATATTTCCCAGCATCAGGGTCTTTTCCAATGAGTCAGTTCTTCACATCAGGTGGCCAAAGTATTGGAATCAGCATCAGTCCTTCCAGTGAACATTCAGGATTGCTTTCCTTTAGGATTGACTAGTTTGATCTCCTTGCAGTCCAAGGGACTCTCAAGAGTCTTCTCCAACACCACAGTTCAAAAACATCATTCTTTGGTGCTCAGCTTTCTTTATAGGTCAATTCTCACATCCATACATGACTATTGGAAAAAGCATAGCTTTGACTAGATGAATCTTTGTTGGCAAAGTAATGTCTCTGCTTTTTAATATGCTGTCTAGGTTGGTCAGATTTTCTTCCAAGGAGCAAGTGTCTTTTAATTTCATGGCTGCAGTCACCATCTGCAGTGATTTTGGAGCCCAAGAAAATAAAGTCTCTCACTGTTTCCATTGTTTCCCCATCTATTTGCCGTGAAGTGTCAGGCTTCAACAGTGCGTGAACGCTGAACTTCCAGATGTTCAAGCTGGATTTAGAAAAGGCAGAGGAACCAGAGATCAAATTGCCAACATCCGTTGGATCATCGAGAAAGCAAGAGAGCTACAGAAAAACATTTACTTCTGCTTTATTGACTATGCCAAAGCCTTTGTGTGGATCACAACAAACTGGACAATTCTTAAAGAGATAGGAATACCAGACCACCTTACCTGCCTCCTCAGAAATCTGTATGCAACAGTTAGAACCAGACATAGAACAACAGACTGGTTCCAAATTGGGAAAGGAAAATACGTCAAGGCTGTATATTGTCACCCTGCTTATTTATCTTATATGCAGAGTACATCGTGCAAAATGCCGGGCTGGATGAAGCACAAGCTGGAATCAAGATTGCTGGGAGAAATAGCAATAACTTCAGATACACACATTACACCACCCTTATGGCAGAAAGCGAAGAACTAAAGAGCCTCTTGATAAAAGTGAAAGAGGAGAGTAAAAAAGCTGGCTTAAAACTCAATTTTCAAAAAACTAAGATCATGGCATCTGGTTCCATTACATGTTCTCATAATTACTTTTAAATTAAAAGGCACAATGACTGCATTATAAGGGTATGAGTCTCGAGAAAAACGGTGCAATGGCTGCCTTGTTCTTGTATGCATTTCATTGGGAACCATGTTTTAGTCTTTCTTAATGTTGTGAAACATTTCCTAATTTCAGGCTTACCACCACTGTCTGACCTGAGCCAGAAGTTAAGATTAAAAAATAAAAGGACTTGGGTCTGAAAATGAAAATGCATAGTTTTCCTAGGACATGGAGCTTGGGAAATACCAAATACTTGGGAATGTTTATCAGAAAAAACCGTGAGTCAGGAGGTTTTCAAAATCTGGAGGCGCCTGACTAACTTGACTGAAGAAGAGAAAGGAAGGGACCAGCAGTTGCTCTGCTGCTTTTGCTCTTTGCTTCTTCAGTTCACTGTCACTGCCAGGATTGGGGTCAGCCGGGGAAGGGGTGGGGAGTGGGGCTTTGAAGTCCCAGTGAAGTCCCAACAGTCAAGTGCTCCTTTTCTGTTTGTTAGCTGTGTGACCTCAAGCAAGTTAATGAACCTCTCCGAGCCTCAGTGTCTGCATTTGTCAAATGGCCTTCATAGGCTTATTGGGATGATTCAATGAGAAGATCCAGAATGATTTTAAACACCCATAACTGCAAATAACACCATTGTTGTTTTCTTCCTGTTTTTTCATTTATTCATCCAAGATTCTGATTTGATGGGCCCAGAAAAATGGTTTTTAGAAGGCACTCTGAGAGTTCTAATGTCTTCAAGTCCACACCTTGTGAAATGCTGTTCCTGGGGGATTAGGAGCGGTTTGGGCATCATGGTGGAGGGCGGGGCTGCCATTCATATGCACAAAGTCTGCGTGTCCGTGGGGCACGCATAGCTGAGCTCCAGACCTGCAAGGCTCCCGGCAGTGACTTTTCAGGGGAGGGTGCAGAGGGTGGTGTGTGTGTGTGTGTGTGTGTGTGTGTGTGTGTGTTATGCAGGGTGTGCTTGGACACTGAAGAACATTCCCTCTGGGGGAGCACGAAGGGTGGGGGACAAGGGAGCAGGGTGGGGGTCCACGTGTGCGGTGCCAGGGAGCTCAGCCCAGGAAGTAGTGAGAAGCCCCGGAAGGGCAAAGACATGATAAGGTCCTGCAGAGGGGCAGACCAAGAGAGCGAGACAGTGATTGTGAGAGAGTGTGAGAACCAGTGAGAGAGCGAGCTTGCAGGCAGGCAGAAGCCGTGTGCGCTGAGGAGGGGAGAAGTTTGAGAGATGGGTTGGAGGAAGCGTGGGAGGAGTCTGATTGTGCTGCTTGCTGAGAAAGAGGGAGCAAAAGCGTTAGTGGTGACTTGGAGGTTCCAGTTAGGTGACCTGGTGATTGTCTGCGGAGACAGGTTGGGAGGAGCAGGTTTTCTTGGAGAGAAGAAGGCAAGGACTAGCTAGTGCTGACTGTATGTAAAGTGCTGAAGTGACCCTCGGGCCTTAAGTACCTGGAAGTCAGGGAGGAGGCCTGCGAAGGGGTCAGAGATCTAGGATCTGAAGCTTTGGCCTGAAGGCGGGCCTGAGGCAGTGTGTGGAGGGCACACCGAGGTGGTCCTGGGACAAAGCCAATCGCCAGGAACTGATGGAGCTGGGAGATGAAGCACCTGGAGGGGGGAGAGGCCCCCGAGATGAGAGGAGGGAGGAGACCAGGTGAGGGACACTGGAAGCCACCGCTGAGCCTGTCACCTGCTTCATCTAGAGAGGTGGTCCCTGAGGACTGAGCGGGCCCCTTGGGCTTGTTGGGCGGGGGTCCTCGGTGCCTCTAGCTCCAGTGGTTTCCGTACAAAAAGCAGAAGGCTGGTGGCTTTGAGTCTGGGAGAGGACGGGGAGTGGGAAGCGGAAATGGGGAGTTCTCCCTTGAGACCTCCGGTGAGGCTGAGCAGGGCAGAGCCGGGGTGGGGATGCAAGCACCAGGTCAGGAAAGTGGAAGGACCAGCGAATTGAGTGGGGGAGCTGTCCAAGGCCCTTCACTTCCCGGAAGTGCTCTGAGGGAGGAGGCTGGAGAAGCAGGTGAGAAGACCTTGGAGTGAGCAGCGAGCTGCCCTCTGTGGGAACCAGGAGGAGGGACGGGAGGCCGGCGTGGCGGGGCGCGGTGGACGGATGCGCTGGAGACGTGGGGCGTGGGGATTCGGCGTGGTGACCCGTGGCGGGGCGCGGTGGACGGATGCGCTGGAGATGTGGGGCGTGGGGATTCTGCGTGGTGACCCTGTGCGCGGTGGACGGATGCGCTGGAGATGAGGGGCGTGGGGATTCGGCGCGGTGACCCGTGGCGGGGCGCGGTGGACGGATGCGCTGGAGATGAGGGGCGTGGGGATTCGGCGTGGTGACCCGTGGCGGGGCGCGGTGGACGGATGCGCTGGAGACGTGGGGCGTGGGGATTCGGCGCGGTGACCCTGTGCGCGGTGCTGCTGGTACCCGGGGTGTGAGCAGACCGGCAGGGCTTCACCTGCATACTCCAAAGTCACCTCTATCCCTGTGGTTTTGAGTTCGGCGGGAGTGGTGAGTTGAGGGGGCAAGAAGAGCCTTGAGAAGGGAGAGAGTTATCCCACCTGCCAACATTTCTGGAGAAACATAGTATGATCATTTTGAAGACTTTCATAATTACTTGTATAAAGTTAGTACCCATTTATAAAACTTTTTCTTTTCTTGTTCTAGTGATGATCACAGTGCCTCTTCAGAAGAAAAAGGTATGAACTCTAAAGTCAACGTTGGGTAATCGAGAAACTTAAGCTGCACTGTGTGGACATTTGCATTTTCAGAAAATGATTTCTTTATTCATTTTATTTATTGGCTGCAATTGCCTCATTACATTCATGCAGTCACCAACTTTCAGAAATGTGTTGAAATAATCAATACGTTAGGATGATGGAATAGTGACAATTTTTCAGAATTTTCTTTAAGATTATTTGTCAACAGACATTTAAAACAATGAAATGTAAAGAATTCATACCTTTGTGGTTTTTATAACTTAAGAACAGAAAACAAATGCTCTTACATCTCTTTCCTTTTAAACTCTGGCTCTAATGTTCTTTTTAACCTCATTTTAAATTCAGTAGAGTAAGAATGGAGAAGCATCGTCAACGGAATTCTCTAATTCTATGCACGAGTAGATATTTTCTTTAATACCTGAGTGTTATCATCAATTATAGATACTTAATGAAAATAGCAACACCTAATTCTATCCCTGAAACTGGGTCAAGTAAAACCTCAGCTATTAAAAGAAGGTCATGGTCTAGGTTTAGGGGTTGCTGAGGCTTCTCTCAATTTCTCTCTCTGACCAGCAAAATACAGGCGCCTTCCTTACTTTCATATTGTCCTAATTTCATTTGTCTACTGCATGGTCCTTCCTTGTCCTCACACATGCTATTGGCTAGAACTTGGATTTTCTCTTAATTTCTGCAGAGTGCCCATCACATGGTGGACAGAAAGTCAGTGAAGGGACAGTAGTCTCTGCCTGTGCCGAGGGAAAGCAGTCAACCAGTAATCAAGCCCTTTCTGTTCACCAGCCTGGCGTGGCTGAATGTTCCAGACAAATGAAATGGAAGAGTGCTAGGTCCTGTTCCATGAGCCATCTGATTGAGCGTGGCATAAATACAGATGAGGGGCCTGGTAACTAAGTGGCCGTCTTTCCCTACACAGAAATACTCTTGCTCTAGTTGATATTGTTGGTAACTTCTACAACAGTTACCCTTCTTCTCGTTTTCTCTAATATTTACTATAATATCTCCATTCCCATGCACCTACACTGGCCTTGGCTCTTAGCACTTCATAGCTGAATCTCTACAGCGGGGTTTTAGACTCTCTGGAATCTAGTGCATCTTGAACAACAGTACCCACTGCCCCTCTCACCAAAGTCCACCAGCGTCTTGGGGAACACCAAGGCCCATTTCAGCTTGAAGTACTCATGTAATTCTGCATCTCCATGTCATTCCCTGTAGGAGGACCATCCCCCAAGGCCAATTCTTCTCAATTTGCATTTGAGGTCCTCCCTAGTCTGGTCCCAACTTCTCTGGATCCTCACCTCCAACCTATCTGTGTCATTTCACTAAATCGGTGGTGGTGGTTTGCATGAATTGACTGTTCAGTGGGAAAGGACTCTACTCTCTTGTATAGTAACACCATTGTCTGCTCTTCAGTTACAAAATCTAAAACCAGGTGCTTTTTTTCCCTTTCTGGTGTCAAGTTACTTAATCACCAGGGGTGTTTTTAGGGAGCGGCTAAGTTGATCAAACAGAGACAGTGCCACTCCTTTGGCACAGAACTGAGAGGTTGCCAGGGACCCAACCAAAGGTCGTTATAAAGTTTATTGGCTTTCTGTTTGCCCTCTCTTGGAAAAGGCTTAAGGTTGCTTGGTCTAAATCTTTTTTCCTTTGAGAATATGCCCTTGCTTACCATTTGTAACTGGGTTTTAATTTGACTTGCAGTGCCGCTTTGGGTTTAAAAAGGTGATTCAGTTTATAGAAGAGGAAACTGCTGGTATTTTTGGTTTAGCAATTTTTTACAAAAATGAACACAATCTTCTATTTTATCCTTGTATTTATACTACTAAACTTGATTTCTTTCTCAAAATTTAGATTGCCCCAGCCCCAACCTAGATACATCAGGGGACTCTAAATCAGGTAAGAGATATGATTAACATTGGTAAATGCCCGAATGAAATTTTTATAAAATAACCAATTCATTGCAAGATAAATAACAATTTATTCTTCTGTTTTACTTCAAGCAATCTTCATGAAAGATAGGAGCTTTCATCTTTCTACTTGAAAGAGCTGATTAAGTTTTAAACTTTCATGGTTACCTAGCCTAGTGAAATCAGTAACTTAAACTTCAGTGATGAAGCTGTACTTAATGAAACTGAGAATTTATCTGATGAGGCAACTGGACCATTTTCTAGATTGGTTTCACTAACCTAATACAGGGTCCTCTGCGAGTCCAGCCAGGTGGTGGATACTTGGCTGGGGTGGTCCTGGGAGGTTTTCCTGAGGAGGTGATGGTTGACTTGAACTCTGAAGGATGCATTGTGGTAACAGGGCAAAGGTGGGGACAAGGGTTATATGAGTTCAAAAGACTTGCAGGTGTAAATGTCCCCATATGGGAAAGTGCACAGTGCTTGTTTGCAGAGACTGAAGAAGGTCAGATGACTGGAATCAGCGAGGGGAGGGGTGGCAGGGCCAAAGTGTGTCTGTAGAGACAGGTGGGGGCTAGATTGCATAGGACCTTTGGATTACAAAATCTTTACTCCAGAGTGGATGTACAGATGACCAATAAGCACATGAAAGATGCTCAATATTATTTCAGGGAAATACAATTCAAACCCATAGAAAGATGCCACTTCACAGCCACCAGGGTGACATGAAAAAGATAATAGCAAGAACTGTCAAGGATGTGGAGAAATTGGAACCCTCATACACTGCTGATAGAGGGCTTCCCCAGTGGCTCAGTAATAAAGAATCCTCCTGCAATGTAGGGGATGCAGAAGATGTGGGTTCAGTCCCTGGGGTGGGAAGATCCCCCTGGAGGAGGAAATGGCAGCCCACTGTAGTGTTCTTGCCTGGAGAATACCACCAGAGGAGCCTGGTGGGCTACAGTCCATAGGGTCACAGAGAGTCAGACACGACTGAACACCCACACCCACCCACACTGCTGATAGGAATGTAGATTGACACAGCCACCTGGGAGAAGAGTTTGGTAGTCCTCAAATAGTTAAATATAATTGCCGCTTGACCCAGCAGCTTCTCTCCCGTGTGTATAGCCAGGAAGAATGGAACCGTATGTCTACCAAAGAACTTGTGCATGCATGTTCACAGCAGCATTATTCATGCTATTCAAAAGTTGGAAGCAGCCCAAAAGTCCATCAAGTTTTAAACACGTAAACAAAATGTGGTGTGCCCATTTGTTTGCTGCGACTGCTGTGAGAAAGTGCCCTAGACTGGGGAGCTTAACCAGCAGAAGTATGTTGTCTCACACTCTGGGGGCTAGATGTCTGAGTCAGGATGTTGGCAGGGTTGGTTCTCTTGGAGGACTAGGAGGGAAGGTCTGTTCCAGATCTCTTTCCTGGCTTTGTAGGTAGCCATCACCGTGATCTCATGATGTTCTCCCTGTGGTGTGTCTCTGGGTCTGAATTTCCCCTTTTGGTAAGGACACCAGTCATCTTGGATTAGTGTCCACCCTGATGACCTCATTTTACTTAAAGGTAAATACTTCTATGAAGACTGTATCTCCACATAAGGTCATGTTCTAAGGTACTGTGGGTTAGGACTTAAAACATGACGTTTTTGTGGGAGGGAGCACAATTCAATATTATAACACAACACAGTGGAATATTATTCAGCCATAAAAAAGAACAAAGTGGTGATACATGCTACAACATGGTGGAACCTTGGAAACATGCTCAGTGAGAAAAGCTAGGTACAAAAGCCCATCTCTTATGTATGGAATTTATCTGGACATTTATGGAATGTCTAGAATATGCAAATCTATTCAGGCAGGAAATAGAGTATTGGTCATCTAGGTCTAGGGGGAATGGGGAGATTGGAAGTGATAGTTAAAATGTACAGGGGATTTTAGGGGATATTGAAAATGAAAAATTGATTGTTGTGATGGATGTACAGTTGTTATTGCTTAGTCACGCCTGACTCTTTGCGAACCCATGGACTGTAGCCCACCAGGCTCCTCTGTCCATGGTGCTTCTCCAGGCAAGAATACTAGACTGGATTGCCATGCCCTCCTCCAGGGGATCTTCCCAACCCAGGGATTGAACCCAGTTCTCCCTCATTGGAGGTGGATTCTTTACCTTTGAAGCCACCACGGAACTGAATATATGAAAAGCCATTGAGTTGTACACTTTGAATTATGTAGTGTATGAATTAGATCTCAACGCGGGAGACCTGGGTTCGGTCCCTGGGTTGGGAAGATCCTCTGGAGAAGGAAATGGCAACCCACTCCAGTACTCTTGTCTGGAAAATCCCATGGACAGAGGAGCATGGTAGGCTCCTACAGGCCATAGGGTGGCAGAGTCAGATACAACTGAGCAACTTCACTCACTCACTCACTCAAGGTTGTTATAGAAAAATAAAAAAAGTTATATCAGAAGAAAAAAATCTGAAGCTTGTCATCCAGAAAAAAAAAATCCATGTTTTCTTGAAAAAACTCAAGCTCAATCATTTCTGTGCCTAGGGCCATTCGTCCTGAACCATTTTGTGGGACTGTGGTTTTTGCATGTTTGATTTACTCCTGTGATTAGGTTTATGTGCAACAGACTATATTTAGGACAGACAAGTAGCAAAAGTTGTCCCTCTAGTTTGTTTTCTTGCCCTTGTCATTTCTGAAAACAGGGCCACCTGGCAATCTTGTTGCCAGATGGGAGTTTTTATCTTTATATCTGGAAGTTTAAGTATATTTTCCCCTTTTTCATCAAGGTAATTTTGTACTGGTTTGGTGATTACATCAGTTATCTTTATGAGGTTTCTGTGTTCCTAGTGACTAAAGAAGAATGGTCCCTAAAGTTGTGCTAAGTACCCTTTGGTTTTAACGTCAAATAAAAAAGTAGGAGAACGATGGTTTCGTGATATGCAACCAAAATGAAGATTAGAAGGCGATTGTGCAAGGACCGCTGTCTACGAAAGGAGGAGAAAGCCTGCTGCTGCCAACAGTGTCTGAAATTGAGAGTTAAAAATGTTTGAATGCAGAGTATAGTAGATAATTCAGATTCTCGAGTGAGGGGAGAGATACTTCAGGTCAGAGTGGGGTGAAGCCTTCTCAGCTGGCTGAAGGGAGGCTGGTCAGGAGGTGTAGGTGGGAATCCCCTGGCAGCCCGGTGGTCAGGACTCCACACTTTGACTGCTGCGGACCGGGCTCCTCGACTGGATAAGGCGTGGGACGTGGGATTTCAGTTGGCCTGCTGTCGCATTCCCGCTGTTCCCCTTCTCACCTTTTTGTCCTTCCTTTCAATTTTTTTTTTTTTTAAGATTTATTTTAAAAAGTTTAGTCTATTTTTAGTGGAATAAAATGGGTCAAAGGAAGGGGTGTAGGTTTTGTCTGCATCTAGGCTGGCATTCAGGACAGCTGGATGTGGTGAAGGTGGAACCCATCAGGATGAGAAAATGAGAGAAAAGAAACTCAGAGCTGGGGACTGTTTGCATGCTAACTTCCCCAAACAGGGCTCCTGCTGCCAGAGCTCTAACCTGCGCAAACGTGGGGAGGGTTTAGTGCTGGTGGTAGCACGCTTGGGCTGGCCTGTCACTAGAGTTTAGGAGTGTGACCTGTTAGTCAAAACCGCTACCCCTTAAAAATCGTGACTACTGTGTATGAGGCCCCGGGCTGGTCACTCTTCACAGACTTCTTATTTAGTTCTCAAATATGTGCCATGAGACAGAAAAATGGTCCTGGGGGCTTGAGGGGGCTTGCAGGGCAGGGAAGCAGAAATAGAAATCAGGAGTCTTAGGCCCCAGACCAGAGGGAAGGTGAATTGAAGGGATGGCCCCAGACTCCACTTCCCAGGGACCTGGAGCAGAAGGTGGGCCTCACCTGGGGCTGGTCCAGGCAGAATTACATCCCTGCAGAGATCCTAGGGGCTTCCTAGGTGGCGCTAGTGGTGAAGAACCCGCCTGTCAATGCAGGAGACATAAGAGAGGCAGGTTCGATCCCTGGGTCAGGAAGATCACCTAGAGGAGGTCACAGCAACTCACTCCTCTGTTTTTGCCTGGAGAATGCCATGGACTGAGGAGCCTGGTGGGCTACAGTGCATGGGGTCTCAAAGAGTTGGACACGACTTAGCACGCACGCGCACACACATATACACGCAGAAGTCCCAGACTGCTAGAGGGAACTGGCAGAATAAAGACATGGTAGGGGCTGCTCGGTTCTTTAAAGCGGGGCAAAGCATTTGTTCGTTCACATATTCATCATTCATGGAGCATCTATAGCGATGGGTGCCAGGGGGATCAGGGTGGTGAGACATGGCCTCAGTCCTCCAGGGCTCATGCACCAACAGTTCAACAAGCAGCCACTGCTTGACAGAGGGGTAAACGGATGGATTGGAGAGAGGCATGGCTCATCTGACTTGGTGGGGCAGAGGGAGTCAGTCCACAGAAGTGACTTTGGGCTGGCTTCTCTTGGATACCTTGGGGTCTGGAGGTGGGGTCTGGGGAGGGCTATCCAGGCAGTGGGATGGTGTGTCTGAGGACTTGGAGGAAGGAGTGGTAATCATGCTGGGGTGCAGCTTGGGGAATGAGGAAGTGATTACAGTGGGTTGGTTTTCAGCCATGGTTCTCAGCCCTGGCTGTACATTCAAGTTATCTGGGGACCTTTATCAAAAATGCTACCCCCGATTAGTTAGTACCCCCTAAGGAAGGGCAGAATCCCAGTGTGGAAAGCTCCCTTGGTGGTATCAGTGTGCATCCAAGGTTGAGAAGCACTGCTCTGGGCTTTGAGCCCTAGAGGACCAAGGCCACGTCTTATCACTTTTGATTTCCCAGCCCCTGTCTCAGTGCCTCGCCTTCCACTCAGGCATCATCTCATGTAGGAACCGCCTCCTGCTCCCCTTCTTCCCACTCATCCTGTCCATCACCAGCTCCTGGGTGTTAAACTGCTGAAGCAATAAGAAGCATGTTTGCAAGTGAAACAACATAGTTAAGAATGCAAGTTCAAGCGGGACTACCCAAGTTGATATCTTAGCTTCAGACTCCCTGGGTGGAGAATAGAAGATAGTGGGGTGGGTGGTGGTGGTGGTCTTACATAAGGAGATTAACTGACCTCAGCCTACCTCATTGGGCAGTTGTGAGGGCTAATGTGTTAACATATATAAAGCTCTTATGTAAATATATGTAGATATATGTATGCAAAATGAGTACATAAATGTAATTAATGAATACACGTAAATGAGTAAGTATATATACTGTATAGTACCTGACACATAGTGAACACCCCGCAAAAGCTGCTCTTAGCTGCTATATGATTGTTCTCATCTTTATTCTCGAATCTTTTCTTTCCTCCGTATAGCTATTGCCCATCCTTGGTTTTGGCTGGTAGTGTGTGTGTATGGAGGGAAGATCTGAGAATCATATTAATAGCTTTCCACGTACTACTTACTCAGGGGATCCCAAGCAGGGTGAAGCAGGAGGAGCACTTGAAGGGGGTGGGTGAGGGAGAGAGCGGTGCCTTGTTGCTTGTCTGCTCTGTCAGGAACAGGTCAGGGCGCCCTGGGAGCTGGGGGTTGGAATCCGCTTTGGGAGTAGGTCATAGGTCGTTGCGGGGCTCTCGAGATAGAAGGAAGGCTGGGTGTGTGTGGGAAGTGGGGCCTGGGTATTAGTGGTTGGGTGGGCTTCCCTCATGGCTCTGATGGTGAAGAATCTGCCTGCAGTGCAGGAGACCGGGGTTTGATCCCTGGGTGGGAAGATCCCCTCGAGGAGGGCATGGCAGCCCGCTCCAGTAGTCTTGCCTGGAGAATCCCCGTGGACAGAGGAGCCTGGCGGGCTACGGTTCACGGGGTGGCAAGCAGTCAGACACGGCCGAGCACCCAGCACACACATTAGGGCAGATGGAAGGCACGCAGAAGTCGGTGGAGAGCCAGGATAGATGGGAGAGCTGTGTGGACAGGAAGGGCCAGTAGATGCCTTTACCTGTGGGAACCATGGATCTGTCCCATGGGTCTGGGGTTAGTGGGCCTTTGGGGACATTGGGGAAAGAATTCCAAGCTAACTGTGGGAACAGAAGCCTGCTTGCAGTGGACAGAGAGTTGGGGGTGAGGAAAGGGAGGGAACATTCTTGGGGTCACTCTTTGCAGAAGTAGTTGAATCGTGTAGACTCTTTGTCCTGTGCTTCAGGGAAATGGCAGGTGGCATTACAGAATGCTGTACTGTTGTGTCGTTGAACTTGGGTATGGAACCTTCTAGATGCACAAGTGCAGAGGCAAGATGGGAGCAGTAAGGCAGGTCAGGCTGGGCGAGACTTGGATGACACCCAAATGAAGTGGTTACTGCAGCCAGAGTGTGATTTGGGCTCAAATTTAAGTAATTAAAGTGTATTTCATCCAGCTCCAAAGGATAAAGCCTTTTTTCGTAAATCAGACTAGTTTGGGATTCAGTGAGAATGAAGTCAAAGGAGGAAATTAGTTGAGTTTGGGTCTGTTTTATTATATTTATAATTTTAAAAAATAGTTCCTACTTTTTTATTCATTGTGTGCTTCTCCTGTGTATCCTATTTTTTTTTTTTTTTTTTTAAGGCGAGGACAGCAGTTCTGAGAGCGGTTCTGAATCTGGTGAGTTATCTGTGTATGTGTTTCTTTAATAACAGAATTCTAGTTAAACATGGACACCTTTAGTTTTCTTTTAGTGTAAAGCCCATATCACTGATGTTGCTTAAGGACATAGTAATTACAAGTGTCCTTTTTGTGAAGTACCGAAAAGTACTTACATGGTAAATAATTTCTAGTTGGCAAGTAAAGTGGCAAAACAGGATGAGCTGAGGAAGAAAGACAGGAAATGGTTGCTATTGGTGAGAGGCAAACACTTTACCTATTCTTCCATTTGCCTGTGTGTTTTTTTCTTAGTTTTCATATGAATTTCATATGACATATGATTTCAACCTTTTTTTTTTTCCCGTAGATAATGAGGAGGCAAAACCAGAAAAAACAAGTGAGTATATCCTTCCTTCTTCTGACTTTCTTTTTTGTTACTGAAAGGAAGAAAGAAGGATAGGCTTTGAGATTTTTAAGTTGCAGGTTGCTTGCTCATGATCTTTTTCTGTGTCAGATTGGGCTCAACAGTGGGAAATGAATAAGCATTTTGAAAATTTGAGCTCAGTACACTTGGAATACAAGGGGTGTGTTCCTGGTCTGCACTGATGCCGAGACTCTGCATGTGCGGCTTTGCTCTGCGGTTCCCAGAGGAGAAGAGATTGAGGGACTGACCAAAATCTACAGCCACAGCCTCTGCTTCCTCTCGTGGTGGGCGCTGCTCACAGTTAATCACAGAGTAGACTGTTCACTGCTGAAAATGTGGTACCATTTGTGGTTTAAAGTTTCTGGCTTGCTGTTCTGGTTGTTTATGAACAACTTGAGTCATGAAACCACTGTAAAGATATAGATTCTAAATATAAAATTTGCTTTTGGTCTAAAGTTTTGTGAAAAACTTAAGTTGCATGACTAAGCTTTTATTTTAATTGATTTTATTATTCCTTAGGATTTTTTCCCCTCCCAGTTCTTAGAATATAATCTGCTTATGAACACAAATACTATGACAAGGCAGTCAGGGGGTTTCTTTATAATATTTTAAAATAAATGAAGTCTTTTCACTCAGAAGTCCTGTATTTAATCTAATTCTCTCTGCAGTTTCCCAGTGGGGAACCCATGAAGGTAATTGTAAGCTCCTTGCAGTCATGTTGCGTGTAGATAAGAACCTGCAGTTATTTCTGTATCACACGTGGAGTAGATGTCACCATCTGATACCCATAAGGAATAATGTATACCAGCCTTTCTACTTCCAATCCTCCTTATTCATAATAAGGATTATTTCATCCAATTAAATGCAATCAGAATTCCAAACTCCATAGATTGGACTAGAATAGAAATGAAGTCAGAGGCTGTGTCTTGGGATCTGTTCTTTGTTGTCCCTGGTTAATAACTGAGTAAATGACCCTGGAGACACGGGATCCAGAGACAGGGCCCCCAGGGTCCAGGCAGCCAGGCTTGGCCCAGGGCCTTGCCAGGGTGGCAACCAGGTGGAAGGCATTTGGAATCTGTGAGGCTCGATATAGGCTCGGATTTGAATGGGAAGCTGGAGTCAGTGCCATCACACAGGGCACATGTAGGAGATGGAGCCGCTGGACCTGGCCCTCGGCCATATGAGACACCTGGATGTCCAGGGCTATCCACAGGGCCCTGCCTTTCCCAAGGTTCTTCTCTTTGTTAAAAGACCTTTTATCCTCCACCTTGGGGAAGAGGTCAAAAAGATATCCCGCATTCACCTCCATTCTCAGGTCGGATGGGAGGACCAAATAGTCTACCCTGGGATGCTGGCTTCTCTGTGGATGGGCCAACTGGTCGTGCAGGCTCACCCATCATCCTTCTGATTGGACATACCTTCTGTTCTGAGCTCCATAGTCACCTGAATCGCATGGATTAAAGAGAAGCCGAGGGTTTTGTGTTAGAGAGAAGTGCATCAGTTTCTCTGCTTTGGCTGGGAAGACCTGGTGGAACACTGTGTGCTAGGCTTCTCTAACAACTTTCATTTTCTCAGCTCCCCAGGCAAATAGCAAGACACAAAAAACATGGGATGTGGATGAAATGCAGTGTAGATGATAGTCATTAAATATTTAGAATTTTATGATGCTTTTTAGGATAGCGACTGTGGGATAGGATTGAAATATTTTCCAGTGCAGGACTTGAATCAGTGTTTCAGAACCTTCAGATCTATGGTATTCTGAGTCCAGAATTCTGAATATGTTTAGTCTCTATTTTCTAGTTCATTTTAATGCTGTTTTTAAAGTCTGGTTCTGTCTTGCAACCCCTGGTCCCCGTGTAATGTCCTGAGAGCAGGCAGCTTGTGTAGCAAGGACTGGAGCCAGGGTCCTGGGGTGGCAGAGAGGGGGTCCACTCCTGGGCATTGGTGGTGGCCTGGACCTTCCACATGTGCTCAAGATGCCTGTCTTACTAATGGGACTCATCCTCCCAAAGGTTGTTCAGATCCTTCAAATCTAAAAGCAAGTATTCAACATATTAGGTCATCTCCCAGGTGAAAGGTTATTGTCTGCTTCAGAATTAATAATGTTTTTGAGTTTCACATATCACCATAGCAAAATAACAGCTAGCACTCACTGACTGCTTGCTGAGTGCCAGGCGCAATCCCTACCTATAATTTAATTTTGTCTTTCTGGGCGGTAGTATTACGTTAATTCTCATTTAACAGATGAGGAAAGTAATAGACAAAGATTTCATACATAACTAAAGAGTCTAAGCTCATGCAACTAGTAGCCGGTGTAGATAATATAAAAATTCACCACTGTTCCCTTTCATAATGTATTTTTGGATTCTGGGATTCTAGTCATTCAGAAAATGAACACTTACCAGGCCCTGGGATTACAGTCCTTGTGAAACTTGCATTCTAATGGGGAGAGAGACAGGAAGCAGAAACACTGAGCTGATCATGTGCGAGGTGGTAAGCAGTGCCTTGATGAAAATGAAAGGGGGAAGAGATGTGTCAGGCAGGCCCTTGCTTTGGGAGAGGGGTGGAACGTCAGGAAAGCCTCTCTGATAAGGTGACTTTTGAGCAGAGACAGCAGGAATGTGACCAGGTGAGCAATGTGAATATTCAGCCCGGGAGACAGAGAGTGCAAAGGGCCTGAGGCAAGAGCTTGCTTTGGTGTGGAGAGTGGTTCAGAGTGACTGGAGGGCAGTAAACGCAGGGAGGCTGGCCAGGGACGAGTAGTGGGGAGCCAATGGAAAGAGTCTGCATGCTAAATCAGAGACTCTTAGACAATTCCACCTTCAGTTCAGTTCAGTTCAGTCGCTCAGTCGTGTCCGACTCTTTGCGACCCCATGAATTGCAGCACGCCAGGCCTCCCTGTCCATCACCAACTCCCGGAGTTTACTCAAACTCATGCCCATTGAGTCGGTGATGCCATCCAGCCATCTCATCCTCTGTCGTCCCCTTCTCCTCCTGCCCCCAATCCCTCCCAGCATCAGGGTCTTTTCCAATGAGTCAACTCTTCGCATGAGGTGGCCAAAGTATTGGAGTTTCAGCTTCAGCATCAGTCCTTCCAGTGAACACCTAGGACTGATCTCCTTTAGGATGGACTGGTTGGATCTCCTTGCAGTCCAAGGAACTCTCAAGAGTCTTCTCCAACACCATAGTTCAAAAGCATCAATTTTTTGGTGCTCAGCTTTCTTCACAGTCCAACTCTCACATCCATACATGACCACTGGAAAAACCATAGCCTTGACCAGACGGACCTTTGTTGGCAAAGTAATGTCTCTGCTTTTTAATATGCTATCTAGGTTGGTCATGACTTTCCTTCCAAGGAGTAAGTGTCTTTTAATTTCATGGCTGCAGTCACCATCCACAGTGATTTTGGAGCCCCAAAAAATTAAGTCTGACACTGTTTCCACTGTCTCTCCATCTATTTCCCACGAGGTGATGGGACCAGGTGCCATGATCTTAGTTTTCTGAATGTTAAGCTTTAAGCCAACTTTTTCACTCTCCTCTTTCACTTTCATCAAGAGGCTTTCCTTAAAGATGCCTAAAATCAGACGTCAGTTCCTCTCTCACTGCTCCGCTAATCTCTAAGCTGAAGGGCTGATGCCAATCAGGCTCTGTCTTGGGGATAACAACTCCAGCTTAGTTCCTGACTTCTGGCCCCTCTGAGGGACTCTGCATCGGGGCCTGTAGCTGCCCCGCTGAGACACTGGTCTAGCTGAGGAGTGACTGGTGAGGAGCTCGTTCCTGACCACCTGTGCCCTGAGCTCGTTTTGTCTCCACAGATGGGGAGCTAGGAGAGTCTTCCGCCGAGGAAGCGTCTGCTCGGGGTAAGAGTGAGGCGGTGCCCTTGCCCTCCTGTGTCCCCTACGGTATCCTGTCCGCCCTGCGCCCGTGCTGTGAGACAAGGGGGATGCGAGAGCTGTTTGCTTCAGTGTCCAAAGATCAGCTAAAGACTTAATGTGCCAAAGTGGGGTGCATGGAAGCTTTCACATTCAAGCTTATTTTCCTGCTTTATACCAGGGGTCCCCAACCCCTGGGCGACAGTCTGGTACCATTAGGAACCGGGCCACACAGCAGGAGGTGAGCGGTGGGCTAGCGAGTGCAGCTTCATCTGTACTTACAGCCATTCCCCATCGCTTGCATTACCGCCCGAGTGCCACCTCCTGTCAGATCAGCGGTGGGACAAGATTCTCATGGGAATACAGACCCTCCTGTGAACTGCCCATGGATCTAGGTTGCCCACTCCTTATGAGACTTTAATGCCTGATGATCTGATTCTGCCTTCTGATGTGTTGTATAATTATTTCATTATATATCACAATGTCATAAAAATAGAAATGAGGTGCACAATAAATCTAATGCACTTGAATAATCCCAAAACACCCCGGCTCTCACCGCCCCCCAGTCCATGGAAAAATTGTCTTCTGTGAATCCAGTCCCTGGTGCCAGAAAGTCTGGGGACTGCTGCCTTATACCTACAGCAAGACTCACAAACAGAATGTGTCATGTATCACCGAATCCACTCAAAGAGATGTTTAATATACGTTTAAGGTTCCTGTTGGGCTTGCCCGGTGGCTCAGTGGTAAAGAGTCCACCTGCAATGCAGGAGACACAGGAGACACAGGTTCAGTCCCTGGGTCGGGACAATCTTCTGGAGCAGGAAATGGCAACCCACTCCAGTGTTCTTGCCTGGAGAATCCCATGGACAGCGAACCTGGCTGGCCTCAGTCCATAGGGTCGCAGAGAGTCAGACACGACCGAAGTGATTTAGCACAAAGTTCTTATTGGTTGTGAAGCTGGGTGTGGGGGGTGGGGGTTAACTGATTTATCCTGTGACTGACTTATGCCAATACATGTGTGGCAATATCTTTTACAGTTGAAGAATGGGAGGATAAAGAATTGCCCACACAGCATTTTAATTCAGGTATGAACTTACATTCTCCAAAATAGTCTCATTATTGCTGAGGGGGCCTATATCTTTGAATTTTGTAATATGGTCGTATCATATATATTTGTTAAAAAAATTTCATCTGAAAATGCCAGTCACATTCCTGTAAGTAAAATTTTTTCTCTATCATTTAGAATCTAATAAAATCCAGTCTCACTGTGAACACTGTAATGCTGAAAATGTAAGTATGTTTTTAATTATAAAGGATGGCTCTTTAATTTGCTTTATTTAAGAAAATGACGTTTACTTATATGTTATATCTGTGCTTTTTCTCCAGAAACACAATGAACTGGTGACTCCCAGGCTTCTTTCCCGAGGACAGTTTTTGTGAGTCATTGGGAATACGGGAGACATGACACCATTAGTAATTTATCTGTCTATGCAAAAATAACCCCAAGTTGGGGAAACACAAAACAGCATAACTTCACACATTTTATGTACTTTCTTGGATTTTTTTTTTTGTATATATATATATCATTTTATTTATTTGTTTTGGCTGTGCTGAATCTTTGTTGCCGTGCGAGCTTTTCTCTAGTTGCGGAGAGTGGGGGCTGCTCTCCTGTGGCACACGGGCTTAGTTGCTCCGAGGTAGGTGGGATCTTCCCGGATCAGAAATCAAACCCGTGTGTCCTGCATGGGCAGGAGAATTCTTTACTACCGAGCCACCAGGGAAGACCTTAGATTGGTTCCTTTGAGTGTGATGCTGCTTCAAAATGTTATGGAGTTCCCTCAGCGCTTTTGAGTGAAATTAAATAACCAAAAAAATGAGTTAAAAAAATTTTTTTTAAAGAAATCCTCTCCTAACATCAGGACTTGACAGGTGTTCTTATCTGTCCAATGCAGGCTGAAGGTAGATGGAGAGGGAACTTACCAGTGCACGGAGACTGGTCTGATATTTGAGGTTAACAGGAAAGTTGATATCAAGTATTGCGTCTTGTCCTGGAGCAAATACTCAGACCTCATTGTGAAGCCCTGGGCCGTCGGTGGACCCTTGTTTGATGTTAAATGTGACCCGCTCTGTCTTACCTCCATTCAGTTTCCACATTCCCTCTGCTTGGGTCGTGAGTACTTGTTTGCTAAAAGTTTAATTGGCATGTGCATGTGTGGATGTGTGGGTATGTGTGCGATGCGTGCAATGCCCAGGACACTAATTCACCTTCATGTGTTAACAGACCGAGATGCCAGCATGACGTTCAAAGTCTTCCACGTTAAAAGTACTGGGGCCTCATTAGAATATACTGTGGACCATTCTGCCACCCACGTCAAATGGCGTGTGAGCTCTCTTTCTCCTGTGGGACCTGTTATTCAAAGCGAAGAGACGGTATTCCACCACGGGGCGGTGATCCTGTACAAAGCCATCGACCATAACCCGTCCTTGTCTTTTCGAGTGTATGTAGCAACCAATAATGAATCCTTCATCAAGGTAAAGTCAATGAAAGTGAATATTAAATGTTGAATACCATGTGTTCAGACTTTAACGCAAGGTCTGGGTGATGTCTGTTGATTTAAGATCTGGGTGCCTCTGTTGATTTAATTGTCTCCCCACGGTGGGTCTGATGTCATGCTTACTCACTGAAGTTATAAGATCAGTGCCAGGTCCTCAGATCCTTGGGGCATGGGTGTTTATACACGTGAACAACGTCGGGAGGAGAGCAGATAGGAAAATAGCTCTCTAGAGGTGGGTGTGGCACAATCAAGCAGGCCTGGCCTCGGAGAGGGTTGCCTGGAGAACAGCCAAGGCCATCTATTCTCTACAGCCTTGCTGCTGAACATGTGCTTTGGGGACCAGGGAACCAGGAGTGGCTGGTTGCTGTCAGCAGGGTGCTCCTTAAAATGCCAAATCTCAGCACCACCCAGACCTGCCTGCCCTGCTCAGAATTCCCAGGTGACTGGGACATTACACTTGGCGAGGCACCTGCTCTGGATTCACTGGGGGTCTGTTTCGGGTCTTTGGGTCAAATGTAGGGAGATTGGAGATTCCTCCTTGGCTTAACGCTCTGCCAGTAAGACATACTTCATAGGGTAACTCATTCCAGAGTAATTTTTTGGATAAAAGTTGATGTTTGCTTCATGGGTTCAACATTCTAGGTTTTGTAGCAGCAAATATTCATGAAGCACCCAATATGTTTAAGGTAGAATGACCTGAGGGGAAGGGTTTAGATATTCATAATGGAACCCGTTTGCCAGAATGCAGAATAAATCTATGTTGTTTAGCCCATTTTCTGAACAATATCATTGAGAACAGAGGATCGAATCTCCTTTTATACCCTGGCCCACTCTAAATACAGTTATAGTGACTTAGAGGTGGGTGGAGCATTGACAAAAGATAAAGCAGTGACTCAAAATTATCCTTTCAGATTCAAAATCAGGGTTTGACAGATGTGAAAAAAAAAATAAGTGTTCAGTTCAGTTGCTCAGTTGTGTCTGACTCTTTGGACCCCATGGACTGCAGCACGCCAGGCCTCCCTGTCCATCACCAACTCCCGAAGTCCACCCAAACCCGTGTCCATTGAGTCAGTGATGCCATCCAACCATCTCATCCTCTGTTGTCCCCTTCTCCTCCTGCCCTCAATCTTTCCCAGCATCAGGGTCTTTTCAAATGAGTCACCGCTTTGCATGAGGTGGCCAAAGTATTGGAGTTTCAGCTTCAGCATCAGTCCTTCCAGTGAACACTGAGGACCGATCTCCTTTAGGATGGACTGGTTGGATCTCCTTGCTGTTCAAGGGGCTCTCAAGAGTCTTCTCCAACACCACAGTTCAAAAGCATCAATTCTTTGGCCCTCAGCCATCTTTATAGTCTAACTCTCACATCCATACATGACCACTGAAAAAACCATAGCCTTGACTAGACAGACCTTTGTTGACGAAGTAATATCTCTGCTTTTTAATATGCTGTCTAGGTTGGTTATAACTTTCCTTCCAAGGAGTAAGTGTCTTTTAATTTCGTGGCTGCAGTCATCATCTGCAGTGATTTTGGAGCCCCCCCAAAGTAAAGTCAGTCACTGTTTCCACTGTTTCCCCATCTGTTTGCCATTAAGTGATGGGACCGGATGCCATGATCTTAGTTTTCTGAATATTGAGCTTTAAGCCAACTTTTTCACTCACCTCTTTCACTTTCATCAAGAGGCTTTTTAGTTTCTTCACTTTCTGCCATAAGGGTGGTGTCATCTGCATATCTGAGGTTATTGATATTTCTCCCGGCAATCTTGGTTCCAGCTTGTGCTTCCTCCAGTCCAGCGTTTCTCATGATGTACCCTGTATATAAGTTAAATAAGCAGGGTGACAATATACAGCCTTGATGTACTCCTTTTCCTATTTGGAACCAGTCTGTTGTTCCCTGTCCAGTTCTAACTGTTGCTTCCTGACCTGCATACAGGTTTCTCAAGAGGCGGGTCAGGGGGTCTGATATTTCCATCTCCTTCAACATTTTCCACAGTTGATTGTGATCCACACAGCCATGATAAAGTATACTACTTTGTGAATTATAATTTGAGTTATAGAATTTATATCAAGCTACCCACTCCCAGTGGTTTTAGGTTGTAGTATTTGCATGCTTTAAAAATGTTATACAGATTATAACTAGCAATATGTATTAAAGTGTAAAAACTTTAAGTAACAGATTTTTTTGTTTCCTCCTAAGAAAGTAAAATATGCTTTCTGTAATCTCACTAAAGATAATACTTTCAGTTGGGAAAGTAATCTTCAAAGTGGTATAAAAATAACTGCACCTAAAGTATAATTCCTGGAGGAGGAAATGGCAACCCACTCCAGTATCCTTGCTTAGAAAATCCCATGGACAGAGGAGCCTGGTGGACTATAGCCCATGGGGTCACAAAGAGTTGGATATGACTGAGTGATTGAACACACATACCTATAAAGTAGAATTAGCATAGATTTGGAAAAAGCACTATTATTTAATGAACCTTATATTTTAAAAGTAAATTCAGTTAACTGAAAGAGCATGATCCAGACTTCCTGGGAAGCTGGGGTCAGGAGCTGATTACATCAGCAGATGTGGAGAAGGCTGCCGTCAGGACAATGGAGAGCGTGGCATGGGGAAGGCAGGATATCCTTCCTGGCTGGTGTTTTATTTTTACACCTTCTCCAGTTAATTTTTTTTTTCCTGTGTAGGAAAAGATTTCCTTGAACTCTGTCTCAAAAAACCTAAATTTTATATTCAGCCAGACAGCTACTTTACCAAGGGAGCTTGGGCCAGAGATTACATTCACCTCTTGGGGGGCCTTGGAACAATACATGTAAAATCGGTGTCCCCTCTAGGGCCACGTCAGAAAGAGAGTTGTGTTAGCAGGATGGGAACATATCCAGTGTGGGGCAGAGACACTGGGAGTCAGCTGGAACCACTTCCAGTAAAAGAGGTGCTCTCTGTTCACATGATGGGCATGGAATTAGTCCGCATGTGTCATGCAAGTGCTCATGTAACGTGCTCAGACCCTTCAGAAGCAAATTGGTGGTGCCACAGAGGGTATAAGTGACCCTTTTGGCTGTAGTGCTTTTGTGGGGAGATGTTTGGCTGTGTGAGAGATGCGTAGGACAAAGGTGCCTCCGCTTCTGGGCCTTTTTCCCCTTGTGATCACTGTGGGACATCCTCCCTGGCCGTCACTTCTGTAGGAGGACATGAAAATAATGCGACTGGCACATACACTGCCCGGCTCTTGACTTTGACTCTCACAGTTGTTGCTGATGGATTTCAAAACCCAACCTATTTCCACCTTTAGGATATTTCCAAGTCTGTAAAGCACTCCTCTAAGAAATTCATGAAAATCGACAAGCCTCCAGTTTGCCAGAAGTTGCTGCAGAATGGGAAGAAGTACAGGCTGATCAGTGAGCCAGAAGCTGAGATCACCCCAGAGGTAGACACTGTAGAAAATCAGCTTGGAGTAGCAGTGGGGGGAGTGTGTAGATTTCTTAGATACAGCATCTTGAAGATATTTAAAAATAATGCATTTTGTTCTCCTTTTTTTATTTCCCAGTGTCTAAGAAAGCAGTTGTTTTGTTAAACTTGCATTTTATTCCAAAGGTGCTGTTGAATTTCAGGGTTCATCTGCAGTCATCAAAAATATAGACTCTCCATTTCTCTTTACCTTTGAAAAGGTTTTCAGTTTTCTTGCATTTTAAATTAAGTTATTAAAATAATTTTAGCTTCAAAGGAATACAAAACTTAAGTTTAAGTCATGCAAAGCATTAAAGGTTAATGGAAAAGAGTTGCTAACAAAGGATATCGGGCTTTTCCTACTGGAAGGCATTTGAAAAATAGTTATGGGAATAAATTGTTAGATTTGAAGCATTCACTGTACACACCACGACACTTGTAAGTGATTTTGGCTTCCCGGAAATGACTTAGTTATTTTTAAAGTTTATTTTCATTATGTGCCCTGGGTGTATGCCATAGCTTATCTAGTCTGGACATCTGTGTGGAAATTCCTTTTGTCTACCTCCTTTGTCTGTTTTACAGTTTATGAAAAGTTGAAAACATGTTTTGATTCCATATTAAAAATGGGAGGCCAGAGAGCTAATTGCAGTGGTCCATGTTGCATTGTTTTATTGCATTGGTATTATCAGGGCCTTGCACCCCATAGAAGCAGTCAGGTTGATCAGGACAGTCTTCCTTCCTGTTTTGTTTCAAAGCATCTCTGCACATGTTTTGAACCATTTGAGCCATACAGTAACACGGCTGAGGAAGCCAATGTGCAAAGCAGGTGGGCGCTCTGCCCAGGCCACATAGGCGAGCAGAGCTTGCCCACGGCCCCGACTGCCTTGGCTCCTGAATCTACCGTCTCCCCACTGGGATCTGAGAGGTTGATTTTCGTCCCTTCCATACTGATCAGGCCCCCGCAGATGGCACATCAAGAGAATCACGAGAATCAAACTGCAGCCTTGTCTGGGCAGTGGAACTAAATGAGAAGGGTGTGCTTTTCAGTGGCCTGTGCAGCATAATGGATTTCCCTGGGAAGCTTTAAAAAAAAAATTCAGTGGCCTGGGTCCCACCTCCAGAGATGCTGACTTAATTGGTCTGGGAATGGCCCAGGCATTGGACTTGTTAAACCTCCCAAGGTGACTATAATGTGCTGCCAAGGTTAAGAACCACTAGGAGAGGGAAGAATACATATTGAATGGGTGGATGTTCCCAGAAAGAGACCGAGGGGATCTCAGGAGTTGTTTCTTACAAAAGATGTTGATAGCTAGAGGGCTTTAAATAGTCTGCATTCTAGTGCATAGTCGGTCACATAGTGGGTGCATAGTCTGTCACTAACTGAGTGCTCTCTCTTAACCAAATTTCTGGTCTATAAAATGGGGATAATCTCCCAAGATTGCTGTAAGGATCATATAAAGTAATGGTTTGGGGCACTCCTGAGAGTTATAAAACTCTGTGTAAATATAAGGTGCTCTTATTAGTTTTATACCATTAATGATTTGCTTAACTGACATCAGATGTGCCTATTACCAGCCCGCCTGATAAAAGCTAAGAATTAAAAAATAGGTAAGTCACAGTCTTTTCCCTCAAAGACGCCAGTGTAGTGAGGGAAATGCTCCGTTCATGCAGAGAAATAATTTTACTATAACGTGGCGTTCCTTTAGAGATGAGTACGGGTGCAGTGGGTTTCCAGGAAGGCTTTCTCGTGGGTGATGTTGGCTCTGGGTTTGAAGGGTGAGGGATTCCCTGGGGGGGACAAGCTTTCCCAGGCTGTTCTGGGAGAGGTGGCCGCAGGTGCCTAAGGAGGGCACGGAACTGTGCAGCTGGGCTGAGCCCCAGGAGAGTTCTGGGGAAATGAACCTGGAGGGATTTAGGAGAGTGGGGTTAGGGGAGGCGCTGTCTCAGCTTTGTAGAGCTCGGTGACTGACCGTTGGAAGGTTAGGAGGATAATACTAGTGACTTGGAACAGAAAGGAAGAGGAACAGATTAAGAGCATTAGTTTGTATTGGTGACACCCGGGGCAGTTCACTAATGTTTTTTTTAAAGATGTATTTCTTGCTAGACAAGAAGAGAAGCAGAGGCATGGGAAGCCAGGAGACAGTCTGAATAGTGGTTAAGAGCTCAGACTTTGGAGTCACAGACGTGTATTCCAGTTCCAGTTCCACCACTTAGATGTGGACTTGGGCAAATTCATTCACTTCTCTGGGATCGTTTACTCATAAAATAGTGATAACAGGATTTGTTGGGGGAAGGTGGTGTTCACTGAGGGAATGTGGACACAACACTGCACATAGTTGTGTAAATGTGAAATCAGTTGGACAGGTCAGAGAATGATCTAAGAGAAAGGTGGTAAGGAGCTTAAAGCACCTGGGAGAGGGTGGCTGATGGTTGAGCACAGGTTCCATTTGGGGAACATGAAATACTGGAAGTCAGGAAAGGGCTAAAAAGTTACACTTTGGAAAACAAGGGCCATGGGACCAGAAGCTTCAGTGAGGTGGAAAACAGTTCTAAGTAAGAGTAAGGGGGGCTGAAAGCGGGAGAGGGAGAGGCGGTGTGGTTAAGGAGTGGATTTACAAGGTCAGAACTTCAACGGGTGTCCACTGAAGCACTGACCCTTCTCATTGCCTTTATTCCTTATCTGACATTTTATGTTGTTAATTAATGCAACTTTTAAATTTACGAAAACCACCTTTTTTTTTTTTTTTAAGGAAATTGAATTTGTGGATGGTTCACTTTTAAAATTGAAAAGTTATATTGAAGTGTATCTGGAGCAACCAGTGGAGTTTAAATTACTCTTGGTTGAAATGGATTCTGAGGAAATTGTATGGAAGGCAAAACTGAGAGAGTGTGAGTATCTTGTATCTTGACTTAAAACTCTGTTTGGCAGGTGGGGGGTTGGGGAGGGTTGGGGTGAGTGGCTCGGGTGGAAGGCAAATAGAGTACTCGTCTGTTCCATCACCGTAACATCAAAAAATTCGATTAAGAGAAGCAGAGGCCCCAGTTCTTGGGACAAAAGTGCTGGCTCTGGTTCTCAGGCCTCCACCGTCAAATCCCCACATTCAGCAGATGCACAGAGCCCATATTTGCTATTGAGGCTTTATACTCCAGAAACAAAACCCAATCTAATCCATTTGGGATTCTGTCCTAGTTTAAGCCAGAAGCTTTTGTATAGGTGTGACTCCTGTTCTCAATATTATACCCTTAAATTAGCCAGTTTGAAACAGGCCCTTTTATCCAAACTACCGTTACTTACCCCAGAGGAGTCCTAGTTTTGGGATTCTGTATTGGAGATTGTTTTATTTAATTTGCTCAAATAAATGAACCTGAAAGGTGTTACTTTTTAATCATAGCAAATGCCACAGTAATAAAGGTATTTAATATGTAGCAACCTGAATAACAGATGTTCTTCCAGACTAAGCTCTTGGCAGTTTTAAAGACCACTTTTATTTTAAGACTTCTTTTTAAAACTTTACTTAATAATATTCTGCCTCATAAGATGGTTCTGCTTTCTGTTATTTTGGGGAGGCCTGTCCTAACGATGAACAGAAATTGCCCATCACTCATAAGATGTCTTCACTCAAGGGACCTGTGGAAGGCCTGCCCAACATAAAGGCGTCTGTTTGAGCAGGGCTGAACTCATGGGGCAGGTGGTGTCAAATCATAATGAAGTTTCTGCAAAGAACCCACCAAGTATACATAATGATAATACATATATGAGATTCTTTAACGTGTGTGTATTTGTGTGTGTGTGTGTGTGTGTGTGAGAGAGAGTCACTTAGCCATGTCTGACTTTTTGCAACCCCATGGCCCACCAGACTCCTCTGTCCATGGAATTCTCCAGTCAAGAATACTGGAGTGGGGTACATATAAATATACTTAAAATTTAAAGATGTTATTTATTTTTAAAAAATGTTTATGGCTTCCTTCTCCATATGGCACGTGATGTTCTATTTACAGTAGTTTTAGATTTAGAGAAATACGGAAGGAATGATATTTCACCTGGCCTCTGGGTGTGGCAGATACCATGCCGGCAGTGTGCAGATGACTGAAATATGGGAAACGCTGGTCCCACCAGACATGCTGGAAGGAGTTCAAGCTCAGGGTATTTGCATACATACCAAGTTAAAACCCACATTTGAATTTGAGAGAGACTACCAAAACCCTAGAGCTTCACGTGCTTTCACACATCGATGCTTTAATTCCAATTTCATGCCACTTTTCCAACTGCTGTTTATTGTACCTTAACAGGTGACTGGGTTCAGCAAAATCGGAACCAGAACATTTCAAAAAGCAGCACAAGTGGTAAGTGCTTGTAAGTGGACATTAAACTCGTCTCTTCCTTCCATCCACTAGAATTTTAATTCTGCTTTGCAAATCCAGTAACGTTCAGGATCTGTTAAGTGTTCCATAACTCTTAATCATCCGAATGAGCTTTGAATCCTTTTTTAATTTGCTGTCAGAATGATGATTTTAAAATGATTTTTGAAAAGTTCAGCTTGAAGATGGGTGGATAATAAAACCCTAAGGGAAAGCCAATTTGTTGTTGTTTTTTTAAAGGTAACAGGCGACGAAAAAGGAGTAGCAGCTTACCCGATGAGATGGTCTATGATAAAAGAATGAAGCAGATTGACAGTTCAGGTTTGTAAAAATGTCCTCTGTGGCTGTCAGTCACTTCCTCTGGTCTCCCCCAGGACATTCATCTGACACGTGTTCTTCTTGGGTCAGACTCCCTGGAGTCATATCCTAGGTGTGCCTGCTCTCCCAGCTACCTTCCCCCTGTGTCCAAGCTTCTCAGGCCTGGATAAAGGTCCTAGGTGGCCTGCCCCAGCCTCCTTTTCCACCTTGGCTGCCCAGTCCTACCCTGCACTCGGTGAAAGTAGAATTGGGGGCCAGGGGAAGGTCTTGCAGCCTGTAGAGCCAGTGGCCATGGCCAGTCCATCTGTGCATTTCGTATAGCACTGAGCCTGCAGCCTCTAATGTAGAAGATAATGAGCGTTCACTGAAGAAGTGAATAATGAATGTCCATGTGCGCATTCACTGGCTTCACAGTTACTAACTATGCTTGGGGGGAGGGAGCCACCAGCTCAATTGTTAGAGATAAAGGTCAAGTTAATTTCTTCCATTTAAATGGCAGAGACCAAGGCTTGATAGCTGTGAAAAGACAGTAGAGATTTAAGCACTTAACAACAGTACTCCAAGGAACCAGAAGATGGAGTATGTACCTCAAAATTCAAGTCCAACCAGAATTCATAAATCGAAGTTTAAAAACCCAGGCTTAAATTACACAAGACAAGATCTTAAGGCTTTGGGGGCCTCATGTAGATGAACCCTTTCATCAAAATACCTTTTATTATTGTAAGAAGGTGTGAATCTAAAAGCAGATAAACTCTATAGACTAAAATAAGATGTTATTCGCTTGGAGTTGAAGAGGATGATGTATGTCTGATTTTACTGTATATCACTAGAGAATTGTTTATTATTTCTATTAAATGAACATCAAAATAAATGAGGCTCTGGAATTATTTTTAAAACCTAACCAAATTGGAATACATATTTCTTTCAGTTTTATTAAAATATAGTTGACAAAAATTATATATAAGTACACAATGGGATGCTTTGATGTATGCATACATTGTGAAATATTTACCGATTGAATTAATTAGCACATCTATCACCTCACACAGTCACCTTTTTTTTTGGTGGTAGAACTCATAAGACCTTCTCTTAGCAAATCTCAAAGAGTATAGCATAGTATTTATTATTAACTATAGTCATGCTGTATATTAGATCCTCAAAAATTATTCACTTATAACTGAATGGGACACATAGGAAAATTTTTTCCTCTTTTGCAGTTATTTGGCTATTTAAAATTAGCTCCAAGAACAAGTAGCTAGACATAGAATAAAATGATCAAATACTACCTAGAAAATTAAGGATTTCCAGCCTTTTTCGAGTTGACTATGTGGTAGCAAATAAATTATTAATGATTTACTTTTGTTTAGATATTTTCACATTTTTTAAGATACTGAGTGACTATCCTGATGGTTTGAGGCTCAGCATATCACCATATTGCTTTTTAAAATATAGTCATCTCTTAACTCTGAGTCACTTTGAGATCTTGTTAAACTTTCGATACAGAATCTGACACGGTAGGTTTGGGGATCATCCCGAGAACTTGCGTCTTGGATGGATGGATTCCCTGTGTGGTTTTTCTTGCAGCAGTTTGAGAGGAACAGAAGTCACATGTGTTAGAAGACCACTAGGGGGCAGTGGCCGCCCTTTAGAAACCATTCTTGAGTAAAGTGGTTAGGGTTCAATATAAATGTTAGGTTCCCTTCATTAGACTATTGGCTCTGGATGAGCGAAGTGTTATGGTTCTGGCGGAGGGGCGGGAAGGATTCTTCCTCTCACCCTCTTATGGCAGCTCCAGGGTTTGTAAGGCCTGGAGGATCCTTAATGAGACTCTACCCCTGGTGAGCTTGGCTGTGTCATAGCACAACCATCTGAAAAGTGTGAACATAGAAAACCCAGCTGGGGCTGGTATTTTGTATTGGGGCACTGGTTTGCATTGGCAAACATAATCCCTTCCAGAATGATGACATGGTTTCTTAGTGAACAACAGATACTAATATTACAGACGCTGTACCCTGACTTTTCTGTGGAATATGCTCTTCCCCCTAATGCCAGGAGATGGCAGAATGGAGACTGCAGTTCATATCTCTTGCTACCCTCTTAGGTGACCACTGAAGTTAGCGCTTTGTATGTGAAGATGCAGAGATGGGCAAGGGGAAAAGTTGTATATTTTTCTTTTTGAGCCACATAAAGTATTTTTGGCGCCTTATTTTTTTTTCCCTCCAGCCTAATTTGTGCAGTTTTGCAAAACAATTTCATTCCCTGAATCACTGAATTATCCTTGTGAGCATTATACCCCAGTTCAACCTTATGTGTAATCATTCCCTTCGGTTCTTCTAATAGTTTGGAAAGCAGGGATTTTTTTGGTGCTTAAATTTATTTTAAAAGCAGTTAAAGTTTCAAATCATGGTATCCTTTTTTATATAAAGAGAATACATTTTCATTGTCAATGACTATAAATGAAGTGTTGAGAGGAACTACTGAATTCTTCGTGTGCTTTTAGATGGGGTGAAGACTAAAACCCTGTTAACAGACACTCAGTTGTTTAACCTTGCTGAGAAGCTGGGGAAGGAGTGGTTAAAGATTGCCATTGCCAACCTGAAGCTGAATATTAGCGAAATCGATGCTATCCGGGAGAAGGAAGACAATGTTACAATCAGTAAGTTTAAGATGCTGAAGAAGTGGCAAGAGAAGGAGCAGAGTAATGCCACAGCTCAGAATTTATGTAACTGCTTAAAAAATGTTGATTCAGTTGAAGTCCAAGATGTGCTGAGAGGTAAGCAAAAAATTATCTTAGTCATTTACTTGGGGTCAAGCTGTGTCTTTGCAAATAGCAAATCTATACTCTAGAATGTGTTAGTCACGTCTAAGCTCGGGTTCAGAAGATTGTGCAAATGCTCCACAGTACGCACATGGGTCATAATCTAAGTAAAGGTGACTCACGTGTGGCATCAGAGGAAGTATTTGAATACCCTCTCAAGTGCTGGCTAGGTTTGTGACCAAGCAGGTTTGTTTTTTTTTTTTAATTGAAGTATACTTGATATACAGTAAGGTACAGGTGTACAATGTAATGTTTCACAATTTTTATAGGTTATATTCTGTTTACAGTTATAAAATACTGGCTATATTCCCTGTGTTGTGCAATATATCTATGACTAAGCAAATTCCTTACCTCGCCTAAAGCCTCTATATTCTCATCTGTCAAATGGATGCAAAACTCCCAATGTCCTAGGTCTCTTGTGAGAATGAAAAGAGATAATGCATATATAAAGCTCCAGGTTCAGGCAGCGAGACTCAGGCAGGAGTAGATAATGTCCTTTCTTGTTGTTCAGTTGCTCAGTCATGTCCGACTTTTGCAGACCCCATGAGCGGCTGCACGCCAGGCTTCCCTGTCTTTCACTGTCGCCTGGAGTCTGCTCAAACTCATGTCCATTGATAATGTCTTTTAACTGGAGACCTAACTGGGAGCCTTGAGCCTTCCAGGCTTTCTGTGGTGTTGATGCAGTGCTCCACTTGGTGGCACTAGTGAGCCTCCAGCAGCAAAGATGGGAATAGAGAGCTAAAGGGAGTTGTTTCTGGTCTCAGTCCAGAAAACCACAGGGTTCCTTCCTTTGTGTTGAAGCACTTCTTTTTTTTTGTGGCTTGACTTAGCATATTGTTAGACCCAAGGTCAAACCAATTCACAACTTGGATTTTTATTAATATGTATTGTTACCATGATTAACAAATGCTGTGTTACTTCTCAGAAGCAAGTCAGAGAGAGGTTTTTATTTGGAATTCTATGCGGACTTTTTGTTCCTTAAAGAATGTAAAAGTGTGTCAGCCACCCCAAAAGCTTATATGACAAGTTAAAGTCTGGGGTGACCTCTCAGGATGCAGTCAGGTGTGGAGGGCGAGCTTTCTGAACGCCCCCACCGGTTTGGATGCAAGAGCTGCAAGCCAATAGAATAGCCAGTTTCAACATCAAATTTCTTTTCCTTGAATATGTTGAAATTATGTAAATCACTGAGGCCCACATGTGGAAATCTCCTTATTTGCATATAGGCACTTCTGCCTATTGACAGTACTGGCCTCTGCTGTGTTGAGGAAACAATCATAGCCTCTTCCATCAAAGGAAGGCTTGGAAGTCTGACCGTCTCACAGATCCTGTAGAATGGGTGGTTATTTGTCGTTTTGTTTTTATCTGCTCTTGACTTCGCTAGACGCTTGACTTGTTGCCACATAAAGCTGAATAAGGATTTGTGACATTTTTTTGGCAGTGAAATGGATCATAAAAGCTTATTAGTCCAATTTGTCATTGAATAGGAGAAAAATCTTCAGTGAGTTACAAACGAACAAAAAGCCAGAAATTTTCCAGTGTTTTCTGCCCTCCTGTAGCCAAAATATCTGGGTGATTGGCTGACTTTTGTGTCTTTATCAGGGCATTTTAGTGTCTTATAACTGCAGCCTTAAAAAATTGCACTGGTTTATCTTCATCTCAGGAAAACCCAGCCACTCCAGCAGTTCCTTTTTGAAACGGACAAGTGAAATGGCCGTTTGAAACGGCCTTTCTTTAAACGCATGTGCTCTTTCCCCACAACAATGAATCCCTGAATTCGTTTCTCTCCCTTGTTAGGCTTCTTACAGGAAACGTGAGGTTTGAAAGATGAGCTGGAAAAGGAAGCCTCAGGAACTTCCGCCTTCAGAGACTGTCTCCGTGGTAATAAGGCAGAGACTTCGGGACCCAGAGCTACACAACCTGTGGAAGCAGCTCCTTTCACAGACCACTTGCAGCTCACATTATTCAGGGGCAAAGGGAATGTGAAATATTTGGAAACCTTGAGGAAGAAGAAAAAACCTCTATAATATCAAGAATTTTTTTTTTTGTACCTCCCACTCTCACCATCCCACCCGGCTTCCCCACCCAAACACATCCACTTATAAAGGGTGCCTAAAATGACTCAACAGCAGTCAGGCGAGAAATGTGGTAATTTTCCTACTGGAGTCTGTGAACTATGAAATTCCTATCAAGCGTTTGGAACATTTTTTTTTAGCAATTAAGTGGTGGAGTACTTAAATTGCACCAATTTCACCTAGCTTTTTTTCCTTGTGTCATTAATGATGAAGAGAGGCTCCTGTTCTTTTAGCTCCCACACAGTCAGATACTCATGTGCTGCCGGGTCCAGTATGTCTTTTTATATGAGGTGTGATTTCCATGTCTCACATTACTAACCAGTCTGGCTGGTGGTCTGTTAGACCATTAAATCAATCATGTTACCTGGCCCTAGGGTTATTAGAAAGGATTATAAGCCTCTCCCCATCCGGGCTGGTGCAAACGCTCACAGGTGGTGGCCTCATCTTAACTGGGGAAGTTCACCTGGATCCATTGTCAGAGTCCCTGCAGATTTCGTCAACCTTCTGAAATCACCAAACACTGCATTTCTTGACCTTGACCCTGGATTGTTTACTTGTGGGGGGGCGGGCAGTGCGGAAATGCCACTTAGAAATAGCCTTAGTCAGGACCAAGGAACATTGTCGTCTCTTCTCGAAGAGGACTTGCCCCAGGGAATCATGGGCCATATTGGCTCTTGTTAATGGGTGAAATCTTTTTTTTTTTTAAATATGTCTTAATATGTATAGATATTGTCACTCTCCCAGAATCATGTGTGTGGTGATTTAACATTTTGGATATGTTTTGTTAACTTATTTGAAGAAACTATAAATTACCATTAGTCCCCTGTAGACAGTAGCTGGAGAGTAAATTCAATCTTAATGAATTAATCAGAGGAACACACTTTATAGCTTTGCCTGTGAAGAACAAATTCATTTTATAGGGAAGAACGTATTGATATTATTAATGATCAGGGATCCAGTGGAATTAAAAATCAGTGTCACTTTATGAGTTTTTTTTTTTTAATTGTTCTATATTTCAGGAAACACATGGAGTTTTAACATTCAGAAGTGTAAAATACTTAAAGGTCTTGAATTTTTTAAGTGTTTATTATTTTTTGTAAGTTGTTTTCCAAAGAAAATCGCAATTTCAGAGGTGCTTTGTATATAAGCTGGTTTCCTAACAATTTCCAGCCTTTTTCCTACTGTGGATAAAAGGAAGAACAATAAATCTGCATTTGTACAGTGCAAATATGTCTTCTTTGTGTTATTATTTACTTACAGATTACTTTTTAAAGCATCATCTTCCTTGATTATTATTATCTTGGCTGTTTGGGCATTAGTTGGTTTTGCTCCCAGACCCAGTTCTTGAAGTAAAGTTGAGTGAGGGTAAAGCAGGGGCACATAACCCAGGAGTTTTCACAGATTCAGGAGCACCCCCACACCCCCTAACCCTTCTCCCTCCAGAAATGTCCAGGAATGAGTTCTCCCACCTGTGCATGGGAAGGTATGTTTTTATTTAAAACCAGGTGTATTCATAGTGAGCTCCTTACCTGTGTGTCTCTGTAACAGGATTTTCCTGCACATTTGCGACATGTTTTGTCATTTTGGGGGGTGGCTTTAGGGGACAGGCTTTCTCCCCTGCTTTGTCAAATGGAAGTGTTTTCACTCCATTTTCTAAAGAGGGCACTATCTTTGCTGAATTGAAGTGTGTTCTCATGAGGATGGTTGTTTTCAGCAGTTGGTCCAGCCTGTTGCCATTGCTGGAAGTCCTCAGGGTGAAGCAGCCTGCTTCTTGCTGAAGGCAGAGATCCCGACTGCTGGGAGTGCATCTCTTCCAGCCTACACACCGGGGTTTGAGCATTTCTGATAATGGCTCTGTGGCTGCTGCTACTTAACAGAGGCCCTGGGGTAGAATTCTGAGTGCAGAGTTCTGAAGTTCTTCCTGCTTTTTTAAGCTGAGACCTCCAGCCTGGAGCCTCCAGAGGACTCAGATCCAATTTACTCCAATCATGTTGTAAATTCCTAGTTAAGCAGCCTGGAGTTAGGCTGCCATCTTTATTCTGCAGAAGTCCATTCTTGCTGTGTGCTTTAACCTTTGGCATAAGTTTCATTTTTAGAAGGGGGTCTTATCTGTGCATTTATAGCAGTGTTTTGTTTTCAAGCAAGTTGGGAAATCTAAAAGATGGTTTTGTGACATAAAAACTGCGGGGAGGGGCTTGGATGAGTTCCATGTTTTCTTTAGCTGGAGGAGCCTTTTGTGAAAGGAAGTCTCACCTGGAAGCTGCATTGGTGAAGCATTCAGAAGTGGCGCTGCTCTGATTCGGGGGGTTACTGAGGGCTGATGTGGGGTTGTTGAGGTGCCCTGCTGGACCCCTGACTGGCTCCTGTTGAGCAGTGTGTGAACCAGCCATTGAGGTGACTGCCGTTGAGATGACTGGGTCTCTTGTAGCTTGTATCTGTGACATCTGCAGTGGGAAATAACCCCATTTTCAGTTCACTGGTAATCCTTCGGTGGCACATTGCTCCTGATGGACCACATAATCCCAGGCCATAGATATGTTAATCGCTTAAATCATCCACCCTGTAGAGGCCTTCCAGCCTGCCTTTCCCTCTGTAGTGATGAGAGCACGTGACGGCTGTTGCTCCATCAGCCCTGGTTCCGGAAGAGAACAGCAGAGCAGAGCCCCCAGCCGATCCACAGTGAGCCTGTTCCTCAAGCAAGAAATGGACCTTTGTTTTAAGCCAGGAAACCAACACTCGGAGGAGCCTTGGTGACTTTCACAGGTGTTCCCCCATTCTCAGCAGGTGCAGTTGTTTTGAGCCAGGGGAACATATGCATTCTATACTTTTTTTGTGTGATTGGAAACGATTTGATTTTTAAAAGACTTTCTTATTTATTCTTAGGTTAAAAAATGAGAACCGTGGGAACTTGTGAAAATTTGCCTTTTTCTCTCTACCATTTTTAAGTGCCAGGGCCTGAGTCCACAAGTACAGGAGTGACATGACCTTGCCTGTACTTGCATCTCTCACAGTGCAGTGAGGGAGAGGGGAGAAGCTTAAGTAGATTTGATGTTGTTTGCATGGTTATGATGACTCACTGTGACCCGAATTATGGTCTAGTCGCTAAGTCGTGTCCAGCTCTTTTGCGACCCTATGGACGGTAGCCCACCGGACTCCTCTGTCCAGGGGATCTTCCAGGCCCAGGGATCGAACCCATGTCTCCTGCGGCTTCTGCACTGCAGACAAATTCTTTACCACTGAGTCACGGGGGAAACCTGTGACCTGAGATTGAGAAGCCAAGGGTACGGGTTGCAAGCACGGGGCAGAACCAGGCCGCCTGGGCTCAGATCCCAGCGTCTACTACTTCCGGTGTAAGCCTCTATGGTCTCTTTCTTTATTTCCTCATCCATAAAAAGGGGAAGGCAGTGGTGCCTCCTCAGGGTTTTTGAGAGGATTCTGTGCATTTGTGGTATAAACACTTGCAGAAACATGCTTGGTACTTAGTAAGCAGGGGTAAGCATTAGTTCCTGTTGCTTCTAGAAAAAGGTTACTTGAGTGTATTGTCTCTGATGTTACATTGATGTCATAATTTACACTCATAATTTTAATATCATACTAAAAGATACATACAAATAACTAAAACTTTTGAGTTGTTGACCTAATACATGTCAACCAAAAAGTTGATACAATTCAATTTTTGAAAAATATGGTTGGACTTTCTTCCTTATTTAAATGTTTTCTCAGTCAGCCCAGACTGCTACAACAAAATACCACAGGCTGAATGGCTTAAACAACAGAAGTGTGTTCTCAAAGTTCTGGAAGTTGGGAAGGCCAAGATCAGGGTGCTGGTGGATTTGGTGTCTGGTGAAAACTCCCAGGTTTGCAACAGGTCATCTTATTACTGTGTCCTCACATTGCGGTTGGGGGAGACCTCTCCAAGTCTCTATTTTTTTTTTTTTTTAACTTTATTAACACAAGCCTTCTTTTTTTTTTTTTTTTCCTTTTGCCACACCACAAGTCATGTGGGATCTTAATTCCCTGTCTAGGGATCCAACCTGTGCCCTCTGCATTGGAAGGCAGAGTCTTAACCACTGGCCCACTAGGGAAGTCCCCTCCAAGTCTCTTCTGACAAGGGCACTAGTCCCACGAGGACCTAACCTCCTAAAGGCCCCACCCCTCATACTGTCACACTGGGGATCAGGGATTCCATGTGTGACTTTTAAAGGAACACAGACGTTCAGTCCATGGCAGTATTGTAGATGCACTTTGCCTTAAAACAGGAAGCCACAGTTGTGCTAGCTGGAACCAACCGTTTAGTCCTCAAGCAGGGAAACTGCGTGGTCCAGGTGACACAGCCACAGGGACTCCGGCCTCTGTCCCTTCTGGCTTCAGACAAAGCCCGTGTTCCCCTCCTTTGACTCCCAGGCTTGCTTTCCTCATTAGGGTGTCTAAGGCCCTTGTGCATCTCTTGAGTTGTAACACACCCACCTGTGGCTATCTGGCCGGGCTATCTGGCCGGATCACTCTGCAGAACTGACCCCTTTTCCCCAAAGCTCTGGGCCTTCAGTGGGGCCACTGTCAGCTGTTTTTTGATGTTAATTCTGGGACTCAGTCATTCTTATTTCCTTTTTAAAAAGTGATCTGTTATCAAATTTCTCTAGTAGGCTGGATCTGAGGCCTATTTTGAGGAGGGACCTCAGTCTTCCTGTTCCCTTGTTCCCCACCCTCTGCTCTGGGAAGTTAGGACCCTGCTTGTTTGACACTGTGTCTTGGGCCAGACAGTCTTCTCTGCTGAACGCCCCCAGGTAGGCGACTGCCCTGGCAGGACAAGACATCACTGAGGTCTTCAAGCAAATGATCTAAGAATTTTAGAACCTTGATGTTGAGTGTGGAGTAGAGGCCGGCACTGTACTGAGTCATTCAGTCCTCACAATAGCGCTGTGAAATAGGGCTACAGTTTTCTGAATTTCACAGATGAAAATAGTAGCAAAGAGCAAACCCATCTGGCCCATCACCAAACCCAAGGGCTAATAATCATGATCAAAAATTGCTTCCATTTGTTTTGTACATATTACATGCCAGGAGTTGCTCCATGTGACGCTTGATCTGATCCTTTGAGGTAGGTTCTAGTATTATCTTCACTTTCTAGGGGGACATGTGCCACACAGCTTGCAGGATCTTAGTTCCTTGACCAGGGACTGAACCGGTAGCCCCGGCAGTGGACGCACAGAGCCCTAACCATTGGACCACCAGAGAAGTCCCTATCTTCACTTTTTAGAAGAAAAAATGGACAGGGAGAGGTCAGAACAACATGGTCATATCATACAAGTTATAAACGGCAGACTAGGTGTAAATGAGAAAAACCAGAAAACTGGTCAAGCAGTGAAGAATGGACTTTGTTGTGAAGATGTTTCTTGGGCTAGTAATGTTTTTGAAGGGATATGTCATGGCAATTTCTGGAACCAAGGAGACACCTGTGATCATTTGTTTAAACCCAGTCTATAGCATAGTCGACAGTCTTGCCTGTCCTTATTTCTGGGCACAGACAACCTTGCCATTCCAAGGAGGGGCTGGGGTGGGATGCCAGCAACTCAACGGCGCCAGTCCATCAAAGCCCCTGAGTTCTTGCCATGATCAAAGCCGGCCGCCCAAACCCTGTACTCAAAGGCAAGAAACTCCTATCTGTGAATCACCTGCTGGCCATCCAAGCTTGAGGAGGAGTCCCTAAAGAAGAGGAGGCATGTGATGGGATCTTAGCTTGATGATTTCTATCCAATTGCACATCAATTTGGCAGGGGGAGACTCTGAAAAACGAGTACATCTCTCCACAGATGAGGACCTGGGGTGGCCATATACACTCCCCTCCCTGTTCACTGGGATATGAATTGAGTTCTGAGGGGAGGACTCACCTGAGAAAAGGTAGGGGAGACAGGGACGGACTCTGAATAGTCCATTCCTTATGGCCTTTTCATATTAAGGAGGAATGTGATTAACAGAGTTTGAAAATTGCATGGTATTCCATCAGGTAAATCTTTTTAAATTCTCATTGTTCAAAGAATTAAAAAGCACATCTCTCAAGCCAGAACAAGGCTATTATCCATGCGGTTTGGGCAGGAGTTCTATATAATTTAAAGCAAAGGGAGAGTTTTTCTTATTGTAATTTAGAAATAATTCTCCCCTGAGAGACCAAGAGGTCACAAAAATTAGAATAATGTAACTAGAAAGCCTCTTAATGATGTTTTTCCCAGTTGGAGGATGTTATTATGTGTTTGGCTAATGCACAGTATGTTACTGGGCTGTGGTTAATAGAAAAAAGCATTTTTATGTGTTTTACTTTTTGATTCAGATGTTGAACAAAAATAATAAAGTATATTTTCACAGGTTGTAATTTCACTCAAACGGCCTCAGTATTAAAGTAGATCAGTCTTATGAGGCTCCCTTTAAAATATGAGATTAAAGGACTTCCTTGGTAGTCCAGTTGTTAAGAATCTGCCTGCCAATGCATGGGACATGGGTTCGATCCCTGGGTCTGGAATGATTCAGATGACATGCCACAGAGCAACTAAGCCCGTGCACCCCAACTACTGAGCCTGTGCTCTCAGCCTATGCTCCACAACAAGAGAAGCCACGGTGAAGAGAAGCCTGTGCACCGCAACTAGAGAATAGCCCGGTCACTTGCTGCAACTAGAGAAAACTCACATGCAGAAACAAAGACCCAGCAGAGCCAATAGATAAATGATAAAAAATTTTAGAGATGTTAAAAAAAATAAAATATGGGATTAAAGGAACTAGTAAATGGGCAAGAATATCATGGCATTCTTTCCAAGGTGATTTTTTTCAAATTTCACCAGTTTTCAGTTTTCCCACAATGTGTATTTTAGCACTCAGAGCATTCCAATCACATTAGAAAAACAGAATTACTTTTTTTTAATTAATTCATTTTATTTTTAGAACAACATAAGATACAGCTCAAATCCACTTGGCAATAAATATCTTAATAAATATAACATAAATAAATATAAGTTAGTTCACATGCTTTCATGGACACAAAATTATATAAATAAATACTTTAAAATAAATTATGTTTGAGTGTTTGTTTCTACAAACACTTTGGTACTAAAATAGCTTATAATTCCTTGCTCTTCTTTTAAAGGGAAAAAAAAGAAAACACGTTCTGTGAGGACATTTTCCCTCATCAATTTTCTCATGAAAACTTATAAAAATAACATCCCTAGTAAATATGAAATAGACTTGATCAAAAGAATCATGTGGATAGAACAGTCACATTCTGCAAGTCTGGAAAGATGACTCAACAATCATGAGAATTCTGTACCAGCTTCAGTAGGGACACGTCCAGCCACCCCCTCCCCAGTTCTTAACCCATGCCCGATTACAATCTCTTTGGTTCCAATTTTTGTAAAAATGATTTTAAGGTTAGGAGAAACCTCAGCATTCTAGGAAGAACTCAGATAGCTCATCATTCTGTCGATGGTCACCGCACGAATTCTGAAGGCGTGAAGAAGGATGCAGAGCTTGACTTTTGTCTTGTAAAAATCCATTTCTTCCAGGGAGGGTTTCTGTGGCACAGTCTCACTGTTGAAATTTAGGGCCTAGGAGAATAAATATTGAGCATGACATAGACGGTATTCCAAAATTAAAACGTTCATCTGTAAAAACGGGTGAAACCAATACATGTCTCAGAGCCTGCAACCCACTCCCTCATTCCCTCTCCTAAACCCAACGCAAATCCACTCCCAGCCAGATGGGCAGGCAGAACCTGAGGGAAGAAGTGCTCATTATCCAAGCACATGGATCTTCAGTGAGTTCTGAAAAGAGCCTGAAAGCTATTTAGAAAATCATCAGTGGGAGTTGCATTTTAGAAAGGAACAATTCTGTTAAGAGACATCTGCTATGATATCCAATTAATTTTTGTCTGTTACATTAAGAAGCTATGTCCTTTTCAGAAGAGGGAGGTGATGCATTGCTACTGATCGGAAACTGTCTGTCAGTATCAGACCTGCTGGCTACAGATGCTCAGTCATGTGAAATAAATCAACCTGGCACTGGGTCTCCCAGTTTGAGCCCTTTAATTTGATAACGCAAGACTGTGTGCTCAGTTGCTCAGTTGTGTCTGACTCTTTGTGACTCCATGGACTCTATCCATCAGGCGCCTCTGTCCATGGGATCATCCAGGCAAGAAGACTGGAGTGAGTAACTATTTCCTCTGCCAGGGGATCTTCCCGACTCAGGGATAGAACTTGGGTCTCCTGCATTGGCAGGCAGGTTCTTTACTGCTGTGCCACCTGGGAAGCCCGTATATTTGCACAATGATTGGCATTTTTGCTTGTACTTCCTCACAAAAAGCCCAAAAGAAATGTAGAGTGGGTCATCACCCCATTTCACAGAGGAAGAAACTGAGGCACAGAGGTACAGAATGTCTGGGCATAGTTGTCTGATTACTGGTGGAACTGACTCCATTCTTGGTCCTGAAAATAAAATGTCATCTACAACTGTCTAGATGGTAACATTCTTTGATACTTGCGTGATGTTCACTGCCTTTCAAACAAGTAATTTGGCACCAAAAAAAGAAAAAAAAAAGAGGGAATGAAATAAAAATAAATTTCTTTTTAGATAATCATTCTTGACGCCGTATTTATCCCATGCCCTGGTCACCACAGCAGCACCCTGCTCTTTACTAAGTGGTTATTTCTATGTTTCATATTAGCATCATGTGCTCTGGTGATTCAGGAGATAACAAGGCAAGTTCTTGTCTCTGAGTTACACTGTGGACATCCCCAGGTGATAAGTCATTTCTCTCTCACCCACATTTTGGTTCTAGATGGGTCCTATCCGGGCACTAGACTAGTGTGTTTTTACTAACAGTATTTGCAGATATGCATGGCCCCTGCCATGAACATTGCAGAGGTTTTTAGAGATGTGTGAGAAGATGAGTGGAGTGGAATCCCTTTTTGGTGGTTTAAATCCTACCTCTGCCATTTCCAAGCTGTGTGACCTCGGACAAGTGAACAACCCTCTAGCATGGGATTCCTCCTTTCCACAGACCCCATGTGGTTGCTGTGGGGACAGCGCATGTCCGAACATCTTTGCCCAGAGCCTGGGGCACACCACATGATCTACAAACAGTAGGCTGCTCTCCTTAACGTGATCGGCTCATGTTGCCCGCTCACTAGAGGGTGCCCTCGAGGCTGTCTCCTCTACAATGTAGCTGGCTTTTAAAAGTGGCATTTCAGGCCTCCCCCAATACGGGAAGGGCTGACGAGCCCTTCATCAGGGACCCTGGCTGGCTGTCTCAGCATGAAGGACAGGAGGTCTTACCTGCATCAGCTCAGCAATAGCTGCCAGCATGTTCTGGTCTAGAAAGATCTGCCTCTTAGGATCCATCAGAAGCTTTGCATTCATGGCCTGGAACTCCATGTGGTACATCTTCAAGTCCTCGTAGATACTTTTAAGGCACAGGGTCTGGGTGATACAACGAAGTGGGGAAAGAACCATTGAAATGGGCTAAAAACATCCCCCAACCCCAATGTTGCATTTGAAGAAAGAATCTTGTGTCTTACTGTCATAAAAGAGGTCTTTCCAGAAGCCAGACAACTCCCATGCTATAAGAAAAAAATAATGAGATATCAATGATATGAATTCATAATATGAGCTGAAACCTTCAATTTTCTGACTTACAGTTATTAAAGAGGTCTCTCTGGAAACCAGGCAACTCTCATTCTAGAGCAAAAAAAAAAAAAAAAAATCACACATTGAAAAGATACTAATTCTTAATATAAATTTTTCTGACTCCTCAAACATCAAATTTTTTCACTGTGGTAAAAAACACATAAAATTTATCATCTTAACTATTTTAAAGTGCATAGTTCAGTAGTGTTACATATATTTTACACTGTTGTAAAAAACCACATATTTTTACACATTTTTGTTTCAAGTTGAACTTCTACAATGGGGCCTGTTGACATCCCATGAGGATGGAGCCCAGAAGCATGCACAGTTTTGGAAGAAGATGAGACCTGATGCACAGCCCTTAACCATGTTATAAGCTTTGGGAGGAAAATCCTCTATACCGTGGCTAATTCCAGTGGTAAACAGGCCTCCACTGTGCTGGTTTTATCTTTGGTGATATCTTCATGATCGATCTCCTCAGAAGTGCAGGAGTAAAATTCTAGGGTTTGTCTGGCCTGTAAAATATAAAAAAAACTCAGCTTATGATATTAATAAGGCACCAGGCTCCCTGTAATGCTGGCACCAAAGCAAGAGTTGGCTGCCTTTGACTGCCATCTCTGACCTATAGAAAATTCAAGGTCTTCATAAGACCAAAGAAACAGGTCATTGACATTCTCTCCCACTCCCTCCTCTCCTTTTGCTTATGACATGTTTCTCCGGATGATATGTTTTTCCGTTATGTAAATACTATAAATCATTTCAACAGGCTGTGCTAATCAGCCTCTACACCATGCTGGGACACTTGCTTCTGGTGAAAACAGTTTTTTTTCCTTTTGCCAAAGCATCTGTGTTTTATGAATATCTTTTTCAAATATAGCTTCTAGAGGGGGATTGTTAAGGTCACCACTTGATGGCTATAACCAACATGCAACCATGAAAACAAGTGGAGATTTAATGTGTAGTATATACACACACACATCATCTTACCAGCATGCTGAACATATTTATGAAATTTAGTTTAAGAAGTCAATGATTTGCTGATTAAAGATTGAGATCATTTTTCCATTCAACAAGCCTGATATATTCTATGCTAGGTACTAAGGAACGTGACAAAGAAGGGGATTGTATTATTCCCGCCAGGATTCCCAGTTCAGCTGCGGAGACAGGCCAGTGCCCAAATGACTAGGGGACATGCCAGCAGGTGAGAAGGGCTGAATTGAAGGGTCAGAAGGCTCTGAAAAGGGAGTGGAAAGAGATGAAAAAGTTCCCCAGGGATGGGACATCCTCAGAGGAGGGGGATCGTCAGGCAGAGGGAACAGCATGGGGCATGAATCAAAGCTTGAGACTACAGGACGCGTGTGGCAACAAGTAGTAAAGCTTGCTACCCTGTCTGCGGTAGGAAGAAAAATGCCCCTGCCAGAGATATCCACCTCCCAACCCCTAGAACCTGAGACTATGTCACATTATGTGGCAAAGGGGAATTAAGGTTGCAGATGAAATTAAGGTTGCTAATCAGCTGACTCTGAAATAGAGAGATTATCCTGGAGTGTCTGGGTGGGTCTAGTGTAATCTCTGGGTCCTTGTAAATGGAAGAGAGAGGCTGGAGAGTCAAGGTCAGAGAGATGAAGCATGAGAGACTCATTTGTTGGCTTTGAGGATGGAAGGGGGCCACCAAGGAATGTGGGCTGCTTCTAGACGTTGGAAAAGGCAAGAAAATGAATTCTTCTCTAGAGTCTCCAGAAAGAGATACAGCTCTGCTGACACCTTGATTTTAGACCAGTGAGACCCATTTCGGATTTCTGACCTCCAGGGCTGTATGATAATAAGTTTGTGTTGCTTAAAGCCATTAAGTTTGCGGTAATTTGTTACAGCAGCAATAGAAAATGAATACACTGCTCCTGGAGGCCTGAGCAGGTTGTAAAAAGTTAGATTTGCAACTACACTGCAACAAGGAAAAGAAAAAAATCTCCAAATAAGACAATAGCTTTATTTCTGTGATAACTGCCTTCCTTTATTCCAAAATGAAACAGTGACTATCTATATTATTATGGCATTGTTAAAAAAGACAAATCCATGAAATAGTGCCTGGCATACAGTAGGCACTCAATAACTACTTTTTAAATGAAAAAATGAATAAATAGAGCAGAAAAATTATATATATATATATATTTAGAAATGTGGGTCCAACTGCTATAGTTCTTCAAATCTTTTCAGGAGAAGCTAGAAATCTGGATTCTTATATGAACGGTCTACTTTTTCAATGACATCAAACTCAAAAATTAAACTATAAAAGACACTGGCCAAACTTGACAGATCTGTGGACTGGACATGGCCTCTGAATCACATGCATTTGCTACCTCTGCTTTCTCAACAAGTAGCCAGATGATTTGTTCTGGCAAACTTGACACAGGAATCATATTAAAAAATCAAATTGAGTTCTGTGATCTTCTAACCTTTGGTGCTGCCTCTGGGGAGTAGAAGAGTCAAATGTTTCACATGAAGCATCTATTTAAATCAGAGCTCCTAAATTTTACCCATACCAAACTTTTCTTTAGGAATCAAAGGACTTATCTCTGCAGTTTTCACTTGGTGAGCTGCCTTTTTAATTAAGATGGATTGAACTGTAAGGAAAAATGGGCAGCCCATTATGAAAGGTTGCGGGGGCTGGGGGTGGGATGAGTTCCTTAAGGAGAACTTGTGGCACTGAGCTTACTTTAAGACATTCATAAAGCAACAAGCTAGAAATATTCCAGAAAGATTTACTAGAGAGCAGGAAGGTCAAAGGACATCTTTAAAAACATCAGTTTAGGCTGTTGCAGCCAAAGCAATAGATGTTGGAGTGTTTTTAAAGGAAGAAGAAAAAAAATTTTTTTGCATTAAAATATGAAAGCTAAAAAAAAAAAAATGAAGCTTTAAATAAAATTAGATAATTCACCCCCTAGAAAAGGAAGCCTGGACGTGCACTTTCACAAGCCCCCTGAAATGTGTTACTCTCAAACGGAGCCACCAGACTGGAAGTTGGCGAGGAGCATGAGGGGCAGGGCCGGTTCATCTTTGTAGCCCCCAGAGCACAGAGGCCGCCCCTAATAACAGTTTCCTGGATTGATAAGTTGTCAGAGGAACAGTGTGGGCCTGACACAATTCCATCTCTTTTGGCAGGCTACAGGGAACACTGTAAATATCCACTTTCCTCTGTGCAGGCACAGCCAAAACGAATGCCATTGTAATTTATGACCTCGCCTGCCTTCTCTGGAGACACAATTTCATTGAGACTCTTAAGCTAATAGTTGGGCCATTTGTAAAGTTCCCTCTTTCTCTCTTGACAGCTCCTGATTAACTTCCACAATTTCCCTGCAGTTCCTTCAGGTGACCAGGGGTTCAGAGCTGTCCCTTCACTAGAGAGACTGCAGTGGGAACACGGTGGGGACAAAGACAATGAAAAGCTCACCTTCTTCAGTGTGTCGCTGACGGCCCTCAGCAGGTTTTGGGAGTAGTTGAGGCAACTCCTTCCTGGGCCTGCTGTGGTCGGGGGGAGGCTCCTGCCCAAACTGAGGTGGGGCAGGTGGTGGAGGAGGACCACGGTGGACAGGAGGAGGAGGCCTGCAAGGGAATCCAGGGCAAGAATGAGCAGGCCGACCTCCACCTTCCATCTCCTCTGGCCATCTCCGCCCATCTCCTTCCTGGGCGCCAACCTCCCACTGATCTTTCAGAAACTGAGAGATGATGAATCAAGCTCTTGAAGGGCAGTGCTCTGTTCTAGGGCTGAAAGCCAACTCACAGACACTATTGCCTTGTGAGTTCAGACCAGGGCGCAGGGCAGAGTTCACCCAGAAAAAGTCTCCGTTTCAGGAAGAGGGAAAGCGAGGCCAGGTGGGGAAGCCACCCAGTGTTTTGGAAACAGTGGGGAGACATAGCCTTGCTTTGAAGCCGACTGGCTGGGATCTGTCCTCTTAATGGTGTCTCCAAGGGAGCCTGAGCAAGAAATTATCCTGCGGGGCCTCAGTTTCTCTTCTGCGAAGTGGGCATAATACTTAGCTCCTGGGGTTGTTCCACGGTTAAGAGAGAGGATGTCTCATCGGGCGCAGGATAAGCCCGCACTGTCTCCCTGCATCCTTCCTCCTCTGCACGAGATTGCCGTCTTCCAGTCTCCACGTAGCCCATCCCAAGTTTCTGCCGCCCGGCCGCGGTCCCCCAACCCGAGCGCGAGGCTGGTTACTCACTGCGAGGTGGGCACATGCTGAGCGGAGCGGCGGGACGCGGAATCGAGCCGGCAGCTGGACGCAGACGGGTGCACGCGGCAGGTGAGGGTGGTGGTTGGGAGGCCAAGCCAGGGGTCACATTTTTATAATTGCCCGAGGCGCGGTAGGACTTTCCCGGGACTCTGATCTCTTGCTTGCTTTCTCTCTCTGTCTCTCTCTACATCAGCTTCTCGATGACACGTGGAGTCTAGCCCGCGGGGCTGGAGCGCTTTCGGATTAACTCCCCGTGCGCCCGGCCGCAGTCGTTCCGGGACGGCCCCGCCGCCTCCGGCCTGGCCCAAAACGAAAGTGAAATTCGGCGCAGCGTCGCGGCGCAGGGTCCCCGGGCAAGCCCGACCCCTGGCTCGCCCCCTCGGACGCCCCCCGCCCCCAGTTCCCCAGCCCTGGCCCCGCCGCTCCGCAGCGCCCCCTCCCGACGGAACACCGAGTAAGGCCATCCCCCGTCCATCCAAATCTAGGATGAGATCTGACCTCTCGCCTAGGTCTGGATGGGGGTAGGCAAATCATTCAATCATCATTCATTTTTTTCCAGAGAGTCCACGGTGGGCCAGGGCGACACTGACGGGCACCCAGCAGTGACCTGGTCACTTTCGGCTCACTCCCACACCAAATCTGACTCAATGTGTTTTATTCCTGGGTACCATCTTAAATACAAAAAGGGATGAAACCAGACTGGCTATGCAATAACTACTCTTAGAGAATCCAGTTTCTTACAGCGTCCAGGAGAGAATCGTTAGAGTTTAGTGGGATGGATGTACAGAGTCCTGGGAGGAGAGGTCGGAGAAAGGTCATCAAGGAGCCATGGCGTTGAGGAGGCAGCAAAAGCGCCCAGAAGGAGGGAGCTGCGACTTGATTGTTGATAGGTGAGTAGACATTAGATGGGATGCAAGTTCTAGGTCGAGGGAACAGGGATCAGACACACAGTTGGGGAAGGTAAAGGAAGGGGGTGATCTGGCAGTCCTGTACTGGGTGTGAGGGTGGAAAGAGTGAGGGTGCTGTGCTGTGAGGGTAGGGTCTGTGCTGGTAAGTGTACATTCTGCTGAGAATAGTGGGAAGCCTTCTAGGGTTTTCGGCAGGAGATGCGGTTGCATTTGCATGATGGGAAAATCAGCAGTAGTGTGGAGGATGGGGGCTTCCCTGGTGGCTCAAAGGTAAAGAATCTGCCTGCAGTGGAGGAAACCTGGGTTCAATCCCTGGGTTGGGAAGATCCCCTGCAGGAGGAGGGCATGGCAACCCACTCCATTATTCTTGCCTGGAGAGTTCCATGGACAGAGGAGCCTGGTGGGCTACAGTCCATGGGGTCACAAAGAGTCGGACATGACTGAGTGACTAACACACCAACGCGGGGGATGGGTCCCAGGGGTCAGGAGTGGAGGGCATGACCAAGCCCTGTTCAGATTGGAGACTCGAGGGTGGGCAATGGAATCCTTAGGGTGGGGAGGGACCGAGACTTGGTAACTCCTCAGGTGAGCAGGATAGGAAGGTGCCGAGGATGGCTGAAGAGAGCTTGTTCTGGTTCCTGCACAGGGGTTACTGTAAGAGGGGAGTGAGTTTGGAGGAGACACTGAGAAGTTCCACTTTGGATGTGTTGGGTTTGAGGTTCCTGTGGGACTTTTCAGTTCACTCATTTCTACCATGAGCGTTAGTCACCCTGGGTATGTATGAAAGGGAAGGGTGTGTTTGGTCATCCACTCAGAGCCTCCAACGGATCTGACTGCACTATGGCCCCAGGACTTCAGTGTTCAGTGTCCAGTGTCCACCTTTGGGCAGATGCACTCATCTTGTAGAGGGATAAGCCTTTTGGAATACAGGAGAGAAGGGTGGTGCTTCCTCTGGATCCCTGTTGAAGTCTGGATGGATGAGCTCATGGTAGGCCTTGAGATGTTACCATGAATGCATGGCAGGGCCAACCTTTACTAAAGATGTGGTGATGAAACCAATTAGGAGAAAGCTGTGTTAACCCCTCCTCTGATTCCAGCTCTCTCTTTTGTTGGTATCAGTCCCCTTAGCAGATCATCTGCTATGAGGTACCCACCATAGGGACTTTTAGATGTGTGTAAAATGAGACCAACAGTTGATCTCTAAGGCTCCTTCCAATGTGGTCTATGAATTACCCCTTGGGGATGGAGAGCAATGCATTGTCAGAAACGGTTGAATCTGCAGGTTGTGTGAAGCAAATAAGGGGTGCTGAGCTGTACTGTTGCCATGGGGATTTAGGATGGAGTTACATGTACTTAAAGTCAGAGTGAAATCAAGTTTAGCAGAGCCACTTCTCCCTTGGAAAGGCTGTCTCCTGTGAAAAAGAATTTCTGCAGCGTAAATGAGCATAGGGCCTCTGCTCAGAATGGATTCTTGGCCACCGGACATGGTTGCTAACCTGTACTTTAGTGAAACAGTTCTCTGATGTGCTGCACATTCTGTAGCCAAGGTCAAAGGACAGCCTTCTTCTGAGATAAGATTACTTTTCTATAAGAGACATTCTTTGCCCATGATCGCTACTACATGATGTCTAACACTATACTGGAAGTCTTGGCCAATGAGATAAGGAAAGAAAAAGAAATGAGAGATTTAAAATTGGAAAGTAAAAGACAAAACTCTCGTTATTTACAGTTGATATATAAAAAAGCAACAGAAAGAATAGATCAAATACTAAACTAATAAGAGAATTAGTCTGTATGGACTCTATCTATAAACTTCATTGGATACAAATACTAACTTTCAAAAATCAAGCAAATTTCTCTACATCTGTAACAACCTTTCAGAAAATATAATAAAAATAATGTACCAGATAGTAAATAGACAGTAATAAAAAGAAGATATCATTCACAATAGCAGCCAAACTATAAAGTAACTGCCTGTTGATGGAGAAGCAGTACAGTGGTTAAGAATATGGACTCTAAACTTTTTGAATCCAGGTTCTGTTAGTTACTTGCTGTGTGTTCTTGTGCAAATTACTTATCTGTCCAAGCTCAGTTTCCTTATCTGAAAAATGATGATAATAAATGTACTGTAGGGTGGTTGTGATTATTACATGAGTTAATGTAAGCATAAAATCATCTTTGGGGAAAATTCAGTCAAGAACATAGAGTGATTTAATTTAAATGGAAACACATAACCTTGGAAGATCTTAAGATATAAATAGCCCAAGTCTCTTTTAGTTAATTCACATATTCAATGCAATCCCAATACAAATTACAAATAACTTTTCTGAGGAACTTAATAATAAGCCTAATCTAAAATATAAAAGAATAAAAGCACATGAATATCTAAGTTAAACCTGTAAAGAAATAATGGAGATAGGCAAATAGCCCTACCAGATATAAAAATATAGTTCAGAGCAATAGTAATAAAAATAACATTTGGCAATAGGACAATCAAATGCACCTTTCAAACAAAATAGAAAATTATAGACAGACTCATATGTATGTATATTTAGTATAAAGGTATGATGACACTTAGATCAATCTGGGAAGCATGGATTGTTTAGTAGAAAATATTATCATACAAAATTGGAGCCACTTAGAAGGAGGTTAAAGACTAAATGTGAAAAGTAAAATTAGTACAGTAGTAGAAGAAAATGTAGGACACTATCTTCATCATTCAAGAGGGGAAGGACTTCTTAAAAACATGAAAGCCCCAAGCCATGAGTGAAATACTCATATATTTGATTACATAAAATTAAAATTTTCTGTAGTATGATTTCCTGTTAACTATGGACAAAGTTAACAGATAGCTGACAGACTGGGAGAAAATATTGTGCAATGTCTAAAACCAACAGGAAAGTATAGAAGGAACTCCTAAAAGTCAGTAAGAAAAAGAAACCCCAATGACAATGGGCAAAACTTATGAACAGGCAACAATATACAGAAAAGAAACCTCAAAGGCTAACCAGAACAGCAAAGAAGAATAATATATCACTTTGACTTTTTAGACCACCAAAAAAATGAGTACACTGGACACTGACAAGTGTTGGTGAAAATGTAGGATCCTGGGTTCTTTTTATGTAATACAAGTAGACTAATGCAGCTATCCTGGACGGCATTTTGGCATCTGGCTTCAGTTGGATTAAGTATATGCATACCTGATTATCCAGTGTTCTAGCTTGGATATATATCCTAAAGAGATATAGATCCCAAAGTCCATAAAATGGCATGTATGAAGATGTTCATACATGTTAAGTCATTGGTTGTAGTGGAGGGAGTTGGAGACCATCTAGTTGCCCACCAGTGGGGAAATGAATAGATAGAGTGTGAGGGATCCAGTTCCTGGAGTATTCTGCAGCATTTAGAAGTAGCGGACTAGATGTATACACATCAATATGAGTAGATCTTCAAAACATAATACTAGGTAAAAACATAAAGATAAAACCAGAATAAGATCTGTGTATAATACTAGACACAGACAGTTCAATCTCTTGCAGTCAGGTTTGTTTAGGGGTACAAAAAAATTGGATTTTAGAAAAAGAAAAGGCAGCATCTCATGATTGAACACAATATTTCTGTAGCAAAATGTAGGAATGTGTTACATTAAGTAACAGGATAAAGATTACAAATAACCTTATGTCCTTACAAATAACCTTACAATAACCTTACAAATACTCTTACAAATAACAGGATAAAGGTTACAAATAACCTCATGTCCCATGTATCAGATTTTACTAAGTGAGTTTAAGGAAAAGCTTTTGGGGTCCAGAACTGTGAGGTTTCAGAATTGCGGATAAGCAATTGCAGACTTACGTTTACTTTAATGAGAAGAATATATTAAAAATGGCACATGTTATACAAGGACACTCACAAACAAATGAAATGTGTTAAACATATTAGGATAGATCCCACTGAGGAGTGATGGGATGAGAATGAGGAATGCGGATTAAAAATATATATATAAATATAAGTGTGCGTGTGTGTTTTAGTCTCAGTCGAGTCCAACGCCTTGCAGCCCCATAGATTGTAGCCTGCCGGGCTTCTCTGTCCATGGAATTTTCCAGGCAAGGATACTGGAGTGGGTTGTTTGCAAACTTTATTTGTAGTTTGGTACATTCAGATAGCTTTTCTATTAGTCATGCTTTTCCCATTGAGTTTGAGCGGTGGGCCACTCTGAGATCTCATCTAATAGATCCATCGCTGGTAATCAGAGGTCTTTTCAGATATTTGGCAGAATGTTTTAAGGTCTTGTATCACAGTTTCTCACCTGGACGTGGCCTTGTTCCCCAGAGGACATTTGGCAATGTCTGGAACAATTTTTGGTTGTCATAATGGGGACAGGAATTGCTGCTGATGTCTAGTGGGTGGAGAAATGATGCCATGTGCTACTCAACATCCTATAGTACCCAGGATGGCTGCTCCCACCCCCAAACTGAAATAAGTTACACCGTCCAAATTATCAGTAGTGCTGGATACTGCAGCTGTATCAGATAGCAGTAGTTGCTCAGACTACCTGCCTTTGTTGTTATTCTCCTTGGGAGGCAAGTTGACGGTCATAGGCTCTGAACTGAAGACTTAGCACTGTATCTTTGGTGCCATGATTTAGAGTGGCAGCCCATTCTTGGAAGAAGTGAGGTTCCAAAGAGGTTTGTGATCAGTTGAAACTGTCAGTGTGAATCTATAGGTGGGTATTGTAAATGCCAGGGTCCTTCACAACACAGCGAGGATTCCGCTGTCAGTTTTCCTGCAGTTCTTTTCTATAGGGATCATTGAATTTGAGCATAAATCAACTGGTGTTCTCCTGCCAGACACCTGACAGAGTGGGGTCCAGTACAGCTCTGCTCCTGAAAGGTGACCTGTCATGGTAAGAAGCACAGCCTTACATTCCTGTTCCGCGCCGAAGAATTGATGCTTTTGAACTGTGATGTTGGAGAAGACTCTTGAGAGTCCCTTGGACTGCAAGGAGATCCAACCAGTCCATCCTAAAGGAAATCAGTCCTAAATAATCATTGGAGGGACTGATGGCTGAAGTTGAAGCTCCAATACTTTGGCCATCTGATGTGAAGAACTGACTCATTGGAAAAGACCCTGATGCTGGGAAAGATTGAAGGCAGGAGAAGAAGGGGGATGACAGAGGGTGAGATGGTTTGGCATCACCAACTCGATGGACATGAGTTTGAGCGACCTCTGGGAGCTGGTGATGGACAGGGAAGCCTGGCGTGCTGCAGTCCATGGGGTCACAGAGTATGACACGACTGAGCGACTGAACTGAACTGAGTTGAATAGACAAGCCTCAGGCATGACATGTTAATGAGGCTGGTTCCATGGAGCAATTTTGTTTTTGGTGGTGAAGTGTTTCAGCAGCAGGGAGAAAAGTAGTGAGCTGAGGCAGAAAGACTGACTTTGCATCTATGGTCAAAAGACCTTAATTCTAGCTGGCTTCTGCTACTTGGTAGCTGTATATAAACTAAGACAGGCCACTGCCTTTCCTAATTTTCCTATCTGCAAAATGGAGATGGTAATGCCTGGTTGCCTAGTTTAGTCATCGGATCAGATTATATAATCTATCACCAGGTAAGTATTTTGTAAAGGTGGAGAGCGTCATCACTGTGAAATACCACTACACAGTGAGAGGGGTAGTTAAGATTTTTGGATTAAGGCACACGGTCACTAGTTTCTTCCACAACTGACTCTTGGCACTCTTTTAAATGTTAAGTGGCAACTTCCCAATGAGGGGAAAGGGGAGTCCTAAATGTGCATAGTATTGTTTCTATAGGCAACATTATATGTTATCATACTGTCTTAAAGAACCTCAAAAAATACTAACATTGGTCTTCAAGAAAAAATTTCCAGGAAAGATGTTATTATTGCTCGCTGATGCTCCATATTCATAAAGGTTTTTATGAATATCATTGCAAATTTTTGTGCATCTTGAGACAGTTTAACAAACAAGCAAAAATGATACAGCTCCTGGCCATTGCAGCTACATGCCTGATGAGATCACCTGATGCTTAGACATTAAAAAGAAAAAGATAATAAATTTGATTATATAAAGAACAAACATTTCTACAGCAAAAGGATACCATAGATAACATTTAAAGACAAATGATAACCTAGAAAGAAAACATTTGCAACAGTATGTGACAGATCAAGGGCTCATCTCCTTAGTGTAAGAATACGAATATTAAAAAGAAAAAAGTCAACAATCCAATAAAAAAACGGGCAAAGGATATGAATAGACATTTTGAAGAAAGAAAAATATAAATTACTTAGAAACATATGACAAATAGCTGCATTTAAATTAGATAAATGCAAATTAAAATGACTAGATATGGTTTTTAGCCTTATACTTCACAAAACTGAAAAGTTTGATGATTTATGGGTATGTTGAAATTGGTTGCCATATTCTGTTGGAGGGAGTGTAATCTAATGCAATCTATTGGAAGCATTAGTTGGCTATAGCTATTAAAATAAAAAAAAGTACACATATACTTTTGCTCAGCATTTCTATATCCAAGAATTTATCCTATACACTATTTGCACAATATTGGAGAAGGAAATGTCAACCCACTCCAGTATTTTTGCCTGGAGAATCCCATGGACAGAGGAGCCTGGCGGGTTACAGTCCATGGGGTCGAAAAGACTCGGACACGGCTGAGCAACTAACACGTTCACATATACATGAGGACTTATTTCCATTGAAAGTATTATTTTTAATATCAAAGACCTAGAACACTCTAAATGTCCATTAATAGGGGCTTATTTCATTAAAGCATAGTTCGTCTTTTCAACGGACTCTTCAGTGTAGCTTGAGTTAGATTTATATGCGTGATAGGAACAATCTTCATTATATCAAAATTCATGTGAGGAAATTCCCTAGCAGTCCAGTGGTTAAGACTTCACCTTCCAATGCAGGGAGTGTGGGTTTGACCCCTGGTGAGGCAGTTAAGATCCCCCAGGCCTCGTGACCAAAAAATCCAAAAGACATAAAACAGAAGCAATGTTGTAACACATTCAACAAAGACTTTAAGAATGGTTCACATTTGAAAAAAATCTTGAAAAAAATAGTTATGTGAAAAATCAAGGCTCAGGGACTTCCCTGGAGGACCAGTGGTTAAGACTCCACACTTCAAATGCAAGGTGCGAGGGTTCCGTCCCAGGTCAGGGAAATAACATCCCACATGCTGTGAGCCATGGCCAAAAAAAATAATTAAGGTTCAGCATCCACTGTGTAGTATGCTTCTGTTTGTGCAAGGAAAACGTATATACATATATATTTATACACACACGTATATATGTGCACATAGATGTAGGTATAGCATCAACATAGATCTACATTCATAAGAGCATAGAAAATCAATGACCATTTCCACTAGAGAAGGAGATTCAATCTTTGAAGTACAGAGAAAATCTGCTTTTTATTGAATCGCCTCTTTATTGTTTGAATTATTTAACATTCAAATATATTGCAGCTGTATTTATTTTTGTTTCGCTTTGTTTTATTTGTCTTTTAAAAGATCACCTAATGGCAGGTGAAGTGAACTTTCCAGAGAGCTTCTGGGCCCATTCTGATAGCTCTTAAATTTTTTTTTTTATTGAAATATAGTTGATTTACCTTGATGTGTAATCTCTGGGGTTTCTCAGGTGGCACAGTGGTAAAGAATCCGCCTGCCAATGCAGGAGATACTGGAGACTTGGGTTCCATCTCTAGATTGGGAAGATCCCCTGGAGAAGGAAATGGCAACCTACTCCAGTATTCTTGCCTGGAAAATTCCATGGACGGAGGAGCCTGGTGGGCCAGAGGTCCATGGTGTCACAAAGAGGTGGACACGACTGAGCACACATGCGCGTGCATTCCGTCCATTCATTCATCCATCCATCCCTTTATCATTTCACTTGTGCTATGCATGTAGTCACTATTATGTGACTCACTTTATTTCACTGGCTGGAGCCTTTCTAGCCTCTGGCCTGGTAGAGTGGAAACACCATGGGCTTTGCAGAACTGGTTTAAAATCTAAACCTCCATCACTTTCTTTTTTTTTTTTTAATTGCAAAGTAAGTTTATTGATGATAACTTTATATAATTTACTCCCTATATTTGATGTTACAAACTTTAGGGTCTTTGAGATATGCAGGGTAACTGGCATAACCCCCTATATTTGAGCTCTCTTAATCCTTTTTGTGATTTCTTTTTGTTTCTTCCCACAAAGACCTGTTATGTGCCTCCCATAAATGCATCCAGTAAATGTAGAAATAAACTGGGATAAAAGCTGTATATTCTTATAATCTATATGGTTTCCACACAAAATATAATTTTTCAGAGGCTCTTTATAAGGATTTTCCATTGGAGCAGGCAGGTCCTCCTTGCTTGCTATCTGTTTATGTTGTGAACAACTTCACAGCACTGCATGAGTCCCAGAATTTGTGAGGCAGACAGCAGCTGTCACGAAATGCATCTTTCTCCTCCCTAGCCTACTGCAAGAGCTACCATAGAGGCCACATGGTTCCTTGCTCCTCCCCTCCCCCCCATCATTTTCTAACTGTACAGTTTTGGGTTATTTCATTAGCTTTTCTGAACTCCTATAAAACAGGAGGAAAAACACCTACCTGCTGGGATTGTTGGGACAATTTACTGGGATCATGTACACACAGTTGGGCAATGGGCGAGGCCCTGTAACACAGCGGCCTTGCCCTTAGTATGTTAGCATGTTGCTAGTTTCCTTTTGTGGGGCTGGTTTCTAAACAGTGATTGATGAGGCTTTAAATAATCCCTGGAGGGCCCATCAGGAGCCCTATTCTTCAGTGAGTAGAAGGGCTGAGGTTAGTTTCTTGAGGCTGTATGGCCCCTCATGTGGAAGGAAACAGAATATTCCTAGTTAAGACAATCCTTTTTTGATTCTTAAAAAACAGTGAAAGTTTCTCAACATACGAGGCCTGAAAAACAGGCTAGCTAGTACTAGCTTTTTAAAGTCTCCAAACAGTCATTTTTATAGTTTTATATAGTCATTATTCATGTTTATTTTCCAGTGTTTTTCATTCCTCCACATTTGTATGATCTTATACCAGAGATAATTGTTCTTTCTGACTAAATGGCTCCTTTTAGATTTCTTTGTTTTAAAGCACAGGTCTGCTGGCAACAAATCCTCTTACTTTTTGTCTTAAATGTCTTTATTTTGCCTTAATATTTGAAATATACTTTTGCTTGGCCATTATTTTCTTTTAGCATTAGAAGATGTTATCCCAGAGTCCTTTGACTTCCATTACTTCTGTTTCTCATTGCTCTCCTGAGGGTAATATGGAAGATAGTCTGACTGATTTTCGGGAGGACTTTCTTTTTTTGTCTTGTTTTCCTAGAAATTTGGTTATGCTATTCCTAGATGTGTCTTCCTTTGTATTTATCTTGCTCAAGGTTTGTAGTACTTCTTGAATCTATAACTTACTTGATCCCTTTAAATCTATAACTTGATCCCTTCAAATTGATTTTGAAAAATTCTCGAATATTGCCCCTATTGCTCCAATTCAGTTTCACTCTAGAACACTTCTGGAATTTAACTACACATATGTTCGACCTTTTCACAATGTCTTACATATCTTTATGCTATTTTCTGTATTTTTCACCTTTTTCTTCTTTTTTTGATTTGGATGCTTCCATCTGGATATTTTCTATTAACCAATCTTCTGAATCGCTAATGCATTTTTCATCTATCTAAACTGTTGTTAAATTCAATTATTGAATTTTAATTTCATCTGTCTAAACTGTTATTAAATTTATTATATTTTGCAGTTTGGGAATTTATATTTGGCTTTTTATTTTTAATACGTAGATTTCAAATCTCTGATGAAGTTCTCCATCTTGTCATCTAATTTCTTGAGCATATTGATCACAATTATTTTGCATTCTGTGACAGATATTATCTGTGACAGATAATAATATGGATCATCTCTGTATCTCTTTCTATTGTGTGTTTTTTCTCTTGCCCCGTCCCTTTGTATGCCTGGTAATTTTTGATTGAATGCCAGACATTGCATATAAAAAGTTGTAAAGACTGTCCATGATGTTAACTCTGGCAGATGGTCAGATTAAAAGCAGAATACCTTAAACTAAAAAGGGAATAAGCTGACTTGAACCTGGGTTTTTAAGCCTTTACGAGGCTGATCTGTATCTATGTACCCTTATTTCTAGAATGTAGTTCAATCAGTTCCACTGAAAGCAGGAAGTGTTTACAAAACCCACTCTGCTTTGCTAGGCTCTGAGTGCTAATGTTTATTTATCCAGCACTATGTCATTAGCTCCGTTTAGTTTCTCAGTCCTTTTGTTCTGCCTCTCTTAGTCTGCTCTGCTTACTAATTGGCAAACATGTAGAGGCAAAAACTAGATAATTCTCTTTAAATCAGCTCTCTGTACGCTCTTTCCCTCCAGAATCTTAGCAACTCAAGCTCTGGTTGTTTCGGTGGCCCTGAGCCTCAATATTTGTCTCTCCAATGAGTCTACCAAAACTCCTGCTCCCCTTTTCTGCTCTTTAAAAGCCACTCTCTGCTCAGCGTCTCTATGCTCTATTCATTATGCGTGTGAGTCAGCAGATACTCAGTAGGGATTGGAGAAAGTCAGGTTTATCTCCGTGAGTTTGCCTTCTTTTAGGGATACTGACTTGACTCTTCAAGCCCTGGCTGCCTCAGTGGCTCTTCAATGTTTTCAGACATTAACTTTTTTTTTTTAATTTAGGTCCAGCTATTTTCATGGGAAGTTTTTTTTTTTTTTTTAAAACTACAAGCTAGCCTGCCATGGCTAGAAATAGAAACCAAATAGCCATTTTAAATACAGGGCCTGCTAGGCATTCCAAAGTTAAAGCTTAAATTCAGAGTGATTATGACAACAGATGGAATTCTTTTTAAAAATAATATACTATCCTTGGCACTAGAAAAACTGTGATGAACACAGAATAATAGGAATGACCTTTGGGACTTCCCAGGTGGCATTAATGTTAAAGAACCTGCCTGTCAATGCAGGAGATATAAGAGATGCGGGTTAAGATATAAGAGATCCCTGGGTTGGCAAGATCCCCTGGAGAAGGAAATGGCAGCTCACTCCAGTATTCTTGCCTGGAGAATTCCATGGACAGAGGAGCCTGGCAGGCTACAGTCTGTGGGGTTGCAAAGAGTTGGACGTGACTGACGCTACTTAGCAAGGCTTCCCTGGTAGCTCAGCTGGTAAAGAATCCACCTGCAATGCAGGAGGCCCGGTTTGATTCCTGGGTCAGGAAGATCCCCTGAAGAAGGCATAGGCTACCCACTTCAGTATTCTTGGGCTTCCCTGGTGGCTTAGTCGGTGAAGAATTCACCTGCAGTGCTGGAGACCTGGGTTTGATCCCTGAGTTGGGAAGATGCCCTGGAGAAGGGGATGGCTACCCACTCCAGTATTCTGGCCTGGAGAATTCCATGGACAGAGGAGCCTGGCGGGCTACAGGGCATCGGGCGGCAAAAAGTTGTACACGACTGAGCAACTTTCACTTTCACTTTTCACTGAGTACAGCACAGCATATAACATAGGCATTACTTTTATCATCCTCATTTTTGTAGATGAGGAAATTGAGGAACGGGACATATTAGTGAGTGTCTAAAAGTTATATCTAGCAAGGAACGGTACTGGGATTTGAATCTATGTGGGGTCTGATATTCTTAGCAGAAGCTTAGAACTTTAAACAAGGTCTTATTATTGAGAAGGTAATATGATAATCTTTCTCTCTCTTCTATAACAGGTAATGAGAAATATACAGAGAGATCTTTACACCATAGCATCCTTCAGGAACTCATTGCATTCTTCTTTTCCATTTGTATCCCCTGCATGCCTTGCACAGAGATGGGCACATGCAGAATCACAATAAAACCTTTTGATTTCCACGTTGGAGCTGAGATCTGAAGTTATATTTTATCATTTGTCCTGTTGCTTTTCTTATGTTATTAAGAATTCAGCAACACACATGGCACTTGTGAAAATGAAATTTGGGGTTACACAGTATGATTGTGTAGGCCAAAGAGAGAGTTTAGAGCAAAATCTACCCCGTGCTTTGTTTGTCAAGCTAAGTGATAGCCGCTGCAGCGAGGAGGAAGGAGTGCCTTTCTCTTACTCACATTCTGGACAATTCTAAGAATTTTTCCTTGTCTATCTCACAAGAGGCATTACCCATCTTTTCTGGCCAAAACAGTTGGACAGAAAGACGTCTAAACCCAGCAGCTTGTTATCATATATTTCTGTTTATTTGGGACCCACTGCAGGGAAATTTACAGGGTCTGATAACACTGATCTCAGAGTAGGGAGAAGGAAAATAGGACAGGAAAACACTGGCCATATTTGTACTTCAGAAAGGGAAGAGTTGAATCAGTTTTCTGTCCCCAGATGCTACCTTTGGTATCAGACCAGAATAGATTTCCAGAGAAGGAACTCCAGGTGAAAGCAGCAGTCAGAACCTTTTCTGATATCCTACAGTTTCATTTCCTGTGTTGTTTTCACGGCATGAAATGCCCCAGTGTTTCTCTCCTAACTAATGGTGTAAATTTACCCAGTGTCAAGGAACTTCAAAGAACTTGGTGGTGGTGGTTTAGTGGCTAAGTCGTGTCCGTCTCTTGCAATCCCATGGACTGAAGCCTGCTAGGCTCCTCTGTCCGTGGGATTCTCCAGGCAAGAATACTGGAGTGGGTTGCCATTTCCTTCTCCAGGGGATCTTCCTGACCCAGGAATCAAACCCAGGTCTCCTGCACTGCAAACAGATGATTTACCAACTGGGCTATGAGGGAAGTCCAAAGAACTTAGTACTGTATATTTATTCTACTGGTAGTAATAGCCTTTTAGACGATGGACACAGAGTACTATTGAGCAGTTTCTCTCCAGCAGCTGAGAACTAATGTTTCCACACCCAGTAAATATTTAGCTCTATAGAAAGATTAATCAAATATATTCTCATAAAGCACTTGAAATTGATCTATTTTACATTAAATAGAGCTAAACTAATTTCCTGCAGCAATTTTAGGACATCTATCTAATAAACAAGTTTCTACAATTGATTTCATTTATTAATACCTTGGGATTATCTCAACCAAAGAATCGGAGGATAATCAAATAAAAAACTCACTGAATTCTAAGCAAAGTTCCAGCAGACCTTTCAGATTATTAAATAATTAGAATAACTTTTTATTTGTTAAGTTGTTCAGGGACTTTTTTTTTTTTTTTTTTTTTAAAAAGACACTGATCTCTTTTGAGAGGCTATGACCAAAACATAGTAGTTTGAAGGTTATGAGGTCTGTTTATAATGATGAATTACAAGGCTGTTTATGTTGATCCCTTTTCTTGCCGGAAAAAAAAAATCCAAATTTGAGCCATTGACCCTTAAATAAATATTTCCCTTGGAATAATAAAGAAAAACATACCCTTGTTAAAATAACATATAGAGGGTAGAAAACACCTTTCAGTAGACCCTTTTTGCTTCCAGGTGGAATCCAAATAGGTGAGTATTTTTAGAATACTGAGGCTTTGTGTATGGATACAATAATTGAGTGACTTCAGCTATTTCAACAGGGAAGCTTGGTACTTTTTATGACTGTGTTTAGGGGATTTTGCACCCAAATATTGCTCTGGCTAGCAGTAATTTGGGGAAGGGTGATGTTACTGGTTACTGGTAACATTGACTACATGATAGCTGCTAGTATTGACTACCTGATACGTTCTAGGGACTGTGCTAAGCAATTTTATGTTATTTAACCCTCAAGACAACTCTTTGAGTTAAATAACCGTTACTATCCCTGATTTACAAATGAGGACACTGAGCTTTAGTGAGGTTAAATAACTTTCCTAAGATAGTAGAGCTGAGATTTGAACCCAGCACCTCTTTGCTACTCTCTTAAAATACTGTGGCATGAGCGGGATGGTTGAGAGTAGTGGGAGGGGAGTGTAAGTTAATATAAACTTTTTGGAAAGCATTTTTGGAATACTTATCAAAAGGCTTTTAAAATGTCACATGTTTTGACCAAGTAATTATACTTCTGAGGGTCTAGTTTAGGACGTTGTTCAGAGATTTAAATAATGATTATGTACAAGGATGTTCACTGAAACATTATTTATAAGAGTTTATAATATAGATTGAAAACTAACGTTCTCTATCCCCCTACTAATTGTAATAGACACATAATATAAATTATGACAAAGGCATAGTTGGAACATTATGTATCTTTTAGTAATAATATTAAAAAATGTTTTTTTGGGGAAAAGGTTCAGAATTTGTTGTCAGGTGAAAAAGAGATATGTAAAACTGTACAATATATAGTATGATTATAGTGATGTTTAGAAAGGAAGGAAATCCAGCAAAATGTCATCTGTGAATAATGAATTATGAGTAATTTTTATTTTCTCCTTTATGCTTTTTGATATTTAAAATATTTTTCTAGAATGAGTACAAAGTACTTTCATAACCAGAAGAAAATGCTATTATTAATTTTGTTTAAAGAACAGTAAATTCGCCAACATTGCAATTTCCACTGTCAGCAAGTCACCTTTTTTCTTTGAATTAAAAAAAATTTCTTTTGCTCTTAGTCTTATTTTTGGCTGTGCAATTTCTATAATATCACTGGAGAAGAAATCCTTATCCCAAGCAAATAATTACTTTGGGAGAGAGTAAAGCCCTGTGTTTACTCAAACCTTGCCCTAAACACTGTATGTAGGTGCTCTCCTTGTGCCCACTCAGCCATGTCCAACTCTTTGTGACCCCACAGACTGTAACCCATCAGACTCCTCTGTCCATGGGATTCTCCTGGCAAGAATACTGGAGTGGGTTGCCATTTCCTCCTCCAGGGGATCTTCCCGATCAAACCCATGTCTCCTGTCTCCTGCGCTGCCAAGAAGATTCTTTATCCTTGAACCACCTGGGATCCCTAAAGTATTTATTGGGCTGCTCTGGGTCTTAGTAGTGGTATGTGGGATCTAATTCCTGGACCAGGGATCAAACCCTACATTGGAAATGTGGAGTCTTAACCACTGAACCACCAGGGAAGTCCCAAGCTCTCTTTGGACACATTTAAATCCCCTGAGCTTTCCCAGCAGATGGCAAGGAGACAACGAAAGGCAGGGCCCAGGGAGCTGTAATCAGAGCACATCAGAATTGAAGGACGTGGTCAGAACGTGTCCGCCGATACTGACACTAATCAAACTAATAGGATAGAGCTTCTTCCTACCAAATAAAGGTGCTTCAGAGAAAATTTGTGAATATTCTTTTGTTTATCCAGCATATGTTTGTAGATCACCTTCCATGTTAAAAATTCTGTGTTAGGAGGACTTGGGAAAGTTCATATGGATTTAAATCAGCCGTGATGAGCCCACGTGGCTGCCTGAGTTTTTATTAAGATGACAGAGGTCTCCAATCAGGGGAGCAGGGACTCTCTCACCTTAGTTAAGATGCCGGCAAAAAGAGTTTTCAGATCTCATTGAAGTTGGGAGATATCCTAAGACTTCATAATAAGACCTGCATAATGGACGCTTAAATCATCTTCCATATACATAGTCCTACACGTGTTCCATCCTTGCCAGACCCTAGTCATAAGTGGGAAGGTGGACTTGGGAGAGGGGAGGAAGGAATGCAGACATTCATTAAGCAGTGTTTAGTGAATAGAAGCCTGAGCAGTGGTAAAACACAACTGAAACAGACCCAGTTCCATCTTTCTTCTCCTGTTAATAGTCTCAGGCTAGAGTCTCATTCCTTTAGCCAATATCATAACGAGTTCGAACACCTCTACAAGTGCTCATCCCTAATTCTCTGGTCTGACCTGGCCACCTCTCCATCTGTATTTCCCACAACTCTCCCTCTTGTTCCAGTCTCTCCAGAGACACTGGGTTTTTGGCCATGGTACATGCCAGCCGTGTTCCCACGTCAGATGTTTTGGCTTTCCTGTTCCCTCTCTGTATTGCGGTCCCCACGGGCATGCACGTGTCTGATGTCATGCCTCCTCCTCATAGTCCCTTCCCCACCATCTTATGTAAAACACTCTATTTCCTCCCCTGACCCCTGGGACTGTCCAGCCCCCTACTCAGTTTGACTGTGCTTTTGTAACACTTACCACTGTTTGACAATATATGTTTAGTTATTTGTTTATTGTCCTACATTAGAATGTACATTCCATGAGGGCAGAGACTTTGTCCATTTTATTCTCTGTTGTATTTCCAACACATAGAACAGAGTTTGGTACATAGTAAGTGCTCAAAAAATAGTTATTGAGTAAAAGAATAAACATACTTTTCTGGAGGGTGGTTTGGGAATATGTGTCAAAACATAAAATGATATATACCTTTGAGCTAGCTAATCCAACTTCTTAGATTTGTATTATGGAGATAATCATACAGTTGAAAAATAATATACACAATGAGGTTAATCAGAGGGTTGTTTAGAGCAACACACAGAAGGAAAATCCAAATATCCATTAGTGGAACCTTGTGATAGAGGCAAACTGATTGACATCATTATATGTAGATCAATATTTATCAAAATGGAAAAATGTTTACAACGTATTAGTGGGTGAGGAAAATTGATTCTGGAAGAGCTTGTATGGAATAATTACATCTAATAAGATTCTATCATACTTTGTATGTATCTGTGTATAGAACAATGTGAGGGCAAGTATTGACCAAAATAGTAACAGTAATCTTGGTGGCTGGGAGTGGGATTTGGGGTAATTTTTACTTATCCTATATACTTTGTGTATTTTTTGAAAATAAATGACCTTGTATATTTCTGAAAAAAATTTAAACAAAGTTAATAGAGCTCTTTTATAAAGTTTTTTCTACTTTAGAGTCGATTTTAGTTTGCCCTGTGTCATAGTAGCACCCAGGTGACTGACTCGAGATGCCTGAAGGAGTACTGCAGGTTCATTCAGGTCCCTGCAGGGGTGGTTCGCTGAGCTTCTAGATGTTTTAATGCCTTTTCTGCATTGCCCTGCCACTGCCCTGATAAACACTCTTTCCTGGTTACACAGCCCTGGTAGCAGCTGCCCCCCTATTCCTGCCCCCTCCTGTCTGTCTCGTCCAATGGAGCAAACTAGAGGGGCTCCCCATGACCCACAATGGACTCCACACTCTTGGCTGGTCGTCTGGAGCCGTCCGCACACACAGCCCCAGCTTCTCTCCCTAACCTTGTTCTCAACCACTCTGTTATTCTGCCATTTCATCTGCCTGGTGTCTTGGACCTGCCTTTCTTTTTCTCTGGAATTCCCTTCTCTCTGTCTCCCCTTCTCTTTTGGCCCCTCTCACCTTTATCTTTTCCAATCAAAACCCTAGAGAATGACCTTCCAGAAAAACTACAGTACCTAAAAATCTGTATTAATCCTTTGCTTCTTAGGAAATGAGTTTCTTTTGGTTTATGTAATGGGTATGTATGACTGGTAAGCTCTTTGAAGGCAGGAAGTATGTCTTATGCTTCCTCACGTTATGCATTGAATCTGTTTGTTTATTCATTCAGCAGATTTTCGTTAAGCACCTGCTGTGCACATGACCTTGGGCTAGGTTCTTCTTTTCTTCTGTGATAGGTTCTTGAAGAGAACAGTGAACACACAGGAACTTCTAGTCAAGGATGCCTCTATGGAGGGCCTTACTCATCTTCAATCTCTTGAGTGATAAGCTTCCTTATGAACTGCATATCTATCAGTAATGCAGATGTGCCTTCAACAAGGGAATGGTTTGTAAGGAAGAGGGATCAGTAACTTACACTTGATTCTCTCCATTACCAATAAGGACTAACAGAAAAGTTTTTGAAAAGAAATAGTCTCTTCTCTTGGTCCTCCAGGCACTACAGATCCTAGACGGTATAGAAGGAAACCTTCATCAGATTTCTTTTTTTTTAAACATGTGTTTGGTTTTTTGTTATTACTATGTTTTAATAAATATGTATTTATTTATGGCTGTGCTGCCTCTTCATTGCTGAGCGAGGGTTTTCTCTGGTTACAGTGAGTGGGGACTATTCTTCATTGCTTCTCATTGTGGTGATTTCTCTTAATGCAGAGCATGTGTTCTAGGACTCATTCAGTAGTTGTGGTACATAGGCTTAGTTGCTCCAAGACATGTGGGATCTTCCCAGATCAGGGATCCACCCTGTGTCCCCTGCATTGGCAGGTGGATTCTTAACCACTGGACCACCAGGGAAAGTCCCCATCAGATTTCTTGATGAACGAAGTCTATTGAACCAGGCAAGCTTCCTGCTGAAGAGAGGACTGTCATAATACTAGAAAGTAGATCCTGAATGTTCCCAGACCTTTGTGAACTGTCAAATGGATTATTCTAGGATATAATTTCCTCTGTGAACTGGAGCAATTATGTAATATGATGTACTTCTTAAGTTTTTCATGATATTAGAAACCATGAGGTTAAATCTAAGAATGTTGAGTCTACTGTTTTTTTTTTTTTAATTTAAAATATAAAGTTATTAGATTTCCCTGGCAGTCCAGTGGTTAAGACTCTGCCCTTCCATTACAGGGGCAAGGGTTCAATCCTGTTTGGGGAACTAAGATCCCACATGCCTCACAGTGTGGTAAAAAAAAAAAAAAATGAAGTTATCATCAATAAGTTGGAAATGTTACATAAATATGAGTAAGAAATCAAAGATCTCAGCAGCTAAATTAATGAAATTCACACATCTCAGTACTTACCCTAGGTATTTTAGGGGGATTCTTGGTCAATAATTTGCCTCGCTTTGCCAGGCCACAAATTAAGTAGTTAATTCATTTTATTGAGAAGTGAATGAAAGATTCAGAACTCTGAGACAAACATAATTTAAAAGGCATTTTCAATAGAATCCCTTTTGTTGTCTACTCAAGGTAACATTAAATATTGATCAGTAATGTTATTGCTAGATTTTTTTTCTTTTGTCTCAAAAGTCTCAATGGGTATAGTTGCCTAACCTCTTTTTTTAACCAAAATGATTCTCAGTAGACATCCAATTACGACATTTCCTTTCTCATTTAGACACTGAAAAGTCAACATTATTTTAATAGTTTTAGCATGTATCTGTAATTTTTCAAGACACAGAGCAAATGTAGGATTTTTCAAAGGTATCTTTTTTCCTTTTTTTCTATTAGGAAAAATGGCCATAAAGACGACCATGCATTATATTAAAAAAATTTTTTTTTGTTTTTTAATTTTTACAATGTTATTTTGGTTTTTGACATACAACAGAGTGAATCAGCCATAATTATACATACATCCCCTCTATCTTGAGCCTGTCTCCCTTCCCCCCATCATACCCCTCTAGGGCGTCACAGACTGGGCTCCCTGTGCTACACAACAACTTCTCATCAGCTAACCATGTATCATTACACATGAGAGTGTATATTAGGGCTTCCCTGGTGCTCAGATGGTAAAGAATCTGCCCGCAATACAGGGGACCTGGGTTCAATCCCTGGGCTGGGAAGATCCCCTGGAGGAGGGCATGGCAACCTACTGCAGCATTCTTGCCTGGAGAATTGCGTGGACAGAGGAGCCTGGCGGGCTGCAGTCCACGGGGTGACCAAAGAGTCGGACATGACTGAGCGACTCAGCACGGCACAGCAGAATGTATGTATATTGATGCTGCTTTCTCCATTCATCCCACTCACTCACTGCCTTTCCTACTGTGCCCCTGAGTCTCCATTTCTTCCCTGCAAATAGGTTTATCAATACTGTTTTTTCTAGATTCCATATATATGCATTAATAAACTGTATTTGTTATTCTCTTTTTTACTTCACTCTGTATAACAGGCTCTAGAAGGATGTAAATATTGGTGTTCTTTAAGAGACAAAGGTCAATAAAATAGACAGTTCTCTGGATCACTTTCCTAACAATGTGGGTTGAAGCAGCCAGGGTGGGTTTGGTGGCTACGTGGGATTAGGGATCAGGCTTCTGCAATCTTCTTGCTACATCATGACATGCAGCTTCTATTCTGTGGGCCAACAGGACCGTTCTGGCTTCAGTCAGCGCATCTGCATTTCAGCTGGTGGGAAGGGGATAGATGGAAGGAGAGAGCACACTTCTTTCTGTGAAGGGTAGGACCCCAAATTTGCATATATCATTCTAATCATTCTACTTACCTCCCACTGGCCAAAACTTAGCCACATGGCTATACCAAGCTACAAGGGTGGCTGAAAAATATCAACTTACTTATGTGGCTTTATGATGAACTAAAAACTCTATTCACGTGTAAGAAGATGAGAATGGAAATAAGGAGACAACTGGGAGTCCCATTCCCATGTATAAACAAGAAGGGAAAAGAAAGGAAAATGAAAATTGGGCAAGTTAAGAAAGGGAGAAAGAGAAGGAAAAGTCTAAGGTTGTTTTGGTAAAGGTAGACTATATTTTATGGTGTTTTCGTATTTGCTGTTGTTCAATTGATTCTGGTTGTCCAAATTTATTTCTCATCACTGCAATTTGCAATGCTATATAACAGACTTAAACCTCTCTTTATCTCTTCTCAGTAGCTCTTAATTATGGAATTCCTTTCAAAGAATAAATATTTGTGAGTGCTTTCTGCAAACCTGCAGAAACTGTAGTAGGTGTCAGTCATACAGTGGAGAATAAGAAAGATGAGTCCCTACTTTCCAAGAATGATATGAAAGCATGAGGTAGGGGAACAGATACTATTTGAGTAATGGAAAAATGATGAATGATAAAAATGAGGGGCACGGGGAGCTATGGGAGCATAGGGGTGAGCACCCAGGCTTTGCTGGGGAGGGAATGATTTCTCCTCTTAAATGCCTTTTGAATAAGACACCCACAGGAGCCTATTAGAAGGTGAAAACTATTTTCCTGAAATCTTTTGATCCCAAGAATGTTACATGTGAGCATGCTAAGTCGCTTTAGTCACATCCAACTCTTAGTGACCTTATGGACTGTAGCCTGTCAGGCTCCTCTCCATGGGATTCTCCAAGCAAGAATACTGGAGTAGGTTGCCATGTCCTCCTCCAGGGGATCTTCCTGACCTAGGGATCAAGCCCACGTCTTTTACATCTCCTGCATTGGCAGGTGAGTTCTAATTGAACCTAATGAAACAACCAGGTCGGCAGTATCTACTGTGTCTGAGATACCGGACCAGACACTCTGGGGGCTACAAAGGAGAACAAGAGAGGGTCTCACATCTTAAGTAGCTCATGATGCTCTACTGAAGGAGACAACAGTGCAGCTCAAGGCACTGTGATCAAAAGCCACAGTAGAGATGTCCACGAGCCCTAACGGGAAAGGGAGATGAATGCTAACTTGGTGTTGGCTCAGTTTCCGGGAGAACATGGCATGCTAGCTGAGCCTTGACTACTGTGGTTTGGTGGAAGGGTCTTTTAGGAGGACACAGCTGGAACAAAAGGCACAAGATGCAGGGTATGTTTAAGGACTGACTTTTAGTCAAAGGTAGCTGCGGGAGTGTTGGGGACAGAGGGCTGTCACGTGACCCTAGACATGGACGGTTAGAATAGATGCAGGGAGGCCTGGATCACAGCACTAAGGACTTTCTTCTGTAGGCCAGGGGAATTTGGTCATCAGCTGTACTCTGCTTTTAGATGCTAACCACAGAGCGGGGAAATCTGAGGCAAGAAAGCTAAAAAGGAGGGCTTTATTTTTTAATTTTATTTTTTATTTTGGGCTGCACTGGCTTTTCATTGCTTCACGGGCTTTCTCTAGTTGTGGCGAGCAGGGACTACTCTTCTGCGGTGCGTGGGCTTCTCCTTAAGGTGGCTTCTTTTGTTGCAGAGCACAGGCTCTAGAGCACTGGGCTTCAGTAGTTGTGGCGCATGGACTTAGTTGCCCCTCGGCATGTGGGATCTTCCTAGACCAGGGACCAAACCCACGTCTCTTGCATTGGCAGGAGGATTCTTAACCCTTTGGACCACCAGGGAAGTATGAAAGGTGGGCTTTAAAATGTAAGGATGAAGGAAAGACACTTTAGTGAGGGAGCTGAGCATCTGTTTGGATGTTTGCAGGAGTGAAGATGGGGAGGAGAAGCACAGAGGAGAAGAAAACTCTGAGGTTTTAAACCTGAGCGATTGGGAGGAGATTGCTGACATTTAGTGCTTCAGGGAAGAAGAGACGAGAAGCGCTGGCTAAACACTCCTGGCTGTCTACCCAACAGCTATGTCACTGCTCTTCACAGAGCCCAATTTTGTCACATGTCAACCATTCCAGGCCCTTAGAAGTGTCCTAACTGGTGTAAGCCAGTCAGCTCAAGGCACTGCCCCTGCAGACTGTCGATGGTTTAGGGGTGGACATGGCACTTAATTGGCCCTACCTTATGGAGTGCATATTCCAGGTTTGGGAACGCACACTTCATGTAACAAGTGCATGGCAGAGTCAGGTAGCTAGACACTGAGATGGAAAAGGGAAGCCCTAGGGAACTGAAAAGACCAAGATGATCTTAAAGAGAAAAGAGCTGAGAAAATCAACCCCATCAAGTTGTTTATGAACCCCCTCACCCTTGATCTGTACATGGGTAGACCTGGCCCTAAATAGGTTGCTGAAGACTGTGAGAACTGAACTATGTGACAGGCCACCGTGCTGGTCTCACGCTGGTCCCCGGATGGCACATCCGGTAGCCCTGCAAACTCAGAGAATTCAACTGTCGTTAGAACTGCAACCCTCAGAGGACTGGTCAGAACCTGTGGCCTGAACCCAACCAGATCAATTGCCTGCTAAGACAGAAATATAAAAATGCTCCATAGGATTTAAACAAGATCCTGAGCCTCATTACATAACAATCAAAATATCAAATCTACAATCCAAAATTACCATCATACAAAGAAACGGAAATGTCAACTCACAGGAGACAAGGTAAGTGACAGAAGCCAACAGATTTTGGAATGATAACTTAAAAAAAATTATGTATTTATTTATGGCTTCGAAGACCTTCTCTCATTTCAGAGAGCTGAGGCTACTCTTTGTTGCCGTGAGTGGGCTTCTCATTCTGGTGGCTTCTCTTGTTGTGAAAGATGGGCTCAGTAGTTGTGGGGAACCACCAGCTCAGTTGCCAGGGGGCATGTGGAATCTTCCTAGACCAGGGACTGAACTCGAGTCCCCTGTGTTGGCAGCAGAATTCTTTTTTTTAGAAAATGTATTTTATTTTTAATTAGAAGACAATTGGTGTTGGAGAAGACTCCTGAGAGTCCCTTGGACTGCAAGGAGATCCAACCAGTTAATCCTAGAGGAAATCAGTCCTGAATATTCATTGGAAGGGCTGATGCTGAGGCTGAAACGCCAATACTCTGGCCACCTGATGCAAAGAGCTGACTCATTGGAAAAGACCCTGATGCTAGGAAAGATTGAAGGCAGGAAGAGAAGGGGACGACAGAGGATGAGATGGTTGGATGGCATCACTGCCTCAATGGATATGAATCTGAGCAAGCTCCAGGAGTTGGTGATGGACAGGGAGGCCTGGCGTGCTGCAGTCCATGGGATCTCAAAGAGTCGGACATGACTGAGTGAGTGAACTGAACTGAGAAGATAATTACTTCACAATATTGTGATGGCTTCTGTCATACATCAACATGAATCAACCATAGGTATAATATGTCCCCTCCCTCTTAAATCTCGCTCCCACCTCCCTCCCATCTCACCCCTATAGGTTATCACAGAGCACTGACTTGAGTTCCCTGAATCATATAGCAAATTCCCACTGGCTACCTATAACCACTGGACTACCATGGAAGTCCTGGAATTATAACTTTTAAGTGGCTGTTATATAAATGCTCTAAGAAGTAAAGGTAATCATTCTTGAAATGAATGGAAAGACAGAAAGTCTCAGCAAAGAAATAGTGGATATAAAAAAACCAGATGGGAATTTCTGAACTAAAAAAATAATACAATAGCCAAAATAAAAAGCTCCCCAGATGGACTGACTAGCAGAATGGATATAACAGAAGAGTCAGTACATTAAAGGAAAAGTCAATAAAAATTATCCATCACAAACAACAGAAAAAAAAAAAAAAAAAAGATTTGGCAAGGGTAGGGAGAACATAACCCCTCTTTCTCCTGTGGGAGTATATCAAAAGGTCTAACATTCATGTTATCACAGTCCCAGAAAGAGAGTAGAAGAAAGAAACTTAAGAAAAAATATTTGAGAGAATAATGACTGAAAATTTCCCTAATTTTGAAAATGAGCAGCAGAAATACAGGATAAGAATAAAGAGCGGGGCAAACAAAATGTCGTAGAAGGCAACCAGGGACTGGAAAGATTCTGGTCATATGAATGCCCACTGCTGCTCCTTACTTACTGTGAGACCTTGGGGAATTTTGCTTATCTTTCTGAGTCTCAGTTTTTTCATCTGTAAAATAGGTAGAGTAAGACCTACCTAAAATAAGGCTATTATGAAGATTGAATCCAGTGTTCTAAATAAAAGATTTAGCACAATCCTTGACTCACAAGAAATGTTGAATAAATAATAGTTTTGTTAAAAAGAAAAACAGTGTGGGCAGCAAAGAAGCCAAGGATGATGAGGACTGAAAAGAGATGGTAGGGTTATGCACAAGGGAGATGATCATCGGAGATGATTTTGGTAGCACGATCAGAGCGGGAACCAGACTATTGTGGGTTCAGGAGTAAAGGAGGGGCGCGGGAGGGGAAGTCAGCACAAACATTTTTTGACAAAGTTTGACGGTAAAAGGAAGGTGAGAGCTAGAAAGATTGCTTGCGAATCCAAAGTTGGTGGACTATTCCTTCCTTTTTCAAGATGGAGAATCTGATCCTGTTTCTTTAAACTGAAGAGAAGGGGCCCAAGAGAGAAAGCGATTAATGACTGAGGAGAAAAATAGGACGCCTGATGGCACATGGCCTTGGAGAAGATAGAAAGTAATTGGATCAAACCCACAGTTGCTTTTGTGTGTGTGTGGTTTGTGTGTGTGTGTGTAAGGTTTTGTTGTTGCAGTGGCTTAAAGCAGGAATAACAAGCTTATTATAAAAGAAGGTACATGGTTATCATGGTTTGTTTATTGTTCTAAAACAGAAGCTCCAGTACTCTGACCACCTGATGAGAAGAGCTGACTCACTAGAAAAGACCCTGATGCTGGGACAGACTGAGGGCAGGAGGAGAATGGGGCAGCAGAAGATGAGATGATTGGATGGCATCCTCGACTCAACGGACATAAGTTTGAGCAAACTCTGGGAGATAGTAAAGGACAGGGAAGCCTGGTGTGCTGCAGTCCGTGGGGTTGCAAAGAGCTGGACATGACTGAGTGACTGAACAACTAAAACAGAGATTCTCAGTCCTTTTTCACAGTATGGTCCTTGAAGAAAATAATAATATCTGTAAGATATATGGGAATAAACCATAGGAAGGCTGGAGGCAATTTTCTATAGCTTGGTGAAAAATTTTAGTGTGTTCTTATATTATATAATTATGATAATAAAATTAAAATGTAATGTATTAGGGAAGATATTCAATATTGAATTTATATAAAACTTCCATATTAAATATTCTCAAATTATTTACCTAAAAACTTAGGCTTCCTTCTCTGAACATAACTTTAAGATTATAAGCCTGGACTTCGTTGGTGGTACAGTGGATAAGAATCCGCCTGCCATTACAGGGGAAAGTGAAAGTGAAGTCGCTTAGTCGTGTCTGACTCTTTGCGACCCCGTGGACTGTAGCCCCCCAGGCTCCTCCGTCCATGGGATTTTCCAGGCAAGAGTACTGCAGTGGGTTGCCATTTCCTTCTCCAGGGGATCTTCCCAACCCAGGGATTGAACCCAGTCTCCTGCATTGCAGACAGACGCTTTTACCGTCTGAGCCACCATAGGTTCAATCCCTGGTCCGGGAAGATTCCACATGCCTCGGAGCAACTAAACCCAAATGCTGCAACTACTGAAGCCCGTGCGCCTAGAGCTTGTGCTCCTCAGTAAAAGAAGCCACTGCAATGAGAAGCCTTCACACCACAACGAAGAGTAGCCCCTGCTCACTGTACCTAGAGAAAGCCCTCACAGCAATGAAGACCCAGCACAACATAAATAAATAATATTTTAAAAAAAGATTATATGCCTGAAAGAGTTATCCATATCTATTTATGTTGACTTTTTAATGATCATCTTTTATTACTCAACATGAATGAGAAACTTTGTTCATATAATTTGCTAGTTTTAAATATTTAGTTTTTAATCTTTAAAATGTATAATAGTTGCCAAGAGAATCTAACAGCTCTTTCATTCTTTCATAGACAAATGTGATACTGAAATTTGCTGTGATGATGCAAATAGACTTTTCAAATCAATGTAGCTTTTTCATTTCATGTGCTTCAAAGAAGTGATGAAGCTCTTTAATGTGAAGAAAAGACTGGTGTTATCTGAGCAGTCACTTTGCAAGTAGTTTGAAGGTCATTAAAAGAATCCATCGGCACAAAAATATGGCTGCATCTCCTGTGCGTCAGGACCAGGATTTCAACCTTCCCTGAGCCCCTTTGGGCTGTGATCTGGGCCCGTGGGCACTTGGTACCCACACGCCTCCAGCAGCTCCATGATCCCAGGGCTACAAGGCAGAGACGTGCTCCGCCCTAGCTAGAGGGCACTCCTTGGGTTGGTTTAACAGATTGGCACAAAGCAAGGTGTGTGGGATGTGGTCAGTTGTGCTCATTGCTAATAGTGATCTCGTAGTCAGAATTATTCTGCTTGGGACTCTTTCTTGAGTCTCCAAGGAGCATCCTGATTGTAGGTGACTAGCTACAAGTGGCCGCACCAGACCTTCCCTGACTGCTGGCAGTCAGTATTTTACGGAGCATCTGAGTCCCACTCTCAGCACAACAGTGGACGGCATGAGGCACACATGGAAAACTCCAGTCTAGAAAGACCAAGGAAGGAAGTACTGACGTTAATAAAAGAGTGAAAAGGATGACTTAATAAATTAAAGATACGTACATAGAGGGGGATTCTCAGCTAGCTCAGGGGTAATGAACCCACCTGGCAATGCAGGAGATGCAAGAGACACAGGTTCAATTCCTAGGTTGGGGAGAGCCCCTGGAGTAGGAAATGGCAACCCACTCCAGTATTCTTGCCTGGAGAATTCCATGGACAGAGTTGCCTGGTAGGCTATAGTTCATGGGGTCGCAAAGAGTCAGACGTGAGTGAAAGACTGAGGACACCTGCGTGTATGCAAACATGCACATATATATTAAGATAAATATCTGAAAATTACTGGATTTTATTTACTAACAAAACTAGTGATGAAACATAATGGAGAAAAATATTGCATTCCCAATAGCAACAAAAGCGATGAAATACCTAGGAATAACTTAACAAGAACTATGAAAGATTTATATGAGTAAATGACAAGATTTTACGACAAGATATAAAAGAAGACTTCAATAAATAGAACCATACTGTGTTCTTGGATGGGAGAACTGACTATTATAAAAAATGTCAATTTCCTGCCAAATTAATTTATAGTTATAATATGATTCCAATCAAAATCCCTATAGGGTTATTTTTGGAATATGACAAAATCATTCTAAAATGCAGCTAGAGGACAACAGTCAATAGTAACTAATATATTTTGAGAAAATAAAACAAAACAGGTGGATGGCAGAGAGGGATTAGTTTTCCCAGAAAGTGAAAGACATCAGAAGAACAGTAATGCTTTCAATTTGTTTCTGTTACTAGTATAGTTTAGTGAAACAGAATAGATAGGCCAGAAACAGACCAAGCTTCAATCACCGGGTTGGGAAGATGCCCTGGAGGAGGGCATGGCAACCCACTCCAGTATTCTTGCCTGGAGAATCCCGTGGACAGAGGGGCCTGGAGGGCTACAGTCCACGGGGTCCCTAAGAGTCCAACATCACGGAAGCGACTTAGTACAGCAGGGCCTGAGTTCACGAGATGATATGATAATGATAAAGATGGTGTCACAGAAAGGACTCAAGTGGAAGATTCTCCGATGAATGGTGCTAGATATTTATTGGTGTGGATGGAAGGGGTTGGAGAAAGGAAGGGAGAGAGACTGTTCCTAAATGTGTGTTTCTCTACACAGAGTCTTTACATCGAGTCCCACGTCCCACTTCTCTCCCAAGTCCTCGCTTTCTCCTCCCTAGAGTGAGAGGAGGGAAATAGCTCACGGATGAGGCTGTAAGAAGAAATACAGTGTTAAGTGGCTCAGGCTCCTCCTCTCTTGGATCTGCTGGGCTGCAGACTGCTGTTCTGCCCTTTGCTTTGTGGCCCCTTATTGAAGAAGTTCTTGCTCCTGCCTGATGGGAATTCACTGGGGTCTATCTAGCACAGCCTGCTTCCCAGGTGGTGCTAGGGGTAAAGAACTTGCTGCCAAAGCAGGAGACATAAAAGATTAGGGTCTGGAAGATCTCCTGGAGAAAGGCATGGCAACCCATTCCAGTATTCTTACCTGGAGAATCCCATGGACAGAGGAGCCTGGTGGGCTACAGTCCATAGGGTCTCAAAGAGTTGGACACAACCGAATTGACTTAGAAGGGTCCGAGTTCATGTGACTCCAATTATTTAGTCCAGGGGTGAGGTGTATTGACAGGCTATTTTGGCTGTTTATCTAAAACTACATGTTCTAATCAGCTTTACCCAGAAATAAAGAAGACAACATCTGGCTGCATTGTGCCTTGTGTCTTTATCTCTTAATAGGTTTTCAACTCACGATGGAGAAAGGATATTATTTGTTGGTCCATCTAAAACTCCAAAACTGGACCAAATGGTTGACTGGCTGGGGGAAAAATTCGTATCATAGCACATGCAGATATATGAAGAATAGCTTTTATAAATGTCAAACTGTTAGAAACAAAAACTGGAAAATGTTATAAAATTTCTGGATCAGAGAAGACTCTCCATGGTTACAAACAAATGCAAAGATCCCAAAGGCAAAGATACAAAGCTCTGACAAGATTTAAAAATGGTGTGTACATATTAAGAAGAAAAAAATGAATGAAAAGGCAATTTTCAAGCCAGAAAATTATTTCTAGCAAACATTACACACAGTTACTGCCATAGATTTCTCAATAACATAGACAAAATGACCAAGAACATGAATATCTCAACAGATGAATGGGGAGAGATATTTAATAGGCAATCCACAAAAGGAAAAGTACATATAGCTAATGAATATATGAAAAATATCATATTCACAAATGACCAAAGAGATGCAATTAAAATGAAACGCTATTCTTTGTGTATCCAGTTGAAAAAAATGATAAAACAAAAATACTAGTACTGGTGAGGGTATAATGAAGTGATCACTGTGACTAATAGGAACATAAATCAGTACCATTTTTCTGAAAAGAAATTTGACTACATTTATCATAAGTCTTAAATAAGTCTTATTTTGACTCCAATAAATCTAGGAATCTACCATTAGGAATTTGCAGAAATGTCAAATAAGATTTATGTGCCTAGGCTTTTATGATAAAATATATGGAAAAACATATGTATGTCCAACATTAGTGAAAGTAAGTACATTATCATAGAATATTATATGACCATCAAAATTAATCTACAAAGTACAAAGTGCTTTAAAATTACCTAAGAAACTAAAACACATCAACAACAAACTTATAACCCTATTAAAACAAAATCATTTAAGGCAGCTTGTAAGTAGATTTAAAATTCAGCAAGATTGCCTAAGTTAGATGTAGGTGAGGGAGAGGCCAAAAGAGTAGGGACAAAATAGAGCTGGAAAGAACCTATTACAAAAATGAAAACAGTTGCTCAAGTCTGAACATTGGCTGTGGTTGGGCAACAAGTCTGACTCTACACAGATACAAAAGGGAATTTGTTTTGGGACATCACGGTGTGGAATTTGCTAGGGAGGCAACATGAGATAAATACGAAGATTGTTGTTGTTTAATTGCTAAGTCGTATCCAACTCTTTTGCGATCCTATGGACTGTAGCCCGCCAGGCCCCTCTGTCCATGGGATTTTCCAGGCAAGAATGCTGGAGTGGTTTGCCGTTCCCTTCTCCAGAGGATCTTCTTGACCCAGGGACTGAACCCATGTCTCCTGCTTGGCAGGTGGATTCTTTACCCCTGAGCCACCTGGGAAGCCCACAGAGATTGTTAGTCATGATTAAAGTCACATATGAGTTCAACAATATGATTTTGTGGAGGATCTCCTTGGCAGGCCTCTGTGATTTTCTCCAGCTAATCTCAGCAGCTTGAAAATAGCAGAAGCCACAGCATCAGAGGCTGAGAAAATCAGTGTTGGGTAGATTCAAGTTTAAAAAATGGACACAATGAAGGTGGGAGAAAACCAGGGTGGTAAAAGCATCTGGGGTGCTGGGTTGGGCAATCATTTATTCACTCAATAAAAAGTTACACTTTTTGACACATGTGCCAGGCACTGTCCTAGTGATTCTTGGATACATCAGTGAATATAACTTGAAGGTCTCTCTATATGAGAGTGGGTGGGGAGGGGACATAGTATAAATAATCCTCACAATGGCACTGCTGCGCTCAGTCGTGTCTGACTCCTTGCGACCCCCGGGGCTTTAGCCCGCCAAGCTTCTCAGTCCTGGAGTTCTCCAGGCAAGAATATTGGAGTGGGTTGCCAGTCCATTCTCTAGGGGATCCTTCTGACCCAGGGATAGAACCCTGGTCTCCTGCATTGCAAGCAGATTCTCTACCATCTGAGCTACCAGGGAATCCCCAATAATCACAAGACATGTGCATAATTAAAAACAACAGAAGTGATTGGGCAGAGTGTAGGGCATTGGGCGTGTGGACCAGGACTGGGTAAGGGTGTGTGATCAAGGCAGTGAGACTTCGTGGAGGTGAGGGGTGAGTCAGGAAGATGTCTGGACCACCAGGATCTGGAACAGGCAGTGAGGAAAGAGCGGTGAGACAAGGACCAAGGTCTTAGATGGAGAGAGTGAGAAGGTCTGGTTACAGTTCATGTGGGAAAGAGAGAGAGAAATCACAAAGCTGTCCCAAGAGTGGGGAATTCCTGAGCTTGGAATCTTAGCTATTCACAATTCTTAAACTCATTTTCCTTACAGAATTATCAATACATTAAGATTTCCCAGTTACTTTTTTCTTCCTTTGTTTCTTCTTGTTTGACTTTTATAATGGCTGAAGAATCTTTACTTAAATATAGGCTAGCTTTTCCCCCTCAATTTTGGTTTAACAAGATCAGAGCAAGTCAGAAATCTCCAAGGGAAAATTCTTCAGGAATATGATTTGATAAATACCTGATGCCTCCAAACATCTTGAGTGGAATTTAGAAGACTGATGGAGAATTTGTGGTCAAATTGTTAGAAAGCATGTTGGAAAATAATCAAATAAAAAATAGATAATTATTAACTTTAGATAGATAATTATTAACTTTATTTACACAAAGCTGTACAGGAAAGGGCATATAAATCATAGTTTAACTTCTGACTCAGTTTCAATAATGGCATCAGAATAAGTGAGCAAGAGGAACTCAGTAAGGGGGAGGCAGTGGTCAGACCCCACTCAGACCCAGTACCTGGGAGCTGTCTGAACCAGGTACAGAGGGGAACATGGGCCAGCTTGGCACCAAACTGAGAAAGAGTCTGATTCTCCCAACATTGCCACCACTGGCCTGCCACCCTTTACAGAGAATTCATTTGCTTGCTAAAGAATTGGTCCAAAATGGCTTGCAAAAAATATCCCAGCAGGTCCTTAACAAACCCCCAAATGGGATGGGAAAGAGTTAAACAGGATTGAATTGTCAATAAATGATATGCAAGAGCATCAACATAAAAAGCTTTCACGTCTGTCTCAATTATTTAATCTGTGACAGTTCAGATGTTTATCTTATCTGCCCTGGTGTTAATAAACACTGACATCTGAAGTGAAGTGAGCTGTTTCCACATCCTTCAGAAATGGAAATGGAGGTGTTGAGGGAGTGTAGATGAATTCAGCTCCTCTTTAGTTGTTTCCAGCAGGAAGTTGTTCCAAATAACCTGTGACATTACCAGAAATAGGAGAGGTTGCAAGGTTTTTTCACATGGAGTGAGAATTCCAGGGGGGATGATCAGAAGTTTTCTTAGGAAAAAAAATGATAATGGATGGAGATGGTGAAAGATATTCTAAGGAATATAGAATTAAGAATATGTGAGATGCCAGAAACCAAGAGAGGCTTGCCTTGTGGACTGTGGTTTAGGAGTGTAAGGAATTGTGGTATCAACTGGTCTCTAGCTCCCAGGGAGGAAAGGCAAAGACCCTCAGTGCTATCAGTCTCATAACTGGTCACGCTTAGAGTCTGGGGCTACATAAGGTAATACAGCAAAGCTCTGCAAATCCATGATTCTCTGTGATCCTGGAGGCTCCTCTTCCCGCAAGGCTAGGAAGGGAACTCTTTGGTTCCAAGAATGCTCACATCTTGCAAAAATTAGCAGTGGTGCTCAGTGGCTTGGAAGTCTATGTGTAGTCATTGTAATTTGGGATCCTGTCTATGATAGGAATAATGAACATCACCCATTTAAAAAGACTGTATCAAAACCAAAAAATAAATAAAAAGACTGTATCCATTTTATAATTTCAAGTAGTTGTAGAAGTTTATAGTTGTAACTTTGTTTTATTTCACATCATTGTGGCCCCTGTGATGTATGAAATGCTGAAATCCAGAGAGAAAGTGAAGTCTCTCAGTCGTATCTGACTCTTTGCGACCCCGTGGACTGTAGCCCACCAGGCTCCTCTGTCCATGGGATTCTCCAGGCAAGAATACTGGAGTGGGTTGCCATTTCCTTCTCCAATTCAGAGAGAAGACAACCCCAATTATGAATTTCCCTAAGGGAAAATAGGTCATGCTTTTTAACGTAATTACAGCTATATTCACATATATGTGTGCACAGTCATTTCTGACTCTTTGCGACCCCGTGGACTGTAGCCCACCAAGGTCCTCTGTCCATAGGATTTCCCAGGCAAGAATACTGGAGTGGGTTGCCATGCCCTCCTCCAGGGTATCTTCCTGACCCAAGGATCGAACCCATGTCTCTTGAGTCTCCTGAATTGGCAGACTGATTCATTGCCACTAGTGCCACATATACAGAAAGAAAATCCCTAAGAAAACACATCAACTATTGGCAGTGAATTTTTAATTGTTCCTTCAGATGTTTCTTTGCTTTTTAAAATGTATACAGTAAACGTAAATTATTTTATAATAAAAAACAACAGAGGTTGTTTTGGAACAGAAATGCAGAATTTCTTCTCTACAGCTGAATCAGAACAATCCCCAAATTCTCTGTCATGTGGGATAAGAATGCAATTACACCATAATTTTAAAATAGAAAATACTGAAGAGTAAATACTTGTGATGTGGGAGGAAGTGTCTTCAGTTCCCAGGTGTTGGAAATAAGGTCAAAAGCTAGCAGTTCGTGGGAAATGTGGCTGCTGTCTTGTCTACAAGAATTCGGTTTGCCTGGAAGTAGTCACCCATCAATTATAAGCTACCTCAGGACTGTTTATGAAATCCAGAAAAAACTTTGATTGCTTCACTCACTTTGTCTAGAAGGTTCTTCTGGATAGGAGCCCTGACCTTGTCTCAGTACTGAAAACCAAGAGAGAGAGTGCAAGCCTAACTTTCTTCTTGCCTCAGTCTTGCTTTATAGATGCACTTGATGGAAACATCTGTTCTTCAGGTAAAGTGTAAATATTTTAAATACTCATGGGTCAGACATTACCAGTGCTTTAATTTTTTAAAAATTTATTTCTTTTTGGCTGTGCTGGGTCTTCACTGTGGCGTGCAGGCTTAGCTGCCCTGCAGCACACACGATCTTAGTTCCCCCACCAGGGATTGAACTTGTGTCCCCTGCGCTGGAAGGCAGATTCTTACCACTGGACCACCAGGGAAGTCCCCCTATCACTGCTTTCAGATCAGCTTTTGAAAATGAAAATGTCGAAGTCCTGTTTGGTAAGATAGAGGGAACTTTGGTTCCCTCCAGCAATTCAATGAACAGCAGTTATGTCAGGACCTTTATAGTTGACTTGGCTCTGTATCATCCCAGTGACTTTAGGAGAATCACCTTGGTCTCTCCTTCTGACATCTGGTTGCTTGCCTTCCAGATGATCCCCAATATTTCCTGCCTCCTCCTATCCATACCCTTGGATAGTCCCCTCCCATTCTGTACCAGGTAAATAAATGGGTATTTTCATGTGTATTCTATATGCAAGAAACTGAGTCTCAAAGGAGTTAAGTATCTTGATTAGTATAATGGGCTAAAGCTGATATCAAATCCAAGACTTAGTTCACCTTTTCATGATGCTGTTCCTTGAAAGGAGAAGAAATGAAATGAATGAAATCAGGTGTTTTTCACTGATTCAAATGGTTGCTTACAGGGTTAAGCAGAGCCATCCCACCCAGTGGCAATATACAAACACAAGTTTACCCTTCAAAATTCTTTTCAATTAAATATATTAATAAATGATGAGTAACATCAAGAGGCATGTGTACCTTGCCTCCCGTCCTCCTCTGTCCTTTTAATTAATCAACCCACCCCCTCTTATGTTGGTACAGAGATAGATTTACATAATATCCTTGTTGCCATGGCTGATATTGCCCTTTGTTAGTTAACTCTTAAAGGGGGAGTCGTGTAAAAGCCTCTAATTGACCATATGAATTATGCATAAGGGCTCAACTCAAGTCATGCATATAAAATGGGCATTAAGATCACAACCTTTACTATCTTATTCTTGTATAAAGTTCTCCACACAGGGCTTGCTAGCCTAGGCTGCAGCTCTCGTGGCATGAAATGGAGCTTGATTTATTGGTTTGAACTAATTTACAAAATGGAGACCAGTAACCAAGAAAATCAAGTTGTATAAAGTTGGCATCTGGCAAATGATAATTATATACTTCTTAAAGTTTTCTTCTACCTTGTAGAACATTATATAAAACTGTGTGGGAACAGTGAGTGATGAAATCATATTCCTTTTCCTCCTGCCCGGCCAAGAAGAACCAGTTTGAGACTGGTGAATGGATATGCTTGAAAGTTCAGAAGGTACCAGAGGAGATTCATATTCAAACCTCATCTCCTGTTCTCCAAAATGAGGGACAGTCCATTGCTAATTTTAGAAAGGTGGTGGTACAGTTAGTTCAAACCCATCTTCTCACCAAATGCTTAGGCTCTTAAAGATTCAAGGATACCTCACTGAGGGTGTCTTGTCTGTTCTTTTGTCCGAGACTCCAACTAAACTCTGGGCTTCCCAGGTGGCGCTAGTGGTAAAGAACTCGCTTGCCAATGCAGGAGACACAAGAGATGCAGGTTTGGTCTCTGGGTTGTGAAGATCCCCTGGAGGAGGAAACGGCAACACACTCCTGTATTCTTGCCTGGAGAATTCCATGGACAGAGGAACCTGGCGGGCCACGGTTTGTAGGGTCCCAAAGAGTCAGACACGACTGATTGACTCAGCAAGCACACTAACTAAACTGTAACATGGCCTGATGGAAAAGGGCATCCCTACGTGGTTTGATTGGATCTTGTTTGGGAGAATTTGGTTTTTTCAACCTAAGTATAGCTTGTTAATGCTTTCTGATGATGGTAATGGAAAAATCAAGATTTGGGTCAGCTCGCATGCGTGCCTAGTATAAGCCATGGCCATCCTCACCAGCCTTCCTGTCCCTGATGTGGTCTCCCTGCCTCCCTGCTCACTCCTGCCCATTTCCACACAGCAGCTGAAACCACTGATGGCTTCTTGTCACACTTAGCATAAAGTCGAAGCTGCTCACCCTGCCCTGTGATGCCTCTGTGACATGGCCCTGCCTGGCTTTCCTAACTAATTTTGTGCTACCCTCCCCTTGCCCATCACTGTCCAGCCCCTGTTTCCTTTCAGTTTTTTGAACATATTAAGCTTGCTTCTACCTTTGGTCTTGTTCCTTTTGCCTGGAATGACCCCAGTGCCCTATCATTGCCTTTCCAGCTCCTTCCTGTCATTTCCATTTCTTATTAAAAGTCACTTCTCTGGAGCATCCTTCCCTGACCACTCAATCTGAATTAGTAGTTTGAACACATAACTTGGTTTCATTTTCATCTTATTAAGTCCTGAAATTTCCTTGTTTATCCAATCTATTTTAGTGTCTGGCTTTCCCCTACCAAACTGTAAGCTCCAAAGGCAGGAACCTTCTATGTGGAACACTGGCTGGCACTAGCAGACACCTAGTGTTTGCTGAGTGAGCAAATGAATGAATAAATGCCTTTGTTTTTGTTTGCATCAGTCATTTTAGAAAAATATGTTGGTCTCTTTTGATTTGAGTTCAGTCATTTTGTAAAAACTAATCTTTCCTAGTTAAAAATCAATTCCTAGTTTAATAAGCACAACTGCAGGAGCCAGGTCAAGCTTTCATAAGTTAGTGTGAGCTTCCCAGGTGGCTCAGTGGGTAAAGAATCCACCTGTAATGCAAGAGACGCAAGAGATGCCTGTTCGATCCCTGGGTGGAGAAGATCCCCTGGAGGAGGGCATGGTAACCCACTCCAGTATTCTTGCTTGGAGAACCCCACGGACAGAGGAGCCTGGTGGGCTACAGTTCATAGGGTCACAAAGAGTTGGATATGACTGAGCACACACCTCTCACATGTACAATTCAAATCTCTGGCCCAGATACTTGCAAACACCATTCGAGTTACAATGACTGGTTTTGAGACTGCCTTCCTTTGCCTTCTTGAGGGCTCCAAGGGCCCAACATAAGTCCTGTGTTTTCTGTAAATTTATTAACCCACAGAATTGCTGTCCTCTCAACTCTTTCCTCCATTTATAGTACTGAGTATTCCACTCATCATCCTTTAGAGATGATAATTAACTATTAGATAATCTCTGCTCTATTGGGTGGTGGGATTTGCAGGTAGGTTGCTAATTCTTTGGAGACGACATGAGGGTCTCTGTCCCTTTCTTTCTCCTGAGTGTCTGTGTTAGACCCTTTCACACTGTGCTTGTCCTATGGATAGTCTGTTGACCTGCAGAACCCAACTCCAGTGGCTTTTCCTTCAGCTTTGTTTATTTTTAAATGAGTGCCAACTCTTAGCAGTGGTGGGGTCCCAGGACAGTGTGCTCCTAATTTTGGCCGTGATCTAGGGCGGTAGGCAGGGCAGAGCTCAAAGTGGGGATTGAATAGTAGAGTGCTTCCCCTTTTCCTTGTGGTTGAGAACACCCAGTGAAGTCATTCTTAGCTAGAAATGGGTTGTAAAAAGGCAACAACCAGATTCCTTTATCTCCCAGAATAGCTTTTCCCGAAAGAGGGAGATCTTTGCGGCTGAGATAGAGCCTAATTTTAGCTGACACTGCTGGGCATCAGTTGGGCACCCTGGACCATGACATTCTCCCTCCGTGGCCTGGGGCCCATGAGCATCCCTTGCCAGATAAATGATGACGCATTAACAACTGACTCCAGACACCTTCTTCCCCTGGAAAGGGGTTTGAATCTTGGAAGAAACCATGTCCTTAGTATAAAGATCCGCGTTGCAGTCCATGGAGGTGCAAAGAGTTGGACACGACTGAGCGACCGAACAGCAACAATAAATGGTGAAAAATCTCACTTTTCTTTACAGCAGACAAAATTCCCTCTTCTCTGTAGGAAAACTGTTACTCTTAAGTGATTCTTTTTTAAAGACATTTGGCAGGAAGGTGGGCATCTGAGTTATAATCTTAGGTCCTGGCACTGCCTTCTAAGGAAGGTACATTCCAACAGTTAAAAAGCGCAAGGACAATTCCTTCCGCTAGTTCGTTCTCCCTGGCAAGGTGTTTCTTCTCTCCTACAGATTAATCCTTTCATCTTAAAAGCCTTTCTTCCTTTCTGTACTGTGCTTTTATTAAAACATAACTCTCCCTGACAGGGATGGACCCAAAGACGTCCATCAAGGGATAGGTTATGGATGTGGTCCCTCATGTATTCTGCTTGGAGTCCTGTAATCATATAACAGTCCTACAGTATAGAAGTGACCACACTACTTTTTTCATGATTGTCACCCCCACCCCAAGTAGACAGGGACCCTAGAGAGCAGACACCTTATCTTAGCCATCTTTTCATCCCCAGGGCCTAGTCCAGTGCCTGGCACACAATGGGTCCTTAAGAAATATTTCTGAATGAGTGACCAACAGTGTTAGATGCTTCCAAGTCTAGAAGCCAGCCGAGCTGAAGGCAGCACACGGATGCTGGTGAAGAGTAGTGGGGAGGGGGTCTCCACAAAGAAAGGGAAGAGGACCCCAAGACTTCGGAACCGTCTGCCCGTGGTGACTCACAACACAGATGGTAACGAGGAGAGCTGCCTCAGTCGGAAGAGAGTGAAGATTCTTGAGAGATGCATCTGGCCTACTGACAAGCCCAGGCCCCTCCTTCTGTGACTGTGGTGACTGAGTGAAGCTGTTTCATCTCCTCGCTCATCAGTAAAATCCTTCCTTGGCTGCAGCATTTGGAGTGTGAATTATAAAGATAACCCTGGGAACGGCACCTTCACTAAACCGAGGGAATTAATCTGGGCTTCAGGATGGGCTGTGCCTGAGATAATGGCAACTTGATTTTCTCAGGTCAAATCTCCCCCTGAAAGGGGAAAACCGTATTTCCTTGCCGACGCCTCGCTGAGGGCTGAGGCTGGTAGTGGCTGCTGCCTGGCCACAAGACGGTCCCCATGGTGCATAGGATGATATGACAGTGGGCCCCTGTATAGCCACCCCCTCATGGCTTCCCACACGGAGTGAGGCAGGATCCTGGGGGCTTGGCTGGGATGGATCGTCCCCTAAAGCAGTCCCCTGACTGTCTCCTGAAGGATAGTCAGCTCCACAGGTGTTTCAAAAAGAGTTTCCAGCATGCTGTCCAGATGCGTACTTGTCTGCAAATGGTGTGTGGGCTCCTCTGGCAATTTTCTTGCTAGGAGCCGTTGCTACTTCTGTCATGACAATAGCAACAGCTAATCTTTTTAGGAAGCAGTTTGTGCGAGGCATGGTTCTGAACAATTGTGCATGTTTGTGTGTGCCTGTGTGCTCAGCCTCTTCGTTGTGTCCTACGCTTTGAGACCCCATGGACAGTAGCCCACCAGGCCCCTCTGTCCTTGGGATTCTCCAGGCAAGAGTACTGGAGTAGGTTGCTGTTTTCTTACTCCGGGGGAATCTTCCCAACTCAGGGATTGAACTCTCTTCTCTTGTGTCTCCTGCATTGGCAGGAGGATTCTTCACCACTAGTGCCACCTGGGAAGCCCCAAGTGATCACTCATGTATGAATTCACCTAATCTTCGTAGCACCCCTGTGAGGCAAGGACTGTGAGCTTCCCCGATTCACAGATGGGAACAGATAAAGATAGGCAGTTTCAGGGCTGTACCTTAGGGGTCCTTTTCCCATTTGAGAGTGATGTTTGTATAACAAGGCTGGGCTTTGGGGTTTCCCATCTCAGGGAATCTCTGTCTGACTGGTTCCACATCCTGACTGGCTGCCCTCTTTGTGGCCCCCTTACCCTGACCTTTCATTTCCATTGAGTGTCTGACAGTCAATTCTGAGTTCTGTCTGAGTGTCCTGGGCTCATACCACAAACCAGCCCTGCCTCACCCCGACACACAAAAAGCTGGCCTCTGGAGTCCCTTCCTGGGGTCAGATGGGTGGTTCCACAGGCTGCCGGGCTCCAGAGATAAAGCACAGGGTGGGGCAGAAACACCAGGTCCTCTTGTGAGAGCAGATGCCCAGCTGCGGACAGGGCTCCCTATGGAGGCAGAGGAAGCACACGCACATTCCATTTCTATCATTGGGGGTGCTCTCCAGCTGCTGAGACTTTGGAGGACAACGTCAAGTCCATAGACTTAGAGTTACGGATTTAAAATCCATGTTCAGTGCCCTCATCCCCACCAACATCACCCAGAATCCTGCTTCTCTAAGATACCTTCACTTGAATCCCCACAAAACAGCCACTTTGCCCACCCAATTTTTTACCTTTTATCTTCTGTACCTGGCATCATTTAACACCACCCGCCCCCCCACTTCATCCACTTACTTCTTACCCATCACCTTACTAGCCAATCTACACCTGACCTCACTGCTTCGCATTTCAGCAACAAGTGTCTCCTGGGTTCTATTCATTGCTCTTGCTTATTCTCCTTTTTGTGAGTCATCTTGCTTCCCTAAATAGACTGTAGATCTGGGAAGTCATCTACCAGACTCCCAGCATCTAGCCTAAGGCTCGGCAGAAAACAAATAGCCCAGAAACAGACTCTGCTGTTGATGAGGTGTCATCTTGACTCTTTGCATGGACATCAAGTATTCTGATGTCAGATGGAAGACTTCCTTAAAATTGGCCTCCTCTGTTGCTGTCTGCCTCTCTTCTATACAATCTATAAATCTAGACTAACCTCCTACTTGTTCTCTTAGATTTTATTTGTCAGGTCTTCACAGACTTAAAAAATACATGTTTATTTATGTGACTGCGTCAGGCCTTAGTTGCATCACATGGGAACTCTGTTGCAGTGCTCAGACTCTAGTTGCGGCAGGCAGGCTCACTGGCTGTGTGATGCGGACTTAATTGCTCTGAGGCATATGGGATCTTACTCCCCTGGACAGGGATCAAACCCATGTACCCTGCGTTGGAAGGCAGATTCTCAACCACGAGACCACCAGGAAAGTCCCTTCATAGACTTTTTTAAAAGAGCAGTCTTAGATTCAGGGCAAAACTGAGTAGAAAGTACAGAGCTTCCCTGTCTATCCTCTTTCCTCATGTATGCCCTTCTTTCCTCCACTATGAGCATCCTGCACCAGAGACGTACATGTGCTAAAATCAGCGACCCTAGATTAACACACTGTGATCCCCCAGAAGCCATAGCTTACATCAGGGTTCACTCTCAGTGTTGTCCAATCTATGGGTTTAGGTGACTACTTAATGACATGTGTCCATCACTACAGTATTGCCCTAAATATCCTCTGGGCTCTGCCTGTTCATCCCTCGCTTGCCCTTAATCTTTGGCGGCCACCAATCTTTTTATCGTCCCCATAGTTTTGCCTTTTCCAGAATGTCATAGAGTTGGAATGATTCAGCGTGTAGCCTTTTCGAAGTCAGCCTTCTACTTTTCACCTTTCCATTACTTCCTTTCTCAGACCCTTTTCAAATTCAAGGTTTGGGTCCTTGGTTGTCTTGGGTAATCACATAGTGAGCACAGCCGGTAGGGCATCTACGTAAAGAAAAAGACCGGGGAACACAAGGGATCTTCAATGGCCAGAAATTCCCCTCCCACTCTACCTTCTGTTGAGACTGCCCTTTAGGTTAAGATGTTGAAGTTCCCTGTTAGTATCTGGAAGGGGTATCTGGAAGGGGTGATTATTATTAAATTATTAAATAATAACATATTGACTCAATAGCTGAAGGATAACAAGAATCTGGGTGAATGTGCCCAAAAGGTAGGGCTTCTGGGTGCCAAGGAACTGAATAAGGAGTTTCTTGGGTTGTGTATAGTTGCACAGTCTGGACACCTGGAAAAGTGAAGAAAGATAGAAAAATGTGTGGTATCATGGAAAGAACACACACTTGGGAGTCAAGGAACAGAATAAAGTATTCCCTAGTATCTTAGTTGTCTATTTCTGTGTTGCAAATTACCCCCCAAACTTAGTGGCTTGAAACAATAAACCTTTGTTATCTTGCAATTTCTATGTGTCAGAAATTTGAGAGCCACTTAGCTGGTAGGTTTTGGCTTTTGGTCTCTCGTGAACCTGTAGTCAAGATGTTAGCTGAGGTTGCAGTCATCTGAACACCTGACTGGGTCTAGATCCTTTTCCAAGGTGGCTTACTCACAAAGCTGTTGGTAGGAGCCTCATTTCTTCGCTGCCTGTTGGATGGGGAACTTAGTTCTCTCCACAGGGCTGCTTGAGTGCCCTTACAACATGGTCACTGACTTCCCCAAGGACGATGAACTCAAACAGGGAGGAGGCCGCAATGCTTCTTGTGACCAGGTTACTATACAGTCATCTCTACCATATTCTTTTTATTACGCATCAGTTACTAAGTCCATTCCATGCTGAAAGAAAGAGGAATTAGTAGACTCTACTTCTTTCAAGGAGTTTTGGAGAATCTGTGGACATATTTTAAAACCTCTCTATCTTTTTTACGCTGTATGTATTTACACAACCTGAACTCCTGGAAAAGTGGAGAGAGAGAGAAATGTGGTATAGTGGAACGAATGGTCTATTTGGCATCAAAGCCCTGGTTTGAGTTCTGGCTTTTCCATTCACCAGCTGGTGACTCCTAGGAAATCATAAGTACTCAGAACCTTCCTTACCATTATCAGAATTAAGCGGATGATATGCCTTCCTTACAAACTGCAAGCCTTGTAGAGGCTGAGGGTGATGTGTGTGAAAATCTGTTTTGTACATCATAAAATGTTATGCAGACTTATGCTGCTTTTATTTTATTTTTTACTACTATTATTTTTTATTTTGGCCACTCTAGGCTTTGTTTCGGTGTGTAGGCTTTTTGTTGCAGTACGTGGGCTTCTCTTGTTACAGAGCATGGGCTCAGTAGTTTCCTCGTGAGGGCTTAATTGCCCTACGGCATATGGGATCTTAGTTCCCCAACCAGGAGTTAAACCCACATCCACTGCACTGGAAGTCCCAACTTACTCTGTTTTTATATTTGGGCTGGCTTTACATGTGCTAAAGCAAAATTTACCCTCTTCTCCTGTGGGCAGAACCCAAACATCTGCCCTGTTCTCATCAAAAAGTGATGGTCGCAGAGTTCTTACCCAGTTCTCTTTCAGGATCAGGGTTTTTCAGGTTTCAGGGAATTCATGGGGTTAGGACTTCTTGTTACCTACCCTTTCCCAAGTTCCTCTGGAGGCTTGGATGAAACATTCTATGAAGACTGCAGTCCCATTTCTTGGAGAAGCAAGTTGAAGAAATCTCTAATGAGGATCAAATAGACTCCAGTTCAGAGGACAGATGCATTTTTGTGCCAACAGAACATTGTATTTAGAGCCTTTTCTCCCTATTGCTAAGCTGTGCTTCATTTTCTGTTTTATTTAGTTATGTGGTAGCAAATTTTCATTGAAATGATATAAAAACAGATCTGTATGTTGGGGATGGTATGATTTTCTTTCCTTTAAACTCATTTCCATTGGTTATTGCAGGTCAGGTCCCTTTTTAAAAGAATTCTTTGTGTTTGAGTCATTAAGCACTGAAAAATGTAGACCTTAAAGGCTTGTAATGATGTCAAATGATGTGCTTGTTCCAAGGGACCCTGTGATTTCCACCTTTACCTCCTAAAAGCTTTCCATGTTGGGAACGATCTTGGAATTGTAGAATATGGTAGGCATTTAGATTTTATGGAGTAATCAGTGAAATCAGTTTTAGCAGTGTAGCCATCCAAAGAGATATCATCCAAAAAATTCTCTAGATGGACAGTTAAGAGGGAAGGAAATACATCTTGAAAACTGGAAATGGGCTCCTGCAAAATTCACTTTAAACTTTATTTTTCAACCAGGCCAAAACTACCAGCCAATCAGGACTTCCCTCGTGGTCCAGTGGTTAAGAATCCACCTTCCAATGCAGGGGAGGCAGGTTCAACCCCTGGTTGGGGAATTAAGGTTCCACATGCTGCAGGGCAACTAAGCCTGTGCAACACAACTAGATAGAAGCCCACACGCCTCAACTGAGGCTCGACACAGCTCCCCCATTCCTCCCCCAAAAAACTACCAGCCAATCATGTGTGGCTTTTTCTGTGTGAAGACTGAATGTGACTCTATTTTTCAGAGTCTTGGTCCACGTGACATTTCCACCCTTTTGGAACATGAGGAACCCAAGCAGACTGAGCCCAGATTATCCTTAGGGCAAGTCTCCCCTTCAACCCAGTCACAGGGGATTCCTGTTATCTCAAGGTACTTAACACTCTTACAGTAAAGTCAGTTTAAATTCTCTAGAAAGTATTTAATAATGGATGATAGATATATTTTTTTAACCAAAAGACTGGGGTAAGTAGAGGAAGATAGGGAAGAGTATGGCTCCAAATTGGAAATGATTCATTTCTTATACAAGCCCCTTTCTTCACTATGGCAGAGACTGCCAGTTGTCAAAGCATCAAGTCTTTCCCTTTACTCCCCAGAATCTACAGAAACATGCCTCTAGTTTTTATTGAATAATTTAACTTCAAATATTTATTTATTTATTTGGCATGCCAGGTCTTAGCTGTGGCCCACGGGGTCTTTCATCTTTGTTGTAGCACATGGGATCTTTAAGCTATGGCATGTGAACACTTAGTTGCACCATGTAGGATCTAGTTCCCTGACTAGGGATCAGACCATGGTCCCCTGCATTGGAAGCATGGAGTCTTAGCCACTGGACCCTCAAGGGAGTCCCATGCCTCTAGTTTTTAGCTGAACACAAGGTCATCCAACATCACTTGCAGCTAAGTACACTGCGTACTGAAGTTCTGGGTGGTGGTACATTAAACAGAAATAGGGTCTGCACCTCCCAGGAAGTTTTCTTGAAAGGTGGGGTTCTTGCTTCTCCCTTTTTCCTCTTCTAGTGACTGGAATGCAGATATGATGGCTAGAACTGGAGCTGTCATCTTGGATTGGGAGGTGGTGTTAGGAATTGGAACCACATACAGCAGAGTCATAGAATAAAAAGAGCCAGGCCCACCCTTCAACTCCACACATCCACTGAAGGGTTGTCCAGCTGGCATCTTCACCTTACCATGTTGCCTCATGATGCTGTGAACACAGGAAGAGTGTTACCGGGTGGTTAAGAATGCCAGCTTTCAAAGTCAGGTGATTTGGGTTGAAATCCTGGCTTCACCACTTACTAGCTGTGTGACCTTGGGCCAAAATGGCAACCCACTCCAGGATTCTTGCCTGGAGAATCCCATGGACAGAGGAGTCTGGTGGGCTATAGGCCATAGGGTTGCGAAGAGTCAGAGACGACTGAAGCAGTTTAGCACAGCACTTGATCATGTAGTGCCAGGTGACAAATTCCTCCCATTTTGCATACTGGTACATTTTAGGTCAGAAATTTAGACAGGGCATATCAGGACAGTTGGTCTCTGCTGTCTGGTGTCTGGGGCTTTAACTGGAAACTCACAGGCTGAGGGGGTAGCTCTGCAGCTGGGGGCTGACATCATCTGAAAGCTCCTTCACTCCCACTTCTAGCTGTTGAGGTTGGCTGGCAGCTGGGACCTCAGCTGAGACTATCAGCCAGAGAACTGCCCACAGCCTCTTCATATGGCTTGGGCTGCTTCTCCATGGTGGTTACACTCCGACAGCAAGTGTCCTGAGAAAGCCAAGTGGAAACCGGATCACTTTGCTGAAAAAGTGAAAGTCGCTCAGTCATGTCTGACTCGTTGCATGGGCTATATACAGTCCATGTAATTCTCCAGGCCAGAATGCTGGAGTGGGTAGCCTTTCTCTTCTCCAGGCGATCTTCCCAACCCAGGGATCAAACCCAGGTTTCCCACAGTGCAGCCAGATTCTTTACCAGCTGAGCCACAAGGGAAGCCCTCTTTGCTGACCTAGCCCCAGAAGTCACAGAGCACTGCTTTTGTCACATTCTGCTCATTGAGACAGTCACACAACCCTTCACCCCTACCCCCCAGGTTCTAGGGGAGGGGAGATGGATGCCAACTCTGATGGGGAAGTGACAAGGTTCTGGAAGAGCATGTGTGCTTGGAACTATTATTGGAGCTAATTTTGGAAAAGAGAGTCTGCCATACTGTCTCAAGCTGCCTGTTCTTCCTCTGCAAATGAGGATAACCATATCTACCTCATAAGGTAGCAGAGACACTGAAAATATGTAATCAGGAGTATAGCCTGGACACTTACCAATCACAACAGTCACTGGCATGAAAGCTTTAGTCTAGAGGACAGTCCTGGATGTCCCCAGAGGCGAGGAAGGCTGGAGAGAATGTTGTGAACATGGGGAGGAGGGCTGTCACTCAATGGTCCCAGGGCAGTGTGTGTTTTACCAACCAGTAAAGAAATATTTCAGTAGCTTAAAAACCTACTGAAGGCTGAATGTCAGCTCTGCTTGTAAGGTTGTTCTGAGGATTAAATAAGACGCTGCATATAAAGTGCTTGGCACATGGTAAATAAACAGAATAGACAGTAGCTATTATTGTTATAGCTGGTTTTGGTACTTTTCCATGCTAACACGCAATGTGAAGATTAAAATCTTAAAAACATGAGACCCCCCTGTAATGTTTCTCTTTCCTTTAACATGAGGACTCACTGTCTTTACCTCCCCACAAGCTTATAGGCCCTGTGAGCATCCAAGGTCTTTAACAAAACAAGTGGATGACCTTTCAATGGATAGATTTTTCTTAAGAAATAAGGAGCCTTTTTTTTTTTCCTTCTTACTGGAAACCATGAGTTAGTCAATAACAGCATTGCTCTGTATAAGTCTCTTCAACAGTTGTACAAAGCTTGAAATTCTCCTCCATGTTTTGGTTACACGTTGTCTGTGAATTGACGCGGTGACAGAATAGAAACAAAAGAGTATTGCCCAGCTATAATTTCAGAAGGGATTTCTGTGGATTCATAGAGAAGTGTGCTTTGCCCCATGGAACCTCGTATCCTAAATTTAGAATAGGCTGAGAGAGAGAGAGTTCACAGCTGTAGTTCCTCATAGCACAGGAACCTTCTTTAATAATGAAATTAGGCCCCCAGAAACTGACTCACTAGCACATTTCCTGGACCTGAAAGAGCTCTCCGGAGCTGGGCTGGCAGATATCTGAATTCTCTGGAAAAAGGCTGATTGATGGTGAAGGATTTTCCACAATGCCGGGGAGCCACATTTTCTTCCACATCAGCTGAGAAGGTTCAAATGAAAGCTGATAAATGCTGACAGGAAGGAAAGCTAACTTTAGCTTTGAGCAACTACGCAGCAATCTAGGCCAGAACACCCAGATATCTCCTTGGTTCTGTCTCTGAGCCACTCCATAGTTCTCTGGGCTGCGATTCAGCGTGTTTCTGCTGCGGGAGTAGGCTCCACGCCGTGCCTGCTGGGGTCTGATTGGGCCCTGTTGCAGCCGTGGTCTTCTCCACCCTGAGGCAGTCTCTGGGATGCCGTGGGTGTTGGGATTTCAGCCTGTGTGGATTGCGGTGTGTGTGCGTGTGTGTTCAGTTGTATCTGACACTTTGTGAGCCCTGTAGCCCGCCAGGCTCCTCCGTCCGTGGGATCCTCCAGGCGAGAATACTGGAGTGGGTTGCCATTTCCTACTGCAGGGGGTCTTCCCAGTCGGGATTGAACCCGCATTTCTTGAGTCTCCTGCATTGGCAGGTGGATTCTTCACCATCTGAGCCACCTGGGAAGCCTGTGTGGACTGAAGTGGGAGACAGTAACCCCCATTAGCCCCTGAATTAGTACAGGGAGGGTGCTGTAAGGCACTAAACTCCCCTGGGGCAAAGTTGGGGGACAGCCGAAAGGCAGTGTGTACGTGGCACCCGCAAATTTCTCTCCTCACTTGTCTTCACTGGTTTCCGGTGAGGCACTCCACCGTCTTCTCAGGCCTCTAGGTGAGCTCCTGGGCCATCGGGGTTCTCCTGGAGTGGCTGAGTCTGTCTCTGCCCATTCCTTCTCTGTTTTCCTGTTAGTAGCCCAAACATGGAACCCTTCTTCCTCTCCCAGGCAAGTAACTGGCCTCTTGGCAACGCTCACTGGGGCCACCATGTATGAGATGGGAACACGTATCTCCTAGATCTTTCACTGTGACCTGGAGACCTTCACTTAACCCCGTTAATCAGAGGAAGACCAATTTTAATTGGGCTCTAATCCAGTCATCTACCACGAAAGCAAATTTCGTTAACCTCTTGGTTAATGAAAGGCCTTAACAAAGCTACATGTACTTCACCTAGCTGATCTTTACTGATAGCAGATTCATTCTCTTATTTATTTATTTTTTATTCACCAAACACAGAGTGCCTATTGCATACAGGGCACTGAGTTGTGGGGATGCAATGACAGTAAATAGTTCCAAGCACGAGGCATTCCACTTTGGTGAGAGACAAATGATGAGATGAGGTGGGAGCAGAATGGGGTCACTCACTCAGCCTGGGCTCACTGGAGTCTGCTTCCCAGACTCAGTGCCCAACTGGAAACATGATCAGAAACTTAAGACTGTTGGAAAGCTGTTTCGGTGGGGAGGATAAACTGTTCAGGAAATAGTTGCTCATGGGTTTTCTCAGCTCCTGAGAACCAAGGAGAGGGAGGGGATCTTGAGGACACACTACACAAACCTGAAAGGTTCTCAAATGTCTCCAGTGAGCTCAGCTAGGTGGGTAGGAAGGAAAACTTTGGAAGGGTTTCTGTTTAGTCCAGTCATTGTGGAAATCCAATAGTCTACATTTTGGCGAAACTTTTTATTTCGAGGATCAAAGCCAGTGTTTCTCAAGTGTTTTTAGAGTAGGATTTCTACATCATGTTCCAGTAACAATATATTTAAAAAATGATTTCCACCTGAAAATTGTTTCACAAAACAATACTTAAACTGTGTGGAATGCACTCTCTTTTCTCTCTCTTTCTTTTCCCCTTCTCCTCCCTTCCTCTTCTTTCCTTCCTTCCTCCCTTCCTTCTTTCTCTCTTTCCTCCTTCTCTCCCCATCTCCCTCTCCTGCTGGTAACTACCCACTAAAATAATTTAACAGATAACTAACGAGTTTTTAATGCCCAGCTCTAGAACCCTGAAGGCTTCCCTGATAGCTTAGTTGGTAAAGGTGTATCTTTGGCTCTGCCCATCATGTCTGCAAAAAAGGGCACTTAGAGGTCAGGGTGGGAGCCCTGGCTGGGACAGGAAGGCTCACCAGAGCAGCATTTTGCTCTGCACAATTCAGTGAATTTATTTTTCTTCCTGTGACTCGTGAAGCTTTCAAGATTGGCTAGAGCAGGTCTTGCTGCACCATAGAACAACTTTATTCTATAATCCTCAGAGCTTTCTGAACCTAATAAATCTAAGCACTTGGAAATGACTTCAAATTGTTAATTGGAGTCATTCTGGAAACATCAACATCAGAATTAGTTCATGCTCATAAAGAATACTCAGCTCACATTTAATATTTTTATTTCTTGTATCTGAGTAGTTGTTAGAAAAACCCTATTCAGCGTGGTTCAGTGGCTGGGGTTCCTGCTGGACGTCAGGCATGTCACTAAATAGATGGTGCCCCAGTTTGTTCATCCATTAAATGGGAGTAACAGGGGAGCTCCCTGATGGTCAAATAGTTACGACTTCACCTTCCAGTGCAGAGCGTTCAGGTTTGATCCCTGGTTAGGGAGCTAAGATTACACATACCTTTCAGCCAAAAACCCAAAACATAAAACAGAGGCAATATTATAACAAATTCAATAAAGACTTTAAAAATGATCCACAAAAAAAAAATCTTTAAAAATAAATGGGGGAAAAGAATAAGTGGGGTCAAAAAGTCCTGCTTTCATTGGAGTGTTGTGAGAATTAGAGGGTAGTAGACTGTCATGCTCTTCACAGGGTTCCCGGCTTAGGGCAGATGCACAGCGGTAGCTGAGGTTCGGAAGTACTGCCCTCCAGCACGCCGACTCCAAACTCATCGCCTTATCCACCTTGCTCAGGTCAGCAGTCCCTGCCCATAACTCTAGGAGACAGTTTTGCTGAGATATATACTAGGCATATTGAGATTTCTGTGTTTAGATCCTGCTTGATTCCTCCCCAGATGATCTGCCTCACTCGTTGGAGGATAGGAGAGCACTTGGCTACAACAAGGAAGTGAAATTCTCCACTGCTTTTCAGGAGGAGGCATAAGGAGGCTGTCAGGTTCAGACTCCCATGCATGCCTGCTCAGTTGCTCAGTCAGTCCGACTCTTTGTGACCCTTTATTGACCATAGCCTGCCAGGCTCCTTGGTCCATGGGATTTTCTAGGCAAGAATACAGGACTGGGTTGCCACGCCCTTCTCCAGGGGATCTTCCCAACCCAGGGATTGAACATGGGTCTCTTAAACATCTCTTGCATTGGCAGGTGGGTTCTTTACCACTGCTGCCACCTGGGAAGTCCCCAGACTTCCCATAACTATCTTTATTTTCGTGGGGATGTCCTCTATGCAGAAGACTCACCCTTGAGGGAGAGACACAGACAAGACTCCTGAATGTGACTGAGTTTGGATTAAAAGGTGCCAACCATGGTCTGTGATTTGGGAAAGGCGAGAATGAGGACTGAGGGGGAATCCCATGGACAACTGAAATCTGGAGAGCACTTACTATAAAACATTTATTGTGCACCTACTGTTCACAGTCCCCTGCACCAGAACATACAGACCACCAAGAGCTTGCTAACTGAGAGTTAGAATATATTTGCAGATTAACTTTCAAAACTGAAAAGAACTCATGGGCCACTGAAGAATGAAGCTCCATGCCTATTACTTTTTGCCACAAAGTGTAATGCATTCTAGACATTTTCCAGACAGGCCCCATGGAGGATGCTTTACTGAAGCTGAGTCCTCCTAGGGATAAACTCCAGATGAGTGCATAGGATGGGGAGAAGGCCATACAGAGGAAGAGAGTGCTTTGGGGAGAACCTGAGTGTCCCAGGGGGAGTGGAATGGAGCACAGGGGTGTGCACATATAAGAAAAAAGACTGAGCAGTTAGACAGGGGCCAGATTGTACTTGCTACCCAAGGTGTCTTTTATCCAGCTGTTTCATGTTCCTACAACAAGCCTTTCACCAGAGTTGCTAACAAGTAATGGAAGGACCAGGGCTAGATTAAGGTCAATCTATGCCCTAAACACAGACCAACAATGATGCCTCCTTGGGTGGTCCATCACTTCAAATAAAGGATCTGTTACACAAATCAGTTGAGGAGTTAAATGCTGGTCAGACCCAGCCCTTCTGTTTATGCTGGACCGAATGAAGCTCTCACACTGTGAGATGGAAACAAATGAGCTATCTGATGACACCTTCAAATCAAACTTAAAATTTAGTCACTTGATGGGTCAAAGAATATTGTTTTTAATGGTTTTGATTGAAATTGAGCATAAGTGTATAATGACAATTACAGAAAATTCAACTCGGGTCTAGAGGGCCAGTGAAGAGTTAAGGGCGTGAGCTAGAGGTGCTCCTTTCCTTTGGGCAATGAAGGACATGCTAATTTTTGCTTCATATTTAATGCAGGACTAGAGAGAACAAGAAAAAGAAGAAAGGGCATGGATACTTCCCAGGCTTCTGTAAGGTTAACTGGGAGGGGATGGCTGTGAGCATCCTGAGGCGTTTTTGTCCCCAGGTCTGACCCAGGATCTGTCACATAGAATTCAAATGAACAAACATTTATTGACTGTCTACTATGTGCTGTTGTTTCAAACTAGCAGTAAAAAAAAAAACGACCAAGACTGGGTCCTTCTTTGAAGGTATTCATAGCCTGGTGAGGGAGGCAGGCAGTGAGGAGGTGAGACATAGTGTGATCACAAATAAGATAGCCCCTTCACTGACCTAATGGACATGAACTTAAGTAAACTCCGGGAGATAGTGAAGGACAGGGAAGTCAGTCCAAGGGGTTGCAAAGAGCCAGACACAACTTAGCAACTGAACAACAACAAGGAAGTGGTGTGTGGGCTGCCTTTGGAGGAGAGGAGAACGCAAAGGGTTTTTGCTAAGATGAAAATAAAAGGTGTTTTAGGCAAATTTGACTCATTGAAGGAGATCAATACATACTTGTTGAATGAATGAAGAAGTGATGAAAGAACATGTATCCAGGCATAGCACAATGCACTAGCATAGGGTAGTACAAATACAATCCAGAGAGAGAGAGTGCATCATTTGTGGTAAGTTTCGTATACAAGGAAACACTAAGAAAGCCAGTCCTGACCTAAGATGCCCTACTGCTGCAGAAGTTGTTGCATATGGTTTCCACGTACACCATCCTGGCAGAGAACTAGTTAGTTTGGCCCATCAGTAGAAAGACATCAAAGGAGCTATGAAAGGACAGGTATCCATAATTCTAGTGAAAGGATTGACTGGATACCAATCCAAACTCCAGATTTTATATGTTTATATCTATATTTTATACACATGTTATGTATATATTTTATATGCATATGTAATGAGGCTACCCAGGTGGCACGGTGGTAAAGAATCCGCCTGCCAATGCAGGAGACTTGAGTTTGATTCCTGGGTCAGAAAGATCCCCTGGAATAGAAAATGGCAACCCACTCCAGTATTCTTGCCTGGAAAACTCCATGGACAGTGGAGTCTGGCAGGCTACAGTCCATGGGGTTGCAGAGAGTCAGACATGACTGACCAACTGAGCATGCACACAACGCCTGTCTATATAATATGTATATATCTTATGTACCAATACATTTTTAGGAGCAATATATGGAGCAATATAGAATCACATTATTCTGCCCCATCCTTCCCAAGGTGGATTGTTTCAGAGTCGAGAGGTCAGCCAGATGTACATGGATGGAGCATTGCTAGTTCTCCTAGGAGAGGACTGGCAGTAACATGGCCAGGCTCGTAAGAATGCGTGCACATTGTTCTCTATTGCCTTCCATTTTACTCCCCTTTCTCTCCTCAGAGTGTGATCAGGAGGGAGCAGAGTTCTAGGAGCACAAAAAGCAGAAAAGGACACGTGGAGTCTCTTTCTCATCCTGCCAGGGTCAGGGTGGGGGCCTCTGTGCAGCTTTAGGGACTAGCTAGGTAGGCAAGGCCTTCAGGGGCTTTCTAAGAGTCTTTCCCTGATCTCATGACCCTGTTTACTATGTGCTTAGTTGGAACCTTCTCCCCACTGCTAATAATATGCCTTGTATTATGTAATAGTGTAGTATCATAGCCCCTCTCAGAGCACTAGTATTCATATCCTCTCATCTGAAACTGACAGAAGCCCTTGTTCTATGCTTTCTTCTTACAGATGCAGCCCAGATCTCTACACTATCAAAGGCCTCTGCATTGAACAAGCCTGTGTGACTTGGCCAGGAAGCCACAGGGAGGTGCATATGCCAATACGCGTAGAAATGGGGCTCCTTTTTTTCACAAAGAAAACAGGCTTCATTTTTCCCTAGTCCATTGAAACTAAATGCTTGAGCTTCTTTTTATATGCAGAAATATCCCCAGTGCAAAAAGAAATAAAGTTAATTCAAGAAGCAAATGTCTACCTACAGGTATCTGAAACAAAGGTGGCCAGGTAACCCAAATTTCAAAGGAAAAAGCCCAATTGCTAATGTTTAGTACTTGTATAGCTGATTTTATATAAATATAAATTGCTAAATTTCTTTGAATTTTGCCTCAATGAAGATGCGTTATGTGCCGCTAAATGTGAGACACAAATCAGAAAATGATTTATGATCAGATTTTATGTCTTAATTTTTGTTTTTGAAAAATGCAGTCACCATTCTTAAAAGAAAACAGTATCAGCCTTCAAATTAGTTTCCTAAAGTAGACTGACCCCAAACTGACTTCATCAGGAACCAGATTGGTATAAGGCAGAGCTATATCTCCAGACCACGGCAAAACTCATTGATGGACCCTGGGGTACAACCATCAAAGCAGTGTGAAGCTGAACCACACGGGAACTGGTCCAGAGCTCCTTACCCTGCCTCTGCCTTCCAAGGAGGATTGCTTCCAGATATGAGACATAAGCCAGACTTACAGGTGTAAAGAGATAGAACCCACGGCTATCAGAACAAAAGGGGTGAGGGGTTAAACAGATCACCGTGGTAAGGTCACTTGTCCATTATGCTAAAGAATACCAGACATTTTTTTTTTTAAATTTTTAGAATTTTAAACTTGTTCCTAAATTTTTAAACAAGTTCTTAAGCTTGTTAGAGTTATGTGTAAGATAAAAATAAGTTGGCTCTCATAAGGAAGAATGCCATTTTGCTATTTGTAGCAACATGGATGAACTTGGAGTGGAATAAGTCAAGGACAAATACTGTATGGTATCACTTATATGTGGAATCTAAACAATACAGCAAAGCAGTGACTATAACAAAAAAAAGAAGCAGGCTCACAGATCGCAGGAACAAACTAGTGGTTACCAGTGGGGAAGGGCAATAAGGGGTGGAGGTCCAAACTGTTGGGTGTAAGGTAGTCTCAAGAATGGATTATACAACATGTGGAATATTGCCAATATTTTATAATAACTTTAAATGGAAAGTAACCTTTAAAAATTGTATTAAAATGTTTAATTTTTTTCAATTTTTAAAAATTTAGAAGTTTTCCAAGTGATTACCAAAAAAAAAGCTGGCTCTGAGGGAAAATATGAGAATCACTACTGTGAGGAAGGCATGTAAACTTCAGGGCAAAGCCATGAAATAAATGTTTCTTTTGGCTACTCTGACAGCTTTCCAACTTCATGCTTTCTGTCTGCTCCTGATCAGTAATTTCATGATAGATAAACTGTTGTTATAATTAACTGCAAATACATATAAAGCATAGACGCATGAGAAGCTGTAGCTTCTTTACATTTATTGGTTAGATATATATATAGATATATAAATTTTCAGGCATACAGCATTGTACTTTGACATCTGTATATACTAAAAAGTGATCAACACAATAGACCACAAGTCTTGTTACTATCCATCACCAAACACAGCTGACCTCCTTCAGCCATTTCACCCACTCCCAATTCCCTTCCCTTCCAGCAACCAGTAATCTGATCTCTGAGTTTGTTTTCGTCTTGTTTGTTCATTTGTTTTATTTTTAGGTTTCATATATGATTGAAATCATATGGTATTTGTCTTTTTCTGTGTGACTTATTTCACTTAGAATAACTTCACGATCCATCCATGCTGTTGCTAACGGCAGGATTTCCTGCCTGTTTGATGGCTGAGTAGTCTTCCACTGTGTATGTACACCTCATCTTCTTTATTCCTTCATCCATTGATGAACAGTTAGGTTGTTTCCAGAGCTTGGCTATTGTAAATAATGCTGCAATGAACACAGGAATGTATATATCTTTTCAAATGAATATTTTCATGCTCTTTGGATAAATACCCAGAAGTGGAATAGCTAGGCCGTATGATAGTTCTATTTTAATTTTTTGAGGAATCTCCATACTGTTTTCTATAGTGGCTGCACCAATTTTCAGTCCTGCCAACCACAGGTGAGGGTTCCCTTTTCTCCACATCCTCTATAACATGTGTTATTTCTTGCTTTTTCAGTAATAGCCATCCTAACAGGTGTGAAAATTCTGGAAGAGATGGGAATACCAGACCACCTGAACTGCCTCTTGAGAAACCTGTATGCAGGTCAGGAAGCAACCGTTAGAACTGGACATGGAACAACAGACTGGTTCCAAATAGGAAAAGGAGTATGTCAAGGCTGTATATTGTCACCCTGCTTATTTAACTTATATGCAGAGTACATCATGAGAACCGCTGGGCTGGAAGAAGCACAAGCTGGAATCAAGATTGCCGGAAGAAATATCAATAACCTCAGATATGCAGATGACAGCACCCTTATGGCAGAAAGTGAAGAGGAACTAAAAAGCCTCTTGATGAAAGTGAAAGAGGAGAGTGAAAGGTAGGCTTAAAGCTCAACATTCAGAAAACTAAGATCATGGCATCCGGTTCCATCACTTCATGGCAAATAGATAGGGAAACAGTGGCTGACTTTATTCTTCTGGACTCCGAAATCATGCAGATGGTGATTGCAGCTGTGAAATTAAAAGACGCTTACTCCTTGGAAGGAAAGTTACGGAAGGAAACTAGACAGCATATTAAAAAGCAGAGACATTATTTTGTCAACAAAGGTCCATCTAGTCAAGGTTATGGTTTTTCCAGTGGTCATGTATGGATGTGAGAGTTGGACTATAAAGAAAGCTGAGTGCTGAAGAATTGATGCTTTTGAACTGTGGTGTTGGAGAAGACTCTTGAGAGTCCCTTGGACTGCAAGGACATCCAACCAGTCCATCCTAAAGGAGATCAGTCCTGGGTGTTCATTGGAAGGGCTGATGCTGAAGTGGAAACTCCAATACTTTGGCCACCCGATGCAAAGGGCTGACTCATCTGAAAAGACCCTGATGCTGGGAAAGATTGGGGGCAGGAGGAGAAGGGGACGACAGAGGATGAGATGGCTGGATGACATCACCAACTCAGTGGACATGGGTTTGGGTGGCCTCCGGGAGTTGGTGATGGACAGGGAGGCCTGGCGTGCTGAGGTTCATGGGGTCGCAAAGAGCCGGACACGACTGAGCGACTGAACTGAACAGGTGTGAAGTGATATCTTATTGTGGCATTGGTTGGTGTTTCCCTGATAATTAGTGACATTGAACATCTTTTCATGTGCTTGTTGGCCATCTGTATGTCTTCTTGGAAGAAAAAGTATCTATTCATATTTGCTGCCTATTTTTTAATTAGATTTTTGTTGTTGTTGAGTTTATGAATGACTCAGGCATTGTCTTAGCATCCTCAGAAGGCAGAAGGAAACAGATGTCTCATGAAGCAGGAGAAATTGAGGCATAGCTATGTTGAATGCTATATGGCACTCCAACTTGTAGGAAAAATAACCTTCAATTTAAAGCTATTGCGTGAAAATTATACTAACGTTAAAACTTTAGGTACCCAGTTTTAGTTGAATCAGGTACTTTTGGCCAGAAACTAGCAAGACAAATCACCAAAGAGACTATTTCTTGGGATTCAGCCAATCATTCAAGATCTTTAATGCATATGGCTCCTCTCAAGGGCCATCATTCTCTCCTGTGGTGCTCCTTTGGGAGACTACATAAAAAACTGATTCCACAGCTAGGAAACTCTCTTTTGTGGTTTGGAGGGAGATATGCATTATGAAAGATAGTCATTTATTTTTTAAGTAGCTTTGGCTTCAAAGATATGACTGGTAAAAACAGTAGCTAAATCACATTGGAGGGGAAAAAGAAAATAGGTTATCATTTCCTAAACCGAGCTCCTCAGTGTAATAGTCTCCCCTGAGATGCTGACTGGTGTTTAGTGAAAAATAAGAGAGGGATCCCTTATGGCAGTTCTGAGCAAACTGTCACCCTCTTGGAGATTTGTAATTCACATCAGCACTTTAACGGTTTTGAGAAGACCTGTAGATAGCATTTAATTCACATATTCAATCAACAATACTTTTCATATATTTCTTGTGTGTCAGGGACTTTCTGGGCTTTCCCTGTGGCTCAGCGGTAAAAGAATTCACCTGCCAGTGCAGGAGACTGGGTTGGGAAGATTCCCCTGGAGAGAGAAATGACAACCTATGCCTGAAGAATCCCATGGACAGAGCAGCCTGGCAGGCTATAGCCCATGGGGTCCCAAGGAGTAGAACATGACTGAGCGACTAAATAACAACAACAAGTACTTTCTAGGTACTGGGACAGGGTGATCGACTTTGCCCCAGCAGTCCCCCTACTTACATCTGGCGATGCAATCCTGATGTTAGCGTAATCCACCAACAGGACTTGTTACTAAGAATGCCATTTATGAGACGCTGGCTACGTCTTCCTGAGTTTATGTGAGCCTCCAGCCAACAGGACTTGGAGGCTTCCTCCCTCTTGAGAATACAAACTTCTTCAGGGAGCTAAACTGTGGAGCTGACCGATAACATTGGGTGGGATTTGCCCATAGACTGTCAACTACGAAACCAAAGATGAGATGGTAAATGAACTTGGGCTGAAACAAAAAACAAAACCAAAATTTCAGGACAACTGAGTCATCTATCCAGAGGCCCTGTGGAGACTCCAGGTTTGAGGCAACAGAATGGTATCTTAGGAAACCAGACTCAAGTGGGAGGGCTTGAATCCAAATGTGAGAGAAGCCAACAGTTCTTGAAATCTTTGAGGCCTGTTTATCATCATTTTTATAAGGCATCTATGACCTTGGCCAAGGGGAAGGAGGGGACTTTTAAGGACAGAAGTGATAGCTGAGAGAATGTGCCTACTCATATGAAATCTTGTATTTTACTAATGATCTCATATTCTGTTCAACAGGGGTCAATAGTTGTTTGGCAGCTCTTTTGAAAAATGATAGCTAAAAAGATAAAGTCATAGGATCAGTGAAAAGTATGCGTGGCCTTGAAACACAAATTCCCATGTTCTCCGCATAGCTTTGGGAGCAGAGGATAACAGTTGGGGAAGGGTTACAGGACTGAGTGGCTAGTTACATGTATTTTCTCATTTTTCCCCTGTAGATTTGAAAAGACCTTACTCACATCTTCCACATAACTTTTAATATATTTGATGACTGTCAAGTGCCCTGCTTTGCGAAGCCCCACCAGCTTCCGCAGACTTTTCTTCTTCAATCTGTTTATTCAGACTGAAAAACGACTTCAATTTCTGTAGCCTTCCAACATAATGATCACTTTTCCAGCCCATTTATCATTTTCATTGATCACCAAAGAGTCTCTTGGTTTCCAAACTTATTTAGAATCCGGACTTCCCCAGAACTGGTCCATGCAAGTCCATCTGCATCAAGAGGCACTCTCCTGTCAGAGCCCAGGGCCTGGGTGGACTCCAAACCCCGCTTGAGATGTGGTGTTAGAGGTGAGAAGATGTGCTTCCAGGGAGTGATATTTATTTTACACACATCTCCAAAAATAACTGCTAGTTTCTTGCTTGAGAAAGGATGTTCAATCAACACATAGTTACATTTACATGTCAAGTTTTCATCAGCCTTTTTACAATGGCCTTTCAAGGGAAAAGACTGATGGGAACTTTTGAACATTAGGACCACATTTCTTTCTGAGGGTGTTCTGAGGATGGAGCTCAGGCAGACCCAGAACACTATGTTCCTGAATCATTACTTTATGGGATGATCCTGTGGGTTCAGTGATTGAAAATCCACCTTGCAATGCAGGAGACCTGGGTTCCATCCCTGGTCAGGAGCTAAGATTCCCACATGCTATGGGGCAACTAGAAAGCCCATGAGCCACAGCAAAGGCTCAGCGCAGCCCCCGCCCCCCAGAGATTTCCTTGGTGATGCAGTAGATAGGAGTCCCAATCTATCTACTGCCAATGCAGGAGGTGAGGGTTCGGTCCTTGGTCTGGGAAGATTCCATGTGCTGCGGAGTGGCTGGGTCATTGCGCCGCAGCTGTTGACCTCGAGTTCTGGAGCCTGCAAGCTGCAACTACTGAGCCCAAAGTGCTGGAGCTATCAAAGCCTCAGTGCCTGGAGCCCGTGCCCCACAGCAGGGGAGGCCGCAAGGATGAGAGCCTCCTGCCCGGCAATGAAGAGTGGCCCCCCTCTCGCCGCAACTAGAGAAAACCCGTGTGCAGCAGTGAAGACACGGTGTAGCCAGAAATAAAATTTAAGAAAAAAAAAAGGGAATTATCTCTTTCTGTCTTGGAGACCTGCCTCATGAAACCCTCCTTCCTGCATAGCAGGAGGAAATTCCGCTTACACTGACACCACTCACATTTGTGGGGTTTTTCATTTTCCTCTTTCCGAGGTAACTGTCTTTCTTCCAATCAGCCCACTCGGTGTTGGCAACTCTTCTTTATTTTGGTTTCTCAGATAAGTGCGGGTCCTGCTCTTACAGGGGCCCCACGCCCACCCCATGAGCTCACAGGTCTCCGCCTCTCTCACTTCTCTCACCATTACTGCTAAGCCCTGTGGGGTTTTTAAACCCTGTGTGTTGAGCAGTGAGACTCTGCAGGGCAGTTTGTTGTGACAGTAATGCTGTTTCTGGTGAAAAGGCTCAGTATTTTGGCCTTGCTATTCATACCTGCTTGAGGCCAAGATAAAATGAAAGTTCCTGTTTACCCTTTTATGAGAAACGCCCACAAACGCCTCAAACCTCTTCCTCAAAGGCCCCGCTCTGGTTCCCTCTGGTGTTCATTTTCGAGAGGGAGTCCCTGACCTTTATGGAACTGGCTTTGGTGAAGAGCTTCTACATTTTGAACATGAGTTAGGAGTTTTGTTTTCCAAGAGCTCTGGCTGACTGAGATCTCTGAATCCCTCTTTAGAATTCAGCCCAGTCAGGTCCCAGGGCTTCTCAGTCTTAGTCGAGCTCAGTCAAAATGTCCAGCCTTTACTCAAGTCAGAGCTTTGACCCTCCTCCCTGTGGAAGCTGGGTATTCAAACAAAGCCTTTCTGAGGAAGTGACATAAGAGCTGAAGGGCCAGGTCACTTGAATCATAGCCAGAGGAATGACGAAGGGTTAGCCAGACATACTCTTGCTTACATAAAATCCAATCAAGGCCTTGATTGTCTTCATAAATCCAACTTCGACCTTGGTCTACAGTTCAGTTCAGTTCAGTTGCTCAGTCGTGTCCGACTCTTTGCGACCCCATGAATCGCAGCACGCCAGGCCTCCCTGTCCATCACCATCTCCTGGAGTTTACTCAAACTCATGCCCATCGAGTCGGTGATACGATCCAGCCATCTCATCCTCTGTCGTCCCCTTCTCCTCCTGCCCCCAATCCCTCCCAGCATCAGGGTCTTGTCCAATGAGTCAACTCTTCACATGAGGTGGTCAAAATATTGGAGCTTCAGCTTCAGCATCAGTCCTTCCAGTGAACACCCAGAACTTATCTCCTTCAGGATGGACTGGTTGGATGTCCTTGCAGTCCAAGGGACTCTCAAGAGTCTTCTCCAACACCACAGTTCAAAAGCATCAATTTTTCGGCGCTCAGCTTTCTTCACAGTCCAACTCTCTGGTCTACAGCTCTCTGTAATCTCTCCAGCCTTTCCACACATTCCATGATCAACCTCTCCACATATTCTTCACAACATTGATTTCTCAAAAGTCAAGGGCATCCTCTCATGAAGGCAAGGCCTCTGCATATGTTCTTCTCTCTACCTCGAATACTTTTAAAAAGAGATTTATTTATATTTTGGCTGTGGTGAGTCTTCCTTGCTGCACGCAGGCTTTTTCTAGTTGTGGTGAGTGGGGGCTACTCTTCTTTGTGGTGTGAAGGCTTCTCATTGTAGGGGCTTCTCTTGTTGCGGAGCACAGGCTTTACGGCACGAGGGTTCAGTAGTAATGGCTCCCAAACTCTGGCACAGGATCAGTAGTTGTGTGGGGCACGGGCTTTGTTGCTCTGTGGCATGTGAGATCGTCCAGGAGCAGGGAATGAACCTGTTTCCCCTGCATTAGCAGGCAGATTCTTAACCATTAAACACCAGGGAAGCCCCTCAAATACTTTTTCACACAGTTCTCCTTCCTCTTACTTCTGCTTAGTTCAGTTCAGTTCAGTTGCTCAGTCATGTCAGACTCTGCAACCCCATGGACTGCAGCACGCCAGGCCTCCCTGTCTATCACCGACTCCTGGAGTTTACTCAAATTCAAGTCCATTGAGTTAGTGATGCCATCTAACCATTTCATCCTCTGTTGTCCCCTTCTCCTGCAGTCTTCAATCTTTCCCAGCATCAGGGTCTTTTCCTATGGGTCAACTCTTTGCATCACGTGGCCAAAGTATTGGAGTTTCAGCTTCAACATCAGTCCTTCCAACGAACACCCAGGACTCATATCCTTTAGGATGGACTGGTTGGATCTCCTTGCAGTCCGAGGGACACTCAAGAGTCTTCTCCAACACCACAGTACAAAAGCATCAATTCGTTGCCGCTCAGCTTTCTTTATAGGCCGACTCTCACATCCACACACAACTACTGGAAAAACCATAGCTTTGACTAGACAGACCTTTGTTGGCAAAGTAATGTCTCTGCTTTTTAATACGCTGTCTAGGTTGGTCATAACTTTCCTTCCAAGGAGCAAGCTGTCTTTTAATTTCATGGCTGCAGTCACCATCTGTAGTAATTTTGGAGCCCAAGAAAATAAAGTCTGTCACTGTTTCCACTGTTTCCCCAGCTATTTCCCATGAAGTGATGGGACTGGATGCCATGATCTTCGTTTTCTGAATGTTGAGTTTTAAGCCAACTTCTTCACTCTCCTCTTTCACTTTCATCAAGAGGCTCTAGCTCTTCTTCACTTTCTGCCATAAGGGTGGTGTCATCTGCATATCCTAGGTTACTGATATTTCTCCCGGCAATCTGGATTCCAGCTTGCACTTCATCCAGCCCAGTGTTTCTCATGATGTACTCTGCATATAAGTTAAATAAGCAGGGTGACAATACACAGCCTTGACGTACTCCTTTTCCTATTTGGAACCAGTCTGTTGTTCCATGTCCAGTTCTAACTGTTGCTTCTTGACCTGCATACAGATTTCTCAAGAGGCAGATCAGGTGGTCTGGTATTCCTCTCTTTCAGAATTTCCCAGTTTGTGGTGATTCACACAGTCAAAGGCTTTGGCATAGTCAATAAAGCAAAAGTAGATGTTTTCCTGGAACTCTCTTGCTTTTTCAATAACCCAACGGATGTTGGCAGTTTGGTCTCTGGTTCCTCTGCCTTTTCTAAATCCAGCTTGAACATGTGGAAGTTCACAGTTCACGTACTGTTGAAGCCTGGCGTGGAGAATTTTAAGCATAATTTAGCTGGTGTGTGAAATGAGTGCAATTGTGCAGTAATTTGAACATTCTTTGGCATTGCCTTTCTTTGGGATTAGAATGAAAACTGACCTTCTTCAGTCCTGTGGCCACGGCTGAGTTTCCAAATTTGCTGGTGTATTGAATGCTGCACTTTCACAGCATCATCTTTTAGGATTTGAAATAGCTCAACTGCAATTTCATCACCTCTTCTAGCATTGTTCGTAGTGATGCTTCCTAAGGCCCACTTGTCTTTGCATTCCAGGATGTCTGGCTCTAGGTGAGTGATCATACTATCATGATTATCTGGGTCGTGAAGATCTTTTCTGTATAGTTCTGTGTATTCTTGCCACCTCTTCTTAATATCTTTTGCTTCTGTTATGTCCATACCATTTCTGTCCTTTATTGTGCCCATCTTTGCATGAAATGTTCCCTTTGTATCTCTAATTTTCTTGAAGAGATCTCTAGTCTTTCCCATTCTGTTGTTTTGCTCAATTTTTTGCACTGATCATTGAGGAAGACTTTCTTTATCTCCTTGCTATTCTTTGGAACTTTGCATTCAAATGGGTATATCTTTCCTTTTCTCCTTTGCTTTTTGCTTCTCTTCTTTTCACAGCTATTTGTAAGACCTCCTCAGACAGCCATTTTGCCTTTTTGCATTTCTTTTTCTTGGGGATGGTCTTGATCCCTGCCTCCTGTACAATGTTACGAACCTCTGTCCACAGTTCTTCAGGCACTCTGTCTATCAGATCTAATCCCTTGAATCTATTTGTCACTTTCACTGTATAGTCATAAGGGATTTGATTTAGGTCATACCTGAATGATCTAGTGGTTTTCCCTACTTTCTTCAATTTAAGTCTGAATTTGGCAATAAGGAGTTCATGATCTGAGCCAGTCAGCTCCCAGTCTTGTTTTTTTCCGGCTGTATAGAGCTTCTCTACCTTTGGCTGCAAAGAATATAATCAATCTGATTTCAGTATTGACCATCTGGTGATGTCCATGTGTAGAGTCTTCTCTTTGGTCGTTGGAAGAGGATGTTTGCTATGACCAGAGCGTTCTCTTGGTAAAACTCTGTTGGGCTTTGACGTGCTTCATTCTGTATGCCAAGGCCACATTTGCTTGTTACTCCAGGTGTTTCTGGATTTCCTACCTTTGCATTCCAGTCCCCTATAATGAAAAGGACATCGTGCGCTTCCTTGGTGTCTCAGATGGTAAAGAATCTGCTTAGTTAAACTTCGCTAATTCTTCAGATCTTAGATTAGATATTTCTTCTTTCGGGAAGCCTTCCCTGACGACCCAGCTGAAGCTATGTTCTATAGCCCTGTACTTGTTAGTCCTTGTGATTGTGGTATCCCCACTGGACTGTAAGTTCCTTAAAGGCAGGGGTCATATTTGCCTTATTCACTCCTTGATCTCTGACACTGAGCACAATGCCTGGCACATAGTAAATGCTCAGTAAGTATGGGAACAATGATGGCTTGAAAGCCATTGTGAGACCCTGAAAGCAGCTGCAGAGTCTGGAGTCTTTTCAGACCCGTTTCCCTGTAGTGAAGCAGCATGAGAGGCGCTGATGCTGACGCAGCTGGGACCTGGAAACCTCAGCACTGAGGAAACCAAAGTCTGTTCCTCTCTGGCAGCAGGAAGGAGCTGCGAAAATGTACTGATGTGGGGAAAGAGAATCTCTCTGCAACCACAAATCGAAGCTGGCAAGCTTGAGGCCTTTATCTGGATGCCACAGGTCTGCTCTGCCCAGGGCCAGCTGGAGTGCTTTGCCTGGCAGCCCGCTGCAGGGGACTCTGGTGCCACATTTCGCAAGCTGCCTGGATCCAATCAGCAGATCTGTCTCAACACATCTGTTGATATTCTTCCTCTGAAATATCAGCCCTCATTCAATACTGATGATTTGTCCTTTCAAAGTCAGGTCAAGGGCAAAGGAGGCCAAAGGATTTGAGAGAGGAGGGTGGAGAGGGCTTAGCTGGGAGGGAGACTGATTTGCTTGGTCTCCATTGCCTTGGGGCTTTTCTGCATAACCAGAGATGCTGGGAAACCAACCACTCCAGCCTGACTAAGTGCTAGAAAAAATAGCAGAGGACAAACTCCTCTCTGGTGTGTCCTCAGAGTTGTCACTGACAGCATCTCCGCTGTCTGACTCAAGACAGGGCCGGATCTGGCCTGCCAGAGGATTGGGGGAACATCCTCACCGATGTGGGGAGAAGGCTCGCAGCCTGGCAGAGGGGTCAGCATCCTACTCTCTGCTCAGTAAGGCAGGTTCAGACTGTGGATGCTGAAGCTAGACTATCTGGGTGTGAAGCCAAGCTCTGCCGTTCCTTCCTGGCTATGTGATCTCAGGGCTTGCCTTGTGGCTTGGTGGTAAAGAATCTATCAGCCAACGTAGGAGACACAAGAGACAAGGGTCTGATCCCTGGGTCAAGAAGATTCCCTGAGCAGGAAATGGGAGCCCACTCTAGTATTCCTGCCTGGGAAATCCCATGGACAGAGGCGTCACCAAGAGTTGGATGTGACTGAGCACAAACATGTGATCTTAGGTACATTACTTAAAAGTTCATTTTTTGTTTTGTACCTATTTCACATTTTATTTTCCCTCTTCCTAACATCCATTTTATTTTGTATTATGTATAAAAATATGGAATGCTTCAAGAATTTTCATGTCATCCTTGCACAGGCCCCATGATAATCTACTCTATATCTGAACAGAGCAGGACCAGATGGTCCTTGCACCCGCACCATATCCTCTGCCTGCCTTTTGCGGTGGAAAACTTTAGTCAAAGAGTAAGTTTAATCAGAGAAATGAGGACATGTGAAAAAGTGGAAGTGTTAGTCACTCAGTCACGTCTGATTCTTTGCAACCCTATGGACTGTAGCCCACAAGGCTCCTCTGTCCATGGGATTTCCCAGGCAAGAACACTGGAGTGGGTTGCCATTCCCTTCTTCAGGGCATCTTCTCAATGCAGAGGACATGTGAAAACAAAGGAAAACTGTCAGAGGAGATCAAATAATAATAATGTACTCATTAAGCATAGTCAAGGACCTTTAGTTCTTTCTCAAAGACTATAGATAACATTCTGGTCCATATCCTGTGAGCTGTCTTATAGATACTGAAACCCCAGGTGGAAGAAGTTAACCCCCTGATGACCAGAGTGTACCCACAACATAAACTGCCACAATTCCAAGAATTGGCCTCAAAGAAATGGGGACAAATGGACCCTGGAACTGAAGATTAACTGTACCTAAAACAATCAAGATGACGCTGTTCAGACCACCGACGACCAGTTTTAAGATGACTGTCAGAGCCTACTGTACTGCTTCTGTGTGTAGTCCCCCTACCTCACCCCACTTTCCAGCATCTGAAATAAAGCGAGCTTTCCTTTCCACCAACCTGGCCTGTTTATTGGCTTTTGAGCAGTGAGCAACTAGACACCACACACCTTGTGGTTACATATCGCTCCAATTTTAGTATATGTGCTGTCGAAGTGAGCACCTATTTCACGGTTTTAAAGTCTTTAGAATACTGCCTGACACCTAGTAAATACGGAAGCAGCATTTTCACTTGTAAAATTGGAGAACTAGACCCAATGAACTCTGAGAATCCTTTCGATATAAAATTCATAACTGCTAATGTTGTAAATCAACTACACTCAAAAAAAAAAAACCAAAAAACAAACCTCACAACCTGCTTGAGTTCAAGTCCTAACTCCACCATGTGGGATTTCTCAAGGTCAGGGACTGGCCCTTTGTCCGCTCCAAAGGGCCTGGGACAATGCCTGACACATAGTAGGTACTCAGGACATTTTGAGTGTGTGCATGAATTGTCTGGTGGGGATCCTATAAAGAGGAGTAAAGACTTATTATGGGGACTTCCCTGGTGGTTCAGTGGTTAGGACTCTGTGCTGCCAATGCAGGGGAGTAGTTTTGACTCCTGGTTGGGGAACTAAGATCCCACATACTGCTCTATGTGGCCAAAAGATAAAAAATAAAATAAAGATGAAAAGAAGACTTGTTAGGAAGCATAAGTGCTGCTCTAATAGCTAGACTAACTCCCAGGAAGGGCCCTTCATGAAGGGGATGAGACCTCCTGTCCTAACAGCTGGATTTGTGGTCTTGAGGAGCTCTGAAGCCATGAAGAAAAGAGAACTGGAATTCGGGGGACCCAGAGAAAAAGAAATTTGTGAGGAAACTCACAGTACTCTATGGTCTGGGCCTTGGAACAGGGAAACTGGCTCCAGCTGACCTGGAACCCAGCTGTCCAGCAAAATGGTATAACTAGCGGCCCTGCTCTCCTCTATCGTGTGCCTTGGGGCAGAGGACATGCTATGTCCGACAGCTAATTTTAATAAACTAGTCAACGAACAGAGAAGGCAATGGCACTCCACTCCAGTGCTCTTGCCTGGAAAATCCCATGGATGGAGGAGCCTGGTAGGCTGCAGTCCATGGGGTCGCGAAGAGTCGGACGCGACTGAGCAACTTCACTTTCACTTTTCACTTTCATGCATTGGAGAAGGAAATGGCAACCTGCTCCAGGGTTCCTGCCTGGAGAATCCCAGGGACGGGGGAGCCTGGTGGGCTGCCGTCTATGGGGTCGCACAGAGTCGGACACAACTGAAGTGACTTAGCAGCAGCAGCAGTCAACGAATGTTAAAGCATTTCTCACAATATGGAGAGAAGGGATGGCTGTGTGCATGCTCAGTCGCTTCAGGCTATGCCTGACTCTTTGCAACCCTATGAACTGTGGCCCACCAGGCTCCTCTGTCCGTGGGATTCTCCGGCCAGGAGTGCTAGAGTGGGTTGCTGTGTCCTCCTGCAGGGGATCTTCCCGACCCAGGGACCGAGCCCACATCTCTTGCATCTTCTGCATCACAGGTGGATTCTTTACCCTCTGAGTCACCTGGGAAGCCCAGAGATGGCTAGTTGTTGTTCAGTTGCTCAGTCGTGTCTGACTCATGGTGACTCCATGGACTGTGGCATGCCGAGCTTCCCTGTCCTTTCCCAGGGATGGCTAGATGCATCTCTCAATATATTCTCTCTTCCTTCCTAAGGAAGTCAAATTATGTAACTTCTTCACAGAAATGTTTAGTTATGGAAGTGCTTTGAACATAGCTTCCCATTCTCAGAACACCCCTGCAGGGCAGAACCCTTCCTTCTGCCAGTTTTGGAGATTTGATTCAGAGTGGTTGCTAAGACCGCCTAACTAGTTGATCTCAGATTTGCAGACTGTGAGTCTTGTTTTTCTCTCTCCTTTGCCTCCCAGTGTGCACAAATCTCCAGACTAACATGAGAGCTTTGGGATGATTGAATAAAGAAGAAATCTGGAGAACATATATGTGGGGCGCGTGTGATTATGGCTCCAACGTTCAGGCTGGCACCACTGCTACAGTTTACTGGAGACAGAACACAAGGACCCAGCACTGGCTGGCACAGCTGTGAACACTGGAAGGTGTTCAGGTCACCCATGGGTGAGGCACTTGAGAGGGTGCTGGCTACGGAGACAAGGTAGATGTTGAGATCACAGTAGGCAATTTCTTCTATAGGAGGGAAAGCACTAGTTCTTCAGCTTGTTGCAAGATCTTGATATTTAATGCCTTCATAAAGAAAAATGTAACTATATCACAAATTTGTTTCACAAATGTATTTCCCAAATGTTTCTCAATCTAGTTTCTTTTGTAATGCTGTGTATTTTATTTTATGCATTTAAAAACCTTAAAGTGATCTATACTTTTACCAGGCTATCAAATGACGCAAAATAGTTTAAGAATTCTTGAGCTGGAGGGAGATATATGTGAAACTAACCAAGTTTAAGCTTCAAGGTCTCTCACTTTACTGTGCTTTTCTGGACTCTGTTCCTAAACTTCTATTTGTCACTTTTTATTATTTTTTTAAATGACTCTAACATTTGTACATGTTTCACACTCCACAGTACAAAACTTTTATCCATGAAGCATTTAGCTTGGTAGTGGACACATAGTAGGCATTCAATAGCAATTTTTGCTTAATAGGTTCTGGGAAATTCATTATTCTTTTGGTATTAAATCCACTGTGGTTTATTATACTTACTGATGTTCACATTTTGATCCTTTTTTTTTTTTTTTTTTTTTTGGCCAGTAAGAACCTTTTCAATTTGGCTTGTTGTTTAGTCACTAAGTCGTGTCCAAATCTTATATGATGCCATGTACTAAAGACCACTAGACTCCTCTGTCCATGGGATTCTCCAGGCAAGATTACTGGAGTGGGTTGCCATTTCCTTCTCCAGAGGATCTTCCTAACCCAGGAATTAAGCTTGCATCTCCTGCATTGCAGGAAGTTTCCTGACCACTCAGCCATCAAGAGGCCCCTCAATTTGGTAACTGGGTCCTTTTATAAAATTGTATTTTAGAGAAATAGAAAATGCACATAGAAAATGTACCTATCATTCAAAGTATAACTCACTGAATTTTCACAAATTTGGTTCTGGGAAATTTATATCATCCTCAAAGTGTATCTTGAAATCTTACAGACCACAGTTTGATCTCTTCCACTCTCTGTGAGGGCTAGGGTGTGGGTGGTTGGGGTAAGGACTGACTACAAAAGTGAGCTTGGAGGGCTGTGGGATGAGGAAAAAAATTCAAGAAGGAGAGATAGCCTTGGAGGAGAATCTGTGCAATTGCTTCTCATTTGGGGCCTCTAGCAGTGCAGACATAGGTGTCTCTGGAGTGTATCCTCTTAAGTTTTGAAGGAAGATTTGAGAACTTGGTTTGAGGATATGAAGCCCAGCATGAGCAGAGAGATCTTTTACATTTCTTCACAAAATCTTCACCAGGCAACTCCATACCCCGTGCCAAGCATTGTCTCAGGTGCTTAGGGGCTATGAAGTTGATGCAGGTATAGTCCCTGACCTTGAGGAACTCCCAGTTACTGGGTGCTATAGTCAGGATTTAAACCCAGGCCTTCTGACTCCCTGTTCTGTGTTCTAAATTAACACTATGTTGTCCAGTTAGAAAATACACAAGTCAGCTTGGAGCAATCAGGAAAGGCTTCTAAGAAGAGGTGTTATTTTTGAGCTGAGTTGAATTCAGTAAGTGAACAAAAAAGGAAGCGTGTTCTAGGGAAACTAAGCAATATGTTCAAAGGCAAAAAGGTGTAAGGAAAGAAAGGCGTATTCAAGCAACTGCAAATTATGGGGAATGGCAAAAATTAACAATAATAATAATGAAAGGAATGTAGAATATACATAGGAAGTGGGAGGAGATGAAGCTGGGGACTAAAGTGGGGCCCAAACCATAAAGAATTTCAGACTCCAAGCTACTTTGCAATGTGTCTCAATGGCATTGAGCAGTGGTTGATGTTTCAGGCAGGATGGTGGCTTCATTAGCACTGTGATGTGGGTTACTGGGGGATCTTCCAGGACAATGTTTCCCAAGCCCAGTCGTTTACCTACTAATGTAACCATTTTTTCTTCTTTGAACCCACTTTTTCTCTAGCCTTCCTCTCCATGGTAAATGGTACCCACAGATTTCTGTGTCTTGGGTCAAATACCTGTTAGTCGTCCTTGATTCCTCCTTTCCTGCACCATCCCCATCCAACCCATCAACAGTTCTTTCTGTTCTGCCTCTAAGATGCATCCCAAGTCTATTGATTGTTCCCCATAGCCGTCAGCTCTGGCCTGGATGACTCTATCTGCTTCGTCATGAGGTTCTTGCCCTCCTGCAATCTAGTCTCTGTGTGGCAGCTAGAGGGAGGGATCTTTGGAAAAAAATCAATTGTCAAACCCCTCCTTCAGTTCAGTTCAGTTCAGTTTAGTCACTAGGTCATGTCCGACTCTTTGCAACCCCACGAATCGCAGCACGCCAGGCCTCCCTGTCCATCACCATCTCCTGGAATTTACTCAAACTCATGTCCCTCGAGGCAGTGATGCCATTCAGCCATCTCATCCTCTGCCGTCCCCTTCTCCCCCTGCCCCCAACCACTCCCAGCATCAGGGTCTTTTCCAATGAGTCAACTCTTCGAATGAGGTGCCAAAGTACTGGAGTTTCAGCTTCAGCATCAGTCCTTCCAATGAGCACCCAGGACTGATCTCCTTTAGGATGGACTGGCTGGATCTCCTTGCAGTCCAAGGGACTCTCAAGAGTCTTCTCCAACACCACAGTTCAAAAGCATCAATTTTTCGGTGCTCAGCTTTCTTCACAGTCCAACTCTCACATCCATACGTGACCATTGGAAAAAACCATAGCCTTGATTAGATGGACTTTGTTGGCAAAGTAATGTCTCTGCGTTTTAATATGCTACCTAGGTTGGTCATAACTTTCCTTCCAAGGAGTAAGTGTCTTTTAATTTCATGGCCGCCCAAGCCTGTGCCCCAACCAGTAATGCTGAAGAAGCTGAAGTTGAATGGTTCTATCAAGACTTACAAGACCTTTTAGAACTAACACCCAAAAAAGATGTCCTTTTCATTATAGGGGACTGGAATGAAAAAGTAGGAAGTCAAGAAACACCTGGAATAACAGGCAAATTTGGCCTTGGAGTACAGAATGAAGCAGGTCAAAGGCTAACAGAGTTTTGCCAAGAGAATGCACTGGTCATAGCAAACACCCTCTTCCAACAACACAAGAGAAGACTCTACACATGGACGTCACCAGATGGTCAACACCGAAATCAGATTGATTATATTCTTTGCAGCCAAAGATGGAGAAGCTCTATAGAGTTAGCCAAAACAAGACCGGGAGCTGACTATGGCTCAGATCATGAACTCCTTATTGCCAAATTCAGACTTAAATTGAAGAAAGTAGGGAAAACCACTAGACCTTTCAGGTATGACCTAAATCAAATCCCTTATGACTGTACAGTGGAAGTGACAAATAGATTTAAGGGACTAAATCTGATAGAGTGCCTGATGAACTATGGGCAGAGGTTCGTGACATTGTACAGGAGACAGGGATCAAGGCCATCCCCACGGAAAAGAAGTGCAAAGAGGCAAAATGGTTGTCTGAGGAGGACTTACAAATAGCTGTGAAAAAAGAGAAACAAAAAGCAAAGAGAAAAGGAAAGATATTGCCATTTGAATGCAGAGTTCCAAAGAATAGCCAGGAGAGATAAGAAAGCCTTCCTCAGTGATCAATGCAAAGAAATAGAGGAAAACAACAGAGTGGGAAAGACTATAGATCTCTTCAAGAAAATTAGAGATACCAAGGGAATATTTCATGCAAAGATGGGCACAATAAAGGACAGGAATGGTATGGACCTAACAGAAGCAGAAGATATTAAGAAGAGGTGGCAAGAATACACAGAAGAACTGTACAAAAAAAAGATCTTCACAATCCAGATAATCACGATGGTGATTACCTAGAGCCAGACCTCCTGGAATGTGAAGTCAAGTGGGCCTTAGAAAGCATCACTATGAACAAAGCTAGTGGAGGTGATGGAATTCCAGTTGAGCTATTTCAAATCCTGAAAGATGATTCTGTGAAACTGCTGCACTCAGTATGCCAGCAAATTTGGAAAACTCAGCAGTGGCCGCAGGACTGGAAAAGATCAGTTTTCATTCAGTTGCTCAGTCATGTCTGACTCTTTGTGACCCCATGGACTGCAGCATGCCAGTCTTCCCTATCACCAACTCCTGGAGCTTATTCAAGCTCATGTCCATAGCATCGGTGATGCCATCCAACCATCTCATCCTTTGTCATCCCTTCTCCTCCCGCCTTCAATCTTTCCCAGCATCAGGGTCTTTTCCAATGAGTCAGTTCTTTGCATCAGGTGGCCAAAGTATTAGAGTTTCGGCTTCAACATCAGTCTTTCCAATGAATATTCAGGACTGATCTCCTTTAAGATGAACTGGTTGGATCTCCTTGCAGTTCAAGGGACTCTCAAGAGTCTTCTCCAACAGGACAGTTGAAAAGCATCAATTCTTCAGTGCTCAGCTTTCTTTATAGGCCAACTCTCACGTCCATATACAACTACTGGAAAAACCAAAGCTTTGACTAGACAGACCTTTGTTGGCAAAGTAATGTCTCTGCTTTTTAATATGCTGTCTAAGTTGGTCACAGCTTTTCTTCCAAGGAGCAAGCATCTTTTAATTTCATGGCTGCAGTAACCATCTGCAGTGATTTTGAAGCACAAGAAAATAAAGTCTGTGACTGTTTCCATTGTTTCCCCATCTATTTGCCATGAAGTGATGAGACCAGATCTTCGTTTTCTGAGTGTTGAGTTTTAAGCCAACTTTTTCACTCTCCTCTTTCACTTTTACCAAGAGGCTCTTTAGTTCTTCTTCACTTTCTGCCATAAGGGTGGTGTCATCTGCGTATCTGAGGTTATTGATAATCCTCCCAACAATCTTGATTCCAGCTTGTGCTTCCTCCAGTTCTGCATGATGTACTCTCTTGCTGGAGAATCCCAGGGATGGTGGAGCCTGGTGGGCTACCATCTATGGGGTCACACAGAGTCAGACATGACTGAAGTGGCTTTAGCAGCAGCAGCAGCAGCAACTCTGAATGTAAGTTAAATAAGTATACAGCCTTGATGTACTCCTTTCCCTATTTGGAACCAGTCTGTTGTTCCATGTCCAGTTCTAACTGTTACTTCTTGACCTGCATACAGATTTTTCAGGAGGCAGATCAGGTGGTCTGGTATTCCCATCTCTTTCAGAATTTTCCACAGTTTGTTGTGATCCACACAGTCAAAGGCTTTAGCATAGTCAATAAAGCAAAAGTAGATGTTTTTCTGGAACTCTCTTATTTTTTTGATGATCCAATGGATGTTGGCAATTTGATCTCTGATTCCTCTGCCTTTTCTAAATCCAGCTTGAACATGTGGAAGTTCATAGTTCATGTACTGTTGAAGCCTGGCTTGGAGAATTTTAAGCATTACTTTGCTAGCATATGAAATGAGTGCAATTGTGCTGTAGTTTGAACATTCTTTGGCATTGCCTTTCTTTGGGATTGGAATGAACACTGACCTTTTCCAGTCCTGTGGCCATTGCTGAATTTTCCAAATTTGCTGGCATATTGAGTGCAGCACTTTCACAGCATCATCTCTTAGGATTTGAAATAGCTCATTCAAATTGGAATTTCATCACTTCCTTTTGCTTTGTTTGTAGTGATGCTTCCTAAAGCCCTCTTGACTTTGCATTTCAGGATGTCTGGCTCTAGGTGAGGGATCACACCATCGTGGTTATCTCGGTCATGAAGATCTTTTTTGTATGGTTCTTCTGTGTATTCTTGCCACCTCTTCTTAATATCTTCTGCCTCTGTTAGGTCCATACTATTTCTGTCTTTATTGTGTCCATCTTTGCATGAAATGTTCCCTTTGTATCTCTAATTTTCTTGAAGCAATCTCTAGTCTTTCCCATTCCATTGCTTTCCCCTATTTCTTTGCATTGATCATTGAGCAAGGCTTTCTTATCTCTCCTTGCTGTTCCTTGAAACCCTGCATTCAAATAGGTGTATTTTTCCTTTTCTCCTTTGCTTTTAGTTTCTCTTCTTTTCTCAGCTATTTGTAAGGCCTCCTCAGACAACAATTTTGCCTTTTTGCATTTCTTTTTCTTAGGGATGGTCTTGATTACTGCCTCCTGTACAATGTCACGAACCTCCTTCCATAGTTCTTCAGGCACTCTGTGAGATCTGATTCCTTGAATCTATTTGTCACTTCCACTGTACAGTCGTAAGGGATTTGATTTAGGTCATACCTGAATGGTCTAGTGGTTCCCCCTACTTTCTTCAATTTAAGTCTGAATTTGGCAATTAAGGAGTTCATGATCTGAGCCACAGTCAGCTCCCGGTCTTGTTTTGGCTGACTGTATAGAGCTTCTCCATCTTTGGCTGCAAAGAATATAATCAATCTGATTTCGGTGTTGACCATCTGGTGATGTCCATGTGTAGAGTCTTCTCTTGTGTTGTTGGAAGAGGGTGTTTGCTATGACCAGTGCATTCTCTTGGCAAAACTCTGTTAGCCTTTGACCTGCTTCATTCTGTACTCCAAGGTCAAATTTGCCTGTTATTCCAGGTAGCTCTTGACTTCCTACTTTTGCATTCTAGTCTCCTATAATGAAGAAGACATATTTATTTGGGTGTTAATTCTAGAAGGTCTTGTAAGTCTTGATAGAACCGTTCAACTTCGGATTCTTCAGCATTACTGGTAGGGGCATAGACTTGGATTACTGTGATATTGAATGATTTGCCTTGGAAATGAACGGAGATCATTCTGTTATTTTTGAGATTGCATCCAAGTACTGCATTTCAAACTCTTGTTGACCATGAGGGCTACTCCATTTCTTCTAAGGTATTCTTGCCCACAGTAGTAGATAAAATGGTCATCTGAGTTAAATTCACCTATTCCAGTCCATTTTAGTCCACTGATTCCTAAAATGCTGATGTTTACTCTTGCCAGCACCTGTTTGACTACTTCCAATTTGCCTTGATTCATGGACCTAACATTTCAGGTTCCTATGCAATATTGCTCTTTACAAAATCAGACTTTACTTCCATTACCAGTCATATCCACAGGTGGGTGTTGTTTTTGCTTTGGCTCCACCTCTTCATCCTTTCTGGAGTTATTTCTCCATTCTTCCCAGGTAGAATATTGGGCACCTACCAACCTGGGGAGTTCATCTTTCAGTGTCCTATCTTTTTATCCTTTTCATACTGTTCATGGGATTCTCAAGGGAAGAATACTGAAGTGGTTTGCCATTCCCTTCTCCAGTGGACCACTTTTTGTCAGAACTCTCCGCCATGACCCGACCATCTTGGGTGGTCCTACACAGCATGGCTCATAGTTTCATTGAGCTAGACAAGGCTGTGGTCCATGTGATCAGGCTGGTTAGTTTACGGTGACTGTGGTTTTCATTCTGTCTGCCCTCTGATGGATAAGGACAGACCCTCCTTACATCCCTTAAAAAACAGCTTCTCGTTGCCCTTGGAACAAGATCCAAATTCCTCATGGTGGCCATCGGAGTCCCAGCCCATCTCTAGGAATCTCAGACTTAGCTTACTCACCATCTTGTTTGCAGGCCTTGGCCAGCTGGTCCTCTGATGGTTTCTAGGACTTGCCAGATTCTTCCTGACTAATTATTTTGACTTCTATTTCCTCTTGCTAGAACACACTTCCCTGAGTGGTTCTAGTCACCTACTTCTTGTCCACTTTCCAGCCTAAATGTAATTTTTAGAGGGGCCTCCACAGACCTCTTAAAGTTATTCTTTATCACAGCACATGGTGACTTTCTGTCATAGTTCATTAAAAATAAAAATAATAGAGACTTCCCTGGTGGTCCAGTGGTTAAGAATCTGTCTTTCAATGCAGGGGACACAGGTTCCATACCTGGTCAGGGAACTAAGTATGATCCTACATGTCACAGGGCAGCTAAGCCCAGGTGCCCCAGCTGAGGCTGAGCTTGCAACTACTGAACTCGTGCTCTGCAACCAGAGAGCCACACTGCAGGGAAGATCCTGTGTGATGCAATGGAGATCTCATGTGCTGCAACTAAGACCCAACATAGTCAAATAATTAATTAATGAAAAAAAATTAAAAACATATAATCTTTCCCATCTAAATTTGGTTTATTATGTTTACTTATTTGAGGTCTGTCTTGTCCTGAGAGAATGCCTGTCCTTCACCATGGTGCCCCTCGGCCTCCCACAGGGGCTGGAGACTGGAGAACTCAATAAGCATTCGTTGAGAAAGTGGCCGAATGAATAAATCAGTGTAATTTACTCTTTCAGAGCAAGACTTCTTTCTTGTCTCTCTCTCTCCTTCTAATAAGGGAAGTGATGCTAAGTGGAAAAACAAAAAACACCAGCTTATTCCCCCTAGTCTCCTCTTTTTCTTTGGCCAAATTCACTTACTGGTTATGAAGATGAATTTCTGATGCTATTTTTTTCCCTAAGGCACTCTTCAATGTGCTGACTGCTGAGGCCTTAAGGTGACAGCTTTTCATCAAGTCTAGGAGGTGTTGCCTGCCCCTGCCAGTCAGAAAACAACACAAAGTCAGAGCAAGAGAGCAGAAACGAAGTCAGCCCATCACTCCGTGCAAACCCCGGAGTAGAAGGGGTAGGAGAGCCCGGCTCGGCCTCAGCCCTTTCGTTGTATAAATGAGCAAACTGAAGCCTCAAGAAGCAAAGGAAACAAAATCTTGTCCATTTTGTCCTGACTGTGCCCCCATCGCCACCTCTGCCTGCCCCTAGTAAGAGCCTGGATCTGCATGAGGTCATCATCCTGTGGTCTGTTCCTCGCAGAGGCTGTTCTGATAGGGACACGGAGGGCTGTGTTGTCAACAGCCTGCTTGTTCTCGAACAGTCAAGGATGCCTGACATCTTGGAGAGTCCTCCACAAATTTGGTTCCATTTCCATGAATTTAATGAGACTTTATTTTCATTCTCAACCCAAGTCATGCCCTAGGGGTTAATGAGGTTTCTGACTCTGTGACTTACAGTGTAGGTGTACAACTTTCTTCATGAATCTTTAATTTACTTCTTGCAATTTCTGAGGCAGGGACACTGCGGGCAACTTGAGAGTCTCACATGACTCGAGTGCCTCATGGACCCACAGGTATGCTCTGCTGAACTCCCACAACAATTTGAATTCATTGTCAAGATTAAAAATTGGGTAATTTTATATAATAATCTGAGATTACAGCCTCTCCTGGAAAATACAAATACCCAGAAGTTCTGGGCCATGGTCCTTCATGGTAATAGTTGACTGGAAGTGGGGAGAGGTCACCTCACACAGACCTGGGGACACTCCCTCATTTAAAGCAGTCACCCCCACTCCCAGTTGCCTTACATGCAGCTGGCTTCATTTATTTTACCTGCTCAGCAGTTAATTTTTTTTTTTAGTGTGCAACCCCTAGAATAGCTTTCCCACAGAATTCTGGACCCTGAGATCTACTATCATGGTCATGTCCCTTGTTCACACAGCATTTCCCAGCCTCTGTCTTCCTAGGGTGAAAGCAGCTCCCAGGACCAAAGCTGGTGCTCTGCACTGGCGTGTGGTTATTAGGTGCTTTTGCTAGAACAACTGTGAAATCTACAGCAAAAGTTAATCCAGAGGGGTTTGGGGGAAGGATGCAGGAGCAATTTAATATAAGGTGTTAACTATTTTAAATTAGGAAAAGGACAGGTTCAGAGAGAATCCCCCCCCACCCCTGCCATACTCATTTCCTGAATATTTTTAAAGGTCTTACTATATTCCTGGTACAAAGAGCTAAAAATATAGGTCATTCCCATCCACTTTCTACCATTACTATCTGCTTATGGTCCTCCTACTCTCCTGAAGTAGCTCTCTCAAAGGGCATTCACAGTCTCTGCCACGGAATGAACTGTTCCCCCAGCCACCCACCCAAAGTCACATTTTGAAGACTTAATCTCCAGTGTGATGATATTGGAGATGGAGCCTTTGGGAGGTAATTATGTTTAGGTGGAGTCATGATTGTGGGCCGCCAGACTGGTGAGTTTGTAAGAAGAGATGCTAGAGAGCCCCCCCACCCCCGCTGCCCGCACCCCGCACAGCGCTGTGCTGGGTGAGAAGACGGTGAGAAGAGAGCTGCCTGCAAACCAAGAAAGAGCTCTCGCCAGGACCGCACCAGACTGGCGCCCTGACCTTGGACTTCCAGCCTTCAGAACTGAGAGAAAATACATTTGTGTTGTTGAACCAGTCATCTATGCTATTTTATTAATTTGGGTATTCTGCAGCCCAAGCTGACTGAGGAAGAGGGAAGTTCCATCCTTGATCTTATCCCTTTTGCTCTGATGTTTTTTTTCCTGGGAAATTTTATCTTTGTCTAATGGTTTCAAACTCTTTCCTAAGCTCTAAACCCATATCTCTATTCCTCTGTGTGTGTGTGTGTGTGTGTGTGTGTGTGTGTGTATGAAGTTGAGTTGTGTCAGACTGTTTGAGACCCTATGGACTATAGCCTGCAAGGCTCCTCTATCCATGGGAGTCCTCAGGCAAGAATACTGGAGTGGGTCGCCATGCCCTCCTCCAGGGGATACCCTGGATCCAGGGAATGAATCCATGTCTCTTATGTCTCCCGCATTGGCAAGCAGGTTCTTTACTGCTAGCGCCACCTGAGAAGCCCAACACCAACATCTATCTCCACTCACAGACATATAAACCACAAAGACTGCACTTCTGCCCATGAATTGATCTCCCTCCTATGATTTTGCTTATTCTTGTCACCACTGAATCTATCTTTCAACCTAGAAACTTGAAGTCATATGTGATAAATTCATTAAATGGTTGTTTTCTGAGCACTTACTATGTGCCAGGAATTGGTTTACATGCCAAGGATGCAGTAATGTATAAACTGCCCCGTCCTCATGGGGTTGCCATTCTGGGGGGCTGCTCCTGCCGACAGGTCATGTTGGTTTCCATGTCCTTGGCACTTAAAACCTCTTCAATCTGACCCTCCCCATTGCCCTGTCCCTCACCCCTACTGCTTTCCTCATGCTCTCATCACCTCTTACCTGGATTGTTCATGGCTTCCTAACTGGCCCCTGATACCAATCTGCTGCCACTAGCCACCAGGTTGACCTAGAAAAGATCAAAACTACTCCACCGCCAAAGACTCTATCTCCCTTTCCGCCAAGGATAAGATCCCTTTTGTTTGGCTTAAGGCACATTTTCCTTTCTGATCTGGCTTTTTCTGACTTCTCTAGCATTTTTCCTATGAAGTATGCAGTATATATGGACTAGTACTTATGGTGTAAATAATCAAGGTGAACTTTTTACCCTTCCCCAAACATGGCAGGTTCTTTCCTGATGTTTCATTATCTTTGTATTCACTGTTCCCTCCACCAGCAGGGTCCTTCCCCTACTTCTTCTTGGCCTGAAGTTTGAAGAGCCAGTTCTTTTTAAAAAATTATTTTGGCTGTGCTGGGTCTTCGTTGCAGCACGCAGACTTCTCTAGCTGAGGGTACGGGCTTAGTTGTGGCACGGAGGATCTTAGTTCCCCAGCCAGGGATCGACCCTGTCCTGCCTGCACTGGAAGCACCAGGGAAGTCCCTTGAAGAGCCACTTCTGAAGCTATGTTCTTTCTGAAACTTTCTTAATTTTTCAAGGTTGTTTTCAAGGCTAGTTGCTCCTATGACTTTGCTCTTCCCTTCCAAACTCCCACAGAACTCTGTTGGTGCACCATTGAGATACTTACTGAATTCTACTCTTATTATCTGTCTACCCACTTTGAGGACAGGATCTATGTCTATTTCTAAACCTCAACACCTGCATTTGCCACATCATTCCTAAAGATGCAATCTCCCATCTCCGAGAAACTTTCCCCTGATAGAGAAGCCAGACCTGGGTGCACACACCTGGGAGTCCATGGTCAATGCTGTATAATGTGAGATTTGTTCCTAAGTATCTCGAAGTGTTTGCTGATTTGTGAGGAGGAACTTTTTTTCATTACACCTTTTAATTTGTTTCTTCTGGTGGGTCCCATAGGACCGTGCATTAGTTTCCCAAGGCTGCTGTAACAAATTTTTAAAAGCTTGATGGCTTAGGACAACAGGAATCTGTTCTCATGGTTCTGGAGGCCAGAAGCACACAGTTGGTACCACTGGGTGGAGATGAAGCTGTGTGCGGGGCTGCTCTCCCTCCAGAGCAGCCTATGGAAGGATCAGTTCCTCAACTCTTCCAGTTTCTGGTGGTTGCTGGTGTTCCTTGATTTGTGGTTGCATCATTCTAATCTTCAAGGTCAGTCTTCACATCCTCCTCTGCTTTGACTTCATATTGCTTTCTCCTGTGTGTATGTGTAACCTCCCTTCTGTGATCTAAGTGATTATATTCAAGATCTACCTGAATAGTTCAGGATCAAATCCCCACCCCAAGATCCTTAATTTAATCATATATGCAAAAATCCTTCTCTAAGTAAGACGTTTATTAAATTCCAGGGATTAGGACCTGATATCACTGGGGGCCATTACTAGGCCTACTAAAGAATGTTTCGATTTTGGTGTGTTAACCTTGGATTCAGAAAATTTTAGTGTTTGTCTGAAGAGTCACCTTTCCTTATACAGGCAATTAACCATTTTGTGTTTTCTTATTGATTAAAAGAATTTTTTGTTCTCCTGGCTGTGCCGTGTGGCATGTGTATCAGAGCTCCCTGATCAGGGATTGAACCTGCACCCCCTTCATTGGAAGGTGAAGTCTTAACCTCTGGACAACCAGGAAAGTTCTTCAAAGAATTTTATTCTTCCTTTTCATTTTCTCTCCCACTTTCTGTGCACCTCCTTCTTTGCATTCTTCTTCTTTTTCTTCTTTTCTATTTTACTTTGGTCTTATTTTCTTATTTTTAAAGAATTCAAGTAATTTTCAAATAATTCTTTTCCTTTTGTGTTTGTAACAGCTTTATTGAGACATAATTCACATACAGTTTACCATTTCAGTTGTAAAAGTCAACTGAAACTATCATCTCAGGTGGTTCAGTGGTAAAGAATCTGCATGCTAATGCAGGAGACACAGGAGATGGAGATTGATCCCTGGGTTGAGATTCTCTGGAGAAGGAAATGGCAACCCACTCCAGTACTCTTGCCTGGAGAATCTCGTGGACAGAGGAGCCTGGTGGCCACAGTCCACGGGGCCACAAAAAGTCAGACACGACTGAGCATGCAATGCATGCAGCTACCATCACAATCCATTTTAGAACATTTTTCATCACTCTATAAAAAATACTACTTATCCTTGAGCCATCAGTCCTCAGTCTATACCTCCCTGCAAGCCAAGTCAATGGTGCAATGTTACTTCAGCTTTTCTTCTTTGTTTCAACCTTCTCTCTCAAATTTCTGCTTCCTGGGATCTTGTTCCAAATAAACTACTTACATGCAAGCCTGTGTCTCAGGCTCTGTCTCAGGCAAACCTAGGAGAAGACAGTTTTGTCTGACAAATAAGTTGGTAGCCTTTAAAAAAAAAATTCTATGGTAGTTATTTTTTCTTTTTTATTTAAATTTTAAATTTTTGGCTGTAACATGTGGGCTCTTAGTTTCCCAACCAGAGATAGAATCTGGGTCCCCTGCATTGGAAGTGCAGAGTCTTAACCACTAGATTGCCAGGGAAGTCCCTCTCACTTTTCTTGGTCACTGTAGTCAGGATCTTTATTTATTGTCTCTTTGAAGGATTGGCTTTTAGTTTTACTGATCATCATTAATTTCTGCTTTTGTATTTATTTATTTTTTCCTGCTCTCTTTGAGTTTGCTGTGCTGTTCTGTACTTAGTCACTCAGCCATGTCCGACTCTTTGCCGCCTTATGGACTATAGCCCACCAGTCTCCTCTGTCCATGAGATTCTCCAGGCAAGAATACCGGAGCCAGTTGACATTTCCTTCTCCAGGGGATCTTCCTGACCCAGGAACCAGGATCTCCTGCATTGTAGGTGGATTCTTTACCAGCTGACCTACCAGGAAAGCCCCTTTCTTTGAGTTTACTTTGAGTCAAATGCTTCCTGAGTTAACTCATTTATTTTCTTAAAATGTTTTAATGTATAGATATCCCAAACACCCAGAAAGCCAAAAAGCACTCCCCATTAATATATAATAAACATCAAATGTAACTAAAATCTGGGAACAATTCTGCACCTAATTCCAGTGTGTGGGAATCTAGGAGGAGGGTTTCCCACACCAGAACACAACTCTCCAACGCCAACTGAGTGTCCAGCAATTCAACACAATTCTTGTACTCTCTACTTGGAAAGTGCTTCAGATTCTGCAGGTTAAGAAATTCAGTCTCATAAGAATGCCCTCTCCACCCCCATTGCTTCAGATGCTACTTGTGCATCTGACTATAGATGGGAGTTTCAACAACACCTTCCTTGGGTTTGATTAATTTCCTAGAGCAGCTCACAGAACTTAGACATTGTCCGACTCTTGTGACCCCATGGACTGTAGCCTGCCAGGTTCCTCTGTCCATGGGATTCTCCAGGCAAGAATACTGGAGTGGTTTGCCATTTCTTTCTCTAGGGGATCTTCCTGACCCAGGAATTGAACCCGTGCAATTGTCTCCTGCAGTGCAGGCAGATGATTTACCAACTGAGCTATGAGGGAAGCCCAAAGGCTGGCTTGTCGGGAGTGGGATTTGAACCCATGCCTCCAGAGGAGACTGCGATCAGAATACAGTGCCTTAGACAGCTTGGCCATCCATCTTTGAGTCTTTACAGGGGTTTCATTAAGTAGCTATGATTGATTAAACCATTGGCCATTGATAATTGATTCAAGTTTTAGGCATTGCCCCTTCCAGGAGGTCAAGGGGTGGGACTAAAAGTTCCAACCCTTTAATCCCTTTGTTGTTACCTCTGGTGAAGAAATCTCCCATCCTCAGGTGACCCAGGAACTTTCCAAAAGTCACCTTATTAACATAATAAAAGACATCTTGATAGCTCTCAACACTTGTGAAACTCCAAGGGTTTTAGGAGCTCTGTGCTAGAAACTAGAAGGAAGACCAAATATATATTTCCTTCTATAAATCACAGTATCATACCTAGATTTTAAAAATCAGATTTTTTCAATCTTGTTGACTAAAGATTTCTTATTTATTAATAAAAGCATTTACGACTACAGATTTCCATACAAATATGACATTCATTGCACCTTGATTTTTATTGTTTGGATTATCTCTTGTTTACCAATATTTTGAATTTTTCTTGCAATTTCTTCTTGTATTCATACATTATTAGAATGATGTCTTTAAAATCCCAAGTGTATTTTCTCCCTGTCTTTTCATATTGATCTCTAATTTTATTGCTCTGTGGACAGAGGATATTAAATCTATTCTTTTAGATTAGTTGATACTTCTTTTATTGATTCGGAAAAGATGCTTATGACATATTGTTGAGAGAAAGCATCATGTTAAAACTGATTGTACTGGGGAGAAAAAGTGTGTACATGCTTGCAGGAAGAAAGGGAATTTAAGCCCAAATACTTATCTGCCAAATAGTTATAGCCAAAGTGAAAGGAGACTATGAAAGGTGTTTTTTTTTTTCTTTTAATGATTCATTTCACTTCTTGAACCTTCAATAATTTCTGCAGTGAACATGTATTCTCTTAAAAAGTTAAAAAACAGTTTAGAGCTTTAAAAAAGTATCTTTCCTTGTGAAAATAATCTCTGCCATTCAAAAAACTTAAAAATAGAGAAACGTGTACTATAGAAAGTTCTTTCTCAATTTCTAGGCATACAGAGCACATGTTTATTAATGTTGAAAATGGTATTATATGTAAATATATGTATTATTTATGTATATACAGATATTCCTGCAACTTGCTTTCATCCCTTAAAATTACATTATGGAAACTTTTCTTCAATAAGGCAGGCTGACCACATAGTTTACACACTTATCCTTCTTAAAGCTCATTGAAATGACAGCACAAAATTATCCCTAAAGAGACCAAATCATGAAAATAATTTATGAAAAGGGTAATGAAAAATAAAACATAAAGAGTCTCAGGAAATGGTGGTACCCAGGAAGGTAGAGAGAGGTGGCAGGGGGACAAACATATTGTATTTGGGGGAGCAGATAATCTCCACTTCCTTCTTGGCCACAGTCAAGAGTTTATTCTTTAGAAAAATGGATCAGGGATGCTCCTAACTTGGGGATACCAGAAGTGTCTCCAGGATTAAAAAAGTGAAACAAAGAAACATTGTAGAACAGTACACATGTACTAGTCCCTGGTATGAATTTCCTTAGTGGTTCAGCGGTAAAGAATCCACCTGTCAAAGCGAGAGACAGGGTTTTGACCCTCGGGTCGGAAAGATCCCCTGGAGAAAGAAATGGCAACCCACTCCAGTATTCTTGCCTGAGGACTCCCATGGACTGAGGCGCCTGGTGGGCCTCAGTCCATGGGGTTGCAAAAGCGTCAGACATGACTTAGGGACTAAAAAACAACATTAGGCCCAGTAAAGCTTATGGAACATTGATGGGAGTTTTTCCAGCTGGCTTTGAACCTTAGAGAAAGAAAGGCCTTGGAGTATTCTTGCCATAGGCTGCACCAGTGCACACCGCCACCAAACTGCTACTGAAAGTTAGTGTTAGTCACTCAGTTGTGTTCACCTCTTTGCGACCTGATGAACTATATAGCCTGCCAGGCTCCTCTGTCCATGGAATCCTCTAGGCAAGATTACTGGAGTGGGTTGCCATTCCCTTCTCCAGGGAATCTTCCTGACCCAGGGATTGAACACTAGTCTCCTGCATTATTGGCAGATTCTTTACTGAGTTACCAGGGAAGTTCTAGTCCTCAGTTCAGTTCAGTTCAGTTCAGTCACTCAGTCGTGTCCGACTCTTTGCGACCCCATGAATTGCAGCACGCCAGGCCTCCCTGTCCATCACCAACCCCCAGAGTTTACCCAAACTCATGTCCATCGAGTTGGTGATGTCACCCAGCCACCCCATCCTCTGTCGTCCCCTTCTCCCCCTGCCCCCAATCCCTCCCAGCATCAGGGTCTTTTCCAGTGAGTCAACTCTTCACATGAGGTGGCCAAAGTACTGGAGTTTCAGCTTCAGCATCAGTCCTTCCAATGAACACCTAGGACTGATCTCCTTTAGGATGGACTGGTTGGATCTCCTTGCAGTCCAAGGGACTCTCAAGAGTCTTCTCCAACACCACAGTTCAAAAGCATCAATTTTTCGGTGCTCAGCTTTTTTCCCAGTCCAACTCTCACATCCATACATGACCACTGGAAAAACCATGGCCTTGACTAGACGGACCTTTGTTGGCAAAGTAATGTCTCTGCTTTTTAATATGCTGTCTAGGTTGGTCATGACTTTCCTTCCAAGGAGTAAGTGTCTTTTAATTTCATGGCTGCAATCACCATCTGCAGTGATTTTGGAGCCCCAAAAAATAAAGTCTGACACTGTTTCCCCTGTTTCCCCAACTATTTCCCATGAAGTGATGGGACCGGATGCCATGATCTTATTTTTCTTAATGTTGAGCTTTAAGCCAACTTTTTCACTCACCTCTTTCACTTTCATCAAGAGGCTTTTTAGTTCCTCTTCACTTTCTGCCATAAGAGTGGTGTCATCTGCATATCTGAGGTTATTGATATTTCTCCCAGCAATCTTGATTCCAGCTTGTGCTTCTTCCAGCCCAGCATTTCTCATGATGTACTCTGCATATAAGTTAAATAAGCAGGGTGACAATATACAGCCTTGATGTACTCCTTTCCCAATTTGGAACCAGTCTGTTGTCCCATGTCCAGTTCTAACTGTTGCTTCCTGACCTGCATACAGGTTTCTATTATCAATCATTCATTTTTCTCTTTGCCAGTGTGTTGGGATTAAATGTATCTAGTTCACATAATGTCTATTATTAGTGAGGTTGAGGGTCTTTCCATATTATACAGTCATTTGTATTTCTTTTATAAATTGCTTATTCTCTTCTGTCATTTATAAATTGAATTGTTAGTCTGTTTCTAATGATAAGTATAATGTTTTAAGATGTGATTATGTCTTTTTTTATGTGTCATAAAAATATTTGGCATACTGTTTTAAACGACTCTTTTCTTTGTGTGTGTGTTCACAGCTATGATTTATTATAATAAAAGGATGCAAAGCAAAATCAGCGAAGAGAAGAGGTACATGGGACAGAGACCAGAGGAAAGCAGGTGTGGGCTTTCAAGACTTTATTTCCATTGGAGTCACTGAATGCATTGAATTTCTCCAGCCACGAATGGGGACAATAGGTATGAAATGTTGTCTCCCAGGGGAGCTCATTAAGACTCAGTGATCAGGGTTTTTACTGGGAGTTGGTCGTGTAGGCACACGCTGCTAGAATTCCAGACTCTTAGAAGGAAGACAAGTATTCAGGGTAAACCTCATGGTTGGCACAATGAAGCACTCTCATTGAAAGAATTATTTTCTAGTTCTTTTAGTGCTGCTAGTGATGCTGAGTGTGTTCTGGGACAGTCACTAATCTACTAAGTCTACAAATTTACACCGGAATGAAAGAGTGTAGCAAGCTCTTTCCGAGTGCTTATTCTCCTAGCAGTGTGTCCCCACACTGGCTTAGTATGGATTGGTAAAATATGAAAATTCTCCTCCTCAGACTGTTAAATCTTTGAAAGCATAGACTATATTCTTCTTAACATTTTTAGTAAAAAGAGCAAAGCATTTGAATCATAATTTTTCCTTTATTTTGTCATTGAAAACACAAGTTGCATCGAACGCACTGACATATATAATTTTCCTTATTGATTAAGAGTCATGTGAGCTTTGGGTTTTAAGAATTAACTACATTCAGTGGTAGGTTTTTGTGGCCTCTTTGAGGTCTCTGGCACCAGCAGTCAGGAAATGTTGAATTATCTGGCCAGTAAATAATAGGATAAAAATTAGAATAGATAACGAACAGCTAACCTCTATAGTGAAAGTGAAAGTTGCTCAGTCATGTCTGACTCTTTGCAACCCCATGGACTATACAGCCCTTAGAATTCTCCAGGCCAGAATACTGGAGTGGGTAGCTGTTCCCTTCTCCAGGGGATCTTCCCAACCCAGGGACTGAACCGAGGTGTCCTGCATTGTGGGTGGATTCTTCACCAGCTGAGCCACCAGGACACCCACCAGGGAAGCCCTGAACCTCTCTAAGCAGCAACAATATGTCTGGCACTGTCCAACGTGTGCTACATGCATTATGTCCTTTTTTCTGAAAACAACCCTATGGGACAGGTACTACAATGACTCCTATTTTCTAGATGAAGGAGTAGGTGCTGGGAGGTCAGTCAGATTGTCCAGGCTCACGCGGTTACCTGGGCAAGAGCAAGTTTTTGAAAGCAGGCAGGCTGTGCTCATCGGCCACACTTGAATCCATCACACACACTGCCTTCTGAGCGCTTTGCTTTATTTTGTTTTGATATGACTGTCTTCACCTTTGTTTTTTCATTTAAACCCATGTGGTGTAGATCCAAGTTTACATGGCATGAAAGTGGGAAATCAATGTAAAGACTCTTAGCGTGTTTAATACTGAACTCTCCAAATAGCATTGGCCTGTGTTTCTAAGAGATTACGAATCACTGAAAATATTCTGTGGTATTTCATGTAGCTCTAAGCAAGAACTGAAGTCAGATTTTGGAGTAATTGTAATTTTGACCCATACCCAGAATATGGCATATATATATATATATATATATATACACACACACATATTAATATATATGTATACATATACATAGGGCTTCCCTGCATAGAACAGAATATGTCAGTCCCCAAAGCAAAGAACTAGAGAGCCTCTTGATGAGAGTGAAAGAGAAGAGCAAAAAAGTTGGATTAAAACTTAACTGCTTCAGAAAACGAAGATCGTGGCGTCTTCGTCCTGCAGACTTCTCTCAGAATTCTAGCCATGCACAGTCCTGGATGGGGCTGTCTTCTGTTCTAAGGTCTTCATCTCTGGACTTTCCAGACTGGGGAAGGGTTCAGTTCTCAGCTTTCAAGCCACAAAAGGTTTTATTACTCTATGTGTAGTTAACACATTTTTTTAAAACTTCTGTTTTCTTTTCCTAACTGACTCATTTTGCACATCAAGTTGCTCCTGAAGAATCAAGACAATCTGTGTATGCTGAGTGATGTTCAGTCAACTCCTAAGTGGCAGGTCTGGCTGGCACAGTGAGGTTGAGTCCAGGCTTCCTTCCAAAGGCATTGTTATTTATAGGGGAATGTCCACTGAGGCCAAGGATCAATGCTGCTGGAACACTGAGAAGCCAAATAGAAGAAAACTGCTCATCTTAAAACCCAAGTTCCAGACTTCCAATAGGGAAGAGCAAGCAAGTCAGCAATCATCTCCCTAGAAAGTAATGATAAAATGAGAACAGCACCCATTTCAGGGCTCTGGAAATTGACTAAGGCAAACAACAAACTGGGAATTGTTTTTTTTTTTTCCTTCAGAAAGAATTGCTGTATCTTATTAAGAATAGTGGAGTTCTTTGACATTTTTGCCTGGGACTGCTCCCAGCCAGTCCTCTGCCCGCTCAGTGAGAAGGTTCTAGCAGGATCAGACATCCTGAAAAAGCCTGCAGCTTCAGTCCTGGTGCTCATTAGCACAGTCATGTTCAACTCTGTGAGTCCCCCCTGTAGCCCACCCAGTCCCTCTGTCCATGGGATTTTGCTGGCAAGAATACTGGAGCAGGTTGCCATGCCTTCAGCCAGGGGATCTTCCTGACCCAGGGATGGAATCCGCATCTCCTGCATTGGGAGGTGGATTCTTTACCACTGAGCCACCTGGGAAGCCATTAGTGCTGGAGGGAGTGCAACTGAGTTTCAGCAGAAAACCCGCTCCTGGTTGTGTTAAAGGAATGATCCCGGTGGCAAGTGAACAAGGAAAGCCAGTACTCTGTTGACCTGAAGCCGCAGTCCAGGTTGGGAAAAGCAATATTATGGGTGACAATCCAGGCATTGAGTAGGGAGATCCTAGAAATGAGACACTACAGAGCAGCTTGAACAATCACCCCACAGCCCCCGGTTGTCTTCTGAGCATGTGCAGGGCAGGGTGGTGGGGAACCAGAGGTGATACAAGCTATTCACCCATCCCCAGCTCACTGATGTCATGAACTTGCAGAGATGTGGATGGGCATGAGAGAATCTTACTGGGTTGATAGAAATGTTCTAAAACTGGATTGTGGTGATGTTTGCTCAACTCTATAAATTTATCCCAAATCACTAATTTTATACTCAAAACAGATTTTAAGGTATGTGAATTATACATCAATAAATCTGTTAAAAACATTCAAGTTCTAATAAATAACTCTAAGAAATGTTTTATTTTCTTTTGGTATATTATAACACTTCAAAATCAACTTCTGTCAGACAATAATTAACTATTTTTGGTAATAGATCTTGGTCATCTACAATGAATTCTTCAGCACTCTGTTCTGCTAAATAGTTCAGAAGACTTTAAATACCTAAGATCATCAATACACAAGGCTCACTTGAAAACTGTATATTAAAAAAAAAGACGTAAGCTCATAATGTGTCAACATTTATTGAGCTTGGAATTTGCTACAGAGGCTAGTAGTCGTGCTGTTTAAATTGGACTACCCTCAAGGAACATACACTGTTACAGTTGTAACTTAACATATAATTCCATGTTAAAGGTAAATATTATATTAGTATTACTGGGGTGGGGCTGGGGAAAAAAGATGCAACCAATGGTACTTGATAAATTATAAAAGACCTATTGCACTCACGACTGAATTTAATCCTTATAATAACCTTGTGGGCTTTGACAAAGGGCCAGAAAACTTGTTCAAGGTCATATACCTCATGCCAAAGCTGAGATTTGAATCCATGTGGTTGATTCTCAAACAAATGTTGGCAGGGATCTGGGGTAACTGGTACTCATACACCATTAAGAAGGGTATGAACTGGTAAATTTTCCAAGGAAGATAACTTTCCAAGGAAGATAACCTATCAAGTGACAACTGCATATGTTCTTTGTCTTTGGAATTTCATTTCTAGGATGTTTGTATTATAGTAGAAAAGGCCATCCATAAAACATTAGTTAAATTAGACTCAATTTATAAAATGGAATCCTATTTAGTCATTAAGAAAGAGATGTATCTGAATGTAGAATATGAGTAGCATTATCTGCAAGATACATTATTAAGCTAAAAAGAAAAGCTGTTGCCCACACTTTTTGTGTGCGTGTATTGTTTAAAAGGGACTGTCTGCCTAAAGAGATGGGGAATTTTGAATACTGTCATGAAGCCAATTACACAATTTTTAACTGAGGTCTGTGGTTAATTTTTAACTGGCGCCTGTGGTTTCCATATTTGCAAGTAGCAAAGTAGTGAGTTGTCGACTAGGATATGGGGCTGCCTTGTAATAAAGTGACTGTTTTTATGGTGTTAGTGTTGTTGAATTCAAGTTCGTGTGCCCAACACATAGTGAAATGTCAGCGTTTGGAGCAGAGAAAAAAGTTTGTTGAAGAACTCAGCAAGGAAGAATAGGTGGTTCATGCTCAAAAGATCCAAACTCTGGCCTGGGTTTTAGGGAAGAAGTTTTTATAGGCAAGATGTGGGGGGAGGGCTGCAGAATGTATTACCCTCCTCTGCTTGGTTAGTGGTGAGGTATACTAACAAGGTGGTGTTCCAGGAATCTCAGTCATCAGCCTGCTGGTTCCTACTTGTCTGGGAGTCCATGTGCTTGTGTTCAGCATGAAGTTACCATCCTTCACCTGGGTGGGGCCTTAGTTCCTGTAGAAGACCTCAGAAATATGTATCAGATTGTTCTCCCCTCATCTTCCACCCTAGCCCAGGAGGAGTTAGGACCCTGACCCATCACTGCACTGGTGTTTCTTTCTGCATCTCCTCGCTTCCCTAATGAGTAACTGAATCTGTCCTTTGGAAATCAGGGAAGATCTAAGAGGCTGAAGCCTTTATCCTAAAAACAGGAAAAGGGACACAGAAAGGTCTTTGTGCTCAGGGTTTTATTAGTTAGAAGGGATTCTTCCTAACTTTTCTTCTTAAATTCTGGAAGCACTTCTTTTTTTCTGATTTGGCCCACCTACATCTTCACAGTTAGAAGGAAACTTAGAAATATAGTAGCTCAGTATTTAATAACAGCAGGATTTCAGTCTCCTAATGAGTCTTGTCGTCAATTTTGTGGGCCACAATTAATATTATTTCAATCATTAAAAATATAAAAATTAAGTAATATGTAAAAAACAAAGTATCAGACTACATTGTATATAAAAGGCTGCATTTCATACTTGGAAGCTTTGCATTTTACAATATGCTTTGTGTGTACATATGTGTATTTGTGTGCTGCATGTGAGTTCGTGTGTGTATATGTGTGGCCTGCATGTGCATATATGTTTTTTGTGTGTACATTTTTGTGTGTGCTATGTGCTTATGCATACATGTGTCTGTGTGATGGTTTAAATGTATTATTTACTGCTGCTGCTGCTGCTAAGTCGATTCAGTCGTGTCCAACTCTGTGCGACCCCATAGACGGCAGCCCACCAGGCTCCTCCGTCCCTGGGATTCTCCAGGCAAGAACACTGGAGAGGGTTGCCATTTCCTTCTCCAATGGATGAAGATGAAAAGTGAGATTGAAGTCACTCGGTCGTGTCCAACTCTTAGCGACCCCATGGACTGCAGCCTACCAGGCTCCTCCGTCCATGAGATTTACTGGGCAAGAGTACTGGAGTGTTGTTCCTGAGCTAAAAACTTTAAAATCTATTGTCCTAGTTCAAAATACCTTATTTTGTGGGTAAAGAAACGGAGGCTCATACAGGCTATGTGACTTGCCCAAGATGAGTAACAGGGCTAGAATTCCTGCTCATGTGTCTAGACTTACAGTTTTCCTCCTTGTTACATCATATTTCATTGATGTCTCTGTGGCCAGAGCCACTGAAGGACTTTGCAGAGTGGAAAGGTAATTGGATTTGCTTTTCTGAAAGGGCATAAGGAATGATGTGCTGGATGGATTGGAGGGGACGTTGCGGAGGCTGGAACTCTGGGAAAGTTTTTATATCAGCCCTGGCGAGAACTTGGGACTTATTCTACTAAGGCATTTGCTCTAGGCCTGCTGAGGAGGAAAAAGGTGTGAAATGGATTTAGAATGCAGCTGTGACAGGACCGGGCTTTCCTGGTGGCTAAGGTGGTGAAGAAGAAACTGCCGGCAATGTGGGAGACCTGGGTTCAATCCCTGGGTCAGGAAGACCCTCTGGAGAAGGGACTGGCTACCCACTCCAGTATTCTTGCCTGGAGAATTCTATGGACAGAGGAGCCTGATAGGCTACAGTCTATGGGGTCAGCAAAGAGTCAGACATACCTGTGAGACAGATCATTCACATGACAGGATCTGGTGATGAATTTGAATTTGAAGTGGTTTAAGAGAAAGAGTCAAGAAGTTTCAAGCTTCAGGCTTGGATAAATGGCAAGGTTCAGTACCTGGATAAATGGCAGGGCTGTCTGCTAAACAAGAGAAAATTCAGAGCAGGAGCAGTTTCAGGGGCAAAGATAATGAGGATAGGCTTGAGATATCTTGGGAAGCTTTGAATACAGACTTCCAGAGGGGTGAGAAATCCAACTTGGGACGTGGGAGAGAGCTCAGGAATGGATTGCATTACCTGGGTGTCATCAATGGAGGTTGAATGACAACTGTGAAATGATCTCTTTTTTGGGATTTGCCGGTCCCTACCCTTGAGTGTGGTTTCCAGGGTTTCTTATTGGAAAGCCATGAGCAGAAACTTCTCACGGCACATCACCTCAATCAAGTGCCACAGAAACGCAGAGTGAAACCACTGGGGACACACCCAGAAACCAAACCATCAAACTCTCCTCTCAGAAGCTCTTGCTTTATTTACTTCTTTGGTTTCCATTTGTGCCAGGGTAATAAAACAACTCTTTTTTTTTCTTTTACTTGGAACCTCTTTATTCAGCCACCAGGGACTTCCCTTTTGTGGGGGCAGCACCCATCCCAAGGACTTACCCCAGAGACCTCAAAACAGAAGCAATTGCATTTCCACTCGAATTGCTCTTTCTCTGTCTAAGGAATCTTCCTCACCAATAATCCTGCTAACCATTTATGGGAAATTTAGCCTTGGGGCTCCATTTACAGATATTAAATTCACAATGAAACTGTAGAAGACTCCCATTCATTAGAAATTCCATTCATGCTCTCCAAGCTAAAAAACAGAAACCACATTTTGGGTTGTAGAAGTAGCCACTTTAAATGACCCAATTAACCAATTGTTTCTGTTATGAGATACATATATATTTTTTGTGAATTCCAAGGGAATTCATGAAATAGCAGGAGAAACATTTTCTTATTTCACTTTTATATAGATGCTAAGGCTTTGTTGGGAACTCACAGGGGTACAGGGCAGGGACATTTCTCAGTGGCAACTATCAAACTGGGGCAATGTTAAAGAAAAGTAGATGCAGGTTTTACTTGAATTGAAGGTTTCCAGAGATTTTTCCACTGGCCGCAAATATAACATCTGTCATTGACTGGATTCATGACCTTGACAAACTGCTTCAAGTTTCCAGGCTTAAATTTTCTTCTTCAAGAAAAGGCAAAATGTTCTTTCCACACTAGCCAGAGAGGGGTCCATATGGCAGCATGTTCTGGGCTCCTGCTTGTAACTTTTTTTTTTTTCGCTTGTAACTTAAAGGGAGAATTTCACAATATCTGGAGCCCTTGATGTCCTACAAATGAAGGAGGAGGACGTCCTCAAATCCCTCACAGAGGAACCCACTTAGGGGCACTAACCCTGACTTCCAAGTGGAACAGTACATCTCCAAAAGGAAAAGTGATGGCGTTACCTCATTACCTGGTGTGCTGCAGTCCATGGCGTTGCAAAGAGTTGACATGACTGAGTGATTGAACTGAACTGAACTGAACTGCCTCATTAATCTGAAGGGGACCTGGGAAAAACTTGTGCCATTGTTGACGCTGAAAACCCAGCTGATGCCAGTGTCTCCTGCTCCAGGAATGCTGGCCATTTAGCCAAGCTGTGCCGAAGTTTGCTGCTGCCATGGGAGTGACTTCCATTGTGGGGCCCTTCATCCACTCCTGTAAGCATCACTAACTTACGGAGTAGAAAGCTTCTGCCCTGTCTTCTGTGCTTACAGACCCCAGGGCTGACCACCGGTCTCACAGAGGCGTCTTACGGTAACCCACCTACTGTTGCGCCAGGTCACACAGACTCTCCCCGGTGCTGTGTGGACACTGCCAACCCCACAGCAAGAGAGGAGCTCCCGGGGTCTGATGTGGCCATGCCGGCCTGGGGATTCTGCGCCTGTGAGGACCTGTCTCAGGTGCACACTCGTGGGAGATCAAGTGCTGTCTCTCCTTCTACAGGGATCCTGAAGAGACTAAAAAGGAAGAGCAGGCAGCTGTGAAAAGGCTGAGACTCAGGAGGAATTTCAGGGTGAATGAATCACTCCAGGTCCTGAGTTTATTTCTACTCAACCCCAAGTTGCAGACGGGTCCGCAGGGACAGGCTCTGTAGGCACAGGTGGCCTCGGTGCCTGCCAGCAGCCGCTCCTGGAGGACCACAGTGCTCCACCTGCCTCTGAAGGCTGGTCCATGACTGCTGCGGCTCAGGCCACTGACCCAGGAGGAACAACCGCAGTGGGCTTACACGGCTCCTCCACAGACTCTTTAACAGAAAATGTAAATAAGGTGGATGGAAAATAAAGAGTTTATTTTAAAAAAGAAGAGAAAGGATCAGGTGGTTACTGAATTTTCTTCTGGATCTAAAAAGGCTTTGATTTTATGAATGGTTCCACAGTATTTCCTCTCTGAAGGACAATTGTGTCAGACATTTTGGAAAGATAAATACAACTTCTTTGACTTGCAATTTCGCTCAGCTAATTAGTCAAATTTGTATGGAGAGCCTGTTATGTGCCTGGTACTCTGCCTGGTGCAGGGGAAACTTAGGATGAAGGTCCCAGTACCCTCTGCCCTTGTAGGTTACAGGGGAGACAACACAGCCATGTTTGAGGATCAGCGATAGCCTGGGCTTACCATTTCTGACTGCCATGTCCATGCCTTGTCATGCTCAGTGTGAGACGGAGCCAAATTCCGATTATTTATTGTCTGTCTCCTCCACTAGTGTGGAAGGCAGGAATTTTGTCTTTTTTGGTTATTGTAGGCCCAATAATTGGAAGAATGTCCAACATATTGTTGATGATTGACATACAACATGTAAGGATGGGGCACAAATTTGAAGGATATATTTAAAAGTGGTGGAGGATTGGGTTAATACAGCGGTCTTCAAGGACTTCCCTGGTGGTTCAGCAGTAAAGAATCTCCCTGCAATGCAGGTGCCGAAGGAGACATGGGTTCCGTCCCTGGAGGAGGAAGTGGCAACCCACTCCAGCATTCTTTCTGGAGAATCCCATGGACAGAGGAGCCTGGCGAGCCACAGTCCACAAGGTCGCAGAAGTGACAACTGAAGTGACTTAGCATGCACAGTGGTCTTCAAATTGCAATATGTTTATGCCTAAAGACTTTACAAAGACTTTCCAAGAGATGGCTGGGCATGGATAGCTTTAGGGAACCAATTTCTAGATCCTCTACTTCCCTATGAGTCATTTCTCAAATTTGATCTGCCTGAGAAGGCACCGAGAAAGTTGTCCTGCTGGTTTATTTTCCATCTTCCTTTTTCCAATCTTTCTCCTCTCACTTAACAAATGGAAGGCTTTTCTCACAGTCTCACTGAGTCGCATTCCCCCATGGGGTAAAAAAATCACCTGTGAAGAAACCTGGGCTGTATAGGAACAAATATGAAACAGTATATAGCTCTAATCACTGACTAGTAAATTGTTGCAAGCCAAGGAGTTTCCAGTACTTTGCTGTCAACGAAATTCAAGAACTAATGGAGTTGTCATCTGAAAGATCAGCAGAAGTAATTTCTGATGATCGATCACAGCAGATTTTTGGCATTCAAAGGGAACTCAAAGAATTGATTGACAGCGACATATAAGACTCCTTCCACTCCTACCTACTTAATTATGAATAGGTTTTTTTCAAGGTTTACATCCTTATATACAAATAATGGGAATAGAAATGATGGAGAACTCTGTCTCATTCTATCAATAAGTAGTGTTTATTGGTAGATACATGAATTAATTGGAAAAGACCCTCTCAATAAAATGGCCGTTTCCAGTACAATTTCTCTTTTTAGTCTACCATTGTTCATCAAAGTCTATAATAGACTTTTGTTGATTTAATCAGTTGATTAATAATAGTAATTGTAATAGTAACAAATATAGAAGAATTTTGTTACTTAAAACTTTATGGTCACAGGAAACTTAAAAATTTAAGTTGATATTTATGTGTCAAGAACTATGAAAGGGTGATAAAGAAAACATTTAAAAATGTTTAAATGTCAATAAAACATTTAAAAAACTAAAAATATGTTAGCACTAAATTTTGAGAGGAATTAAAATGGAATATAAATTCGAGAATAAATAAGGGGCTTCTCTGGTGGTCCAGTGGTTAAGAATCCATCTTGCAATGCAAGGGACACCGGTTCGATCCCTGGGCTGGGAAGATTTCACATGCGGCAGAGCAACTAAGCCTGTGTACCACAACTACTGAGCCAGCATGCTAGAGCCCAGAGAGTCACAACTCTGAGGCCACACGCTGCAACTCCTGAAGCCTGAACACCTAGTGTCCGTGCTCTGCAACGAGAGAGGTCACCACGCCGAGAAGCCCACACACTGCAAAGAAGAGGAGGCCCTTCTCACCACAAGTAGAGAAAGCCCAGTGTAGCAACGAAGACCCAGCAGAGCCAGTAAATAAAAAATTTTTTAAAAGAATAAAGCCTAGCTTGCTCATTTATCTTTTTTTAAATGGATATGATAGTCAAATTGACTTGGTATTTAAATTCTATTGGATACATTTAAAAGATGCATTCTATTGGGTATAGCAGATATATGTTTTTCATTTATTTATTTTTAATAGAAGGCTGATCGCTTTACAATATTGTGTTGCTTTCTGCTATACACCAACATGAATCAGTCATAGGTATACACATGTCCCCCTCCTCTTGAATCTCCCTCCCACATCCCATCCCATCCCACATCTCTAGGTTGTCATGGAGCCCCTGTTTGAATTCCCTAGAAGATATATTTTTTAATGTTTATATTTAGAAATTTCTGGAAATGATTTTTTTTTGTAATTCCTTAAATATATGATGGACAAACTTTGAAGTAACCTTAAAAATATATGAGGAGGGCAGGGTTTTAACCATTATTCTGGGGGCTATGTGAGCGACTAAGTTTGAAGACCACTGGGCTAATACTATAAGTGTGATGTTTTAATCCTGGCTGCACAGTTACTATCAACTCTCGGGAAATCCCTTCTTAATCCCTCTATGTCCATTTCTCTTTCTGCAAAATAAAAAACACACCTGCTTGCTTTCTCTTATTCTCAGGAATGTTCTGAGATCATATGAGATAATGAACTAATGCAAAAAGGTCCAGATTATTTCCTGAGGGCAAGTTGGACAACTCTGGGAAGTTTCAATAACTTTTTCAGATTAACAGGATACTGTTAGTTCCCCAGAAAACATAAATGAAAGGTATCCTTATTACTACCTTGACTTTACTGTGGCCTCCCATTTCCCCTGGTTTAGATTCAGCGGTTGGAACTTAACGAAAGAGATCTAACATCATTAAGGGGTAGTTTCTGCATCCCTGCATCACAGGGTTAGCAAGAAGGGACCTAACTCTATTTCAGGGCTCAGCCCGACGTTTGACTCTAATGGTCAGTAAGCGAAATTGCAAACTACACAACAGGAAAGCCAAAAAGACTAAACTCTCTTCCTCCATGTATTTTAGCTCAGAGAACATTGACTCGGGTTATGAGTGTTGTCGCTGTTAACACCTATTCAGGTAACTAAATAGAAAGCCTTGAACATCATGCAGAGAGCTTCTATTTTATACTATGGGTGACAGATTTTAAGACATTGAGCTCATGTTAAAATCAGACGTTTCTTAGAAACATTACCTGTTCACTTAGCCATGTGGAGGATGGGTGGAGGTGATAGGAACAGGGCCACAAGATCAGAGACAAAAGTACAGTCAGGACTCCTTCAGTCTTGACAGAAATCTGACTCAACTAGTGTAAGTAAAATGGGATATTATTGGCTGCTATAACAAAATGTACAGGGGTGGATCTAGCTTCAGGCTAAATCCAAGCTCATAGGATGTCATCAAGGTTTTCTCTTTTTCCTCCACCACCACTTGACTCTGCTGCTCTCCTTAGCTTATTCTTTCTTTTAAAAAAAGTTTAATTTATTAATTTGGCTATGCCAGGTCTTATTTGCAGCATGCGGGATCTTTAGTTGCAGCGTGTGGGATCTAGTTCCCTGACCGGGGATCAAAACCAGGCCCCCTGCAATAGGAGCATGAACCCACTGGACCACCAGGGAAGTCCTCTATCCTTAGCTTCTGATGCAAGCTCTCTCTCCACATAGTATACAAGAGTGATGCCAGGCTCTTATTTTCTCAGTTGAGAAAGTTCAGTATCTGTATATCAATTCCAGGGAAGCTTCTGACTGGTGCTGCTGGGGTCATATGCACATTAGTGAGCACATAGAGGGTGGCAGAATGGGTATTCCTTTGGGTTTGACTGCCTAGGTCACTTTGGTGATAGAGGAAGCTGGCAGCAAGTCTTACAGCCTTGGCAGAACCACCTAGAGTTGGCAAAGAGATCCCCAAAGAAGCCAGAAGAATGGTAACATGCACTGAGTTTACAAAGGCCATAGCTATTAATACCACGGACCAAAAGAGCAGAATCTGATTACAATAGGATACTGGAAATATGAACGAGAGGAAGGACCAAAGAGATTTAGGATGCAGGTAAAGTTGACATCAAGACTGGTTTTTATTGACTCGATCTTCTAGTATATGTGCTGCCGAAGTGAGCACTGACTCGATCTTCTAAAACAAAATAGACTTCCATCTTTGGCCAGCTACCTGGAGATTCTGCCACTGGGAGGAGTTTCCAGATTTTGGTAGCCAGAGAAAGCTAAATAAATATGGAGAGATAAATATATGTGTTTGTTGCTCAGTCATGTCCAACTCTTTGTGATCCCATGGACTCTAGCCCAACAGGTTCCTCTCTCCATAGAATTCTCTAGGCAAGAATACTGGAGTGGGTAGCCATTCCCTTCTTCAGGAGATCATCCCAACCCAGGGATCAAACCTAGGTCTCCTGCATTGCAAGCAGATTCTTTAGTATATGAGCCACCAGGAAATATATAGATTAGAATATATAGATAGAGATATAACTAAATATAAAGATATTTATTTGGTTATGATACTTTTTTGGTTCCTCAAAAGAATTTGAAGCAACTTACAGGAATTGGATTCCCTGGAGAAGGGAACAGCTACCCACTCCAGTATTCTGGCCTGGAGAATTCCATGGATTGTACAGTCCATGGGGTTGCAAAGACTTGGACACGACTGAGTAACTTTTACTTCACAGGGATAATAAAGTAACTTAAGAGTTATACCATCCCAAGTTCTTAACTAATCCATCATAGGTGGGCTTCAGAACTTGGAAAGTAAAGTTTTGTTTTTCAGTCGCTAAGTCAAGTTCAACTCTTTGCAGCTCCATGGACTGTAGCACACAGGCTCCTCTGTCCTCCACTGTCTCTCAGAGTTTGCTCAAATTCATGCCCATTGAGCTGATGATGCTATCCAACTGTCTCATCCTCTGCCACCCCCTTCTCCTTTTGCCTTCAATTTTTCCCAGCATCAGGGTTTTTCCAATGAGTTGGCTCTTTGTATCAGGTGGCCAAAGTATTGGAGCTTCAGCAATAGTCTTTCCAATGAATATTCAGGGTTGATTTCCTTTTAGGTTGACTGGTTTGATTTCCTTGCTGTCCAAGGGACTCTCAAGAGTCTTCTCTAGCACCACAGTTTGAAAGCATCAGTTCTTGAACAGTCAGCCTTCTTTATGGACCAACTCTCACATCTGTACATGACGACTGGGAAAACCATAGCCTTGACTATATGGACCATTTGACTAAATGGTAAAGCTATTGTTTTCCTAAAGACCTGGCACCTCCACTTGCAGTGTCCTGAGACTGGTCCATGTTTTGGATGGTTTGTATGACTGGCCTAGAAAGTGAAGCCAAAGGAATTCCCAATGAAGACGCTTTCATCTTGAGCCAAGAAGCCTGAGTAACTTTGAGTTTGGAATGACCATAAGTACTTGTCTCAGAAATCTGAAATGGCCCTAAGATTTGGCTTTCATTTTCTTGTGTGATGTAAGAGCAATGCTGATTGTCCAATTAATTGGTGGTAGAGGAAAATCCATGCAAGCACCTGAAATGAAAGTAATTTGTATGAGAACTTCCTGCTTTCTTTGAACTTCAAAATTCTGAGGATGCGTGAGTATATTCGGCCCCAACTTGTATATATAGAGGCTCTTAAGTTATGAAATCAAAACAACTTCGATGCTTTAAAGAGCAGTTAACTGCCTCAGGTAAAAACAACTCTTGGATGATTTTATAGTCCAGAATTCTTGACAATGAGTATAATTTGGGAAGTGATACACATATGTGTACTTTTGCAAAGAGGAAGTAGGCACTGAGACTTTTTAGTTCTGTGAGTTGAGGAGGGCATTGTTGGTATGATATTGGCACACCAGTTATGCAAATCAGGGGACTGGGCTGATTATAATGGAAACAAGAGATAAGAGAATAAGACTTGAAAGTGGTGCTGGGGCTAGTGCACTGGGATGACCCTGAGGGATGGGATGGGGAGGGAAGACGGAGGGGGGTTCCGGATGGGGAACACATGTACACTCCTGGCGGATTCATGTCAATGTATGGCAAAACCACTACAATATTGTAAAGTAATTAGCCTCCAATTAAAATAAATAAATTTATTTTTTAAAAAAAAGAAACGGGCAAATGAACATCAAATTTCAAGTGTGGTCAAAAGGGGAATAATTTCAAACTATTATGTTTTATTTTTTACTGTTGGATTGACCCCTTCCTTTTAAAGCCTATTAATTTGTATTTCCTGAGTGACTCTTACAAATACAACCTTGCCTGTTGTTTGTGAGGGAAGAAGCCCTCAGATCAGCTTGGAAAGTAGAGGAAATGCAGATGAGGTTTTAACTGTTTATACATATTACCTACAGAACTCAGAAAAACCTTAGTTCAGTTCCTTCAAGGCTGCCTTTGCTAAACTGCCAAACCCCTTCGAGGCCTCAGAACTCCTACAGGTAGGCCTGGCTCTGAGCTTCACCGAGCCCCACTGGAGACTGAAGAATGTCCTCGAGAGACACTGCGGGTCCCCTGAAAGGCACACCAGGTAGTTGTCTGACTGACTCACAGAGGAAACACCCCCCGGAGACTGCAGGGCCGATGTGTTCCAGCACCAGTGTTCCATCGTGGGAAGGCCTGCAGCAGAGGCGCGGGGTCTGCAGATGCTGCCTCGTCCCCTGGGCCGCTCACTGAGGCGTTTCCACCGTCCGTCCTCACGTTCGCCTTTCCTGCTCTGGGCCCCGGCCCTGGAAGTGAAAGCTGCTGAGTCTCTGAAGACCCAGCACCCCCCCGCTTGCAGTGTGGTGAGAATGTTTGGGAACTCCGCAAAGACTCATGTTCTGTTTTCCTCCCACTCTTAGTTTAGCCAGAACTGCAGGGAGTCGGATTTATTTCTCCCATATGAAATATCCCCACACGGAATTAGTCTTCCTGAGGTGTTTATTACTTCCCTTAAAAAAGTACTTAGCCTGACAGAGTTGCCTGGCGTCCCGCTCTCAATTTGATTTGCATCTGAGGCAATGACACATCTTAAAATCAGCCTTCTTAAGCAGCAGGGACAAGAGTCCTTCACATTACTGGAAAGAGGAAACGGATGCTTTGTGATAAATAGTAAAGTCCTCTCTCTGTTGCCTGTGAGAGTCTACACCTTGAACTTTCACACCAGAATTGCTACTGAAGTGAACCCACAGTTGTCTTTCAAAGGTCATTTCTAATACGTGGGGGATGCTCTGTGACCTAAAAGCCCCCTCACTAGGTGACTGTAATTTCTACTGAGAACTAACAGACATCTGGAAGGAAGTAACTTTATGAGGCAGAAAATTAAAGAACTCACTTGCAGCCTTGTCTATGCTTTACCAGAATCAGGATACATGCCACTATTTTCTGCAAAGCCAGAAAGCAAATAAGATATTGATTGAATATAAAAGAAAAAAGACTCAGGTAGTAAATAAACACTGAGAAAGTTTGAGTGCCTAGTCTGGTGGGTGAAAATAAAATCTGTTTTACCGTTAGTACTGTTTTTCTAACTTGTGCTCTTAATACAGTGTGCTGAGAAGTGGATTCAGTAGTTTTAAAAACAAGGGCCACGTTATGAACGTAGGCAGAGCATTGTTCTCAAACAGAGGGATGTTCAGAGAGAAGGATGCTATGGCAAAGTGTTACTTAAACTAACTAATTAGTCCTGGTAAGTCATTTCCTACCAAAGCTACAAAATGAAAGGACTGTTTCTGAGGAATGAGACTTTTCATTCTGTGCAGCTAGAGGGTTGCAAAGAGTCGGACATGACTGAGCGACTAAGCGGAGGGAGAGATCATTAGTTCATAAATTATTAAATATAATACTAATTTATACCAACAACTGACTATAAGCCTCAATTAAAATGTCCTGGAAAACTCATTACCCATCAACCTATCTCATAATGAATATGTCATATCCTATTTAGAAACAAATAAATGAACGTCAGTGGAAAAGGTAATTGCATTTCTAAGCATCAGGATGCAACTGGGGTGGTAATGGTTGAAGCGTGGTGCTGAGGATTGCAGACACCCATGGCTTTTCCAGAGGATGCCAAAGTAGTCTCCTGTAAGTCACTTGATAAACATTTGCGTTTCTGACATCGTAATAAAATCCAGCTTCTTTTTTTCAGGCGTGAACTGATTGTTTGCTCATGATGAATCTTATTTTGACCTGATCTGGTTTCTGCCCTGGTGGCTAAAGGAAAATATAGACTGGGAGACAGAATTTAAGCTAAACTGAAGAGGTCCATGAACTGAAAAAGGATGAGTCACTGACCTAGAAGAGATTTTCTAGAGGGAAGAAGCAGAGCCTCTTGCAGTGTGGCGTGGTGACTAAGAAAATGAAATTTGTCTTCAGAGACCTGGTTTGTGTTCCAGATCTTTAGTAAAGGACTATGGCTGTCCTCATTAAGGACTTGCATCAGCTATGGTCATGCTAGTTGCGGTGACAAAGAGATTTAACGCAGTAGATTGGCTCGAACACAGTCAGGGTTTGTTTCTTATTTCTGCGACTATCTGAGGCAAACCCTACTCTACAGCAGGCAGCTCTTCTCGTTCAGTGGACTCAGGAAACCCAACACCTTCATATGGTGGCTCTGCCTTCCTCTAGGTCCTTGGGATTGTGGCTGGTGCAAGGAGAGAGAAAGCATGGATGGGAAGTCCCTTCTTAAAGCCTTGCTTGGAATTAAGACACATCATACTTACTTCACTCCACTGGTGAAAATCAGGCATCGGTCACAGCTAAATGCAAAGGGATGGTGGGTCTGAAACCAGTCTCTGTCTGTTTAGCTGCTTCCTAGGAACAACTCTGTTCAGTTCAGTTCAGTTCAGTCACTCAGTCATGTCTGACTCTTTGTGACCCCATGAATTGCAGTACACCAGGCCTCCCTGTCCATCACCAACTCCTGGAGTCCACCCAGACTCATGTCCATTGAGTCGGTGATGCCATCCAACCATCTCATCCTCTGTCGTCTCCTTCTCCTCCTGCCCTTAATCTTTCCCAGCATCAGGATCTTTTCCAATGAGTCAGCTTTTAGGTGGCCAAAGTACTGGAGTTTCAGCTTCAGCATCAGTCCTTCCAATGAACACCCAGGACTGATCTCCTTTAGGATGGACCGGTTGAATCTCCTTGCAGTCCAAGGGACTCTCAAGAGTCTTCTCCAACACCATAGTTCAATCTGTAATTCTCTGTAGGAACGTGGTGGAGAGGGATGAATTTCAGCAGATGAATTACCTGCCAGAGGGCTGTCTGTCAGAGACAGCAGAGATGACATTCTGTGGAAGGAATGTCTTTGGAGTCACAAATCCAAAACTTGAAAAGGGAGGGACTTAAGGAAGAGTCGACCGGATAGGGGGTTTCAGGCTTGAAAGCAGTGAGATTAAACCTGAGTGAAAGTCAGGCCAAGGGTCTCCTCCTGAAGCTAAGGGAGGGGTGTTAGGCATCAGGAAGAGTAGGGTCACACCCGTTAGTGAAAGCATTGAAAGGGCGGGTCCCAATGGTCAGCATTTCCCTTCAAGACAGATTCTGCCTGCTTCTGTGCTGAGGGCTATCGTTACAAAGATGGCTGAGGTTTGCCTCTACCCTCAAAGAGGAAATGGAGAGAAGTCTGTATTCAGGAAGCAGTTGATAATCCTTGGAGCCTAAGTGTGGGTATGTGTGTGTGTGTATGTGTGATAGACAGGAACAGTTGCGTCAAGGAAGTGACACCTACATTCTACAAATGAATTGGTGTTAGTCAGATAAGGGGTGGGGGGTGGCCCAATTTTGTTTTAAGAAATTGAACTTCTCTACGATAGACTCACCTGGCCTTCCCCACCTTAATTAGCTCTCTGTACTCTAAAGTGGGCTCCCAGGTGGTGAAGAACCTGCCTCCCAAAGCAGGAGATGTAGAGATCCCTGGGTCAGGAAGATCCCCTGGAGGAGGGCATGGTGACCCACTCCAGTATTCTGGCCTGGAAAACTCTATGGATAGAGGAGCCTGGCAGGATACCGTCCATGGGGTCGCAAGAGCCAGGCATGATTGAGTGAGCACACAGCACATAGTATGAAGTATTGAAACAAAACACCAAGTAATAGTTAAAGAAAAAAGGAGGTAATCACAGAATTAAAGCACAGGAGATATAACTACAGTCATGTTTATTGCATCACTGTTTTTAGTGGTGGAGAACTGGAAAGATCCTTAATGCCCATCATTGAAGGGAATGACTAGTAAAGTATATTCCATCATACTGGGCATTACCATACAGCTTTTAAAAATAGCTTAGGTCTGTATGTACTGATTTGGAAGGGTGTCCAAGGATAAAGCAGGTTGCAAAGCGCTGAGCTGTATGTGACCCCACCTTTGTATAACAAATCAAAACAAAACCAAAATGTGTGCATCCATTTGTACAAGTGCTGAGAAAGGTGTGTAAGAGTACATTTGGAGTTGTAACATCAATATTTGGAGGAGGGAGGGGGTGCTGGAAGATTGAAGTGAGTTTCTTCATTAAGCATCTGTTTTATAAATGAATGATTAGTAAACAAGAAAAAGAAAAAGCCTACAAGGATGTGTTAAATCTCAAAACTGGTAAAATACAGAATGCCTCCTAAACCCAAGTTGTGATCATTTACTTCTCCTTTCAACAATTATTGGGTATCTACTGGGTGCCAGGGGCTTCCCAGGTGGCTCAGTGATAAAGAATCTTCCTGCCAACGCAGGAGGCCCAGGAGGTAGAGATTTGATCCCTGGGTCAGGAAGATCCCCTGGAGGAGGAAATGGCAACCCACTCCAGTATTCTTGCCTGGAGAATCCCACAGACAGAGGCACCTCACGGGCTGCAGTCCAAGGGGTCGCAATGAGTCAGACCTGACTGAGTGACAAAGCGCTCACTCACTGGGTGCCAGTCATTTTATGGCGACTGTTTTATTCAGTCTTTAGAATAAACCCAAGAGATCCTATGTGCAGGAGGTAAACTAAGATAACATAGAGCTTTACTGACTTGCTTAAGGGCTAATCACTGGGAAGACAGTGGAGTCAGCCTTGTGCCCATTCTCTCTGGCCCCAGAATCCATGCATTCTTGCTTACACCTCTTTCTCTTAAAATTGGCAGGTGAGGCAGCCCAGTTTTTAGGTCAGGAATTCTAGCATCTGCCTAAGCCAGGTAAACTAGTAAGGGTCCTAGCTAATGCATGGAGGGGTAACCTAGAGCAGATAAGAGTCCTTTTGGGAATAATCCCAGTCCTTGCTGAAAAAGCAAAAGGACTGGAAAGACTCAATTTTGAAAGAATACTCTTGGAGGTGAGTGACTTGGTGACGTCCCTACCAGGGGTAGGGAGGTGTGACAGGGACACAGGCACAGTTTCCTTGGAGGGTCTTCAGGTCGTGGGTGAAACTGCTCGACTTTCAGCTGGCTTTGCCCCCAGAAGTGTTTTGCAGGGCCCCTGTGGGTGTAATCTCACTTCCTTCTTTTTTTTAAAAATTTACTTGTTTATTTAGCTGTGCCGGGTTCTAGTTCTCTGACCAGGGATTGAACCTGGGCCCCCAGCATTGGGAGCACAGAGTTTAAGCTACTGGACCAGCAGGCAAGTCCCTCTTCCTTCTTGAGTAAGGGGATCTTCAGTTCTAATTATGGGCTTCAAACAACTGAAGGGTTTCGAGGCCATGAATTTCTTCAGAACATATTTCAAACCAGAGAGACTGCATTGCTTAAGACAAAGAACTCTCACTTCTAAATTTTTATTGGAAAGGGCAATTCTGACAAGGATTTAAAAAAAATGAAGATTGTCTTTCTCGGTGGGCTGAGTTTTAGCGTCAGGATTTCAGGTTGCCGATGTCACTGTAGGTTTTGGTTACTGCACCTCTCTCACTTGGGCTAAGGCATTTTTGTGGTACTCATCCTTGGTTGGCTTTCCCCCAGGGTTCCAAATTAATACGAATATACTTTAATAGATATTAAAAATTATTTAAGAAAAGCTAAAAAAGAAGGAAGTTCAAGGCCATGGTTCTTAACATTAGTGTCACAAAGGGAACTTGAATAAATCCTGATGCCCACGCCACATCCTGGGCCAATTAAATCAGTGTCTGTGGAGGTGGGATGCAGGGGCCCATGGTTTCTGAAGTTTCCCAAGTGACTCCACTGTGCTGCTGAAGATGAGAACCACTGGCTTAGTGACTAATATCCTCACCCAGCTGGAGCAGCAAAGCTCCAGCATCTAGGCCTGGAGTTTCTGGGTTGGGGTCACCTCAGGGGGGCAGACAGCCAGTGCAGGGCTTTGGGGCTCATTAGAGACCTTGGCGGAGGGAGGACTTGGGGCTCCACCTGCCAGCCCCGTGGTGAGCACCCTGCTCCACCCAACAGTCAACTCTCAAAAACCAAATATAATTCAGTTCAGTTCAGTCACTCAGTCATGTCCGACTCTTTGCGACCCCATGAATCGCAGCACGCCAGGCCTCCCTGTCCATCACCAATTCCCGGAGTTTACTCAAACTCATGTCCATCGAGTCAGTGATGCCATCCAGCCATCTCATTCTCTGTCATCCCCTTCTCCTCCTGCCCCCAATCTTTCCCAGCATCAGGGTCTTTTCCAATGAGTCACTCCTTGCATGAGGTGGCCAAAGCATTGGAGTTTCAGCTTCAGCATCAGTCCTTCCAATGAACACCCAGGACTGATCTCCTTTAGGATGGACTGGTTAGATCTCCTTGCAGTCCAAGGGACTTTCAAGAGTCTTCTCCAACACCACAGTTCAAAATTATGGGTTGCATTATTTTTTTATTCCAAATGAAAATAATCTGATTGAGGCCCATAAAGAAATGATGAGTGTTTCAATGTAAGATGGCCTATTTTAAAAAATAAAAAGGTTCTGAAACCTGGTAACTCTGAATTACTTGATACTTATCGGCATATTTTTAAAAAAGGAAAACGGAAACAGTGGATTAACCTTCTATCTTTGGATTATATCACAGACCTTACAGTGAAAACAGATGGTCTGTGGGTGGTTCTGGAATGCTGACTGCTCATCTCTGCTTTAGTTTATGGTTCTCTAATACCTACATGGGCATTCACTGATGACATTGATTCTCAGAAGTGTGTTAGTCGCTTAGCTGTGTCTGACTGTTTGTGACCCTACGGACTGTAGCCCACCAGGCTCCTCTGTCCATAAAATTCTCCAGGCAAGAATATTGGAGTGGGTAGCCATCTCCTCCTCCAGGGGATCTTCCCAACCCAGGGATCGAACCTGGGTCTCCTGCATTGCAGGCAGATTCTTTACTGTCAAAGCCACTGAAACTTTCTACCTACTGAGGAACACTCTGTAATTGCATTAGACTTGGCATTTTTCTTCACATGACCAAAAGAAGTGATCGAAATGTGAAAAATGGCACCAATTAGCCTTGGGAAAAGTGCAAATGCAGGTGTCATTTGTTCATGTGGCAAATGCTGTTTGGACGCAGTCACTGACTCTGACAAGTCCAGCAGCTATTAAATCGTGTCTATGTGTTAGACGCTTCAGTAGATCTGTCTTTGCGACCCCATGAACTACAGCCCAAGAGGCTCCTCTGTCCATGGGATTCTCCAGGCAAGAACGAGTCGGTTGCCATTTCCTCCTCCAGCGGATCTTCCTGACCCAGGGATCACACCCACATCTCTTACGTCTCCTGCACTGGCAGGCAGGTTCTTTAGCGTTGAGCCACAAGTGTTGAAATTACTACTGATAACTTTAAGCAGGAACAAACGTGCTGGCTCTGATGTTGTTGATATTGCCTTCTTTGGACCACACACACACACTCACACACAGGCTCCCAACGCTCCACAATCTTCCTGGCAATTCCCTGCATTGCCTGTTCTCTGGAGCTCTTTGTTTTTCACCAAGAAAGGCTTCCCAGTGGGGGATTTAAGTTGAGGAAGAGTGAAGACAGACATATATAGCCAGCGTAGGGCTTGCTAGTGAGCAAAAAGACATATCCTATGAAACAAAGTTTTAATCTTTATTTTACATATTTATACATAAAACTTTTAAGGAACCCTCTGAATCCAACAGAATGTTAATAGCACATCTAAAAATGAACTTCAGGTAGTCAACATTCACAAAATGTTGAAAACTGATTAAAATATACATATTACGGAGAGCTACAACTTCACTACGAGGCAGGCATGTATTTTTTGACTTGGATAGCACCGTCATTTACAGTTCTTCTTTAAAACTACAGTGAAGAATGACAGCAGTCAATGGTAAAATACTGCTCCAACTCATAATCTCTAAACAAATAAAAATAAAGTTAAAACTACCCTCTTTGATTAACCATGACTTGTGGTGGTGTAAGTACTATACATTTTTTTGTAACAATATTTTATTAAAATGCCTGATATTGAGTGGCACAGTAAAAAAATTAAAATAAATTAAGAAGCAAAGGCCAATCACTGGACGTTAAGCTTCAGACATTATCAATGACTAACACTGATATTTGTTTGTTTCTGTGCCACCTTTAGCAACAGCATTTTTACAACCACAGAAGCAAAAGAAAGTCTAGTTTGTCCTCTGGTTGGATGGCTTCTTTTCACTTTGCAGGCATTTTCTCGGCCAGGTGCTTCTGTTGACTCTCGGCATGTCTGTGGAATGAATAACACAATTATTTAGCGCTGAGGAGGAAGAGCCAAACTACTTTTCCATTGGCAGCTAAAACATCCTCCATAGTTAAATCATGGGAATCAAGAAACAGTACTTAATTCAAAAAAAAGAGAAAAAAAGAAAAAGAAAACAGTGCTTAATTGAAATGATGGTGCCTTCTTTTGATTTTTTTCCCATGGCCAAGCTGCCTGGCATGCAGGATCTGACCGGGAATTGAACCTGGGGCCCCCCTGGATTGGGAGCATGGTCTTAACCACTGGACCACCAGGGAACTCCCAAACTATGCATGGTGATGGATCTTAGTTGTCCAACCAGGGACTGAAGCTGTGTCCTCAACAGTGAAAGGGTGGAGTCCTAACCACTACACTGCCAGGGAATTCCCTTCAATTTTTATATTCTGTGTATGATTCCTTTTATCTAGTAAGTCACTGGATTAGCCTGAGACGTGTAGATGCCATTTTTCTTTGAGAAGAAAAGTGTTGTGTTTAAAAATGAAAAGGGAAAATGAACTAGGATAATTTATTTAGCAAATGTTTAATATGGCCTTCTCTGTGCCAGGCACACTGCTTCTGGTGATGGGGATTTGGTGGTGAGCAGACAAATGAACTCTTTATTCTCCTGGGGCATATATTTCAATGAAAAGAGACAAGAAAGGAACAGATAGCAAACAAGCAGACAGCAGACAGAAAATAAGTGCTAAGCAAAAAAGTCAGAACAAGCTATTGTGACAGAAAGTTAACTGCATGACTACTTTATCTAAATATGCACAAAGATGCAAATTTAAGTATTAACAAGGCTCCTGTTAATAATACAATAATCCAATATCATTCTTACAAAGGGTAGTAATGTCTTTAGAACAAATAATAGGCTTTGGTGGATGCAAAGATTTCCCATATTTGATATTCTTCCTCCCCTCAATTAGTCCTAAGGGCATGATCGGGTCAGTGAGGGTGGGGACAGGGCTGGGTAATCCTTCCTACTCATCAAGTCCTATCATGGCCTGTGAGCCCAAAGGCGGGCCAACCCAGCAGCTGACCAGTGGAGACGGAGAGAGGGGAATGGCCAAGCTGCCGAAGTCACTCAAATAAGCACTAATCAAAAGTCTTCTGGGAGAGTGGTAGGGTCTGAAGGCTGCCAGAAACAAACGTTTTGAAGGAGGATCTTAGAAAATTATAAATTGGGCAAGAGAAAAGTTATCTAATGCTGTGGTTTCCAGCTGTAATCTAAGGTTCGGGGGCAATTTCTGTGCGCTGCCTTGACTTGGGTGTGGTCGATGACATCAAGTATAACTCACTGGCATTAATGATGCAGAATGTCTCACATCTATGGCACAGAGAAGACAAACCACAAATATCTTCAGAAAAGGGACAGCAGTGTCTTTGCCACACGCAGCAGCCCACAGATAATATTCTGATATTCACTGAACCCTAAAGGGGCTCAGGGAAAAAAGATAACAATAGCACTGCATCCCCAAGGAAAATCACGCCTTTGAGCAGATCATCTTTTTAATGTGTGTAGAAGAATCTTGCTTATTTTCATAAAGTAGCTCATGGGCCTCACTTGAACAAATTCAGCTCAAGAAATATTTTGATACCCAGTGGCTAAGATTCCATGTAGCTAATTAAATTATGGTTCTTATAGCAGCTTTAAATAGGTATCTCTTTGTATGTGAGTGTGTGTGCAAACCTACAACACGAGGTTTTCTGAGAGACAAGGATAGAACAGATAGGCAATAGCTTCAGAAAATACTGAAAGTTGGGTGTTATTTTTGAAACACACATACAAGGGTGAATTTTATTAAAATTTTAAACAAAGGAGGGAAAGAGTTTCCGTTTATAAAACTAAAAGGTTCTCATCAACTATTTATATGAAAGTCTTTAGTAGAATTAATTTCACTCATGCCCCATAAGAACTCCTTTATATCAACAATCACTTTTGAGGACTTCCTATGTGCTTGGCAGCCCCTGTCATAGGCTCTGAGGACTCTGAAATGAATGAAAGTAAGCACTGCGTCTGAAGCTGAAGATTTAATACTTTGGCCACCTGATGTGAAGAACCGACTCATTGGAAAAGACCTTGATGCTGGGAAAGATTGAAGGCAGGAGGACAAGGGGGCGACAGAGGATGAGATGGTTGGATGGCATCACAGAGTCAAAGGACATGAGTCTGAGCAAGCTCTGGGAGATAGTAGAGGTCAGGGAAGCCTGGTGTACTATGGTTTACGGAGTCACAAAGAGTTGGACATGACGTAGCAACTGAACAACACAGCCAGGCTGGGAGAGACAGCAAACAAATATAACACAATATGATCAGGCCCCACTTGGGAGGAGTGCCATGCCACCAGAAGCACAAAGAGGGTCCTAGGTCCATCTTGGGGGTTCAGGAGCGCTATTCCAAAGACGTATCTAAACCTGTGGTTTTTTAATTAGGCCGTGTATTGGACTCATCAGGAAAGCTTTAAAAAACTTCTCATGCACAGAAGTCCCTGTCTCACAGAACAGTTAAATCAGAACCTCTGGGAGTGAGACCCAGGCATCAATATTTTAAAAGCTCCCCAGGTGATTCTAATGTGCAACCGAAACTGAGAACCATGGACCTGAACTGACACCTGGATGGTAGGAGCTGGCAGGTAAAGCGAGCCGGCGAGCAGGGCTCCCTGGGAGCGTGCTCACAGTCTCTGGGATCCGGCTGCCACACTCTGGCACTCTGCCACATTCTGGCCACCTTTGGGGAAGCTGAAGTATATTTAGATCCCCCTCCCCCACCATGAGCAAAATTATATTTTTGCAGCCAGAAATGGACATAGAAACTACTCCCCACCTGCTCTTGTTTCAAGGGTCTCTCCAACACCTTTAAATAAGTGACTCCTCTGCTCTAAACCCCATGGTTCTGCCCGCCCCGTCTCCCACGATCATACCATCTGCAGTATAAACATAGTACACTGCAGACCTAAGTAACAGCTGAACATTTGGAGGAAAGGGAGGGGCCTCTACATGTCTTCTTTGCACCAGGGAGTGCCAGCACTGCTCTGAGGGACAGAGAAACTGTCCTCTGTTACCACTGGCGAGTCACAGAGCTGATGAAAGAGTTTACATCTTTTTCAGAAGATGCATGTCCTTGTACAGTTCACTACTGATTTCCCATAACCTTTTTTTAAAAAAATAATTTTATTTATATATCAGCTGTGCTGGGTCAGGCTTTTCTCTAGCTGTTGGAGCAGGGGTTACTCTCCAGTTGCCTTGTGCGGGCTTCTCATCGTGGTGGGTTCTCTTATTTCGGAGCACGGGCTCTAGGGCGCTGGTCTGCAGTAATTGCGGCTCAGGGGCTCCTGGACCAGGGATTGAACCCCTGTCTCCTGAATTGGCAGGCGGATTTCTTTACCAGTGGGCCACAAGGGAAGCCCCTGAGTTCCCATAATCTTAACCCCTATATGCAAAGTTCTTAGCCTAACAAAAAGGGAGGTGTCTTACAATTGTTGGTGCAGTGCCTGAATATATCTGTAGGGGGCAGTAGCAATATTTGAATGGTACCATATTTCAGATGTAGGCAAACATGCTAAGAAGGTATGAGAAGACCTTCTGGTTTTTTGTTTGTTTTTGTTTTTGTTAGGAGCAATGGCAATAACATCCAAAGCATACAAAACAGAGTGCTGCCCACAGGTCTTTAAAAACAAACTTAAACATAGTTCTGCAGCCTTTATTTTGCTACCTGAGCTATTTTTATAACATTGCATTTGGGAAAATATTTAACCCAGTGTCTCACACAGAGAACAGGTCCCTGTGGTGAGTGCTGGGAGCATTGTCACTACATATGTTGTCAAGCTTCCCTTGGATGGTTCTGGATCACATGGTTAATTCCTTATGTTATTGTGACAAGCAGTTTTCTCTCTCTCTTCGGGAGCCTCTACTCTCTGAATACCATCTCCGGGATTAACAGTAATTGTTGCCTTGTGGCTTAAAGACTTCCTATAAACTAACTCAGAAAAGGTGTCATAAGAACGTAGGAATGCTCACAGTTTTTCCATGCACTTCACGTACTTATTATGAGAGGCTTTTCCACAAAGAAAATGACAAAGAAATGCAAGATCTTGACTAGCATTAGTCTAGTTTCCCTATTGCCCAGGGAAGGAGGCATTCTTCACCTCTTTACAGAGAGGGGGCCTGGAGCCAGGCCCAGCTAGAAACCCAAGTCTCGGAGTCTCCCCATGGTGAGAGCAATCTGGTGGCGCTGGTGCTGTGGAAAGATGCCAGGGTCCTTGCCTTCTGGGCATGGCAGATGTCATCAGGAGCTGGGTCAGATAACAGCAAGTGCCACTTGGGGACAGCCACCATGGTGCTGGAAGCATGCCCGCATGGAAGGGTTTAGGGACAACTCCCCAGGGGATGGTCCTTCAGGATAAAGTTCTCAGGCCAGAACTGCTGACCAGACTGAGGTGGGGGTGTTCCAATGCACTGACAACCCATCACGAGGGAAGGACGGTTGTGCAGAAGCAAAGCATTTGGGTGGGAGAAGTTTCGGCTACCTGCATGCATGCTCAGTCACTCACTCGTGTCTGACTCTTTGAGATCCCATGGACTGCTTCCCTCCATCTAAATAGCTGACACCAGCAGAAATTAGGCGAGTCATTCATGAAAGTAAAGGAAGAAATTCTCGACAGCTCCATGTGTGTGTCAATCCCTCAGTCGTTCAAAATAAAGTCTGACTCTTTGAAACCCCATGGACTGTAGCCCTTCAGGCTCCTCTGTTCATGGGATTCTCCAGGCAAGAATACTGGAGTGGGTTGCCATTTCCTTCTCCAGGGGATCTTCCCGACCCAGGGATCGAACCCTCATCTCCCGTGTTGGCAGGCAGGTTCTTTACCACTAGTGCCACCTCACTCCTGCCTTAATTCTTAAGCTTCCGATCATCCTGGGCTTCTTTCCTTCTTTGGGAAGGGTGAGGCCCCGCTGACCTGGTCAAGTCCTCGATGTCCACCAGCATGGCGTCCTGCTCCGTATGCAGCTCGTCTCGGATAAGGAGCAGCTGGACCAGCTCTTCGTTCAAGCCTGGGGCAAAGGAAAGAGAGCGTTAATAAAGCTGCATCCAAGTCAGGATGTCAAACTATCTATGGACCATGGTGTGTGTACCATATAGACACACACATACATACAAACAGCTAAACACAGTAGGAAAGTATTTTTGCTGAAACGTTAGGGTTCTCATTAGCTTCTCAGAAGCTCAGGAGAAGTCACGCATTTGAGAGCACTAGTTTGCCTACTTACAGAAGTGTTGGAAGAAAAGGCGTATGAAGTAAATCCAATTACATCCGCATTAAAGTGGGAAAAGACGTGGTTAGCTGTTAGGAAAGTAGCTTGTTAGAAGAAGCACGATTTTATTTTGAAGATATGTGAGTGTAAAAGTCTGGGGCATGTTGAGTTCTCCACCGTTCATCTTCAGGGGGCTCCAGCCACGCTGAGCGCTGGAGGGGCCGCCCCACCTGACGGGCATCACATCAGATGCCCAGCTGGACAGGGAGGGGCTTGAGGATGCTCAAAGGTTACCTGGGGCCACGAGGAGGAGCAGCCCGACATGCAGGCTGTTCAAAGAAAGAGTAAAATCTAAAGATGTGGGAGAATGAGATACGAAAGACCTGGAGAAATCACCCCTGGTCTCCAGACAACAGGTGCTGAGGAAAAGACTCCTTAGGATTTATACTCGGAATAAAATAGATGGAAACACGGCTAGACTTCCTGAACTCTGTGCACTGGGTTAATCTGGTTTCTGCCATTGGAAAATATAAACAAGCCCGGGGCTGCTTCTTGCTTTTCCCCCCCATACTGACTTAGAACAAAAGCGTCTAGGTCTGAACATGTGGACACGTGGGGAGAGCATTCATTTGGCAAGAGCTCTAGGCCCAGCAACAAAAGGAAGGAAGAGGGTACTTAGCAAGGTCCTCCTTGAAAACTCTGGATTCAGACCTGAAATGATGCATTTGCCTGCCTTTAGTTCAGATTTGTTTCCAATTTTAAAAAGGAGAAAAAAAAAAATCATACAAAGAAATCTAAAACTTCCTCTACTCCTGAAAAGGACTAGCTGGCAATGCTATTATTTACAAGTCTAAGGAAGATACTCTGATGGTAAGAGATCAGAAAGCCTTTTAAATCCTTGAAAGAAAAATACTCCTAGTAATTTATTCTCAACGAAAATTAAAATGTAGTAGAACTTCAAAAAAAAAATCCTATAAATCTATGGTTTGCGACCCCACGGACTGTAGCCTACCAGGCTCCTCTGTCCAGGGGGTTTTCCAGGCAAGAGTACTGGAGTGGGTTGCCATTTCCTGCTCCAGGGGATCTTCCCGACCCAGGGATCAAACCCAGGTCTCCAGTATTGCAGACAGACGCTTTACCGTTCGAGCCACCAGGGAAGCCCAAAATGTAGCAGAACTTCAAAAAAAAATCCTATGAATCTATGGTTTCCTAATTAAAATGTAAATCCTTTCTTTTGATTTTAAAATAATGAAGGTATTGAGTTAAGACTCCGTGCTTACACTGCTGTGGGTGTGAGTTTGATCCCTCGTTGGGGAACTAAGATCCCTCATGCCGCCTGGTGTGGTTGCCCTGACTCCGCAAAATATTGAAGGTATTAAATTGCCACTGCGCATTTTATTTTTTTCTAGTGAGTTCTTAGGGCAGCTTTCTATACTGGCGTAGCGCATGGGAATGTCTTTTCTATATGAAGTTTAAAATTTTTTATTATGGACATTTTCAAAGTGATACAAAAGCAAAGAGACACGAATCCCCTTGCCCTATGCATCCAATCAGCTTCAAAAATAATCAACTCCTGGCCAGTCGTAACTGACGTTTCTCCCCTTCTCCAGTGAGGTCATTTTATAGTGAATTTCAGACATCCTATTGTTTCATACATAAACGCTTCAGTATGCATCTCCAAAGACAGGGCTCTTTTTTTCTTTTAAATTAACATAACCATAATGCCTTTATTGTACCTGAATAAGTCAATACATCTTTAATAAAACATTTAGTTAATGTTAGAATTTCCCTACTTGGTTCCCAAATACTTTTTTATAGTTGGTTTGCATTGGGTTGGCATGTCTATTAAGTGGTTTTAATCTATCAGCCATGGACTTTATGGACTCATATGTTTCAAGGCTGGAGGGCTCGTGAGTTCACCTGGATTCAGCAAGATGACCCAGTGACTGAGCTCTCTCTGTTACTGGCCCAGCACATGCCCTTCTCTGCACAACCAGTTGAATGAATGCCACTCACTCACCACAACTCCCTGCACACTTCCGGTAGAGGTCCTTCTTTATTCTGGGGGTAAAAGGCCCACTCCTTCTCACCCTATAATTTTCATCTATCGGTCCTATACACTTTCGCCACCTGAAGTCCCACAACATAAGGTGAATAGGATCTGATGAGCTAAAATAAATATATATACAAGTAAAGCTGAGCACATAATTGTATACGTATAATACACATACGAATATATATAAATATAACAAAAGACCTGGAACTACTAAATTGTATTCTACAAACAGGTGTTGCGACCCAACTATATGCCAGGCACTGCGCTAGAAGCTGGGGATTTCAGATGAATAAAAAGGACCCTTAGTCTCTGTGAATCTTGAAAAAGTCTTAAAGTTTCTCAACATTTTATAGTGAAAAAACAAAGGAAAAAAGAGAGGGTCGATTCTCTTCCTTTCCTTGCAAGGACACAGGAGGACCCTGAGGAAACGTGATATCCCATGATATTTAACACTTCATATCCCATCTTCCAGAGTATCTTACACTTACTTTCTATCTGGGAGTGGAGATCATTGACTATCACTTGTAGCTGCCCAATAGTCATGTCTCTCAGGTCAGTGGGCTTTAAACTTCTTTTCATCAAGCACTCACTTATATGAGGCATGTGTGGCAGCTGAAGACACAAAAGAAGAAACAGCGATGAGAGCAGAATAGTAAGCACATTGAATATAGGACCCAGTTTTCTCCTAAAAGACCCACCTTCATTCACCCACTTCAGGGTCCTCGTTTAAAAGCTTTTCCTGTCTGACTTCTCCAATGCAAGGCCCTCCATTCACACACCACACATTCTCACATGTTATCAGCATCATAATGGGACATACTCAAATCAAAAGTTTTTGGACTGGTCTACAACTGAGAGTCAATAATTAGATCCACAAGTGAATTACCAGGGAGCTCAAGCAGTTATCAGTTACATAGATTAAATTACTAAGACCCACTATTTATTAATTTATAGCATGCTACAAGCACTGTGCCAAGTGCTTTGAACACTTTTTCCACTGAATTCTCACAATCATGCTCTGACACAGGTGTTATTATTATCCCCATTTTACAGATGAGAAAACTGAGACTTGCCCAGAGCCCCACAGTAGATCAATGGCAGGGCTCCTCTTAAGCTCCAAAGGCCACGACCTTTATCCACTCTATCACACTGTCTTCATTGAACGGTAGGAACAAAGAGTTAAAGCAATAGTGAGTTTGCCACAGCAACGGGTTCTTAAACTAAGACCGCTTTAAAGGAATGAAAATATTCTCACAACAGCTAAGACTGGCCTGAAGACACAGAGTAGATATGAATGGGGAGCAAAGTTTATGTTTGTGAAATCTGTAGCTTATGCATCCTTCTGTGATACAGTAGGAAGGAAAAAGAAACAGACTTAAATATTTCTCAATGACGGTTTACACAGTGCCTTCTAGAAACCCAAGTTTGCATAACTCTGGGAAAGGACTGAGACAGCCTCAACCATGTGCAGCCACCCCTCGCCAGCCAACCACCGCACGCCCGCCCCCAGTCCGCTGCATTTCAGCGCTTGCTGCTTACGAGATCAGCGACGGGAGACTTTTTCCTGTTCTGTTTTTCCACTTCTACTTGCATTTTGGCCATTGGTTTGGCCATGGCAAGGGCCATTTTGGCTTCGGCTTGCAGTTTCTTTTGCCTTGTGAGGAAATCCATGTCATCCAGGGATTCGGATTCCTCTTCAGTAGTGTCTCTATCTGAGTAGGAAGAACTCTGTTTGCTCTGCAGAGGGAAAAAAAAGCAGCATCTGAGCTTTGTGCACGGGGTCCCACCTTTGGAGACAGACTGCAGCCTTCCCTGAGCCCTCTCTCGGAGCGGCCAAGAGTCCCCTCCATCAACACAACCCAACTCTTGATTTGATCTGTACCAATCACAAATAACTTTTATTGAATGATTATTTGTTTACCATTAGCATTTAATGGGTCAGGACATTCCCCTGGAGGAGGGCATGGCAATCCACTCCAGGTATTCTTGCCTGGAGAATCCCATGGACAGAGGAGCCTGGCGGGCTACAGTGCAGGGGCTCAAAAAGAGTCGGACAGGACTGAAGCAATTTAGCACACAGCATTTAATGGAAACAATTGCTAGCATTGTTCTAAGTTCTTTGCATATTATTTTTTGCATTTATTTATTTGCTACTTTATATTTAATAATTGTATTTCAATATAATTCTTTCTTAAAATTTTTAATTAATTTTTATTGGCATATAGTTCCTTTACAATGCTGTGTTAGTTTTTGCTGTAGAGCAAAGTGAATCAGTTATATGTGTGTGTATACATATACATACTTCTCTTTTTTAGTAAGTAACATTTTCAAAGGTAGTTTATCTCCTCAGTTTCAATAAAAGGCTGATTTTAGCATAAAATGTAACATAATTAATAATAGGGATTATATATATTTACAACAAACTTGAGACTTTTCTTTGATTCTTACTCTCAAAAGTTGCTTGAAATGAACAGACTACAGCAAAATATTTCACCCAGAGCTAAGGTGTTATGTTACTCCCTGAGTGGACAGGATCTCAGCTATCCAAAGAAGTTCTCTTGTGGCACTGTACTCAACAACTAACACAGTTTCCTGTTAGTTGGTCTTCGATAAGAAAGGTGCTGGATAGACCTCCCAGAGAGGAAAGAAATTCAGGAACAAGTACTCAGGATCATCAAGCCATCTTTTATATATGTGTGCAAGGAAAAGTGTTGTTTAGTTGCTAAGTCGAGTCCCACTCGTCGTGACACCATGGGCTGTAGCCCACCAGTCTTCTCCATCCATGGGCAAGGGTACTGGAGTGGGTTGTCATTTCTTTCTCCAGGGGATCTTCCCTACCCAGACATCTGACCTTTGTCTCCAGCTTGGCAAGCGGACTCTTTACCACTGAGCCACCAGGGAAACCCCACAAGGAAAAGTAAGCAAAGCTTAACCCACATTATCTTGCTAGTTTCTCTGAGTGGTATCTTTTCAGTGCTAGCCCTCCCACCCTCTGCCAGGACCCCATCCCCTGTCTTTTAAAATGTGTCCACTGCTAGTCTATGCTCATATTTCTAAGACCAAAGGGGAAGGAATGGTATATAGCATATTTTCTATTTTTTTATTTACTGCATGCAATTCTTTTTTTAAAATTAATTTTTATTGGCACATAGTTGCTTTATAATATTGTGTTAGTTTCTGCCTTATGGCAAAGTGAATCAGCTGTATGTTTACATATATCCCCTCTTTTTTGGATTCCCTTTCCATTTAGGTCACCATAGGACACTGAGAAGAGTTCCTTGTGCTATACAATAGGTTCTCATCAGTTATCTACTTTACACCCAGTAGTGTATATATATCAACCCCAATCTCCCAATTCATCACCCCCTCTTTCTCCTTTCTCCTCTAGCATCCAGATGTTCCCTACATCTGTGTCTCTATTTCTGTGTTGCAATAAGACAATCTACACCATTTTTCTAGATTCCACATATATGTGTAAATAATATATGATATTTGTTTTTCTCTTTCTGACTACTTCAGGCTTATGACAGTCTCTAGGCCCATCCATGTCTCTGCAAAAGCCACCATTTCATTCCTTTTTATAGCATATTTCTTTTATAATTTTTAGGGCCTATGTGATTTTCCTGATGATTTAATATGAAAGTAGTTGCTAACTTTAACAGAACTTATGTATCCTCAGATCACAGTTTCAAGTTTTCAATCACTAAAATTTTAGGAACATGTCACGTTAAGAAGGGCTTCCCCAGTGGCCCAGGCAATAAAGAAGCTCCTGCAGTGTAGGAGACAGGAAGATGCCCTGGAGAAGGGAATGGCTACCCACTGCTGTATTCTCGCCTGGAGAATCCCATGGACAGACGAGCCTGGTGGGCTACAGTCCATGGGGTTGCAAAGAATCGGACACGACTGAGTGACTTCCACACTTCACATGTTAAGAAATGTCATGAGACATCTCTTTCTAAATCTCTGCAATGTTTGTTCCTGATCAACAACAGAAAAGAAGCTAAGTGAGCAGGAAAGCACACTCTGAACCTCAGTGGCAGCTCGGAGACTCACCATGGGAGACAAGGGGGTGTCCAGGCTGGTTTCGGTCTTGCTGTCGTCAGCATCGCTGTCCTTGTCACTGCCGCTGTCGTTGACAAAGCAGATCTGCAGGTTCATCCCGCTCTGCAGGCTGGGCAGAAGCACACAGAACACTCATTCCACTCAGCTATTTGTTACCCGGCAGCATCCAAAAACAGTGGTTTTGCTAGAGAAAGTAGTTTAATGTGTTCTTCCCAGGGAGCAGTGAGTGATCAATATTATGCCCAATTCATAAATGGTAACTTTTACTAGAGGATAAGAAAGATACATTGATAAACAGTAAGGTGGTAACTTTTAACTCCTACTGTAGTAGCTTTTTTCCCACACAGAAATTCATGTTGTTGAAAAACTAATTTCAAGCCCCATTATAGCACCTGGCACAATACCAAACACATCGTTGGGACACGATAAAAATGTGTTGAGACACTGAGTTTACATTTTTGTCGATGAAGATGAATGGATCCTCAGCCAAGCAGGGCTGCCTGGTGTCATCTGATGTCCTGCCCCACAGGGACAATCCAAAGATGCTCATTAAAGCCAGCATCCCGGGGCCAGAGGTCTCAGAAAAAAAGACTCCCCCTTTTTTTTTTGCCTCAAATATAAAAAGGTCACCTATCAGACAAGTTGATCTTTGCATCTTTCATTGTGACAAGTCAGAGCTGATTCGGTGTTAGGAAAATTTTATTTGAGGCAGTTGCCAAAAGCCAACTGAGGGAGCTCATTTATGTCATTAAGGGAAAAAAAAAAAAAAAAAACCACACACCAGAGGTTCACCCTAGAGAAACTTAAGGGAACTTCCAACCTAGTTATAAAGGCACAACGCTGGAACACAGCAAGGCTCTGCAGACCGCCTGGCGCGCCGAGCCTCAGAGGCAGAGATGTCTTGGGAGTTCATTATGTTTGTGGCAAATCCGGGAAGCTCCAGGAGGGATGCTTCTGGAAATGTGGTCACAAAGGGCCGCCAGGCTGTGTATCTGCCACACACACAGCCAGGCTGAGGATCCAACTCTGTGTCCTCATGCTCATTGGAAGGCGAACACGTTTCATGACTGTTTGACAACAAAAAGTTTTTCAAGAAGCACTTTCTTAGCATCCTCTGTATGTAAGCTTTGAGAAAGAAAAAGCAGAAGGAAACCCCTTAAGCAGCAAGGGTCCTAAGGAGGCTTGTGTAAACCAGGTTTAGAAGAGTGGACGCTGAATCTGCTCTGACATTACTGTCACAGTGAGAGACGCAAAGATCAACTCATCTGATAGATGACGTTTGCATTTTTAAAAAATTCCAGTGGGTAGGGATGCTCTGTACAAAATGCTCAGATGACTCACTGAACGCACTTGTTTGATTGAAAACAATACAGAAGTCAGAAAAAGGACTGATTTAACACGGGCACCACTGTTACGTGTATGCACTGCCACCTGTTGTTAACTTCTGTGATTACTGAGAGTCCCAACTTATTTCCCCAGGAAGGAAATGCAGCCTTTCTCTCAGTAGGTCCAATTCCGTTGCTCCCCACCCTCCCGTGCAGGCAAGCAGAGTCAGGCCCAGGGGTGGTCGCAGAAGGTGACAGGTTCTTCTGTGATCAGCTGAGGGTGCTTGGAATCAGCAGGACTTAGGTTTGAATTCTCACTTCATTCCCTAAGCATAATACTCAATCTGTATCTTCATCTGTAAAACAGGGTGTATAATTCAGTAAGAAGGAAGCTTCAATACTATGGCCACCTGATGCAAAGGGCTGACTCATCGGAAAAGACCGTGATGCTGGGAAAGATTGAAGGCAAGAGGAGAAGGGGACGACAGAGGATGAGATGGTTGGATGGCATCACTGACTCAAATGGACATGCACTGGTGGACTCAATGGATTCAACAGACTCAATGAACAAACTCCGAGAGATAGTGAAGCACAGGGAATCCTGGCGTGCTGTCGTCCACGGGATCGCACAGGGTTGGACGTGACTGAGCAACAGAAAGATTGAAGGTGGGAGGAGAAGGGGCGACAGAGGATGAGATGGTTCAATGGCATCACTGACTCAATGCACGTGAGTCTGAGTAAGCTCCGGGAGTTGGTGATGGACAGGGAGGCCTGGCTTGCTGCAGTCCATGGGGTCGCAAAGGGTCAGACACAACTGAGCGACTGAAATGAAGTGAGTGACATAACAAGAAAGAAAAATGAGAGGATTTAGCTCAGAGCTGGCACAGGACAGATGCTTTGTACGTGTTCATTATCCTCCTCCCTACTTTCTGAAAGCCCATACAAAGGAACACAGGATTTTAAAGGTGACGCAACTTTGTAAAGAGACCCTTCAAGTCATGTACTTGAACACCTGGCCTGTCACGGCAATTCCTGATGCACAACTGACTCTCTGAGACATCCTGAGCTGACTTGAACTGTTAGGCAGCTTGAAAATTTATTGAGATGGAACATGTCTCCTTTTAATTTTCTTCCAATAGAATATTTTTTTCTGGAGTAATCTAATATGTTCAGGTTACCCTTTGATCCCATATAAATTAAGCTTTAAAATTCATTATTTGTAGTTGGTAAAAAATAAAAAAAAAGTCAACCATTTTTAACAATAAAACTCAAGATCCATGGATTGGACAATAGTGGGAAATAAAAGTGCAAATTAAAAACAGACATATTTTAAAGTCATATCTTAAAGACATTTCAAATTAAACCTAATTTGAATCTAGAACTACATAGTATTTCCTATTTATCGAATAAAGTCTCGAAGAGAAGATGATACTACATAAACAGATTATAAACACACAAAATCACTGACAATACCATTACAAAATAAAGTTTAAAACATCCAAAGAAATACATTTCATTCTGAAGAAAGCTTGATCATAAATTCTGATGTGTTGCCCCCAAACTGACCTTTGTGCTAAGGCCCTTAGACCTAAATCAACCATCCCACACAGCGTTTCTAACTCAGGAAAGGCAAATTAAAAAAAAAAAATGGAAGGCTTTAGTAGTTGGAGCAAAATGAAAAAAATCACCTCAGGTAGAAATTCAGAAAATCGCCTTAGTAACACATTATCACCGTGGGAAACTGCGAAGACCTTCTTAGAGGGCGAGCCTTATAATTCCTTGTAGCGGTAATCACCAAGAATGTTACTCTCAGGAAAAGGAAATTATATGACACAGCAGCTAATAGTTCAGCGGGGATTTTAGTAAAGACATCTTAAAACAGACTCAGGTTTCAAGGAGGATTTGTTTCCCTTTAGCCTTTAAGCGGGTTTAAGATGAAGGCAGCTTTTAGGAAGACTCAACCACAGCTCCCAAGCAGCGGCCGGGAGCTGCCGAGGGTCTCTGTGCTGCAGGGTCAGGGGCCATGACCCCTGCTCGGGGCCCCTTCCCACCCTGGGGAGGCATGGCCGCCCTGAGGCTCTTCCTCTGGCCCCCTGGAGCCCAGGCCTCTGTCCTTCCCACCGCTGCGGGGCCTCGCTCACAACAAGGCTACACAGTCCTGGGAAATTCCAGCAGCTGGGGGGCTAATTTGCCAGGATCTCTCCAGCACAGTCTGAGGTGAAAACAAAACACCGTCCTCTTCTTGTTAATTAGTGTATAATTGAAAGCATCCAATTCGAGGTTACTTGATGTTTGGAGTGGCGCTTGGCAGACTGCGACGTGCAAAAGGCTGCTTGACATGTGTCTTGCCATGGATTTGATTTCTGGAAGGTCTGTGTCCTGGTCACCCCAGGAACTGCTTCTCCTTATGCCATGAACAGCCATACTGTTGCCCAGGGTTACTGACAGGGAGCCAAGCCCCTGAGAAGGGGCTGTCCTAGATGAAGAAGGCTCAGAAACACAGAGAGAAAAAGACTGTGTCTTCTGGACGTCTCTGTGAGTTCATGTGGCTTTCTGAGGGACAGTTCCTGCCACCCAGAATTGGGAAGGCATTTAGTCGAGAGGCTGTTCAGCCTCGGTGTCCTCTTGGCATTCATAGTGAGGGAAACTGTTACTTGGGGCTTCCTGGGTGGCTCAGTGGTAAAGAATCTGCCTGTAATTCAGGAGACTCAGATTTGATCCCTGGGTTGGGAAGATCCTCTGGAGAAGGGCATGGCAACCGACTCCAGTATTCTTGCCTTGAGAATTCCATGGACAGAAGAGCCTGGAGGGCTATAGTCCATGGGGGTCGCAAACACTTGGACATGACTGAAGTCTCTAAGCAACTGTTACTGGGAGAATGCCCACGCTGATTTCTCATTACCATCACCAGGCATATTATGAAAAAAAAAAAAACACGGAATTGAGAGAATGATGGAGTTGGAAAAATCTTACCTCCTAAGAATCCTAGCTACCTGGTGATAACATTTGGTAGAAAGATAATACTTTTTTTTTCCCCTTCACAAGACAAGGAAAAGACTGGTTTACTCCCTGGGAGAAGTGATGGCTGGTCCTAAAGTTTGCTGTGACGTCAACTGGGGGCAGCAGCATTGGAAACCCAGCCTCTGTCCTGGCCTTGGGTTTCGATGACTGGGAGTGGCCTGGTGTGATGGCCAGCTCCAAAACTCAGAACAAATTGGGGTGTTTCTCGATTTTAGAAACAGGAATCTCCCAGCACCAGCTGAAACTGCCCGCATTCACACAGAAATGGTTAAGATTCTTTGGTTCTATACCCTACACCACACCCTGGTTAACTTCACTTGGACAGCGGCATTGAATGTGAGTTAAAAGTGTGTTCACTACGTTCTTTCCCTGGGCTGAACAACCATCTGTGGATTACAGGGAAGCCACGCTCAGTCGCTCAGTCGTGTCCAACTCTTTGCGACCCTATGGACTGCAGCCCGCCAGGCTCCTCTGTCCATGAGATCTTCCAGTTAAGAATACAGCAGTGGGTTGCCATTTCCCTCTCTAGGGATGGGCAAGGCAGGGATTACTTGAAGAACTCAGATAACTTGCCCCTGATCTGTGACAGCCTGATTATTAAAATGTACCAACTCTTCTCTTCCCTCTGTCTGGTCCCTCTGTAATAAGATTGTGGCTTCTCCATCCAGAGGTAGAGTCTATTTCCTGATCCCTAGGCTGCCCTCCTGATCTGCCACGGCCAACAGAGTGCGGAGGAAGTGATGGCGTTAGAGTTCGGCGTCTCCCCCTACAGGGAAAGCTGCCACTGCCCAGGTCCAGCTCGGCCGGATGGAAGAAGACAGGCTTTGCAGCACAGAGCTCAACTGGCAACTGTCCCAACTGCGGCCCCAGGCATCTGAGAGACCTCAGTGAAGAGCAGCAGAGGCACCGTGCCAACCCAGAGCTGATCACAGACACAGGAGGAAGCCCCGTGTGAACCCAGGTCTGACCAGCAGTAGAAATCAACGCTTATCATCTGATGCCACTGATGTGGGTGGGTTTTTATGATATACCATCACTGTGGCAGCAGATAACTGCTGAAAGGTTACAAAGCAAGAGACTACAGGCTGTACCTCCAGTGGCCTTTCCCCCATACCGCATTTAATCTCAGGTGTGGATTTATCAAGTCTTGCCTGTGATGGCAATATAATTTTAAGTGCATATACCTCCTGTTGTTAGTTTTTGTTTAGTTGCTAAATCGTGTCCAACTCTTTTGTGACCCCACTGTCTGCAGCCCACCATGCTCCTCTGTCCATGAGATTTCCCAAGCAAGAATACTGAAGCAGGTTGCCATTCCCTTCTCCAGGGGATCTTCCTGACCCAGGGAGCAAACCCGAGTCTCCTGCATTGGCATGCAGATTCTTTATGGCTGGGCCACCAGGGAAGCCCATGTATTAATCCTGTAGTTGCCTATAATTTCAAGGCAATTGTATGGTTTCCTTAAGAAACAGAGTAAAAGGGAACTTCAAAACGCCTAGGCATTTCAAACCTGCATGCATTGCTCACCTTCTGTCCAAAACCAGACAGGTGTGGTTGTGAGGGCCTCTGGCTCTGCTGTTACTCATTACTCAGTATTCCCAACTAGTCTGTGGCTGGACTGTTAAAATATATTGCCTTTATTTATTTTAATGGGTCTTTGATGCATTATTCAAAGGCTTTCTACATAAAGCCTTTCTACATTTGCTGTTTTATGAGAATTTCAAAGGAGATGGAATATAAAATGTATGCTGTAATTAACCAAGGATAGCTGTGAACACATTTCATTTTTCTAAGAATCTGTCATGAAGAAGGAATGTGGGAACACCTGAGGTCTGGGTAAGTTCTAGATACATGGGGTGTATGATGGTGTCTCTGTAGGATGCACTGAGGTGGGTTAAAATGAAGCGCTGCTAGGGACTTCCCTGGAGGTCCAGTGGTTAAGACTCGGAACTTCCACTGCAGGGGGCATGGGTTTGATCTCTGGTCTGGGAACTTGATGCTTTTGAACTGTGGTATTGGAGAAGACTCTTGAGAGTCCCTTGGATAGCAAGGAGATCCAACCAGTCCATCCTAAAGGAAATCAGTCCTAAATATTCATTGGAAGGACCGATGCTGAAGCTGAAACTCCAATACTTTGGCCACCTGATTCGAAGAACTGATTCATTTGAAAAGACCCTGATGCTGGGAAAGTTTGAAGGTGGGAGGGAGGAGAAGGGGACGACAGGGGATGAGATGGTTGGATGGCATCACCGACTCGATGGACATGAGTTTGAGCGAGCTCTGGGAGTTGGTGATGGACAGGGAAGCCTGGTGTTCTGCAGTTCATGGTTTTGCAAAGAGTCGGACAGGACTGAGCGACTGAACTGAACTGAACTGGGAACTAAGGTTCTGCATGCCATGCAGCATGACCAAAAAAAAAACCCAGAGAAAAATTGTGAAACACCTTTCCCATTTCCCAAACCTTGCTCCTCACTCTTCTTTTCCTTACTTTTTCCATACTGACATTTACCATGAGATTTACAGAATTACTATTCAGAAAAGAAAAGGCAAAGTTTCTGTTTCCCAAAGTTTGTTATTGTGAAAGTATACTATTTCTTGTTTTACTTCAGTGGGGCTGTGTTAACTTCCTTTTGCTAAAGACTGTGTAATGCATGGGATGATCATTCAACTTTTAAAAAATTAAAAAATTTAAAATTGAAGTATAGTTGCTGTGCAATATTATATGTTACAGATGTACAATATAGTGATTCACGATTTTTAAAGGTTATACTCCACTTACAGTTACTATAAAAATATTGGCTCTATCTCCCGTTGTACACCTCATCCTTGCAGTTTATTTTACACCTAATAGTTCATACTTCTTACTCCCCTCCCCCTCTGATGCCTCTCCCTCTTCCGCCCCCCAACAGCCATCTCTCCTCGGTGCCCAATGTGGTAACCACTAGTTTGTTCTCTATAACTGTGAGTTTGCTTCTTTTTTGTCATATTCACTAGTTTGCTGTATTTGGTAAGATTCCACATATAAGTGATACCATACAGTATTCATCTTCCTCTGTCTGACAATTTCACTGAATCTAATGCCCTCCAAGTCCATTCATGTTACTGCAAGTGATAACATTTCATTCCTCCTTAATGGCTGAGTTAAGCTGGCTTTTTAAAAAGAGTGATATTCATACAACAGGTTCAAATACTGCTGGCCTAACATATAACATCACACACACAAAATACTATAAATGATGCTTACAAGTACATTAGGAAAAAAGGGGATGTTTAACTATTCATTCATTCATTCGATGATCAGGCAAGAACATCTCTGCAAACCCCACAGCACTGGTCAGCCGGCGCTGAGCCTAAGACCCCTGAATTCCTCCCCTCCCCACACCTCCTCAGGCCAGGACACACTCCTTCTAGCTCCCTACAGTCTCACCTATTGCCTTTTATCTGGGCTACCTCATTCCTTCAAGCTTCTTCCTGGCCCCTGCAGGCATTTTATAGTTCACGACCCCTGTATTAAGCGGATGCATGGAGGTAGTTGATCTAGGAACAGAGACTAGGTCTTTGAACAGGTACCAAGTGCTTGGATCATTAAATCACAATATACAAACAGAAATGTGGAATATATAAAGCACTGGGACAAAACTGAAAAAAACAAACAAACACTTACTAGACACTCCTTATCCTACATATGAGAAAAGAAACACTTTTACTTAACCTGAACGTTAGTTAGCAAGTAAGGTGTTAACCAAGAAGAGCCAATGAGCAGGGAGCTAACTGCAGAAGAAAGGCTGTCTGACCACTGGAGTGGGGTGAGCAAATGGAGAGAGGGATGGAAAGCTAACTCTCCAGCAGTTATGTGTCAGAGAAGCTAAGGGTTGTTTCAAACTGCGTGCTAGAGACAGGACTGGGGGACAGGGACCACCATGTCTCTTCACGTCCTGTCCTGACCCCACATCTTACAGGACTCAGGCTCCTGGCTTCCTCAGCCAAAGCAGAGGAAAGCAGCTCTGAGGGTGGGGGAGTGTGGACGGCGCTCTCTGGTGTTTCTTCTCCCAGTTGCAGGCAGACCTTTTGTCCGCTCTCTTTCCCAAGGCTCGTCAGTTCTGGACCTTCCATCTGTCTGTGTTCATGTGAGGGCTGGTGGACATCCAACTCCACGGTCTTCTCACTACCTAGAGGCCAGGCGTGGGCTAGCACTCACCAGCTTTTCTCTGGTGAAGTGCCAGCCTCTGGAGCCTCGCCTAATTCTTCAGGGAGCCATAAATACCTGCATTCCTCAGACAGCTGCTGGTTCCAATTCCACGTCAGCATCCAGTCCCTTCACTAATGACCACTTACATGTAATTAAATTTGGAATTATAGGGTCTTAATGTTAAAAAATGCATTTTCACCAGAAACGTTTTCTGCATGAATTGAAGACCAGAATGAGACCTCTTCTGATACTGCAATAATGATGGAATGAAACAGTCATCTCTCCTAAGTGCCAAATGTGGTACACTTTCATCTTAATTAAAGCCAAATGATTTCTAAGCCATCTACATTCTCAAATACAAAGTTACCACTTTTGAGCATCTACTATGTTGTAGGCACTTAATAAATATTATCTCTAATCCTCAGATACACATAAAACAAGTATGATGAACTCTACTTTACATATAAGAAAATCAAGGCTCATGGATTAAATTATACAAGGTCACAAAGCTGGCATTTTATTCTAAAAGAGTGTGGTGAGAAGCCAGGCACTTTAATAAGGCTAGAATAAATTCATGAATGGAAGAATAAAAGAGAAGATGAAAAAATAAAAGCAAAACAAAAAAACAAAAAATTGGAAACAACTTCAATGTCTAACGATAAGAGATTTAAGTATATTATGGTGAAATACATGATTGGCCATTATGCGGCTGGTAAAAATATATGAACAGTTATGAAATGGGCAAATGATCTTGATGTATTGTGAAGTCAAAAAGAAAAACCAAACTCTAGAACAATAGGTATAGTATGATTTCAACTCTGTAAACAAAAATGTGGAGATATATGTACAGAAAAAGTGGCAGGAAATACACCTAGATATTTTTTGATGGAAGAAATTCAGCTGACTTTGAACTTTTCTCTTTTGAGTGCCTCTAAGTTGCTATGTGTGGGCATTTAGCAGGAATTAAAAAAGGAAAAGGAGAGAAAATGGGTGAGTTGATTAGCGCTTGTTTGTTGGAGAAAGGTGAGTAGGATTAAATATTTGACAGCTGGAAGAGGACCGCTGCGTTTGTGACTCAGATGCTAACTATGCAGAGACCATGACTCACACATGAGTCAGGCTGGCTTTTGTTCCTGGCAGGGTGCTGGGGTGGGGGTGGTGGAAGATCCTCTTTGAGGGCACTGAGAAACATATTTTCTTGCAAGTGGCCATTTCTGTGGATGGACTCTTTGATTCAACTGTTGTCATCCCTCCCCAGCCTAGCCTTAACCTCCTTCCTTTTGCATCTGCACAGAGGACAGACTCTAAAGTAATGGATATACATTTCACCCTTTGTATTTGTTTTCTTTTTTAACTTTGCCTTTAAAAAAAAATTTTTTTTTTTTTTGGCTGTGCCACACAGTATGTGGGATCTTAGTTCTCTGACCAGGGATCAAACCCACATCTCCTGAAGTGGAATATCCCCTGGAGTCGAAGCATGGAGTCTTAACCCCTGGACTGCCAGGGAAGTCCCTCACTGTATTTTTAAAACCAGCCTGCCTATCGATTCTGCTCAGCCCAGGTGGAGTTTAAACATGTATCTGCCTGACCTGCTGATGATTTTCAGCTGCTGGAGCTGCGTATCCCTTCCAGACCTGCGATAAGGTCTCTACCACGGCTGCAGTTTAGCCACGTAGTCATGTCCAGCTCTTTGCGACCCCATGGACAGTAGCCCACAAGGCTTCTCCGTCCATGGGGTATCCCAGGCAGGAATACTGGAGTGGGTTAGCCATTTCTTCTCCAGGGGATCTTCCCGATCCAGGGATTGAACCCTCACTGAGTCACCTGGGAAGCCCTAAGGTCTGTGCTGCTGCTGCTGCTAAGTCGCGTCAGTCGTGTTCGACTCTGTGCGACCCCATAGACGGCAGCCCACCAGGCTCCCCCGTCCCTGGGATTCTCCAGGCAAGAACACTGGAGCGGGTTGCCATTTCCTTCTCCAGCGCATGAAAGGGAAAAGTGAAAGTGAAGTTGCTCAGTCGTGTCCGACTCTTCGCGACCCCATGGACTGCAGCCTACCAGGCTCCTCCGTCCATGGGATTTTCCAGGCAAGAGCACTGGAGTGGGGTGCCATTTCCTTCTCCACGAAGGTCTGTGAGGTTAGGTTAAAGATAGGGTAGTTGAAGACTCAGTGTCTGTGGATGTTTTTGAGGGGTATGGTTGGATTTGGTGAAAATTTTAACTGCAAATTCTTTTACGCTCTTGAACACTGAATTACTGCTTTCACCACTTTTCATGTTTATGTTTAAAAAAATATTGGGGCTACCATTTAGGCTTGGTCCCATAGTAAGCTTTATCTCAGAGACTTTCTGTTTCATGATTTAATGTGTGGTCATCTGATTCCATTCAGTCATTAGGAGAATGCAGTAGATTTACAGAATTGTGCTAATTCTGTGACACGTGGTTATTCATCTTTGGCCATCTTTTAAAGTCTGGCTATGTCTCATGATCTCAGTCACCCACACAGCTGGTGGCATAAATGTTCTACTGAGCAGTAGCCCCATCAGCCAACAAACCATACGAGGACCGATGAGAAGGAGGTGGGCCCTGGAAGCTGGCTCTCCATGCCTTCTGATGGAAACATGCAGAATGGGGGTCAGTGGCTTGGAAGGTGACATGCAGCACCTCCTGATGGCACAAGGGGTGACAGTGTGCAGAAAGATGGACAACTCCAAGGGAAATTGGTAAAAGGAGAATTGAACTGTGCATGTGAAAAGGGTGTAGGACTACCTTAACCAATTTCCCTTTTTCTTATTTTTTTGTATGCACAAAAGACACATGCGATAAAAATGTATATCCAAATAAACCTGAAAGAGCTTTTCAATAAAACACAAATTCTGGAATTCCCTGAAAATCCAGTGGTCAGGGTTCTGAGCTTCCACCGCAAGGTGGATCCTTGGAAACTAAGATTCCACATGTACATGGCACAGCTCCCCCTGCCCCCGTGCTGCCCTGATTAAGAAAAAAATAAAATAAAATGCTATGTGTTAAGGAGGCAGGTGTCACCATTTAACTAACAGTGATTTTCTGAAATATCTTGCATGGGTTTTTAATGCATGTGATGATCTGATTGAGCTATGGTTTTTTCCAGTAGTCCAGGATATGAGAGTTGGATCATAAAAAAGGCTGAGTGCTGAAGAACTGATGCTTTTGAACTGTGGTGCTACAGAAGACTCTTGAGAGTCCCTTGGACAGCAGAGAGATCAAACCAGTCAATCCTAAAGGAAATCAACCCCAAATATTCACTGGGAGGACTGTTGCTGAAGCTGAAGCTCCAACATCTTGGCTACCTGATGGGAAGAGCTGACTCATTGGAAAAGACTGATGCTGGGAAAGACTGAAGGCAAAAGAAGGGGGCAGCAGAGTATGAAATGGTTGGGTGGCATCACTGACTCAATGGACATGAATCTGAGCAAACTGCAGGAGATAGTGAAAGATAGAAGAGCCTGGCTTGCTATAGACCAAGAGGTTGCAAAGAGTCAGACATGACTTAGCAACTGAACAACAACAACAACAACAATCTGAATGAGAATAATCTGAGGGGCACAAAAAATTTTATAACATAATCAAACAAAAGGATTGTGTTAAACCTCCAGATGACAGAGCTCACTTGCAGTCAGTGGGACTTTTTTTCTCCTAGCAGCTAGTGCTTATGTAAAGTCTCAAGGAATCCAGTCCTCATACAAGCTCTGTGTGTCCAGGCTCGCGGGAGGGACCACTGTCTGCAGGGAGTGCAAATGGCAATAATAAAGTCATGATAACTTGTCAAAGATGATGCGCCAATGGAAAAATCATTTCTAGAAGTTCTTTTAATTAAACATTTGGCTGTCCACTGGAACCATTTTTAAATATAACACGCCAGCCCTGTGGCCTTTTTCTCCCCATCCCCCACCCTTCTGCAGGAGCTCTGACAATTGAATTCTCACTGGTGATAATAATAAAATTCATAAGACAGAGTACAGCTAGTTATGCCTCTAGCAAGATGTCAAATTTCACTTGCACAAAATTAATTGCACCTAATTAAACTGGGGTCATTGGCATTACTGTAAAGTGAGGCTATTTATTAGACAAAGAAAATCTCACAAATATCAATTCGCTGTCCTTTCACGTTTGTGAAAGAGAAGAATTGCTTACATGATTAAATTTGTTTTGCCATTTTAATAGTATTAGTCCTCAAAAGATCCTTTTCAAATTTTCCTTTACTTTTAAAATTGTGTAATATTTTAGAATACTGGAGGTAATTCTTGGAGGACGGCATAAAAAATAGTAAGAGTTTTCCGCAGAGTACCCGATGACTTTTCAAATAGTATATAAAAAAAAAGAATTTGTAAACTATCATTGGCAATGGCATGTACCTTGGAATTACTCATATGAAGGATATTCTATGCAAATTAATAGTGTGCCTGTTTGAGATTAATATGAAGTTTAAAAGATGTCACATGTTATAAATAGGTTGCTGGAGTATGTACCTATTACTTCAGGAAAGAAAATTTCACTGCATTAAAACAGGACAACCTCTTCTCACCCATGCTGGGTATATATGACCACTGTGCTTACGTCTAGGAATTTATGCAAACATTATTGCTGTCGGAGACGAAAGAATGATTTACTTTACTGGCAAAACGATGCTGCTTCGACCTGTGATTCCACGGCAGATTATATATTCAGATTCTCAATTCCTCACATTCAAAGCTCCTATGAATCCAGTTTCTTTAAAGGCGCTCTAGATCACTGTTATTCGTCCTACTAATACAACTCCCTGGGCTATTTAGTGCCTCCCTGCTCCCCCTCCCCTCCACCCAGCCCAAACACAAAAGGAGGTGGTGGGTTAATTTTATCGGTCTTGTCTCAGTCATTCACCAATAAACCTGCAAGAATGAGAAAGAAATGCGTTTTGATTTGGGGATGTTGAAATGGCTGAGACAAGTAAACAGTAATCATTATTCAAACCAGCATCTCAAAAACTCTCTGGGGAACTTCTAGTTTTCATAATCTTCACACTGCATGGAGAGAGGGGTATATAACTTTTTCTAGGTTACAACATCCCATTGCATATTTTATGAAATAGACTGCATTAAGTTGCATTTATATTTATATGCATGTGAATAAAATCTGGGCTTCCGTTTTGGCTCAGTGGTAAAGAATCCACCTGCCAATACAGGGGTTGGATCCCCACAGAAGATCAGGAAGATCCCCTGGAGAAGGAAATGGCAATCCACTCCAATATTTTTGCCTGAGAAATTCCATGGACAGAGGAGTCTGGTGGACTATAGCCCGTGAGCTGGAGATGGCTTAGCTACTAAACAACAACAACAAATAAAATCTATCTAGGGTAAGGGAGGAAGAAGAGTGGGGGTCAGGTTTATTTTGTGTTTACTCTGAGAAAAGGAGAGTGGAAAAGGCAGAAATAGCTTTCTCTACAATGTCCAAACAGGTTGTCCTGTTTGAAAGATGAAAGATTTCCTATTTGTCTATTACTAATGACCACTCTGTCTTGTATTTTCATAGCAGCCAAGCCAGTTTCCATTCCTTTGATATCAATAACATTAAGCTATGTAAACTCAGAATCCAAAATACAATGCTGATTCAAGATTAATTTGGTCAATGAGAAAAATTTTATAGCAAAGTATTATACTAGTCATAAGAGAAAATGAATACTTTTTGAGAACATGAGTAATATTTATTAGAAAGCTTATTTCAAAAATAGGTAATTCATTTTCCTCATTTCCTTTTAAGCTTTTAGCTAAAGCATTTTTAAATAGAAAAACTGACAAAGGTCATATGATCTCCATTTGAAAAGGCTGATTATGTGTGGATTAGCAAATTTGGAAGAAAAATATGGCACTTCCTGTACTTGCCACATTTCAGTATAAGTCAAATTTAATTACTTGAGTTATGAAGCAATATCAAAAATTCTTTTGCTTCAGTATTGGGCATGAAATGTCTTTATGGGATTATAGTAAGTCTAGCTTACATTTAATAACTTGTCATTCTTTTAAAAAGTGCTTTAGGAGATAGCACCAATTAAGAAAATTCAGTGGGGCTGAAACCCAAAGGCCAACTGAGAAGGACTTACATTTTCAGTAGCAGCTTAATAAGCACGTCTTCCCAAAGGACCTTCATGCTACTTCACAATTTCTCACATAATGTGTATGAAGTTAATTTTTACAGGTAATCACACATCCTTTAAAATGCATAAATAGAACTCTATTATTTTGCCAAAGGATCCTACTTAACCAGGTAAGCCCTGCTGTAAAAGAAAGCTTAGCACTTCAAAACCCGTTGCTTGGTCAATTAATTTTAAGTCCTCAGCCTCATTTAAAATTGAGTACTGAGCTCCTTAAAGTAGTAAATTCATCTAATATTTACCTGGTTTTGATTATTTAACTAATTCAGCACATGTGCTTAGGTACATTTTGGAGTGTCACATCGAGACCTCAGAGTTCTAACATCCCTCAAGTACTTCTGTAAGGAAGAGGTAAAGTATTACCAGCTTAACGAAGAATTGCAGGAACTGGAATACATTAGAACATTAATTCTAATAGGGATGAAGAATATGGGTTACACAATTGCAAGTGAACATCTCAGGCTCTTCTCCTACATTATTACTGAGCAAAGGGAATGGCAGTCAGTCTTTGCAGACTTAAAATTTACAGGGATAAAGTGACATTTCTTAGAAACATTAAGTATCATTATTAACCATCATCCAAAAAGTCATCGTGTTCTCAGAGAGGATGATCTCATCCCAGGATGAAAACACATCTGAAAGAACAGGATATAAATAATCTTCCTTATGGCGCGTCAACAAGGGTAGCTTGTTCTGAGCTCCTGTGAAATACATATGTGTTTAGAGAGCTGTGTCTCCAAAGAGTGTGGATGAGTCACTGATTCTCAAGTGATGCTCAGCTACAAGAGTCTCAGGTGGGCTCTGAGGGTTCACAGGGGACGGGTGGTGAGGGGCAGTGAGGGTGGAACAGGGGGGCACTGAACGGAAGTGGGGGGGAGGCATATTCTGGGCAGGGTTATCCCAACCCCTCTCCTGCAGTCCTCCTGAACCAGAGGTCAGCTTTGTTTTACCTACATGGTTTCAGCACACAATTTTATCTGCAAAGCCATTTCTTCTATTATAAATAATGAAAACCTTTTGGGACTTCCCCGGCAGTCCTGTAGGTTAAGACGTCACCTTCCAATGGGTAAGGGGCAAGTCAGATCCCTGGTCAGGGAGATCCCACATGCCTCATGGCCAAAAAACCAAAACACAAAACAGAAACAGTATTGTAACAAATTAAATAAAACCTTTGAAAATGGTCCAGATTAAAAAAAAAATCTTTAAAATAATGAAAATCTTTATGAGACATCTAGTTACAAATGGCATATGAAACACAGGTATTTATCTACTCTCACTTCTGAAATCCTACTAAAATAATATAAAAGGAAGAAAGAAGGTATAAACCTACAGGGATGAAGAAAATGGAAAAGGAGACAACGGCACACAAGAGAGTTAGGGAAAAAAACAAAACACAGATGGATGAGCAGCATCTGACTTTATTTCAATTTGCTAGATGCCTGCAGGGGTGGCTGGTGGAGGAATCACGTGCATTTTCACTGCAGGATCCTGGAAATGCTCAGGTACATCTGAAGCTGGGAGGGGGCAGACTGTATGTGGAGGAGGACTGATTTAAGCAATTGAAAGAAAAATCTAGACCTTCTAACTTGCCCTGTCTACCTGTGGTCTAGCAGAATGAGAAAGTATACTATCTCGAGAGGCTCAATCAGAGGAGTTCCAGGCTGGGGCTCCCTCAGGCACAGCTGAGGTGGCAACGAAAGGCCTTATTGAAATCACAGGAATTAACTGCACGATGAATCGTCAACCATTCGCCTGCTCGAGTCTTACACTAGCAGCCAGGCTTAAAATTTCTCAGGACGAAGTTGGAGAGGTTGTCTCTGGGTAACTTACAGTCCAAGAGAAAAGAGATTTAGATACTTTAAATTGGATTCACCCTAACAAAACAGTTGTGTTTTTACCTGACCATTCTAAACTGAAATTTGTGCGTGCGTGCTAGGTCACTTCAGTTGTGTCCATCTCTTTGCAATCCTATGGACTGTAGCCCGCCAGGCTCCTATGGGATTCTCCAGGGTGAGAACACCGGTGTGGGTTGCCATTTCCTTCTCCAGGGGAATCTTCCTGACTCAGGGATGGAACCGGTGTCTCTTACATCTCCTACATTGGCAGGCAGGTTCTTTACCACTAGCAACACCTGGGAAGCCCAAAGTGAAGTTCATCATTCATTAATTCAGAAACTATTCAGTGACTGACTATTAAGCACTATCTTATAGTTATGGTACCGTCTATGGGATCACACAGAGTCAGACAGGACTGAAGTGACTTAGCAGCAGCAGCAGCAATAGTTATGGTGGTGAACAAAACAAAGATCTGCTCTCTTGAGGTTAATATTTTAGTACTAGAGAAAGACAAAGAACAAGTTAAAAGTACATTTAATACAATGTCAAGTAATGATAAGGGTAACAAAGAAAAACGAATCAGGGTAAGAGGTTGGGTATTGACTTTTCAACTGGGTGATCAAGGCATGTCTCTCTGAGGAATCAGTGTATGGCTAACAGGCCCTAACCAGAGAGTTTAGTGTTAGGGCTTGGAGCTAACAGCTCTTAGAGTTTTATACCTAATTATTAACAAAAATGAAAACAAACAAAAAAATAAACTCAGAAAAAAAAATCATGGACCTACAGAAATCAGAGGAAAACATTTTGAACAATTTAACTAAAATAAGGAGTACATCAAGGCTGTATACTGTCATCGTGCTTATTTAATTTATATGCAGAGTACATCATGAGAAACGCTGACCTGGATGAAGCACAAGCTGGAATCAAGATTGCCAGGAGAAATATCAATAACCTCAGATATGTAGGTTGACATATGACACCACCCTTGTGGCAGAAAGTGAAGAAGAACTAAAGAGCCTCTTGGTGAAAGTGAAAGAAGAGAGTGAAAAAGTTGGCTTAAAGCTCAACATTCAGAAAACTAAGATCATGGCATCTGGTCCCATCATTTCATGGCAAATAGATGGGGAAACAGTGGCTGACTATATTTTTTTGGGCCTCCAAAATCACTGCAGATGGTGATTGCAGCCGTGAAATTAAAAGACGCTTAATCCTTGGAAGGAAAGTTATGATCAACCTAGATAGCATATTAAAAAGCAGGGACATTACTTTGTCTACAAAGGTCTATCTAGTCAAGGCTATGGTTTTTCCAATAGTCATGTATGGATGTGAGAGCTGGACTATAAAGAAAGCTGAGTGCTGAAGAATTGATGCTTTTGAACTGTGGTGTTGGAGAAGACTCTTGAGAGTCCCTTAGACTGCAAGGAGATCCAACCAGTCCATCTTAAAGGAAATCAGTCCTGGGTGTTCATTGGAAGGACTGAGGTTGAAACTCCAGTACTTTGGCCACCTGATGCGAAGAGCTGACTCATTTGAAAAGACCCTGATGTTGGGAAAGATTGAAGGCAGGAGGAGAAGGAGACGACAGAGAATGAGATGGTTAGATGGCATCACCGACTCAATGGACATGAGTTTGGGTAAACTCTGGGAGCTGGTGATGGACAGGGAGGCCCGGTGTGCTGTGGTTCATGGGGTCGCAAAGAGTCGGACACGACTGAGCGACTGAACTGAACTGAACTGAATACCTTTAGTGAATTGAGAAAGTATCATGTGAAAAATTTTGAAAACATAAACAAAATGGGTAACTTCTTAAAAAATACAACTCACCAGAACTGACTTAAGAAATAAAAAGTGTGTGCAATCTTAAAATCACTTAAAAAAATGGAAGTAGTTAAATCAAACATACAAAGTAGACACCAGGCCCAGAGGGTTATACAGGTGAGAAACAGCTCGTTCCAATATTATGTACAATGAAAAAAGCATAAAGAATCCAGCAGAAATTTGAACATAAGGCCCAAATAGATATATCACAGAAGGGGAAACAAAGAGAGCTAATAAGCATAATGAAATACATTTAATACATATTCAGTTAAAAAATATAAAAGAAATTGGCAATACTGAGTGTTAGAAAGGCTGTGGATCTATAGGATCTTCGAACTATTGCTGGTAGGAGTGTAACTTGTACAACTGTTTCAGAGAACAGTTTTGGCATTATTTTCTAAGTAGGAACATTCATGTATTTTCCTAGGAATTCCACTCCGAGGAATGTACCAAGAGAAACTCTTGCACATGGACAGCAGAAGACATGTACAAGGATGTTTAGAAGCAGCACTATTTACAAGAGCAAAACCTTTGGAACAACCTTTGAAACAAGCCAATGCCTCTCATCAGAAGAGTGGCTCCACGAATCGGGATACACTCACACATGGACTGGCAAAGGGGAAAACGGGGCAATTAGAATTTCAGAATAAACAATAAAATTTCTCAAGTAATCATAGCTTACTACACGGTTCACGGTGAATGATATACGATCTTAATAATGTAAAATCGAACCGTTATTTTACCCCAAATTCTGAAATAATTACATGCGGAGGATGGGGGGATATACAGATATGTCTGTGGGAGGACTGTAAAAGAGAGTTAAACCCCAGCCTTCTGTTATTTGGTAGTCAAAAGATGGTTTAAAAGTAAAAGCTAAGAAGATCAGCATTTTACTCAGAGACATAAATACCAGCAGTGATAGCTAAGGAGTTAAACGCTATTATTTCTGGAGAGTGAGATAGGATAGAGAGGGATAGGACTAAGGACTGTTACTTTTATTTTGTGTTGTTATTATACACTCTGTAGTTAATTCTACTTTACTTTTAAAGCTATGGAACACACACACATACACACACACACACACACACACACACACACACACACTTTCATTCTGAAAACCAGACATCCCATTTAGATCAGATGGATATGACATGGCTGAGCAGAGAGATGGGATTTCTAAAAGAAAACTTTTGGGGCTTTGAAGAGAGAGCAGTAGCAGAGATCTGTAAGAATATCTGTGGGGTCTACTCCCCTCATTTTACAAAGACGAGGAAACTGAGGTATGGTAAAACTGAGTAAATTGTTCAAGTCTCAGAGTTAGAAGCTAACTAGGATCAACCCTCAGGTGTCCTGGTTCCTAGGCCGGAATCCTCCTGCCACATCCCACTGGGAGGGGAAAGAGGTGCTTCTCCAGCAAAGGCAAAGGCTTCCAGCTCTGGGGTGATATATGAAGAGATCGAGGGAATCCTCTGAGCCCGTGCTGGCCCCACACCCACCAAGGAGGACATGCCTGAACACTGCGTGGCCCGGTCTCAGCTCCTGACTCCAGGCACTAACACACCGGCAGCAGCTCCTTGATAGGCACATATGAGTGCTTTCTGATTTGTGCCGATTTAGGTAAATCGGTAGGGATCAGACAGAAGTATGAGGCTTACTGCAAGCCAGATAAAATAGATACCAAAGTGTCTAATTCTGGACCTCATACGAAGGAAAGAGCGGAAATTCACTGGTTGAACAAATGCATGAATGCTATTATTTGTCTCCCATACTTGGTTTATCATGGTAAGTATACCTAGTAGTTACACAGGGGATATTTGCTCTTAAGAAGGTCCAAAGGAAGAGACAGATATTTTGACAAGAAACAGATATCTGGGGAGGGATCCAGAGAATGCTGATGCATCTTCAGTTACTACCATCTTTTAAATACAGTGTTCTATGTGCTCTCACCACTTGGAATACCTGTACTTGTAATGGTTAATTTTGCAAACTGTCTATACACCCTCAAACAAAGTGTGACCTATGGACTGGCAGAGGAACATCAGCTGAGAGCTTGTAAGAAATACAGAATCTTAAGCCCCACCCAGACCTACTGAATCAGAATCAGCATTTTAGCAAAATCCCCAAGTGACATGCATGCACATTAAAGTTTCAGAAGCTCTGGTCTACAGTCCTATTTTCTAGGTAGAATTATAATTTTAACATATTTTCATTGGAATTAGAAGCTATGCAAATAATCAATGATACCCTGAAATCAAGATTTAAGAAAAAAAAAAAAGACACAAAAAACACCTTGCAAGACAGGTTAAGCTTGCAGCAAATATTCAATGATCAAAGCAGGAATTGTATTTCTCAGTTACCAGTATTGTTATCAAATGCATCAGAGGGGTGAGTCTGGATGTTTTGGGATTGCTTAATGGGAAATCTGGTGGTCTGCCACAATGTTCCAAATATCAGTCGGCTTGCTCAAGAGTGTAGCTTTATTTCCCTATCACAAAGTAAAATCAGTATTGTGTCTAAAAATGAAATATAGAAAGCTGATCTCAAGTGGCTGGGCAAATGGGCCCCAAATCCCCAAAACTAAAACCCCCAAAACCAACCCAACAAACAGGTGGGGAGGGATCAGTCCAGCACACAAATAAAGGTGGTAGTATTATGGGAGAAAAATACTCAAGGATTTAAAGGATATCTCATTAAACATACAGTCAGATAACAAAATCCATTAGGTATATATCAAAATATCAACTCAAAACAACACTCACCGGGAGGAAAGGCTTGGCTTCCCGCTTTTGCTACAGCTGGTATAAATTCCTGGGCCATCGTCAAAGAAGCTTCCCAGTGCCAACTTCTGTCGGATAGATTCCCTCTCATTTTTTTGTGCCTAAAATTTCAGGAAAATAAAACATACCGATAAGCAGGCAGATACATCACAACCAGAGACAATCTAACTGCTAGGTCTCTTAGAACTGTAATATTTGACAAAAATAAAATGAAACAGGCCACAGCACAAGAGCATTTGAATTAATAAGAGCTGAAATGCAACCCGTCATTCCTGACTCTGAGTCTGTGAGTTAATTTCAATTCTTCAGAGCCCATTACGATCACTAGTCTAGGAAATCACCCTCATGGTACTAAATGGTTGTCATCAGGATGGAACTACAGCTGACTCTTGAACAACATGGGTTTGAACTGCTCAGATCCACCCAGAAGACTTTTTTCAATAGTAAATACTATAGTACTTCACGATCCATGACTGGTTGAATCTGTGAACCACACACAGGCATGGCTGACTATAAGTTACAGGGAGATTCTCTACCGTACTGAGGGTTGACATCCCTAACTCCTTGTTAAAGGGTCACCTGTAGATTATTTGGTGCTTTCATCTTTCTTCTTACCTGCTAGATATGACGAGAGTAAAATCATGGAGGACAAGCACTTTGTCCTAAATCAAATCGCTTTTATCTTAAATGAGGGCTTTCCCTGGATCGTGTCTTTTGCCTTCTTTACATGGTCCCTTTCAGTCCACTTTCTCTTTGGCAAGAACATTAATTCATTCAACTGACAGGCACCAAGCCTCTGTGAGAGGCAGGAGCCATACTGTGACGCTGGGGGCACGGCTCAGGATGGATAGACAGAGCCTCTGCCCCCACCCAGCCGACAGTCTTGATGGGGACATTTGTTTTTGTTCAATATCCTGATCTCACCGGGTTTAGAATGTGAGAAATCCTAACACAGTGCTTGGAATAGCTGGAGGATTCTCACTGGACCCATCTGTTTCATATTTTGAAGGGAAGTCAGGTCCATGGGCATAGGAACAGAATTTGGTAAACTACACTACTGGGATAATTTGGATATGTTTACAACACTTGGCTTCCCATAAAAGTCCCATAAAAACTCACCATGCTGAACTTCTAAACCCTTTAAACAACAGGAGAGGAGATTAGACATGATTTCCTTAGTTAAAAATAAAACCACAAAAACCAAATATAATGAGTTGGATATCCTGGGGGTGAGAATGAGATTTAGGTTTTCTGTTCTTGTGGGTTGAGGGGGACTGTGAGAAGCACCATTTTAAGTTTTGAGCAAGGAGCTAAAGACGATGCTGACCAAATTATATTACACAACACAGCTCAGGTGATGGGGTGTGGTCTCCCCATCACCCTGATTCTCCCAGGAGGAGGTTCTGGAGCCACATTTGCTGCCACCAGTACCCACAAGTTACAGCGGAAGCTCTGATCCACCATCTGAGCATCAGTGTCACAGTAATGAAATGTACAACCTATCGTAAGGGCAGGCTGAAAAACGGCTTCATTTCATCCCAAGTGAAGGGCAATATACTATAGGCGAAGGAGGCTATTTAACATGGTAGTTACTGGTCACATGTAGCTACTTATATTCAAATTTAAAATTAATTCAAATAAAAAATTCAGTTTCTCCAGTGATACTACTGCATTTCAAGAGCTCCAGAGCCACAGGTGGCTCTAGCAGATACCATATTGGAAGCCCAGAATAAAATATATGACAGCGCAGCCCCGCTAAGACAGCGTTAGCTTCAACAGTCTGCATCAGAATTTCCTGTAGAGACTTAAAAATGCACATTCCCACTGCTTCCGAGCCGTCTGGCTAAGATCAAGTGTAAAACACACACTCCTAGTCTCTAGCACCGGATATTTAGTTTCAATAGGCTTTCCTTCTAGTTCAAGGAAAGCTCATTTTTATTTTCCTTTTCTCTAACATTTAAAAATTCTTGGACACTATAACCATTCTTTCAACTTTCATTTTGAGCAATTATATTTAAGTCTATCCATCTACTCAGATGTCTTCCTATTTTGTCATGTACCCATGGAACTGTGTCATACTAGCAGCTATAGAGTGTGTGTGTGTGTGTGTGTGTGTATGTGAAGACTGTTTCTGTGCAGTTACAGACGTGATGCTGATCTCATTTGATAACTGGGCTAGCACAGCACTGAGCCCTGAGAAGGTAACCACAAGGTTCTAAAGGGAAGTAAAGAATGCTCTTCATTTCACTAACCACTTGCAACTGTATTTTTGGAAACCTTAGTTAAAGCAACCCACCCTTCCAAATATGCAAGGCTGGTACTTACTGGTGGTGGTCCTGCCAAAACAGAAGCACACTTGACATCTTTACTTAAATTCATTTCAAAATCCCCAAATCTGCTATGCAGATTTAACATAGTCAGTGAACTTATTTCTGAATCCATGTAACAGACAAAAGAGATTATTTAATGTCCTCTACAGTCAGAAAACTGTTGAGTGGAACGAAATATCCAAATATAAAATTGGTAGATCATAACATGAGTGTTAATGACCAATGTTGTCCAACATTATCCTAGGGTCTGGAAGAGGTTTTCTTTAAAGGAAACACCTAGTCCGGGTGTAAAGGTGTTAACATACCCTTGATTCCATGTCTGTCCCTCCTGATTTACTTGGTATGTTAAAGCAATAGATAGTAGAGAAGGTCTTAAAAATATTCTTATTCATGTTAATTATAATTTTAATACAAGAATACTTCATAACAGTTTAAAGAAGTCTGTTTTATGAATGGGTAAAGAACTTGTGGTACATTTATACAAAGAAATATTACTCAGCCATAAAAAGGGACAAATTTGAGTCAGTTGCAGTGAGGTGGATGAACCTAGAGCCTCTTATACAGAGTGAAGTAAGTCAGAAAAAGAAAAACAAGTATAGTATACTAATGTATACATATGGAATCTAGATAGATGCTATTGATAAACCTAGTAGAGAACAGACTTGTGGACACAGTAGGAGAAGATGAGGGTGGGATGAATAGAGAGAGAGAGAGAGAGAGAGAGAGAGAGAGAGACTGATTCACGTTGTTGTAGGGCAGAAACCAACACAAAATGTAAAGCAACTTTCCACCAATTAAAAATAAAATAAAATTTAAGAAAATAAAGAGAACTATTTTGTAACACACAAATGTCCCCCCCTGATCCTCTTCTCTCTCTGGATCAAGAAAAATACAGGGGTTTCCCTGGTGGCTCAGGGGCAAAGAATCCACCTGCCACTGCAGGGGCCATGAGTTTGATCCCTGATCTGGGAAGACCCCACATGCCACAGGGCAACCTAACCCAAGCAACACAACGACTGAGCCCGTGCCCTAGAGCTCTGGAAAGGCAACTATGAAGCCTGTGCGCCCTAGAGCCCATGCTCTGCAACAAAAGAAGCCACTGCAATTAGAAGCCTGGGCACCGAAATGAAGAGTAGCCCCCACTCGCCACAACTAGAGAAAAGCCCATGAAGCAATGAAGACCCCAAACAGCCACAAATATACAAATAAATAAAATAATAAATTAAAAAAGAAAAATATGAAGAATATAAAAGTCACCATAATCCCACCACTGAGACACAGATCACTGCTAACATTCTGGTATATTTCCTTTTAGTTTTTCTAATCTTATGTGTGTATTTCTCTCTTTTTTATAAAATTGAGATCACATTGTTTATTATACTTTGAGAACTGCCCTCATTCATGCAAAATCCTTTAAAGATACAATTGTAAATGGCTGCGTGCCATTCTATCCTCTGGAGTTATCGTCTATTGTTACCCATTTGGGTTGTATCCAATTAAAAATGACATAGAAGTTAGCATTTTTACATCAATCCCTGCCCACATGTCTGATTATTTCCTCAGGATAAGTTCCTGGAAGTGGAATTACCAGATCAGCTGAGTGTGAACATTTGTTGAGGCGCTTGACACATTTTGTCACATTGCTTGAGAGGAAATCTGTTCCAATTTACATGCCCACCAGCAACGTGAAAGGGTGCAGCGTTCACTATGTCCTGGCTAACACTGAGTATTTTCACTTAAAAAAAAAAGCTATTGTTTTTAATTTGATGGGAAAAAAGGGCTATCCTTTTTAATTTCTTTGATTACTAGTGAGAGGAAATATTTACATTTTTTCAGTTAACATACTAGCTTTTCTGGAAACTACTATGAGTTTTTTTTTTTTTTTAAGTTTCTTTCTTTTTTTTTTTTTTTTATTAGTTGGAGGCCAATCACTTCACAACATTTCAGTGGGTTTTGTCATACATTGATATGAATCAGCCATAGATTTACACGTATTCCCCATCCCGATCCCCCCTCCCACCTCCCTCTCCACCCGATTCCCCCGGGTCCTCCCAGTGCACCAGGCCCGAGCACTTGTCTCATGCATCCCACCTGGGCTGGTGATCTGTTTCACCATAGATAGTATACATGCTGTTCTTTTGAAATATCCCACCCTCACATTCTCCCACAGAGTTCAAAAGTCGGTTCTGTATTTCTGTGTCTCTTTTTCTGTTTTGCATATAGGGTTATCATTACCATCTTTCTAAATTCCATATATGTGTGTTAGTATGCTGTAATGTTCTTTATCTTTCTGGCTTACTTCACTCTGTATAAGGGGCTCCAGTTTCATCCATCTCATTAGGACTGATTCAAATGAATTCTTTTTAACAGCTGAGTAATATTCCATGGTGTATATGTACCACAGCTTCCTTATCCATTCATCTGCTGATGGGCATCTAGGTTGCTTCCATGTCCTGGCTATTATAAACAGTGCTGCGATGAACATTGGGGTGCACGTGTCTCTTTCAGATCTGGTTTCCTCAGTGTGTATGCCCAGAAGTGGGATTGCTGGGTCATATGGCAGTTCTATTTCCAGTTTTTTAAGAAATCTCCACACTGTTTTCCATAGCGGCTGTACTAGTTTGCATTCCCACCAACAGTGTAAGAGGGTTCCCTTTTCTCCACACCCTCTCCAGCATTTATTGCTTGTAGACTTTTGGATAGCAGCCATCCTGACTGGCGTGTAATGGTACCTCATTGTGGTTTTGATTTGCATTTCTCTAATAATGAGTGCTGTTGAGCATCTTTTCATGTGTTTGTTAGCCATCTGTATGTCTTCTTTGGAGAAATGTCTGTTTAGTTCTTTGGCCCATTTTTTGATTGGGTCATTTATTTTTCTGGAATTGAGCTTCAGGAGTTGCTTGTATATTTTTGAGATTAATCCTTTGTCTGTTTCTTCATTTGCTATTATTTTCTCCCAATCTGAGGGCTGTCTTTTCACCTTACTTATAGTTTCCTTTGTAGTGCAAAAGCTTTTAAGTTTCATTAGGTCCCATTTGTTTAGTTTTGCTTTTATTTCCAATATTCTGGGAGGTGGGTCATAGAGGATCTTGCTGTGATTTACGTCGGAGAGTGTTTTGCCTATGTTCTCCTCTAGGAGTTTTATAGTTTTACTATGAGTTTTGTTTACTTTTCTATATAGGTCTGAGAGTTTTGAAAATTTTATAGTAAGCATATGAGTCGTCCTTTTGAGTTTAGAACCTAAGTGTTACATAGTTCAGTCAATAGTGCACTCTGTCTGAAGTGTCCGCTGGCTCTGTTCTTGGAAAACCATTCCCAGTCCAGAAGTAAGGGCTCTCACTTGATGTTGGAGGATTCAATGAGAAAACTTACATAAATTGCTTAGTAGTAGTACCTGCCCTATGGTAATGTAAATCTGCAATAAATAGTAGCTGTTATGATTAATCCTCCAACCATTCTTGCTCTGAAGATGAGGAAACAGAGGCTGAAGGAGGGTTACCCTACTATTAGAAGAGCAAGGATTCAAGTCCGCATTTCTGGGGCCACATCTCCCAGCTCCTCTCCCACATGGATTAGTCAAGTGTCCAGGTGGACACCATGCTGGAGATAGATGTGTATCGACTTCTTTCCTGAAATGGATGTGACGCTTTCTCAGAAAAGGAGAACACACCTGACTTCAAAACATATACTAAAACATGGCTAATCATAACCACAAATATTTACAACACAAATATATTCTCATCAGAGCCACTCTCTTGCCATCACTGCTCAATCTTCCTTCTGGAAAAAATGTGATTCCTAACATTTCAAATTCCTATATTCAACTGACTAGTAAAACAGTTTTTCTCTTAAACTTCAACAGTTGGAACCCAATTTCCTTCCAGTTGCCCGCATGTGTAAAGTAGGAGTATATGTGTGTGTGTGTGTGTGAGATGGAATATTCCTTGCCATATCAGTAAACAAAGGATACCATAGTCCTTGGCAATTGCGGCCCTCTAACGTGAGTTGGCAAGCCTTGAGGAAACTCAGGAAGGAAAGAATATCTGCCATTTAGCAGCCATCAGACTGCAGCCACTTCCTACACTGAACCCTGAGGAAACTTGGGAAGTAAAAACGCATACTGGCCCCAGATAGCTGAGGCCAGAAATCATATCAAAGAAATGATTTCAGTAAGCCTAGACTCTAGCATCTTCCCATACATAGAAAAGTGCTAAATCCCTTAATTTGGGATACCTGGTTTTCTTTAATTAACAGTCATCTTTTGCTGTTCAGATCATCCGCCCTTTATTGCAAAACTTTTCTTTTTAATTGAGGGATAATTGCCTTACAGTATTGCACTGGTTTCTACCAAACATCATCATGAATCAGCCGTAGGTTTACCCATTTCCCCTCCTACTTGAACATCCCTCCCGCCTCTCTCCCGATCCCACCCCTCTAGGTTGTTACTGAGCCCCAGCTTAAGTCCCCTAGCTCATATAGCAAATTCCCATTGGCTATCTATTTTACATATGGAACTGAACTTCCCCTCGATGCCTCCTCGGAGCAGTTCTCTCAGGGTTACTTGAGATGCTGACTACTGGGCTTAAAGTCCTAAAAATCCTCACCATATAAAACATAACTCTCAACTTCAAGGTTGTAGGTATTTTTTAAGTCTACGTGTGTGCACGTATAGTTCCGAAGTTCTTTTGTTCTCTAAGGAATTATACCTGCAGGGCAATTATGTCCTCTAAGCCACCAAAGCCCAAAGATGCCCCAGGGTGGAGAACAGCAAAGTGCACTAGAAAAGGAGGTGTGAACACAAAACTACACTCTCCGACTGTGTTTATGGCAAGTTGAGTCACGTCCACTCCTAAGACAGCCTTGGGAAATACTGTCATAAAACCAAAGTGAAACATCTAAAATCGATGTTGCTAGCAAAATGCAAGAGGGCACCTGAGGAGAAGCGGCTCATCACTATGAGACAGAATGGCTCTCATGACCCTCATCAAGAGTGAAAATGCTCTCACAGACTCACCACTGTCCAGTCACAGGCAGTTTCTGTCCTCGCCTGTCACCGAATTTCCTACTGCCGCCCCCTGAGCCTGGGCAGATAAGACTCACAATGGCTTTTGAGGGCATCACGCGAGCCGAGATCTCAGAACATGGACCACTGAGCCCTTCGATGCTCCAAACGCCGGGGCTCAGCCTTTTCCATCGCACCATTGTTCTGTTCTAATTCCCCAAACTCGGCAAGAGTCAAGACGGGCTTCAGTAAAAGCAGTGCCCAGTCATGTCCGACTCTTTTGCGACCCCACGGACTGTAGCCTGCCAGTATCTTCTGTCCATGGAATTAATTTTCCCAGGCAAGAATACTGGAGTGGGTTGCCATTTCCTCCTTCAAGGGATCTTCCCAACCCAGGGATTGAACTTGAGCCTCCCTGCACTGGCAGGCAGATTCTTTCCATCTCCAAATCTGGTCCATCCCAAGTTCTTTTCATACTTTCTTTGGGATGTGGCTGTACCCAGTCCTTACACACCTGTTACCCACACCCCTCCTCCGGTCCTGTCTTCGTCTCTCTCAGTTCTGTTCACCTTGCTCGCAGCATCTGGTCGCTGATGCAGGAGCCGCCTAGTCTTCCACATGCTGATCTTATAAATTTATAAGCAGAAAATTGTGTATTTTGCACATTTCTAAACTTTATTTGACGCACTGTATTTTTGTGAGGGCAGCTGCAGGCCCACCAGGGTTCTCAGAAACACACAACATCCTGCGCCTAAACCTATAGCCAGCTGGTGCTCAGGACACTGCCAGCAGCTGCTTCCTTCTGACCCCTGCACAGATGCTGGTCCCATGTAGCCGGAAAACGCCTGACCCAGAGGAAGGGGTTCCTTAAACTCCCTAAAGCAGGAAGACACGTAAGGAAGCTTGGCTTAGAGAAGCTGATGCAAACGATTCTGCGGCGCTTTGGGAACAAAGGCAGATGTGAGCTTAGGCGCAGTGACAACCTGAGTCTGGAAGGGATTCAGTTATGGGAAAGGAAAACATTTCTCCCTGGTTTCTTGTTTTCCATCTCTTCCCTGGGTTGATCTTCCCCTCCTCCCCAGCTCCATGGTTTCCTACATCTACCTGTTCACTATGGGAACAGAAATAGCCTGTTATTATTGGATGTGCTTATTTCACCATGCTGTCTCAGTACAATTCACTACAAATCCTGTAAGATACCACTTCCAGCAGCCTCCTTCCTGCCTCGCTAAGGTTGCTAAGTTAACTCTGTCAGGGCTTCTTATTCCTCAGGGTGCATGCCAACCACCTGGGGATCTATGTTCTGATTTAGCATGGGCAGGAGAGCTTGCATTTCTTTTTCTTTTTTAAAATTGGGGTATAGTTGCTTTGGACTTACCAGGTGGTAAAGAACCCGCCTACCAACGCAGGAGATGTAAAAGATGCGGGTTCGATCCCTGGGTTGGGGAGATCCCCTGGAGGAGGAAGTGGTAACCCACTCCAGTATTCTTCCCTGGAGAATCCCAAGGACAGAGGAGCCTGGTGGGCAACAACCCATAGGGTTGCAAAGAGTCAGACACAACGGAAGCAACTTAGCCCACACACACAAAGCTGCTTTCCAGTGTTGTGCTAGTTTCTGCTGAACAATGACGTGAATCAGCTACATGTATAAATACATCCCCGCCCACTTGAGCCTCCCTTCCACCCCGCCTCCATCCCACCCGTCTAGGTCACAGAGGTGAGCTCCCTGTGTATGTACCTACTTCCTACCAGCTATCTCTTTTACACACGGTAGGGTATATATATCAACCCCATTCTTGAGACCTTGCATATCTAACACGCTCTAGGAGTTGCGAGGAGTTAGTTGGCTCACAGAAGGTCCTCTCTCCCTCTCTAAGCTCAAGAAGCCTCCGGGCATGAATGTTCTTTCTCCCATCTTTCACCTAGGTGTCCCACATAAGTCTCAGGAAATGTCTTTTAAAGTGATGATATAAACATTTTCCACCAGTGGGGAAAAGGAAAGCAATGTGCCATTGAGGATAAACCTCCTGAGGGCTAGCAGCTGTATTATTCCAGGAGCTGATGGAAACCTTGGTCCCCCAAGGCCCAGGAAGAAACTCAGGCTGTAGGGACCTCACTGTGAAGCGAGCATGCCAAACGGAGAAGTGCATAGGTGGGGACCCCACAACGTGGTCCTCTCTCTCTGCTCACAAGTTTCTTTAAAGCAGCAGTGCTCAAATTTGATTATGCATGAGAATCACCCGGAGGGTTTGCAAAACCAGACACTATTTCTCTGATTCAGAAGGTCTGGGGTGAGGCTGAGAAAGTGCATTTCTAACAAGTTCCCAGATGCTGCTGGCTCAAACACCTTGAGAACCACAGCATAAACACCTGAACCGATCAAGGAGCTACACAGGGCACAAAGCTGGTACTTCTTCGATTGAGCACGACTGTGTGGCCTGTGGACTGTCCAAACTCCGGATCCAGGTGCATTGCATTGGTAGCTGGCTGCTCTCTGCCGAGGCCTTGACAGGATGCCTGTTTTGAAGCGATTAATGTGCCTGTTGCTTCATTGCCTAGTGATGTCTGGCATCATTGCTATTAGCAGCATCTACCAGGGAATGCAACTGGGATTCTGGAACTCCCTGCAGAAAAGAACTCTTCCTTTAGGAGAATAAAAGTGACTCTTATTTCTCTCCTTAAGAAAGGAACTTTTACTCTAAAATAAAGGCAGCATTCAAGTGCGAAGGAGTCTGAGACTTTTAAACATTAGGAACCAGAAGGACAAACTATTTGTTAATTCAGAAAATTTTCTTTTAAACAAAAAATAAAAACAACCCCCCCCCAAATATTGATAGTACTTTCTAATTATTTTCTCACTGAAACAACTACGAATTTGTCACAAGATCAAAATATGAACACAGCATTCTGTAAGAATACAGATTGTATGCTTTTGAATGGCAAGGGCAGAAATACTTGCTCTGGGCAGGTTATTTGCCTCTGATTTCATCCCCTGGGAAAGGCTTTTTGATTCTTAGTGGAAATGTAAGTTAAATAACCAGGTATCTTCTCACTGTATCACTGAAATGGATATTAAATCTGGGTGCTTTTTTTTTCAGTTTGTCTTTCTAACATTTTCTATTTCAGACGCTTATACTAAACAATCCAGAAAAGTTTCCTGAAGTGCTGTTGAAATCTCTTATCTTTGCATCCCTACACTGATCTGCCTAAACAAGTCCTCTGGACTAGATGTCAGGCCGGGCTGTTGGGCAATGTTGAGGCCTGGGTTTGGCTTGCTCAATCAACATCAGTACTCAGGAGAGAGCTATCCTTGGATCAAGTCCAGGACGGGTATCCAAGCAAGGCCCAGGAGCCTCCTGACACCTATTTTACTTAAAAATTTGCCAACATCAAAAGTGATGGGATACCAGTCCAGAGGATGGAGATTTTTTTTTTTTTTTAAAATCTTGGTTAATCCTGAGGATGGTTTGGCCTATTGACTGCATTCCTCTTCCTCCAGCTATTGGGAGAGGACATCAACAAAAGAAGGCAGACAGAAATGCTGGGTGCACCTTCAGCTCTCTTCTTTTCTCAAATGACTGCCTTCAGAGACTACTTTTAACGGGACAGTGTTATCTGGGACTCTATTTTTAACAGGCAACATCTCATAAGTCTGTAAAACCATCTCAGTCATTTGGTATCACTGTCAGAACACAACAGTTCAAAACACCCACTGCAAGGTGATGAAATGGCCCAACTACAATCAACCACAGGAAGCTGGGTCCCCTACCTCCCACGTCAGGGTGGGCTGCCCATCTGGGAGAGTTAAACACATGTGCGTGACCAGGAAGGAGTGCAGGAGCCCGGAGCAGGGCATTTAGAGCCAAGGAGACCGCAGTTAACCTCTTCACTATGACACTTAACAGTGCAAGTAATGAAAACACTTTAAGCCCCAGTTTCTTTTTCTGAAAAAAAGGGATAAAGGTACCTTATTTTTTAGGTTGTATTAAGGATGAAATAAAATACTATATAGAAAGTACTTGACCCAGTGTCTGACCCAGAGAGAAACTCATTAAATGGTCCAGCTGTTAATATTAAAGGGAGGGGTGGGGGTAAGTTGTTGAGAAGAGTGGAGAAAGGGATGAGAGAGATCCAGAAATGTCCAGGAGAGATCTATAAAGACAGAAAGTGGATTAATAATTGTTGGGAGTGGGCGGGTAGGAATTAGGAGTAATTGCTAACAGGAACAGGCTTATTTTAGGAGGGGAGCTGATGAAAACATTCTGAATTAGATAGCAGTGGTTTGTAGAACCCTATGAATATAATGAAAACCATTAAAGTGTACACTTGGAAACGTGAATCTTAAGGTATGTGAATTGTATCTCAGTTAATAAATAAACCGCACTCTCCCTCCCACAAAGTGTGTGTGTGTGAGTCTTTTTTAAACTGAGACAAAATCCACATATCATATATCCGGAAAATCTATGGGTTCTGAAACAACCCATTCCCTGACCGCGCCGGCTCCCCACGGTGCCCCAACCAGGTGATACCATGCAAAGAAGCCGGAACGGGGAGCCAAGAGGCTTCATATTTGCAAGACCTAAAACCAACCCCGCCAATCTCTCCCTTGAAAGAAAAGGAGACTCCGGCCCAGAGAGTGGAAGAGACTGTCCCTGGGGGGCTGAGGTGGGGCTGTCCTCCAGGGTTCAGTAACTCAACGGAGTTCCTCAAGCGCATTCAGCCTCACAGATAGGAAGACGTGAGGGTGCTCAGAGGTCGACGGCTGCTTTTCCCCAGTAATTGCGTGGGGCGGGCAGAGCGCTCGTCTGGAATGGCAGCTGGCATTCTGGGTTCCTGTTTATTGCAGTTTATCTCAAGCAGTCATTTCCATTCACCTTTTTAAAAAAACATGAGGCGCAGCTGTGGCTTCACTTTAAATATTGTTCCTTCCAGCCTTTTAATTTTTTCACGGGCTCCTCCCTAATCTTTCACCGTAATTGGATGCACCACACTGGAGACGGCACCCCGGAGAAACAAAGCCTGCCTGGCGAGCCGGCTTGCCCATCCTCCAGCCACACACGGCTGCAGCTCCTCCCGCCAGGAGTAGCCCGGGGACAGAAAGCCAGGCTGGCTTCCCTGCATTTGCTCTGCTCTGGGACCAAGCGGGAGCCAGTCCTCTGCTGTATCTTATGTTAAATTTTCCTGATTTACCCGCCACCCCCCCACTGGTACAATTTGGATCTATGCCCCGCCCTGAGATGGCATGGCTGTGCCTTTTCTGGGTCCACACTGGCCATCTGAACTTCCTTCCAGGTGGCATCAATTTCAGGGCAGCCTATTTGTACGCGAACCTCCCCACGTGGACTGTAAGCTCCCTGAGGGAAACCCCAACCTCCCTTCTGTGATCCTGGCCCCGAGCACAGCGCCAGGGACCCAGAAGGGCTCTAGGTGAGTGACAGCTGAAGGACCAGGACACTGACCTGTGTGACCAAAGGGCCAGAGGCTGCTCAGAGCAAGGCAGGGCCATAACGGACCGAACATTCACACCTCGGATTCTGCCAAGGTGCAGGTTTTCCTTTCTAGGTACTCAGCTGTATTTTCTGTTGAGTACAGTCTTACTACTGTTACTGAATAAACCAGTGGTCCTTAATGAAACATCTTTCTTACCAACAGGACCTTCCCCAAGGAAACGAAACAGATGCGTACTCTTTTCCTTCCTCTGCCTGGGTGGAATCTAATTTCAGTCATTGTAAAATGACCTTTCCCCTGAAGGCTGTTTGCCTGACTTTAAAACAACCTTGTAAAATAATCCCTATACACAGGATGGTATTTATTAGTGCAACTGCTACAGGATATTCTATTGTACCCAGGCAGGGAAATACCCATTTTAAAACTGTTTTGGACAACTGACCTCAGAATATAAGGAGGTGAAAGAAGAAATTACTAAAACTTTTGCTTATATTTTAAACATCTTAGTTTTGAAAATACCTATTTGTGTACGTCAGTCCTCCACATCTACAGATTCTGCATCTGTGGATTCAACCAACCACAGATCAAAAATACTTGGAAAAATACTTCCAGAAAGTTCCAAAAAGCAAAACATGAATTTGCCATGCATCCAGCAGCTATTTGGATAGCATTTACATTGTATTTCCAATTATTTACATAGCATTTACACTGTATTAGGTAGTAGTAAGCAGGCTTCCCTGATAGCTCCGTAGGTAAAGAATCTGCCTGCAAAGCAGAAGACACAGGAGACGTGGGTTCAATCTCTGGGTCAGGAAGATCCCCTGAAGGAGGAAATGCCAACCCACTCTAGTATTTCTGCCTGGGAAATCCCACGGACAGAGCAGTCTGGTGTGCTACAGTCCATGGGGTCACAGAGTCAGGCATGACTGAGCACTCAGAGGTTAGAGAGAGGTGCTATAAGTAATCTGAAGATTATTTAAAGTATAGAAGAGGATGTGTGTGTTATATGCAAATACTATGTCATGCTTGAGCATCCTGGGATTTCAGAATCTGTGGGGATCCTGAAACCAATCCCCTATGGATACCAAAGGACTAGTGTATAAGTTTCATACACACAAGATGGAAATTTTACAGCGGTATACGTGTAATTATGGGGCTTCTCAGGTGGCGCTAGTGGTAAAGAATCTTCCTGCCAATGCAGAAGACATAAGAGACTCAGGTTCAATCCCTGGGTCAGGAAGATCCCCTAGAGGAGGGCGTGGCAACCCACTCCAGTAATCTTAGAGTTTGGAGAATCCCATGGACAGAGGAGTCTGGAGAGCTATGGTCCATAAGGGTCTCAAAGAGTTGGACACAACTGAAGTGACACAGCATGCATGTGTAATTATGAGTGGGATACGTGTATGTTAACAGCTTGGGTTCAAAAACATTTTACTGATGAATATGAGATCAAAAAAGCCTGCAGACCACCGCTTTATGGCATCTAAGTATCTAAGTTAATTTTCTACTTAGTAAACCAAACAGCAAAAAAAAAAAAAAAAAAAAAAAAAAAAAAGAAAGAAAGAAAAGAAAAAGAAAGAAAGGGAAAAAAAAGTTAGAGGGAAAAAAACTTAGAAAAGGAAGGTTCTAATTAGGAAAAGTGATTTTTATTTTAGGTAACTTCTTTCTTATCTTTTGTGTTTTAAAGAAGGCCCATATCACCTGGTTCCAGTAAACATTCTTAATGAAATGGCTAATAGTTTTTTTTTTTTAAAGCATAATGAAGGCTTCATAGTTCCATGATATGTATACATTTGAAAGCACTTTGCCTGAGAAAGGTAGAGAAAAGTTAAAATGACTACAGAATGACTCTCAGGTTTAGGGTCCAGAATGACACATACTGATCTCTGGGTGTTTCCACATCTAGAAGTTTCATCTAGTAGTCTTCTGTACTAACCTCTCAGATACAATTCCTCCTAAAGTCACACGTGGTGTGCTACTGCCTTAGTGAGATAAAGGGTGATACAATGCAACTCTGTTCTGTTGTTGCTGAGGTGTTAAAGCTACTTGAGCATTTCATGTTTGACACTTCAGTCAGCATTGTTATCACGTAGCCCGCAGATCATGGTTCAGCCACTCCTGGCATCTGGGCTCTCTCTGTTTCTAAGCAGATAAAACTACAGTGGTCATTACTTTATTGTTACTGCATTAGCAAATGGCATGTCTTTCATTTTTCCTAAGTGAAAACCGACCTACACTTTCCTTTTTGAGAAGCGCTATGACAGAGAAAATGCGACCAGTCCTTGGCACTGAATACAGAGGCAACATGAGAAGTGTGCACTTGTTCAGCCGGGTTGGGTAAGGGACTCTGGCTGCTGAGCGTCCCAAGGATCTTCTGCACACCCACGTCCGGCAGGAGGGGACATCAGAGAAGTGTCAGGGTTTCAGGACTCTGAGCATTTATCCCCTTGGGCCCTCACTTCCTTTTGGGGATCACAAAGGACAAAACCCACACAGAGCAACACTGTAGGTCATTTAAACCTCTTTTACACATTTAAGTCTCAGTTTCTGAGAAAGAAAAGAAACTATCTGAACTGCCCTAAGAAATAAAGGATATACTTAAACAGCCCCCACACTCACACACAATTATGCATATAAGATCTAAACTGCCATATTTTACATTATTATATATAAAGGTCTATTAAGACAGATAGATCTTCTATCTCAATCTGGGGGGGGGGGAAGTTAGTGACATATTTGATCAAATTAAAAATTTAGGAGCAAGGTTTACTGTTTTAGGTCATTTGCTTTTGAGGGAAAAGAGGTCTTTCTTTCCAGGCCCTCATTTTCCATACTGTGCTATGTCGTGACCTACACTTGACTTACAGGAAATAATAAGGGGGAAGAACATAGTGTTTAGCCTTCTGTGGACAGACAAGTATATACTGGTAGTTTAATTTCATGACCTCACCCATATAACTAAAGCTATTTTTACTTGGGGCTGTTATTATGAAACAATTACCATATAAAATATACCAAAAATATATTTACTGACTTGCAAAAGAAAATGCAAGCAAAGAATTAGCAGATACTGTACCAGTTTTTTTTTTTAATCCCACACTTTTCTTAGTAAAACTTCATAGTTTTCATTGTTTAAAAAGATCAAACTGAAAAAAAAGGTCAAACTTAGAAAGATGGATTAAACATGCTAGTAATTATTTCTTGCAGGTGAACTGTCAACATGTCAATAATTTAAAAATGTATTCCTTTCATAAAAAGCCTAACTAGAAACTAAAGACATAAGAGAATTTTTCTTTAACTTCAGGAGAACAACATGTGTATTCTAGTTACTGCTATAATATATTAATGAATACAAGCAGAAAAAAGCAGAAAGAAGTACTCTCCCAACTCAATGTGTTTGATTCTGTGCATTGAGCTTTCCTGAATATATTATGGCAATGGCCGCTGAGTGTGGAATCTGGCCACTCCTCAAGGGTTATCTTTCTCCCAGTTAGAAAAATGGTCCGATTGTTTACAAACAAAAGAGCTCTCCCCCCTTACCTTTTTATAATTCCCCTCCATATCCAATGGGGATTCTTTACTGATGATGTCATCCATTCCATCACTGTCCAAATCCATCCTTTTAACTCTTTACAATTTCACTTAAGAAATAAGCTCCCATGAATCCCGAGAGGCTGAGGTGCTGTTGCTCAGGACCCTGGCTCCCGCTCATGCTGACATGGAGAGCCAGCTAAGAGTCTGTGTCCGGCTGTGTGTGACCTTGCCCCTTCAGTCCCAAAGACACCGCCCCACCCGGCCTCCCTGGTCTGTCCCGGCTCGGCACAGGGGCAGCTGCTGTTCTCAAAGGCTTACTCTGTCCTGACACTTGGCTGGTTAAGAGTCCAGCCTTTCCACATCTGCTGTCACCTTCTTCCCCTGAACGATCCTGCCTGGATGCCTCTCCCCAGCACCTTCTCTACCCTCAATCCAGGAAAAGCCAATTTAACCCCCGAACTTCCCGCTTCAGGGCTGAGTGTGGATAAGAGTTCTGGAGGAATCCAGCAACCTTATTCTGAACCAGGGGTAGAGTGTACAGGATAAAAATAGATGCAAAGCCCTGCCTCGCAGACTTCACTGGCGAGTTAAAAGCCGGGTATTGCATGACAAAACCAAACAGTATAATTTAAAAGTTAACCTGTAAGATTAGAGGTTTGCCTTTTCCCCTTTGCCTTTTTCCTATAACCAATAATCAAACGTGAAAGTGTCACCTTCAGGGAGAAACCCCAGCACAAGAATGAAATTCATCTCCGACACAGAGAGGGACCCCTCTGCCCCCAGAATCGTTGCTTTGTTCTATTAATATAGGCAGGAGAAAAAGATCCATCAACTTTTCTCTAAAAGCCGGTGGCGGGCTTTTTCACAAAAGAGGACGTTCCTTGCTGCTGCTCTTTTCACCCTTTTCCCATGGCTTTTGGCTTTGTTTACTGGCTTTACGTACAGAGAAGGAAAAGGCCCACAGCTGCAGGATGTTTTGATGCAAGAAGCAGACAAACAAGTGTGCACACAAACACACGCTCCTTGTTATCAGGTTGCTACGGCCATAAACTAAAATATATACACGGTATTTTTTTGAAAGTTACTGTGTGCAGGAGAAACAGGTCAAAGAAGAATTAAAAGGCCAAGGCTCCATTTAGCAGCATAATCTTACAGTCTGACAGGCCCTCACAGGAAGCACTAAATGTACTAGGCAATAGGTTTTCCAACGTGAATTCCTGACCAGCTTCAACGCTGTTAAGACAGAGTTCTAGGGCAAAATGCTGTTCAAGACAGCTTTTGGCATCTGCACCTCTGCTGATGTGCTCACATCACTTGTTGAGTATTTTCTCTCCACAAATTAAAAAATAAAATCAATTTGTGGAAGACTTGTAGGATAAAGTTGTCTTAACGTGGTTTTCTGGAGCACTACTTCCATAAAGTAAATACTTTACAGCCACTAACTCACATCCAAACCCCTGCTTAACTCTACCCTCATCCCCCAACTCAGTTCCTGAGACTGTCTTGCACCTTTGTCAGACAGTCTGATGGAGTTGTGTCTCCCAAGCCACACTTGCCCTTGGGCAGGCCTTCTCCCTAGCAGAGATCTCCCCTGTCTTAATCTCCTTCAGACCCCAGGACCCTTGCTCTGGGCGGGGATCCCACCATCTGCATGCAAGAAGCCCAGTACACCTTCCAGGCCTGAGAGGTCCTGCTGGTCACTGATTACTGCCATATAGTGGGTGTCCCCAAAGCCAGAGAATTTCTCAGAGGTAAGGCTCTGGGGTTAAAATAAAGGATGCTCGACTTTGAAGGACCCTCTGCATACGAAACTCTGCCAAAGGAGGCTAGTTAACATGAAGGAAGCACACATCTTATTACATGACATATATTAACATGCTTCCCAGATGGCACTAGTGCTAAAGAACCCGCTTGCCAATACAGGAGACATAAGAGACGTGGGTTCGATCCCTGGGGTGGGAAGATCCCCCAGGGAAGGGAATAGTTACCCACTCTAGTATTCTTGCCTGGAGAATCCCATGGAACGAGGAGACTGGTGGGCTACAGTCCATGGAGTCGCAAAGTCAGACATGACTGAAGCGACTTAGCACACACGGCATACCCTCTACTGGGGGCTGCTATGGGCCAGATACGTTACAGGTGCCTCTTACATTTGTCTTCAGTCCTCACAGGAACCCTCTGAGGTGGATATTATTATCAAGCTGCATTTCTCAGTGGAGTGAGAAATCGGTGAGGCTAGGGAAGTGCCCCAGGGTAGCAGCTTGCCCACTGTCAGGCCAGAATTTGAAGCACAGAATTTGTTTCTGTGGCCCATATTCTAAATGGGTGTGCGAGACTGCCTCCTACTGGCTGCCTCTGTAAGAAACAACTGTACCCAACAGAATAATCAAATGTAGCTTTTAAAAATGATATCAAATGCTGACACTATTTTCTAAATCACATATCTGTAACATTCAGCACGTGTCACTGCTGTCTCCTGAGGATCAGACCTCAATGAAATAAAAACTCCTTCATCAATAGTTGTGACCTAACACACTGTACAGTGACCTTTCCTTTCAGGTTTTCTCTGCTGCTTTTAGACTGATAATGGTTTTTCTCTAACACCGTTACAGTTTCAAGCCTTTCTCTAAGAGCACAGAAATTTGTGTTATTCACCTTGTTTTTCCCACAGCATCTAGACACCACCTCCCACATGTTAAGTGGATGATGAATGGCTGTTGAATAGATACATGCACAGAGGAGAAAGGTTTGGGCTGCTTACAATGTTTCCTTGGAATGTTGTCCATGCAAGGAAACATTAATAGTTTATATGAGTGCTTTTCAACCGAAATCTTTTTTGGAAACCACATACATTTAAGAGGTAAGTAAACATGGGTCTGCTCAGGTTGAAGGAGGGGGCCTACCACGAATTTCAGTGATTTCAGCCTCTTACCTAGGTTAGCATCTAGCCCATTGAGCTATCTATAATCAAGAGCTAACATGCATGCTATGTTATAAATAAATAAAGAAATAAATATATTTATATTTATAAAATATTTATAAAAAATATAAATAAATAAATAAATTTATTTATTTATTTGGCCCTGCCACACAGTTTGTGAGATCTTAGTTCCCCGACCAGGGATTGAACCCAGGCCACGGCAGTGAAAGTTCTGAGTCCTAACCACTGGACCACCAGGGAATTCCCAATAAAAACTTAGATATTACAAGACTTAGTACAGTACATAAAACTATACATCTAATTATTATCTTTTGACTTTAATTTTAGCATGCATGCACACATGCTAAGTTGTTTCAGTCATGTTCGACTCTATGACCCCATAGACTGTAGCTGGCTAGGCTCCTCTCTTCATAGGATTCTCCAGGCAAGAATACTGGAGTGGGTTGCCATGCCCTTCTTCAGGTTTAACAGGGTGGCCTTAAATATACAGTTAAAAGGACTGAACTCTCGGCATTAACTATGTATATGTATAAACATATTCAAATTAATTTATATGCACCAATAATATATTGACCACATACATACACATATATATGTATGTATAAATGCATATACATTTATAACAGATTACCTTTTGGAGAAAGGTATCTCAAAATCCAAGATGGAAATTTCCCAGCTGTACAATAGGAACAAGGGTTAGTCCCAAGAAAGTAAGAAAAACCATTCTCCTCCTCTACCCCCTATATCTTTTTTTGGCATAAGTGATCTTCTACGAAGTACTATATAGAGACAAGTGATAAAACACCTTCTTTAGAAAGTTGGTCTCCAGTGGTGATGAATGTATTTTGCACCCTCCCTAAATGAGTGCTCGGGACATATGCTCATAGCCTAGACCCTTTCCAGAACGAGCTGTATCATTACTATCTGGCTGGCTTGTGCCAGCTTAAAATATATACTATCTTCCTCTCACATGGACTGATCTCTGGTGCTTTCTTTGCGTCCTCCAGCCACAGCATCCACATCACCTGGGAGTGGACAGGAAACGCAAACTCTCGGCTCCCACCCCAGACCTACTGAATCAAAACCTGCAGTCTTACAAGTGTTCAAAGATTTCTGAGTGCACTTTAAATCTCAGAAGCACAGCTTGAGACCTTGAAAAAATTCAGTATAAGCCATTATCTTATTTTCGATCATATTTCTAGGCTTGGTGATAAGACCCTGACTTTACATTGCTTGGGATCAATACTGTAATTAATTTCACTTCCAACTGGTTCAGATGCATACAGGAAATGAAAAAACAAACCACCACTTAGAACACTTGAGCTGAACTTAACGTTTGGTGGTTTTGGAGCAGCCCCGCACAAACAAGAGGAGAACAGTCAGTCGTGTCCTTCCTACACAGAATTTTCCCTGGTTCCTTCCTTACTGGGCTTCCGTGGTGGCTCAGACAGTAAAGAATCTGCCTGCCATGCAGGAGACCTGGGTTCAACCCCTGGGTCAGGAAGATATCCTGGAGAAGGGCATGACTACCCACTCCAGTATTCTTGCCTGGAGAATCCCATGAATAGAGGAGTTTGGACACAACTGAATGACTAAACCTTTCACTTCCTCTACTGCTGCCCTCTCTAAAATGAACTCTGCCTGCAAAACATGGGGCCAGATACTAATGCTTCCTCTTAGAAAATGTACATAAAGCCACTTACAATCCCTGAGGTTGAAAGGGCCTCCGCTCACCCTCCCCTGCCCTGAAATTCAAGGACCAGAATGGAGAGCTTCAGTTTCCTGTCAAGCCATAATTTGAACTGTGAGGCACATTGGTCACGTGAGCTAATGCTTTTAAATGATCATTATCGGCCACTGGTGGAAATAATTGACTCTGAAAACACAGACCGCATTACTGGGAAATCACTTATGCACTGTCAAAAGATCTTCCTATTCTTATTAATGGAAACTCTTACTGCATCCTGACTAACCCTTTAGCTTCCCACCACCTCTCCTTCAGCCTTAGCCTCCAAATTCCATGTGCTACACAAACTGACACTGATTTATACTCTCTTTTAAAATTATTTTTTTTCTTCTGTGCAGTATTCATCTAAATTTGCTTTGCTTTTCAAATAAGGTATTCCGATAGCCAGATAAACCATGAAAATCTGCCTATTGTTTTGCAGAGGACTTTTCATTGTAGATTTAAAAAGTTAAACTAATGGCATTGGGAGTGTGCAGTGGAGGAGGTTAAAGGATTGGAAGGAGACAAGAGTGTCAATCATTTATGCATATAAGAAAAATGAGAACCACAGGCATCAAGCTTTCCGCCCATCTGAAGACCTGAGTACAAGAAACGCCAACTGTGGTCACTTGGCTGAGGATGGCGCAGCTTCAGAGGGGGACCATTGTTAATGCCCTCATTATGTTTTTCTGTGCTCTTAGCATTCTTTCCCCCTTAATGGCTCTCCTACGCTGATTGTCACTAGGCCTTTGGATGACTGTTTTCTTCTGAATTCGAGCAATTTTGTCAAAGTACTTTCTATTTCAGGAAGCTTGGTAATTTCTGATGCTTCTACATAGTGCTCAGGGGAATACTAAGTACACGGAGATTTCACATTTTCCCTTGGTACGGAGAACATAAATAAATAATAGAATGCGATGCTATTAATCTTGAGCTTCTGCATGTGAAGTCTTAGTTACCTAAGACTGTGCGTGTGTGTGTGTGTGCGTGCACGCACATGTGTGTGTGTGTGTGTGTGAAGGTGAGGTCTCTGCTCTGCACGCAAGCACTGGCGTGTATCACAGCAATGTGCCCATTTCCCTCCAATCCCCCACCACCACTCTCTTTCCAAGAGAAAATACTAGACATTTGGCTTAAAATACGCATGGCACATTTATTTCTTAAAATCACTTGATGTCTAAATCATGATGTTTGAGGCTCCCAGTGCTACTCTAAATAGGAATGATGTGCTTGTACTAAATTTCTATTTCAGATCAGGCCCATACTGAAATCCTGTTAAAATGATTTTTTTCCCCTCCCATCTGGGCACTTATCACTGTGCTCCTTTTGTGGTAAAATATATATATTATATTTTCAGATATACAACCTAAAAACAAGTGCAGATGAGTTTGTTTCCAGAACGATTTTCTTAATTTTTAAGGTGATAGACATGTTATTCCCTCCTCAGACAAACACACTGTATCTCAACAAGGTAAAATACAACTGTACCCCCAACCAGGCAAAACAATGAAGGCAAAGTATTCTTCAACACTCCCGGGAAAAAAATTCTCCAATCAAATAAAAATCTATAGAACAAGACATAAAAATAACTTCATTGAACTTATATTTTACTCATTTATTTTTCACTGAACTTATATTTAAAAAGTCTGTATCAAATAGTGCACTAAATGCTTTGAAATTCCCCTTTCTATTAGGTCAGTATATTTTTTTTCCCTTCCGTGGATGAAACCAGGCTTAAATTGAGTAGAATCTTAAATGAAGTCAAATTTGATACCTGTTTTCTCATTCACAGGAAGAGGGGATTGGAAAATGAGCCCTCTCTTGGCCTGGCGTCAACGGGGACATACTGTATTTCCTTTCCTTTGTTAACCATTAAATAACCCACTACAGAGACTTCCTTGGCAGTCCTGTGGTTAAGACTCTACGCTTCCAATGCAGGGGCCGAGGTTTCTATCCTTGGTCAAGGAACTAAGATCCCACATGCCATGCATGGAGGCAAACCAACCAACCAACCAACCCACTAGAATCTGGGCATGAAGGTCTGTTTACTACTTTCTCCCAGCAAGAGCTTTTTAAGATATCTTGATGTACTACTTAAATTGATATACTCCCCAGTTTTATCATTTGAGACCAATATAGGACACCTTTCATTCTAGGTGATGGGTGCAATACTTCAATTGGGCTGAGACATTTTGCCCAAGGAATAGTTGGTGTTTCAGGAGGCAGTAAAATTATCCTTCTATATTGTAAGAAGATTTATGAAAACTTTGCAAAATTCAGTATATTAAGAAAGGTGCCTTGAGGATGACTACTAGCTTCCACTGACCACAGGTGTTTTGAAGTGGTGCTTGGGGACAGACCATGAGGTTCACCTTGGGGAACCTCTCTAGGTGAAGGAGAAGTAGGTATGGTGGTATATTCTTAATGACTGTCTCTGGGAAGGGTGGGATGTGTGTCTCTTTCATTTTGTTCCCTGCCCAATGTCCCTCATCTCAGCACATGGGATGGCAACTTGGCAAGAGGCTCATAAGCCACATACAAGGAGTAGAAATTTTCATACTTCCCATATTTTCTTTAGGATAAATTTCCAACTCCTTTGCATGGCATTCAAGGCCTAACCATGAGAACTCCCCTGGGGGTCCAGTGGCTAAGTCTCTGATCTCCAAATGCAGGGGGATCCCCTTCACCCACTCCCAGTTGCAATGCACAGATCTGAGCTCCTCTCTGGTATTATGATGCAAAACCCTCATCCTGGGGACTCAGAACAGGACCAACTGCAGAAAATCCAATCAGTCCAACACACATTTATGGAACATGCACTCTGTGTATAGGGCAGGAAATGAAAATTAGGCATTTGTCCTCAAGGAGCCTGTTGCCTAATCGGGGAGGCAGACTTATACGTCACTAGCTGTAAATGGGTTCTTATAGAGGTGAAAACAAAATGCGCTGAGAAGGAGAAAGTTTCCTGGTGGAGGGGACACGAGCCTCAGAGTGCATCAGCTTGCAACAGGCAGGAGCAGGTGTGCGGGTGGCAGGGATTCCAGGCTGAGGCAGCGCAGCAAAGAAAAAGGATCGACGGCTGTGTGGGGGCAGGACAAGGTGAGAAGGGAGGGGTGTTTCTGTCCAGGGTTCAGATCACGGCCTTTTTTAAAAAAAAAAAATATATATATATATATATATTTTTAATATTTATTTCTTTATCTGGCTGTGCTGGGTCTTAGCTATGACACAATGGATCTTCAATTTTCATCGTGGCATGCAAGATCTTTAGTTCCGGCATGTGAATTCTTAGTTTTGGCATGTGGGATCTAGTCCCCAGGGATCAAACCCAGGCCCCCTGCATTGGGAACTGGAGTCTTAGCCACTGGACCACCAGGGAAGTCCCCATGGTTAGGCCTTAAATGCAAGGCATGGAAGTTTATCCTAAAGAAAATGGGGAAGTATGAAAATTTCCACTCTGCTTCTTCAAGATCAGGTGTGCATTTGAAGAAGAGTCTCTTTATGCTCCCAAGGGAGGAAAAAGATGAGAGTCATTCACGTACCATTTTACTTTTTTTCTCTTTGATTTCTACTGGAGCTGAGAACATGAGGGTGTGGTTTATATCTGGAGTGGTCATAAAGGAATTTAAGCAACGGAAAGAAAGGGATAAAAGCGTGTCACTGGTTTTATACACACATTCATCCCCAAAACTGACTGCAGGGAAAGAGGAGAAAATCTTTGGGAGTTTTTAAGCAAAATGGACCCTTTGACCTAAGCCTGTGCTTTCAAGTTAACAGTATTTTGAGGCTTTCTATCAGAGATCGTGTACAGGAATCTGGTCTCTTAAAGGCTGCCAGGCCTGAAGCTGTGGGCAAGGCTCTTTCCTGAAGAGATTGGCTTCCTCCCAAGACTGGAAAATGGAGGTGGATAGCTCTATCTTTTAACACAGCTACAACTGAAAATGACAAGACATGCCTCAGTAAGCTCTGTGCTGATGTAAACCCTGAGAGGGGAGAAAGTACACAAAGATGACGACAACCCGAGAAACTTCAAAAATAAAACAACCACGAAAAACCCTGCCTGAGAATTTCTCTCTGAACATCCCCCCCCTCAGATGAAGTTGTTCATAGCATGGCACATCCATCCACCTTCAACAGGGGGCTCAAGCTCTAGGAAGCAGTGAAACTCTCTTTTTCAAAACAATCATCTATTTGGAAAAGTAATACCCGAGGATCAGTTATACGCTCTATATTAGCAATAAATAATTGGGAAGTGAAGCAATGTATGGTTTCCTTGGGCTGCTTTGTAATCTTCACTGAGCCCTTTATGTAAACATTGGGAGAAAGTGGCTCTTAATTCATGGTAACTGACTTGTTGACGCAGAAAGGTGGCCTCTGGCAGGGACCTGCCAACTCTCAGGCGAGGATGTTAACAAGAAAAAAATACCATTTCACAGATGAGAAAAGTAACAAAAAATAAAGGGATAATCTGATCCTAAGACACTGAAATCAGGGCACGTTGATGGCACGGAGTCGGAATAGGAATAGGATTGAAAATCATACCAATGGCCATCAAAGTGTAACCACTACGCTAGAGAGTGTTTACAGTGCCTTTTTTCTCACTCAATTTTACATACAATAGTCACATCCATCCTCATTATTTGAGAGCTTGCTCTTAGCAGTGAGAGAGCAGATGGACACAAACCTAAAAATCCTTGTCCTCGTGGAGCTTCTGTGGAGTAAGGAAGACAGAAAATAGACAAAAATGTAGTCTGATGGGCTTCCCAGGTGGCACAGTGGTAAAGAATCCATCTGCCAATGCAGGATATGTGGATTCAAAGCCTGGGTCGGAAAGATCCCCTGGAGGAAGAAATGGGAACCCATTCCAGTATTCTCACCTGGAGAATCTCATGGACAGAAGAGTCCGGCAGGTTATAGTCCGCAGGCTCGCCAAGAGTCAGACATGACTGAGCACCTGAACACGGCACAGCACATGTAGTCGGATGGATGGTGATGAACGCCAAATATAAAAATAACGTGTAATAAAGACTGGGATAGAGTTGGGGAATTGGAAGTTGACACAGAAAGTCCAGAGGAGGCCTTCACAAGAAGATAACGTGTGAGCAAAGATCTGAAGAAAGTGAAAGAGAGTAAGCCGTGGGGGGTCACCAACAGGACCAATACCTGATGTCTGGGTGAATCTGAATTTCAGGTAGAAGTGAACAATTTTTTAGTATAAACATGCCCCAAACAGGGCAGATTGCTCACTAAACCTGCAACTAACGGGGCTCCCTGGGGCGGAAGCACATACCTGGCAGGAGAGACGGCACGTGCAGGAAACAGGAGAAGAGGGGGTGAAGGGGCGGAGGGGGGTGCAAGAGGAGTCTGAGAGGAGTCAGGGGCTAGGGAAGGTAAGACCCCGGGGGCCCCTGGTGGGACGTGGGCTTTTATGCCCAGGAGGAGAGTTATGAGATCGGTGGCAGGCTCTAGGTCTTAAGAGAGCATTTGGATTCTGCATTGAACATGGACCACAGAACAGGGGCAAGGGTAGGAGTAGTCAGGAGACTGTTATTGCTCAGAAGATGATGATGATGATGACAAAGGTAATAATAACACACACCCAGACACATGCCCCAAATTATCCAAATAAGTCTGAGGGGAATGGCCTCCGAAGCCCCATTCATGGTCTCTCCATTAAGAGACCGAGGTACAGGGGACTTCCTGACAGTCCAGTGGTTAAGACTCTGTGCTTCCACTGAAGAGGGTGTGGGTTCCACCCCTGGTCAGGAAATGACCATATGCCAAAAAAAAAAAGAAAAGGGAGGGGACATATGTATACCTATGGCTGATTCATGTTGATATTTGGCAGAAAACAACAAAATTCTGTAAAGCAATTATCCTTCAATTTAAAAAAACAAATAAAATCAGATTAAAAAAAAAAAGAAACCATGGTATACATTACAGATGAAAGGAATCAGTCCTACAAGTAAATTCCTTCTACTCACTAAGATGCTAGTCTAGGGACTTTGTTTTAACCACTCTATTATCATCCTTAAGAATAGATAAATAAATAAGCAAGGCTTCATCAGAAAAGGGGACATTTCTGAAAAACATCATTGTTGATTTTACCAGTGACCATGATAACATCAAGAACTTAGAGAAACTGCCCTTTCAGAATCCATGGTGTCAGGGGGTTCTAAAACTAAGGTTTCCAAGTAGGATTGAGACATGGCTTCAAGGCTAATGTTTCTTTATTTGCTGAGTTATGAACAGAGGGAGAGCATTTCAAAAGGACGGGTATATAAAGTTCTATAAAATCCCATGGAGATGTAGAATCTATTGCCTATTATCACCTGTCTAATGGACATAATTTTATTGTAAAAATAAGCAATAAACACTTCAAAAACTATTGAACACACAATCAGTGTTATATGTTGTAGTTCATATAAAAGAAAATCAATTTGTTTTCCTCTGGAAGCAGAAGGCTAAAAAACCCCTCCCCTCCTGATGGCACTGCTGACATTTGACCAATCTGTGACTTGTAAAACCAGTGACTCCATGTTCAACCAAATGAAAAGATACAGGGAATAATCTCGTAGCATCTTGCCTTCAAAAAATTACATTACACAGCTTCTCTAAAAAGCGAGCAGAAAAATGATTTTAATTATTATAGTAATTTAATCACCTGGAGCCATGCCATAAGTAGGTTAGGCTCTCCATAAAAGTCGACACTCTCCACTCCCCCACTGTATTCTGTATAAGTTTTGTTGTTTCCTCAGCATCATGACCCTTTTCTCATGCATGGTAAGAACTCCTATGAAGCATAAATCTTGTTACCCAGGATCTATGGACCCAAATGGACTATAAAATGAAAATACTATGAGACAAGCCCACAATTACAAAATTCCAATTATTAAGCCGAGAAAAAAGTGCATAAACATATTTTCTAGGCATACACTACTTAGCTGAGACATGACTGCTTTGAGTCTTGTGAGCTGTACTATTCTGCCTGCATACATTCACTACTGTGAAATCCGACCTTCTGAGAAACACCTGCTGGTCTCAGGTAACTTACCTCACACAAGGAAGAGGCACTGTTAAATTAGAGAAATGGTCCCTTGGAGCTTCTAAACTCGGTCAGCTGAGTAATACCCTGATACTAACTATCCAGCACTTGGACTAGCCCTGCCTGCTGCTGCAGAGAAATTTCTCTGAGAACCTTCTCGTTGTCTGTTTACAAGGAGGATATTTTCAGTGTTGCTTCCATAGTTCTAGTCACACTCTAGAACTGGTCTTTCGAGATCCTCTTAGTGTTTACTTCAAAACTCCAGACAGAAAATTAGGGATAGAGATGAGTACCTGTTACTAAAAATTTCCTATTTGGAGTTTTTTTATGCATGTTGGTACCTTAATTCTTATTTACTAGTCATTTAAAACAACATACTAGTAAAAATAAGTTTGGAGAAACAAGTGCAACTTTAAATGTCAAGTGCGTACCAGCTGGTGTTTGAAAATTTCTCAGATCATCAGTTATTACTTCCGATTTACATAATTTCCTTCAAGACAATCCTAAAAACTGGATGTGAAGCCATTTGCCTCCTATGCAATGAGTAAAAACATTTTTCCCTTTTATCCATGTGAAATTCCACCCAGATTTTTCTTTTCCAAAGCCTCTTAAATTCAAAGTTCAACCCGATTTCTCTTATTTTGCAGAGACATACAGAATGTGCAAAACACAGATCACCTCAGCGGATTTCACATATGCTTTAAAGGCCAAGAAACAGAGTTTTCTGCCCCATTACTCCCCAGAAAATCTAATTACAATTCAAACACTGTAATGTGATGGAGGCAAGGAGTGTAGTATGGCAAAATCCCGTGAAAACCCGGAAAGAGGCAACCTGCTGCTCTGGACGAGGAAGGCCTCCTCTCCCAAAGGATGCCGGCCTCACGATCAGGCTTTAAACCTTACCTGATACGAACAGTTTTCCTGGTGTACCATCTCAGTGCATCCTAGGGAGCAGACCCCAAAGCAGGACTGCTCAGCGAGGCTGCGGAGGGAAAGCGCGGAGCGTCCGCTGGCGCAGAGAACGCCCTGGGAAGGTAGGGGCTCCCCGCAGATTAAAATGGATGCTGTTTCGCTGATCAACCTGCGCAGTGGCACTGCCTGCGCTGGGAGGCGCGCAGCGAGCCGAGCTGCTCTCCTCGGAAACCAGCAGTAAGGCTCACAAACATGGAGCTAGGACCCGGCTGGGGGAGGGGGCGCGCTCATCACTGGCACAATCAGCCAATTATATTATCGACACAAAGAAAAGGATCAGTCTGGGGCTGGTGTGACCTTCTGGTGCTTTATGAAGGCAGTTAACTGATGTGGAAACATTCTAGTCCTCATTAAAGGGAAAAAGGCCAGCGAGGGAGAGGGAGAGGGGCAGACACAAATCAATGTTGCAGTTGAACATTTCTAACCTCCGGCATCATCCTTCCTGCCCACTGATGCTGCTTGCCTGGTGCTTATGAAACGAGAGCCCTTAAGGATCATTTCAGAACTTTGGACAGGCCAAAAGGGAAAACAATCCATTCTGAATTTTGACACCGAAGGGGTGCTCTCTGTGTTGAGTGTTTGAAGTGTTTGTCAACTTTACAGCTAAAATGAGGGCCTTCATTCTTTTTAAAAATATTATTTTGGAATTCTTTGGATTTTCCACTCATTTTTGGTTCTTATCTGCTTTTTAAGTCAAACAGAAGAAGATGAAATAATTATTCCCATAATTTTTAGGGAGAGGGCTTATTAAAGTATTAAAGTCAGTATAATTCATTTCATGAAAATGAAACCAAAGTGCAAGTTTTTTTTTAAAGTAAGGCCATATATATATAAATAACCCAGTGCTATGACTTGAATATATAGACACCCTCAATACAGCAATATGATCCTAGAAACAGACCATTCCATGTAAGTGACCATAATAAAAAGGATTCTTGACTTTCAGATAGTAATCAAAGGACGCACAAGTTGGACCATACATGTCTCTGGTAAAAAGAGGAGCCAGTTTTGCACTTCTTCAGGGCTGTTGTAGGATTTTAGCTTATAAGGAGGAACAACTAGGCCTATAAATTCCTGAAGCTAATTTAATGATAGAAAATTTTTAAAATAAACACAATAAAATTTCCCTATTTATATTTTTTCAGTTGCCATAGGCAACTCATTTTGTTGTTTCTTAATAAAAACAAATGGTTCTCAAAATGATGCTCAAACAAATGGAACTCAGTAAAATCTTGACTAAATTTAAGCCAAGTTTAAAAACATTCTTAAGCTATTTTGCTACATCTATAGCTGTCTTCTTCAATACTCTTACTAATAACTGCAAAGTCTTCATTATGCTATTAATAAGAAAAACAAGTACTGTTGCTTGATGAGTGGGATCAACACATTTGACAAGTTTTCATATCAAACTCGATCTTAAGGAGTGCTGAGAGTTTGTGTTAAGGATATTTGGCGAAATATTTTTAATCTTATAAATTGACAACATCTCTGTTACTTGGAAAGAGAAAAACCTATTTTTCTGTATGTTCTTAATTTTCGTGACTTGAGATTCTGACAGGAGAGAAGTTGGCTGAGTTCAGTTCCAGAGACACATTCACAAGCCTGGCTTCAGCTTCCTGGTTAAGACAGTGGAAAGGCGACAGGAAAGACCCAGCTGGTGATCTCGAAGGCTGCCATTTCCACACAGGCTCATTGGGTTCCCAGGTAAAAGCACTCTGGACACGCACCCTGCCAAACTCGAGGGCCTGGAATCTAGGAGATAGCGAGGCCACTAACATGTACAAGACTTCTTAGGCCAGCTTATTGGCAGGTGGTCCAATGAGAGCCTGATGAACGAAGCAGACAGCTGAGCTAGATGATGAGTCTTCTTAAACAGAAAAGAGGACAGAAAGTCTTCAGCGAAAGTAAACAACAGGCAACATATCCCCATCCTAAATTTCATTCCTCCCTCTTGAGTAATCCATATAGGACAGAGACAGAGGCTGCTTTGTGGAGTGTCTTGCTAAACAACCGTGCAGATGAAGGCTCTGGAATCTGAAGTATGTGCAAGGAAAAGTAAGCCAAAGTAAAAGTTCTTTTGCAAGGTAGCAAATAAGATGAAATGGAAATCTTATGCCTGATATAGGAGGCACAGTTGCAGCTTTCCAAGACAGAACAGCTTTACTCCCAAGACTGCTAAAACTTCACTCAGGTTACTACTTTGACAATCTAGGACCCTAAGACTCAGGAACATGCTTTCAAGCTATACAAGGCCTAAAAAGTTGCTTTCTGGACTCTGTTCTCTTCTGAAAACTGAAAGCTTCAGGATGTATTACATAAACTTCTAAAGACATTTATCATGTGTTGTTTAAAAAAAAAAAAAAAGCCTAAACATGATCCCACTCTTCACAGTTGCTCTTCCATAAATAGTGGAAGTGACTCAGAGGTGGCTATGGGGAGAACAGATTTCTGACAATTGTCTCCCAAATCCTGTCAAAAAGCCCTCTAAAGAAGTATAAACAAGATAAAAAAAAAAAAAAGGAATATATCAAGCAAGCTTCCTTCTACAGTCATTCATTGGAAAGGACTTTGTGTTACAATTTAAATTATGATCTGCTAGTACAAAAAACTTTAAACAGAAATCAGCTGTTCCAAGAACACATAAGCTAGAATAACTTACCATGATACAGTAACATTTATTCTTTTTGGACTAAAAAATATTGATGAACTCTTTAATATACTACTGTATGTAGCATGGAGATGCTTTTGTTTTGTTCTCAGGTCTTCACAACTTTCCTTCCCACAGAAAGTATTGGGTTTCAGATTTAGATGGGGACTTAAGAGATAAACTGTTATTTTCCAGATATGGACACTGAGGCCTGAGAGAGTGGTGACATGCCCAAGAACATAAATCTTCCAGCAACGGCAGTAAGAAGAAAAAAAAACCCTCCAGATTTTCCTGTGAGTGTGTTAAAAAAAAATGCTAAATGAGGACCACAGGACTTAAAGAAATAAACCCCTTTTGACTGAACTAATGTAGGTTGACCTTGAAATCAAAATCTATCATAAGGTAAGAGAGAGGCAACAGAGTGGTTCGACCTAAAGCTGAATTCAAAGTATGTTTTAAAAGAAGAAAAATTAGACTATTGCCTCAGTAAGCCATTTTTCCTATTTCTTCCACCAAGCAAACTATTATGTCTTTAAATCCTGAAAAGTACTTTTTCATTTGTGGCAATTAATAGCAACAGAATGAAGATGACCGACAGACACAGGAAAGATGGTCAGCATCACTAATCATCAGGGATATACAAATCAAAACCATAATGAAATATCCGTTCACATCCATCAGAACGGCTGTCATCAAAAAGACAGCAAATAACAAGTGTTGGAGAGGATGTGGAGAAAAGGGAACCCTTGTATACTATTGGAATGTAAATTGGAGCAGCCAGTATGGAAAAGAGTGTGGAGAATTCTCAAAAAAATTAAAAACAGAACTACCATGTGCTCTGCTGTGCTCAGCCACTCAGCCATGTCCAACTCTCTGCAACCTCATGGGCTGCAGCCCGCCAGGCTCCTCTGTCCGTGGGGGTTCTCCAGGCAAGAATACTGGAGTGGGTTGCCATGCCCTTCTCCAGGGGATCTTCCCAACCCAGGGATCGGATCTAGGTCTCCCACATTGCAGGTGGGTTCTTTACCATCTGAGCCACCTGGGAAGCCCATATGATCCAGCAATTCCACCTCTGGGTATTTTCCCCAAGAAAATAAAAACACTAACTCGAAAAGACATATGCATGCTTATGTTCACTGTAGTGTTATTTACAATAGCCAAGATATGGAAGCAGCTTATGTCCCTTGACAGATGAATGGATAAAGAAGCTGTGGCATATATATATATATATAAAACTCAGCCATAAAAAAGAAAGCAGTCTTGCCATTTGTGACAACATGGGTAGATCTAGAGGGTATTATGTTCAGTGAAATAAGTCAGACAGACAAAGATAAATATTGCATGATTTTATTTATATGTGGAATCTAAAAAACAAAACAAATGAACAAACAGAACTAAAGAGAAACAGACTCATAGATACAGAGAATAAACAGGTGGTTGCCACAGAGAGGGGGTAGGGGTTGAAAGAAAAAAAAAGGTAACTATATGAAGTAATGAATGCTAATTAGCTTGACTGTGGTGATCACTTCACAACGTAAGTTAATAGGAAACCATCACAATTGTACACCTTAAATATATACAAATTTTGTCAATTATACCTTAAGAAAGCTGAAAAAAAGATTAAAATAAATTTTTGCAATGGGAACAGAATGACGGGGTGGTTTGGATAGTAAATATGGTGGTTAAAAGTCATATCTGCAGGTCATCTGAGCATACAGCTTCAAGAGTGAACTACTGGGGTCAGGGACTGACTTGGGAAATGTATAAGGGAACTTTCTGGCACAAGCTGAATGACTTGAAAGGGCTTGGCTTACAGAGGAGTATATGTTGTCAAAACCCATTGAATAAGACATTTAAGATTTGTGCATTTCATTGTATGTCAAACGTACCTCAAAGGAATAAAAATGATCTGGTTAATGATATGCAGCTGAAGTATTTAGGGGGCAGTTTAATAATACCTTCCTTTGAAATGCATCAAATAAATGAGATGAATGAATGGAAAGATAACTAGAAAACTGTGACAAAGCAAGTTTAGTAAAACAGTAATGGTAGAATCTGGATGGTGCATAAATGGATAGTCACCTAAAAAACTTTTCAGTTTGAAAAGCTTTGTAATGAAATATTATGGGAAAAATGAAGGTATTCGGGGGTGGGGAAGATGAACAAGAAAGTCATTGTCTTAAGCAATAACTTTTAAGCTTTTCCTTAGGAACTTGCGGAAAGCAGGTAGACATTGTATTGCATTGGCCAAAAAAAAAAAAAAAAATTCAGGTTTTTCGGTAAGATGACACAGAAAACCTGAATGAACTTTTTGCCCAACCCAACATACAGTGTTATGTTGTACCTTTTCACCAGGTAAGGGAAGAAAAGGAATTGTAAGGAAAATTGACCCTGTCCACATCAAGGGGCATTGGGTCCTTGGATGACTTGCCCAAAGAAGATCACAGCCGGCATCACTGATGACAATAAACCTTAGAAAATGGCTTTACAGTTTACAGAGTACTTTCCTGAACCTCTTCTTTGACTCTTACAACCATGAAGCTGAAACAAAATCCTGTTATGTGCCATGTGAGGCAGTGTTTCTGCCTCCAGGGAGTTTGGTAAGGGAAATAAGGCAGTATACAAATGACTATATATAGTGTTGAATGAGTAAAGTGCTACCAAGGAGATTTTGTTGTTTGCTCACTAGGAATTCAGAAAAGCAAGAAAACGCTTAGCTAGGTTAGCTGGGAGACTGCAATAATCTTGTTCATTTGGTTTTCTACTTCTTGAGCCCATTTTTTCTATTTCTAGATTAAGGTAACTTTCCTTAGAACTTAGATCATGGTTAGTTAATTCAGTACTATTATCCCCAACATTTGAAATAATACTTGGCCTATAATAGGCTTTCAATATTTTTAAATGAACAAATGAATGATTATGAGTTTCAGAAAGTTACTTCATTGCCATTAGCCTCAGTTTCTTCATCTATAAACTAAGGATGCTAATTCCTGGTTTACTGGGTTGATGACATGATAAAATTAGAATAACATGTAAAACAGCTCTAAAGGGCCCTAGAAAGGAACAGAAAATAGATTTCCAGCCCCCCTTCCCGAATTAAAAGCAACAACAACAGTCCAAGGAATAAAAAGAGGCTGGACGGATGGAGGCGATAGTAGCAATGGAAAGTTGAAGACAGAGGGATGCATTCCGTGAGACTCTGAAAAATACATTGACGGCACCTAGCCAGTGATCTGACCTGGAAGAGTGAACAGTCCTGAGGTTCTGAGACCACTGCTGAAGTAAACTTGGTGCTGTGAAACCAGGGAAGTTAGGAGGAGGAACTGATTCTGAGGGGTTGGGTTGCAGTAGTGGTCTTTTATTTTCCACCATAAAGTTTTGAAGGTGCAGGAGGCAACTGGGGCTCAAAGGAGAAGTCAGGCCAACAGATAGTATGTGGGGGGTCTTCTTCAGGGTCAGGATAGTTGCAGAAATGGATCAGATGAAGGGAGAAATTGAAGAGAAAGGACTAAACAAACAGAGACATTGCTATGTTGGGCACATCAGTCCCCACAGAGCTGGGGTGGGGGGGTGGGGATTAGACTTGTTAATCAGCTGACCCTGAGACAAGGAGATTACTGTGGGTCATCCAGGGCCCAGTGTTATCACAAGGGTCCTTATAAGACAAAAAGAGGGGGCAACAGAGGAAGAACCAGAGAGATGGCAGCGTGAGGAAGACTCTGTCCAATGTTGTTGCCTGTAAAGACAGAGGAAGGATCCCAGATCAGGAAGGCGGAAGTCCTCTGGAAGATGGAAAAGGCAAGGAAGTGGATTTCCCCCTAGAGCCTCCAAGAGGTAACAGGCCTGCTGGCACCTTGATTTTAGTCCAGTGAGATTTCCTAGGCACTTCTGACCTCCAGAATTGCAATATCATAAATGTATGTTTATCTATTACAACAAATAAATGTATGACAAACCTAGACAGAGTATTAAAAAGCAGAGACATCACTTTGGCGACAAAGGTCTGTCTAGTCAAAGCTGTGGTCTTTCCAGTAGTCATATATGGATGTGAGTGCTGGACTGTAAAGAAGGCTGAGAGCTGAAGAAATGATGCTTTTGAATTGTGGTGCTGGAGAAGACTCTTAAGAGTCCCTTGGACTGTAAGGAGATCCAACCAGTCAATCCTAAAGGAAATCAGTCCTGAATATTCACTGGAAGGACTGATGCTGAAGCTGAAACTCTAATACTTTGGCCACCTGATGTGAAGAACTGACTCATTGGAAAAGACCCTGATGCTGGGAAAGATTGAAGGTGGGAGGAGAAGGGGACGACAGAGGATGAGATGGTTGGATGGCATCATCGACTCGAGGGACTTAAGTTTGAGCCAACTCCGGGAGATGGTGAAGGACAGGGAAGCCTGGCGTGCTGCAGTCCATGAGGTAGAGAAGAGTTGGATATAGCTTACCACCTGAACAACAACAAATGCATGTTGACTTAAGTCACTAAGTTTGGGGTGATCTTTCACAGCAGCAATAGAAAATGAACACAGTCCCCTAGGGTGAAAACCAGCATTTAGAGGGTAAGAGGAAGGAAAGGGGGTGGGGTGATAAGGTGAGAAGAAGAGGAAAACCAACACAGTGAAGGATCAAAGGGAGAGAGCTCCACGGCTTCAAACACTGCAGGGAAGCACAACCATAAGTCGTTAGATCTGACAACTGGGAGGTCATCAGTTTCCCTCGAGAATAATTTCGGTACTAGTGTGTTAGGGGTAGAAACCAAGTTACAGGCCATTAAAAAGTTGAAGGACTAAGTAGAGAGAAGTTGGTAAAGAAGGTTGTAGATAAATTAGAGCATCAGGTTGATAGCTTGAGGAAATAATGGAATCAGAGAAGTGGTTGTTGTGGTTGATCTGTAAGATAGAGGAGATCCAAATGTCTATGTGGGCATCAGGGAAGGAGCCAGGAAGAAGGGAGTAACTGACTATGATAGGTGGGAAATAATTGGAAAGACCAGATCCTGGATGAGTTAGATCAGGAGCTCATAACAGGGCTTCATTTAGCCTTGAAACTGAAGATATGGGGAGTGAAATTACAAAGAACTGTTGAGTAAAGAGGAGCCTATAGTGGAGATGGGGAAAGTTGAAAGAGCACAGACCAGCATCTTGATTGGGTCCTTGAGGGAAAGACCTCAGGGATGGGGAGGCTGGCAAGAATGGAAACAGAGAAGGAGGATCAGTGTGGGAAAAGCTCTTCCAAGATATCTTGTAGAAGGTGTTACTCTATTACTTGAGAATATTCGAGAAATGCTGACTAATGCTATATAAGAAACAAGAAAAACAAATGGGATAGGTGAAACCTATAAGATGTGTTAAGTACAGACAATGAAGTATGTAAACGGTTGTCAGACATAGATGAAATGTGCAGGATTTAGACAATGAGGCAGAATTCATGAGATGTGATGTATTAAAGAGTAAGTTAGTAACCTGGATGCCTTAGATCAAGCTGAACACAGAAAGGGATGGAAAGACTAGAGAAGCACCTAATATTCATGACATGCTAAACAACCCCAAGGCTCTCAATATTCATTAGATTTTACACTGCCCACTGGTGACACACATTCTGTCCCTATTTGTCCTCTGCCCAAGAAATACAGTTCCAACAGCCACTCATCAGGTGAGGGAGCAAGTTGCAGAGGGAGCCGGAGGGACTTGGCCCTGTGTCTCTGATCAAGCAGGCTGTGTGTCATTGATAGACACCTTCTGTCTAACTGGGCCTCCTCTATGAAACCTCAACCCTGGCTTGTGACTGTATCATCAACAGGGAAGGTGGTTGTGGCAGAAAGGTTGGATACACAAATATCGCATAATCCTAGACTCAGGCAATGCAGTCCTTCACATTCCTGTACCATATCCTAAGTAGGATTCTGGGACCAATTCCAACTGGTGCAGGGGAGGGGGTTTCCCCACACCGTGTCATTCTTGGATACCAACTGAGTATCCTACAAGTCCACTCAGTTCTGACACTCTCTACCTGGAGACAGCATCAGAGCCCACAAGTTAAAGGCTCGACCCACATGACTGTCCCCCCTCCCCATTTCAAATGCCAATTGCAAGTCCGGGTTATTAACTTGCACTTTTGCCCAATGGGCTAGAGGTGGGAGGTTCAAGCAAACCCCTCCTTGGACTCAATTAATTTGCTAGAGCAGCTCACAGAATTCCGAGAAACATTTTGTTTACTAGATTACTGGTTAATTATAAAAGGATATAACTCAGGAGCAGGTGGTGCTAGTGGTAAAGAACTCGCCTCCCAATGCAGGAGATGTAAGAGACCTGGGTTTGATCCCGGGGTTGGGAAGATCCCCTGGAGGAGGGCATGGCAACCCACTCCAGTATTTTTGCCTGGAGAATTCCATGGACAGAGGAGCCTGGCGGGCTACAATCGTGGAGTCACAAAGAGTCGGACGTGACTCAGTGACTGGGCTCTCACGCGTAGGAGCCACAGGATGGGAAAGAAGGCACAGGGAAGGCGTGGGGAAAAGACTCAGCTTCCACGCCCCCTCCCACAGCACTCCACTCTCCCTAAACTCCCACGTGTCCGTCAACCCGGAAGCTCTCCGAACCCGTGTCCTGTTTGGATTTTTATGAAGGCTTAATTTCATAGGTATAGCTGATTAAATCACAGGTCAATGGTGACTGATTCAACCTCAAGCGCCTCTCTCAGGTCAGGAGGTGGGACTGAAAGTTCCCACCCTCTAATTCTGTGGTTGACCCTCCAGGTTCCCATCCTGACATATATTTGAAAATCACCTCACTAACACAGATAGCAGGAGACGCTTTTATCACTCTCATCACTTAGGAGATTCCAGGGGTTTTAGGAGCTCTGTGCCAGAAAGAGGGAAGAAGGCCTAATCACAATATCACACTAAGTATGTCAGCTCATCCCATCTCTTTCCCTTGCATCTTGATATGCATTTTAAATTGATTTAATGAGCTGTGATCTGAGCATCTTAATTTGGTCTGAGATTTCTTGGAGGAGTGCCTGGTAGTGGACTTGGAGGCTACTATTGCACCAAGGTCATTTCCCAGAGAAAAGGATGCTTGGTATTTGTATCCCCCACAACTTCTTCCCACATCCTCTGAGCCCCAAAAGTGGGAGAGAGAGAAGGGTAAAAATAGGTTGTAATTTTTCATCCTTATAAGAAAATTACCTGAGTCTTACAAATGTACATCAATTAATTTACTCAAAAGTTTTTACTATTCTGACAATGGTTCCACCTGTGTTTATTATTTCAGGTATTAACAAAATAGTTGCCTGAGTAAATTGTTAGCGTGACTCAATTGCTGTCACTTTTTCTTTAAGTATTCAAGTCTGCTTTTCAAAAGAAAACTCATATATAAAACAAACCAAAGTGTTTTCAATCAGAATAAAATTATTTTTCATTCAAATTGATACTATTTACTTATTAAATCCTTAACTGGGAACACGAGACTGTTTTTTTTTCATATACAAAAATGTGAAAATAGAATTTATAAAAGTCAGTGACAGTCTTATTCCAACTGTATGCTTACACTGATTTCTTTATTTAGTTTGTGCCACACCAAGAGAATCCTGTTTCACACAGATAAGTGGTTGGAAATGGTAACAGTCCTTCATAATAGCTTATGCTGCAGTCCCTGGATATTCTTCATTAAACATGTCCAGGAGTTTGAAAGCAACATCATAAAAAATTTATTTCAGAACTGATTTACTAACAACATACAGCAACTGCTCACATTCCTTTTTATAAACAAGATAAAAAAAGACAGAGGAAAAAAAAAAAAGACAGAGTTCCCAGACTGACAATAGGTCATCAACCTGGAAACAGACCTCTTCATGGGATACACTAGGCATTCACTTGTGCTTTGCACAATCCACCTGTTAGGCTTGATGTGGGAACGTGCCAAAAAGATGTGCAGACCTAACCTGACACTGAACTCAGCTGGGCCTCTCGGACAGCCCCGGTCATTTTCCCTACCTGGACATGAATTTTCAGCAAGACGATAGCACGGAGCCACCACCTTTGTGGTCAATGACACATTTACAAGTTCAATTTTGAGGACTATAAAAGACTACTTACCCTGGCAGGATAAATTAATATGCTGATGTCAGAAAAGTGGGTGGAGAGAAGTTCTTTGCATAGATATGAGGGAATGAGATCCTACAACTTGGGCTGAAATGTTGTTATACACTTCTTACCATGGCTTTACAGGAAAACTCTTCTCCCAATGCCCAGAGCCTCACAATTTCATTTGTTCTCTATTCTGAATTACATTCACATCTCAGAACTCTTTCATTTCCACTTTGATTTTTCAGGGGCAGAGGTGTTCAGCAGTTCACAGAATAGGAGCAAACAAATCTCTAAAAATACCTCCTGCAGCCCTGGGGTTTCTGCAGACACGGTCTGAAACCTGATGCATCAGGTATTGCTATAGCCGCTGCCTCCCTCTCCCTCTAGAATAATGAGATGGTTTATATTTCAACACAATCTGCCAAAGCACTTGTTTATTGTACTCTCTGGCCAACCCTGCCTGAAATTCACACTGCATAGGAGTCAGTTACTGAAGAAAGATAGTAACTGACTCCTAGATGAATTTGGGTGAAGTCTATATGGTTTCATCCCAAATTGTGCCAGTGTTTAGGGACCATTTCTTTTAGTCTCCATTTAGTCTCTGACTTTGGAGTCAGAGAGAGCAGTGGCAGAAAAAGTGAAAAGTAGTATAAACCTGCCAGGGTTAACACAAGACCTCCAAAATACGTTGGTTCATCAAGAGGGGCCAAGCCAGAACTCACACAAAGTGTGTGCGTGTGTCTGTGTGAAAAGTTAAGTTGATTCGTCAAGAGTGGTCAAGCCAGAACTCACACAAAGTATGTGTGTGTGTGTGTGTGGTTTGTATGTGTGCATGTAGGGGAAGAAGGGGGCACACCTCCCCTTCAGCCCCTAATAGAGTTACTTACCAATATTAGTACACTTAGCTAACGCAACAGGAGGTCCCTGACCACAAAAAGGGCTGTACATTTTTCTCAGGTGGTGGTGGATTGAAAACCAGACTCGGAGTTCTAGGGAAGGGAACTGACCTTCATCTTGAAGAAAGGCGACCTCTAGTGGACACGTGTGTTTTGCAACCAGTTCAAACTGAACAGGATTAGAAAGCAAAAACAAGGTTCAAATGATTGTCTTACTGAAACGTCAGTGATTTTTTAATACTAATTATAAACAGAAATACGTAAGTCTTCATTAACAAAAGAATGTAAAAGTCACACTAATGCTAATATATCCAAAGTTACAATCTAGGCCATCTTTGATGGTTTCCAGAATGGATGGAACCTTGAACCAGGAGTCACAGGCCTGGATTCTGGGCTTGACTGTGCCTCTGATTGGGTGTCTTCTCTTGGGCGAGACGGCGGAGTCTGGTGGGCTGCCATCTATGGGGTCACAGAGAGTCGGACACGACTGAAGCGACTTAGCAGACTTAGCAGCTTGGGCAACTTCATATACAAGAGCCTCTGTTTCCTAATCTATAAAACGGGTTTATTTACAAACTATCATCTCCTTGCACCCTCTCTCTTCCCGTCAGGCTATCAGGCTGTTGTCTTCTAAAATTAAGTTTATTTTTTATGATGAGGCTTTCAAATCAGTATCAACATCAGAAACAAAACAAAACAAAATTAATATCACATTACATATTAGCACTGGGTAGTTCCACAAAAACTATTTGCTTTCAACTTAAGATCTTTCCTAACATAAATGTTATGGAAGGTAATGATGGTTAACTTTTCTTCTTACATTGACTGTGGGAAAAAGCATTTCAAAAACTAAACACACTAGATCATGAGTTTACTGTGAAATTTTAGTTTATTCTGAAAGTTAGAGCTACTATTTTCAAAAAAGTTGTTTCATAGAATAAAGTAAAAATAGTAAAAAGAAGGAAAACAATAATTTATGAGTATATATCTCTTCTGAAAACTACTTGCTCACCAGCTGACATATTTTCCTGCTTCATCACTGAACAGAGAACACAGCATAAAATTTAGGATTATACTCAACATAATCTCAAAGGAATTATTTAATATTAAAATTCTTTAGTGCTCTTTAAATCTTTTCCCCCCTCCTCAATATAAGAGTTGTGTAGAAAGGCTACTAGTTATAATGGGATTTAGTACTTAAGAGCTTCCTCAGGTAGATTCTCTAACAAGCTTTGCCAAGGCCAGGTAAGCAGCAATCTGGTTTTTATCATCTTTCTCACTCTCTCCCCTTAAGAGAGGTATTCAAATGATTTTAGTTGCTAAAAGGTAGGAGAGAAAATGCTGGTCTAAACAGTGTTTTGAAGGATAACAAAATGCTAGAATATCAATGAGTTATTACATTAGCTTGCTTTATCTTAAATCTATGGAATGAAGAAACTTTCTCATCTTACAGAAATGAATTTTTTCAGAATATAAATCTACTGGTTAGGAAATTATGCTGCTCTGCTCTGACCAGTGGACAAGGGGTGAACTTGTTAAGGGTTAAGATTAGTCATGGGTTCAGAGAAAGACAAATTACACAGGATATCACTTACTGTGGAATCTAAAAAAAAAAAAAAAAAAACAATGATACAAATGAACTTATTTCCAAAACAGAAATAGATCACAGACATAGAAAACAAACTCAGGGTCACCAAAGGAGAGGGGTGGGGGAGAGGGACAAATTAGGGATTCGGGATTAATAGATACACACTACTATATATAAAATAGATAACCAACAAGGTTCCACTATATAGCTCAGAGAACTATATTCAGTATCTTACAATAACCTATAATGAAAGAGAGTGTAAAAAAGAAATATATAAACATATATTATATTTAATATATATAACTGAATCTCTTTACTATACACTTGAAACTAACACAGCATTGTAAATCAACTGTACTTCAATGACATTTTTTTAAAAAGCTCAGTCATGGATTACTCATAAGCAATAAATTTAATCTGCACATTAATCCCAACTCCCTAACTTAACCAGTTTTCTTCTGTGAATAGCAAAGAGCATCTCTTTCAGACACATAAGCAGGGTCAACAAAATGTCCACTTCTTGGTTTTTTTTTTCCCCAATTATTTTTATTAGTTGGAGGCTAATTACTTTACAATATTGTAGTGGTTTTTGCCATACATTGACGTGAATCAGCCATGGATTTACGTGTGTTCCCCATCCTGAATCCCCCTCCCACCTCCCTCCCCATCCCATCCCTCTGGGTCATCCCAGTGCACCAGCCCTGAGCACTTGTCTCATGCATCCAACCTGGACTGGCAATCTGTTTCACACTTGATAATATACATGTTTCAATGCTGTTCTTTCAGATCATCCCACCCTCGCCTTCTCCCATAGAGTCCAAAAGTCTGTTCTATACATCTGTGTCTTGCCCACTTCTTGTTAAGTGCTAGGACTTTTCCACTGTGTTCGTGTGTTCATTATTTACTAAGAAAGCCAAGACAGAAATTAGCAGTCCTTCCGCGATCTGGTGCTTCCTAGAACACCTGTCTGCCTCATCCCGATCTCTCTCTCTCCCCTCATCTGAGATGATGCTGAGGGAAGGTGGAGTTCACTTGCTCACATCGCTACCATTCAATCAAAGAAGGGGAAGAAAGGAAAATAAACATGATCCATTTTGTCCAAACACCCACGTTTCCTCTCCTCCTCTCAGGGCCTCTGACCCCAGTGTAACTTGAGGAACAGCTGAAAAAGCTCACAGCTGCTTTGCAGACAGACTGCTTGGCACTCTGATGGTTCCAGCTACTTGTGTTTTGTTTTGAGGTTTTAGGAATCAAATTTGCTTTCCCAAGGACAGAAGTGATTTCTTCACCAGAGCCGTCACTACAACCGAGGCGATCAGACCTTTGACCCTAATTTTAGATGGCATAAATTTATAAAACGTCATTCTCAAAGTTTAGCCTCCCTCATTCACCCAGCTGCCCCCGATTTCATAGTCTCCATAGCTGCATACTTTCTTGATCTCATTCCCAAATTGTTAAACAAAATTAAGCGCTTGCAGGCTTCCTGTTTGTGAATGAAAAATCCTTCTGAAAACATAAATCAGATTATGTCATGTCTTGGCTTAAATCCCTAACATTGCCTGTCACAGCCCTGCTCTGTTCTCCAGGCTTCCTCTGTACCTCTCACCTTCTTGCTTACTTAGCTCTGGGCACACTGGCTGCCTTTCAGTTTCCTAGAAAATCCAAGATTGCTTCTGTCTCAGGCCCTTCTCAGGAGCTGTTTCTCAACCTGGAGTAACACCTCTGGGTTCAAGTTGGAGGCCTTTCCTTAGCCCCAAGGCTAAATAAGGTCCTGCGTCAGAATCCGCCTGCAATGCAGGAAACCCTGGTTCGATCCCTGGGTCGGGAAGATCCCCTGGAGAAGGGACAGGTTACCCACTCCAGTATTCTTGGGCTTCCCTTGTGGCCCAGTTGGTAAAGAATCCACTTGCAATGTGGGAGACCTGGGTTTGATCCCTGGGTTGGGAAGATCTCCTGGAGAAGGGAAAGGCTACCCACTCCAGTATTCTGGCCTGGAGAATTCCATGGACTGTATAGTCCCTGGGGTCTCAAGGAGTCCGATACGACTAAGCGACTTTCACTTTCAGATTCACTTAGCACACCATGTTTTCTTTTCTTTTTAAGAAATATTTATTTATTTATTTGGTTGTATTGCACACAAGATGTTCCTTGCATCGTGCGGGATCTTTTGTTGCCATGCACACACACTCTAGTTGTGGTGCATGGGCCCAGTTGCATGTTGGATCTTAGTTCCCTGTCCAGGGACCGTACTCATGTCCCCTACATTTCAGGGTGGATTCTTAACTACTGGACCACTAGGGAAGACCCAACACCATGTTTTCCTTCTTAGCACTTTATGGCAACCCACTCAAGTATTCTTGCCTGGAGAATCCCGTGGATAGAGGAGCCTGGCAGGGTAGATAGAGTCTGTGGGGTTGCAAAGAATTGCACACAACTGAAGTGACTTAGCACACACACAAAGTGTGTAACTATCTGTTAACTTGTGGGATGTATAATGTTGATTTGCTCTACTAAACTGCGTGCTTCATCCAGCTTGTCCATCCAGCATCTAGCACAATGCCAAGCACACAGCAGGTAATCAACAAATAATGGAAGGAAGGAAGGAAGTCCTTGAAATTCTCTTGGATCAGGCCTTGGGATCCAGGGCAGGACAGTACCTGCAACTAGCTGCTCTTAGTTCAATTCATCACTGTGGCAAAGCTGGTGAAACAGCCACTTCTTCATCCCAAGACAGCGGGGGAGGCCTCCCCTGTACACTAAGTGGCCGATGGCCAGCTTGTGAGCTAAGCTGGGTGAGGCATTCTGGCTGCATCTCCCTCCTTGTGAGCAGTGGTTCAGAGGGGCCCCTCACCTTGTAAATCTGCCTTGGAAACAGGACCGACTGTGCCAGCTGGGCCTGAGAGAAAAAATAATCATTTACAGCTCCCCAGGGAAGGTTAGCACATTCCAAAGTGCATTCACTAGACTACTACCCCCATTGAATTCAAAATTAGTAAGAAAAAAAAAGGAAACAGCCTAGTGGGTTTTTTCCCTCCCTTCTCAATTTGCCCCTGGCAACTTGTGCATCTAAAAATAAAAAAGATATTGATAAGTGTACAAAGTCAGAATTCTAATATTTAAGGAATGACAAAGTGTCCCAACTAGTTTCCTAACCAAAAGAATAAGATGCAAAATGACCAGTCGGAAGGTGAACTGGGTTTGTGAAAGACTGACATTTAAAAATTTGCCTGCCTACCATGGAGGTTTAGGCTGGAGGGAGAAAAAGCACAGAAAGAAAAAAATGAGGACTTCTGTTTTCTTAGAGGAAAACAAAAATGACAGCTTAAAAACAAGCACGAACCTGCAGTTTGGGTTGTGGTTTTATAGAGAGCATTCTACTGTTTGAAGAAGAAAAACTGGATGTGGCTTGAGTCTACCTAACCCCAAAGCGTGCTCTTTGTAGAAAGTACCTCCTATTCCACAGTACCGCAGCATCGTGATCTCAACAGTAAAGGTGCTACACAGTTTCAGGGTTCCAAGCCCTGGCCTGCCCTCTCTCAGTGATGAATTAATTGTGATCAGAGTTAAAGAATGAATAGAGTACAGGTCGTGCATACATGCTAAGTCACTTCAGTCACATCCTACTCTTTGCGACCCCATGGACTATAGCCCACCAGGCTCCTCTGTCCACGGGATTGTCCAGGCAAGAATACTGGAGTGGGGTGTCGTGCCCTCTTCCAGGGGATTTTCGATCCAGAGATTGAACCCAAGTCTCTTATGCCATCTGCATTGGCAGGTGGAGTTCTTTACCACTAACACCACCTGGGAAACGCATAGTACAGGTCTGGCACTGCAGAATCTAGATAACTCAAGCAGGTGCTTCATTTAGCACAAATCACCATAATCCAGGTTGGATGCCTTAATCTGTGTAGAGACTTTGCTTTTCATAGACGGTGAGAGAATGAGGCAGGTTTGCTGGCTAGCCCCAGATCAATAACTGGAATGCACACCCGCCCCGCCCTGGCGTCTCTCACCTTCCTTCCTCTAAGGCTGCTGCTCTAAGATGTACACTCTACAGGGAATGGATGTCTCCCATAAAGCCAAGAGACTTCCTACAAGCAAGTGAGAAAGGCTCTCAGGGAAGGACTCAGTGCTCTATTTGGAGTGATAATAATTGAGTCATGCCTCACTTGGAGTTAAAGTGACTTTAAGAGTTTCAGTGTACTGATACATGGGGGTAATGAGAATAAATAAAGAATCCTTCTGAAAGTGATGCTGGTTCTTAATGTTGAAAGAATATATGATTAAACATTGGGTATTCGTCCAGTGTTCATTGCAGCACTGTTTGCAATAGCCAAGACATGGAAGCAACCTAAATATCCATCAACAGAGGGATGGATTAAGAAGTTGTGGTATGTATATTAATGGAATATATTATTCCCAGCCATTAAAAAGAATGAAATAATGCCATCTGTAGCAACATGGATGGGCCTAGAGTGTGCCATACTGGATGAAATAAGTCAGATAGAGAAGAAGGTGTTGTTTGATATCCCTTCCACATGGAATCTAAAAAGGAATGATACAAATGAACTGACAAGACCAAAAGGGACTCACAGACTTCATGAATGAGCTTACAGTTGCTACAGGGAAGAAAGGGGGAAGGGATAGTTAGGGGTTTGGAATGGACATGTGTATACTATTATATTTAAAATGGATCACCAACAAGGACCTGCTGTACGGCACATGGAACTCTGCTCTGTTATGTGGCAGCCTGGGTGGGAGGGGAGTTTGGAGACATGTATACATATGGCTGAGTCCTTTCACTATTCACCTGAAACTATCACAACACTGTTAATCAGCTATACCCTAATACAAAACAAAAAGTTTAAAAAAATTGGGTGTGCCTAAGATCTCAGATGTACTCAATTATGTTCTGATTTACAAATGATACAGTTAAGGTGTTTTCATTATTTTCAAATGACCCATCACTGAAACATTGACACGTGGATGGGAAGATAAATCCAGTGGCCTGACTCTTCCATGGTCATTATTTACCTGCTATTTGTTCTTTTAGGGGTTGGATTTATAGTCACAGGGCCAGCTACATACTCTGTAGGACCCTGTGAAAAATGAAGATGGGGACCCTTTGTTCAAAAATTATTGAGAATTTCCATATGGCAGCAGCAGAGCATGAAGCCAAGAGCTGGTGCCTTTGAAGTCTGGGGCCCTGTGTGAACTGCAGAGGTTGCAGACCCATGATACCTATCCTGGGTGGCAGAGGAGGGGTGGAGAGGGAACCAGACATACAGACATTTCCTTTGCGATTTCCATGGGTTCTCAGATACAAAGAAAAAAGTATCTTTGATTTTGGCAGGCGAATATCAATGGCAAGATGAAACTTCCCTCCATAGGAGAGGAAATGAAACTTAAGAGGCTGCTGAGAAGGAGAGGAGAATGACCTTTTCCAAGCACCCACCACATGCCGGCTGCTGGGCCCCGAGCTCGCCCTGACATTGGCGCTATTCTTTCTCGTTCCAGCGTAGGATTGAGCCCACACTACAAAAGCAGAGTTAACTGAGGTCAGTGATGTGTTTAAGCTCAGCCGCTTTAAGTTTAGAAAGAGCAGGTTAAGAGATACAGACACTGGGATAGCTGGGGCTATTCTGTACTGGAGGAGATTCCTCTCCTGACTCACATCCTCCACCTAAGACCACTCAGCCCCACCACAGATATCAGCCCAAAGACTCCAGAGGTCTGTGTGCTCTGGGCAAGAACTCACCCTCTGCCTCCAACATGAGCAGCGTCCCCCTCAATGTTGGTCTCAGAGACAGACCATCAACCTTATTGAGAGGTCTTTTTGCTCCTACTCATGTTCCTTCACCCCTCAGGGCATCCCTCATCCACCTGTATTCCTTTCTGTATGGCTCTCTAACCCCCATAGCAGGCCCAGCTCCTCCTCCTCCCTAAGCCCCCCACAGCCTTCCCGGGGGGCCCCACATCACTGTCTTGCTCTAACAGGGCACTGTCTACCCTAGAGCTCTTTCAAGGGGCAGCTCTTTGCCTTCCCACCCCCTTCTCACTAAAAGGGTCTGTTGTAGGAAGGGGGTCCCCCTTCCTACAACAACTGGCGACCACGAAGGGACTCCCCCATTTCTACTGGGGCTGACATCCAGACCGCTCGGGGTACTCCAGGACCAGCTCGCCTGCCGACAGACCTGACCCAGCGGCCGCAACTGGGACTCGTTTGTCCCTGGTCTCCTCCTGACGCAGACAACTGGCCAGGGTGCCCCAACCGGGTAAGGAACAAGAGATTTTGTTGACCCTTCTTTTCCCACCCCTCTTTTCAACCTATCCTATTTTTCTAGTCCCCCGGTCCTGGACGCAGGAATCTGGTCGAAGGGCCTCAGCTTGAGCTGAGGATTGGAGACTGATCACCTCCTCTTGGCAGAGAACTCGAATTCTGGTTCTGGTGGGGCCGAGTTCCAGTCCTCCCTTCTCTGGAAGCCCAGGGAAAAGCCCCGTAACGCCTGGGTGTCTGCAGGTGGCAGGAGACGTCTGTAAGGCCACCCCTTTTTCTCTTTCTCTCCCCCACTCCTAGACCTCCTGTCTCGTCCCACTCCTCTTCTCTCAACCTGGCCCTCTTCCCTCTCTTTGAAGACCCAAGTTATTTCCGCTTACTCTGTCTGTCAATACTTGGACCTGAAGTTCTGGGTCTTTGTAAGAGATTTTCAGAGAGGCTACGCCCTCTGCTCCCCATCAACTGTGCTTTCTGTTCCTGGGGAGACGATCGGGCGTTAGAAGCCCTCCATCGGGTGCCCTGTTTCTATAAATTCAGCCATTTAATTGCGCATTTGGCTGAGTGCTTCCACGTGGAAGTGATTGATGGGGTTCAGTATAGTCGCACCTGGTCTTGGGTGAAAATTAACACCCTAGATACATCCTTAGGGGTTAATTTACCTTTTGGGACCAGCCCTACAGCCCCATTGATTGTGCTTACTACCGAACATTTCCTTTGGCGCTTATACAATCAGGCCCTTTGGGACCAGGAGAGAGCTTACAATCTCTCTAGAGTCAGATATAGAGGCATCCGCCCCAGTACTGGTCCCTTGGGAACGAGATATAGGCTATACCATCGCTAAAATGGGAAATAAGCCTAGCTTCCCTCTAGACACCCCACTCGGTTGTCTTTTGGCCAACTGGGAGGGACACCAACTGGGAGGGTTAAAAAGAAAAAACTTATCAAATACTGTACTCAGTACTGGCCTACTTACTCCCTGGGAGGAGGGGAAAAATGGCCCCAGTCAGGATCACTTGGACACAACACCATTTTACAGCTCAGTCTATACTGCAAACGTGTGGGTAAATACAAGGAAGTTTCCTATGTTCAGGCCTTTATGGCCCTCTACCAGGATTCTGAAAAAGAGGGAAAATATAAGCTTGAGGACTTCGATAAATGCTCTTCCAAAATCCTTTTAGCAAGGCCTGAAACAGAAGATCCCCTTGACCTTCTCTTGACCTCCCCTGCTTCAGCAGAGAGGCCACGAGGAAGGGAGGGTCAGACACGCCCGGAAGTCAGGAGCCCAGCCCGGAAGACATGAGATCAGAAGGGGAGTCACTCCCAGTCGCCTCGGCTCCTCCTCCATATGTCCCCTCCCCCATGGGGTTACGATCAGGAAGTAAGATTTGTCCTCTACAGAAGGAAAGGTCATCCTCAGACAAAATCTGCCCCCTAAGAGAGGTACCAGATGGGGAGGGGGGAACTATGCACGTTCATGTTCCGTTCTCTATGCAAGACATTACCCAATGCAAGGAACAATTGGGTTCATATTCCGAGAACCCCCAAAAATTTAAGGATGAATTTGAGCGTCTTAGCCTTAACTTCTCCCTCACCTGGAGGGATATAATGGTCATCCTCACCCGGTGTTGTAATGATGAGGAAAAAGCTCGAATCCTAGATCAGGCTAGAAAAGTGGCTGATGAAAGACAGCGGGTAGAAGAGGCAATTCCCTCGACAGAGCCAGACTGGGATCCTAATACAAGGGCAGGAAAGGAATCCTTAAGACACCTCATTACTTGCCTACTACAGGGAATGACCCAGGGTGTGCGAAAGGTTGTTAATTATAATAAGATAAAAGAGGTTACACAGGGAGAGAATGAAAATCCAGCTCTTTTTTTGGGCAGACTCACAGAAGCCTTTAAAAACTTTACCGAGACAGATTTAACAAGTATGGAAGGACAAGTCCTGTTGGCCCATTCCTTCATAACCCAGGCAGCCCCAGACATAAGGAGAAAATTACAAAAACTAGGAAAAGGACCAGAGACCCCAGTTTCCGATTTGGTGGAGGAGGCAAATAGGGTGTTTTTGAACAGGGACCGGGAGGAGGAAGCAAGAAGGGAGCAAAAAGAAGTCCGAAAAGATAGGAGAAGAGAGAGGCAGACCCAGGCCTTGGCCCAACAACAGGCTAAAATCCTGGCCTTGATTCATCCTGCCACTATGCGAGAGTCCCGGGGAGAGCAAGGAAGAAAAAAAGATCTTAACAATCCACCGCGGCTGAGCCGCACCCAATGTGCCTACTGCAGAGAGGATGGACATTGGAAAAGGGAGTGTCCATATCGCCCTAAGGGAAGGCGTATGGCGACCCCTACACCTGCTCCCTCTGTTAACACAGGGACCAGGTGGGCGACCTGGTCTGGGCGACCAGGACTGACGGTGCCCAGCGGCTCGAGAAACCCCCGCGAATGGTGAGATCCAGATCACTCCTCTCGACCCTTGGGTGACTCTACAAATAGAAGGTAAGGATGTGAACTTTCTTCTAGACACGGGGGCTGCCTTCTCCGTTCTTCCTTTCCGATTAGGACCTTTAGACTCCCAGACTAAAATGGTGATAGGGGTAGATGGAAAACCCCAAAGCCAGAATTTTACTAAGCCCCTCCATTGTAAGGTGGGAAATTGGCAAGGAACCCACCCCTTCTTATACATCCCTGGTTGCCCTGCTCCCCTACTGGGGAGAGACCTTCTTTGCCGCCTCCAAACCAAAGTGACTTGGGGAAAGGTAGAAGTCGATAATTTTCTTTGCCTAGTGTCTGAATATTTACAGTCAGAGGTAGAAAAGGAAGAGTCTGTCCCTTTCCTAGATGAGGTCAATCCCCAGGTGTGGGATGTCTCCAGCCCTGGTTTAGCCATAAATGTTCCACCGGTAAAGATTTCTCTGAGGCCAAATGCTCCCTACCCCTGGAAAAGACAATATCCCTTAAAACCAGAAGCTCTTGAGGGTCTTAGACCATTAGTTAACAAATACCGAGATACTGGAATTCTAATCAGCTGTGAGTCCCCCTGCAATACTCCAATCTTGCCCGTTAAAAAACCAGATGGATCTTATCGATTCGTCCAGGATCTAAGAGCTGTTAATGAAGCTGTGGTTCCCATCTACCCCATAGTCCCAAACCCGTATACCCTCCTATCCCAAGTCCCAGGAAAAGCCAAGTACTTCTCAGTCTTGGATCTTAAAGATGCTTTCTTTTGCATTCCTCTCCATCCTGAATCCCAAAAACTCTTTGCTTTTGAGTGGCGGGACTTGGAAACGAGGGAGACCATACAACTCTGCTGGACTCGACTACCACAAGGGTTTAGGGATAGCCCTCATATCTTTGGGACTTCCTTGGGGAGAGAACTAAGGGAATTAACTTTAACGAACAGTAGTCTAATACAGTATGTGGATGACTTGCTCATAGCTAGTCCAGATTTTACCAGCTCTCAAATGGACACTATTAAAACTCTAAATTTCCTATATGAAAAGGGTTATCGAGTATCCCCCAAGAAGGCTCAGATTAGCTTAACCCAAGTAAAATACCTTGGATTTACAATTACAGAAGGAAAAAGAATGCTTGACCCCGAGAGGAAATCCCTCATCTTAAATACCCCGTACCCCCAAACAAAAAAAACAGCTTAGGGGATTTTTAGGAATGACCGGGTTTTGCAGGATCTGGATTCCTAATTATGGCAATCTGGCCAAACCCCTATATGAAAAGTTAAGGGGAAAAAAAAAAGAGCCACTCGACTGGGATGAGACCTGCAAGGTGGCCTTTAATGCCCTAAAAGAGTCCATCACTACAGCCCCAGCTTTAGGCCTCCCAAACCTGGAGAAGCCTTTTAGACTCTATGTTTCTGAAAGGATAGGAACTGCTCTTGGGATGTTAGGGCAGATGATGGGGCCCGTATTACAACCCGTGGCTTATCTCTCAAAACAACTAGATGAGGTGGCCAGAGGGTGGCCCACTTGCCTCCGGGCAGTAGCAGCCACCGCTCTTATGGTTAAGGAGGCATCTAGGCTGACCCTGGGTCAGCCCACCACAGTGTATATGCCTCACCAGGTGCAAGCAGTCTTGGAAACTAAAGGGGACAGGTGGATGACAGGGGGAAGGATCACCCAATACCAAGCCCTCCTCCTTGACACTCCAGAAATAAGGTTGAGGGTCTGCCAGACTTTAAATCCAGCAACCTTACTGCCAGATCCCCCTACTTCCCCTCTGGATCACCAATGCATACAAATCATAGACGAGTTATACTCTTCTCGCCCGGACCTATCAGAGACACCTTTATCTGACCCAGAGGAAAACTGGTACACAGATGGCAGCAGTTTTATAGAAAAAGGAGAGAGGAAAGCAGGATATGCAGTAGTGAGCCTAGAAGAAACTAAAGAAAGTGGGTCTCTTCCCCCAGACACCTCAGCCCAGAAAGCTGAACTTTTTGCCCTGACAAGAGCTTTGGAGTTAGGAGAAGGAAAGAGGATTAATGTGTATACGGACTCTAAGTATGCTTTCCTCATTCTGCATGCCCATGCAGCAATTTGGAAAGAAAGAGGGATGCTCAGTGCCCGAAGCTCTCCTATTAAACACAAAGAGCTCATTCTCAGGCTCCTGGAGGCAGTCAAACTTCCTGCAAAATTAGCTGTCATCCACTGCAAGAGTCACCAAAAGGGGCAAGAAAAAGAGGCCCAGGGAAATAGGAAAGCTGATCAAGAGGCAAAACGAGCTGCCAGGAAAGCTACCTCTGCCACTGCTATCTGCCCCCTTTTCCCCAAGGAAACCCTGACTCCAGATTATACCCCAGAGGAGCATTCCCGATATGCTGAGCGGGGGTGGGAGATTAGGTCACATGGGTGGTTTCAGACTGATCAGGCCCAAATAATACTCCCTGATTCTCAGGTTTGGAAAATTACTAACTCCTTACATAAGAGCACCCATTTTGGAAGAGATAATCTAGAAATCTTGCTTAAGTCTATTCTCTACCATCCCCAGTTAGCTAAGGTTGTTAGACAGGTCACACAGAATTGTGATACCTGTCTAAGAAATAATCCAAAAACCAGACCCTTGCCACCTCCTCTAATTAAACCTGTCCAACATCGGGGATCATACCCAGGAGAGGACTGGCAAGTAGATTTTACAGCCATGCCAAAGACCCAAGGGTTTTCTTATTTGCTAGTCTTTATTGACACATTCACAGGATGGATCGAAGCGTTCCCTACTAAGACAGAGAGAGCTACAGAAGTCTGTAAGGCTCTGCTGAAGGAGATAGTGCCTAGGTTTGGGCTGCCTCGGTCACTTCAGAGTGACAATGGGCCCTCATTTACAGCCACGATATCCCAAAACCTAGCCGCATGCTTAGGCATAAAATACCGGCTCCACTCATCCTGGAGGCCTCAAGCTTCAGGAAAGGTAGAGAGAGCCAACCAGACTCTTAAAAGGGCTCTGGCTAAGCTATGCCAAGAAACACATAATAAGTGGACACACATGCTACCCATAGCCCTCATGAGGGTACGGACATCCCCCAAACGGCCACTATTGTTAAGTCCTTATGAAATGATGTATGGACGTCCATTCTTAACTTCTGATTTGTTTTTTGATGAGGATGCCAATACACTCTTAAAACATATAACTGACCTGGGAAGGTTTCAACAAGAACTCCAACGGTATGGAGAACAGATCCTCCCTAAACCACAGGAAGACTTGAAAAATCCCCAGGTAGAGCCAGGGGATCAAGTATTAGTAAAGACCTGGCAAGAAAAAGGGAGTCCAAACCAGCTGTCCAAGAAATGGACAGGGCCATATCAGGTTGTTCTAGTGACCTCAACTGCTGTAAAAGTGAAGGGTCTATCTGCCTGGGTCCACAATTCTAGAATAAAACCCTATGGCCTACAGGAGGGAGAGACAGAAACTGAGACTCCAAAGCCAGAGGACAGCTATTCCTGTGAACCTGTTGAAGATCTCAGGCTCTTGTTCAAGCGGAACCCCATCAACCCTCCCTCAGATAAGTAAAATGCATCATATGATGTTCTTCCTCTTTCTAATCATATCTCCCTGTATGGCTATTGATCTCTCCCTAAATGAGGCATATACACTTGCAAACCACACTGCTTCTCAACTCAACCTAACCAGCCCATGCTGGATCTGCATTAATGGCAGAAGTTGGGGATATGTCCAACCTATCCCAGGGTATCAATGGCCCACCCTTCCAGCCGAGCTACGGGCTGTTACTCAGTGCACCCCATCTGGACGTAGTATGGCCTTTTGGGAAAAAGGGGGAAAAAAACTTCATGCCTTGGTACCAGCAACAACTGTCTCTATTTACCCCCTCGATGACATCTGCAATCCCACCTGAGCCCTTATTTTCTCTCTTGACTAACATCCCTCAAGTGACCTTCCCTATCTGTCTAAAAAGCCACTCCCTAACAGGGGTGTCAGTTGGAAATCTAGATGACTCACAATGTGGGGTGACCTTCACTGTTGAAACTGATGGGAAAAACCGGGACCTAGAAATTTCACTAGGGTATTACGATTTAGCCCAAAGTTTGGGAACTAGAGGTTCTGGCAGAACCGACACACTATACCTATCCCCAAACATGAGGCTCTCCTCAGATGCCATTAACCAGTCTCGAAAATCCATGTTCTGTTCTGGACGACCAAAGAACCACACCCGTTCGTCCTGGTTTCTAAACCGGACGGGCAACTCTGACCCCTGTTATTCCCTTGTAGGGGTACCCACCCCTAAAAACCTAACCCTATGGTGGGAGCCCAAACGAAATACTCTCTACCTTGAGGACAAAACCCAGGATGCCTCACAACACTTAAATCCGTTTCTAAATGCCCTCACTGCTGCCGGTTTTGCAGCAAGTGGGGTGACAGTCTCCTCCCAGCTGCTAAAGGACTGCCCCTGTTCCATTACGCCATGTTCCAGTTGTAAGGCAGATGGAAATCCTGTTCCTCTTTGGCAAACCCATTTTGCTGCCCAACTTAAACCTAGTCATGGTATCTATTTCATATGTGGGGATAAAGCTTATTTATCCCTACCACCTTTTTGGTCAGGAACTTGCTCCCTAGGGTATGTTATGCCCCACATAGATCTGGCCTGGAGTAATACCTCCTTGCCTCTACCAGTATATACCAACCAGAGGATACGTCGTGCGGTAATACTTACCCCTATTTTCCTGGCATTAGGACTGACTGCTGGTTTAACAGGAGTTGCCGTGGGGGGAACTTCTTTACATAAATTTCAGCAGCTTTCTACCGACACTGCTGTATCCATAGAAAAAACAGCGAGGACCCTCCAACGCCTACAATCCCAGTTAGACTCCCTAGCCGCAATGGTCCTACAAAATCGTCGGGCCCTAGACTTATTGACTGCAGGACAGGGAGGCACTTGTCTATATCTAAAGGAAGAATGCTGTTTTTATTATAACCAGTCTGGGCAGGTCCAAGAAGATATCAAGGGGCTTTTGGAACAGGCTACAAAGATCCGGGATTTAAGTTCAACAGGTGTATGGAGTTCTCCTTCTTTCCCTTCTTGGCTCTTACCATTCATGGGTCCAGTGATAACTATCCTATTAGGCCTCCTATTTGGCCCTTGTATACTCCAACTCCTTACAAAGTTTATCTCCAGCAGACTCCAGCAGTTCCAGGCCAAATTGATGTTACTACAAGGGTGGGAGCTGGTTTCAAATATAGAACACCCCAACTTAGATCAGGTAGAGAGAGACTTCTGCTCTGCTAGGCAGGCCTACGCCCCGACACAGCAGGAAGAAGTTACAGAAGAAAGAGACCTCCGCCCCAATTCCCAAGAAGCATCTTGAGTATGAAGTCTCTCAGGGGGGAATTGTTAGGGGAAGCACACTGATTGAAACCGCCCACCCTGGTCAGGTACCATAGTAACCATTTGCATGAGTTGTTTTATGGCAGGAGATCCTGATAAGGAATACGGAACTAATAGGCCACCACCAGCTGGAAGAGTTCGGGAAAGATCGAGAGGAGACACTACCTGTCCGTCCACTTCCCAGAATCCCTCTTGCTAGCATCCATCTTGGCTGAGCGATGCGTGCGCCACCAGGAAAGACTCTGAATTAGAATGATTGGCCAAAGACCACCCGGAAACTAATCCCATCACCATAAAACCCAAGACTGCGAGCCACGCGGCAGAGCAGTTCTCCTGGGTTCCCTTACCTACTGCTCTCCACTCGGGTGCCCTTTCCCAATAAAATCTCTTGCTTTGTCAGCACGTGTCTTCTCGGACAATTCTTTTCCGAGTGTTAGACAACAGCCCAACTTTGGGCCCTGGAAGGGGGTCCCCCTTCCTACAACAGGTCTATTCGGTGGTAGGTGTCTTCCTATTCACCTCCTGCTTCCTGGCCACTGCTGCCCTCCCTAACACTCTGCTCAGGGTCCTCAGTCACTCCTAGATAGCCCCCAGGTTATAATCACGTATTCCTCCCCAGGTGACTCTGCCTCAAGCCTTATGGAGTTCCTCTCCTGTGAGTCCTGTTGTATTCCTAGGAATTTCCCTGTTTGCTAAACAATCCCTCTAATATCCTGACCTGTAAATTCCTTGACTGGTTGGTGTCTTCCATTCTTTTTTCCTCTTGGCTGCACCTCGGGGCATGCAGGATCTTAGTTCCTGGACCAGCAGTGGAACCCTCTGAACCCCTTGCAGCGGAAGCTCGGAGTTTTTAATGACTGGACGGCCAGGGAAGTTCCTCTTCTTCCATTCCATCTGTTATACCTACTCCCACGCTCTTATCCTGACCTTGCCATCACCGATCAAGCCTCCTATTCTCCAACAATCTCGCCTCATCACTCTGGCTGACTCTCTAGTAATTCTAATTTCAACAATTCTTCGACTGCACTGGGCCCCACACCCCATTTCTTGCCCACCTTTCTACCATCCTCTCTTCCTGTACATCCTCCCTTCTCTCTGTAAACATCGTAAACTCCATGGCCCATCGTTACAACCACCAACTCTCTGCTTGACTCTCACTCGCCCCTCTCACTTCGCACTCCTTTGGTTAAATTCCGACTGTGGATAACTCAGCTCTTTGCTACTCTGCTTGTTCTTAGGCTGACATTTGTGGCTGGAGAAAAATACACAAGCATACCAACTGATCTCACTTGAAATTCATGACCACTAACCCCAAGGGCGCCCTTGCTGCTGCCTGATCGCCTCTATATTTCCCCGTCCATTCACCCCCACACTCTGGTAGACAACCACAACACTCCTTCAGAGAGTTGTCCAGATTCACTGTCTACAATCTCTCTCTGCCCTTTCTTCTCTTTTGAACACCCTCTAAAGAAGCGGCTTTTGTGTACCCGATGCCACTGAAATGGCTACATCTTCCTAAATACCAGGATCGAGTCTCAGTCTTTCTCATGCCAGATCAGTGAGTAATAGTCAATACTGTAGGCTTCCTAGACAACATTCTCTCCTGGGTCTTTTCCTACATTAAAGGTCTGTCCTCTGTGGATTCCTCCTCATTCCTTCAACTTTTACCCACTGGAGCTGTGCTGTCCAATATGGTAGCCACTAGCTTTGTGTGGCTATTTATATTAAATTCTAAGGAACTAATTTTAGTTCCTTAGATCCTAAGTGCTCAGTAGCTGCATCTAGTGGCTAGTGTACTGGATGGAGTAGATAGAGAAAGTTTCCATCATCACAGAATATTCTATTCGGCAGCGCTGCACTAGAACACCCAAGGCTCAGTCCTTGGGCTTCTTCTCTATCTGAACTCCCTCTCCTCAAATTGTCAGCCAGTCTCTTGGCTGGTACACTCCAATACTTACACATCTAGCCCGGACCATTTCCTGAATTCCACATTCCTTTATCTGACTGCCTACTCATCAATTCCACTTGCATGTTTAATAAATATCGTACTTTTATCAGTCCTAAAGCGAACTCCTGATCTCTTCCAACCCCTGACTTCTGCAACTCTTCCACCTGGTCTTCCGCATTTCAGTATCTGACAGTTCCATGCTTCTAGTTCATCAGGCCTGAACTCTGGGGGTCATCCTTGACTTTTCCCTGCTTCTCACACCCCACTCAGTTCAGTTCAGTTGCTCAGTTGTGTCCGACTCTGCGACCCCATGAATCGCAGCACGCCAGGCCTCCCTGTCCATCACCAACTCCCGGAGTTTACTCAAACTCATGCCCATCAAGTCAGTGATGCCATCCAGCCATCTCATCCTCTGTCGTCCCCTTCTCCTCCTGCCCCCAATCCCACCCAGCATCAGGGTCTTTCCCAATGAGTCAACTCTTCACATGAGGTGGCCACCCCACTACCCACCAGCAAATCCTCTTTGGCTGAACCTTCAAATATTTCCAGTCTTCCCACTTCTCACAACCACCATTGCTACCATTCTGCTGGGAATCATCACCATCTCCCACCCAGATCATCTACTCAGACTTTCTGCTTCCGTCCTTCCAATTTCTTCCATGTTGGTCTACCCTCAACAAAACAGCCAGAATTAATTCTTCTAAAGGATAATCTGAGTGCATCAGTTTTCAGGTCTGCTCAGAATCCTCTCGTAGCAGGAATGGGAGCCAAATTCTTGCTCGGAGCCCAGGAGGACTCTGTCCTCTGCCTTCCAGCCCTTGGGGGACATGTTCTGCCCTTTACCTTCTCAGTTTCCGCCACAAAGCCCCCGTTATTAGTCCTCGATCAAGTTGAGCAGTCTGCTTCGAGCTTGGAGCTCTCTGCCCCCATGCAGCCTGTGACTTGCTCTCATACTTTCTCCTGGTTTCCCCTCAAATGCTTCCTTAATGGTGAGGCCTTATCTGACCCCCCCTATCTAAAGTCATGGTATTGTCACCTTTGTGCCACTCAGGGAACTAGATACTGCATGCCACAACTAAAAAAAAAAAAAAAAAAAGGATCCCATATACTGCAAGGCGGAGCCAAATAAATAAATAATAAAATAAAATATTGAAAGGTCGGGGCATGCCCCGGAAAAGTGCCGCAAGGCAAATTCCGGAGGCTGGCTAAACTTCCGGGGACCGACCCCCTGCAGCCTGGTCCAATCAGGTACCGACCCGGAGCCCTCGGACACTGACCGCCGCTGTAGCCCGCGCTTTCTTCCTTATATGAAAAGACCTGGCTTGGACGCAGGCCCTGGCTATAAAACCCCTCCCCACCCCTCATACCTCGCAGACTCCCTTTGTCTCCTCACTCACCCGCCCCCGGGAGTTCTGCCCGAGAGCGACTGCTCAATAAAGGCCTTTACCACCAGTCCTCAGAGGCGGCTTTTTTCCTCCCGCGGCGTTTTTTAACAAATATTATACAAGTACTTATTTGCTTATTGTTTAACTCCTGGTATCATTTCAGCCTTAGGACTTAAAGGGACTGTTTTGTTTACAGCTGTCTCCAACTTGTAGAAAACTGTCTCACATGTGCCAGGCACCTCGACAAACATTTCTTGAATGAATGACCAAACAGAGGCACACATTTTCCTTCCTTTCTTACTTTTCTTCAGGTTTCAATTATGTTGCTCTAATAACTACCTGTACCCCTTTGGGGTAAGATCCATTTAATTGCAGACAGAACAAAAGCTAAAGATTTTTTAAATATTCTATATGCTATTGATAAATTCATTTGAAAATATATATACTATACATTTTTCTTTAACTTGTCTGTAATTACAATTTTCAGAAGTTTTAATCATTTCCTCTCAAAGGAAGACATAATAATTTCAAGTGTTTAGCCTTGGTGTCTGATTTACCTTTAAGTGGCAGAAGTCCCTAATGCTTATTCTGATTAAGGTAGGTGCAGGGGGGAAAGGCAAGAATACCTCAATTCGAGAACTGGTTTTGCTCTCTTATTCTGAGAAAAACACTTTCAAATATAGAATTCACCTTGGGGTTGCCCTGCTAGAGCCACTTAAGTCTTTTTATAGAGCATCCATCTGAGGTCTGGGAAGAGAGTTCTGAGTGACCAACAGCAGGGCTGTGCAGGTTGCCAGGTGTGTGACCCCAGTAACCAGCACAACCTTCATTAAACCTGGAAATAACTGACTGATCCCGACTATTGATAAGACCATCTGGCCCAGAGAAAGATGGTTCCCAGGAACTGATTACCTTAGCCATCTGCCCCGAGGGTGTGGGTACCAGGTGGGGGTGGTGCTATGCTAAGCCGCTTCAGTCTTGTCCGACTCTTTGCCACCCCATCGAGTGTAGCCCACCAGGCTCCTCTGTCCATGGGGTTCTCCAGGCCAGAATACTGGAGTGGGTTGCCATTTCCTCCTGCAGAGGATCTTCCCGACCCAGGGATCGAACCTACATCTCTTATGTCTCCTGCACTGGCAGGTCGATTGTTTATCACTAGTGCCACCTAGGAAGCCCAGGTAGGGTGGAATTGGGGGCTAAGCCCCACCCTGAGGCCCAGCCTCACCTAGGAGACAGGAAGAAAAAATCACATGTGGCAGAATCTGCAGGTAAGGGTGCTGCAGGCACCAGCTCAGCCCCCCTTACACCACTGGCCTGCAGAACAAAGAGCAAGAGACAGATTCTAGACAGCCCCCCAAACCAGGGCTTAAGCAAGAGGACAAGCTGTAGCCCTATATTTTCCAATCTCTGTAAATTCCTTGGGAAAGTAAGGATTTCTCCACTATAGGAACAACCATTTCCTTAGGTAGCAGTTTAGGGATAGAAAAATGTTTTCTCAACTGGAGTGAAGAGGCAAGTCAAAGTCAAACAGAGAAAGAGCAGAACAATTAGCTTTTGGTGATGGTGGGTCTCCTCTGTCTTGTTTGCCTTAGAAGATGTATGGATGTGGGCTGGAGAGAGTGAGGTGGTTTAAAATATGTCCACAAATTCTCTGATACTCTCCCCTTGAAGAGATAGAGCCTCATTCTCTTCCCCTTGCGTGTGGGCTGGACTTAGTGGCTTTTTTTTATAGAATAGGAAAAAAAAGAAAAAAAAAGCAGAAGGAATAGAGAAACTAGGTTAAGAAGCACAGATCTGCTCTCTCTCTCCCCCACCTCATTCACCTGCACTGGGGGAACTTAGCCACCAAGTTGCAAGAACCCTGAAGCGACCCATGGAGAGGGCCGCACGGTGGGGAACAGAAGCCTCCAACCTCCAGCTCCGTGAGTGAGCCACCTTGAAGAGGATGCTCCAGCCCCAGCCAAGCCTTTGGATGACTACATTCTCACTAAAACTCACCAGAGACCCGGAGCCAGAGCCACTTAGCGAAGCAGCATCCAGATTTCTTTTGTGTGTGTGTGTGTGTTAAAGAATTTGTTTTTTTTTGGATGCAGACCATTTTTTAAAACGCCCTTATTGAATTTATTATAATATTGCTCTGTTTTATGTTTTGGTTGTTTGCTGCCAGGCCATGTGGGATCTTGGCTCCCCGACCAGGGATCAAACCCACACCCCCTACACCGGATGGCGCAAGTCTTAACCCTGGACTGCCAGGAAAGTCCTGCTCCCAGATTTTTGACTATCAGAAACTGTGAGATAATAAATGTTTGTTGTTTTAAGCTATTCAGTTTTATAGTAAACTGAAAGCTATGTGTAACTAAGACAGATAAGGACAATGAAAAGACCACAAAAACTTTTCTCATGTTTAAATTAAGAACCTATAACATATAATTTTGTTAATGAGGGAAAATGTCTTCGGCTGAGAGGAAGAATGTAAGGCATAGTTCCGGCGAGGCAGAAAAGGAAAGACGACCTCAACAGAAGTAGGTTACCTTTATTCAGGCAAGGAGGGGCGACAGTCGGCCTAACGACCAGGCTGAGTGCAGAGAGGGATCAGGGAGGCTTCATACTTATAGGGAGGTTTGTGGAAGCGATAAGGGCAACATTAATCAGGTGGGATATTTTGAGTATTCTTTTGTTGAGATGACATTTGTAGTTGGGCAGGGGGTGATAAGTCTTCTGGGCAGGTGTAGGGGGTGTAAGGTTTCTGGACAGTGGTTGATAAGTCCCAGATAGATGCAACCGGCCTGGAGCATCAGGGTGGAACTAAAATTCTGTTTTGTTTTCTCCGAAGTTAGATGATTCAGCAAGGGGCCTTTGAGACTACTGTTCTCTTTTCTAGGCCCAAAAGACTCCTTCAAAGAAAAAGACCTAAGAGGAAGCACAGGCTGGAGCAGACCTCTGAGCCAGCCATGCCCAATCCTTGGGCGGGTACCTTGTCTCCTCCAAGCCTCAGTGCCTCCTGGCAGAGGGGTTAAGAGGCCATGCAAGATGATGAGTGCCACATGCTTGGTGCAGCTCATGATGCTGAGAGACTGTATTCTTGCCTGGAGAATCCCATGCACCAGAGGAGCCTGGCAGGCTATAGTCCATAGGGTTGCAAAGAGATGGACATGACAGCATAGCACAGCACAAACATTTCCACCCAACTGCAGCTTACCCCTTTACACACTCCTGTCCTAATTGAGTGTGATACACACAACTTTGCAAACCCTCCTTTGGTGCTGACCACTGCGTGATTTGCCTGAATTTAGGACGTTTGCTGAGGCTTCAGTCTGTGAGGCTGCCAGGGCTAACACCATGACAGGCGGCCTGGACCTAAGTTTCGGCTTCCCCCGAAATGGTAAGATTCCCTACCCCCATCAGGCAAACTGGAGCCAGCCAATCAATATGCGCCCAGTAAGAAACAAAGGGAAAGCTGAAAAGCCTGCGAACGCCCAAGTTTGAAAAAAGCCTGCGAAAGTTTGTACCAATAAAATTGCTTTGCAAACATGTAACCAATCCGCTTAAGCCAGCTACCAACTGCTTATGCATACCCTATAAATTTGGGTAACAGCTTGGGGTCGGGGCTCTCTGACCCTGCACCACTGCGTTGGATGCGGCAGGAGCCCTGGCTCGAGTCAGTAATAAACTTCCCTTTTTGCGAGTTGCATTGTCTTGGAAGCCTTCTCTTTTCCCGCTCGGGGATTCGGACATCGGGCATAACACAGTCAACCTCAGGTGCTGAAGGTCTCATCATCAGATGAGTGTGATAGGGTTGCATATTTATTTTATTTTTAAAAAATATCATGAGAATTTATTACATAACTCTTTTTAAAAAATATTTATTTCTTTATTTATTGGCTGCGCTGTGCCTTATTGCTATGTGTGGGCTACTCTCTAGTTGTGGAGAGTGGGGGCTACACTTTACTTGTGGTGCGCAGGCTTCTCATTGCAGTGGCTTCTCTTATTGAGGTGCACCAGCTCTGGGGCTCACAGGCTTTAATAGTTGTGATGCAATGGGGCCCAAGTGCCCCACGACATGTGGAATCCTCCTGGACCAGGGATCGAAGCTGTGTGCTCTGCATTGGCTGATGGATTCTTAACCATTAGACTGCCAGGGAAGTCCTGCATGTTTATTTTTAAATTCAAAGTTTCTGGAAGGTGGCATGCTGTGGTGTATACATATAAAAAGGAAAATCAAAACAAATGACAGTAAAGAGGGAGTCTGGAAGTCTGTATGCCTGAGACCATTCAAAAGTCAAGGCTTAGAGGCTGTGACTGACAGAAGTCCTGCCCATAGTAAAAATGCAGTGACAAAAGTACAATGAGGAATTTAACCAGAAGGTGACAGGTTAGACTCAATTCCTCCTCTGTTGTCATAAAGAAAGCTTTCCTTGAAAAGATGTTTTAATCCACTCAGTTACTCACCCCTAGGGTCACAGGAGTTAACTTAAATCTGATCTAATCAGTAGTAAGAAGGTGTTCTTTTTATAGTAATCCATGAGGAAAACGAGCTGAATTGTAGGCATTTTTTAAAAAAAGTCAGCCACTGAAATACAGATATGGGCCAACACCAATGGAAAAATGACTTTAAACATGGCTAAGCACTTCTTAGAGTGACTTTCTTTCCCTGGAAACAAGATGTAATTCAGTATCCATGTTGCTTTGTGTGACCCTTAAGGTATTAGACTCTGCTACTCTCACTGGTCAAACCCAATTGCTTGATTTTCTCTCTAAACCTCACCAGCCAGGCACGGCAATCTTTCTTAATCCACAAAGAAATTTTTTTTTCACTTGAGTATGGGTTGTATTTTCCATGTTCATGGGCTGCGGTCAACTTAGTTTTATCCAACATAGATATTTAATTCCTTCACTTGGGGCACACACAATCTACTGAATGCTTCAGATGAAGCAGTCATATTGACAACGGCAAGAAATAGAGATGAAATAATACAGAACCCCCTTCTCAAAGTGCAGACAGGTACATAAACAGACAAGTATACTATACATCACAGATTTATTCTATTTATACATGGTTTATGTCATAGGTTAGGGTACCTATCCAAGTCTAGAGAAAGGAGGGGTCAGGAAAGGTTTTCTGCAGTTGGTGATGGCTAAATTTCAGTGATGAGTGGGAATTAACTGGGCAAGAAAAGGAGAGAATATACAGGATGGAGAAAACATTTCAGGAAGAGAGTACAGCAGAAGCAAAGGCATGGAAGCTAGAAACAGTGTGAGCCAGGCGGGTCAGAGAGATTGCTTTCTTAGAGCACAAGAGCGTAGCAGGAAATGAGGCCAGAGATGAGAAAGACGCACATGGGAGGTCTTTGATGCCACATTTAGAGTAGGTCTTGGGCTTCCCCGGTGGCTCAGACAGTAAAGAAACTGCCTACAATGCAGGAGAGGTGAGTTGGATCCCTAGATTGGGAAGATCCCTTGAAGAAGGGCATGGCAACCCACTCCAGTATTCTTGACTGTGGAGTTCCATGGACAGAGGAGCCTGATGGGCTACAGTCCATGGGGTCCCAAAGAGCTGGACATGACTGAGCGAATAACACTTTCACATTTTCCTGAGGAAGTCATTGAAGGATCTGAGCAGGAGACCCACCTGAACAGGTAAGACAGGTAGACTAGGGGAGGGACTTAAAGAGTGCAAGGCTGGAGGCAGGGAGACCAGGTGGGAGAAGCTATAGCAGCTAGATTGAGAATTAGTAGCATTTGCAGGATTGGGGCAGTAGCTGCAATGGGGAGGGGAATGATTTGAGACACATTTAGAAGGGAAAACTGGCAAGACTTGGTGACTGATTTATTCTAGGAAACGAAGAGCGGGGCAGAATCATGTGTATGTTGGTGGTGGCCACTGCCATTATCTGTGATGAAAACTACTGGCATAGACTCAAGTTAGAGGAGAAGATGATGATGAGTTAGTCTGAACATGCTACATTTGAGATAGTTTGTATACTTTATTTATTCTCCCACTGTCTTCAAAGAGTAAAGGAGTGTTGGCCAGCTCTAGTGGTCCAGTGATTAAGATTCTGTGCTTCCAATGCAGGGGGTGCAGGTTCAATCCCTGGTCAGGGAACTAAGACTCCAGAGGCTCTGTGGTGCAACCCAAAAAAAAAATTTAAGTATTGCAAAAAAAAGTAAAGGAGTGTATAAGCTAAATTTAACTTTGATCTAAAATAAAGGTAACAAATGCTGTGTTAACGGACAACATCACTGATCCATCAGAGTACCCTGTTCACGCAGCCCAGGCATCCTTCTCAGCACACTGCTCTGTCCCCACAGGGCAGCCACCATATGTTTCATACAACGTGGTGGCCACTAGCAGTCCAACGGAGAGTGCGTGCGTTGGAAGCCCTTGACTCCTCCTGATCTAAAGGCTTGAGAGAGTATCATTCTTTAAAAGTTACATACCATCATTTGGAGGTACCCTTGCCAAATTTAAATATGCAAGACCACATTGATCTTCAGTAGCAGGGTCATAGAGAAGTCATAACAGATTCCTGGGGGCTTCCCCGGTGGCTCAGATGGTAAAGAATCTGCCTGCAATGCAGGAGACTCAGGTTCGATCCCTAAATTGAGAAGATCCCCTGGAGAAAGGAATGGCAACCCACTCCAGTATTCTTGCCTGGAGAATTTCACGGACAGAGGAGCCTGTACAGTCCATGGGGTCGAAAAGAGTCAGACACAATTGAGCGATTGTCTCTCTCACAGACACACACACACACACACACACAACATATTACTGAGAGATTCCTAACTTAGTTTAAGGCCAAGGCAGTGCAGACTATTGTGATCAATAGAATTCAGTTTAACATTTATTAACTGCCTACTCTGTGATGGGCCAGTGCTTCTTGATTTGATTTCATTAGGTCACAAGCCTATCAGATGCTCCCTGGGAGGTGTCAGGAATGGGCAAAGATCTTGCCGTTCAGGTAAGATCATTTGAATTTCATCCCCCTCTTTGAGATCACAAGGCACATCAGTGTATTAGAGACAGAGAAATCCTGCAGTAAAGAAATCCACTGAACTAATTTTAGCTTGGTATCATCCAGAGCTATTCTGGCCAGGGAAGCCTCCTGTCAGATACTGCAAGTGAAATTAGGAATATTTCAATCCTCATAGCGTATCAATTTTCCAAATGAGGAGCAAAAGCTCTAAAATCCCACCAGCAGAGAGTGGGCTAGGGAGATCTTAAATTCAGATCTTCCCTTTCCAGCTTCAGGGTGCGAGTCACAGGATGACGGATGGCTGGGGCCCTATGCTCTCAAGGCCAAGGCTGGCTTCTCTGGGTTACACATTCACTTTATAAAGGACCTGTCAGGGTGCGCTCCAGTATTCTCATGGCGCAGTACCCACAGCAGGTGGGTCAGCCAGGTTTTCTGGAGCATTCTTTACCGAGAAATGGAATATTTCCTGCCATATCAGTAAACAAAGAATGTCACAGACATCAGTGATGGCAGCCACCACAGAAGGTGTGCTGGTGAGCCCAGAGGGAACTCAGGAAGGAAAGAATAGCTGCCATCTAGCAGCCATTCCCTACACTCAGCCCTGAGGAATTCAGGGTGTGAAAACAGGATACTGGTCCAAGAGCTGAGGTGCATATCAAAGGGATGACTTCAGTGAGCCTAGACTCTTGCATCTTCCCATACAAAGAAAAGGGCTAAATTCCTTAACTTGGGATATTTTGTTTTCTTTAACTTCCAAAAAAACTTTTGACCTTCAGACTACCTGTCCTTTGTTGCAAAACTTCTACACAACCTGGATCTGCCCCATCCCCCTCCTCCAAGCAGTTCTCTCAGGGTTACTAGAGAAGCTGCCTCCCTGGGCTTAAGTCCTAAGTGTTTCCACCAAATAAGACATTGTTGCTGTTCAGTTGTTAAGTTGCATCCAACTCTTTGAAACCCCATGGGCTGCAGCACACAAGGCTTCCCTGTCTCCCGAAGGCTTTCCCATCTCCCGAAGTTTGCTCAAACTCATGTCCATTGAATCAGTGACGCCATCTAACCATCTCATCCTCTGTCGTCCATCCCCTTCTCAACTTTTAGATTGCATATATTTTTTCTGTTGATATTATCAGGGCTGATACCTCACTTTGTCTTTAAAAGTTCTTCACCATCTGCCCCCTTTTTTCTAGGCTTTTAAAAACAATTCCATTTTCTCTGCTGCATCCTCTAGGCCTTTGTTCATGTTGTTTCTGCTGTCTGGAAACCTTAGGGATCATTTGATGCAATTGGGTTTCCCAGGAAGTGGACTCCGGGGTGAGGATGACAGCAGGACCTTTATTGAGGAACTCTCTGGGGATCAGCCCCTGTGAGGGAAGAAAGGTGGCAGAACAGGACAGAAGAGGAGGTTCAATTCTGATACAGCTGCCGGGAAGGTCTCACTGCCCCTGTGAGAGCTTGGACCCGGGCTGGCCCTGGAGAGTTGACCCAAGCTGGGAAAATCGGGTCTCATCTTCAACCAGACATTGGATATGGGCTGCCCCAAAGAGGTATGACCTTGGGGAAGGCAGCTCTCTTTGGCCAAGGGCACCTAGGGCAATCCTCAAAGAGGGTCTCTGATGAGAACTGTTGACTGCCAACCTTCCCAGCAGCATGGAGGTGGGGAATGAGTGCTTCATTTCTGAAGGGAGTGGGTGGTGTCATGGATCTGGGCTGCCTGAAGGTATCCTCCACCTTGTTCAGGTCATGCTTTCTACTCGATTATTTAGGACCGGCACCTGTCCACATCCTGTAGATGCCAACAGAACTTAGTGTCTGAGGTGTGGGCTCTGTTATACTAACTTTACTTCTAGCATGTTTCATGGGCTTTATCTCCCTACCTAGATTGCAAAGCCATCCACATTTTATATTTCTCTTGTATCCTTAGCAGTGTTTAAGAAAGTGATCAATAATGGAGTGAAATGAGTGAAATGTAGTGAAAGGAGTAAGGGATGTGGAGCCTGAAATTCTAATTTTAAATCCCAGAATTGCCACTTATAGATGTATGAAATTACATATATCACTTATAGTTTTGTGAATCTTAAGTTTCATCATTTATAACGTGGGAAAATACAAATCTTTATTTTATGCAAGCTCCAGGGTTGCTCTGAGAACAGTAAGATGGTGAACTGAAGATGCTTTGTAAACTAATAAACTAAAACCAGTGTTTTCCAATGTTGTGTACCAGACACCCGTTAAAGGGAAAAAAATATTGAGCCAATAAATGTAAAACTAAGTATAAATTCCTTATGTTGATCATACATAAAACACAAACAAATTTATAAATAAATATAAATAAAAATGATATACAATCAATTTCAATGAACAAATATGGAGTTATTGCGACAGATGCTGCTGCTTTATTGGCTTTTATACATATGGTACTAACTTTAAGGCAAGCTTCATTTGGATTGGAGATGCCTATATTCTGTATGCCATGCAATAATTCCATTTTCTCAACACTTGCCTCCATTGTAGCCACTGTGAAACCTGTCATTTATACAGGGAACCATGACATTATTTGACCTTCACATAGAAATATTTATGTATGTTAAGTCCACTTCTAGTCCTTTAATTTTCTATTTCATTTACCCATTAGAATATACATCAGGATTTCAATTTAACTGAACAAAGTCCATGAAACAATGAATTTTAAAATTAAGGGACAAAAGAAGTGTGAGATTTTTTTACTGAAAACTACAAAATATTGCTGCAACAAATTAAAGAACCCTAAATAAATGGGGAGACATTCTATATTCATGGTTCAGAAGACTCAATATTATTAAGATGGCAATTCTCCTCAAACTGATCTATAGATTCAACACAATTCCTATTAAAATTCCAATAGGCTTTTGGCAGAAACTGACAAGCTGATCTTAAAATTTACACAGGAAAGCAAAGAACCCAGAAATACCTAAGCAGTCTGGAAAAAGAACAAAGTTGGAGAACTTACACTTTCCAATTTCAAGACTTACTACAAAGGTACATTAATCAAGATAGTGCGGTGCTGCCGTAAGGATAGACATGTAGATCGATAAATGGAACAGCATTGAGAACCTAGAAATAAACCCTTTAATTAATGTATTTTGAAGAATAATTTATATTTTGTGTTAGCTTCTGGTGAACAGAGAAGTGAGTCCATCATATATATATAGTGCTCAGTTAGGGCTTCATTGGTGACTCAGACGGTAAAGAATCTGCGGCAATGCTGGAGACTGGGGCTCCATCTCTGGGTCAGGAAGAACGCCTGGAGAAGGGAATGGCTACCCACTCCAGTACTCTTGCCTGGAGAATCCCATGGACAGAGGAGCCTGTTGGGCCACAGTTCATGGGGTCATGAAGAGCTGGACACAACCGAGCGACGACCACTGTGCTCAGTCGCCACACATATATTCGGTTATACACATACAATATTCTTTTTGGCTTCTTTTCTATTATAGTTTACTACAAGATATTGAATATAGTTCCCTGAGCTATACAGTAGGATCTTGTTTATCTATTTTATATATAGTAGTTTGTATCTCTTAATTCAAAACTCCTAATTTATCCTTTTCCCCCACTCCCCAGTGGTAACTGTTTCTTTTCTATGTCTGTGAGTCTGCTTTGGTTTTGCTTATATGTTCATTTGCATCATTTTTTAGATTCCATATATAAGTGATATCATATGATTTTTGTCTTACATTTATAGTCCACCAATTTACGACAAGTGAAAAAGTTGGCTTAAAAAAAAAACTCAACATTCAGAAAACTAAGATCATGACAGCCGGTCCAATCACTTCATGGCAAATAGATGGGGAAACAATGGAAACAGTGACAGACTTCAATTTTTGGGCTCCAAAATTACTGCAGATGGTGACTGCAGCCATGAAATTAAAAGACGCTTGCTCCTTGGAAGGAAAGCTATGACCAACCTAGACAGCATACTAAAAAGCAGAGACATTACTTTGCCAACAAAGGTTCATCTAGTCAGAGCTATGGTTTTTCCAGTAGTCATGACTGGATGTGAGAGTTGGACTATAAAGAAAGCTGATTGCTGAAGAATTGATGCTTTTGAACTATGGTGTTGGAAAAGACTCTCGAGAGTCCCTTGGACTACAAGGAGATCCAACAAGTCCATCCTAAAGGAAATCAGTCCTCAATATTCATTGGAAGGACTGATGCTGAAGCTGAAACTCCAATACTCTGGCCACCTGATGGGAAGAACTGACTCACCAAAAAAGACCTTGATGCTGGGAAAGACTGAAGACGGGAGAAGAGGAGAAGGGCCCAACAGAGGATGAGATGGTTGGATGGCATCACCGACTCAATGGACTCAATGAGTTTGAGTAAGCTCCAGGAGTTGGTGATGGACAGGGAAGCCTGCTGTGCTACAGTCCATGGGGTCAAAGAGTTGGACGTGACTGAGCTACTGAACTGACTGAACTGAAACCATTAGGGGAAACTATAGTCTTTCAACAAATTTTGCTGGGACAACTGGATATCTGCATGCAAAAAGATGAATTTACACACTTCCCTCATTCATAAACAGAAAAAGGGCTCAAAATTGACCAATGTAGGGACTAAAAGCTATACAACTTCTAAGAGAAAATATAGCTCTTTGTGGCTTGGGTTAGACAACACCAAAAGCATGATCAATAAAATAAAAACAGAAAAAAAAAAAGACTTCATCAAGATTAAAATTTTATGCTTAAAAAATTACCAATAATAGGGACTTCCCTGGTGATCCAGTGGTAAAGAATCTGTCTGCTAATGCAGGAGACACAGGTTCCATCCCTGATCCAGGAAGATCCCCCATGTCATGGAGCAACTAAGCCCATGTGCCACAACTATTGAGCCTGTGCTCTGGAGCCTGGGATCCACATCTGCTGAGTCCATGTGCCTCAATGCTCTGGAGCCTGGGATCCACATCTGCTGAGTCCATGTGCCTCAATGACTGCAGCCTTTGCACCTAGAACCCTTGCTCTGCAACAAGAGAAGTCACCACAACGAGAAGCCTGTGCACCAAAACCAGAGACTAGCCCCCGCTCTCCAAAACTAGAGAAATTAGTTGCCTGAGCAGCAGTGAAGACCCAGCACAATCAAAAATAAATGAATAAACAAAAGTTTATAAAAAATTACCAATAATAATGGACAAGTCATGGTCCCAGAGAAAATATAAGCAAACATTGTTTTTGAAAAAGGATACATATCCAGAATATATAAAGACCTCTTACAAATCAATAAGAAGACAAACCAGTTTGTCTGGGCTAATAATCACATGAAACAAGGTTTAGCATCATTAGTCATTAGGGAAATGCAAATATAAACAAGAGACCATTTCATGCCCACTAGAATGGTAGAATCAAAAAGACAAAATAACTATTGGTGAAAATATGGAAAAACTAGAACTTTTACACATTGCTGATGGGAATGTAAGATGGTGCGAACACCATGAAAAAGCCTGGCAATTTCTTTTAAAAAAAACTAAACATTAATTTACCATATGACTCTGTAATTCCATTCCTAGTATCTACCCAGGAGAGATAAAAATACGTATCACAAAAGACCTGTATGTGCTTTTAGCAGTATTATTCACTATGTCAAGAGTGGAAAAAAATCACATGTCCATCAACTGGTGAAAGGATAAATGAAACACACGGCAACCATATAATGGGATCTTAGCAATAAGAAGGAATGAACTATTGATATATGGATGGAGCTCAAAAATAATAAGTCAAGTGAAAGAAACCATATGCAGAAGATTGCATATTGAATGGTCACATTTATATGAAATGTCCTGAAAAAGCCAACTTATAGGGACAGGAAGCAGATCCATAGTTACCAGGTGTTAGGAGTGGGATTGGAAATTGACTGTCGATGAGCAGGCAGGATATTTTAAAGGTGACGGAAATTTTCTAAATTTAGATTATGGTGATGTTTGCACAACTTCGAAAATTTACTATAAATCATTAAATTGTACATACAAAAGAGGTAAAATTTTATGGTATGTAAATTATATCTCCACTTTAAAAATGAGGAAGCTAATGGTCCCATATAATAGGATGTTTGTAGATAGTTAAGTCCAGGGCTATTATGATGCTTTTTGTGCTCACTAGAGACCTGGCCTTTTCCATCTTCACCCATCCCTAGCATGTGTCCTTGTCCTCATGGTTATAGCCTGACCTCTGTCCAAGGAAGAATAGGAGAAAGAAGAGACCATACAAGGCATTAGTCTGCTAAATCGGCCATCTTTAAGGATCTTTTTGGGAAGCTCCACCCAATAACTCTCTTATATAATACTGGTTAGTATCTTGTGGCAATTCTTAATTTCAAGGAAGGCTGGGAAATGTAGTAGTAGTTGTTGTTCAGTTGCTCAGTCATGTCTGACTCTGTGGCCTCATCGACTGTAGCGCACCAAGCTTCCCTGTCCTTCACCGTCTCCCAGAGCTTGCTCAAATTCATATCATGTATTGAGTCGGCGATGCCATCCAACCATCTCATTCTCTGTCATTCCCTTCTCCTGCCTTCAGTCTTTCCCAGCATCAGGGTCTTTTCTAATGCGTTGGCTCTTTGCATCAGGTGGCCAAAGTTTGGAGCTTCAGCTTTAGCATCAGTCGTTTCAATGAATACTCAGGGCTGATTTCCTTTAGGATTGACTGGTTTGATCTCCTTGCAGTCCAAGCGACTTTCAAGAGTCTTCTCCAGCACCACATTTCGAAGGCATCAATTCTTTGGCACTCAGCCTTTTTTACTGTCCAGCTCTCACATATGTACATCTACTGGAAAAACCATAGCTTTGACTATATGGACCTTTGCAGGCAAAGTAATGTTTCTGCTTTTTAATAAATGTAGAAATTGGAATGTAGAAATCTAGGAATATTGCCAAATCAGGAAGAAAGAATGAGTGGATATTGAGTAGAGCAGCTAGCCATCTCTGGGGTGGAGAAACACTTCTTGGGGTCAATGGAAACACAAATAGAACCAGCACTGTTTACATAATAGAGGAGGACTCAATTATAAAGTGATAATCCAGATGATCCAAATACTTCTTATTAATTGTTTCTTATCCAAATGAAAACAAAAACAATCAAATTCTCAGTGAAAACACAAGAGTTCCAAAGAAACTGTTACTCCGTTGAGAAATAGTAAAGCTGAACAAATGTCTATTGTTATTCGTATTTTTATTTCTAAGACAAAAACTTGAGAACTGAGCCAGTTGGAACAGTAGAAAGAACAGCATCCTTGAGTTTGGGAATGTCTGGATTCAAAACTTGACCACCCTCGTTTAGTGTCTATGCCTTAGGCAAATGCCAAAGCTTATCTAAGCCTCAATGTCCTCACCTGCACAGGTAGCATGATGATACCTCCTTCACGGGCTACTGGGTAGAGGTGATAAGCCTGTAGGTGTAAAAGCACTTGCCAATGCATTAACCTCCCTCCTTCACAGATCACACTGCCGAGGGACACGACAGTGCCTCACGCACCCAACAAAGAAGATTAAGCCCTATTTTTTTTTTTTCCTGCCAAAATTAAACAGCTGTCTCAGAGTTCTTCAGCCATGGTTTCCCCATATTTCTCAGGATGAAAATTTTTCTCAAGAGAATTCCTAATTAAATATCATCTATTCAACACACACACACACACACACACACACACACACACAATTACAACTGCAGGGTATGGAAGGGGGAGGGGAAGAGAAAAAAGCCACATAAAGCAAACAAAAAACAAAACCAGGGACTTCCCTGGTGGCCTCCTGGATAGGGGGGCCTGCCAATGCAGGGGGACCTGGCTTCGATTCCTGGTGTGGGAAGATTCTATATGTCGGCTGGGGGGGGGGGGGCAATGAAATCTATGCACCACAACTGCTGAGCCCCTGTTCTAGAGCCCACGTGCTGCAACTAGAGAAAGCCCGCATGCAGCAATTAAGACCCAGTGCCGCCAAAATGAAATAATGAAAACAAAACCAAATCAAAGAAAGCACCCTGAAGATAAAAGTTAACCTGTAGAGAACAAACTTTTAAAAATACTTTCATTTTTGTACCCAAAGTGCTGTAACCTTCCTAACAGAATTAGGAATGTTATTCACACAGGATCAGAGAGAGCACCTAGAAAAAACACACCAACTACTTTTATGTCCTTAGCACATTAAAAAAGTGTGAGGCTTGTGCCAGCTGCTTGGGTAAGCAGGTGTGCGGGTGGGTCGGCTGGCACGAGCCCCAGGTCATCCATTACCAGTCCATTATTCATACATCAGTTTGACAAAACCAACACAGACCCTTTTTCATCACTTTCTCCCTGAGGCACGAACACAGTTTAAAAGAGGAGACTGTTCAAACTGCCTGACTGGGATCAGTTTGCAACTTCAGTTGTTGCTTAGTCGCCAAGTCGTGACAGACTCTTTGTGACCCCATGAACAGTAGCCCATCATGCTCCTTGGCCCACGGATTTCCCAGGCAAGAATATTGGAGTGGGTTGCCATTTCCTTCTCCTTGCAACTTTAGTGGCTTTTTAAAAGTCAGTTAAACACTGACTGGATATAATCTGTATTTCTATAACACCACTAGGTATCCCAAAGGAGAAGAACAAATCCAAAGCAGAACTGTGAAATTTGCCAACTGAATGCTAAAATAATATTTAGTACCCATCTTCCTTCTCTTCAAAATATTCAATTTTATTAATAACGATAGTCTCGACAATAAATAGCATTTCTTTTACTTAAGAGACAAGAGAGGGCTTCCCAGGTGGCGCTAGTGGTAAAGAACCTGCCTGCCAATGCAGGAAGCTGTAAGAGACACAGGTTCAATCCCTGAGTCGGGAAGATGGGGAGGTGGGCACAGCAACCCACCCCAGTATTCCTGCCTGGAGAATCCCATGGACAAAGGAGCCTGGTGGTCTACAGTCCATAGAATCACAAAGAGTCAGACATGACTGAAGAGACTCGGCATGCACGCACGCCTGAGACAAGAACAGGCTAGCAGAACTGATATACTTCAGGAGAGAAGGATATAGTCTGTTTTTTCCGGTCCCTCCTGTTCCCATTTTGCTTTTCCCTGTGAAAAGGGGGAGAGAGACGGTGTGGGACTCCTCTTGGGGAGGAGATCTCACAGGCTGCGCATCAGGAGCGGGCCCGGCCTGAGCCGGCACGGCTTCCCGTGGCGCGCAGCAGCTGGCCTGCCAAAACCCGACAGCTGTCAGGGCTTCCACAGCTGTGGCTGCCACCGTTTCCCAGAACCCACTCCCTCAGCTTTGACTGAGAAATCCTATCTGTCCTTCCCTGCCCTCCACTGCGGAGTGGCAGTTCATTCTACTCACGGGTTTGTGCAAAAGACCTCTCATCCTGCAAGCTGCCGCATGTACAGTTGACTCAGAAGTCAATGAAAAGCAAAACAAAACAGAACCGCATTCTGTTTTCTTGAGAGCCATCCTGTATTATGGCCACTTTCTTGCTTTTCCTTTCTGCCCTTATCCCAAAGTGTGGAAGGCAGAAAAAGCCCCGTGACCCAAACGCACAGACCAAAGAAGGGGCCCATCTGCTTTGTCCGCAGATCAAAGGAGAGCTCCCAGCAGTGGTGCTTGCTGATCTGCATAGAAGTCAAATCAGTTTTCTCTGCTATCCTACCCCATAGCGACCATTTCACATCACATAGCACGTGTATTTGGGGTTGTTGGAATATTTTCATATTTATGTATGTATATATTTCAAACACAATTTTGGTAGCTTAGTTAGTTTTATTATTGTGAGTACAATTAGGCTGATCTATCTGATCTTCGTAAGTGAAAGCACTGACTAGGGTAGGGAAAAGTAGAGCTGAGCAACATCTGGGTTCTCCACTAAGCATCCAGGCTTGGGTGCTTGGCGTTGCGGACTTCGCAGCCAGGTTCGCCCTAAGAGAGCACAGTCTCCATTTAGGGAAGCAGACATCCTTTGAATGACTGTTTGCAGGTGTGACCAAGGGTTACAGAGTGTGCCCTGAGGGTGCGAGTCTGCAAGGTCAGGAAGGCCTGTATACTGGGTCTTGAGGGTCTTTGGAACGGTTCTAACTAAAATCACATATTCGTTCAAGTTTGCTAAGTGGCTTCAGTCGTTTCCGATTCTTACGACCCCATGGACTGTAGCCTCCTAGGCTCCTCTGTCCATGGAATTCTCCAGGCAAGAATACTGGAGTGAGTTGTCATGCCCTCCTCTAGGAGATCTTCCCAACCCAGGGATCTAACCTGCGTCTGTTACTTCTGCATTGACAAGCGTCTTCTTTATCACCGAGCCACTTGGGAAGCCCTCTCATTTTACAGGTTAACTCAAATCTCTGGATCCTCCCTCCAGTGCTCCACTCCAAACACTAGGGGTCAGCAACCTTCCAAAAGTCACGAAGCGGCTAAGAGCCCCAGTCCTGGGGTGCTGCTGGGATGGTAGGGGGTGATTCTCAGAACAGGGAGGATCTAAAAGACACTGTGGATGCCTTCCCAAACCCCACTCCCAGCCTTTTAGTAACAATCTTAACTTTTATTTGCTGAGTCGCCCTTGCAAAGTCCAAGTGCTTGGGGGAAATGGATCTGAGAGGGTGATCTGTGGCTCTGCCCAAGTGAATTTGCATTATCCCATCCCCAACTCCACAGGACTGGTTCAAGGATAAACAGGTGACCCTACCTGGGCCAACAGAGATAGAGAAGAAATTTTCTGTGGATGACGGGCAGGTAGCTTCCTTGCTCTTCTGGAGAGCTTCTGTTAAGTTTCTCTCCTTCTCCTTTTCTCTCTCCCAGGGTTAAGATGAAGAAATCCCAAACCCTAGAGATATAAACACCAGATACAAACCTGGTGGTAATCACCAGGTATGGAGGCACAGCTATAAGATGAAGGTAACTGGGGAAAAAAAGAGCAGAGTGGTGAAAACAGACATTTGAAAAGCAAAAAACCCCAGGGACAGAACAGAGCCCCAGCTCTTTGTTAATTGACCTCACCTGCAGCCCTAAGCAGTCTATACCCTCACTGCTTTATTTATTTATTTATTGTTCCCCCCCTCACTGCTTTAAAGCAGTGTCATTTCCTGCAGTTGACTCTACTGAGGTTTTATCTAGTCCACTGGTTCAGTAAAGAACCAATGAGAGGGTTGAGGGGTCTTGACACAACTCCGGACATCAGGAAAAGTTGACCCCAACTCCCTGCTTTTCTTAGACTGTTACACACACACACACACACACACACACAAAACAAACAAACAAACAAACAAAAAAAACACAAACATTGAAGGGGTCCTAGTTCCTTCTTGTATTTTTTAAAGATGAGAGGCTATGGTGACAAAGGGTTTAGATGTTTAGAGTCCATCAGACCCAAATTCAAATCTCAGGAACTCCCCTTACTAGTTATGTGACTCTGAGCCGCCATGTCTGTAAGTGAGAATGAATAAACCCTACCTTTCAGAGTTGCCTTGAAGTTTAAGCATAGTAATATGTAATGGGCTTGGCATTCAAAGAATGGCTGCTATCATTATTATTTCAAAATTCCTTGAGTGGAAGGAGCACTCTGGCAGAAAAGCAGCCAGCTCTCTAAACATTCTTCTCAGTGTATTTATAGTCTGCTTTCCCAATCAAAGGGGTCTGCATCCTCGGATCTTGTATTATGTTCACAATCCACTGTAAATGACTATGGCACTTGAACACCGAGGATTTTGGTATTGGTGGTAGGTCCTGGGTACTAATCCCCTGCAGAAACGGAGGAAGGACTGTATTTACTTCCCACCCATGATGAGATTCTCTGGGTGTATGCTTACTGATTTTATTTTCTTGCCCTCCAAAATCACTGTGGATGGTGTCTGCAGCCAAGAAATTAAAAGACGCTTGGTCCTTAGAAGAAAAGCTATGACAAGCCTAGACAATGTATTAAAAAGCAGAGACATGACTTTGCCAACAAACGTCCAGATAGTCAAAGCTATGGTTTTTCCAGTAGTCATATATGGATGTGAGAGCTGGACTGAGAGCTGAAGAATTGATGCTTTCAAATTGTGGTGCTAGAGAAGACTCTTGAGAGTCCCTTGGACTGCAAGGAGATCCAACCAGTCAAACCTAAAGGAAACCAATCCTGAATATTCATTGGAAGGACTGATGCTAAAGCTGAAGCTCCAATACTTTGGCCACCTGATGCAAAGAGCTGACTCATTGGAAAAGACCCTGATGCTGGGAAAAATTGAAGGCAGGAGGAGAAGGAAGATGGTTGGATGGTATCATTGACTCAACGTACATGAGTCTGAGCAAACTCTGGGAGATAGTGAAGGACAGGGAAACCTGTCCTGTGTGCTGCAGTACATGAGGTCGCAAAGAGTCAGACACGACTTAGCGACTGAACAACAACAATGCTTACTGATGAGGTCAGTTGGCCAAGAACTTTGAAATCCATGTCCCTGTACACAGTCCGTATCTATGTCAGGCAGCACAGGCTTTGAAATGGAAGTTGACCGTTTCAGATAGTCATTGCCGTTTTGGAGTTAGTGATTTGCTAATGATGTAATTCCTAGGTAGATTGTATTTGTGCTAAAGCAGTGTGAAAAGGAGCTACTAAAAAAATAAGATCATTGTAATCTCTGACTTTTTTAAAATACATTGGCTCCTAAAGATTTCTATCATTTATTCAGAGCAAAAGTTTAGGACCTACTTTAGCACATCTGTTCCAAGATTCCTGTCCTAGTGCAAGTGCACATAAGGTATTCTAGAACAAAAGGTGGATCACAGTCAATCTTTCTCTTTTCCATTCTTTCTGTGGCAGGAAGTCCCCCAATAATCTGTTTTCTCTCTCTTCCTATTGACAACATAGGTCCCATTCCCCTAGCCTTTCCCACAAGACCACATATTCCATATTCCTTTACACCCAGGTGTGTGTGTTCACAACTGCGTGACTGCATTCTGGCTTAATGGGTCTAAGCAAAAATGTCATGTGTAACTCCTGCAAAGTGCCCTTAAAGGAGGGGAGATGTGCCCTTCTTCCTCCCCACCGGCCACACTATGACGTGATAGTAGGTGTTTAAGCAGCCAGCCTGGACCACAAGGCAGAAAGTCATGTACTGAGGAGGACGGAAGAGCAAAACAGAAAACGAACAGTCATCTTGAAACTGCCTTAGACGCCTGACTTTCACACTTGTTTTTACATGCATGAGAAATAAAACACTACCTTATTTGAGGCCCCAGCATTGAGTTGTATTTTTTTATCACTCGTTGCAAAACCTAATCTGAATGGACACTTGTGTATATCGATTGTTTACGTTTCCTGCATGCATCTGGGATATCAGAATGGCACTGTGTCTAATGTGACACACCACTTACAAAGGGGATGTGGATTCATCAGTGATTTCCATCATACTCCCCAAATCCCACTCACATCCTACAGAACGAATTCTATCCATGGGATAACATCAGAAAGGTCATCTCTCAGACATGGAAAGAAATACAGATTTTTTTTTGTTTTTTAAACCAAGAACAAAACCTTTTGTTTATTTTACAGAAAGCCCTATCTATTCAAGATGACTGCTTTCTCCTACTTTGGTTGGCAATTTTATGAAATGAAGACTATTTTCTTAGCAACACAAATGCTCACTATCAGTTAAAAGTACAATACTAGTTACTTGCAAGCATCAACTGGAGACAATGTAGTGAGAGACAGTGTGCTTCAGAGTGGTCAGGGGCCTTGACTTCAGATTCAGGAGCACTTTTAGGCTTTGCCACTTACTTACAATGTGACCTTGATAAGTAACACAACCCCTCACTAGCTCCAGTTTCCTTATCTGTAAAATGAAACCTCTTTCAGTATACTTGTAAAAAAAAAAAAAAAAAACACAAAATCAAATAAGCTAATATGTTCAATGCACCCAGCACATATATAGTGCTCTAATAACAAATGCTTCTTTTCCTTTGCTCTTTAGTTTTTTATTTGTTAAAAAAGAAAGCCTATGGAGTTTAGATCAGTAGAACTGTTATCTTAAGAAGTTCTAGTCTCTAAAACTTACTGGTTTTATAACTCTATTGGACTTGTGACTTAAGAGTCAGCTTCTTCAATGTCAATCAGGTTTATAACAAGTGTGATATCATTAATTGTAGCAATAACAATTGTTGGCATGTTGCATGATTATCAAGTGTGAGGCACTGCACTAAAGCTTTTATTTTTATTATTTCAGTGAACTTGTTTTTTCTTCCTCCTAGAGATGTTTTTAAGAATGTAAGTAAAAATAAGCATGTGATTATAAGGATACAGTGTATAAAAGAAATTTATAAAATTGTAAAGAACATACAAATACAGCAGTAGTACTGATCAAATCAATTACTTCTTTTAGAAGAAAATACCTTAATTTTAGAAAGAAAAATATTTCACTCATTAAAGGAGGTGCAAGATATTTGTTTCTTCATAAAACTTGTATTAAATTTAAAAAATAATCTAAAGCTACATAATGCCAGAATAGAGGCACCTGTTTACCTAATTGGTTACAGAATATGTTGATTTTCTTTCTTTTATACTTTAAGTAGTCTTTTGGTTCATTTGATTCAGGAAAAACTACCTGACAATTCCTAGGAAAAAGGTATTATGTAATCATATGTAGTGTGTATTAATGTACATTTAATATGTCTGCATGTACTTTCTCTGTTTTATTTACAAATAAATGTTTGTGTTCCATAACGTGTTTGTAAATTGACTAGAATTTAGAAGTTTCTCCCTTTAGAGAAACATTTACAATATTGCAACAGCACTGGCTAACATCCCCAACTGAAAATTCTTTCTTATACAAGAAAATCCTTGCATAAAAAATTTATTTTTGTATATAACTTTTGTATAAAAGCAAGAACATTTTGGCTAATTTGGGGTCACTCCTATTGGATATAATGGACTGTAGGATTCAGCAGGGAGTGAAAGGGTAGAAAAGCAGATGCCAGAAGTGGAGGTTTTTGCGGGGCAGCCTTGAAAAAGATCAAAGGAGAATCCAGCCCACAGATAATTTTAAAGAATGGACACAGTTGCCAACATTTTAAAACTGGAATTTTCACATTAAAAAAAACCCCACGACTTGCATTTCTGCAGAGTCACCCACAGCTGACCACACAGGGCACCGTCTGGGCCCTTTTAGATGAAGTCTACTCTCTCTGCACCTGTGGCGGGGCAGAGTGAGGAGGGGTACTCCCCTTAGTTACAGACTGGCCTGGCCTGTATTGAAGACGTGTGAATCTTCACAAATGATTTACGGTGTCTGAGTTTGCACACACACACACACACACCTCTGCCCTGAGAAAACGGAAGACCGTGCACCTGCAGGTCGTGGGCAGAGAGTAACGAAGAATGACCTGGCAAGGTTCAGCTCCCCTTCTGTCACTGGGACCCTCCTGGCCAATCCCTCGTTGAAGACCACACGTGGAGACCCACGGCCCCACAGCCACACAGCAGCAATTACCATGGCGGTCCGTATTCCTCACACCCAACGGACTCATTGCAGAGTTCACCTTCCAGCACCAGACACCATCTGTGTAACATAAAGCCAATAATGATATTCTGCCCCTGAAGGCGTTTGAGTCTGTGACCCTGGCATTGAGTCGCTCTGAATTGGTCCCTTTTCCATATCTGTCAGTGGGGGAGGAGCAACTGCAAGAGGGGCTCCTAGAGGAGGTCAGAAAACTCTGGCTCTTGGGACACGGGTGTGTCGGTCTCGTGATCAGAGATGTCCGTCAATCCCGTGCACTGGGAGGTTGGCCTGAGAAACACCCACTCAACTCTACTGACCTCTCCTTGTAAAAGTGAGATCGGCAAGGTGGGCATTGACTTGGTCATAAAACCAGAGAGTTATACACGCTTCTTTTATATTCACTTGTGTTATGTGCTGAAATGTAGCTCCATGAGGGAGGAGCTTTGTTCACTACAGGACCCTAGGCAGTTAGAATGGTGCAGTACATGGTACATAATAGATGCTCAATTAATATGTATGGGATAAGTGAATGAATGAAAGCACCACTTTATTCTCTCTAGAAGCCTCCTCTTTCTAAGACCATGCCTCCATTGTCTCTCACCTGGAAGACCTCAGCTGCCATTCAACTGAATTGGACCCCAGACCTCAGCATAGCTCCTCCTCAGATCCAATCTCCACTTTGAGTTATCTTCTAGAATCCAATCTCTGATATCTCTTCACTGAAAATCCTGCCATAGGGCTTCCCTGGTGGCTCAGTGGTAAAGAATCTGCTTGCCAACTTGGGAGACATGGGTTCGATTCCTGATCCAGGAAGATCTCGCGTGCCATAGAGAAACTAGGCCCTTGCGCCACAACTACTGAGCCTGTGCCCTAGATCCAGGGAGCCGCAACTACTGAGCCCACGGACCACAACTACTGAAGCCCACATGCCCTAGAGCCCACGCTCTGCAACAAGAGAAGCCACCGCAACGAAAGGCCCGCAAAGCACAACTTGAGTGCAGCCCCCACTCACTGCAACTAGGGAGAGGCCCATGTAGCAACGAAGACCCAGCACAGCCAAAAATAAAACAAATAAATAAAACTATAAAAAGAAAAAAATCCTACAATATGGTTTTCATTATTCTGAGGACAAAGTCCAAGTATCTAAATGAGGCCCCCAGCCATCCTTCCCGCCCTGGCCAGCCTTACTGAGTTCCTCTGCGCGCCCAGAGCCCTCTTGCACACCCCTCCTTCCCATCTCCACCAGGGTGGGTGCACACTCCCATCTCATCCATCGGCTCTCCGCGTCTGTCTTCCACACGTTCTCACCACCACCCTTCATTCTCCCACTGTGCTAACTGTGCCCTCTGTCGGACAGGCTGTCTGCAGGCCACACTGTCGGGTCGCCTGGTGACCCCGGTCACCCGCATCCCTGGCATCTGGCTCACGGAAGGCCTGGCATGAAAGAGGCAGTGAGGAGACTTTCACTGGATAAATACATTCTATTTTGCGCTGGGTTTGGTGCCACGCTCTTGGTAATCCTCCACTTCTCATGGACGAGAAAGCGGAGGCTACAGAGGCTAGGTCATGGCCCCGGTCCAAGCACAAGTCCGTGGGCCTGAGCCTACACCCTTTGCACTGCGCCACGCGGGGAAACCGGCGCCTCCTCTTCCGGGGTAACCACCCCGCGGCTCGCTCGTGGCTCATCTCTGCCCAGAGCACTCACAAAAACGCTAACCTTACCTCAGCAAGAAAGAACGCCACCAGGAGCAGGCGGAATGTTTGCTGTTACTCAGGAGTGTTGCTTTGAACACCAGAGCAAGGAATGTAGGTCAAATGATTGCCCCGCCCAGCATCTCCCTCGGTTACCCAACTTTTCTCATCCCACATGTGACGCCACAAGTAGGAGATAGCTACATGGAAAATTCTAGTAGCTTTGCAACTCTCATGAAAACAAAAACCCATGAAATCAAGGGAGGGATTTTAAAATCACTTTCTGTTTCAGTAATGCAAAAGTTCAGATTTATTCATTTGTTAAGAGCCAAGCAGGTATACAAAAATCACAGTAGACCCCTAAAAACATAAGTCCGGTTTAGCTATTATGAAAATAAGGTAAATATGATGATAAAGAAAAATATATAACAATAATTATGGGTCAGGTATACACATCACAAGTTAATCCTCTAACAGCCCTGAAGGTACACACCATCAATGCCTGCATCTGTAAAATGTCTGCATCTGCAAAATCTGAAAAGCCCAGGGAGGTCAAGTAATTTGCTCAAGGTCACACAGCTAGACGGGACAGAAAGGAATAGATCTAGCCCAGCTGCCTCCAAAACCTGTTCTATGCAACAGCAACTTTCTAGTTTGGGTAATACTAATATAAATTACAGTCTCTAATACCTAGTTTTATATTTTTAAGAAAAATGTAGTACAGAATTAGTCTAACAACATTCCAATACTAATTGTATCTTACAAATGTGTTGTCTACAATAAGAAACTTCATAAAGTTGATGCCATGTTTAATCTCTTTTAAGGGAAGGAAGAGAAAATGCTTTGGAGGAAAAATTTCAAAGAAAGTCTTAAGAAATAAGTGGTTGTAGGAGTTTCACATTTTAACCTAAGAGAAATGTAAAGACATCTAATAAAACCAAGTTTTACAATGACTTTGGTTAGTGTCACCAGTGGGGCAAAATAAATATCCAGGGTCAAAAGCACGCGATGACCTTACTACCTTATCAATTCTATGTTGCAGACATGGGAGCAACCATTCCCTCCCATCAATTTAGAGGAATTAAAATAATAGATCTTCAAATCAGTAATTTTGAAGAGCATGGGGTTGAACTAGCAGCTGTGAATCTCCTGAGCAGCAGAAATCCAAACACCAAACAATAGAGAAGACAGTTAGTCATGGAAAAATGGGTAATTCAGTCGCTGATCATATAAGTCCTTGTTCTAACTGAATGACATCATCTGAAAGCAAAACACAGTGATGCTTGTCCAGAAAGTTCCAGTCATTTTCCTCCCTGACATTCAGAGTGCCTGGTTTGGGTTTTTAATCCCCCTTTCATGATTTCATGGCCTTGGTATGCTCAGAGAAATTATTACGTTGCTTTTCCATGGTTAATGTAAGACTTCTTTGTCACCAAGGTATGCTCTAGATAAGCACTTTGCTTTAGTACAATGACTGTCAACTCTTTGCACTTCTATTTCAAAACGGCAAAGCTCCTTTACTATGGTTACCATTACTTACAAGTGTCACGCAGAGGGAGGGCTGTAGTGAAACAAATGGTGTTCCCCCTGTTCCCTCCAGGTGCTGTCACCCAGTCATGCATGCTCTGTTTCCCTCTCTGCTTTCCTCTGGGGGATCCAGGGAGGATGCAGGCCTGACACTCAGCCCGGGCAGGCCTCCTCTGCAAGAAGTAGTGCTTTAGAGACTCAGTGGGTTCCAATCAATCACTTCATGTCAACCAACAACCCATCGCTTCTATACACAGCCCATCTCTCACTACATTCTAATGATTCTCCATGCTTAGCATCACTTCTGTGTCTGCCCTTCTCTCTTCTGCTACCACCTTCTGTCTTAGTTCAGGAGTATTTTCCCTCAGGACACTTATCCCCCTGCAAGAATCACTCCCACCACACCAGATGCCACCCCCCAGCACACCCCTCACCTTCCTCTTCCACACTGTTCAGAGTGATCTTGCCGAAAATCCAAATCTGACCTGCAGTGGCTCTGCCTGAGTCCAAATACCTCAGAGAACACAGAAGACCCCCTGTGACTTCTCTTTCCCCTACAGCCTTGTCTCTGGTTCACCAAACCTTAGTCTTCTTGGATACATAGGGTTTGCTTCATTTAAAATGCAGATGGCCAGGCTCTAACCTCAGAAATTTTGATTCATTACACATGTGAGAGGCCCAGATTCTGCATATCCGGTGCTTCTAGTATACATCTGATGCAGCACAACCCCGGGTAAACACTGTTCCACAGCCTCCCTCTTGCTTCCTTCCATATATCCTATTCCACGGCCAAATGCTCCCCAATGCAGCCTCTCTTTCATGTGTTTGTAATTTTCCATGTGCCATTTGCTCCACCTGGAATGCCTTCTCCTCATCCTCCTGGCCAATTCGGGAGGATTCATTACTTTTCTAGACCCAATTAAAGATTCTTTTCCTCTAACCTACTCAGATGAAGTACTCCTTCCTTCCTTCCTTTGGGCCACCACTGTGCCTAGTTCATCACGCTGACTACCCTCCACTGAGATGGTATGCACGTGAGGCATCTCTACATGAAAATCAAAGATACAGTTTCCAATCCCAGCTCTGTCCCTTCATTAGCTGCCAGTCCATTTGGGTTGTTGTGGCTCAGATGGTAAGGAATCTGCCTGTAATGTGGTAGATCCGGGTTTCATCCCCGGGTTGGGATGATCCCCTGGAGAGGGGATTGGCTACCCACTCCAGTATTCTTGCCTAGAGAACTCCATGGACAGAGGAGCCTGGTGGGCTACAATCCATGGGGTCACCAAGAGTCAGACATGACAGAGAGCAACTAACACACACGCATACCACAGAATGGTTGATAAACAACAGTCACTTATTTCTCTTAATTCTGGAGGCTCAGAAGTCCAAGATCAAGGCGCCAGAAGATTTGGGTACTTTGTTTTTTAATTTTTTTAAAAGAAATTAGGCCACACCCAGTGGCATGTGGGACCTTAGTTCCCAGACCAGTGATCAAATCCATGCCCCCTAACCACTGGGATGCTATGGAAGTCCAAGATACGGTTCTTTGAAGGGCCCTCTTCAAAAAAGAGTGTGTGTGCATGTGCTAAATTGATTCAGTCATGCTTGACTCTTTGGGACCCTGTGGACTGTAGCCCTCTAGGCTCCTCTTTCCCTGGGATACTCTAGGCAAGAATACTGGAGTGGGTTGCCATGCCCTCCTCCAGGGGGTCTTTCTGACCCAGGGATCTAACCCAGGTCTCCTGCAGCTCCTGCAGGGCAGGCGGATTCCTTACTGCTGAGCCTTCAAAGAGGAGAGTTTTTGCTATATACGCCTGTGGCAGAGAAAGGAGCTCTGGTCGCTATTACTCTTCTTATAAGGGCACTAATTCCATCACTTCATCCTCAGGGGCTTCATCCTTAGTCTAAACTTAATTAGCCCCCTAAAGCCCCACTTCCTAATATCATCACATCTGGAGTTAGGGCTTGAACATATGAATTTTGAGGAGACACAAATATTCAGGCCATAACAGCAGTTGTGATATCTTGGAGGAGTTACTTAGTATCTCTAAATTTCATCTGTAAATAGAGCCAAGAACAGTACCTACCCCACTCAGCTGTTGGTAACTATCCTAGTAAGTTATCATTAGGGAGGAAACTGAGGCAAAGAGATTAAGTAAATTTCCAAAGAGCTCATAGCTATTTAAGTAGAGGAGCTGGGATTAGCCTCCAGGCAGTCTGGCTTGTGCCCACATTCTTAACCAACTGGAGACCTGTCTTCCCTACAAGGAAATGAGCCGGCTAAGGGAGGAACAGAGGTTTGTTGTGCTGCCAAATGTCCAAGTTTGGTTCTGTCTTACTTAGAGGTCACAGAGTCTCCAGCGGACTGTTTGGCATTAGACCTGGGGTGGAGCTGGTAGGATGAGCTAATGGACTAACTGGCTGTGTCCACACCTCAGCTCTACTGAACTGTTTTTGAATCCTTCACTCAGCTGCCACACTCTCCAGGTCTTCCCATTCTGCTTCACCTCTGTAAGACCAAACTCAACACCACTTCTGCATTCAGATGGGAGAGCCTTCCCCAGAATCATCAAGTCAGAATTTGTTGATGGGTCCCAGGCACTGGTATTTTTTAGGAGCACCACCCACCTTCTGCCCATTATCCTAATAGGCAGCTAGAGTTGAAATCCACTTCCAGGAGCTTCCCCTTCCCTTGGGCAGCTTCTGGCATCTCAGGATCATGTTTTTGTTGAGACCTACCATTCTATTAGGATCCTATTTATTGGCCTCGCATAGGAATTCTTCATCATTTTTATGTCAAGAGGACCACTTTGACAGTTGGTTGAAGCCCGTGGAACCCACCCTCAGGCCAATGTTTTTCACATGCATGTAGTAAAAACATATGATTACAAGGTAATCAACTATATTAAAATACAACACATTGACCACTAGGGGTGAATTCTTTGACCCTGACTTAAAGGTCAGGAATATTGTTTTCTTGTGTCTAAGGACCAAGTACACATGCGGGGTTCAATAAATGCTTGTTGGAGAAATGAATTCAAGTATAAGTTGAGGATCACTGTTTTAGTAGCAGAAAAGTACCCTACCTGAAGGACAATGTACCATTCAAGAGCTGATGAAATTCAAATGTTATGCAATTTATTTCTGAAACAAATACCTAATGCATCTGAAAAATTAAAAAATTGGTAGTCTTCAAAAAAAAATCAATAAAATAAAAAGTTTGAAGATGGTATCATCACCTCCAGCCTTTGAAAAATGTTTTTATTTATTTATTTATTTATTGCCTATCAAAACTGTAGAGAAGGAAACTGTGGCTAACTCTGGGGTTTCTGTACTCAAATAGGAATAGTGGGAGGATCTGAATTTTTTTCTTGCTGTGGTAGGCAGAATAATGGTGTCTCCCAAACATGTCCATGTCCCAATATAAATTTCCTTACATGCCAAAGAGATTTTATAGATGTGATTAAGATACTGGGATGGTGAGATTACCCTGGATTATCCAGGTGGTCCCAATGTATTGATAATTACAAGATCCTCATAAGAGAGAGGCAGGTAGAGTCGGAGAATAAGATGTAAAGACAGAAGAAAAGGTAGGAGTGATGTGGGACCATGACCCAAGGAGTGCAGGCAGCCTCTAGAAGCTAGAAAAGGCAAGGAAACACATTCTCCTTCAGCCTCCAGAAGAATTAACCTTGCCAACACACTGATTTTAGCCCTGTAAGGCCATTTCAGACTTCTGGTTTCCAGAACCAGAATATAGCAAAGATGTGATGTTTTAAGCCACCAAGTTTTTGGTGATTTATTATAGAAACGAATGCATCTGCCATGTGTAACAAGTAATGAAATGGCCAATAAATACAACATAAGAGAAAGAACCAAGCATACAGGTTGGCTCGATCCTTTGTGCCCAGGTTTTTCAATGCTGGTGGCTTAACAGAACCTTCCTAGATAGACAGATAAAGAGACCACACAGACAGACACAACACACAAGCTAATACTAAAGTCCCAACTGAATCAGAATCTTAGGGTGGGATGGGAGATGCCTTGGGTTTGAATTTATTGAAGGCTCTCAAGGGATTATGATACTCAGGGGGAGCTAAGAATCTTGTCCCATACCAACAAAAGTAGGGTAGGATATAGTTTGTACACAGCCTTTCTCAAACAAAATAAATATATACTATATGCTATTTATAAACATTCTCATTAATTCTTATAACCATTGTCAATCAAGAAGATGGCAAATATAAAATGAAAACAAGCAAAGAGAATAAAATAGTCAGCCTACAGTTATGGGCAAATCTCTGACATAGTTAAAAATAGAGCTCAAGTTCCTTCTAAACTGTCAATTCAGTGCTTAAGTCACTGGAATAGAATACATCTCCCTATTCAAGTCCACATCAAATCTCCATTCTGATGAACAAACTCTCAACCATTAAGTGAGTATGAAAACCAAAGACCTAAAAACTGATGAAAGTATGTGAGTTATTTCTTTTTAATTCTTTTATTAAATCCTTATAAACAATAAGCCAGCCACTCAAATCCTTTCTGGAAGTAGGAAACGGAGTCAAATCCTAAACAAACTACTAAGTCTATAGATTTAAAAAATGTAAAAGAAAAATCTTCTAGGCCAACGACAACTAAAATGCTGATTGTGCCAATGAAACACAAATAACTAAGTAATGAATACTCTGCTGCTGAATTTAATAATGTATAAAAAGCCTACCAAAACTATGAATTATTACCAACAATAGTCGTAACAGTAAAAACATGTTACCATTTATAGAACACTTACTATGTCCTAGACACAATGTCAAATGCTTTGCCACATACAATTCTTCAACAACCCTATGACATTAGTGTTTATTCTCCTATCATAGATGAAGCAACTGAGCTTATCAGGGTAAGAAACAGGTGGTTGAGCTGGAACTCAAAGCCAAGCCTGTCCTAAGCCCAAAGCTCTTCTCACTGCCCACCTCCTCTGCCTCCTTGCCTTCAGGATACAGCCTGGCCTTGGACAAGCCCTGCTAAAGGGTCGTTCAGCTGAGCTGAACCCAACACAAGGACGGCATTATCACTGCCAACTCCATCATCTCTGAAACGAACAAAGGAATTGTAGCAAAAAGTGATGCCCATGGAAATCTAATCTTTAGGAGAAAAATGATTCATTTTCTAGATACAAGATAGACACACATGCAAGAATGGTTCTTATGAGAACATACTTTTATAGCCAAATAAGAACAACACTTAAAATCTCAAAAGTGAAATGATAACATACACAGTCATTCTAGTCTCCAGGAAACTTAAACATTAAAAATAAATTGAGATTGAGGCTCCCCTGGTGGTCCAGTGGTTAAGACACTGTGTTCCCACTGCAGGGGCAGCAGTTTGATGCCTGGTTGGGGAACTAAGATCCTACATGCTGCCTGCTGCGGCCAATATATAAATAAAGAAATAAATAGCGGTTTTTCTTTCCCTTATTACTATAAAAGTGTTTCCTAATAATGACTAGGGAAGCATCAGTAAGATCAGCTAAACGGATCGATAGATTTCCTCTCTTGTTCTTGGAGATCCCTCTAGCACTAACATTACTCTCATTTGAGATATTGTTTTTTTCATAAAAATAAGTGAATAAAACAAAGGGTAAAGACCAACATAGCAAGGAAAGAAAACAAAGAAAGCCACGGAAGATCTCTGCTCTATGATGCCGAGGCTGAGACTCTGCAAACCACATCTCATGAGCCTCCGCCACTTGTCTTCTCGCGAGATCCTGTCCACGGGAAGCCCCAGTGGGAGGCTGGCCAATGGGAGGCGAGAGGAATGTGCTCGGTGAGGTCAGTTCCGCCAGTGGCTGCAGAGCTCCGCCGCTGGGGTGGTCTCCTGTGATCTGCCTGTGGCTGCTGGCTTCCCAGCCCCAGGATGCTCCCCAGGGTATGCCATGTCCTCCAGGGGCTGTGCCTTAACCATGCGAGGCACCTCCCAGGAAGACTCTAGGAACACCATCTGTGACAGTTTGTGGTGTCCATTCTGGGCGAGGTGGCTGCTTCTTGCACTTACGCGTCTCTGGGCTACCTCGATCTGCACCTTTTGCTCGGTCAGCCTCCCTTCACTGGTGGAACCAGTTCCCTGTATTAAGTCAGTTCCTTGAAATTCCTAAATTGCCTTCTGTTTGCTAACTGGACCCTAGACTGGTGGGATTTCCAGGTGGCACTAGTGGTAAAGAACCTGCCTGCTAATGCAGGAGACTTAAGAGACTCGGGTTTGGTCCCTGGGTTGGAAAGATTCCCCCGGAGGAGGACACGGCCACCCACTCCTATATTCATGCCTGGAGAATCCCATGGACTGAGGAGCCTGGCAGGCTCTGGTCCAAAGCGTCGCAGAGTCGGACACCACTGAAGCGACTTAGCATGCACACAGGCACCCTGAATCATAGAACAAAGAGACTGAAAGCCTGAGAATGCACCTGCCTTTGCCATGTCGCTGAGATTCGCGTGGATACACTTCTTATCTGCACTGAGATCTGGGGACAATAACCCAGGGCAGCTCCCACCACCTACCCTCACATCCGAAGGCTATTTATTCAGAAAGACTGGCTAGGTGAGTGGGGTGATGGCAGTTTAGCCCACAGATTTCAAAGAACCAGCTTTAAGGGTCTGTCTTTCCACAAAAGACCAAACTTTTCATACTGAGGAAGGCAAATGCAGAACTCTTTAAAAAAAAAGAACACTGCAACAAATAATATAAACATAACGTTTTTGCAACACAATTTAGTTCAAAGGTCTGTATTAAGCAAAGAATCCCATTCTTAACTATTAATAAAAATCTAAATATAGCACAATGGAGGCAGAAAGCCAAAACTCAGGGGAAAGTGGCTTCTAAATGGACATGGAAGATTCTGAAAATATGAAATGTGTATCTGTTTTTTTTCAAACTCAAATCCCCATAATGTACAAAGAAAGGTGGAAATAGCCTTTGAAGGGGAGATTGTAAATTCAGAGTACAATCATGTAAGGCTACCCAACATATAAAGGACACACACGAACTAATTCTAATGCTGCCCAGTCTTCTCTTTCATAAAAACGGTATGTGTTATAGCTAATGAAAAGTTACTATAAAAAGTAAATTTTTAATGATTTGCTACAAGTATTTCCAATCTCTGTGGATTTCGAGCCCCACTGCTGAGTAGAGTTTGCAGAGAGAAGCATTCTTTCAGACCAGTACAAACAAGCTGTCCACTTAGGGCATCCATTCCTTAAACAATAGCCCTGTCTTAATCCTTGTACAAGGTCCAGAGAGAGAAGACCTTGGCCACAGGAGCCTGAGAACATGACAGACCTTGTGGGAGGAGACTGTAGCAGTCAGTCAGTCATTCCTATTCCCTGGCTCTGATCCTCCAGCTCCCTCTGATTGTTGCTCATTGTTCCATGAAGTGGTCCTATGGGAGACTACCCCTCCCAAACTGATACAATTATTCTAACTGCTATGGTAGTTAATATACATCCTTGCACTGATGTTTTGCACAGCAGCTTTGTAATCTGGGTTCATTTGGGTCCATCCCTGAGAAATAAAAACCTTTCTTATGATCACAAAGTCAGTCTCTGAGCCATGAGGCAAAGGGGCAGCCCTGGATTACACGAAGCAGTTTGTTCTCAAAGTGTGGTCCCTGCATCAGTAGCACCGGCATCACCTGGGACTTGTTAAAACTGCAAATTCTTGGTCCCCATCCCAGACCTCCTATATCAAGGGAACGGGAGCCAACACTCTGCTTTAACAAGCACTCCAGGGATTCTGATGGCTGCTTAAGTCTGAGAGCCATTAAATTGAAATAACATAGTCACTTGGGGGTGGTGGGAGGGGACTGGATGGTTAATTTTATGTGTCAACTTGGCTAGGCCATGGTGCCCAATTGTTTGGTCAAATGCCAGTCTAGATGTTGCTGTGACGGTTTTTTTGTTTTTTTTAGATGTGATTAAGATTTAACTTCATGGGCTTTGTGTAAAGCAGATTACCCTCCACAATGTGGGGCAGACTCATCTAATCAGCTGAAGGCCTTAAGAGAAAAAATTCTGGGGTCCCCTGACAAGGAAGGAACTCTTGTCTCCATACTGCCTTTGGACTCAAAGCTCAAACATCAACTCCTGGTGGCCTGTCCTGTAGATTTCAGACTTGGCAGTCTGGACAAAAGTTATTTCCTTAAATCTCTAGATAGAGAGATAGCTAGCTAGATCGAAAGACAGGCAGGCAAAAACAAACACATCCTATTGGTTTCTCTGGAGAACCCTGACTAATACAGGGTGGTTTATAGGCTTAATGTATGTGTCTACATAAGGACTTGGAGAAGGAAATGACAACCCACTCCAGTATTCTTGCCTGGGAAATCCCATGGACAGAGGAGTTTGGCAGGGTACAGTCCATGGGGTCGCAAAGAGTCAGACATGACTAAGCACTGCATAAGGACTAGGATTCTACCTGTTTCTTCTAATTCTGTATGCTCAGTGCCCAGCCTATAATAGGCTCTTTCTATGTACATATATAATATATATATATATTTTAAATATGTATTTATTTTTGGCTATATTGGGATTGCTCAGCAGTGTTTGGGCTTAGTCTCCCCACGGCGTGTGGGATCTTCGCTCCCCAATCAGGGATCAAACCCGAGTCCCCGGCATTGGAAGGCAGATTCTTAAGCACTGGACTGCTGGGGATGTCCCTACTTCTATATTTTTGATAAATGTATGATCTGTGTTAAACTCACTGGGAAAGGGAAGTGGATAATTTGGCTCTGAGAGGGGGTTCTTAGTAAACAGTCAGCACTGCTGGAGGACACTTGCACTAAATTCCGGTGAGCAATAAACCTCTCCTCAGGAATCTTCTAGAGCATATAGATGAACCAACAGGAAATCACATCAAGGAATTGTGTTTAGTGTTTCTGAGTTTAATTTCTTACAAGGGAAAGCACGCTCAGCACTCAGCAGGCCGTTCTTAAGATTCTGTTCTATCCGCAGGAGTCACTGGTTTAAGTGCCATGAGCACGGTGACTGCATCTTGTCATTTCTGCCAGGCCTTGTATCTCAGTAGATTCTTATCAGTACACTGCTTTTCTGGAAAGAGTAAAATTGAAAACTTCACCTCAAATATTGTCTGTTTTAGCGTTTCTGTCCCAATACATCAATCTAGAAAGTCTTTTTTTAAAAATGTACTTTCCTGGAACTCAGGGACAAGGAGGTTTCCCCTCTACTTCCATCTTAGCCACTCAGCGGGCCAGCTAACGAAGAATGAAGGCAGGGCTTGGTCTCCTGGTGAAGCGGACTATTCTGAGCAGGGGTCAAGCCACCTTCATTAAACTATTTTTTTTTACTGAATAGCATTTATTAAAAATTATAATATGTGCCTAAAAAAATTATGTAAGTCAGACAGAAAGTAGATGAAGTTAAGGTGTTCACAGACCTTTCTTTCTCTGGAGAAAGAGCAAAGATGTTGATTAATTTCAGATTTTGAAAAGTATACCATTTTGAAATCTCAGGGATGGTGATTCCATCTGCCACATGAAATTGGAAAAAGTAAACATTCCTTGGCTAACCTTCTCCATCCGACCTACTGAAGCCCAAGTCAAGTGTCATGGAAACCACGCCAGGGGTCCCATGCTGGCTGACCAGCTGAGACTGGGCTGAGGAGGTCTGGTCCCAGTGCAGCAGGGAGACAGGAGGACTCTGGGCTAACAGCTGCCTCTTCAACACAGTCATCAGTCCTTGGCTGAATCTCTGAAAGCCCAGGTAAGCCACAAAGGTGTTTTTTGGGAGGAGAAAACACTAAGAATTAGTCTATTGTATTTGCTCTCCACTCACCTTATAAACATAGAATTTGAGGAAAGGGATTCATCATTTCATTATGAGTCCATTCAGCCCGGGAGACTCTGAGCCAGGGACAGACTCTGGGGCAGGGTCCTCCACAGGCTGACAGTCACTCAGATCCCGGGGTCTGAATATACAGCCCTGAGCCAAGTGTGTGTGAGCGTGTGGGGGATGAACAAGGATTGGAAAATCAGAGGAAGGTGCCTCAGCAACTTCCAGGGTTTGAAAGACAACCCAAACCCAAAGAAACAAAACAGGCTGGAGGTTAGGCAAAAGCTCATAGTCTACCTTCAGCCCGGATGGAAGCTATTTTGAAACAAATTCCAGGTATTTGCTGCATCATTTAAACATCTTAGAATAAAAATAATTAGATCGCGTGTGTGTGTGTGTGTATGTGTGTGTGTGTTAGTCGATCAGTTGTGTCCGACTCTTTGCAACCCCACAGTCTGTAGTCCACCAACCTCCTCTGTCCATGGAATTCTCCAGGCAAGAATACTGGAGTGGGTTGCCATTTCCTTCTCCAGGGCATCTTCCTGACCCAGGAATTGAACCTGGGTCTCTTGCATTGCAGGTAGATTCTTTACCTGAACCTTATTAACAGAAAAAATGAAATGAAAACTATTTTCTTCTAGAAACCAAGCAAAACATCTCATTTCCCTTCCCCTCCCCCCACAGAAGGACAGAAACAGCTAATTGTGTGTTTTCAATGGTCAGACTGTTTAAAATAACAATAAAAAATACACACACAAGAGAGCTATAGACAGTGTATTGAAATTTCCTAATCAAGTGAGTATCACAGAAATAAATCTTGATGATTTCAACCAATCTGTTTATAGAAACCAAGTAATCACTGTCTGTGAAAGAATAAGCCGTTCCAGTGCCAGGCAGCTCTTTTGTTTCTGCAAGAAGCAGTGTTCAGTGGATACCCTGGATGTTTTGTTAAAACTTCTGACTAACATCCTCTTATCCATCCTTATTAATCAGATTGATTAGGAAAATATATTTTTCTTTTGACAGAGTCAGGTTGCTTTTTAAGGAATTACTTGTTTCAAATTACACCCTTCTATTCAGCACTGGAATTTGACACCTCATGCATAACATGCTGCTTGCCCGCTCCCCACCTCCCACCAGGAAACCGTGGCCCTGTGGGGATGACTCTGTATTTACATTCAGCCTCACACATCAGCATTTACCAGTGTGGGGCCGAGGGCTGTCAACTCCTGGCTCCTAGTCAATATTTAATCACTGTGCAGTTATGGAGGTAGAAGGAAACATTCCATCTCCCAATAACATGCCTTTAATATGAAAAAAGCTCTCATTACATTTATGGATGCATGGTTACACTTTTCAGAAAAGCTATCAAATTGAGAAGTTGCACAACTGCTCTGATATGGCATTTTAAGTGTATTGCCTTTGGTGGGTGGATAGATAACCTGAATAATACATAATTGTGATTTTTTTTAAAGTAATATGGACCTTTGAGTTCTCCCTAAAACTTTTTTCTTTTTTAATGGGTGAGAGTGTTTGGGGGAAAAAAACCAAAAAACATGCAAACCTTGTCTAGTTCATTACCTCTAGCTCTAGTTCAATCTCTAGGTTATAAAGCAAAGGAGGTACTAAGGAGAAAATTCAGAATGGTTTTGTGATTTTTACTTAGTATTAAAGCATTTGCAGTTTTTAAAAAGTCTTTATTGAATTTGTTACAATATTGCTTCTGTTTTATGTTTTGGGCGTTTTGGCCGAGAGGCATGTGGGATCTTAGCCCCCTAACCAGGGATCTGAACCTGTACCCCTGCATTGGAAGGCAGAGTCTTACCCACTGGACCACCAGGGAAGTCCTTGAAGTTTTGTTTTTGATGGAGATGTATAAACAATTTTCTCAGTTCCAGCACAATGCTATGAAGCCATTTATTTTTCCATCAGTTTTTAGGATAACCGCAAGAACAGAAAGGTTAAAGGAATACAGTGATGGAAGCCAATGGGAGGTACCCATGTTACAAGAAATCCTTTGGCTGTAACCTAACAAAAACATCTCCTATTTCTTGCGCAGCAAATGGGCCTGAGCTGGAGACGTTTTTACCATTTAAATGAGATCTGCAGTGTTCCATAGGGAAGGTTCCTGCATTACTTACAGTCTCAAGATGAAAGGAAAACGGCAATGAAGGTGAATGCTGGAAAGTGAATCACAGTAATAAGTATTTAAAATGCCTTAGCTCAAAGGCACACAGTTCTTCTTTTTCATTCCTTTTACTAACCAAGGACCAGATGAACAGGTGTCGACTTGTTCAACTTGATGATATGTGGCAGGAAACATTTTCACTTCAAAGTTGCAAACCCTATTTGACGTTCAACAGTTTTTCATTGTGGGTGGGTAGAGAGGATTAAGCTTTACCTCAGCTCATACTATTCACTGGTCCTGCTCAGACAAGGTAATTACTCTGTAGCTCCTAACCAAGGTTCCAGATCCAATCATCTCAAGTTGGATGGTTGGGGGAGGGAAGGGGTTTCTCTAACTTCCCTGGTTGTTGTTCAGTTGGTAAGGTGTGTCTAACTCTTTGCAACCCCATGGACTGCATCACTCCAGGCTCCTCTGTCCTTTGCGGTCTCGAGAGTTTGCTCAAATTCACATCCGTTGAGTCTGTGATGCTCTCTAACCATCTCATCCTCTGGTGCCCTTCTCATTTTGCCTTTAATCTTTCCCGGCATCAGGGTCTTTTCCAGTCAGTTGGCTGTTTGCATCAGGTGGCCAAAGTATTGGAGCTTCAGCTTTAGCATCAGTCCTTCCAATGAATATTCAGGGTTGGTTTTCTTTAGGATTGACTGGTTTGATCTCCTTGCTGTCCAAGTGACTCTCAAGAGTCTTCTTCAGCACCACAATTCGAAAGCATCAATTCTTCAGCCCTCAGCTTTCTTTATGGTCCAGCTTTACATCCATAGATGATTAATGGGAAAAAAAAACCATAGCTTTGACTTTCCCAGACCTGCCTGCAGAGCACTGTGGGGATTTCTGAAAGGAATTCCTAGGATGGAGTGCTCACATGGCCAGCATCAGAATGCCTGACCTTCTGCCCTGAACCCTGTGAGCATCTGGCATGTTAACATTTCTACCCCATCCTGGGTTAGTGTGTCTAAAGCACAAATAGCTCATGAGGAAAAAGGCTGGGACTCCTGTTTTGAACATATTCCAAGCCCACAGCATCCAGTAGACCTGAGCAGAAAACCCACCAATACACCAACTCCTTTAAACCAAAATACTCTAGAAGTTTCTGGAGCCTGAGAAGTTTAACATTAATTCACCTCTGAATTGAAGTAGCTTCTTCCCTCTTATTTTCCTAAAAGGCTCCATTCCCCACTGTACCGCCATTCTCTGGGTCCAAGGAAATGGCATTTCAAATGTTGCCTCTTTTACTAAACTCCTTACAGCATGAACAGTTTTAAAATTTATTCTAGGAAACTTGCAAGGTGATTTTATTGTGAAAAAGATGGCTTTAAGAGTGGTGGTGGAAAGTTCCAAAAAGTGATGTACAGACTCAAAAGGCTGGGACGGTTGCTGAGAAAGAGAGTGATTTTGGTCAGGGCCCTCCTGGCTGATGCCCATGTACCTTTCCAGACTCCCTCCTGTGCACAGCACTTCCACCTGGGTGGCTCTTGCCAGCCTGCCTTGTGCAGCGCTCCCTCCTCCCCAGATCTCCATTCCATTGTCCTCCCCCACTGCCTCTGCCCCCTGGACCTCTCCTGCATAGCACTTACCTTGGATATTAAATAACTAGCTGAGTAAGTTGTTTAATGCCCCCCTCCCTCACCAAAATAACCATGCCATTTGGGCAGGATCACCGCTCCCTTGAGCAAAGTCCATGAGTTTGAGCAAACTCTGATAGTGGAGGTCAGGGAAGCCTGGTATGCTGCAGGCCACGGGGTCACAAAGAGTCAGACATGACTTAGTGACTGAACAACAACAACTTCTCAGTGTTCAGCACAGCACAACTACTGAGTGAATGACTATTACGTCAATAAGTGCACGAATGGGCAAAATCAAAATCATAGAATGCGGTGTGTTCAACTTCACCGTATCCAACCTTGTCCCTCTTCCTGGTTCTTCAGGGGACGGTCTCTTTTAGAACTGCTGGCACAGATAAAGCCACTGCTGAATGGGGTCTCAGGATTTTTGGAGAGAAAGCTCTCTGGGTGCATGGCCTTGATGGTAAGGGCTCCTGAGGCGTGCCCCATCCATTTGAGTTTCCTAGAACCTCAGGGACCCCTCATCCCATTCTATGCATAAAACAATTTAAGAGGAGCCACTCGCTCAAGATTGAGTATCAAGTGAGTGAGAATGCAGTTTTCTCTCCATGAGCTTCCACTCAACCAGAGGGTCATTACGTCCCCTTCCAGCCAATACGCTGGGTGAGTTTTTGACTGAGCCTTAACAACTGGATAGATTTGATGATTAAATGTAAGCACAGAGGGTGGGTGGTAGGGACCTTTAAAAGAGAGAAAACAAACATAAAGCCACACATTTATGTTCAAGTGAATTTCTAATTAATTATTAATTAATCACTTAAAGTTTCAGCTTATGAGAAATTCTCAAACAGGTGGGCATAGGTAGATAGATATTCTGTATCACAAGATCACAGATATTTAGATGTGGTCATAGCCATCAGGAAAAAAATAAGCAGTTACTGTGTTATGGAATGTTAGAGGGGCCACATTCCAAACAGTTGGTGTTGTGGTTTCTAGCTGAAGTGGAAAGCACATGGCCCTTGGAGCCAGAAGAATGTGTTCTAACTCTGTGATCCCATCATATACTTCAGGTGTTTTTTTTTTAAATATTGTTTATTTATTTGGCTGCATTGGGTCTTAGCTGCATCACACAGGATATTCGTTGCATCATGTAGGATCTTTCACTGCAGCGTGTGGGCTCTCCATTGGAGCATGTGGGCTTAGTTGCCCTGAGGCATGTGGGATATTAGTTCCCTGACCAAGGATTGAACCCACACCCCCTGCCCTGCAAAGTGGATTCTAACCACCGGACTACAAGGGAAGGCCCTACTTCAGGGTTTTTTTTTTTTTTTTTTGTCAATAAAATGGGAGTAACAGCATTCACCTGGCCCCATTGTGCATTAGGCAAATACACGATAAGCTCAGTGCCTGCCCAGGAGGTACTCAATAAGTAACAGCTTTTTCTCATTAAAACAGGTTTAGGGCACGTCTCTGCAGTTGTCACAGCATCATGGCCTTCTTCAGCAGAACGTGCACATTTGTGTGTTTATATGATTTCTGTGGGTCTCTGCAACTCAACTGCAAGCTCCATGAAGGCAAGAAGCCCAGTGACAGGACAGCTGCATGTGAGCTGCTCGTCTCTATCTCCCACACCCAAAACGCAGCAGACGTGCAGTATGTAGTCACTGGCTGAGTAAAGCTTAGCTCTGAAGAAAAAAATAATGACATATATTAAGGAAAGTCTTGGCAGACATCATATTGTAGACTTCTCACTTCGCCGAAAAGTTTCACATAAGCAATTTAAAAATATAGCTTTTGCTCCAAAATGAATTCAGAAAATTTACCCTTTCAAAGCTCAGAGCCTCGCTACACTTAGACAATGTAAAAGCACAATTCTATAAAATAAGAGGTATCTAGAAGACAATCTTTAAAATTCACATGAAAAACATGAGATTTCTACCATAATATTGGTTATTTTTTTGTCCCTAATCACAGAGAGGCTACTATTACTATTCTGGGTCAGGTCTGCCTGGTTCCGGAGACTGATGATAACTACTTCCTTATACACGGTCTGAGCTGCATCAAAAGGACACATCGCTGGATAGACCTAGACTGTCACAGAGAGTCAAATAAGTCAGGAAGAGGAAAACAAATATTGTGTAATAACTCTTACATGTGGAATCTAGAAAAACGATATAGATGAACTTACTTGCAAAGCAAAGATAGAGATAGAGATGTAGAGAACTAAGGTATGGATGCCAGGGTGGAGGAGAGGATGGGGGCTGAGATAAATGAGATTGACATTTATACACTACTGTGTATAAGATATATAACTAATGAGAACCAACTGTAGAGCACAGAGAACTCTTCAGAGCTCTGCGATGACCTAAATCGGAAGAAGTCCGGAAAAGAGGGAATGTCTGTATGTATATGTATAGCTGATTCACTTTGCTGTAGAGCAGAAACTAACAGCATTGTAAAATACACTCCAATAAAAATTAATTTTAAAAAATGATAAAAAACAAAGGACATATCTGGATTGGCATCAGAGGGCACCTGTCAGCTCAGTGTTTGAATACTGGTTCTAATACTAATACCACCAGCCATGGGTTGAAGCCCTATGTGGTCCAGTTAGCTTTGCTCCTTTCCAAGGCCACGGATGCTCTTCAGGGTTACAGATGCTGACTTGACTTCGGGCCAGTCACCCGATAAATGGGTACCATGGCACCAGGGCCAGAGAAGTAGAGGGTGGGCAGGAGGACAAGATGCCCTGAGCAGATGAATCACGAGGCCTCAGTGTAGGATGTCAGGGTGGCACGTTCTACCTGTAACACCATGAAAGTCTCTCTCACTTTGTGTGGTTATTTCCTTACCTATAAAAATGGAAGGACCTGAGAGCCCAGTGTGAGTTACCCTTCCCTTGGACCAGCTGAGCTCTACGGTCCATCCCACCTTTGATATTCAGTAGGGAACATTTCAGGCAAAGATGGGTTCGATAAAGGACAGAACTGGTATGGACCTAACAGAAGCAGAAGATATTAAGAAGAGGTGGCAAGAATACACAGAAGAACTATACAAAAGAGATCTTCATGACCCAGATAACCACAATGGTGTGATCACTGACCTAGAGCCAGACATCCTGGAATGTGAAGTCAAGTGGGCCTTAGAAAGCATCACTATGAACAAAGCTAGTGGAGGTGATGGAATTCCAGTTGAGCTATTTCAAATCCTGAAAGATGATGCTGTGAAAGTGCTGCACTCAATATGCCAGCAAATTTGGAAAACTCAGCAGTGGCCACAGGACTGGACAAGGTCAGTTTTCATTCTAGTCCCAAAGAAGGGCAATGCCAGAGAATGCTCAAACTACCGCACAATTGCACTCATCTCACACGCTAGTAAAGTAATGCTCAAAATTCTCCAAGCCAGGCTTCAGCAATACGTGAACTGAGAACTTCCAGATGTTCAAGCTGGTTTTAGAAAAGGCAGAGGAACCAGAGATCAAATTGCCAATATCTGCTGGATCATCAAAAAAGCAAGAGAGTTCCAGAAAAACATCTATTTCTGCTTTATTGACTATGCCAAAGCCTTTGACTGTGTGGATCACAATAACTGTGGAAAATTCTTCAAGAGATGGGAATACCAGACCAGCTGACCTGCCTCTTGAGAAACCTGTATGCAGGTCAGGAAGCAACAATTAGAACTGGACATGGAACAACAGACTGGTTCCAAATAGGAAAAGGAGTACGTCAAGGCTGTATATTGTCACCCTGCTTATTTAACTTATATGCAGAGTACATCATGAGAAACGCTGGGCTGCAAGAAGCACAAGCTGGAATCAAGATTGCCGGGAGAAATATCAATAACCTCAGATATGCAGATGACACCACCCTTATGGCACAGAGTGAAGAGGAATTAAAAAGCCTGTTGATGAAAGTGAAAGAGGAGAGTGAAAAAGTTGGCTTAAAGCTTAACATTCGGAAAACTAAGATCATGGCATCTGGTCCCATCACCTCATGGGAAATAGATGGGGAGACAGTGGAAACAGTGGCAGGTTTTATTTTTTTGGGCTCCAAAATCACTTCAGATGGTGACTGCAGCCATGCAATTAAAAGACGCTTACTCCTTGGAAGGAAAGTTATGACCAACCTAGATAGCATATTAAAAAGCAGAGACATTACTTTGCCAACAAAGGTCTGTCTGGTCAAGGCTGTGGTTTTTCCAGTGGTCATGTATGGATGTGAGAATTGGACTGTGAAGAAAGCTGAGCACTGAAAAATTGATGCTTTTGAACTGTGGTGTTGGAGAAGACTCTTGAGAGTCCCTTGGACTGCAAGGAGATCCAACCAGTCCATCCTAAAGGAGATCAGTCCTGGGTGTTCATTGGAAGGACTGATGCTGAAGCTGAAACTCCAATACTTTGGCCACCTCATGCAAAGCGTTGACTCATTGGAAAAGACCCTGATGCTTGGAGGGATTGGGGGCAGGAGGAGGAGGGGATGACAGAGGATGAGATGGCTGGATGGCATCACCGACTCGATGGGCATGAGTTTGAGTAAACTCCGGGAGTTGGTGATGGACAGGGAGGCCTGGCGTGCTGCAATTCATGGGGTCGCAAAGAGTCGGACATGACTGAGCAACTGAACTGAACTGAACTGACTGAACTGATTCTGTGAAAGACTCAAAGTACCTTAGAGGCATGTACTTAGTGCTACTATTGGGCCTACAACTGTCATGTTCGAACCTGAGTCATAAGTTTAGAGACTGCTTTTTATTATCAGTTTGTTGTTGTTCCGTCATGTCCGACTCTTTGCGACCCCATGAACTGCAGGATGCTGGGCTCCCTTGTCCTTCACTATCTTCCAGAGTTTCCTCAAACTTATGCCCATCGAGTTGGTGATGCCATCCAACCATCTCATCCTCTGTTGCTCTCTTCTCCTTTTGCACCCAATCTTTCCCAGCATATCAGGGCCTGGTTCTGGGACTGATAAGCTGGTTCATCCATTAGAGTTCCTGATTGGAAAGCAATAATACCAACCCTAGCTGACTTAAGCTCATAGAATCAACAGGAGATGGACACTGAAAAACTCAGGGAGGTGGAAAAGGTAGGGAAGGTGAAGCCATGGCCATGGTCCCCTTGTGGGAGGGGTTCAGCGGCTGTCACCAGCTCAAGGAGGCCTCCCACTGCTCCTGAGGGCCTCACAGGGAATGCACTAGGCCCAAAGTCCCAGGGGAGCTCCTCTACTTGCAACAGTGTCAGGGGAGGGAGAATCTGGGCTGAGGTCTCTAGAGCAGGAATCAGCCACTTGCAATTGTCCTCCTACTAAAATCACACACAACAGCAAAGAGTTAATTCCGTAAGGGAACACAGGTGCTATTAGGAAGGGTAACTCATGCCAGGCAGAAACCCCATGCACATCCACCAGAACCTAAGAATACAGAGATCAGTGACGTCCGTATGTTCTGTCTTCAAGCATAGCCTCCAGTGAATTTCAAAGGAGTATATCAATTGAAGCAGTGGGTCAAAACAATTTTGTTTCTGAAATATCCTGTGATAAACCATAATGGAAAAGAGTATAAAAAAGAATGTCTATATGTGTATAACTTAGACACTTTGCTATACATCAGAGACTGGCAGAACACTGTAAATCAACTATACTTCAATTAAAAAAATGAAAAAAAAAAAAAAAAAAAAACCAACCATTTTGGTCTGGAGAACACACAGTTTTCAACTTGATTACATGGGTTCTACCAAAAGAACGTTTACTTAGTAGTAGCATAATCCACAATACATTGAACATGTAATTAACAAAGAATTCTGGGAAATCTGAAGAAACCTTAAGAGGAAATCACCGAGCTTGTCAGCCAAACCAGGCCACCCAAAGGCAGGGAATGAGTAACCAGGAAACCCTCCTGAGAAGTTACTGAGTCACAGGGACATCTTTCTATGGCTGAGAAAACTATGCCAGTTTAGTTTTGAAAATTCAGAGTATTCAGCCAGTCCGCAAATACTGATCATTCTCATCTGCCAATTTCCTTTCCTTTTTCATTTTCACAATCTCAAACCTCTTTCCTCACCATTTTTAGCCTGTGAAATCTCCAATGTGTTCCCCATGACCCCCCCTCATTTCACACCTTGAGTGGCCTGTGTCCCCCAGGCCACTTACCCAGCTTTCTAGTCAACTCTAACTCACTCCCTTCTGCTGGAAGGCTCACATTACGGGCTCACAGAGCCTCTGCAATTCCACCAGACCCTTCACTTTAAAGAAGGAGACTCTCAAGCCAAAATGCTGCACCCTCATTAAAAAAAATAAGTAAACAAAAGATTCAGAAGTTGGCGAGCCAAATAACATTCCAAAGGACAGTGACAACTTGTGGCTGGCCACAGCCCGTAAAACGAGGCGATGGCTCCAGACAGCCCCCTGCCTCCCGCCTTCCTGCCTGGAGGAACCTCTCGTCCCCAGGTCTGTGTGTATGCGTTTCTCTCTTGGGCTGGCTCTCCTGTCCCTTCATGACACAGGCTTCCTCCTTCAGGGGAGACACTGAGAGAAGGCAGCCTCGTTGGGAGAGAAGCTGGGAGACCCGTCTTCAAAATGCATTTACAAAGCAAACACGCTAGCAGAACTTGTTTGAGTTTCAAGTTCGCTTGGGATGACTTTGTGGGAGCCAAGGGACAATGTGAAGCACTTGACTCTCCCCTCTCTCCTCAAGCCACAGCCTATATGTTATTTATTAGCTTTGTTGGGTGCTTTTAATACATACATCTTAATTTTTAAAGCTAATATAAATCCAATTAAAGCCTGCAGTTTAGATAATAATACTGTGCCAAAAATGTTCTTAGTTTCAACAAATATACCACAGTTATAAATGACTCACACACACATATACATGAACTATTTATTATATCTGAATAAATATTAAAAAACAAATGTATTTCTCTTAATAGTTATATATATATGTATATTGTATATAATATATATTATATACAATCTTAACATCAGGGGAAGTTGGTAAAGGATAGTCAGAAACTGGTACTATCTTTGTATCTTTTTAACATCTCTGTAAATCTAAATTATTCCCAGGTAATAAGTTTGTTTTAAAAAAGCTAAGTGAACATTTTCTAATTTTTCAAAGGAAAGTGAAATAACCACCTCAAACTTGTCTCATTTGTTTGAAATCTGTTGACTTTGGACATAAAGCCAATAGTTCTAAACAGTAAAAAAAAAAAAACACTCTTTTTTCTTTTTTCCTTTTGATTCTTTTTTCTTTCATCGCAGCACTGTTTATAATAGCCAGGACATGGAAGCAACCTAGATGCCCATTAGCAGACGAATGGATAAGAAAGCTATGGTACATATACACCATGGAATATTACTCAGCCATTAAAAAGAATACATTTGAATCAGTTCTAATGAGATGGATAAAACTGGAGCCCATTATACAGAGTGAAGTAAGCCAGAAAGATAAACACCAATACCGTATACTAACGCATATACATGGAATTTAGAAAGATGGTAGTGATAACCCTATATGCAAGACAGAAAAAGAGACACAGATGTACAGAACAGACTCTTGGACTCTATGGGAGAAGGTGAGGGTGGGATGTTCAGAGAGAACAGCATCGAAACATGTATATTTTCAAGTGTGAAACAGGTCGCCAGTCCAGGTTGGATGCATGAGACAAGTGCTCGGGGCTGGTGCACTGGGATGACCCAGAGGGATGGGATGGGGAGGGAGGTGGGAGGGGGATTCAGGATGGGGAACACATGGAAATCCATGGCTGATTCGTGTCAATGTATGGCAAAAACCACTACAATATTGTAAAGTAATTAGCCTCCAACTAATAAAAATAAATGAAAAAAAACAACAACAACTATACTTTCAGTAGGTCCTCCTAAATACTGTGTAGTAACAGCTACAATTAAATAAAAACTCAAAACACTTCAGCAGTATTAAAGTTTCATTAGATTCTGTATAACAAGAAATTTTATTAGAACTCACCCCTGCTGTCACCCCTTGGAATTAAATGGTCTCAGATGAGTTTCCAGAAGATAAAAGAACTGAGACCACGTATCCTGCAGTGTGTCTGGGGCTGTGTGCACACACATGTTTATGCTTAAGACAATCTGTTCTTAAAGAGCCCTTCCCTTTTCATCCTTCAAAATAATGAAATACCCCAAATCCAAATAACAAATCAATTTCTGAACTGCTTTGAAGATGAAAGAGAAAAGAACATTCTAAGTAATGGAATGTGTATAAAAATAAAGTGAAATAGAGGAAGGTGTGTAGGGTATCTTTTATTTTTTTTTTCTTCTGGATGTTACTGCTTTAAATTACTTGAAGCACTGAAAGTGGGGGAGGTGTTACTCTGGTGTCAGTAAATCAGGCCAACACTCCTTCAGAAGTTTTCCTCCCTGAGATCCCTCATTTCTAGACTCTTATCAAACCTTTCAGCAAGTTACCCTCATCTCATCCCCACATCAGTCTTTGGCTCTGTTTTCTTACCTGTAAAATGAAGGGGTTGGGTTAAGAGTAGGATGGAAAACTGGTAGCCCAAGGGCACCTTCTGAACTGCAGATCTGCTTCTTAATTCCACAAAACTTGTCTTTATTTAAAGTTATTTGCAGGGCATTTAGTATTCAAAATGCATCCATGCTCAGTTAGTTGCTCAGTCGTGTCCCTCTGACTCTTCGCAACTGTAGCCTGCCAAGGCTCCTCCGTCCATGGGATTTTCCAGGCAAGAATACTGGAGTAGGCTGCCATTTCCTTCTCCAGGGGATCTTCCTGACTCTGGGATCAAAGCAGCATCTCCTGAGTCTCCTGCATTGGCAGGTGAATTCTTTACCACTGAGCCGCCTGGGAAGCCCCAGTAGCCAAGATATTTTTCCTAAAAATCTGGGTCCTGGGTTTCTCCTGACATATCAGAACTTTGAGACTCTGCCTGGCAGAGCAATGAGTCGGGAGTATGAAAGAACAGCTGTCTTCTGTCCCTGGGACCCATCTTCCATTGCTCTCATTAGTTCCCAACGTGGCCTCTGGAAGCATTAGAATTTGCCATCTTTGCTATGGAGTCCCTTCCAGCTCTAATATTCACATTCTCAGTGAATGTGATGATTCAGGGATGATTGCTTACTAGAGAGTTTTAATTTGCTTCCAGAGTACTAAAATTTCTGCAGAGGTCTTACAGGTCAGGACAAGCACAACCACGATACATTCCCTTTGTTGAGTTTCTATATGAAACACAAGAAAAATGCATCTAATGTTGAAATCACCATACCACAGGAGAGCCAGTATTCAGGAAAACTTAAAGTTACTGCTGCCTAAAATTCTTCTTCTAGAATGAGCTCTTACTTTAAGGGCTATTTGGGTCAGACAGTGGGGCCACTGTTGACCAGATGACAACTCTAACAGGAGATGAATGGTTACATAATTTACGTAATTTAAGTGTTTAAAAATAAAATCCCAGTGGCCTTCTCTTACTCCTCACAAAACCAATTTCAGAGTGGAAATAAAAAGAACAGAGCACTTAAGATGTTGTTACTCATAATAAAATGTCAGACCAGGGTCAAAATGGACCCAAATTACGTAAGATTGCACAAAGAAAAAAAATTGTAATTTTCATAAGTGGCATAATTTTTAGCCACCGGAACCATGAGGAGAAAAACAGAAGGCTATGTTGGTTTTGAAACTATTTGAAAACATGTTATTTTTATAGGAGTGGATATGAGGCCTTAACGTTCTTTTCTAAGAAGACACTGTGCTAGGTTCCCAGAGGTCCAGACCCTTCTTATTTTAGAAAGAAGTTGAACACTACTCTTTCTACGGATGGGGAAAAGGAGGTACAAGCTCTTATGCTGACACACTTGATATTTAAAATGCCCCAGCCTTTCCTAACGCAGCAGCTTTTCTGTTTTTATTTTTTTTAACGCTTTAGCCTCAAATCTAAATTTACAACACGGCTAGAGATCTCAGGAATTATGAGGAAATTACCTCATTCCCTTTAAACTTTTTTAGACAGCAAAGTTCTTCCCATGTATGGCAAACAAAGAAGGAGACAGAATCAAGTTACAGAATCAAGCAGCTGCTACGACTTACCTGTTATTTTGTTCGGGACATGTCTATAGCCTACTAGTGGGCAGGTGGGCCCTGACCACAGCCAGCTGGCTGGGGAGAGTGCCTGTCCTCAGCTCTTCATCACCAAGTGGTCCAAGAGGGAGCCTGGCAGGGACTCTGGCCACCAGAGATACCCAGCAGAGAGGAACCACTTTCTTACCGACTTTGCATTGGTTCTCAGACAGGTCACCTAAACAGGTGTAAGAGGGGAAACAGAGGCAGGCTGCAGATCACAGTGGGGAGGGGTGTCCTGGAGGAGGAAGTGGTGGGTATGTGCTGCCGTGGGGACAATGATCCACCAGCCTGGCTGGTGGGTGTCCAGGAGCGAGGGGCAGAAACTCTGCCTCCTGGAGGCTTGGCTGTGAGGCTGCAGAGATGGTACTCTGGCCTCTGCTCTTCCTCAAAGACCCCATCCACCTGGGCAAATGGAGCATCACCTGGAAAAGTCCAAGTCCCCACACTTTCTTGATATAAGCTTTTTGTAACATTTTGTTAAAAAAAAAAAAAGAAAAGAAAAAGTCAAAAAGTCTATGAATAACTAAGACATTATTTCTACAAGGAAGAGTTCTGAAGAATCAATCATGTCTATTAGGACATGGGTAATAAAACTCTTGAAGTGATGAATTTGCAGAAATCAGCTGCTGACTAATGCATTGCTCCCTGTAATCCATAAAAATTGAAGCTTTTTTTTTGGTATACTGTACTAATACCCCAAGGAAGATTCACAATCACTTTCATGAGCCATAAATATTAAGGAAAGACATTGAAAAATAGAAAGATGAACATGATATTGTTGATGGTGGATATATCAGAAAGCCCAATTACAAATATAAAATATTTGGATGGAGATACAGGGGTAAAATGGACATATACAAGAGGTAATTATTAGGAAATCTGATATACAAAGCTAGACTGAAGAAAACTGGTAATTTTTTCACTTCCAGTAAGCTTTGGTTTAAGAATAACCTCATGCCAGTTAAACATAACTAAAAAATATTTCACAAGTACTTAAATAACCATCAACGTGAACAAGGGGCTGAACAAGATTGGTCAAGTTCATTCCTATCACCTGGCTATTTCCTAATTAAATCATCACCTTTTGAATCAGATATACTTTACTGAGTAAATACCACGGAAGTAGGAAAAAAATGAAAATAGCTTAAAATAACACAAATATTAAAAAAAAACAGGTCAGGTGGAGAGAACAAAATTAGGTTAAAATATTTATGAATGAAAACAGTAAAACAAGTGATAAAGATTGGTGACAGCGCATGCTGGACATAATTAACAAAGAAATATATAGGAAAATAACAGAATCATTCACAAGAATGAAATAGCAATCAGACCAAACCAAAACAAAGCAGACACACCAAGAACATCTGGAATAGTGAGCACCCTTAGGGATTTGATGACGCTTGGCAAGTGAAGGCAAATTATCACAACTCTTCTGGACCTGACAAGAGGAAAGAGTGATGGCTCAGTTTTACAGATTTAACTGGAAGAGTAAGAAGCATCATACAGGCAACAGAAAAATCCAAACACATCTCCCTTCCCTGACATCCATTTTTCTATTCCTAGTTCTCACCCATATTCTAATGAAGCCAGAGTCCTAATGGAGACTATTCCATGGGCTGCTCCTGAACTCCACAAATACCTCTCTTTCTAGTCGATTTCTTGGTTTTTGTCATTTTGCTCTTTTGGACGCTCATAATAAACGAGCACTTGAAACTCTGTGCTATGTTGTGCTTAGTCGCTCAGTTGCATCCGATTCTTTGCGACCCCATGGACTGCAACCTGCCACGCTCCTCTATCCATGGGGCTTCTTCAGGCAAGAATACTGGAGTGGGTTGCCTCCTCCAGGGATCTTCCCAATTCAGGGATCAAACCCAGGCCTCCCACACTGCAGGCGGATTCTTTACCATCTGACCCACCAGGCAAGCCCAAAACTCTGTCTAGATAAAATAAAATCAGTTTCAAAACAAAATCAATCAGCTTATTGAGTGAGTCACAGAGGGGTCTTCTCTCCTCTGTCCTTTTGAACCCAGGCACCTCCTCACGGCCTGACAGTCAATGGGCAGATTGTAAACAGAAGTGATGTAGGCAAAGGCAAGCCCTCACCCTCGCAGCTTCCTCCTCTGTCTCCTGGAGCGCAGGTGGGTCCTTGCAGGCTTCTCAAGTGCCAGTGAGCCCTGAACCCCTGAGAGGAGAGGACTGCATGTCCCCCCAGTGCTGGAAGGGAGGGTGGACAGTCAGAGAAAGGTATTTACAGATGAGAAAAGGACAGAAAAAAAACAATCTGTCAGCTCAAGAAGAGCACTGTTCTTTTGGTAGAAATACACACAGTGATGAGCTAAACTCTAAATGGAAGAGACCAAGTTTATAATTGTATTACAATATGGGTTTTAAAAAGAAAAAGAAATAAACAAAATGAAACTTTTCTATCAGGTGATAAAAATTAGAATCTACTTCTAGTCATGAAGCTCTTAAGTGATGAGGCTGGATCTATCCTCCAATTAAGTTGTGAAAAGACTTTCTTTAAGAAAAAAAAAAAGATAGCTGAAGGGGACAGAGTTCATTAAAAGTGGAATGTGAATCAGGTGACCTGAGACTGGGTCAGTCCTGGGTTGAGGAAGGTGGGTGAAGATGTTTAATCGTCATAAGCCAGTTTTCTCCTCTGAAAGTGGTGAGGGTTTGATGAGTTGACCTCTGAGATCCTTTCTATCTTTAAAATCTTACTACTTTTCTATTAAAAATGCTCAGTTTCATAATTGACACTCGAATTTCTCCAAAAGCTATGTGCAAAATAATCTCCTAGTGACTGACAGTATAAAAGCAGTAAGTGTGTAACGCGTCATCAGTCCTAAGAGCTCAAGGAACATAAAGCAGCTAAAGAAAAACATTTGCAAAGGCCCTTGTTGTTTAAAAAAAACCAAATCTTAGGACTGAATTTCAGAGGTAAGAAAACAAAACCATTCATGTCTTTGATGCAAAGGTCCAGGAGTAAAAACAAATTTCTTTAAAAATGCAAATGTAATGTCACAGAGTTTAGAGAAGCTCTTAAGGAAGGACCTGGAATTACTATTATTAGGACTATGACTAATTCATAATCCTATGAATTAGTTCATAGTATAGCAGCTTTGAGCAAATTTAAAAACTAAACAGGTGGTACAAAATGCATTAATACAGATAACAAGCATTCATCAAATGGCTACTCCTCGGAAAATGCCCAAGACTATATACGTATGTGTTTGCAGGCGAGGAGGGATTTAAAATAGTGGGGCAGACAAGAGACATCCCACAAAAACAGAATGCCTGGAAGCAGAAATTGACAGATATGGTCTGAGTTTTGTTAGGGATGAGGCTTTGAAAGCCTGAGAATGATAAAGTGGAAAACAAGTGGAATAAGAATTTCAGAGGAGAAGTTGCTCAGAGCTGAGATGATCAGGGATGGCTTCCCAAAGACGTGGGGCCCTGAGTCAGAGCAGGCCTTGGGGAAGACAGTGCTGGACTATTTCGTGGCCAATAATGTCTGGTCCTGCTACAGAGGAAAAGGCTCGTGCTGGGCTTTCCTGGGAGTGAAGTCACAAGGAATGCCAGGAGAAGGATCTGGAGCTGAAAGTGCAGGCTGAGCTAGAAATGGATGGAGGAAGGTGATGTGATGTCAGTGGTGAGATGCTCAAACAGCTCAGTGAATGTGTGATGAGCATATCTGCATCTGTTTTTCAGATCTGCACCATGACAGTGTTCCTCAGAATGTTCTAAAGGACCATGATGTGCAAACCAACTGGTGGGCATAGATTTCCTTTACTCCAACTACAATATTTTCCAAAGGTTCTTCTGTAGTAGGGTGAACTATCTGATGGTAGCTGAAATACACAGAGCCTGAGAACCTATGGTTTACCTGCAACCTATTTTTTTTGGAAAAGCCAACCACATTTCTTTCTTGAGTTACATGCTAATGGACAGAGCAGCCTTGCAGCTCTTAAACAGGAATCAACATAAATTAGAAAAGCAGACAGTGATGACACTAAATATTTCAAAGTAAGGTTGATACACAGTATACAGTTAGCCCCAGTCATTTCCAGTTATGGTTAAAATTTTTAAAAAGTGATTGTAACACTGTCACGTCATGCTCTCTAAGAAGGATAAATGGTAACTGCAAACCACTCGGAATGTTTTCACTGAGGTGTCCCAGGCTGAGGAATCACGTAACTTATTAAACACAAACTTTACTATATTTTGCAGGAATAATAAAGACCTCTTAATTTAGTCTATAAAAACAGGAATTCACGTAATTTAAACATAGCCTAAATAACTAAGGAAACAAACTACTTAGCCATTCAAAGCTACTTTAGAGGTGTCGTTGATGGAGGAGTAACTGGGTTGTAATTCTTACAGAATAATACACTGGAAACAACCTGTAATTAGTACCATTCTAGGAAGAAATGTAGGTAATTTAAAGTTTGCTACTTGTTAATAGTACAAACAAATAAAAAGACAAACTGCTTTCAAGTACTTTGGAAATAACTTCACCAGGAGAATCTACTTTCAATTAACATGTCAATTAAAATTATTCTTATCTTCTCATTAAAAGAGGGAAATGCACCTGTCATAGACAGTAAAAAAATAATAAAACGGCGATTAAAATGTTTCAGGTCTACAACTAGAATTCTAATTTAAAAATGAGTCGTTTTCTTTTTCTGAACAATGGGTGTAATGACTGCAGGTTGGATATAAGATGTGATCCTGGTATTTTGCTGGGGTTTTCTCTTAAGGCAGAGGGGAGCAGTTACCCCAATCACCTGAAGAGAGATGTCCCACCAGTCGCCAAGAACATAGGAGGAATACAGCAAATGGTGGGAGAGGAAGCTGACATCAAACTGGGAAACCTCTTTAGAAAACAGGCAACTTCTCACATGAAAAGATGCTCAACATCACTCATTATCAGAGAAATGCAAATCAAAACCACAATGAGGTACCATTACACGCCAGTCAGGATGGCTGCTATCCAAAAGTCTACAAGCAATAAATGCTGGACAGGGAGTGGAGAAAAGGGAACCCTCTTACACTGTTGGTGGGAATGCAAACTAGTACAGCAACTATGGAGAACAGTGTGGAGATTTCTTAAAAAACTGGAAATAGAACTGCCATATGACCCAGCAATCCCACTCCTGGACATACACACTGAGGAAACCAGATCTGAAAGAGACACGTGCACCCCAATGTTCATCGCAGCACTGTTTATAATAGCCAGGACATGGAAGCAACCTAGATGCCCATCAGCAGATGAATGGATAAGGAAGCTGTGGTACATATACACCATAGAATATTACTCAGCCATTAAAAAGAATTCCTTTGAATCAGTTCTAATGAGATGGATGAAACTGGAGCCCATTATACAGAGTGAAGTAAGCCAGAAAGATAAACACCAATACAGTATACTAACGCATATATATGGAACTTAGAAAGATGGTAACGATAACCCTATAAGCAAAACAGAAAAAGAGACACAGATGTACAGAACAGACTTTTAGACTCTGTGGGAGAAGGCGAGGGTGGGGTGTTCTGAGAGAATAGCATTGAAACAAGTATACTATCAAGGGTGAAACAGATCACCAGCCCAGGTTGGATTCATGAATCAAGTGCTCAGGGCTAGTGCACTGGAAAGACCCAGAGGGATGGGATGGGGAGGGAGACGGGAGAGGGGGATCAGGATGGGGAACACATGTAAATCCATGACTGATTTATGTCAATGTATGGCAAAAACCACTACAATATTGTAAAGTAATTAGCCTCCAACTAATAAAAATAAATGGGAAAAAAAAAAAACTTCTCAAACAGTTAAACACACACCTCTCATATGGTCCAGTCATTCCACTCTTAGGTATTTTCCCAAGAGAAGTAAAAGAATATGTCCATGGAAAGACTTGTATGTGGATATTCATGACACGTTTATTTATAATAGACAAAAGCAAATAAATGAAACAACCCAAAGGTCCATCAACTGGACAATAGAGTATATCCATAAAATGGAACTCTACTCAGCAATCAAAAGGAATGTGCTATTAACATACCCAACAACACAGACGAAGCACAAAATAATTATATGCTGACTGAAAGATGTCAGACAAAAAAAATGAGTGCATGTTATATAATTCCTTTTACATTAGTTTTAGAAAATGCAAGCTAACTCATAGTGATAGAAATGAAGTCAGCGGTTGTCAAGGGACAGAATGGGGGGATTACAGAGCAGCATGTATATACTTCGGGGAGTGAAAGATAGGTTCATTACCTCGACTTTAGCCATGGTTTCACAGGTGTACACATAAGTCACCACTCATCAGACTGCATACTTTAAATGTACAGTTAATTGTATGTCAATTCTGCCTCAATGGAGTTTTTTTTTTTTTTTAATAAAAAATCAAAAGGAGATGTCAAAGGGAGAAAAAAAGTGTGACTTTCCAGAGGTTGAACAGGCTCAACATGAAGTATCACGAAGCCTGAGAAAATTTCACAGAAAGACCATTGAGAAAAAGGGGTGAAGTTATACTCCATTTAGGAAGAGGAGTAGGTTGAGGCAGTGGGCACCCCAACTCCACTTGGGGTGATGGGGAGACAGAAGAATGATACTGTGACAAATTAAGGTCCTGGAGAAGCAGGAGAAAGGGAAAGCCAAGCACTTGGGACTGTGTTCAGAAGAGGGAAACAGGAAGAGAAGTTCAGCTTTCCCTAAGAGTTGTCCATACCAGTTCCCATAGAGTCAGCAGGAAGACAATGGGCTTTCCCGGTGGCTCAGATGGTAAAGAATCTGCCTGCGATGCGGGAGACCTGGGTTCAATCCCTGGGTTGGGAAGATCCACTAAAGGAGTGTGTGGCAACCCTTTCCAGTATTCTTGCCTGGAGAATCCCCATGGACAGAGTCTGGCGGGCTACAATCCATAAGGTCGCAAAACATTGAACATGACTGAGCGATTAAGCACAGCACAGCACAATGAACATACGGGGGCAGGACGCACATGACTCGGTACTCTAGTCCTGGGTTGTGTGCGGCGCTTGAGTTTGCCAGGAGCCTTTATACAGCTGCAGGCTCAGGGCAGGACCGTGAGAAACACAGGGACACGGGATGGGGGTGAGGTCTGGCCAACCGAAGGGGGGGCTTCGGGGAGTAGTTCTGGTTGTTGGATGGAACCTCAACCCCCACCCAGCCCCTCCATAGCGCCAGGCATCTCTGGGGCCCAAGGGAGCTACTGGGGATAAGGCAGTGGAATAAAGTGACCTCGCTGCCCTCAAGGCTCTGACATCAAGGTGAGGGGCTGGGCCATCTGAGGCCAAGCAGGTTTGTGCCGGAGCAGCCCGGAGACGACAGCAGGAAGTCAGGTCACCAGAGGCTCCTTCAAGACTCGTCAGGCCCCTCCTGCTCTGACACCAAAGACAGTTCCCAGGAGCATCCACGCTCCTCCTCCTCCACTGGCAGCAAAAGAGATTAGCTCCTGGAAACTGTCACAAAGTTAAGGTCAGCCCTAGGTTTTACATCCTACCCAAACATTGTGTTTTTAAATTTGCCTCTAAATCTTCCCTAGATTAGAGACAGCTGATCATCAACACATCTTTGTGATCTCAGTCCTTTGTTTTGAGCCTGTCGCTGTAGGTGAGAGGAAGAAAGGGGCATGAACAAGGGTGAGGAGGCTGTCACTGCTTTGATGGACAGAACTCAATATTATTCCACTCAAATCAAACCAAACCAAAGCCTGTCTGTGAGAAGAGACTCAAAAATCATGGGATTTTGATGATCTCCTAGTTTACTTGTCCTTAACACTGAGGAAACATAAGAGAGGACCCGTCCACCCTTTATTTCAGGAAGGTGGAAGCTCTTTCCTTTTATTTCAATTAATTTTAAGCATCGAAAGGAAAAAAACCCAATCTAGCATCAGAAGAAAGAACAAAATCCCTTTCATGATTTTCTTACTGGCGTCTTTTGCAAATTACTTTACGTCTCTGGGCCTCAATTTTCTCAACTGTACAATAAGGGGGCTGGTTTTTAGGTCTGGGGCATGTGAGTCTTCTAAACACTTCAGTCATTCATTCAATATTCAAGAACTATCACAGATACTAGGTTACAGCAATAAAACAATGCAGGCTAGCCCACTGTACTCCAATTCTAAAAAGACCAAAAATGAAGAACTGAATAAGATCATGTCAGACAGTGACAAGCACTAAGAAAATACACAAGGCATGCCTGGGTAGAGGGTGGAGTGCCTTACTCTGCACTTGGGAGGGGGCTTAGGGACAGCCTCTCTGAAGAAGAGAGTTGAGTACAGTCTGGGATGATGACGAGGAACCAGTCACTTGATTCCACACAGAGCTAACAGCATAGGCAAAAGTCATGAGGTGGGAATAGCTTATTTGGGTCTCCTTACACGTGAAAAAGAGGTGCCCTTCTTTTTCATTTTATACCCTTCCTCTCAGTACTATGTATTAACTTCACTTAAATATATTAGCACACAGCCCTTTTTAAAAATGGTTTATTATTTATGGCTGTGCTGGGTCTGGAGAAGGCAATGGCACCCCACTCCAGTCCTCTTGCCTGGAAAATCCCATGGACGGAGGAGCCTGGTGGGCTGCAGTCCATGGAGTCGCGAAGAGTCGGACACGACTGAGCGACTTCACTTTTCACTTTCATGCATTGGAGAAGGAAATGGCAACCCGCTCCAGTGTTCTTGCCTGGAGAATCCCAAGGATGGGGGAGCCTGGTGGGCTGCCGTCTATGGGGTCGCACAGAGTCGGACAGACTGAAGCGACTTAGCAGCAGCAGCAGCAGCGCTGGGTCTCCGCTGCTGCACGGGCTTTGATCCACTTGCGGAGAGCAGGGGCTACTCTCCAGCTGCAGGGTGCAGGCCTCTCACTGCAGTGCCTGCGTGCTAAGTCGATTCAGTAGTGTCCCGCTGTGTGCAACTCCCCGGACACAGCCCACCAGGCTCCTCTGTCCATGGGATTTTTGCAGGCATGAATACTGGAATAGGTTACCATGTCCTCCTTCAGAGGATCTTCCTGACCTAGGGACTGAACTCTCATTTCTTACATCTCTTGCATTGGCAGGTAGGTTCTTTACCACTTGCAGTGGCTTCTCTTGTGGCAAAGCACAGGCTCTGGGGTACACCGACCTCAGCAGCTGCAGCACACGGGCTCAGTAATTGAGATTCCCAGGCTCTAGTACACAGGCTCAACAGTTATAGTGCTCGGGCTCAGCTGCTCCGGAGCATGTGGGATCTTCCCAGACCAGGGATTGAACCCGTGTCGAACCCATGTCTCCTGCATTGGCAGGCAGATTCTCCACCAGAGCCACCAGGGAAACCCGCACACAACTTTTTATTTATTTAGTTTTTATTGAAGGATAATTGCTTTACAGAATTTTATTGTTTTCTGTCAAACCCACAGACAACTTTTGAAGGAGGTGCAAAAACTAGCACTTGGTTTGAGCAGTTCCTTCAAAACAGACTTCTTCCACACCAACTCCTTTGTGACTCTCAAGCTTCTGTCCTCAGGGTTATAAATTCTCACACTATTCCAGGCAGGAGTAAACAGGATTTTAATCAGTGTTTTCCATACTTTTATGACAGTGACCCACAGTGCGAGAGAAATCTTAATTACACTGTGACCCAGTGTCCACACACAACTGAAATAAAACTTTTTAGAAAATTGGCCATTGTAGTACAGTCTATTTAATTTTATTTTTTTAAAAGGTGATTTCATGGAGAACTTAGTTTGAAAATCACTATTCTAACCCAACAATGACTAGTAGTTTTGTTCAAATTTTTCCAAACTGTGGAAAAAGTCAATATTCAACAACCTCGAAGGCCATTTCCCCCTCCCGTTTTCCCTGCACACATACTTGCTTTAAAGCAATGGAACCCAAATTTCTGGGAAAGAAATACCCAGTGGGGACATCTTCAGGACAGTGAGAAAAGGAAGGGGGAAGAACCCCCCCTTCCTAGTAAACAAGCAAACTGTTTACTAGGGGAGAAGATAAGACACCTCAGGTTTCAAAGATGGCCCAAGAAGGAAAGATTCAGTCTCCACTATAGATAAAAAGGAGTGTGTGTGTGTGTGTGTGTGTGTGTGTGTTTGGTAGAAGCAGGTCTGTTAGGTGAGTCATTAGATTTTAAGTTCCTAGAAGGAAGTCAGTCTAATCTGTATCCCTACCTTGCTCATCATAATTCCAGGCCTATGTGGACAGATGTATCACTGCAGCCCTGAGAATCAGACTTTGAATTTAGCACAGAAGTCACGAAGAGTCCCTTGGACAGCAAGGACATCAAACCAGTCGATCCTAAAGGAAATCAACCCTGAATATTCACTGGAAGGACTGATGCTGAAGTTGAAGCTCTAATACTTTGGTCATCTAATGCAAAAAGCTAACTCCTTGGAAAAGATTCTGAGGCTGGGAAAGATTGAGGGCAGGAGGAGAAGGAGATGACAGAGGATGAGATGGTTGGATGGCATCACCGACTCGATGGACTTGAGTTTAAGCAAATTCCAGGAGATAGTGAAGGACAGGAAGGCCTGGCATGCTGCAGTCCATGGGGTCCCAGAGTCAGACACAACTTAGTAACTGACCAACAACAACATGGGTGCTCAAGAACATTCTAAATAATGAAGCTCATTGTCATCATTAAACCCTAACTTTGCATGTATAACCCAATGATTACATTTTCCTGGAATGTAAAAATGTCAGGCCATAGTAAAGGAAACTTCTTTATCTTCAAGTCACTGTTTAAGTCCAGGGAGCTTAATCAGGTATTTTTTTCTCAGCACCAAGTGGGAGAAGGATGTTTTGAATTGCAAGATACAAGAGCAAGTACTGGCTCTAATGGAAAGATTCCGTGTCTGCTAGTGGCCATGGTAAACAGCTGGGATTAAAACGAGTGTGTTAATTTAATAGGTAGTTTCTCAAGGGACACTAACCAATAGGCTCTGTCAGCCAAGGGCTCTCTCTCATAGAAACCATGCCAATTTCTCTGTGGAACACAGTTACCGTCTTTACCCCTGAAGTCAGAAGTGCACGCACCCAATTTCCAGTAGCCCTGGGCCGGGAAGCCAAAAATTACACCTGCAAGCAAGCATTCTCCTAGCCCGCCACACAGCTGCCACGCACAGAGAGACCCTCATTTAAACTGTGTACCCTTCAACCCCATACACGATCGTCATTAATGATTTCAAATTACAACTGTTGCTTTCTCCCAAAACAGTGATAAATAGAGGAGCTACTTTCAAAATGCTGTTCTTTTAAGTCATTTATCTGCTCTCCTCTCGGGGGCAAAAAGAGATGTTGAGACAAGTGTGAACCTACCAGAGCTTCTTATTATAGATGCAGCCCTCCTTCCCTCCCTCTCTTTTCCACTCCAGTACCCTTTCCTCTCTGGGTTTCCTGAACCGAGGCATCAGCCTCTGGGAAGGAACTGCAAGTGGCTTCTTATCAAAACTAGGAGGGATTCACCGGACAGTGGGGTGAGTCAGCCTACAGAGGAAAGAACCACTCCCTTATCCTAGCAGGTCAACAATAAGTCGGGTTTCAGAAAGGAAAGAAGTCTGAGGAGGGCGGTCAGCCCATTCCAATTCAGGAGCATCCGCACACACGTCAAGAGGGAACAACGCGTGCTGCCTCACCGGAGGTGTGGGCAGGAGAATACATGCTTCTGCGCAGGGACAGCCTATATATGGGCGAGACATCAGTGGCAGCGAGGGGAGACCTACCACGCTTGACAAAGCCACAAGTATTACGACTTGAAATATCACCCGCAGGGTACCGGCTTCGGTGCCAAAATCTCCCCGGATTTATTTTCAGGCAAGTGACTCACAGTCTCGTCTCCATAAGTAATTCCATTAAAATGAGTCGCCAGTTCCACTAACCCGACTTTCCGCTGCCCTCTGTCTGCCCCTCCCTCCTCTCCGCCCATCCTGCAAACCCAGACAGCTCAGAGACTTTGCAACCCTACCCCGGGGAAGCAGAAGGCAGCCTCCCCGGCTCGGCCCCCACCCTCCCGGCAGAATGAATGGGGCCGGCTGCTGGCGCGAGCGCAGGGAGGGCGCGTGCGGGCCGTGCGCGGGGTGGGTACGTGTGTGCGCGCGTGAGCACGCACCCCGGCCAACTTACGGAGGTGGAGTTGGTCCTCGCCTGGCCTTGGTTCCGCACCTCCTGCTCCCGGAACTGCAACCCGGCCAGATGCTTCTCCAGCGCCTCCCAGTCCATAGGGGGAGCCGGGGGCTCCTCAGGGACGCACGTCCTGCTGTCCGTGGGCTGAAGGCAGAGGCCCCCGGCCGCCGGGCCCCGGCCGACGCGCCGGCCCCCTGCCGGCTGGGGCTTCTGGACCGCGCGGCGCGGGGCCCGGGAGCCGCTCGGCCGGCCGGCTACCACCACGTTGCCATTGTGCCTGAGGTCCTGGGGGTCGTGCGGGTGGAGGTTGCCGTTGGGCACCGGGGGCGGCATGGCGGTGGTGGCGCTCCTGCCCCCGCCGCTGCGGGGCCCGGCGCTCACGTCCCCCGGCTCCCGGGCCGGACAGCGGTCATCCCTGCACCCTCGCTCGTGGCGCCCGTCCTCCTCTTCCTTCTCCTCCCCGTCCTCCTCCGGCGCCCACTCATCAATCACCTTCTTCTGGTAGACCGGGAAGGGCTCTTCATAGTCCTCCAGGGCAGACACCAAGTCCAGGCTGCCCCCCGGCGACGACGAGGATTTGCACTCGGAGCAAGGGGTCACTTTGGTGGAGTTGGACTGCGAACTGGTGCGGCTGCTGCTGCTGCTGCTGCTGCCGGCGTCACTGCCTAGATCCATCCCATCCTCTCGGTAATCCTGGGGGGAGGAGGCAGAGAGAGTGAGCCGCTGGCCGAGCCTGCTCCGGCCGCCCGCCGCCCGCCGCGAACGCCCCGGCCCAGCAGTGCCCCGCGCCCGCCAGGCTGGAGGTGCGCCCCCGAGAAGGCGTCGGGGTGGGAGCCGGCACCGGCTTGAGGCTTCCCTCATCGCATCCCTTCCCCTGCGACGAGCGGATTTCCTCCGGGCAACTGACCCTCAAATCAGCAAAGGGGGTGCCCAGGCGCTGGCGCGCAGACTTTTCATAAGAGGGGCCCCTAGGCGCGCGTGGACTTTTTTAACCATTTTGTGCCGGGTGCGCCCCCGCACCCCGCTCCAGGGATTCTCCGAGAACCAGACACTTTCCCAGCGAATTCTAATTCCCTGGGGGCGGGGACCAAGAAGAGGGTGGGCGGCTACTAAACTCGCACCTCGCGCTAGGCGCCGAGACCACCCCCTACCCGGCCCGCCCCGCCCCCGCCGGCGGCCGGGAGGCCGGCTCCGCTAGCGAGCTGAGCTTTACTTTCTAAGGAACGGCAGGCAGCTCGGAGGTCTCACTCCCGCCTCCGCGCCCCTCGAGCCAGCCCCGCCTCTGCTCGCTGGAAGGTTCCGGGTGGGGGGCGCTCTCGGCTCCCACCGAGCAGGGTGGCCCCCGCCGCCCCCAAAGGTGTGCGGGGCCGGGGCGCGGCGGCCGTAGCTGCAGGCGCCGCCGCCGCCGCCCTGGGGGAAGGAGGACGCGCCCTGCCGGCGCGGAGCCGGTCCCGCCACCGAGCATGCCCAGAGGCTGCCGGGCGCGGCGGAGTCCGCTCTCCCGGCTTTCTCGGCTGCAGGCTGGGGCGGGAGGCCGGGCGGGGACCGGGTTGGAGGGGCCGGGAAAAGGCCCGAGGGAAGGGGACTCGGGGGCTTTAGGGACGCAGACATGGCCACTTGGCAGGGCTGGCGCCCTGGGGAGAGTGGTGAATTTTAACTCCCAGACACACTCATATTTCCTGCGCGCGCCTCAAGCCCTCTCTGCGGGGTTCATTACCCCGCCTAAACCTCCCGGCACCCCAAAGCGCAGGCCCCTGCCTCCTAAACCCACGCGGAAGTCCCCGGGTGACCCCTTGCAGGACCTCCCTCCCCCTACACGCGCACATACACAATCCCATGTGGGAGCCCGAGTGACGTGTGCTCCGTGGTCATGCACCATCATTTCCCTTCCACCTTCCTCCTCCCCGCTTCCTCTCCCTCCACCGCCCAGCTCCAGTCGCCGGGCTCCAGCCTCCCCTTCCAAGTTCAGGCTGTGGGTGGAACCTGTTGCTTTAGCACACGTTTTCTTTCCCTTCCTGGCTGCTCGCTGAGAATGACCTGTGAGAGGTGTGTGTATGAGGAACAGAGGAGTGCAGATGGGACTAGTATCTGGCATGGAGGTGGGGAATCTGTTCTAAAGGTTTGGGCATGCCTCCGAAGTCCCCCCTTGGCCACCTCCATCTAGGAGACGTTAAAGGAGGGGAAGAGGTAGGTGTGAGGTCACATGCCGCCTGGCTTGGCTTCCTTCAGTTTTTTCGGAAAACCGAGTCAAAGAAACCTCTGCTGGGTTTTTCAAAACACTGCAACGGCGTTAGTTTGTTAGCTCATCCTCTTTAGGAACAAGGTTTTATGAAACGAAAGAACTGACCCTTTGAAAAAGGAGTTGGGTCACAGAGCATCTTTTAAGGATTGAGAGTTTCTTGTGAACAAACTGTTAGCCGACTCTGGGGAAGAAGGAAATGCCCTCTTTTCTGATTATGAGAAACAGTACTTGGAACTTAAGTGTTCTTCCACAGGCAAAAAAAAAAAAAAAAAAAAGATACACGAGGCGAGGGATGTAACTAGGTGCAGGGGTGGGGGGGGGTCCCATATATATATATAGGGTCCCATATATATATATATTTAATTTATAGATATGAAATCATCATGGTGGACACTTAAAACATCTAATAATTTTGTGTGTCACTGGTACTTCAATAAAGTGGGAAAAAAATTTTTTTAAGAAAACGAAGAACAAGAAAAAAAAAAATCAGTGCTTAATTTTACTACAGATTGGGGAAAGCCAGTTTCCTTGAACTTCCAGATCTGGGCCTGTTACTAATTATTCCCTGTGAATTCTAGTCTGGACCAAGCCACTGCCCTGGCTTGGCACCCTCCAGACAGAGAAAAGGGGGAATGCTTGGAATTCTTTAGTAGGGAGTGGCTGCCACCCTGACATTTCTTCTAAGTCCTAAATGGGAGAGACCCTTTGTTTAAGTGATTTCTGTGAAATGAGACTCTTTTCCTCTCTTAGGTAGGCTTGAGCCAGGGAAGATAAGCTAATCTTTTCACGTGTCTGGAAGCAGCTATCTTATTTATGAATAACAGGAAAGGGGCCTTCTGATCTGTCCCGTTTACAGGTCTTCTGTAAAATAGGATGACGGAATATAACTTAAAATGTCTTTTATGGTAACATCTGTAAACAGCCTGCCTCCTGCTCCAAATATGGTTTGATTTTGAGGTTGCTGCGGAGCCCTGGGTTGTGGGCTGCCCCCCTGTGGAACAGAGGAGGCCCTGTGAGTGTCCAGAGATAGGAGTAGAACACATTGTGTGCTGGAAACTAGGGAGCTACTTTTCAAGTCACCATGTGAAGGTCAGAAAAAGCTCGTGCTCTGTGGCGGGACACCGGTAGACAGACAAATGTTTATCAACTGGGGCGATACGGGAGAGTTGTGGTCTCCGTCCAATTTTCAAGCATCAGGACCTCCTCAGCCAGCCCCCCAGACTCCCTCCTGGGTTCAGGCTCAGCCCCCTGCTGCCCAGATGGTCTGTGTTCAGGGAATGCAAAATGATGCCTTAGCAAAACATTTGGCAAGGTAGATCCCTGCCAAAAATGCACGGCATTTCAAAGCCAAATAGAAACATCTTTGAATTATCTGTCCTTTTAAAGTATTTTCTGACCAGATATTCTGGATCAGATGGGAAAGTACCATCCCGTTTTTTTTTCTCTTTTCTATTCATATAAGGTGCCTGGCTCGCCCAGTTTGCATTCTGTTTCCAGCTTTCCATCTCCTGCCAAGAACCGTCCCACTTTGGAACATGAAACCCTGCCAACTGCTAGGCCCGGCAAGTCTACAGATATGTCCAATGGGACGAAGAAATGATTTGCAAAATGATGGAAAGGCCCTGTCTTCCTGTTTACAGGAACAGTTCCTCAAGTCAGGGGCTTGGGGCTTACAGACTTAGATTTGTCCCCTGCAGCCTCTGTAAATTAGATGTCAGACATGTGGGTCAGGTGGGTGTCATCCCAGACCAGCGCTTTCAGCCCCATCAATCCTCAGGGTTTTGTCCCTCTCAGTGCCCTGCTCCCACCCTAGTCTAGACCACTGTGTCCTGAAATTACTAAACAGTGTCCCTACTAACTCTGCCCATTCTGTGCAAGCAGCCAGAGTGCTTTCCTAAAATGCAAATCTGAGGGATTTTCCTGGTGGCCCAGTGGTTATGAATCTGCCTTCCAATGCAAGGGACTCAAGTTTGATCCCTGGTCAGGGGAACTAAGATCATACGTGCCATGGGGAAACTAAGCCCACGGCCACAATGAAGATGCCACCACCACCTCCACCCCCACCCTCCCATTCCATGCAGATCTGAGCAGTTCTCTCCTGGCTTCATTAACCAGGGCTCCTTACGGCCCTTAAAGGAACTGCTTTCTGTCCAACCTCCTCCAACTTCCTTTGGTTAATTTCTACTCATCCTTTAAGTCTCAGCTTCAATGTCACTTCTTCCTGGAAGGTTTCTCTGATTCTGTGTACCCATCGGAAGGGGATCATATGACTTTGCCATGTTCCCATGACACTTCACTTATCACATAAGCTATACCCAAGTTGCTGTTTAATTGCTGATCATCTTTACTAGACTAAAAAAATCCATTTTAGATCAAGACTCTGGCCATACATACATATAAAAATACTAAAAAGTTTCCTAAAACTCTTGTTTTGTAAAAATCCTATCCTAATCCATTTAAAACAAAATGTGGTCACATTTCACCATTGACTTTACAACCCTCAAATGGATCAGAGTTTGGGTGTGAAAAAAAGACTCTAAATTCCATAAAGGGAGGGGCTATTTCTATCTTGTTCCTGGTAATTGGAATGGAATAGGAACTTGATTGATGTATGCTGCTGGAATTATTAATAATTACATTTAATCCTCAAAAACCATTAAAAAAAAAAATACAACACCTAGTATCTCCATCTATAGGTAAGGAAGCTGAAGATAGTTAGGTTAAGCAACTAATGTCAAAAGCTAGAAAGCTGGGTGGCAGAGCCAGGAATTGATTCCAGGTAGCTGGGCTTCAGAATCCTTGCCCTTAGTCACAGAGCCAAGAGCTCAGCATCCGTTGGTCCAGATGCATATAGATGAATTGACTAAGCCAAACTGATTCCTTGCAGCCACCTCAGTGAATTCTCTTCTCCTGACCTGCCAGAGGCGCCTTGCGCAGTGTTTATGTCTGTACAGAGGACAAGGCAGCTGGCAAGAGCAGCTGTTCCCCTCTGCACATACGTGCTCCAGTCAACGTCCTCAATTGTCAACAAGTTCAGCAGTAATCAGCAAGTCGGGGCACTTCATTGTCTAAAAGGAAGAGTCTAGACATCTCAGAAAATGAGTTTCACATTATTATGAACTCCTTTAAGAAAGCAGCCACCCTGAGATTGAGGTCTTCATTCTGACATGGATAGGAAACTGGAATATTACTGAAAGGGTTTGGATGAGATCACCTTCCTTAGAGATCAGTGCTATTTATAGGGTTTTAATCTGTAAAGGCAACATTTGTGAAAAGACACAACTGAAATATTTAAATCATAAGGAGTAAGAATAGGTGGGGAAAAGATTTATTTGCAAAATTTCCAAACTAATTCTGAAGTTATTAGCCCTAATGCTGAACCTTCTCTAAGTTGTGGCATTTAGAGTAATAAAGATATGGCTGGCAAAGGGGTTTGTATTTTATCTTTATTACACGAATTACATGCAAGTCACATGCAGTACACAGATGCTCTCCTGTTTCATCACCTGAGTGTGACTATATGGGAATATTTAACAGCACTGTGGGGCAGAGTGTCCTGGGTATAGAACATCTGGGCTTTCTTTCCTACAGTGTCTCTAACCACCTTTGTGACCTCAGCTTCCTCATGAAGGAGCTGGACTGCCTGCTTCCAGTGTTAAGCAAATAGTAAGAATTAACTGACTGATTAAGTGAATGCACTAAAAGGCTTCTTCTAGCTTAAGGACATTTTAGAAATGTCTCTGCATCCTTTTACCACTTTCCTTCTTGAGAGATACAAAGTTGGTTCCTCCAGCAGTTCAAAACCAAGGTCTATCTCCCTTAGGTAGGTTGAATACATGGTGTGTCTCTTTTATTTCTGTAGGGCAAATGAATTAATTGATTTAACTTATTAGTCTATATGTGAAGCTATTTTGGAGATGGTTCCTATACACACCTAACATAATTTTTTTCTTCCATTTATAGAGCTATGCTTTAATGAAAAAAACACAACTTTAAAAAAAATTATCTGAAATATTTTGATTCTCTAGCAAACCATGAGATTGCATTTATTTCCTGTGCTTTCTTCAGTAAAAATGAAATAGCAAAATCTAGGCAAAACTCAGCCCTTAAAAGATAGCTCCAATGACCTATTTTCTAAACCTGAAACCAGGACACTTGGCTTGACAAATACTACAGCACTTACAGAAACTAGGTGAACGTGTGTTTGAGATGAAGATTACCCAGAAAAATCTGCAGGCATTGGCGAAGAAAGCAAGTCTAACTGTGGCAAAGTGACAGCATCTTTATCAGAGAAAACTGACGTAGAATGTGTCAGTCAGGACCTCAGCATATGGCCACACAGACTGTGCCCTGAACAGTGCCAGGAGGATTGTGAACCCCACCTCAGGTGCCTTCCAGGCGGGGCCATTTGGTTCCCTTCACATAGATGACAATGTAAATGATGCCCTCTGGAGTTGTTCAGTACACAACAGTACACATAAGCTCTGTTGGGAGTTCCACTGGTAGGAAATTCCTTCTCTGTTGACACGATTAGAAGAGGAAGGTTGCTATTCTTTTCCTAATCAAGTCATATCACAGACTGGATGACACGAAAACAAAATTCAACTCGGCGAAACCCTCCAGTCTTCCTTTCCCCAGACATTTTCTGTCATCAGGTTCTACTTTCCAAAAGTTCCTAGCACTTCTTGAAAATGCAAGTCTGTCAGCAACTCTGAATTTCTTTTTTGAACTTTATTGAAGGGTATGCGTACATGCTAAGTTGCTTCAGTCACGTCCAATTCTTTGTGGGCTTTATAGACTGCAGCTCGCTAGGCTCCTCCGTCCATGGGATTCTCCAGGCAAGAATACTGGAGTGGGTTGCCATGCCCTCCTCTAGAGGATCTTCCTGACCCAGGATAGAACCCACGTCTCTAAGTCTCCTGCCACCTGGGAAGTCCATTGAAGAGTATACATTACACAAAAGGATGTTTAGGAAAAGCTGGGAAATTTTGTAGACACACTGCCTGAGCTGAGGGAAGCATTACAAGTGATGGGCACTGAAGCCCACTTACCCATCATCTGATACAGAATGAAGTGCTCAGAAAGTGTATACCTTAGGCTTCCCTGATGGCTCAGTGGTAAAGAATCTGCCTGCCAAAGCAAAAGACATGGGTTCAATTCCTGGTCTGGGAAGATCCTACATGCGCAGAGCAAGGAAGCCCGTGTGCCACAAATATTGAGCCTATGCTCTGGAGCCCGGGAACCTCAACTACTGAGCCCATGTGCTGCGACTACTGAAGCCTGCACACCCTAGAGCCCGTGCTCTGCAACAAGAGAAGCCACCACAATGAGAAGCCCGCCTACCGAAACTAGAGAGTAGCCCCCAATCGCTGCAACTAGAGAAATCCCCCACATGGCAATAAAGACTCAGCACAGACTCAGCACTTCCATATATATGTGTGTGTATATATACGGAAGTGAAAACTTCCGGCCACTTCTTGACATAACATTGGAAGCATTCTAAAATTCGAAAGTGGCTGTTGGCATTGTCAGAGTAATGTGAGCAAGAGGAATGCATTGGAAAGTGAAGAGGGAGGTGGTGAGCTGGGACAGGAGAGAACTCCTCCAAGAGACTTGACTCTGCCTCTGCCTCTGCCCAACTCTACATTTAGGGGCAAGGTGGTCCCTGCAGCTCTTTGGGCCACTGGCCTCATCATGAAAGGAGACTTGAACGAAATCATCAGATGCCTCCAAGGGTCAGGCAAATGAGTACGGCTGGCAGCAGGGGCAACAGGAAGTCACAGGCTGAGCCACTGAATCACTGAGCAGCACAGAGCCATCTGAATTAAAATTCAGGACAAAAAGCAGGTTTATCCTCAGCTTGGGCTTCCCTGGTAGCTCAGTGGGTAAGGAATCTGCCTGCAATGCAGGAGACCTGGGTTCGATCCCTGGGTTGGGAAGATCCCCTGGAGGAAGGCATGGCAACCCACTCCAGTATGCTTGCTTGAAGAATCCCCATGGACAGAGGAGCCTGGCCAGTAGCAGTCCATGGGGTCATAAAGAGTCGGACATGACTGAGCGACTAAGCAGAGCATACATCCTCGGTTTATCCCTGGATCACCACTTGGACCTCTCCTCTGAGACCTACATCCCGAGAATTCTAAGTCCACGTGAAATGAGTTAAAGAGGCCATACATCTTAGCTCGTACAGGACAGTCCTGGTTTATACCTGCTGTCTTTGCATAATTATTAATGGCACCCTCCCTTACTCTCAATAGTGCCCCAGTTTCCATGATAAATTACATGATCATCCCAGTTAAGGGGGAATCATCAATGACTAAACGTAAACTTCATGGAGCAGTATTTTCCAGATCTGTCCAGACCTTCAAATGAAGTTAAGCAGGTTGGCTGGCACTGTTTTATAGGTTATTAGTCTAAATAAATTTCCAAAATAGTGCAACAAAAATGGTTCAGTAAAAGCATTACGACATGAATTTTAAAATCACAGAAAATATGTGAGAGGCTACCAATTTGTGAAAAGTGTTCAACTTCTCTAGTAATCAAAGAAAGGCAATTTAAATCATAATGAGGTAAAATTTTGCCTGTAAAAATATTTAGAAATTATTTAGAATGACAGTGTCAGTGTCAGGATGGGTGTGATAGAAGGAACACTCATATATGGTTAGTGGCGTTATAAACTGGCTGACATATTATATAATAATATCTTTTAAATGTCTTTACAATATTTATACTCCATGATCTGTTAATCAACAAATGTTCATTGAGCACCTATTACATGCCAGGCACTGAGAGATATAGACGTAAAAGAAATAATTACTAATTGCCCTAAAATGGAATTTCACTGTAGCAGAGAAAAAGAAATTACAGAGGGGGAAAAAATGTAACAATTTGGATTACAGTTTGTAATAAGTGCCCCCAAAGTCAATGGCCATGACACCAAGAGCACATGGACATAGTGTGTGTATTGGGGGAGGGTCAGGAAACAGGGTGGTCAGCTGAAGAGGGAGAGAAGAATCTAACAGGCAGAGGGGGCATCTTGGACAAGATTTTGAGGCTGGAAGAAGCTCACCACAATTGAGTAACTGAAAGGCAACTACTGGGTTGGACCAGGAGAGTTCAGAGGAAGTGGCAAGATGAAGTGGAAAGGGGAGGCAAGGTTGCCATGAAGATCTTCATCCCAACAGCTACTTAGGGGTTGTACAAACAGACTTTTTTGACACTTTCTCCATGGTGAAGCATTGCATGGGGACAGGATCGAGCAGGACAAGAGTGGATGCAGAGAGACCCATTAGGAAACAAATACAGCAGTCCAGGAAAGAGATGGATGTGGCTTAGGTGAGAGTTGGGGAGATAGGGTGAAATAGAAATAACTGAACATTTATTTCCATGATAGAATCAACTGGATCTGGTGACTGAATAGATGGAGGTAGTCAGGGAGAGAGAGATGTCACTGACAGTTTCCAGGTTTTTATCACAGGGAATTTAGTGCAAAGGTGATGTCTCTTTACTGAAGTGGGAAGTTAGGAGGAGGGAGTTTGGGCAGGGGAGCAGAAAGAAGGAAAATATTGACTCCTTTTTGGATATTTTCTGTTTGAGTTGGTATAAGACATACAAATGGAGATCACAAGAAGGTATTTGGATGTGTAGATCTGGAACTTAGAAGAATGATCTGGGGTGATGTAAATATGGGAGTTGCAGCATATAGATGTGAAAGTTTGGTATATGTGACATTGGAGACAAACAGAGAGAGTGAGAAGGGACAAGTCTCTAGCCCTGAGGAACTCCATCATTTATAGGTCTATGGTAACAAGAACGTGTTTATAAGGAAGATAAGGAAGGGAATGGGAGGGGAGACAATAGTTACTCTTTGAAAAATGTAGCCTAAGGACACAGAAATGAGGATCTGGATTTACACATAAAGATGCTCATTGTGGCATATACAATAGTGAAAAATTAGCTTCAACCTAAATGTCAAAAAATTGGAAGATGTTTAAATAAATTGTGACATATTCATTCTGTGGAATAAATGCAGTCAAGTAAGATGCTTCTGAAAATTATAACATTAAATGAATAAAGAAGGGTATACTATTATACACACAATGTGATCCACATTTTAAAAAATTAAATGGATATATACCTAGAAAAAGATGTAGCCAAATGTTAACGGTGGTTAACTTTGGAAGGCAGAATTGCAGGTGGTTTTTTAACATTTGCATCTATTTGTATTTTTCAATTTCTTTACAATCATCACGGAATAGGTTGTAACATTTTTTCAAACTAGAAAACAAATTATGCATATTTATTTTATTCAAACTGAATGACTCTAAATTTGTTAAAGAATGCCATTAAAATGATTGTTCCAATGAGGTAGAATTTATTTATATAAATTCTGTGATGAATCTTCATATAAAATAAATAATTTTATAGTTTCATAAATTGCTTATTTAATAAATAATAAGCAAATAAAAATAAATTTAGCTAATTAATAAATAATAAGTAAATAAACTCCAGGAGATAGTGAGGGACGGGAGGCCTGGGGTGCTGCAATCCGTGGAGTTGTAAAGAGTCGTACACGACTTAGTGACTGAACAACAAAAAATTGGCTTATTAATATAAAATTTTTGAATATAAGATGTTCTTTCAAAATACAGATTGAATCAGCACACATCTGAAACAAAAGTCTGAGACCATAATGAATGGAAGCAGGGGCTGGCAAACTCTTACAGTAGATGGCTAAGTAGTAAATGTTTTTGACTGTGAATCATACAGTCATACTGAATGTTACTTATTTTTTTTTTTCCTAAGCAACCCTCTAAAAATGTAAAAACTCCTAGCTTTCCGGCCATGCAAAACCAGGTTGTAGGCTTGATCTGGCCCACACACCATAGTTTAATGACCTCTGGAGTAAAGGATGAATACGTTAAGAACAGCACATAACGGACTTCTCAGGTGGTCCAGTGGTTAGGAATTGCCTGCTAATGTACAGGACACAGGTTTGATTCCTGGTCCTGGAGGATTCCACATGCCAAGGACAACTGGGCCTGAACGTTACAATTACTGAGCCCATCACCTAGAGCCCAGTGTTCTGCAGCAAGAGAAACCACCGCGATGAGACACCTTGAGGCAACAAAACACAACCAGCGCAAGCAAAAATAAATAAATTTTAAAAATTTAAACAAAACGAAACATTAAAAAAAGAACAACACATAACTACTTTCTCATTAAAAACTGACATAATATTGGGATTGAATGTTCAATTATTAAAATCCTAGAACCAGTTGGGATCTATTTTCTACAGGAAGCGGAATAAACAGAAAAGATCCAAGTATGTCTGATGTGTGTGTGCTCAGTCGTGTCTGACTCTTTGCAACCCCGTGGACTGTCCGTGGGATTCTCCAGGCAAGGATAAGGGAGTGGGTTGCCATTTCCTTCTCCAGGGGATCTTTCCCACCCAGGGATTGAACCTACATCTCTTGCGTCTCCTGTGTTGGCAGGCAGATTCTTTACCACTGGAGTCACCTGGAGCAAACTTTAAAAAGGAAAGTCTTTATCTTTTTTAATGGAAAACTGAACCTATACAAATACATCAAGAAGTTGGTAGTTTTACCTAGAAAGTAAAAGCTAAAGAAAAATTTCTTATAAAATGAATCTTTTCATCATTCTGTAATCTTAATTTTTGGTGCCACGAGGGGAGTGTTGCTGTTATATCCAGGAATCTCTTCATTTGTTCAAATCATAAACCTGGGAGCAATCCTTGTCCCTCCCATCTGGGCTTCACCTCCAGTCACCAAATGATGGCGCTATCCTGGTAGATCAGCTGGTAAAGAATCCACCTGCAATGCAGGAGACCCCGGGTTGATTCCTGGATCCCCGGTTGATTCCTAGAATCTGCAACATATTCATTCTCAGGTTATATTATTTGAGCTTCTCTAGTGGCTCAGCTGGTAAAGAATCTGCCTGCAATGCAGGAGACGTGTGTTCAATCCCTGGGTTGGGAACATCCCCTGGAGGAGGGCAGGGCAACCCACTCCAGTATTCTTGCCTGGAGAATCCCCATGGACAGAGGAGCCTGGCGGGCTGCAGTCCATGGGGTCACAAAGAATCAAACATAACTGAGCGACTAAGCATAGCACACAGAGTGCTGTTCATGCTCCAAGCAGATCCGTGATCCTGGCCCCCACCCCCACCCCTCAGCTGCTGTGAATATTGGCTTATGAAGGCTCACAGCTATCCTCTGTGGTGCAATTTATCCCTCTGCCTTCTTCAGGCCAGGGATAGACCATCTGATCCACATGCTACTTGGCATTTCTCCTGCCCCATCCTGCTCCTCTCATTTTCTTATAGGCTTATCCCTTAATAAACCACCTGACGCAAAGAACTGACTCATTGGAAAAGACCCTGATGCTGGGAAAGATGGAAGGCAGAAAGCGAAGGGGACGACAGAGGATGAGATGGTTGGATGGCATCACTGACACGATGGACATGAGTTTGAGCAAGCTCCGGGAGTTGGTGATGGACAGGGAGGCCTGGCGTTCTGCAGTCCATGGGGTCTCAAAGAGTCGGACACGACTGAGCAACCGAACTGAACTGAGCTGAAATCACCTGCATGCAAATCCCTGTCTCAGACTCTGTTTCTAGGGAACCTGACCTAAGACGTCAAGATCCCATGATTCTGCTTCTTAATATATTTGGCTTTCTGACCACTACATCTGTTTGGAGAAAGGAGACAGGAGTGGGTTATTCTTATAATTTTATTCTAATCCAGGAATAAATTTCAAAATTTACTGTATGACATCAATAACTTTTATGAATACCAGGAAACAGTTCTTATAAAATGTGCAGTAATGATCCGATATACAAAAATACCCATAAGGACAGACAAAGAGCGTGGGAGAGATTTAGCTTTCGATTGATATTACTAAATAGAATTACTGCTCATATTATTTGTACTAGTGAGTGGAAACAGCTGTATCTCCAATATTATCAATTTTGCTAATTGTTATTGATTATATTTTAAAAACTGTACTAATAACCAATAGCCTATAAATAATCTTTTATTATAAGGCTTTTCCACTTTATTATACTGTAATAGTTTCCTTGGTCCTTAATATGATGTGATTATTTGCTGACTTGGAAGAATACCTTTATTAGAATATGCATATGTGTTCAATTTGTCTTCTCAATTACACCTATATTAAAACCTTCCAAATCAAGTTTGCAAAAACAGACAAGCGATAGAACCTATATGGCTTGTGATCTCCTGCACTATTGCATCTGGTTAATGATGACAATAACCTTTAAGAATAAACACTGAATTAATCGAAGGGTTCTGTGTATGGCTCCCAGGGAAATGTGCACTGCAACCCAAGGGCTGGATCCAGAGCAAGGTGAGAGCTGGAAGCATGAGGAACACAAATCCCCTGCAACATCCAGGGAGATGGTATATGAAAGCACAGAGTTTCACCAATAGAAACTTAACCATTTTTCACTCTTCCCTCTAAAGTGATTTCACTTTTCTTATTCTGGAAGAAGGAAATCAGCTGCTTCTCTACTTTCTCAATGAAATACATTTTGCTTCAAATTATTCATAGTTACTCTCAACTGACAGATCTATTATGAAAAACAAAGTCGACCATTCTTTGGTTTGATAATCACTGAAACTGAGTGTTTAGTGCTCAGGTAGCCATTAGCTCAGTTGGTAAAGAATCTGCCTGCAATGCAGGAGACACTGGTTCGATTCCTGGGTTGGGAAGATCCCCTGGAGAAGGGATAGGCTATCCACTACAATATTCTTGGGCTTCCCTTGTGGCTCAGCTGGTAAACAATCCGCCTGCAATGCGGGAGACCTGGTTCCATCCCTGGGTTGGGAAGATCCCTGGAGAAGGGAAAGGCTACCCACTCCAGTATTCTGACTTGGAGAATCCCATGTATAGTCCATGGGGTCACAAAGAGTCAGCAACAACTGAGTGACTTTCACTTTCACTTTTCAGCCATTATCAGTGGGTAAATTGCTCATCAACAGAGACTCAAATGCTCTTTTCCCCTCCTCACTTATTTCTTGGGTTCAAAAGAAAACAAGAGAAACCTCTGAGTATGCTGTTATTTAAATAGAGGCAAGTCCAGATTGCTCCTGGGATTCCCTGGGATTCCCATATGGTAAAGAATCTACCTGCAATGCAGGAGACCCAGGTTCAATCCCTGGGTTGGGAAGATCCCTTGGAGAAGGGAATGGCTACTCACGCCAGTATACTTGCCTGGAGAATTCCATAGACAGAGGAGCCTGGTAGGCTACAGTCCGTGTGGTTGCAAAGAGTCAGACACAACTGAGAAACTAACACACACAGACACACACACACACACACACACACACACACACACACCAGGTTATTCCAATGCCTATAATGAGTCCTGGGAATTTATTTTCACTCTCATCAAATAACTTCAATGAATGATAGTCACATTCCTCAACCTGAGCATCTCAGACTCCTGAGTATGGGCTCAGATTCCTCTCCCACTCTCAGTGGAAGAGTCAGGCTCTCCCTCATGTGGATCTGGCCACGGAGCTAGGACTAGAGGGTGGCTGGTTGGTCTCAGCTGGCAGGGGTGGACAAGTGACAGAATCTGGGTCTAGACTCTCGTTGAAGGCAGAGCACTTGGCTACCACCTCCAGGATTCTGCCATACTATACACCACCTCTGGCTTCCCCAGTGATTCAGCAGGTAAAGAATCCTCCTGCAATGCAGGAGACGCAAGAGATGAAGGTTCAATCCCTGGGTTGGGAAAATCCCCTGAAAGAGGGAATGGCAACCTGCTCCAGTATTCTTGCCTGAAAAATCCCACGGACAGAGGAGCCTGGCAGGCTATAGTCCATGGAGTTGCAAAGAATAAAACAAGACAGAATGCACACATACCACCTCTACTCCTACTTATACAATATTTTATGCTGAATCAATTGTTCAATTATATTCATTCAAAGGAGAAACTTTATATTGCTATGATAAATGGAGTATAAGTATTATGTGCTGAAATAGAAGTATACATATACGACATTTTATCAACTTGAAAATAATTTTAACATCTCTGAAATTGAGATGTATCTTAGAATTAATGGCATCTTACTATTATAATTGGAAACATCATATTTTAGTAGCACGTAAGATAATGATGTGTTTTACTTATCAGTGATAGATTTGATGAAATATAGTAAATTCTATAAAAACAATGTTATTGAACTTTTAAAAATGAAAAGTAAAAGTGACAAATGAAAAACAGAATAAATCAAACTGACTTATAAACTGTATGGCAGGGGATTTCCCTGGTGGTCCAGTGGCTAAAACTCTGCACTTCCAATGCAGGGGGCCTGGAGTTCCATCCATGGTCGGAGAACTAGATCCCACATGCCACAATGAAGAGTTTGCATGCCACAACTAAAGATCCCTGCATGCCACGATGAAAACTGAAGATCTCATGTGCTACAACTAAAACCCAGCACAGCTAAAAAATAAACAAATAAAATGTATGGTTGAATATAAGTTTCTTGTTGATTATAAAGGAACTTTTGGCAAAATAACTAGAACTTTAGGATTTCAGACAAAGATAGAGATCCACATCAATGAGACAAACCTGTTAGTTTCTATATTAACCCACTAAAATGTGAACTTGCATTAGGACATGGCTATGTGCATGCTTGCGTGCTAAGTTGCTTCAGTAGTGTCTGCCTCTTTGTAACCCTGTGGACTGTAGCCTTCCAGGTTTCTCCGTCCATGGGATTCTCCAGGCAAGAACACTGGAGTGGGTTGCCATGCTCTTCTCCAGGGGATCTTCCCAACTCAAGGATTGAACCTGTGTCTCTTACGTCTTTTGCATTGGCAGGTGGATTCTTTATCACTAGCACCACCTGGGAAGACCAAGGATGTGGTTCAGACAGCTTAAAAATATTCAACTATTTTATCGGTTATATTTAGGTGTACATATACATACCCAGCAACTTTAGGAAGTGATATTTCAACATATCACTTAATAAAGCACAGAGGTACCTGTAAAATTCAGTATGTGGGAGTTCTTCCCTCTTGGTGTGAGTCATGGTTGTCTATGCTTCTAATGGGCACGGCCGAGGGTTCCATTATTGAGGGCTTGGAACACTTATGATTATGCCTGAGCACTGCACCCCTGATTTATGAGGTCTAGGTAAGCTTGATTCCCATGACAGTGCTACATTTGTCTCATCCTAAGCAATATTCTCCGTGAAATTACAGGTTATATGCACTCATTCCCTTCTGCCAAATATATATGAATGTAAATGCAAGACTGTCAAAAGACATTTGTCTGAGTATCATCTAAAAATTACTGTGTATCACACTTTGGGCAACACTCATCTTGACGGAACACCAAGTAGGAAGGACTCAGCAGAGACAGGGACAGTTGGGTCACAGCCAGAACCAGATGGGTCAGGTAGGGTGAAGGAGGCAATTAGGAGGCAGAAAGCCTGCAGGAGGTGTCCAGGACCTAGCCCTCTGGAGAAGGCCCTTGAGTAGGGAGGTGCTACCTCCAGGAGACAACAGCATTCATTTTTCCATTTCTCTGTTTATGCATTGAAATATCTACCATGTGCCAGGCACTGTGCTGGGTTCTGGAAAGAAAGAGTTGAAAGAGGTCAAACAGCTCACAGCGTAGAAAGGAAATGAACAGCAATAATTACAGTTGGGTTTCAAAGTATTAGGGTGGGTGTAGACAAAGAGTACGATGGAAAAAAGTATTGGAACGGGGCATTTAACTCAATGTGGACCGCCCAGGGATGTCTTCCAGAAGGAGTGATGCTTGAATTGAGTCTTGAGGTATAAGTGAAATTTGCTGAAATCCTCCAGACGCCAAATGACAGAAGGATACCCCCATCTCAGGGAACAGCGTGGTCAAAGTTTAGCAGATTGCTAAGAAAGCATGATCTGTCATCCACAAATGAGAGAAGTTAATATAAGCGGAAAAGGGAAAGTGAATATCAGAGGATGGTAGAGAAAGAGGCTGGAAATGGTAGGAAATCACAAGCTGGAGGTGAAGGATACTGAAATTGAACTTGAACTTGGAGTTCACACAGAGATCTGAAGGATTTTAAGCCAGAAATGGCTGGATTATATGTGCGTGTTATGTGTTGACTGATGCTGAGGAAAAGTAAATTCTGTATTAAAACATAACCTGAAGGCCTCAGCCAGAGTGCTAGACAGTCATCACGCAGAGATCTGTGTCATGTAAAAAACTGAAGTATGATCAGGACATAGGACTGTGGGCTGCTGAAAGGGTGTGAGGGCGCAGATGATTAGCACTGCGGAGGAAGTGAGGTGCTGAAGGAGCCCCACACAGGCAGGAGGAGATCTCCCAGGTGAGAGGAGAGTTCGTGAGGAAAGGAAGATCAGGAGCCAGTGCTAAATTCCACACTGAACCTCGAAGACTGGCTGAACCTCCAGGAGACGACAGTGACAGGGAAGGCTGGAGAATGTGGGAGGCGTTCCCTCTCTGTATATCCTAAGATCACCCATTGTATCAACTTTTATTTATACATGTATATTTTATTTATATATTCCTGTTTTTAAAAAAGTTTTTATTGTGGAAACACTTCAAACGTTTACATAATTGAATAACACAAGGAACCCCATGTATCCATCACCTGACTCTAGCAATTATCAGCCCACAGTAATCTTATTTCCTCTATAATCCTTCCACTGGATTATTTTCAAGCAAATCCCAGACATCATACCTTTTTAAAACAATGATCTGTATCCTTAACCCAAACCTGTGTCAGAATCATAGTATATGATGAACTTTGTGCTGTGGGCTAATTAAAAAATGCTGAAAATTCACAAATACAGAAGCAAAGTCTACTCTCTAGTAAAGAGAAATTAATAATAAGACAATATGAACATGATGATCAGTTATTTAGAGAAAGGGGTAAAACAGAATAATTTAGAAATAATGCTAATCTAGTAAGCAAAGTTACTAGTAAAATCCTACAACCTGAATTAAACTAATGAGGTTAAATATATGAGCAGAAAACAGAAGAAAACTGATGTGAAAATGTGTAAACTAAAGCATCAAAGAAATAAGCTATTAAACTGGAAAAGCAGAAAGACCTGGGCTGATGGTGGGATAGGGACACAGATTAAGCGTAAGTTGGAATCCAGCCTAGCTCATTTAAAAGAGATCCCAATTAATTCCTTCATGCCATAATTACTGAGCGCCTGCCTCGTGCACCACACTGTCATATCTCTGGAATGTTACCGGCCTTAATAAACCATCTTCGCTGCTTAGAGGAGGTTAACAAGTGACCCAAGGGCAAGCAGCTGCGTGTACCTGATTCTGCCTGAACCTCATCCAGATTCTTTATTAAACACCTGGCTTCTTGAGAAATAGAGGCAACTGGAAGGGGTTCAAAGGAGTGGAAGAGAAAATAATTAGAGGAAGAGGTTGGTTTTAACGGATCAAAGGATCCAAATGCTGGGAACTTGGCTCAGCTGGGGGCTCAGGGAAAAAATGAGCTATCTGAGGCATGTAAAGATTGAAGCTATGTAAGAAATATTGAGGTGGTGCAGAGGGCATCATGGAGAGACTTGGACAGAGGAACAGAGGGACAGGCAGCGGCCAGGGGCAGGATGAGGCACTCAGGAGGCCCAGGACTACAGACAGCACATTCTGACATCAAGTGGGACTCTGTCCAATGGTTAGAGTGTGGGCACTATTTCTAACCTTTCACCTTTGGGAAAGAAAGTGTTCTGAATCACTCCTACCCCGATGAGCAGCATGGGAAGGGAGAGGAAAAAGTATTTTCTCTCAAATGTAATTCATGGATAAATTCTAATGCTTCTCACTCCCATGATGGTTTTTCCAGTCAGCAAAAGTCTTACCAGGGAAGGCAGAGAGAGAGAGTATTAGTTCTCTGTTTAATATTTTACCTTTTCACTCAAGGTCTTAGTGACCTTATTTTGGCAACTTTTTTGGTTCTTGATCAGTTTCTTTCATTCAGACTCTCAGTCTTTATTTTTGTGGCAGGAATTAATTTTTTTTATTTTAAACTACATCATAAATACAAATCAGGGTCTACAAGCATTTATGTAGAGTTTAAAGAATAATGAAATGAACACCAGTATTTCCCATCTCTCCAATTAAAGTCAGCTCCTTCCAGTACCTTTGAGGCGCTCTGGGTATCACATCTTGATCACGTTTCTCCCTCTGTCTCTCCTTTCTATTCCTCAACATTATCCTAAAAGTTAGTTTAACCCCTTCCTTAACATTTTACAATAAGGTATGATCCAGAGTTTAGTAAACTATTCCAAGGTATTGCTGCCTCAGCATCCAATGTTTTGGCTAAGAGGCCTGTGTGTGGCGGGGTGGGGGTGGGGCGGTGGGATTAAACTGATGCCAGCCTCGCATGTCATCAAGCACGTGCCCTGAACAACAGCCTGCAGAGTCACAGCAAATGTGCACTCCTGATATAACTCCCCAGCAGCCGGTGATACACAGTCTTTCACCTCCCAGGGCCTTCTTTTTGTGCACCCAAAGTGAAAGTGAAGTTGCTCAGTTGTGTCCAACTCTGCAACCCCATGAACTGTAGCCTATGAGGTTCCTCCATCCATGGAATTTTCCAGGCAAGAATACTGGAGTGGGTTGCTGTTTCCTTCTCTAGGGCATCTTCCTGACACAGGGATTGAACCTGGGTCTCCAGCATTACCAAAACCCCGTTCCTTTTGCTTCCAAATAAGGCTTATTACTGTCATCATATTTCTGGTTGTATCATGGTCTCATGGTGGGCTCTTCCCCACTCTCAGACAGCACTACTGAAGGCCAAACGGACTCAATTCTTTCCACAGAGGACAGAAAAACTAAAAATATAATTGAGTTCATGACATTGGCTACTCAAGTTGCTTAGACAAGTAGATGGATGAACCTTAAGTAGCGCATTACTACACTGAAGTTGGAGATGTACTTTATTCTTCCCTGTGGACAGTATTCTGGAAGAAACCCTCATTCAGTACCCCTCAGAAATGCCTTTGGCGATTCCACATTTCCAGGGGCAGGGACTTCCCGCCCCAGCCCTGCAGAAGCATCCGTTAGGCAGCAGGACTGGTGCAAGGAAGTGGCACAATGAACTGCATTTCCCTTTTCCTTTTGACCCCTTTCCTGAGGCTGGAATCACGCGTGCGTGGTCCTCCCTGATTACACTAAAGCTCATCAAACAGTTGGCCACTGCCCAAAAGTTTTGCCTCTGCACCGAATCTCAGTCCCCTCACGTCCAAACTCATGGAACTGGACTAACAGGGGTTTGTCAGGCTCTGGACCACGTCTGCTGGCAGCCCCAACCCCCTTCCTTCCTCCTAGCACCAATCAGCAAGGTTTTACCATTTTTTAGTGACTTGGCTAAACAGGCCAGGGGGTTCATCCTATATGACCTTTCCTATGTTCTTTAGCAATTCTAATTGAGGCCAGGGTGATTATGAATTTTAAATAAGTGAAAGGATCAAAGCTGATGAAGACAAGATGCAGGCAGTTTTAAACTTTCTGATTGGTTTTTCTTTTTTTTTTTTCCCCGCCTCCCTAAGAGCAGCTTAAAGAGGCATGAAGTCATGAAGTAAGCGATCTGGAAACTTCTACTCAGCAATTTTATACTAGGTTTTTACAAATATAAGACGTTCCATTAAGGCTAGGTAACACTCTAGTATTTCTAAAATCCTGTGAAATTGGTGTATCTCAGTGGAGACATAGGGTATTAGAAACTGTGATATCTGAAAATTATTGCTATAATATCTAAAATTCCCTCTTCTCTCTCTTTTTAATTCCAAGAAGTCCAAGATCTTATGGGCAGAATATATGGCTTTTAGCAAAAGCTGGCTCTTGAGGTTTGAATTGGCTCAGGCTTGTTCTTCTCTGTTTTCAGACCCTCTCTAGTCATTCATTCAACAACAAACATTTATAAAACATCTAGTAAGTAAGTGTCAGGTACAGTGCTAAACTCTGGAATTTCTAAGAAAAATCCTGACATTGGTATCTCCTTTTGAGTGTGGGGGGTTTGAAGAGCTAATAGAGGAAGAGATACAAATAAAGAAATAAAGAAAAGAAGTAGCGTTCTAGGTGTGCCAACGGGAGCATTCTCAGGAGCCCATGGGGGCAGCCTGGGGACAGTTATTGATTCAGGGAGAGAGAGAAGTAGGAATCGGGTGAGGTGGATGGTTTGTTTTGCAAGAGGCTTTCGGGTAGCCTCTGTAGCTGGAGCCTGCGGTGTGGTGTTTCACCTGTCTGCTTCCAGTCCCAAGTGTTTCTTTGGTGATACCTCTTTCTGCTCTGAGGACGCAAGATTCTGGTGGGAAGACCCACCACCTGACTTTCATACCCAGTGGAACCATTCACTGGTACGAGATGGCCTGAAGCCAGCTGCCTTTCTCTTCTGCTCCTCCAGCCCTTCAGCTCCCCCCAGCTATTCGAGAAGTGTGTGCGTCTGCAGGTGAGCTAACGGGTTCCTGTGTTGTGCTTTATGGATCTCTGTGTTTGCAGGGACATTGTGGGGGCGGGGCAGTGTGGGAGCACGTGCCATGAGGGGACAGGAAGGAGAGATGGCCATGAGGTGAAAAAAGAAGATAGCAGCGAGGGGAATTCTCTAGAATTTTGGAAGCTGAATTGCCTCTGTTGGGGAGTAGCTGATGCACCTGAAAACTATTTGCAAGACTTTACTGCCCGAGTAAAATTAGTACTGAACTGCCTGGAATCTTGTGATGTTCACTTAATGTTCCTCTCCTGGCAGAAAAAAACGTGAACTTGGTTATTCATGTGATTAGGCATCAGTTGTGTAAAATGATGTATGTAGGCTAATTCCTATTGACCCTTCAGAGAGAGAAATCACATATTGTTATTCAAGAAGCACATGTAATTTTATTTCTTTTTACAAGCCCAAATCAAACAGATTACTTCCCTGAGCTATGAACAACTTGAAATGCACATAGATCTTTTCGGTTAAAGAGCAAGAGGATAAGGACCTGCATTTGAAAGAGCGAAGTCTGTAGTGCCACAAAGATTCTGTTAAATGGCTACAGAGGAAACCAGCAGATTCCAAAACTGTAAAATCTTTAAAGGAGAAATAAAAGATATCAGGGTTTCCCTGGTGGCTCAGTGGATAAGAATCTGCCTGTCGATGCCAGAGACGTGGGTTCCATCCCTGATCCGGGAAGATCCCACATGCTGTGGAGCAACTAAGCCTGTGGGCCAGGATTGAGCTTGTGCTCTAGAGCCCAGGAGCCGGAACTGCTGAAGCCCATGCGCCCTGGAGGCTGTGCGCCACAACAAGAGAAGCCACTGCCACGAGAAGCCTGTGGACAGCAACTAGAGAGTAGCCCCTCCTCACCACAACTAGAGAAAAGTCTGCGCAGCAACAAAGACTAGCACAGTTAAGTTCCGTTGCTCAGTCGTGTCTGACTTTTTGCCACCCCATGGACTGCAGAACGCCAGGCTTCCCTGTCCCTCCCTGTCCATCACCGTCTCCCGGAGCTTGCTCAAACTCCTGTCCATCGTGTCAGCGATGCCATCCAACCATCTCATCCTCTGTCGTCCCCTTCTCCTCCCACCTTCAATCTTTCCCAGTATCAGGGTCTTTTCTAAGGAGTCAGTTCTTTGCATCAGGTGGCCAAAGTATTGGCGTTTCAGCTTCAGCATCAGTCCTTCCAATGAATATTCAGGACTGATCTCCTTCAGGATTGACTGGTTTGATCTCCTTGCAGTCCGACGGACTCTCAAGAGTCTTCTCCAACACCACAGTTCAAGAGCGTCAACTCTTCAGTGCTCAGCTTTCTTTATAGTCCAGCTCTCACATCCATACATGACCACTGGAAAAACCATAGCTTTGACTAGACTGACCTTTGTTGGCAAAGAATGTCTCTGCTTTTTAATATGCTTAAGTATGCTTAAAGACTGAGCACAGCCATAAATAAATAAATAAATTTTAAAAAGATAACATGGGGGTGTCATGGGGAATAACATTTTATATTTACTTACTTAAGCAGTCTTCTTGAAGGTAGAAATATTGACTTAGCTAAAATGTTCGTTTGGCTTTTTCTATAACATATTATTGAAAAACCTGAATGAATCTTTTGGTCAACTCAATACTTCTCAAAACCATTACTGTGACTCCCCTGCCCAGGCCACCATTGTATTGCCTCTATTCTGGATTACTGAAATAGCTGCCTGTTGAATCTACCTGCTTCACCTCTGACCTTCACAGTTCACTCGCCTGTCAACCAAAATTATTTTTTAAAGATCATCTTTTAAACCTTACAGTTCTCCACGAGCTTGTCACTGCACACAGGATAAAATTCAAGCTTCTTACCCCAGAGACTCCTCAGGCTTTCTCAACAGAGACAGTATGTGGAGGACAGGAAGAGCAGGACAAGTCTTCTTGGGTGCGTCCATTCACAGCAGTGCAAGTTTAGCATCCCTGGTCCTGCCCACAAAAGCCAACAGTGCTCTGTCCTCAACTCTGTATTTTGCATCCAAATCACCAGCTGCACATCCTCAAACACCATCTAGGCAGGGGAAGGAGGGTGGCATCACCCCCAGCTGAAAATCCCCACTAGGCTACATGATCTGGCGCCTGCCTACCTCCAGCCTCAGGATCTCTGCATGGGCTCTTTTCTCTGCCTGGACTGTTCCACTCCCAGACTACCCATGTTTGGCTCCTTTTCCACATTCAAGTCTTATCTTAGATGCCACCTCCTCAGAAATATCATGCCTAGGTCACCTCTTCTAAGCAATACACACACACACACAGTCACTCTCACTATGTATACTTACCACGACACACAATTTTCTTCTTTGTTTACTTGTTTATTGTCTGTCTCCCCTCTCTAGAATGTAAGTTCCATGAGAACAGTCTGTTTTGTTTGCTGCTATACCCCTAGAGCCTGGGGATAAATTTTTATAAATATTTGTTGGTTGAATAATAGATGCCATAAGGTTATTTTTCATTTAACCACATACATAATACATATTGGAAAGAAGCAGAAAAGCACTATCAAACTCATTTTTTAGATAAAGTACCAAGACACTAAAAATAACAAATCTCACACTGAATATTAGTGATGGAGGGAGGAACAAAACAAGAAATGCCACTGCCTCCTTATTAAGTCACAGTGGATTATTCAGGATGTGGTGATCTATTAGACAGGTCACAACGAAACACATATAACATAGAGTCGTTGGTGTTGTTTAGTCATTTAGTCATGTCGGACTCTTCTGTGACCCCTTGACTGTAGCCCACCTAGCTCCTCTGTCCATGGGATTTCCCAGGGGAGAATACTAGCGTGAGTTGCCATTTCCTTCTCCAGGGGATCTTCCCAACCCAGGGATGGAACCTTTGTCTCCTGCATTGGCAGGCAGATTCTTAATCACTGATCCACTAAGGAAGCCCCTATAACATACAGAGACATACGTAATGAATAAATTCTCTTGTTTCCACCACTTTGAGGCTAAATGTCCATTGTGGCTACTACCATATGTATATTGACTGGATTTCATTTTACTTTACAAGCTACCATACCTTTTCAAACCTAGCCTCAAAAATTTAGATTCACCCTTTGGAGAAGGAGATGAAAAAGGAAGTGTTTTATTGTTTTCTGGGAAACAAGTCTGAATACCCATCTCTCATCTGATTCTAGTAGCTGAAAAAACTGATCCACGAACAGGGCATCACCTGGGGCGTAGCAAACACGTGGCTATGGGTTCTGTCTCCACTCCTGCCTCACAGCAGGTACAGCTCACCACTCTTACTACCTCCTCTTGCTGAGCACTCATTCCATCTGGGACTCTCAACCCAGGGCTTCTGGCAGCAACTAGCACTGAACCAGAGTTGACACACATGTTAAACATCTATTTGCCAGCCCTGGAATACTGGAAAGAGTAAATCTTTCCAGATCAATCTGAGTGTGAATACCACATTTGCTCTCTGTCACGTGTGAGACGTTGGTTACTCACTCTTTTTCGGTTGGCCTCATAATACCAAACTTGTAGGGTTGTTGGGGAAAATTACAAATAATGGCAGTAGAGTGTTAATCACCATGCTTGTTACAATTAGAATTTGCTAAATAGTAGCGTAGAACTGTGGTGAGGAGAAGGCTTTGTTTAACCCCCAAGAACAGAGAGGAGATACTATCTTGGAAGGCAGAAGGTGGTGCAGCTTACTGGAAATAGTAGATTGAGACAGAGTGTTGGACTAGATGAGTGGTTCCTAAACAAATGGTACATAGGCCCCAGCTCAGATCTACAGGTCGGAAACTCGGGATGGATCCCGGCATTAACAAGCCTTGCTGATGCATGCTCGCTCTAGTTTGGGAAGCACTGCAATAGGGAGACAGAAGGCAGAGGATGAATAGATGTGATCGAGTCAAACAAGAAGCATGTGTGCTCAGCTGGTGGTTAATCAGAGAGGAAACTGGAAGTGCCTCCCCTCAAGGAAGATGTGCCCATGAGCATGCCCCACCCTAGCAGCCGCTTCCCCAGGCAGGATAGCAGTTTGCTATAACCAAGGACGGACTCGGAGCTCACCAAGAGAGAATGGGTTTGCAGTACAAAGCAAAGGAATAGTTTCCCAAATGCGGCCCAGATGCAGGGGGACCAAAGACTGGAAACTGAAAGGCTTCTTCTCTGAGCAGAGGAAGGTGGCCCTTGTTCCTGGTTGTTTCAAGTGCAGCTTTGACTGAAGGCAAGCAGCTGATCTAGACACTTCCTCAGGCTCCCCCAGCTTGGTAATGTCATGACAGAATTGCATCTGACAAGCTCAAGGTGCCTGGGGGCAGCGGGAAGGAGGTGGCATCAAAGATGTGTCAAGAGATCCAACTCCAAGGGGATTTCTCTGCTCCACCTGCTCAACCTAGACCATTGCATCCCCCATTCCAACTCTTTCTGCCAGTATACAGACACAGAAGTACCTCTAGTGGGGTCAAAGTTATAAAATACTTTCAGAGAATGTAATCTATCGGAAGCCCTGTGTGATCCAGCAGATTTTAAACCTGTTTTCCAAAGTTAACCGATCTAGGTTAACACGATGCTGCATCCTAGATGCAGCACGATCTAGGATGGCCTCAGCACTGACTTCTCTTTGGTTCCAATAATCTGAAACCTTAATTTTTATTTAACATTCAATTTACACATTCTTGGACACTACTCATACTTGCATATTGGTCTAAAGGGTATAAACAAGGTCTATGGCCAGTGGCAACAATACACAGAAGAACTATACAAAAGAGATCTTCATGACCCAGATAACCACGATGGTGTGATCACTCACCTAGAGCCAGACATCCTGGAATGTGAAGTCAAGTGGGCCTTAGGAAGCATCACTATGAACAAAGCTACTGGAGGTGATGGGATTCCAGTTGAGCTATTTCAAATCCTGAAAGATGATGCTGTGAAAGTGCTGCACTCAATGTGCCAGCAAGTTTGGAAAACTCAGCAGTGGCCACAGGACTGGAAAAGGTCAGTTTTCGTTCCAATCCCAAAGAAAGGCAATGCCAAGGAATGCTCAAACTACCGCAATTGCACTCATCTCACACGCTAGCAAAGCAATACTCAAAATTCCCCAAGCTAGGCTTCTAGTACGTGAATCATGAACTTCCAGATGTTCAAGCTGGATTTAGAAGAGGCAGAGGAACCAGAGATCAAATTGCCAACATCTGTTGGATCATTGAAAAAGCAAAAGAATTCCAGGAAAACATCTACTTTTGCTTTATTGACTATGCCAAAGCCTTTGTGTGAATCACAGCAAACTGTGGAAAATTCTGAAAGAGATGAGAATACCAGACCACCTGACTGCCTCCTGAGAAATCTGTATGCAGGTCAGGAAGCAACAGTTAGAACTGGGCATGGAACAGCAGACTGGTTCCAAATAGGGAAAGGAGTACGTCAAGGCTGTATATTGTCACCCTGCTTATTTAACTTATATGCAGAGTACATCATGCAAAATGCCGAGCTGGATAAGCACAAGCTGGAATCAAGATTGCTGGGAGAAATATCAATAACCTCAGATATGCAAATAACATCACCCTTATGGCAGAACGCAAAGAAGAATGAAAGAGCCTCTTGATGAAAGTGAAAGAGGAGAGTGAAAAAGCTGGCTTAAAACTCAACATTTAGAAAACTAAGATCATGGCATCTGGTCCCATCACTTATGGCAAATAGATAGGGAAACAACGGAAACAGTGAGAGACTATTTTTTGGGGCTCTAAAATCACTGCAGATGGTGACTGCAGCCATGAAATGAAAAGACACTTGCTCCTTGGAAGAAAAGCTATGACCAACCTAGGCAGCATACTAAAAAGCAGAGACATTACTTTGCCAACAAATGTCCATCTAGTCAAAGCTATGGTTTTTCCAGTAGTCATGCATGTATGTGAGAGTTGGACTATAAAGAAAGCTGAGCGCCGAAGAACTTATGCTTTTGAACTGTGGTGTTGGAGAAGACTCTTGAGAATTCCTTGGACTGCAAGGAGATCCAACCAGTCCATCCTAAAGGAAATCAGTCCTGAATATTCATTGGAAGGACTGATGTTGAAGCTGAAACACCAATACCTTGGCCACCCGATGCAAAGAACTGACTCATTTGAAAAGACCGTAATGCTGGAAAAGATTGAAGGTGGGAGGAGAAGGGGATGACAGAGGATGAGATGGTTGGATGGCATCACCGACTCAATGGACATGAGTTTGAATAAGCTCCGGGAGTTGGTGATGGACAGGGAAACCTGGCGTGCTGCAGTCCATGGGGTTGCAAAGAGTTGGACACGGAACTGAACTGATGGCCAATGTCTTATTATTAAAGAACAAGAACCTTATTAGAAAACGTTAGGCATTCAGATCCAACATAATTATTGAGTATCTGCACTTCCAAATTTCCTGTTCTTCCCACAACCATGTGTATGAGTATTGCTGTCATTCCCATGAGGCAGACCAGGGACCTGAGGCTCAGATACATAAAGGAACTAGCCCAGAGTCTCACAGCTACTTTAAGTGGCCAAGGGTAGATCCTCAAAACCAGTATCCTGACAGAGGCGGTGTTAATCCACCACTAGAAGACTGGCTACAGGGGTGACCTACCCTTATGTGAATTAAAAATGACAGCTGTCAATTCCCAGCCAATGCATGTGCTGTGGTTTGTGTTTCCAATGGAATGTTTCTGCTGCTGCTGCTATTTATCACCACCTTTCTAAGCTGGTGGAAGGAATGTTTTCAGTTTAACATTGTGTCCTACACACAGCCCCATTGCAGGTATGGTAACCCTGATCTTAAAACAGACTGCAGTGAATGACTAAAACTCTGAGAGTGGCACTAACTATGTTCTTAAACACAGCAGTGGGAATGTGTTAGGAGATTTTACTGAAAGTTAGTAATTGGTTATTACTGAACCACTTATAAGATGTGGCTTCTAATAACAACAACAACAAAAACCATTAAAAATGCTGTTTAAACTTGCTTTTGGATAGACCACCTTTATTGAGATTCTAAGGTGGTTGCCATTGTTCTTCACACACATGGACTATCTGTGTGTGCATGTGTGGTTAAGTCGTTTCAGTCATGTTCAACTGTTTGCAACCCTATGGACTGTAGCCTGGCAGGCTCCTCTGCCCATGGGATTCTCCAGGCAAGAATACTGAAGTGCACTGCCATGCCCTCCTCTAGGGGATCTTCCCGACCCAGGGATCAAACCCATGTCTCTTATGCCGCCTGCGTTGGCAGGCAGGTTCTTTACCACTAGCGCCACTTGGGAAGCCCATGGACTATCTTTATACCATAGGGAAACAACCAAATATTCATATCTCTGAACACAAAATAGGTGGAAGTGAGTTTGACTTAAGAAAAACTTCTGAGCAATGAGCCTGGTTAATAATTAGGAGTGGATTTTCTAGGGACTTGGGCATCCTTTCTTGAAGGAGGGTGGGGAGAAGGGGGTGAAGTAACAGGGATTCTAAAGTTGTGCTACAGAGCTGGTTTCTGCTCTCAAAACTCATTTCCTCCTCTGCAAGGAACAATATAGTTTCCTAAGTCATAGAGAAAATAATGAAAAATAATATTTATGGAGACTCTACAGGATTCCAAGATTCCTCTAATTTATTTATGATCTGTGATTTTGTTTTTAATTATCTGAAGCCTTAGGATCACATAATTTATAAATTTTTGTTGATTGTATATCTCTTCTAACGTTTCTAACAAGTTGGCCAAAGCACCATTGCCAATCACATATGGTAATTCTGCAGTTATATGTGTTTTGGAATAGCAGTTAAAAAGACAATCCTGAATTATAACTTGAGTTTGACTTAGTAAAGAATTCAAAAGCAAAGTTTGCCGTTATAGCTTGTGATGCTAAATTTTAAAAGCATGTGACCTTGTGTGTGTACTAAGTCGATTCAGTCATGTCTGACTCTTGCGACCCTATGGACTGTAGGTTCCTCTGTCCGTGAGATTCTCCAAGAAACATTACTGGAATGGGTTGCCATTCCCTCCTCCAGGGGAAATTCCCAACTAAGAGATTGAACCCACATCTCTTATGCCTCCTGCATTGGCAGGTGGGTTCTTTACCTGCCACCTGGGAAGCCCGTGTGACCTTACAGATCACCTATGAAATATGAAAAGAATTAAATATTCTTTATATGCTATTATACATGAACTGCACTAAAATGCCTTTCATTGAATAAAAGGCAACATTTTAGATACAGGGGATTTTAATTAAATTGGTAATAGTTAAGACCAAAAAGATAGAGTGGACATTACCAGCTTATCTTCAGCCCTTGCCTTTAGCAGGCTAATGAATACAACGTGAAACACAGGTGAATTTTGCTGTTCTATGACACAGTGAAGGGATATCCTCCATATTTAAATATATTAATGTAACCAGTTATATAAATTTAAATGTAAAACCAGTTTCCTATAGGTTTTGAGATGGCATTCACCATCTCTATGAAGAGCTGAACACTACTCATCCAGACATGACTAAAGTCCAGTCATGTCTTTAGAAGGGGAGAACAGAGAGAGTACTTGCTGAACTCACATTAGTATCAAAATTAAAAAAGCTGACCATATTAATTTAACCATGAGTCAGTCTATATAAATCAGGACTATCCAAAATAAATATCCTACCAGCTATTCATGATTGGAACACTGCTATATGAGGTCTATTTAAATGTGGTACACATAAAAAAGCTCATGAGACATTTCAGTTTTGTAACAAACAAGGCAATGCACAACTATTACTCATTAGTAGCTTTTCTGAGATAAGTTATTAGGTCTGCCCTTTCTGCCATCTTTTTAATGCCCGTGAAGATCATTTTTGTTCCACGAATGTACTTCTTGGGATTCTCCATATACCCCATCAGTGTCTCCTCTCCCCAGGAGATGCCTTTGTTCCTGTTGGAATCTGTGTAAGAAAATCCAGGGGCTTGACCTGTCTTTTGCCCAGAAAGACCATGGAGATTTGGCTCAATCTTGTGCCTGCCTGCCTTTTCCATGGTATGGCACTGGACACACTTCTGAATAAAAATCTTCTTGTTTTTTCAACATTACCCATGTTTAGATTGTTCTCTTTTCACAATGTCCTGCTCTCCAAGTCCAAGGACATGCAGGTCTGAGCCTCTGTCCTGGTAGGTTCCTCTAATTCTGATGACGTTGTTAATTATTTACTCTCTTTACAAATAAGGAAACCAAGGTTCAGACTGGCTATGTAACTCGCTTAAGGTTATGGAATAAATGAAGGGACTGGAAAATTTAACTCAGATCTGCTCAGTTCCAGCTCCAGTGGATCTTTCCATTTCACTGGAAAGTCCCTCACAGAAATGCCCAGTTTAATGGTGAGGAAACCGAGGCACAGATAAAATAAATCACTTAAGAGATGTCCTCTAGTTGATGTGTGATTGAGGGTCAGTATGTGAGATGTTCAGGAAGCCACATCCTTTTTCCTTTTCACACTTTGATTTAGCTTATAAAAGATCACAGTCTGTTACTTTTAGAGATTTTCCAGCTTTGGGGATTAGATTTTGTTTTTCTTGGCAGTGTTCATATTTGAAAGCAGTATATTCGACACTGCTTTCTGGATTTAACTTGAAACAAATGAAGTAAAATTATACTCACACTCCCTGCTCTCTTCCAAATTATGAACTCAAAATTTAACTTTCTGCTCAGGACATCAGCGTTTCAGCAAGCTATAATTCTCACTTTGCCCAGCCATCACAAGTGAGAAAAGAGGACCTCTTGCACTAACAAATCCCTGTTGATAAAACAAACCTTTTTTTCATGAACATTCTGTCTTAAGAAAACAAGTAGATAGAGCACTTGTTAGTTAATAATAAAACAAATTCTTCAGTGACTACTCAGATGAATGAATATTTTTTAGAGGCATGGGGTATGTAAGGAATTTTAATCTAGCCTCTGGGTTCACTCCCCCACACAACAACTGTAGAGAAACCACTGGCCTCTGAAAGATGAATGGCCCCAGACTCAACCAGGAGGGAAGACAAGCCCAATCCTATCATTTGGCATCACTCTTTTTAAATTCCTGGGTGGACTTCTATTTTGGCTGTAGCTGACGAATGGGCTCAGTTGAAGGGCTTTGCATACTTTGTAAAATGACCATCGAGTGTTTCTCCTCTTATGCCATCCTGTCTCTTTTCACCCTATCCATAAAATCCCAACCCCAACCCCCAAATACATCTCAGGCTCTCACAGACATACTTCTGCTAGCACATCTCTAGCTGTTAAAAAGTTCTATTCATTAATTTCAAATTAATATCTTGGGGGGCGCCAGGCCATGGGAGAAAAGAAATCAGGAAACTGAATTAGTAAATGACAGAGCAGTAAGCAGCTTAAATGAGACTTCTTGCAGCTCTTTGCCTGTGGATGACACAGAATTTCTGAGCTTAGAAAAGCTCTTTTCTTTGCAGGTGGTACTGTGGGGATACCGGAGATGCGGTTCCACGATCATAGATCATGGTCTTACCCATTTGTTTTAGTCTCTACTGCAATACTCCACACACATCCCCACCCCCGCCCGCCTTCTGTGCAGTCAAATCCTACTTGCTAATCAGCCAGGCTGAACGAAGGGTTAAGGCTGCAGCCTTCCATGCCAGCAGACGCTGCAAACATTTCACGTTCACTTTCTACAGTCAACCCTGTAGCTCCATCTCCTGTAAAGCCTTCAGCATTTGCAGAAGTATTATTTCCTCTCACCTCTGTCTGGCTTAGACTTGCAGCTGACCAGGTTCTATAGCTTATAAGTCCAAACTCACCCCTGCAGGGTCTTACCTAGAGTCTGTCTCTCCTCCCCTGCTTGGTCCCGGAAAGCCTCAGGGCCTCCTGTAACCTTGATGCTGCCTCCCCACTGGAAGTTGAAAGCATCCTCCTTGGCTGCATTACTGCACATTTTCCTAGTAAGCTTGGGTTTTTTTTTTTTTTCCTTCAGCTCAAACTTCTTCAAACAACACCATCTCTATTGACCCTGAATTTCTCTAGCCCTCTGTAAGGGCATTACCAACTGGCTACGCCAGAAGAGAGACTGTAGAGGGCAAATTGGGGAAAGAAGGTTTGGAAACTCACCTGCACAGCTGCAAGGAGAGGAGCAGACACAGGATGGGGCTGCCTGCAAACTTCCCAGGGACCATCTGCAGCCAAATCTCTTGGCCTTAAAGCGACAGGGCGCTTTTCACCATATAAGGAAGACAGTTTCACTTGTCTGCTTTGGGACCTGTTTGGGCAAAGCAGCTCCTTCTCTGGACATTGCAGAGGCTTAAACCGATTGGGAAAATCTGGAGCCTGTCAGTTCAAGAGGATCTGTACATAGTAGGCAGCTTGAAAACTGCTGGATAAGGTACACGCATGGTATTTGGCAGGCCGTTTTAAAGACTGGAAGACCCTTTATCTGGGGCTTGCGCCCTACAGAAAGGGTTTACAGTGACTGGGAAGTCTGCCTCAGTGGCAGGAAAGGTCTCTGCTTCTATTTCAGGTTTGGCTTCCTGGAAACAAACCAATGATCTTGCTCATCTCAAAAAGAAGAGGCAGTTGGTCCTGCTTCCTTCAACATTCAGTAAAGTAGTGGGTCTTGTGGTCGGAGATGTTGCTCGTTTAAGATGCTTTAGCAGTGCTTCCCTCAAAACGAGGGAAATGGAGATGATTTTGCTATTTCAGCTCAGCTGGCAGAAGCCCTTCCTAAACAGACACACACACAGAGATCTTGACCAAGGACACCTCCACTCCTGAGCACCCCTTTCAGGCCCCCTTGGCTGAAGCCCACCTCTGAAGCCTGAGGAGCGCTTTAATCTTAACCAGCAGGGATAAGAATGTGTCTTCGGAAAAGCAAACATTTTCTGTTTGGTACGGAAAATGTTTGAGGTGTATTAGAAGAAATTGTAAAATGTTAGATTCTTAGGAAAAAAGAGGAGCTTAATTTAGTTATCACTTGGATGGTCACATACTTTTCTCTTTTTCCTTCTTTTTTGCTTAATATATTTAATGAATTAACTATTAATTTTTAATTGAAGTATAGTTAATTTACAATATTATGTTGGTTTGAGGTATGAAACATCTAAGATACATGAATATGCATGTATGTGTGTGTGTGTTAGTCACTCAGTCATGTCTGACTCTTTGTGACCCCATGGACTGCAGCCCACCAGGCTCCTCTCTGTCCACGGAATTCTCCAGGCAAGAATACTGGAGTGGGTTGCCATGCCGTTTTCCAGGGATTGAACCTGGGTCTCTTGCATTGCAAGCAGCAGATTCTTTACTGTCTGGGTCACCTGGGAAGCTCATATATGTGTGTGTGTATATATATTCTTTTTCCTTATAGGTTTTTACAAAATACTGACTTTAGTTCACTGTGCTATATAGGTCCTTGTTGGTTTTATATATATTAGTGAGTATATGTTAATCTCATCCTCCTGATTTATCTCCCCGCTCCCCTTTGGTAAACATAAATTTGTTTTCTATGTCTGTGAGTCTGCTTCCGTTTTGTGTATAAGTGCACTTGTATCTTACATACCCCACCTCCCCAATACACACACTTTTTCTTCACTGAAACTGAATATTGTTTCTTTATTGCCAGCTGACTATGCCTAATACTTGGTATCTGTATCACAGATTTTGGATTAAAAAAAAAAAAAAAATATATATATATATATATATATAAAATTTGGCCCTTGATTCTATAGTCTCATACTACCTTCATATTTCACTTTCTTACATAGATTTTGAGTCTTTAAGGACAAAGGTCACTTCATAACCTTCCATACTCTACTTAATACCTAGCATGGAACAAGCATAGAATAGGCAGGGAAATACTTGTTGGATTAAATCAGTTGAACAGGACCCAGGGCTTTGTATAATGTCTACCTAGTTTTATGAATAAAATGTGTTTTTACTAAAATTATTGTTGTTAAATAAAGCCATGATTCCTTTTCTTGATCATCCCTTTTATATCAACTAGTGTTTGTTTTCCATGCCATCACATCTTCTTCAAGGGGAAAGGTTAAAGGAATTTCTTTGAAAGTAATCATTGTGATAAACTCTTTGACCTAGCAATCTATTCCTAGAAATTTAATCTAAGGAAATAATTAAACAGAAGCAAAACATCTGATAAGTAGAGATGTTCATTACATTGCTGTCTGCAATAGCAAAAGCAAGAGATGACCTGAAGGCTCCAAAGTCATTTACCTTGATACATCAATAATAATAGTTCACATTTATTGATGGCTTACCATGTACCAGGCACTTGTCTAAGCACTTTAAGAAAATTAATTCATTTAATCATGACAAACCCGTGTGGTTGGAGTTGTCATCAACCCCATTTTACAGACCAGAAGACTAAGGCACAGAGGTTAATAAACTGACATTTGAATTGAGGTGTTTTGGCACTAGCATTTAGAGTAGCATCATCCTAAGCCCAAGGAGGGCATGGTAATCCACTCCAGTGTTCTTGCCTGGAGAATCCCATGGACAGAGGAGCCTGGCGGGCTACAGTCCATGGGGTCACAAAGAGTCAGACACGACTAAAGTGACAGAGAACACACGCACTCATCCTATGCTCTCATCAGGACTCATTGAGTATAATAGGCATTGAGGATAGACAGAGTAATAAAATTAATCAAATGGCCTTCACATAGTCATTAAAAATAATAATTATGAAAGCTCTATACAAACTTGGAAACATGCTTATGATATAAAGTTAACTGAAGCAGAAGATAAAATACCTATGATTATAACTAGTGTTAACTGTCTATAAGAAATGGAAGGCCTTATGCAAAACAGAAAACAGTTACATAATAGTTTTGGACTATGATATGATTTCTCTAAAACTGTCTTAAATGTTGTTTATGGTTTTCATTTTAAAACTGATAAGAATTAATACTTGCTACAAATACATTGACCTTGGCATTCTTTTGGCTCTAAGCCTATCCAAATGGTGCTATCAGCCTCAATTAGTGAGTGTCAAGAGGTTCTTTTGGTGGTATTGTTATCCCAGGGGAGCTCTCTGCCAGCCGAGTGATTCACCACACTTGGGGAAGGGACCTGTATGTCGCATCCCCACACTACTGTTCCGTCACCCTTGAATTGACTGTACATCAAAATATTTTTCAGTGTCCATTTTCGCCTAATATCTTATGAGTTGTGGACCTGACCTGGTGGCTCAATGGTAAAGAATCTGCCTGCCAGTGCAGAAGACGTGGGTTTGATCCCTGGTTGGGGAGATCCTCTGGAGAAGGAAATGGCAACCCGCTCCAGTATTCTTGCCTGGAGAATCCCATGGACAGAGGAACCTGGCAGGCCACAGTTCATGGGGTCTCAAAAGAGTTGGACACGGCCTAGTAACTAAACGACAACAAGGATAAAGCTTTATGTGATAGTGTTGTTCAGGAAAGAAGTCTAACTTACATTTTTCCTTATGTAGGAAGGCTTCCAGTGAGGGATTCTAAATCATAATATTTATCAGTAAACAAACAGATATGTCTCAGAAGATGGGCTTATTCTAGGATTAAAGAGGGCAACTATGGGTGTAAATTAACTAGCAATTAAGACATTATTTGTATTGCTTGAAGCCCTTGAGGGTTGTATGAAATGAATATATTTATACCTTATAAGGTACTGCAAAATCAAACAAGTTAAGGTCTAAAAAACAAACTGAAAACTTGCTTCAGGAGGCATTAATATTTTTATAGTTTTGACTCATTAATCATACTTTCTTTTCTAAAATTGAAAGGGAAACTCTCTCGTGTCTGACTTGTTGTGACCCAATGGACTATACAGTCCATGAAATTCTTCAGGCCAGAGTACTGGAGTGGGTAACCTTTCCCTTCTTCAAGGGAGCTTCCCTAGAAGATCCTAGGGATCGAAGGTCTCCTTCATTGCAGGCAGATTCTTTACCAGCTGAGTCACAAGAGAAGCCCAAGAATACTGGAGTGGGTAGCCTATCCCGTCTCCAGGGATCTTCCCGACCCAGGAATTGAACCAAGGGTCTCCTGCACTGCAGGCAGATTCTTTACCAACTAAGCTATCAGGCAAGCCCTTTCTGAAATTACGTCAGAGATATTCTCTCATGGGAGAAGGGAAAAGAAAGGGGGAGGAGGGACTTCCCTGGTGGTCTAGTGGTTAAGACTCCCAAAGCAGGTGGCCCGGGTTTGATCCCTGGCTAGGGTAATAGATCGCACATGCCACAACTAAGACCCAAAGCAGCCAAATAAATAAATATTTTTTTTAAAAAAAGGAAAGGGACAGGAGACCATGTGATTCCAAAATGCCAAATGGATGCGTAAATAAAGATTTAGTAAACTTAATAACATGTCTGCTGCTGCTGCTAAGTCACTTCAGTCGTGTCCGACTCTGTGCGACCCCATAGACGGCAGCCCACCAGGCTCCCCAGTCCCTGGGATTCTCTAGGCAAGAGCACCGGAGTGGGTTATTTCCTTCTCCAATGCATGAAAGTGAAAAGTGAAAATGAAGTCGCTCAGTCCGACTCTTAGCGACCCCATGAACTGCAGCCTACCAGGCTCCTCCATGCATGGGATTTTCATGTCTAAAGGAAAGTAAAGGTTTCTTTCTAATAAAATGTTAATAATGTAAACTAAAATTTCATAAAGCTGTAGTTTGAGCAAATTTATTTAATATTCTTTTCAGCTAAATACATATTACATAATATTAATAGTATGTTACCCCTTTTGGAAAAGAAAAAGCAAGTATAACAAAACCCAAACAAAATAAACTAAACAACAGGTTGAGTAGTAGGTATTAATCCATCTTTGCACATGATGGTTAGAAGCGTCAGCAAAGAATATAATTTTTCATGCATTATCTTTATGTTCAAGCTTAAGGTGAAGCTATTCTTAGGAATATCAAAGTTACATGCTTTTTTTTTTTTAATTTACATTTATTTTACAGTTTTATATTTGTTTTTCTAAAAATATATGTAGATGCTGATTGTAAAAAGTGAAAAAGGAAAGTTCCCACTAAGCCCCTTATGGTTTGTTTGAGCTCTTTTTTTTCTGAACATATAAATGAATATTATTGATATTTGGGGTGTACATTTCAGCCCCTTGTGAGTCCACGCTCCTTCTCAAGGTGGGAATTTACTCATTCTTTGACAAAATTTGATGTAAGTCTACAGCATCCTGGGTTTAATGCTGAACCCTGGGGATGCAGCTATGATAGAATGGGCAAAGTCTCAACAGTCATGAAGCTTACAGACTCAGGGGGAGAGAGACCAATAAAGAAATAAAGGAGAAAATGTCAGGCAGTGATAAACTCCTTGACGAAAATACAATATGTGAAGGAGATAACGGTGTTGCTTAGAAAAAGATTTTCTGAATTCTTGACTTTGAAGCTGATATCTTTCTTCTTAGTTCCTGTAGCACTCCACCTTGCAAATGGTTGGTACTCAATCAATACTATAGAATCATTTATTTATTTTAGAAATGTGACAAAAATTTCTATTTTATAACTTCTTTGGTTCAGAGAGTAGAATTTATTTTTTAATCTCCAAATCAGATGGCATTCTCAATGGCTTTTTTTTAAGATTTTTTTTTTGATGTGGACCATTTTTAGTCTTTATTAAACTTGCTACAGTATTGTTTCTTTTTTTTTAAATGTAACATTCGCTTAATTTTAAAAAGAAGGCATTGTCAACTCCCAGCAGATTGTTCTAAAGGAATTCCATCAACTTCTTCTAGTCATGCTACAATTTAAAGCAATGATTCTCAAAGTGCAGCTGGGGTCAACAAGAACAGCATCTCTTGGAAAAGCCTTTGAAATGCAAATTCTTGGGTCTGACCTCAGCCTACCAAAGGTATTGTGGGACTTGCCTGGCTGTTTCCCCAGTGGTTAAGACTTCACCTTAAAATGCAGAAGGTGCAGGTTCGATCCCTGGTCGGGGAGTTAAGATCTCAATGGCCTTTTAATGTAAGCTTCCTCTTCTATGTTTCTGGTATATTGCCAGCTGTCATTTATACTAGTTACAAAAGAGTAAATGCAAAAAAAAAAAAAAAAGTCAAATTCTGGCCAAGAAACATCTGCTAAATAGTTGGCATTATTCTTAGATGACCTTCTCTTCAAGCCATTTTGGAAACTCCCTAGTTGTACTTCTGTAAAGGGTTGCACCTGGGGAATGGCACGGAGGCTTTTACGAGGAGTGCTATTACAGGCTTCTCGCCAGGACTGAGCGAGGAGAGGCTATAGCAAGCTCTATTTTATGGGACAGTGAGGTTAGCCATTTACTGTTCCCATAAGCTATTTCACTTGCAATAAAGGTCAATGGGCCTTTTTAGGAAGGAGAGCTAGGCCCCTGTCTAAAACGGCAGTCAAAAAGACAGGCTACTTTAGATTCTTCTGGAAAGTGGCAGGATGTTTATTTAGCTGAGAGAGTGGTTCAATATGATCAGCTGATGAGTAAGGCAATAAGAATTCACCGATTTCAAGGGGGAAGATTGAAATCCTAAGGTAGCTTGACCGCAAAGCTAAGCAGGGCGTGGCTCAGTGTGGGTCTGGTTGCTACCTTGACACATGAACTCTGCCAAGAAATACATTTCTTACTTGGCACTCTCCTTAGACTTTCTGGGAAGCTTATGTCATAAACTACCATGGTTTGCAACCCTTGGCATCTGCAAGTCCAGTACGGCAGAAGCAGTTCCATTAACAGTGTATTTTTCTTTCTTTCTTGATAGTTTTAAAGAAAAAAATCAAATTGGGTGGGTGTTTCTTTAAAGATAGGATAGGATACTGGGCTGCAAAGTTTTTGTTCACTATCTCCTAAGGAAATTTTGAAAAACTATGCACCCTGCTTCAGTTTTATGTTGTAATGTAAAACATTTTATCAAAACCTTGAATAGTAGCAAAGGGTATAATTTATGGTCTGTGTCAATACTGGCTTTTTCAAAGTGATATGTGTGTGTGTGTGTGAGCACATGTGTGCATGCGTGCATGCACGCTCAGTCCTGTTTGACTCTTTGCGATGCCATGGACTCTAGCCTGCCAGGCTCCTCTGTCTATGGGATTCTCCAGACAAGAATACTGGAGTGGATTGCCATTTTCTCCTCCAGGGCATCTTTCCAATCCTGGGATCGAACCCGCATCTTCTGTGTCTCCTGCGAAGACACTGAGGGCAGGTTCTTTACCACTGAGCTGTCCAGGAAGCCCTTTAAAGTGATATTTACTTAACTTGTTATAATAAATCCAAGAGAATGTAAATACTATAGCAAATTGATATCCACTATCATCCACTAAGTAATAGTTGCAATTTTACATCTTTTTGTTTTCCCCTTCTATTTTTATTTCTATTCATTTCCATAATTTTATCCTAATAAAATGTATTTTTGTGATTAAGAGTATTTATTTAACTATTTCATGCACATGACAGTGTGTGTGTACTCAGTCTTGTCCAATTCTTTGTAAGCCCATGGACTCTAGACTGCCAGGCTTCTCTCTCCATGGGATTTTTCAGGCAAGAATACTGGAATGGGTTGCCATTTCCTACTCTAGGGGATCTTCCTGACCCAGGGATTGAACCCACGTCTCTTGTGTCTCCTGCATTGGCAGGTGTATTCTTTATCAACCGTAGCACCATACTTCTGTATAAAAATAAAGTAAAATTAAAGCTTTTTAAAAAATCTGTAGTCACAAGGTCTGTTAAAACAAACCATCTGGATTGAGTTATCATTACAGTCATTACTGAAAATACCTGTAGCAGAGACAATGTGTGTTCACCACACTCTTTTCTCTTTTTGGAGGTACAGGAAGTTTATATTTCTTAGTTTCCCATTGGGAGTGTGAACAGAAATGATGTATTGTTTCCTGTTCTAGTTAACAGTGAGTTGAGCTCTATTTCTTTCTCTCTCTTTCCCTTTCTCTGTCTCCTTCAGTTTCCCTGTTGGAATCCTAAAACTCTGAGATGGCAAAGATGAGAGATGGAAGCATAATGATCTAGGCTCCCCTTGGAGGAGAATCCCCAAAGAGCCTCCTTGTCTGAACTGGATTGTGATATAAAAATTAGCAATACACTTTTGGTGTGTTAAGCCATTGAAGTTTTAGGTATATTGGTTACTAAGGTAACTTATACTATCCTGATTAACATATGCCATAACTGATCAAAACAAGATGGATATATTACAACTTTTGATAGTTCATTATTAAGAAAAATAATTTTTAATTTTTGAAAATGCATCTCAATAAAAACACCAAGAAATCTTGTTCATGTAGATGCAAGTAGAGGTAGTTATAGCATGTCTCCCAGTTGAATTATATGCATGTCTTAGTACAAATCACCATAATGAGATTTTGTAAAATGAGAGAAACACTACAGGAGAATTGAAATAGGAAAGAAAGGATTTCTTAGGCAGTCAATTTAAGGAACAAGTTATATAAAATGTAAACATCTAGAACTTAACTCCCTTAAAAATCTCTATGTCTATATACCCCTTCGAAAGTCTCTATGAGTGTCCAGCGACACTTGTATTTCACATTTAAGACACATCTAGGAAAAAGGAAGAAGAGTCAAGGGTGGAGTGTCTCCTGACCTGATCCTCTTTTGGCTGCTGACCTTCACCCAAATCCTTGGTCTATCTTTTCTACCCTTCCTTCTGACTCCCACTAGCTCACAGTGAAAAGTATCCTGATGAAGATTAAAGTCTGTAACATATAGAGAGTTATTTTAAATCAAAAAGAAAATTATGATTACTTCAGAAAAAAATGGGCAAATGATCACAAATGTCAATTCACTAAAGAAGAAATACAAAATCCTAATACCCACAGAAAACATTAAAGCCCACTTGGAATTCATAAATATGCAACATAAAACAATGAGATACCATTTTGGAAATACAATTGGAAAAACTAACCTTTAGTGATGTTTGGGAAGAGAATAACGTTTAGAGAGCAATTTGGCAATACATGTCAAAACTTTTTAAAAAATACATAAAGTTGAGCTAGCATCCCATTTCTGAACATTATTCTAAGAAATAATCATGAATAGGTTAAAAGAAAAAAGATTCAGCCTTGAGCTTTACCACAGATTTTTTTTAGCCAAGGTTCTTTTAGGCACAAGTATTAGTTTGCAAGGTATCTTTCATTTGAAATGCCTATTCTCGTCTATATTTTCTGGTTCTCTTAGTTAAAATTCTTGATTGATTTAGACTGATTACTTGCTGAGTGCCGATTGATTGGCTGACTTCATCCAATCAACCATCATTTGTCTGGGAAAAGAAGTGCCATAGGATACACGGAGTTACTTCTTCCAGGGGCTGTTTGTGGAGTGAGGGCTAGGTGCTCCATGCGCCATAAGAGACAGGGAATGAAATCAGCACAACCTATCCAGAATGGTGAAGAAGAGGAATCACTTAAAAGCCCAGCCCAGGATATGAAGTGAACTGTGACACCATGAAGTGAGATGATCATCCAAACTATTCTTACAGAAGACTATTCCAGAAGACATAGAAATATATTTCTGATATATTTCTATTTCTAGAGGAAAGAACATGTTGCAAAGAGAATAAACAGGCTCATCTTATTTTCTAAAATGTTTATATTTATAAAGAAAGAAAGTACCATTGGCTGAATTCATGTTAAGGGCACTGAATGTTTGTGTCACCTACCCTGCCCTCCCCCTCATTCTAATATTGAAACCCTAACTCCCAATGTGATGGTATTTGGAAGTGGGATCTTTGGCAGGTAATTGGGTTTAGATGAGGTCAAGAGGGTGGAGCCCCCAGATGGAATTAGTTCTCTTAGAAGAAGAGGAAGAAACTAGAGTCTTCTCTTCCTCCATCATGTGAGGATACAACAAGAAGGGAGTTATTTGCAAACCAGAAAGAGGGCTCTCACCAGACACTATGGAACCTGGGTCTTGGACTCCCCAGCCTCTAGAACTGGGAGAAATATCAACAAATATTTGTTGTTTAAGTCAGTCTATGGTGTTTTGTTAGAGTGACCTGAAATAACTAAGACATAAATGATATATATCAATACTACCGTGGTAGAAATATTTGGATGGTGGGATGACTGATTATTTCTTTTTTAAAAGAGAGTTCATCTTTATTTAAAAAATTTTTGGCCACACCCTGAGGCATGTGGGATCTTAGTTGCCCGACCAGGGATTGAACCTGTGCCCCCTGCATTGGAAGCACAGAGTCTTAACCACTGGACTGCCAGAGATGTTCCAGTGATTATTTCTTATCTTTATGAAACTGGTTTTTCTAAATTAGTTAGTTAACATTTAAAAGTATTTTAAAAGAAAGACATTAAGTTTTAGAGGTAGTTCTCCAGTCTCTTAAGAGAACTGAAAAGGAACAAATTAGAATCTAAATTCTGGATGAGCTAAGGCCAAGGATTCAGACGAGAAGCTGCAGAACGTATACCTGGTTGCTGGCTCACTGTACAGACACAGGCTTTGTTCATGAGCAACAGCAGATCCTAAAGGCTGGAACTGTGAGAGGAAGAGATGCTACTGAAAGCACCACCCCCACTGCTCTTTCTGGTCCCCACTTTCCTCCAGGAGCATGGATGTGAACTCTAAGACCCTTCAGTTATACTGTATGATTTTACATATGAAGACATGTAAAAGGGAAAAGAGAACCAGACACAGAAATAGAAGCCCCAGATCTAGTCTGATTGCTCACTAGTTGAGTTATCTTAATGAAGCTACTAAACCTCCTTGAGCCTCCTTGGAGACAATAATAGGAAATCCATTTTCCTTATATACTTCTTGTGACAACTGAATGAGATAATACGTGAAAGTGCTTAAAAATATGATATGATACAAATATGCACATGCACATTTACACAAAATGTGTTTATTACAAATGTCTATGTGTATATGTTACACAGTTGTGGATATAATAATCAGAAGCTTAGTTCCCTGACTTGACCTTGACCAAGTGTAAATAAAATGACAGATCACTGTGGACTTGATGAGATGCCCTGAGAAGGAAATGTTCTGTTGATCCAAATGTTTTGAGAACTGTTGCTTATTACTCTTTTCCATAAGACAGAAAAGAGAAAGTTAGAGAATATTTACTTTCTGGTGAAAAGAAGAGCACAATAAATAGGGACTATTGTTGGAAGACAACCTAGGAGAACAAAGGTCTTATTTAAATTTAAGTATTTGCCTACAGTGTTTCAGAAAATAATAAATGATAGTTCCTCCCTTTTCATGTTTACTGAGAAGACACACTAAGGTTTTCAAATATTAGCAGTGAAAGTGAAAGTCACTCAGTCACATCCGACTTTTTGTGACCCCATGGACTGTATAGTCCATGGAATTCTTCAGGCCAGAATATTGGAGTGGATAGCCTTTCCCTTCTCCAGGGGATCTTCTCAACCCAGGGATTGAACCATGTCTCACGCATTGCAGGTGGATTCTTTACCAACTGAGCCACAAGGGAAGCCCCAAAATACTGGAGTGGGTAGCTTATCCCTTCTCCAGAGGGTCTTCCTGCCCAGGAATCAAACCGGGGTCTCCTGCATCACAGGCGTATTCTTTACCAACTGAGCTATCAGGGAAAAATATTCACAATAAATACAATTTCCTATACGGTACATGTTTTACAAGCCTTGTGGCAATCTCAGACTTTGTGGTTAATGGTCAAATATTAGCAATAAATATGACCATTAACCACAAAGTCTGAGATTGCCACAAAGCTTGTAAAACATGTATGGTATAGGAAATTATATTTGTTCACTTGGCTGTAAAATATTTTATAGGAAATTATATTTGTTCCCAGACTGAATATGAGCTCTTTGCTGTGGATAGTAAGCCCATTCCTTAGTCAGCAGACTTACCAGCACAATTAAACCCCAGATATATGTTGGATAGATTCTCACATGAGTCCAAACACTTCAAACACTTGATTCTAGCTTTCTCTTGGTAGATCATCTGAAACAAAGGTGCTTCTGGAAGAGTCAACTTCAAATAGGATGAAGTCTGATTTATTTCACAATGTTATCTGAAATTCCCTCTGGGGAGTGACAGTGGGAAGTGAAAGGAGAAAAACAAACTTCTACTATATGAACCTGTGTGTTGAAATATTGTTTGTTTAAGCATTTACTACATTTGTAACAGTAAGCTCATTTTAACTGCTTTGAATACAGCACAGAAACTATACGAATTGTTATTCATACAAGGACTGACGGGGAGGAAGTGAAGTGTTAGTCACTCAGTTGTGTCTGACTCTTTGCGACCTCATGGACTGTAGCCCGCCAGGACTTCCTCTGTCCATGGGATTCTCCAGGCAAGAATACTGGAGTGGGCTGCCATTTCCTTCTCCAGGGGATCTTCCTGACCCAGGGATCGAACCCCAGTCTCCTGCATTACAAGGAGATTTTTTACTGTCTGAGCCCCCAGGGAAGCCCCTATGGCGACGGGGGAGGGCTTAATGGTCTCTTCTTCCATGTACTGAAGTGGACCAAAAACTGCCATCCAGTTGCTTGTCATGAAGCTGAATCTGTTCGTAGATGTATTTTATCAACTCCCACATTATCAGCCTGCCTGTTGGTGTTCGTTAAAAACGATTTAATTACCAGCATTGAAAAGCTCAGGTGATTTTTGCATCAAAATAAGATGTGAGGGATAAAATAGTTACTCTGCATGCATTCCACACACCCCTCTTCCCTACCCCTCTCACCCCCCACCCCAGAGGCCGGGCAGCTAAAAATGACATTTCTAAGTTGGAAGGGACTGAGTTTTAGCTTAGACCAATCAGATGCACACAGAGGAGATGGAAAAGGCAGAGGCCAGTTGCCCCTGGTGGCAGGCTCGATCAAGGATGCTTCGGGCTTTTCTGTAACAGCACCCGTGTCAGCAGCTTTGCGGGGACCTAACAGGTGAGGTATGGCTCTGGAGCTGGCATTGACAGCATTCACAGCCACCTAATCTCCAGGCTGTTCCTAGAGCTAGCAGTTCAGGGAAAACATCCAGAATTCGCATCTTCCCAGCTGAGCCAGAGTTGGCAGCCTCCTCGGGGGCGGGTTCTTCATTGTTCTTCTGGCGGTCAGCCCTGGAGGCCCAGCTTGAACACTCTCTAAGCACCTAATTCCCTGTTTGAAGCCCTTTGCCCTTTGTTCTTAAAATAGCTCGAGTGGTTTCTGTTTCGTGGAACAGAACTCTGATAAATACACAGGAATACGAAGAGCTCTGACCACGTCCAGCCCTGATTCTGGTTATGGTAACAAAAGGCTGGCAATGAGCAGTGGCCTGTAGATTGCATAGATCCCACCATGCCTTAGAGAACCTCCCAATGGGAGGCCATTTAGAAAATGCCATTTTTACTGTATTTGTAGCACGTGTGTGTATTACAGATGTCTCATTTTTCTTAGTTATTGTACCTTCCTGGACCCTATCAGGATTCTAGTTTGCCACCTCACTAATCTTTACCTAAAGCTTGCTGGAAAACTATGCTTTATTTCTTAAAAGGCATAATTCTTTCATTTCGAATATACTCCAAAATGCCCCAAAATCAAAACCACAATGCTATACATCTAAACAGCATCATTTAAGTCCCTGAGAGAATTGCTTTTATTGAACTGTGAAACTGGTTGTACTGTTAACCCTAAGAATGTTGAATAAATTGTAATCTCACCTCTATGACAACACAGCAAAGAGGTGTCCTTCAAGTCGACTTTATCTTACAAGCATGTAATAGATCAGGTTTCGCTCTTTGCACTGGCTGTCAGAAAGGTAAGACCAAAGGCCGCCTGAGTGGGTGGCTTCTCAGAGCATACATGAAATCACACTCGTATGCTGTGTAGTAACCCTACCCCTGATCCTGTCTCATTGTTACTACTCAGGTTTTATCTTCATCTGGCTTTCTTCACATGGTAAGAAAAATCCAACTGTATTCTGTTTGAATACAAATCCCTTACGATTATACAGTGGTAGAGAGAAACAGATTCAAGGGATTAGATCTGACAGACAGAGAGCCTGATGAACTATGGACAAAGGTTTGTGACATTGTACAGGAAACAGGGATTGAGACCATCCCCAAGAAAAATAAATGCAAAAAGGACAGATGGCTGTCTGAGGAGGCCTTACAAACAACTGTGAAAAGAAGAGAAGCGAAAAACAAAGGAGAAAAGGAAAGATATACCCATTTGAATACAGAGTTCCAAAGAATAGCAAGCAGAGATAAGAAAGCCTTCCTCAGTGATCAGTGCAAAGAAATAGAGGAAAACAATAGAATGAGAAAGACTAGAAATCTCTTCAAGAATATTAGAGATAACCAAGGGAACATTTCATGCAAAGATGGGCACAACAAAGGACAGAAATGGTATGGACCTAACAGAAGCAGAAGATATTAAGAAGAGGTGGCAAGAATACACAGAAGAACTATACAAAAAAGATCTTCATGACCCAGATAATCAGAATGGTGTGATCACTCACCTAGAGCCAGACATCCTGGAATGCGAAGTCAAGTGGGCCTTAGGAAGCATCACTATGAACAAAGCTAGTGGAGGTGATGGAATTCCAGTTGAGCTATTTCAAATCCTAAAAGATGATTCTGTGAAAGTGCTGCACTCAATATGCCAGCAAATTTGGAAAACTCAGCAGTGGCCACAGGACTGGAAAAGGTCAGTGTTCATTCCAATCCCAAAGAAAGGCAATGCCAAAGAATGCTCAAACTACCGCACAATTGCACTCATCTCACACGCTAGTAAAGTAATGCTCAAAATTCTCCAGGCCAGGCTTCAGTGGTACATGAACCATGAATTTCCAGATGTTCAAGCTGGTTTTAGAAAAGGCAGAGGAACCAGAGATCAAATTGCCAACTCCGTTGGATTATTGAAAAAGCAAGAGAGTTCCAGAAAAACATCTATTTCTGCTTTATCGACTATGCCAAAGCCTTTGACTGTGTGAATCATAACAAACTGTGGAAAATTCTGAAAAAGATGGGAATACCAGACCACCTGACCTGCCTCCTGAGAAATCTGTATGCAGGTCAGGAAGCAACAGTTAGAACTGGACACAGAACAACAGACTGGTTCCAAATAGGAAAAAGAGTACGTCAAGGCTGTATATTGTCACCCTGCTTATTTAACTTCTATGTAGAGTACATCATGAGAAACACTGGGCTGGAGGAAGCACAAGCTGGAATCAAGATTGCTGGGAGAAATATCAGTAACCTCAGATATGCAGATGACACCACCCTTATGGCAGAAAGTGAAGAACTAAAGAGCCTCTTGATGAAAGTGAAAGAGGAGAGTCAGAACGTTGTCTTCAAGCTCAACATTCAGAAAACTAAGATCATGGCATCTGGTCCCATCACTTCATGAGAAAGAGATGGGGAAACAGTGGCAACAGTGAGAGACTTTATTTTTTTGGGTTCCAAAATCACTGCAGATGGAGATTGCAGCCACGAAATCAAAAGACGCTTACTCTTTGGATGAAAAGCTATGACCAACCTAGACAGCATATTAAAAAGCAGAGACATTACTTTACCAACAAAGGTCTGTCTAGTCAAGGCTATGGTTTTTCCAGTAGTCACGTATGGATGTGAGAGTTGGACTATAAAGAAAGCTGAGCGCCGAAGAATTGATGCTTTTGAACTGTGGTGTTGGAGAAGACTCTTGAGAGTCCCTTGGACTGCAAGGAGATCCAACCAGTCCATCCTAAAGGAGACCAGTCCTGAGTGTTCATCGGAAGGACTGATGCTGAAGCTGAAACTCCAATACTTTGGCCACCTGATCTGAGGAACTGACTCATTTGAAAAGACCCCGATGCTGGGAAAGATTGAAAGTGAGAGGAAAAGGGGACGGCAGAGGGTGAGATGGTTGGATGGCATCACTGACTCAAAGGAAATGAATTTGTGTAAACTTTGGGAGTTACTGATGGACAGGGAGGCCTGGCGTGCTGCAGTCCATGGGGTTGCAAAGAGTCGGACACTATTGAGTGACTGAACTGAACTGAACTGATTCTGTTTGAAACCCATTGTATTTTTATTTTTTTAAAGCATTCCTTTAAAAAAAAAATTTTTTTTAATGTACTTATATTAGGCTCTGTTGGGTCTTCATTGTTGTGCAGAGGCTACTCTCCAGTTGTGGTGCTCAGGCTTCTTGTTGCGGTGGCCTTTCTCGTTCCGGTGCGTGGCCTCCAGAGCGCGAGGGCCTCAGTAGTTTTGGCTCCTGAACTTTAGAACACAGGCTCAGTAGTTGTGGTGGAAGGGGCTAGTTGCCCCGTGACATGTGGGATCTTCCTGGACCAGGGATCGAACCTGTGTCCTCTGCATTGTCAGGTGGATTCTAACCACTGGACCACCAGGGAAGTTCTGAAACCCATGTAAATCCTTGTTGTAATATGATGGAGAATAAATATTTAAATAAACTGCCTCCACTTTCCCTGCTCTATTCATTGTAATATGTCTACTAGGCCCCTGTTCTCTCTGCCTTCAGGTCCTTAAAGCATGTATTTTTGCCAAAAACTTAATGGATCAAGGGTATTCATAGGTGTGCTTGGGAGTCTGCAATCTAACAAACATTCTAAAGATGTGGTCAAGCTGAATACTGAGGCACCTTTCAGCAAAAAGCAATTTGTTCAGCTACTGAATAAAAATCCCAGGAGCTACATATTCCTGTGTAAACTAAATATAAGATGCAGTCTTTGGGGGAAAGAAATAATTACACTTCTTTTGATGAGATAAGGCCAGAAAATATCTAGCATCTTATCTATCTTAAACTAGTCTGCTTTTTTCTTGTTTAATTAAACATTTTATTTTGAGATAATTATAATTCACATGCTGTTGTAACAATAATGTGAGTGATCTTATGCCTTTTACCTGGTTTCCCCCAATGGTAATATTGTACAAAACTCCAACCTCACTCATAACAACTACTAATCTTTTCTTCATTTGTACACTGTTTTCAGTTCAAAAATAGCTAATCTCTTTTAAAAATAATTGGAATATAGTTGCTTTACAATATTGTGTTAGTTTCTGCTATACAGTGAAGTGAATCAGGGGATATATGGGGATATATCCATATATATATGGATACATATATCCCCTCACTCTTGGATCTCCCTTCCACCCCCCCATCCCACCCACCTAAGTCAAACTGCAATAAAGTATCACCTCACACTGGTTAGAATGTCCACCATCCAAAAATCTACAAACAATAAATGCTGGAGAAGGTGTGAAGAAAAGGGGACCCTCTTGCACTGTTGATAAGAATGTAAATAGATACAGCCACTATGAAGAATAGCGTGCAGACTCCTTAAGAAACTAAAAAGAGAGCTATCATATGACCCAGCATCCCACTACTGGGTATACGTTGTTGTTCAGTCACTAAGTTGACTCCGACTCTTCGTGACCCCATGGGCTGCAGCACATCAGACATCCTGTCCTTCACTGTCTCCTAGAGTTTGTTCAAATGCATGTCCATTGAGTCAGTGATGCTCTCTTATACTGAGCTAATCTCTTTTGAGGGCATAAATGTTCATCACAGGTAACTGCTCTACACTACATCACCCTTTCCCCTCTCCCATCTGCCCTTTTCTAACCTACTCTGTACCTGAGAAGACCAGCCTTTGAAGATTACATCACCCAGGCTCCCTTGTTCTTTGGTTTCCAACTGGGGTCACTGGAGGCACTGGCAGAAGATGGAGGGGATGGGAGAAGATAAATCTAAGAATAATTACCCCTTTGTGCACAACCCCTCCCTCCTGAGGCATGGGAAAAGAGGGGAAGGAGAAGGCGGAGAATCAGAGAGAAGCAAGCACCCAGATGAGGAAATGGACAGAGACCTTGACCAGTCGAGGTGCCTGCCTTCAAGGGTGAAGGTACTTGGACAATGAACTTATCATTAATGACCTTGAAGGACTGAAGATTAGGGAGGGGAACAGAATCCAATTACAATTGAGATTGAATTCTTTGATCTAGGGGAAAAAAATTCCTGACCTGGGTAAGAGTAAGATTTAATTAGATTCAAATTAAAAAGAAGAATTGTGGGATTTCTTTCATAACAAGTTTGTGGACCATGGTTCTCACTCCCAATCATTAATGGTTTTGTGCTCCCAGCCTCAATGCTAGTATACATAGTGTCCCCAAGCTACTAGTTAGCAGTTTAAAAGGTTTTGCATTTAATGAATAAATTGTCGTTGTGATATTATGGTTTACTTACAGATTATAGACAAAGTTTAATAAACACTATGTATTAGGCTTGGATTAAGCATTTTACTTTTGTTGTTTCATTTATCTTAGTCAACAATCCTGTGAGATAGGTATTTTCCTAATTTGACAGGTAAGAACTCTTAGGTGCAGAAAGCCTAAATAACTTGCCCAAGGACACACAACATAGAATTCAAGTCTATCTTTTAGTAATTAGGGCATCTTGTCTCTCAGTGAGTCATACTGTTTTCCAACAGGAAATGGGAAGACAGGGCTGCTCCTTCCAATGACCTTGCTTGTTCTATCCTTCGCCCCTCTCCTGGATGTCTCCTCCTCACCCTTGATTAACAGTCATATCCTCAGGGAGCCATCCTCACCTTCCTGCCCTCTTGAAAGCTCTTACAGCGCTGTGGATTTCTTATTTGCAGCACCTGTCACCACTGAAATTTATATTTGTTCATGTGATTATTTGGTCAATGTCTGTCTTCTCTTCCCTAGACTGTCAGCTGCATGAGAGAGGTCATTTTGCCCCATTACATCTCCAGCATTTAGAAAAGAGTTCTTGATAGATAGTGAGTGATCAATATATGTTTATTGGTTGGTTTAATAGGTTCTTTTATCTTTATTTCATAGAGTTACAGATTCTGAGTCAGAAGTCACCACAACTTCTAACTAACCCACATTCATCTGTCAAAAGTCCTGTAGAATCATTCTAACCAGCTGGTCCACCAACTGTCCTTGAAGCATTTTTGAACCACCCTGACTGCTAGTGCCATTGTTCAGGGAAGCAGACTAATGAACTCCAGTGTTTCCTTCTACCCCCCAGAAAAGCCCATCTCAGTCTTGTCTTCGAGCTGCCAATGTCCACTGTGCCTCGGACTATCCTCATCTAATCATTTTGTCCACATTCTATGGAATGTAAGCACATCATATTTAGTACTCAGGATAAAGAGCTGAACTTTATATGTTTTCTGACTGCATTTATTAGACTCTAATTTAAGATGCTTTTGAACTGTGGTGTTGGAGAAGACTCTTAAGAGTCTTTTGGACTGCAAAAAGATCAAACCAGTCAATCCTAAAGGAAATCAGTCCTGAATATTCATTGAAGGGCTGATGCTGAAGCTCCAATACTTTGGCCACCTGATGTAAAGAATAGACTCATTGGAAAAGACCCTGATGCTGGGAAAGATTGAAGGCAGGAGGAGAAGGGGATGACAGAGGATGAGATGGTTGGATGGCATCACCAACTCGATGGACGTGAGTTTGAGCAAGCTCTGGGAGTTGGTGATGGACAGGGAAGGCTGGAGTGCTGCAGTCCATGGGGTCACAAAGGGTAGTACGTGACTGAGTTCCTGAACTGAAACTAAGATTCTAACTTTATCTCCTCTATGGCTGATATGGAGTTTGAAGAAATCTTCAACTTCTACTTAAAACAGGTGTAAGAGGGAATTCCCTGGTGGTTTAGTGGTTAGGACTCTGTACTTCCAATGCAGGGGACATGGGTTCTATCCCTGGTGGGAAAACTAAGATCCTGCAAGTCTTGTGGTGCTGCCAAACAAAATAAATAAATAAAATAAAATATGCGTAAGAAAGTAATTATTTAATCACCATCCAGCATTTCCCAAGTACCTGTGCTGGGCCCTTCTCTTCCATGCCACTCTACTCCCCAGCATCACTGGAGGCCAAAGATTCTCATTCCCTCTACTAAGGGACTGGTATGAAGCTTACAGGTATCTTGGATAGTAAAAAAAAAAAAAAAAAATTACATTGGGAAGTATTGATGGAGTTCAGAAAAGACTTGAGGTATAAGTAAATGTTGTTAGGTTGGACAATCCACAGGTAGTGAGAAGATGCCTGTTGATAGATTAGCAAAGCAGCTCTTTTCTTTAAAAATATTTTTTATTGCAGTGTAGTTACTTTACAATGTTGTGTTAGTTTTTGATGTTCAACGAATTGAATCAGCTATAAGTATACATATACCGCCCCTCTTTTGGACCTCTCTCCCGCCTTCCCCCCATCCCACCTCTCTAGGTTGTCAGAGCACTGAGTGAGCTCCTTCTAGCTTCCCACTAGCTAGCTATCTTACACACAGCAGTGTATATATGTCAATGCGACTCTCCCAGTGGGTCTCACCTGCCCTTTCCCCTCTGTGTCCACATGCTCATTCTTTACCAGAAGATGTGGTATAAATACACAATGGAATATTACTCGATCACAAAAAGGAATGAAATTGGGTCATTTGTGGTGACGTGGATGGACCCAGAGCCTATCCTGCAGAGTGAAATAAGTAGAAAGAGAAAAACAAACATCATATTTAATGCATATATATGGAATTTAGGAAAATGGTAGAGGTAAAACTATTTGCAGGGCAGGAATAGAGATGCAAGGCAGCTCTTCCACCTACACCTGAGTGCAGTGCTCTTTCAAGTGGTGACTGGGCCCCTTATTTCCCTCCTGGTACTGAGCCCCAGCAGTGCTGGGCAGTCTTCTGATGTTGCCTGTCTTCACGTCCACCAAGCCTCTTCCCTGTGGTACTTCACAGGGACCCCAAGTCCTTTTCGATTCCATTCCCTGACCCCAAGTGTTGTCCTATCTCTCTATCTGCTAGTCCTCCTCGGGAGGGATGGGGGCTGGTGGCTTGGCCCTTCATCTAAGCTCTGTCTGTTTCGATGTCACGGTCTCTGGGCTCTCAAGATGTCCCTTTGATTTGCAAAAGCCTGCCTCAGAGTTGCAAAGCTGAACATGTACCGTCCTTCTCTTTTATTCTCAATCTAATCTTTCTACTCTCTTTGAGATAGTGTGGCCAAATAAAAGAAAGTGGGAGGATAAAAGGACAAAATTAACTCCTAAAGATATTATCCTCTTATAATTGTGTTGCTGCGAAGCCCTATCTGTATTTGACCTCAAGAACAGGATTCAGATATTTTAAAATGGAGGTCTTTTTGGTGTTAAAGAAAGAGATTATTTTCTGTAAAGGAAATTTCCATTTTAATTTCTGATAGAATTCCTCAATACAAAAATATTGGGTTGGCCAAAATGTTCATTCGGGTTTTTCTCACTTATGCTATGGAAAAAACTTGTTGGTCAACTCAACAGTGCCTCATAAAAAATCGTTAATTCATTTAAAAAAATTTATTAAGTTATTGCTAGGTGATAGGAAGCTTGCTTTTCCACTTTTCTGATTTAAAGAGGGGGTGTTTGGGAATCATAGGAATCAATATACTAATTGGCAACCAAGAAGACAGTCTCTAATCAGGTGAAATAATATCTAGTGAGATTTTTTTAGTATGCATATGTTAATTCATTCAGTTATCCATCCAACACATTTCCTGAGCCCCAGGTCAACCTTTGGCATTAAATATTTAGGAAAGGCACGGCACCTGCACCCACTGTATAGTGGACAGAAAGTCAGATAAAACAATGCTTACTTGACATTGTATTTAATGTTATTTGATGCAAAGCAGGCCTTGGGAGAGGGAGTCATGGAGGACTTCGCAGAGGAGGTGAAGCTTAGGTTTTACTTATAGAGAGGAGTGGGAGCTTAAGAAGTGAGAAATATGGGATGGAGACTTTATTTATTTTTAAAATATTTATTTATTTGGTTGCACTGTGTCTTAGTTGTGGCATGTGGGATCTTCGATCTTCACTGCAGCATGCAGGATCTTTTTTAGTTGAGACATATGAACTCTTTATGCATGGGGATCTAGTTCCCTGACCAGGGATAGAAGTTGGGCCCCCTGCATTAGGAGCACAGAATCTTAGCCACTGGACCACTAGGCAAGTCCCAAGATGGACATTTTAGAACGCACAAAACACAGAGATGAGAGCCGCAAAATTATGTTTGGAGAATGAAGTTTGCTTGGATTTACACCAAGTAGAATGGCTTTTGTCCAAACACACTTCAATGTGCAAGAAAGAACTCAAGTTCTCGGAATTTCTGTGTTCCTTCTTTCTTAAAAATAAAAACCTGACTGTGTAAGTGGATGCCATTCCAATGTGTGCTGGTATGGATGAGCTGCATTATACTGGGAGACGCTGGTGCCTCAAAATGTTTCAGGGCGCTGGAAAGCAGGGATGTGTCAGGGGTTGGCACCAATAGTGAAACTGCCTAAGGATCCTGTTTTTGTTAAATACTGCGATAGGTCCCACTGTGGGTCCTCTAGTTCAGTCCTGCAGTTCCTTTGAGACATAATTCACCCACATCTCGATGGTAGGGCTTCTCTGGTGATTCAGACAGTAAAGCATCTGCCTGCAATGCGGGAGACCAGGGTTCCAGCCCTAGGTCAGGAAGTCCCCTGGAGAAGGGAATGGCAACCCACTCCAGGACACTTGCCGGGAGCATCCCATGGGTAGAGGCGCCTGGCGGGCTGCAGTCCACAGGGCCGCAAAGTGTTGGACACAACTGAGCGACTAACAGTTTCACTTTATTACACCAGGTCAGCTACAAATCTTGGGTGAAATTCATTTCAGGCTGTTGGCAAGCATCACTTATTGTCAAGCTTTAACTCAACTTTGTATCTACTATGTGTTCTTAGGTTGGTAAGGGGGAAATGATTGTGGAAAGAGAACATTTATGGGAAAAAATTTTGAAAATCAGTTTCCTTCCATGCAAATGGTTAATGGAATAAGGTTTTTAGTCATTCAGTCTAGGAGCAGTCTGGAATTCTACTTGATTCTGCTGTTCAAGTTCTTTAATCATTTGATTCTTTATGGATAATCCTCCTTTCCCTCTCCAGTCCAGGCAGAAATGTGCTACACTGGGTTCTAATCATTGGCTGCATTAAGATCAGAGGTATGAATTAAACTCAAGGTCCCAAATAAATGGCTCCTCCTTAACACCTTTGCACTCAGAGAATGGCAATCAGAATAAATGTGTATACTTTGTCAACTATACTGACAATTACATAAGAAAAACTTTCCATCTTTATAAATGGAAATGCAAGAAAAATTGTATCATTGGCTGGCTTTCTTCACAAGCCTGCGTGGTAAGTCTACTTGTCATCACAAACTTTTGCTATACTTTGGTTTGGAAAATAATCCTTTCATTGATCTGCAAAAAATACTTTTAAGTTTTAAAACGTATAAATCATGTATAATAAAGTTTATGTAGTTGAACTTCAGAAAATTAAGTGCAGGAATGCCATTGCACTTTTAGTTTCAAATGCTATACTCATTTTCTGAAAATTTCAAGAACTAATCAGAAATTAACATCAGGTTCTAAATTCTCCTGTTAGGAGGAGTCTGAGCAATTTATGTTCAGAGTGCATTTTTTTCCCCCAGAATTCAACTTAGCTTCTTGCTCTTAGTGACTGGCTCTCTCAGATGTAGAGAGCTCTGCCCACATTTAAAGTTAGGCTATGACTACACAGGTAATTACTTTACAGATGTTCTCTGCTCTTACCAGTAAATAGTTTTTCCCTTATCCATGCAGAACACTTACATGTCATTTGCTGAAAAGATCTCAAAAACATTATAAACATGTAGGTTGCCATTGTGAACAAAATCAGTTTCCAAACTACTCTTCTACAGAGTAATCTGATCCAATTCACTGTAGATAGATTTATATATTTAGTATTTTTTACTTGTAGTCGAAGAAACCTCAAGATCATTCCTGACTGTGGAGGGTCTCCAGCAGCTTTATCAGCGATGCTGGGTTTTGTGTTTCTTAAAATAATTTAATATCTTTATGTACAAAGAAATATCATTGTTGGTTAATCTCTAAGTTGTGTTCAACTTTTTTGCTCCTCTGTCTGTGGGGTTTCCAAGGCAAGAATACCGGAGTGGGTTGCCATTTCCTTCTCCAGAGGATCGTCCTGACCCAGGCATCAAACCCGTGTCTCCTGCACTGGCAGTCAGATTCTTTACTACTGAGCCACACGGGAAGCTCCTACAAAGAAGTATCAAGGTATCACTTATAAGTGCTGTGAAAGTGATCATTGGTATTCAAGCAAACCACCTTGTCTGTGATTATCTGGTAACGGTCACAGGCTTCCCTTCCTCCAGCAGACAGGCAGGTGTGCGAGGCAGGCTGGCTGCGGCCTCTGGTCACCTGAGAGGTATGTGTTCTTTCCAAAGAGAGCAGGGCTTTATGTATTTATTAATGTTTTTTGACTTGGGGTGTAGTTGCTTTACAATGTTGTGTTCATTTCCTCTGAATCAACTATACATATACATACATCGTCCGTCTCCCTCTTTGACCTCTCTCCACTCCCACCCTCCATCCCACTGAACTAGGTCATCAACTAGCTCCCCGTGCTATATAGCATGTGGCCACTAGCTATCTGTCTTACACATGGAAGTGTATATATGTCAATACCAATTTCCCAGTTCATACCAGTCCATACCAATCCCTCCCAGTGTATCGGTTCCACACATTCATTCTCTACAGTTGTGTCTCTATTCCAAGAACAGGGCTTCTTAGTATCGACAGCAGCCACACAGAAAAGTGAGTCCAAAATGCTGTCTATCACATTTGTCGGCTCTACTGGAGAACCCCCAGACTCAGATTTCTGGAGAACCCCCAAACTCAGATTTTGATTTGAAATCTCTGGATTAAAAACAAAAATAGCATGTGGGTCAGTTGTCCTTAGGCTACCTGTTTTTAGACTCTGATATACACCTGTATTAATTCATTGCTTTGCTTGTTTACTAAACAGACTAGGATTCCCTTCACCGCAGATCATGTCTTAGCAGTTTTGGTTTTCCCAAAGCCTAGAGTTTAGTGTCTGACATGTAGCAGAGCACAAATATTTGCTAATAAACTGAATTGATCTCTAGGTAAATGAGGGCTCAAGAAGGGTGCTATTATTTTTTAGAACTGGACAAAGCTATTAAATCTTGTGGACACTTTGGAAAGTTAAACATTCACAACTATTATAAACCGTGTCCATTCCTTTTAGCTATCTGCAGACATCAAAGCTCACTTCTATGGATATGTTTTGTCAAGAAAAGATTAGGTTTGGCTTTATGTATGCTTTTGGAGAAAAAGATAGACAAAGGGACTTAAAGAATTTGTGTAAGAAGATTAAAGGAACAGGCATTGGCTGAAATCCCATTATTATTTAGATTATTATAATTTGTTGGGATATTAAGAATATTATGGCTGAATTAACAAATTACTTTGGTTTAGTCAGAATTTGCTCACAAAGTGAAAACGTGATAAAATGAAAAAGAACTCAGGGGATTTCTTCAGCTCCTCTAGTGCTCTGAAAACTGAGGTGATGAACCAAGGACTCAAGGAAACTGACCAGGTGCAGGTGTGACTTCAGCTGTGATTTTTTATAACTCCCTTGCCATTGCTACAAGTGGGTAGGTAAGCCCTCTCAAGTTTGGGCTTCCCTTGTGGCTCAGTGGTAAAGAATCTGCCTGCCAATGCAGGACACACAGGTTTGATCCTTGGATGGGGAAGATCCTTTGGAGGCAACCCACTCCAGTATTCTTGACTGGAAAATCCCATGAACAGAGGAGCCTGGTAGGGCTACAGTCCATGGAATCACAGAAGAGTGAGTCATACATGACTTAGTGACTAAACAACAACAAACCCTCTTAAGCTCATGAATTATCCAGGTCAACACTGACTTATTTCCCAACTGGGACTTTTAGAGAATTAGTCAGGATTTTGCAACACCCTGACCTTGAGCATAAGGCACCTCCAGGTGTGGATTTGGATTGGGGTGGGTACTGTTATTGTCGTTAGCCACCTTGTACAGAGTAAACAGAAGTTTAGACATGATAAACCTAGACTTCAGTCTAGATCAGTCTTCATCAAAAGAACATGCTAGTAACCACTATGCCATTCTGCATTCTGATTCTTACACTTTCAGAAGTCTGGCCCATCTCCTGACTACTCCTTGCCCTGTGCTACCTTATGTAAATAGTCCATACAAGAAAATAGAATAGGAGGCAAAAAAGATCAATCAGGGTTAAAAGGGTCACTACACTACCTTTAAAACACGAGAAAAATTATTAGAAAAATGGAGAAATCTACGACTTTAGTAATGAGGGATTTAAAAATTTATGTTAAAGAATGATAGATCATATTGAAAATGTGGAATAGTTTGAAGACTCTTGCATATAGAAAATATGCCTCCTTTTCAAATATTTAGCATATATTAGTTTATATAGGAAAATGAAAGTTTAAATATAAAATTCTTACAAAGTCAAGATCATACAAAGCATTTTCTCTGATGACAGTGCAACTAAATATCAATTTATCAGTTAAAAATTTCCATTTATTTGAAAATTTAAAAATCAGATCTAAATAATTCATCGTTCAAGAAGGACACAGTGTTGATAGTGGGAAATTTTGTATGTGTGTAGGGTCAGGGGATACATGGAGACTCTACTCTCCACTCAATTTTGCCATGAACCTAAATGTTTTCTAAGAAATAAAGTTTGTTAATATTTAGAAAAGGATACACACATGTATTCTCACAATGAAAATGATGAAAACTTTAGGGTTGAATGACATTGAAAGTCTGTCTAAAATAGAAGAGAAAAAATCGACAATTTCCTCTCTAGATAGCCATGACCACTCTACAAAGTCTTGTGTATATTCTAAAAGGATATAGCAAATGTTTACTCTGCCAAGTTTCGTGCTTAACGTTATTATATTTAATTCTCATAGTATCTCTATGAGATAGGAACTACAATTATCTTTATTTTAAGATGAGGAAAGATTGCTTTGCTCAAACGTCTAACAGTGGGAATTACCTTACATAAAATCTAGGTTTTTCTAATCACATACCATCCATCATCCATATGGTCCAATACTGCCTGTGCATGCATGTGTGCTAAGTCGCTTCAGTTGGATCTGACTCTTTGTGACCCTATGGAATGTAGCCCACCAGGCTCTTCTGTCAATGGGATTCTCCAGGCAAGAATACTGGAGTGGGTTGTCATGCCCTCCTCCAGGGGATCTTCCTGACTCAGGGATCCAACCTGCATCTCCAATGTCTCCTTCATTGGCAGGCAGATTCTTTACCACTGCACCACCTGGGAAATAAACCTTTCTAAAGAGTGGGTGTGGTTGCCTCTGAGGCCTTCACCCTGTGAACTGAGATGACCTGGCAATATAGAACACCAGCCTCAAGGACACTTACTGTATCTCCTAGTTGTGAGCATCAGCCATGTGAGATCTCTGCCTGGGGCATCGTCTCCATTTCTTCTTTGAGAAAGCTTCTTTGATGTGCTTCTCATGAGCACAAGCAACTTGCCATGTGTTTCCTGGGATCCCCTTCCATTGTCTTATAGATACTTTCACTGTCTTATAGATACTTTCCTTATGCCACCACTAGGTAGCATTTTAAGAATTTCCACGTGGTCCTGCTGTACCCAGGTTTAATGATGAAGACTTAGAGGGAATGTTGCTAAGATTCTACAGGCTACCCATGTCACTGCTCAGTGTCCAATCTTTTTTAAAAAAGCATTTAAAAAAAATCTTTATTTAAAATTTTTTTGATTGCATTGGATCTTTGTTGCTGTGTGCGGGCTTCCTCTAGTTTTGGTGGGGGCTTCTCTCTAGCTGCGGTGCACAGGCTTCTCATTGTAGAGGCTTCTCTTGTTGAGGAGTACAGGCTCTAGTCGACGGCCTTCAGTGGTTGCGGCAACGGGTTTAGTTGCTCCACAGCACATGGAATCTTCCCAGACCAGGGATGGAACCTGTGCTCCCCGTATTGGCAGGTGGATTCTCATCCACTGTACCAACAGGAAAGTCCCTTATGTTCATTCTTGCTGCTCACCGTGGATGTGACACATCATGAAGCCACAATTTGAACAGTCTTCCAGCACAATTTCAGTTTTCCTGAATATCAGACCGCCTTACCTGCCTCCTGAGAAATCTGTATGCATGTCAAGAAGCAACAGTTAGAGCCAGACATGGAACAACAGACTGGTTCCAAATTGGGAAAGGAGTCACGGCTGTATATTGTTACCCTGCTTATTTAACTTCTATGCAGAATACATCATGTGAAATGCTGAGTTGGGTGAAGCACAAGCTGGAATCAAGATTGCCGGGAGAAATATCAGTACTCTCAGATATGCAGATGACACCACCGTTATGGCAGAAATCGAAGAAAAACTAAAGAGCCACTTGATGAAAGTGAAAGAGGAGAGTGAGAAAGTTGGCTTAAAACCCAACATTCAGAAAACTAAGATATGGCATCTGGTCCCATCACTTCCTGGCAAATAGATGGGGAAACAATGGAAACAGTGAGATACTTTATTTTTTTGGACTCCAGAATCACTGCAGATGGTGACTACAGCCATGAAATAAAAAGACGCTTGCTCCTTGGAAGAAAAGCTATGACCAACCTGGATGGCATATTAAAAAGCAGACATTACTTTGCTGACAAAGATCCGACTAGTCAAAGCTATGGTTTTTCCAGTAGTCATGTATGGGTGTGAGAGTTGGACTATAAAGAAAGCTGAGCACTGAAGAATTGATGCTTTTGAACTGTTGGAGAAGACTCTTGAGAGTCCCTCGGACTGCAAGGAGATCCAACCAGTCCATCCTAAAGGAGATCAGTCCTGGGTGTTCATTGGAAGGACTGATGCTGAAGCTGAAACTCCAATACTTTGGCCACCTGATGTGAAGAACTGACTCATTGGAAAAGACCCTGATGCTGGGAAAGATTGAAGGCAGGAGGAGAAGGGGAAAACAGAAGATGAGATGGTTGGATGGCATCACTGACTCTATGGACATGAGTTTGAGTAAGCTCTGGGAGTTGGTGATGGACAGGGAAGGCTGGTGTGCTGCAGTCTATGGGGCTGCAATGAGTCAGACACGAGTGAGTAACTGAATTGACTCCCTTGCTCACCTCTCAAGTCTGCATTTTTTGTGATAAACACCCCTGATTGCTCCATTTAACTTTTCTCCCTGAGTGCTACCTGCTTTTACTGGGTTCACACCAACCCTCAGAGTGGGACCCAGTCAGAAATCCAGATCTAATGTACTGGTTAAGCTCACAGGCACTGGAAGCAGGCAGACCTGGGGCTGAAATCAAATTATAGAACTTTCTAGATGTCAAGTTATCAACATGTTCTGTGCTTAGTCGTGTTAGACTCTTTGCAACCCCATAGACTGTAACCCACCAGGCTCCTCTGTCCATGGGAATTCTCCAGGCAAGAATACTGGAGTAGGTTGCCATGCCTTCCAGGGGATCTTCCCAACCCAGGGATCGAACCCAGTCGTCCCACTTGCAGGTGGATTCTTTACCAACTGAGCCACCGGGGAAGCCCCAGAAGACTGGAGTGGGTCGCCTATGCCTTCTCCAGGGGAACCTCCTGACCCAGGAATCAAACTGGGGTCTCTGGTGTTGCAGGTGGATTCTTTACCAGCTGAGCTACCAAGGAAGCCCTGTTATCAACATATACAAGTTTAAGTTTCATCTTCTATATAATGGGAATATTAACATTTATTATATGGGACTGCTATGAAGAGTAAATGAGAGAGAGCAAATGCCTAGGCCAATGCCTGGCCCATGGTGAACACCCAAAGAATGGAAGCACTAGGGTTAGTGCTCTCATGTCCCCATGGTCATCCTACGTCTCTAGCCCTTTAGTTTTCACCAGCCATGGAGACATAGTCAGTATATAAAAAAATGGTATTTAATAGAGAGCAGATACAATAAAATAACGAGGCCAAGTCAAATTTAATAAAGTCTACGTAGTTTAAAGTAATAAAATGTTCCTCAGGGTATAATAATAAAATGATAGAGATAGAAGGGGGTCTTAAAAGTAAGCAAATCCAATCCCTCACTTTATGTATGAGACCATGAGACCCAGAAAGGTTGAACAACCTTCTCTGAGCTCCTCTGCCAACCAAACAGGCATGCTGAAATGTGCATCCATGTCTGCCTCTGGCTGGAATGGTTTCCTCTACTATCTGTGTACTTGATAATGGTGCACTTGAGATTTCTCTTTTGGGCTTGGCCTAATAACTGGGATTATGATACAGAGATAGAAAATAAAAATCTCTCAGCTGTACCTCCTAGGCTTCCCAATGAAATGGAAGAATCCACAGGAAGAAAAAGAGACACGCTTACAAAGTATTGAGGACCTAGTCTTTTAGTCATGGAGCCCATATCTGTTCCCCTTACCAGCAGACAGGGTTTGATTCCAGAGTATGTGTTCCTACATTTAAATGTTATGTTCAGTAAAAGAACAAAAAGACTCAAAGAGTTCCTTCCAAAAATAATTAGAAAATTACTATGATGATACACAAGAGGAGTTTTGTTGTATCCTTGCAGTACAGAACTGTGAGGTTAGAAAGTAGGAAATGGAAAACAAGACACCATGACAGGCCATTGCTGAAAGTAGGCTTGGATGGTGCCAGACGTGAGGTTTAAAGGTTGTTCATTGTCGTTTCTCTTTAACCATTCCTTCAGTCTCTTTGTCTCTTGCTAATTATTATGCATAGACAAATATGATTATCAAATTTTAATTGCACCATCATAGGCACCTTATAAATGATGATAATAAAATAGCAATTGCAATCTGCTTTGGTAATTTTTGGACTGTAACTGTGCCTTAATTTGTACAAATGAAATGCATTCTGTTTGTCTTTAGAGTAGTTATTACTATATCCAACTCTTTTTAGATTACCCATTCCAGTACTGTTTTTCTAAAAACTTTTTGGTGCATACCAATACCATAATAATTTTTATCTTTCAGTATTTTATATTCAAGCAGTTCTGCCAATTAAACTTGGTTGTATTGCACACTGTTTATTCACTCACTCACTCTTTTATTCATTCAATAAAATGATCAGCGTACTTACTCTCTTTTAGGCACAGTATTAACCCCCTGGTGATACAGAAGTAAATAATAGCATCATATTCATTCTTTTGGCTTTAATTGATCACAACCCATATGCTAGTGACTTTCAGATCTCTATTTCAAAACATCTTCATCTTCTCCTCTGAGTTTTAGATCCATGCATATTCAAATATCTACTGGACAACTTTACTTGTTTATTTTCCTCAAAATCTATGTGTCCCAAACTGAGCTTATTTTCTTTCTCTTAAAACTGCCTCTCCATGCAAACATTCCCAATTATTGGAATGATACCTATGATCCTAATCTAGAAATTTGGGATTATCTCTGACTGCCTCTCCCACATGTCTTTTTTTCTAATAAGTCAGTGAATCCTGTCAATTCTACCTCATAAGCAGTTTTAAAATTTGTCTACATTTCTTCACCCCTACTGGTACTGTCTACTTTCACCTACTATCATCTCTCACTTGGATTAGTAATAGTGTCCTCATTTGTGTTCCTACATCTAACCTCTTTCTGACCTCCCAATCGGTCCACTCTCATATGTTGCACAAAGATCATTCTATAAGGCGAGTCTGATCATGTCACTCTTTCCTTAAACTGATCAATGGCCTTCCTATTGTTTGGGGGGTAAAAACCCAAATTCCATAAACAAGGTTTCTGCAGTCTTCTGCCAGCTGGAGCCTCTACCATCTCTCCAATGTGCTGTCTTGTCAGTCTGTTTCCATTTGTGGTGAACTCCTTTCACTACAAACGCCTGTGCGCTCACATTTTTAGGTCTTCTGTGGACTGACTCTTTTCCTGGATCATGCCTCAGCCTCAACTGAAGGAAGGCTCACTAGAGAAACCTTTCCTGACCTTCTGGCTTGTGTTAAGAGCTCCATAACCCACTGAACCTTCTACTTTCTCTTCTATGGAGACACTTACCCATTTTCTTGTTATTTCTCCATTCCTAGACTATAAGAACTGGAAAGTAGAAAATTTGTCTAAGCTGCCCACTATTGTCTGAAATATAGTCAATAAGTATTGGTTGAGTAAATGAATGAGACCGACAAAATAAATGTTATCTATGATTGAAGTCCTAATAGAGGTATTCAGAGAATACTAAAGAACCCAAATGAAGGACGCGTACATTGGGGTTAGGGTTTCATGAACACATATACTGCTCTGAGCACAGTGCACAACACACGGTAAACTCAGTTTGAAGGACCAGTAAGATCAATGAGAGTTAATATGCCTTTCATGGTGAAGGGTGGCAAGTTTTGCCACCCCAAAGTATGCCTCTTTGGCAAAGGGTTACTTTGAGTTGATTTTTTTGAGAAACAGCAGACAGAGAAGAAACTTTGAAAACAGAGAAGTTACCCTTCTGGAAGGAAAGTTTGGGCTTTCCCAATGGCTCAGCAGGTAAAAGAATCTGCCTGCGATGTAGGAGACCCAGGAGATGTGAGTTTGATTCTTGGGTCGGGAAGATCCCCTGGAGGAGGAAATGGCAGCCCACTCCAGTATTCTTGCCTGGAAAACCCATGGACAGAGGAGCCTGGTGGGGTCACAAAGAGTCAGACATGATTAAGCATGCACACACAGGGGAAATTCATATTTATAAAGAAAATCTCCATGTACTAGGGTCTCCCTTTCTTTCTCTTTCCTTACCAGGGAGAGAAAAAAGACTCTAAACCACCAGATGAATGGCGATTTAGAAGAAGGTCAATCTGCATAATACCCTCCTGCTCAAGGTTATCTGCCCATAACTGGCCTCCCCCACACCATTTTTTTAAAAGTTTAAGATGGTGTTTAAGCATGAATTCTAAAGCCACCTCTTTCAGAGTTATGTATTTTTCCCTGGGTATATCTCATCTATATGTGAGATATAAATGCTAACAAACTTCTGTTTGCTTTTATTAGTCTGTCTTTTGTTACAGTTTAGAAGTTTAGAAGTTTTCCTCCCTTATGCTGAGAAGAAGGGTGTTCCAGGAGGAGTCAGCACATGTGAAACAAGGCAGGTGTGAGTAGGCTATGGGAGCCACTCACTGTTCTACGCGGTTGGAAAAAAGGGCACAGGTTGCTGGGAAAGGAAGATACAAATGGAGGCAGGATCTGATGATAAACTATGTGTTATAAAACCAAGGAGTTTCAATGCTACTCTGCAAGCTGTGGGATTCAGGCCAAGAAATGACATATATTTTGGAAAAAACTCCATGGTTGCATTTGGAGGGATGGATTTGATGGACGGAGGTAGGGGACTCAGTATGGTGTGTGGTGTTGGTGGATTAGATTTGACTAATCGGTGTGGGGGTTAGAGCAACACTTCAAGCCAGAGGTGAGAAAAACCTAAATAAGACCCTGATGCTGGGAAAGATGGGAGGCATAAGGAGAAGAGGGTGACAGAGGATGAGATGGTTGGATGTTATCACCGATTCAATGGACGTGAACTTGGGCAAACTCTGGGAGGTGGTGAAGGACAAGGCAGCCTGGCTGCTGCAGTCCACGGGGTCACGAAGAGTTGGACAAGACTTGATGACTGAACGACAACAAAGGCAGGGGCAATGGAGACAGGACTTGGCAATCAAGGGATAAGGAAGGGTTAGTGAGCAGGGAGGGTCTTGGATTATTCCTAGGACTCTGGTTCAGGTGAATTTATGCATGGTGTCTCTTCTTTGAGAGTTCAGACTGGTTGGAGGGGAAGATAAAGAAGGTAATGGCTTATATAGGATATGGAGACACTTGCCAAAGATGTAACAAGACAGTGGTTAGATTCTCATATCAATACCATAGAAGGTAGCCAAGGAGGCTCAACTCTGAGTCCCAGACTAATTCCCTGAACACCATCAAGTCCTCGACTATTCAGACAAAAACCACACAATGTCTTAGATATCCTTGTCTCTTGAAGACTTCAAAATCCTCAGTGAAAAGAGGAATAAAGGAAGGAAAAACAAAAACGACATATGGGGGAAGTGGCCTGATAGATGTGAGAAGGGGTGTGAGAAGCTGCCAGAGTAATATTGAGGTGAGAGTGGGAATCACGTGGTGATTTATTTGGCTAGAGGAAAGGACCCGGGGAATAAGGAAGAGTGGGGACTCTGAAGGAAGGGTCAGTAGCAGGGCAGGACCTGAGGATGTAGGTGAAAGCCTGTAACAGACGAGGAAAGCACGGCAGTGGCTATGTTGAAGTCACTGTAAGTGTTTGGTAGCTGAGAATGACCTAAGCTGTGAGCCTTTCTCTAAGAATGTTCACTTTGCTGTGGGTCGTTTTCAGACCTCCATTCAAGGCACTGAAGACAGGCTTGGCACAGGGCCTATAGTGACCTGGACAGCCCCTTTCATGTGGTAGGCACTCTCCAAATATTTGTTAGATGTATTCAATAATGAACATCAAAGGTGCAAACAGTGGTTTCCTTTGGGAGGAATTCAGGCCACAGGATACTGGAGCAAGAAGTTCTAGAATTGTTGGGATGGAGCGTGTACTTTACCGAGGGGACAAGTCTTCTAATAACTTGGTGGCCTGTTAATTGCACTACACAGCAATCAGTCAAGCTTTGGGACCTGCTGTGACAGATACATCTAGCCCAATCAACCAATCTATCAGGAATCACAAAGCAATTGAACAGCTCAGTTGGAAGGGACGGAAGTGCTGTTGTGTGAACCCCAGATACCTGGTTTCAAGGAAAATTGAGCTGAAATATCCCCTTATTCTATCAGCCTCATCTCTGGAATTAGCAGTGGGCTCAAAAGAAGACTCCTTTCTTGAATCAGTGACAGGTCTCTTGCTCAGTCATACACTTCGCAAACTTGGGTTATTCAAAAATGTGATCATTTAATTAAAAAAAATTTTTTAATGTATTTTTTTTATTGGAGGATAGTTGTTTTATAATATTATATTACTTTCTGCTGTATAGCAAAGTGAATCAGCTATACTTTTACACTATATTCCTTCTTTTTTTGGATTAAAAAATATGCAGTTCTCATTACAAAAGTGTTTAACTAGAATGCCTTGGAACTGGAAGCCCTTCAAAAGACTCTGTTGATTTCAACCTTAAAGGTTAAATATATCATGACATGATGAAAAGGAAAACTTAGGTTTTACAGGAAAGAACTTATTGAAACACAGGTGTGTGTGTGCACCTGCCCACATTCACCTATTTGTACTCACTATGGGCCTGAATTTACTAGCTCAGGCTGAAAAAGGCAGAAAGTGAGGAGTCAAGTGAGACACAGCTCTCGTTGCTATGAAAACCAGAGCGCTGATCTTCATGACACACGCACGTCCCTTCACCTCTAACACTCTGTAAACGACTTAATGATGGATGGATTTGCTTTTTGAAGACAATCTCTAAAACTTATTAAACTGAAATCTTAAAAATGGGAAAATTCTGTAGTTTGGTTTCTGTAAATTTCAGCTCTAGGTGAGTTTTTTTTCTTATAGCCAAAGCTCTGAAAATTGGAGGATTTTGTTATTTCCCTTAAATGCAGATGTACAGAACTGACGCTGATTCCATAGGACTGATGTGGGCTATGTCAACAGTTACAATCAGAGATAGGCTAATAAAATCACGGACATTTCAGTGTATTCTTAATGTGTTTTCCACTTGGTCTTCGGGAACATTTCAATCCTAGCTGAAAGAGGCACTGTGTTCTCTATTAAAACTTTAATAGTCAGCATACCAGAAGTGTCAGCTCAATTACATTTGTTGAGACCCAATTAACCCTTTCCAATGACTTTATCTACTTGGTTCATATCCAAGACTGCTGGCAGGAAAATCATCTCTGTATTTCTTTCCAAATACAGATTTCACATACTTTCTCTTTATATATATTTTTATCCTCAAAGGAAAGAAAGATCTTAGAATCTGTGTGAAATTAAAGTTTCTGCTTCAATGAAACCCAAATTATTTTGAATAACATTAAATGTTGTGATATTTTTAAGTGATGAGTAGGGTCATTTTTGAATTGTCTATTTATGGTATGCATTCTCATTTAAAAACAAAACCCTCCCTGTTGACATCTAGGGGTGACATAGTCATGGTAACAGTATATCCCTCTTAATTTTGAGATTAAAGGAAAATGGATGGACTTCCCTGGTGGTGCAGTAGTTAAGAATCCACCTGCCAATGCAAGGGACATGGATTCAATCCATAGCCTGGGAAGATTTTACATGCTGTGGGCAGATAAGCCCCTGCGACACAGCTACTAAGCCCATGCACCAAGAGCCTGTTGTCTACAATAGGAAAAGCCGCCGCAGTGAGAAGCTCATGTATCGTAACGAAAGTAGCCCTCACTCGCAACAACTAGAGAAAGCCCACACAAAGCAATGAAGACTTAGTGCAGCCAAATATAAATAAATAAAATAAACCAATCGTTTCCAAAAAGAAAAGAAAATGGATTTTATCTTCATAGCTACCAGCCAAAGTAAATATATTTTTTTCCCCAATCTTCAATTATCTCAATAACACCATTTTTGACCTGTGTTATGGACAGAGGAGCCTGGCAGGCTACAGTCCATAGGGTCACAGAGTTGGACACAACCGAAGTGACTTAGCACACACACACACACACACACACATGAGAAACGCATGGTATATTAATACAACTTGTCAATGACCTGCTATTGAAACCTATAGGCTGGTTGAACACTTATATAACAAAACTCCATGGTCCACACATTTTTGTCCCAGGATAATCTTGTTATCCTTTCCTGGTGGCTCAGATGGTAAAGAGTCTGCTTGCAATGAGGGAGACCCAGGTTTATTCCCTGGGTGGGGAAGATCCCCTAGAGAAGGAAATAGCAACCCACTCCAGTATTCTTGCCTGGGAAATCCCATGGATGGAGGCGCCTGGAGGGATACAGTCCATGGGGTTGCAAAGAGTCAGACATGCCTGAGTGACTAACACACACAATTTTGTTATATCAAGTTCATTGTTACACACACTGCCTTTTTATAGAGACTGGATAAGAAAAGTTGTTGATACAGCAGAAAAATATTTTGAAATATTACTGACTATATGTTTCCTTCTAAGTTATTTCCTTTTACCCTCACCCTGAGAAAAATTCTACATCTCAGAGAAGGGAGAAGACAAAGAAGCTGGTAAAAACAGAGTCATACTCTTAGCTTTGAGTTTTCAAAGATAAGTCTTCAAAGCCAGAGCTTTCAACTCTGAGAGCAAGATTCTTGATATGAGAAACATTTTCATTGTTATTATTTGTTTGTGTTTTTCATTCCAAAAGTTTTGACTATCAAGACAAAGCATGGAAGTCTCAGAGCATAGAGTTGATAAAATAAACACAAAACAAAAAGTTCTTACATAAGCACAGAGTATTTTCCCGCAATATGAGAGGAGACAAAAGCAACTCTGGGATGGATGAGAAGTTTTGCAGAGAGGGAGAGGAGAAACTAGAGCTCCCTTTCCAGTTCTGTTTGAGTCTGGGTAGGGAGGCTAGTGGGGTCATGAAAGACAAAATGGACAGAAAAGTTTGGATCTGACTGTAGAGGGGATTTTTGCCTGGCTTACTGTCTGGGGAAATAGAGCTCCCTAAGTGAGGTTTTAGGCAGAGAGGACCCAAGGCTGTCCCAAATCATATGGCCCTAGAAGCTGGTCCAGCAGCTGGGAATTCTCCATGTTTTCTACAGGCACAAGCTAGGACTTATGGTCAGGATGAACAAGAGTTAGCTGAGGGACTAGTGTGCAGAAGTGAGTGTGGGTGCTTTGATAGTGTGAACAGTGAGGAGAGAGGCCAATGAATGCCTCAGGAGGGGAGAAAGCAGGGTTAGAATCCAGAATAAGATAGACTACCTCACAGACCAAAATACAGGCCACAGGACTAGAAAAGATCAATTCTCATCCCAATTCCCAAGAAGGGTAGTACCAAAGAATGTGCTAACCATTGGACAATTGCACTATTCTCCCATGCTACTAAGGTCATGCTTAAATTTTGCATGCTAGGTTTCAGCATTATGCAAACCAAGAACTTCTAGATGTCCCAGTTGGGTTTAGAAAAGGCAGAGGAACCAGAGATCAAATTGCCAAAATTCTCTGGATCATAGCGAAAGCAAGGGAATTCAAGAAAAAACAGCTACCTCTGTTTCATCAACTACACTAAAGCCCTTGACTGTGTGGATCATAACAAACTGTGGAAAGCTCTTAAAGAGGTGGGAATACCAGACCATCTTACTTGTCTCCTGAGAAACCTGAATGCGGGTCAAGAAGCAACAGATAGAACCCCGTATGGAACCACTGATTGGTTCAGGATTGAGAAAGGAGTACCACCCGGCTCTCTGCCGTCACCATGTTTATTTAACCTATATGCTGAGCACGTCATGGGAAATGCCGGGCTGGATGAGTTACAAACTGGAATCAAGATAGGCGGGAGAAACATCAACAATCTCCGATATGTGTATGATACCACTCTAATGGCAGAAACTGAACAGGAACTAAAGAGCTTCTTGATGAGGGTAAAGGAGGAGAGTGAAAGAACTGGCTTAAAAGTAAATATTTAAAAAAAACTAAGATCATGGCATCTGGCCCCATTACTTCATGGCCAATAGAAGGGGAAAAGGTGGAAGTAGTGACACATTTCCTCTTATTGGGTTCTAAAATCACTGCGGATGGTGACTGCAGTCATGAAATCAGAAGATGATTGCTTCTCGTCAGGAAAGTTATGACAAACCTAGATAGTGTGTTGAAAAGCAGAGACATTACTTTGCTGAAAGAAGTCCATATGGTTAAGGCTGTGGTCTTCCAGTAGTCACGTCCAGTTGTGAGAGCTGGACCATAAAGAAGGCAGAGTGCAAAAGAATCAATGCCTTTGAACTGTGGTGCTGGAGAAGACTCCTGAGAGTCCCTTGGACAACAAGGAGATCAAGCCAGTCAATCTTAAGGGAAATCAACTCTGAATACTCATTGGAAGTACTGTTGCTGAAGCTGAAGCTCCGGTATTTTGGTCACCTGATGCCAACAGCCAACTCACTGAAAAAGTCCCTGATGCTGGGAAAGACTGAGGGCAGAAGGAGAAGAGGGCACCAGAGGATGAGATGGCCAGATGGCATCAATGATGCAACGGACAAAAATTTGGGCAAACTCTGGCAGATAGTGAGGGCCAGGGAGGCCTAGCGTGCTGTTGTCTTTGGGGTCACAAAGAGTTGGACACGACTGGGCAATTGAACAACAACAACTGTGAGGAGAGAGGCCAAAGGATGCCTCAGAAAGGGAGAAAGCAGGGTTAGGATCCAGAATAAGATACAATACCTCATAGACCAAACCACCATCCCAGGATATGCAAAACACTGGAACCTACATAGTTCTGAGTTACTGAGTACTGATGACTGAATATTTACCTGGAAGAGACTATGTATTACCTGGAAATGTAATCAACACATTTCAAACTCTCACATCAACAGAAATAGAGGCAAAGGAGTTAAGTTCAATTATGGAGAAAAAGGCATTTATCTTTCTATATTAATTATTGCATTTTTTAATCCCCAGAGATTCTATTCGACCCTTTAAAAAAACTCCTTTGACCATTTCATAGATTCGTGATTCTTTCAGATATTTTCAAGCTTTAAAAATTTCTTTAACAAAGCGTTTTTTACTTTTTAAAAATAACCTGAGTATGGTAATTCCAATATCTGAAAGTTTCTGAGGGTCAGACTCTGCTGTCTGTTCTTCCTACTAGTTGCTTTTTCTTTTATGTCTTTATTTTTATTTATTTTTGGCTGTGCTGGGTCTTCATTGCTGTGTGCAGGCTTTGTCTAGTTTTGGTGAGCGGAGGTTACTTTTCATTTGTGGCATGAGGGCTTCTCATCGGGTGGCTTCTCCCGCCACAGAGCACAGGCTCCAGGCGTGTCGGCTCAGCAGTTGTGGCACTGGGGCTCTGTAGTTGTGGCTCATGGGCTCCAGACTGCAGGCTCAGTAGCTGTGACACATGGGCTTCGTTGCTCCACAGCATGTGGGATCTTCCTCCATCAGGGATCAAACCCATGTCCCCTGCATTGGCAGGCGGATTCTTATCCATTGCTCCACCAGGGAAGTCCCATGTTCTTCCTGCTAGTTGTTCCTCCTGCTGCCTTCTTTCTTTGGGCGCTGGTTACCTTTGATTCTCTGCTGTTCATACCACTTGAGCAAGTGTATGTTGAGGACTCTCAAAGGCTCGATAACATGATGCTCACTTCCTCTAGAGTAGGTTTGCATTTGCTTCTTTTGGGGGCTTGGGTAGACAGTCTGGTATCATTCTAAACTAGACTTTGGGCAGTGATACAAATTTGGGGCTGCACATTTTAGGCTTCAAATATTCCTGTGGTTATAATCTTTTGGGGTCTGGGTGGGATTCCTTTTCTTCCTGCTCTGATCTGTGCTGGGCTAAAACAACTCTTTTCATAGCTCTCTGATAGGGGTAGGAGGGGATGAACTGACCTCTGAGGTAGCCCATTGTGTTTCACCGTAATATGGAGTTCTATTATACTCTCCACATTCGGTGGGCCCTGGGATCTGATTTCCATTCCTCTCACCCCAGGATTCCATTGAGGCCACAGCTCAGTTTCATAGTCCAAAAAGGCAAATGTCCTTGGAACAAAAGCAGCTTCAAGTGCTTGGCCTACTTTTCTTTGTTGCCATCTATTCTGAGCCTGGTAATGCCTTCCTAATGTTTTGGCTTATTGATGCTTTTTAGTGAAGATGAAAGCATATTTTATTCAGTACTTTTAGTGATTTTCAATAGGAGAATTGGCCTGAATAAATTAGCTCAGCATTGCTGGACATCAGAAGTCAAGCTTGGGTTATATGAGTGTGAAGTTCATACTCACTAGATCTATGATGAGATTAGAAAAAAATTGTTCTAGACTCTGGAGTGTATAAGGAGAACTTGGAGAACTCCCCCTTTTTAAAAGCTTTTTATAGTTTTGGCAAATTAAGCAAATTGGGTAAGTTTTGGGAATTTAAACAAGCTCTTTTGGTAAGGGTAATAGAGCCTCTTAAGGAAAAAGTATGAGAAAAATTGAATGGTGACCTGCTGATTACAGAATTAAAGAATTGCAAATAACTGTCCTTTAATTTTTCCCCTTAAATTTTGGGTCTCTGATTCTAAACACAATCTGGAACATAAGTAGGAAGCAGACAAATTATTGTTCAAAATTAATTTTCAAGTAACCAGAAAATAAAAACCCAAAGTTTTGACATTAAGACATGAAATAGCTTGGTCGTGAATTTTAGGTCATGTTTCCAATAATGGAGTTAATTGATTATTTCTACTATGAAATTTGAAAGGACATAAAACTAGGAGAAGATCAAGTTCCTATTGCAGAACGTAGAGTTTCTCTGGGGGGGACATGTACATAAAAATGTAAGCTCCACAAGGGGCAGGAACTTTTGTCTGTTCACTACTGTATTTCCAGGGCTGAGTGCAGACCCTGCTCTGGAGCAGTGGCTTGATAAATGTGTGTTGTATGAAGGAAATAACTGAGATAGGTATAATTTAACAATGAGAAATTGTTAAATCCACTTGTCGTGAGTTGATCTGAGCTCTGAATGATACAAACAACCCTGAGGTTGGAAGGTTAGATGAGACCCAGCTGCTTCTCAAGGAAGGTTTTTAAATCTGATGGACAGCCTATGGGCTGTTGATAAGGAAGCCTCGAAGTGGGAGAGACGGGCGGGGGTTTCACACAAAGAAAGTGGAAGCGTTTGCAGATAGGAAAGTGATGCAGGAGATTTAATCTAGGACAGTGTTGCTGCTGTTGTTGTTTTTAATTTATTCTATCCACAAGAGTTTTATCCCCAGATAAATTTTATGAGGAAGTACAAGTGAAGCTCTGGTTGGAATGGAGATGGAGAACTCTAGAGCCAATCTGTTTTCCCCAGTGACAGCCGCTAGAGTTCTCAATGGAACCGCAAGAGAGCTTCTCTGAGTAGTCTGAAGGCAGCTTATTTTAGCCCAAATGGACAATTGGTCTGGGGAGGAGCTGGAGACAAGGCCAGTGGGAAGGCATTGAAAAGGCAGGAAGAAAGCCTTTCATCATCAAGGGAAAATCTAAATATAATAAGGTGATTCAAAGGAACCATGCTACATTTATCATAAATGTAGGTCTTTAGGAGTATTCCAAAAATGATTGAAGGAAAACACAAGGGCAGGACAACAGTTAACAGACAGTTGTAGTAACCTAAGTATGAGCTGTGAGGCTCTGAACTTCAGTGTTCATGTGAATACCTAGGTAGCTTTTTTAAAATGCAAAAATCCTAATTCCTACTTCCAGAAATCCTGAATCAATAGGTTTGAGATGGGGCTCAGAAATATGAATTTTAACAAGCATTCTTGATAATTCTGATGCAAGATCAAATTTGGAGAAATACAGTTATAACCGAATATTTCTCACTTCCACTTTCCTCCTCTTTGTTTATTTTATAGTTAAAATCTTATTAGGGACCTAGAGATTATCATGGTAAGTGAAATAAGTCAGAAAGACAAATATCATATGGTATCACTTATATGTGAAATGAGTCATAAAAAAGAATGAAATGATACTATTTGCAGCAATATATATGGGCCTAGAGACTGTCATGCTGAGTGAAGTAAATCAGACAGAGAAAGACAAATATTATATCGCTTATATGTGGAATCTAAAAAATGGTACAAATGGACTTATTTACATATCAGAAAGAGAGTCACAGATGCAGAAAACAAACCTTATGGTTACTAAGGGGGAAGAGGGGGTAGGGATAAAGTGAGAGATTGGGATTGACACATACAACACATTACTACATATGAAATAGATACTAATAAGAACCTACTGTATAGCACATGGAACTTTAATGTAATTATCTATATGGGAAATGAATGACTTCTATGGGAAATAACCTACATGGGAAAAGAATCCCCAGGAGTGGATATATGTATATGTATAACTGGTTCGCTTTGCTGTATACCCAAAACCGACACAACATTGTAAACCAACTTTATTCCAAGAAAAATTAATTTTAAAAAGTATATTAGGGACCTAGAGATTATCAAACTAAGTGAAGTAAGTCAAAGACAAATATCATATCTCATATATGTGGAATCTAAACAAATGATACAAATGAATGTATTTACAAAATGGAAATAGACTCACAGACACAGAAAACAAACTTAGATTGCCGAAGGGGAAGAGAGGCGCAGGGATAAATTAGGAGCTTGGGATTAACAGACACTCAATATTACATGTAAAATAGATAAACAAGGGCCTACTGCACTGCACAGGGAACTACATTCAATATCTTACAATAACTTATAATGGAAAAAAATGAAAAAGAATATATATATATACACACACACACACATATGTGTATGTATATAACTGAATCACTGTGCTATACACCTGAAACCAATACATTGTAAATCAACTATAATTCAATTTTAAAAAGTATATTAGGAATAAGGAGAAAGGAGTGACTTAAGTTAGCACCATCTTAAATTAAAGGCATCAGTTCAGTTCAGTTCATTTCAGTCACTCAGTTGTGTCCAACTCTGCGTCCCCATGAACGGCAGCACGCCAGGCCTCCCTGTCCATTGCCAACTCCCAGAGTTCACTCAAACTCATGTCCATTGAGTCAGTGATGCCATCCAACCACCTCATCCTCTGTCATCCCCTTCTCCTCCTGCCTTCAATCTTTCCCAGCATCAGGGTCTTTTCCAGTGAGTCAGGTCTTTGCACCAGGTGGCCAAAGTATTGGAGTTTCAGCTTCAGCATCAGTCCTTCCAATGAATATTCAGGACTGATCTCCTTTAGGATGGACTGGTTGGATCTCCTTGTAGTCCAAGGGACTCTCAAGAATCTTCTCCAACACCATAGTTCAAAAGCATCAATTCTTTGGCACTCAGCTTTCTTTAGAGTCCAGATCTCACATCCATACATGACCACTGGAAAAATCACAGCTTTGACTAGACAGACCTTTGTTGGCAAAGTAAGGCATCAGTGGAATACACAAATAAAATAATGGCTTGAATGTCAGTTGTGAAATTTGAGCCCAAAGGGAAGTTAATAAAGAATGTGTTGGTAGAAATAACTCCAGTTGCCAAGGGACCCCAGCTCAAGTAGGGTCATGTTCAGAATGCCTGCTTTGTCTAGTGTGTTTAGGTCACCAGATGGTCAGTCCGTTTCAGTCATATTTCTGTGATCACGTTTTCTGAGGCTGTCTAGAAGTACACAGCTTCCTTCGAAGATCTAGATTTCCAAAGATTTAGTATGTACCCCAGTCATCTACTGGTTTGACCTTATCATCCACAATTCATTTAAACTCTTTATGTATACACACACACACACACACACACACACACACATATATATATATTAGTTCATTGCCATCACTATAACCCTAATGTAAATGGGCATGAAGTAACCAAGCAGCTGAATTCTGATGATGTGCACCAGCCACTTTCTCATGTTTCTGAGCTGGAGCTGAGGTCTTTCTTGAAGCCATTTCATGCTCTACTGAGTACCCTGGCAATTATTCAACCTTAGCAGTGTCTTCTTTAGAAACTCAGTAGTTTCCCAGGTGGCTGAGTGGAAAAGAATCCGCCTGCCCATGCAGGAGACCCAGGTTTCATCCCTGGGTCAGAAAGATCCCCTGGAGTAGGAAATAGCAACCCATTTAGGTATTCTTACCAGGAAAATCCCATGGACAGAGGAGCCTGGTGGGCTACAGTCCATAGGGTCGCAAAGAGTCAGACACAACTGAGAACGCATGCATGCAGTCACTCAATATGGCAAAGAAAAAGGAAGGAGAGAAAACTAATATTTACTGAGTGCTCACTGCATACTAGGTCTCTTATATATGTTATCTCATTGAGAGGTTGGATTATTTTTACTTTAAAGATGAGGAAACTGAGGCTCAGAAAGGATAAGTCACTGCAGTTGAGAGAAGTGAAGTAAGTCACTTAAGATTCCTTGCAGCAGGATATACAATGGAAAAAAGACAACCTCTTTAACAAGTGGTGCTGGGAAAACTGGTCAACCACTTGTAAAAGAATGAAACTAGAACACTTTCTAACACCATACACAAAAATAAACTCAAAATGGATTAAAGATCTAAATGTAAGACCAGAAACTATAAAACTCCTAGAGGAGAACATAGGCAAAACACTCTCCGACATAAATCAAAGCAAGATCCTCTATGACCCACCTCCCAGAATATTGGAAATAAAAGCAAAACTAAACAAATGGGACCTAATGAAACTTAAAAGCTTTTGCACTACAAAGGAAACTATAAGTAAGGTGAAAAGACAGCCCTCAGATTGGGAGAAAATAATAGCAAATGAAGAAACAGACAAAGGATTAATCTCAAAAATATACAAGCAACTCCTGCAGCTCAATTCCAGAAAAATAAATGACCCAATCAAAAAATGGGCCAAAGAACTAAACAGACACTTCTCCAAAGAAGACATACAGATGGCTAACAAACACATGAAAAGATGCTCAACATCACTCATTATTAGAGAAATGCAAATCAAAACCACAATGAGGTACCATTACACGCCAGCCAGGATGGCTGCTATCCAAAAGTCTACAAGCAATAAATGCTGGAGAGGGTGTGGAGAAAAGGGAACCCTCTTACACTGTTGGTGGGAATGCAAACTAGTACAGCCGCTATGGAAAACAGTGTGGAGATTCCTTAAAAAACTGGACATAGAACTGCCATATGACCCAGCAATCCCACTTCTGGGCATACACACTGAGGAAACCAGATCTGAAAGAGACACGTGCACCCCAATGTTCATCGCAGCACTGTTTATAATAGCCAGGACATGGAAGCAACCTAGATGCCCATCAGCAGATGAATGGATAAGGAAGCTGTGGTACATATACACCATGGAATATTACTCAGCCATTAAAAAGAATTCATTTGAACCAGTCCTAATGAGATGGATGAAGCTGGAGCCCATTATACAGAGTGAAGTAAGCCAGAAAGATAAAGAACATTACAGCATACTGACACATGTATATGGAATTTAGAAAGGTGATAACGATAACCCTATATGCAGAACAGAAAAAGAGACACAGAAATACAGAACAGACTTTTGAACTTTGTGGGAGAATGTGAGGGTGGGATATTTCAAAAGAACAGCATGTATACTATCTATGGTGAAACAGATCACCAGCCCAGGAGGGATGCACGAGACAAGTGCTCCGGCCTGGTGCACTGGGAAGACCCGGAGGAATCGGGTGGAGAGGGAGGTGGGAGGGGGGATCGGGATTGGGAATACATGTAAATCCATGGCTGATTCATATCAATGTATGACAAAACCCACTGGAAAAAAATAATAATAAAAAAATAAAATAAAATAAAAAAAAATAATAAAATAAAATAAAAAAAAAAAAAAAAAAAAAAAAAGATTCCTTGCAGCAAGACAACAGAGGAAATCAAATAGGAAAGAACAGAGAAAGGAGCAAATTTTGATCACTGGTGGCCATTGAGAATGTCCCCAGCTATTGAGAATAATGTGTTTGCTCTGCTGGAGGGCTTGGGCTCCTGTGGAAGCATCTCTGTGCGAAATCCCACATCCCCTTCCTGGAGGCTCCAGCCAACAGTCAGAGAAGGCTTCAGGCTACTGGCTGAGCCTGTGTGCTCAGTCGCTTCAGTCATGTCTGACTCTGTGCGACCCTGTGGATGGTCTCCTGCCAGGCTCCTCTGTCTTTGGGATTCTTCAGGCAAGAATTCAGGAGCGGGTTGCCATTTTTTACTCCAGAGGATCTTCCTGACCCAGGGATTGAACCCGTGTCTCCTGTGGCTCCGGCATTGCAGGTGGATTCTTTACGACTGAGCCAATCTTCCCACTATTTCCCTAGGGAGGTGTACAGACTGTATGGACTGGGTGCAGCCTTACCCTTCCAGAAACTTCAGACCCTCATTTTATAATCGTTGTAGCAATGGGGCAGAGGTGGTGGTGATTTGCCCAAAGTCACAGAGAAAGATAGGAGCAAGGTTGGGAGCAGAACTCAGACCTCTTAGCTCCTGAGCACCCCCTGTACTAACTCAAAACAACATGGGCTTCCATTTGCTCCTCTGAAAGTCTAGCTGTGAAATCAATGGATAGTGGAGAGATGCTTTTGAACAGGAAAGATGAGGAACTTGTCCCTGAACTAGCAAGACTTCAGTTGGAGAGAGTTGTTAGAGCAGCTCTTTTGCACCAGATACTAGGGAAGTTGAATGCTCCCTTGGATGTGAGCTCCCTGTGAGCTCCAAGAATTCTTTTTCTTTTTGAAAAATATTTATTTATGTATTTTTGGCTGTGTTAGGTCTTAGTTGCCATGTGTGGGCTCAACTGTTGCAGCGTGAAGGCTTAGCTGCCCCTCAGCATGTGGGATCTTAGTTCCCTGCCCAGGGATCAAACTTTCATCCTCAGCATTGGCAAGCAGATTCTCAACCACTGGACCACAGGGAAATCCCAGGAAGAGTTTTTGATGGTCAAAGTCTGGAAAAGCTAGATTAAAGTCAAATAAGTTCCTTTTTTGAAAGACCTCTCAGAGCCTTTAATATATAAATGTGATACTAAAACTCCAAGATCTATTAAGTACATTTGTGGACAGACTCCCCTTCTCACAGTCCCCCCACCTCGTTTCCCTGCCCCAACACAGAACCCCTATTAGGAGGCACATCAGAAGTTCTGTGGAACATGGCTAGTTGGGTAATGTCAAGTTATGACAAATCAAGTGACTCAACTGGAAGAGTTTTTCAAAGTCCAACTGATAACACATCCAGCAAAAAGAAGAGTAGAGAGAAGTAACCCAGAAAGAAGAGAAATGTCCATTGAACAAGTAAACAGTGGTACGTCAGTGACTTAATGAAATATTCTTCAGGCACCAAAATATGATAATTTTGCAGATGCTGAGATAATGTGGATAATTTTTATAGACTATCATTAAGCAGGGAAAAACCCTAAAAATATAAAGTTTTATCTATGCTATGATTGCAACTGTATGAAAAATTACACGTGCTTGTGATCAGGAACTGGAAGAAAATATGAAATAATAAAATCAATCTTTATTAGGGACACAGACTCACCAAAGGCTTAAGAATATTCTATTACTTGTGATGATGTTAGTTTTACAATAAAAAGTAAGATAAAGAAACATCACCTGAGAATCAATTTCCCCCTTTTTTTTCATTAGAATTTTTGTTCTCCTTCTCATTCTCTGGGAACCCAAAACTTCTGCAGGATTATAAGAAGTTTGGGGAAATGCTGTTATGCTTGCTTCTCCCACCGATGATAAATAGGAAATAAAGAAGAAAATTCTCATTCAGCTGTGCAACTCTTACTTGCTGCAAGGAAGAGAGTAACCCAGACCTCGTGTGACATATGGTTAACACACACCTGTAGGTCAGGAGACCCTGAGGGATCAGTGGCCATTTCTTAATGTACACAGTGTTCTGCCCTGTTCTTTCAGATCAATTAGACATGTGAGTTAAAAGGCCAAAATTCTGAAAGCTGATATTTGGAACATGTGTAGTTGTATATTGGCTTTAGGATCTTTAGCTGTAATTACAAAAAAAAAAAAAAAACTTTTTAAAGTTTTCAAATACATATTTTTAGACTGAGCATTCAGAAGAGAAACAGAATGCTATTCTTCCCAGGTCATGCTGTTCATGTGTAAAAAAGAATATTCATCACTGTAACAAACAGCTTTAATAACAGGAGGCGAGGTAAAGCTTAGACTAAGTGTGAAAACATCCCCATTCTCATGGAGTTTATAATCTAATGGGAAGACATACAATAAAGCAGTTAAATCAGTGAAGTAGTCCAGGCATGCCACAAGGAGAAAAATGAAGCGCAGAAGGGAGACAGGCTAAGTGAGAGGGAAGGTCTCAGAGGAAAGATGGCATTTCAATCAAGTACCTGAGTGAGAGAGGCAGCTGGTGGAGTGCTCCAGGCGGAGGTGCTGAGTGGGTTAGCCTGGTGTGAGAAAGGAGAGTGAGGCAGGTGAGGGGTGAGGCCGAGTGCACTGTTGCTCTCAGCAAGTCGGGAGGGATTGGTGTGAAACAGGACCGTTGTGCATTAAGAAAGTGTACACTTCTACAAGTGGATGGACAACGTGGAACTTCTGAGCCCTGCACTCCTGGAAAACAGTGACGGTTAAGAGATCTCCCTCCACTTCTGTGTTCCCGAAAATGGCTTACTGCCAAGAACCACCCTTCCCCGTGTGACTCAGATAAGGCAGATGATGACTCCCTTGTCTGCTTTAGGGACACGCTCTCCCGATGCCCATCTTGTTTCAGAACTGGTTAGCTGAACCATTTGTCTCCCTGTTCCTGACTGATGGAGACTTTCTCACAGAAACATCCCAACTGAAAAAATCACTTCCTCTGCAAGTCCAAGGAGAAACCATGATGCCAAGATGCTCTGGTTTTCATATCTGGGGTATTCTCCTGATTGTGGTTTGAAGAATAAAAGCGTTTTCTTCCTCATTCCACTTAAAAAAAAATCTCTTGACAGGGTATTATATTATAAAACTATAATAGGGATTTCCCTCCCTCATAACACATGTTTGCCAACAAGCCCTCTCTAAATTTAAAATGAACTCTCTTGGGTTGAAATCACCTTGATGCAGACGTGAAGAGCAGAGCCAGGCATGATTTGAATTTAATTACTGAATTCTGAAGTCATACTCTGTGAGAATTAAACTGGGGCTTAGAGGAAATAGTTCATCAATAGAATCCTTTGGGCAATGTTCACTACTGAGAAAGTCAGTTTCCCCTCTGCCAGTCAGGGCCATTGATCCAATAACTAATTAAGTTTAAATTACTTTACTTTCTTTTACTGGGACATTTATTATATGGGATATTTTACTGTATTGGTCTTAATCATAAACAGATAATTTATAAAATTAAAATATATTTTGTCAATATTAATAAATTTTTGCTGATAAAAATTTTCACAAATAAAAAGCAAACATTCTTATCTATGTTGTTCTTAAAGTATAAGAGCTGACAGCTGAAATTACTTTGTTCAACTAGAGTCTTTTTAGATAGTCAATTGCAATCAAAATGGTGAAAAGGAAACTATCAATCATTCACACTGTAGTATGAATTAGTGTTTGCTGACTCCTTTTTCTTTCACTTGGATGAAATCATCTTCAAGGAGGAAATGGGACTTTATGACACAGTTGTGGGTGAAGTGAAGAATAGGACAATTTATGGAGATGCAGATTTGGGTGAGAATGCTGCTGTCTAGCAGAGATGTTGGATAGCTAGAGAGAGCACAAAAGCTATGGGTTCAAAAGAGGAGGAAGTAGACATAAAAGGCAGATACGATTTATTGGGTAATGTTCCTGCTCCTAGAGCTTTCACAGGTCTGTGAAATAACTAGAGTTATAGGAACATATCTGACAAAGGTCCTTCTTTCAAAGATGGACTTTGAGCAACCCCAGATGCACATACTGAGAATTCTCTGTGTCCAGTATAACTGAGGGACTGAGCCGTGATCAGGAAGTAGATTAGCAGGTTGTGCAGACCTAAGGGGATCCCCTCCAACACTGGAGACTTCACCAGGGACTCCCACTCTGCAACACTGCTGGGCCCCAGGGCAGGGGTACAGATGGAGGCCCACTCACCATATGTCTAAATATTTAGACGTTGTCAGGCTGATAAACTGTTAAATAAGTATGTTCCATCCTCCTATCTTACAAATATACCTTTGTAACTATCTGGAAGATTAGGTTCAAGTGTAGGATTCTGTAGTACACAAAGGGCTGGCTCACTGTTTCTCAGCCTGTAGCCTGACTCATTTCTGTCCCTGCCCAGTTCCCCTGGGCCTTATGTGTGTGTGTATACACACACACACACACACACACACATATATATATGTGTATATATATATATATATATATATATACCTCTCTCAGCCTCCCCTCTTACTGCACTATATGTCCAAATTTTGTCCACATTCCAAGTCAACAGCCCCCCTCCACTGGTCACTCCTTGGACCTCTGAGCACACACACTGGTTACTCAATCTGCCCATGGGGGTAGGACATGGAGTAGAGGTCTGTGTAGGTCATGGATGTAGACTTGGAATCACTTGAGCAGGAAATTCTAGGGTCCTGAGAACCTGAATCACTGCATAGAAGGGAGGACTTGGGGTCCAAGTGGAAAAGGCCCTTTGGTTCCATGAACTTCTTGTTATGGGAGGCGGGAGCTGTGGCTGGGAATGTGGTTAGATGGCCAGAGAGGGATCCTCTGAAGCATGTGGGTCTAAGGCCAGTGCTCTTGGTACCATAACAGACATGGTAGGCATAACCCCACTGTATATGCCTCTACTGTGTGCGTAGCTTGTTTGCATTACACTTAGTAATTCTTTAATAAATAGATTTCATTCTGTAATGTGGATTTAGTTCTTCTCGAGGAATCCATATTATTGACTCTATATAATCTTCAGTTAAAAGAGTTCCTTCAGGTTGGAGGGAGGCTGGATGGCTGAACAATTATGGAGCACACAGCCCAAGTAGCAGCTCTGGTGGGTGGCTCAGTCGGTAAAGAATCTACCTGCAATGCAGAAGACTGCCTGCAATGGTGGAGCCACAGGTTCAATCCCTGGGTTGGGAAGACTCCCTGGGGAAGGAAATGGCAACCCACTCCAGTGATCTTGCTTGGGAAATTCCATGGACAAAGGAGCCTGGTGGGCTACAGTCCATGGGATCGCAGAGTCAGATATGACTTAGCAACTAAATCACCATGCCTGATTCTAGTTTATTCCAGCTAGCCGGTCACACCTTCCCATAAACATCTCTTCTTCACTCCTAACCTCTTGACACATGGTTTGAGGGTCTAACCACAGCTAGAGATACTGGCAAGGTTTTTCTGCATTACCTAAGAAATTTCTTGTGCTAAAGAAATGTCTACTTAAAGAGCTGAAGTTTCACAAATGATTTGTATTGTTTGTTTTTTAAGGGATTTGAAAAGAAAATCTTTGTCGAGAATTCAGGCCAACTAGATAATATTCTGTATAATGAAAAAAGAAGGCTCCTCACCATAGGGGATCTCTAAAGCATACATTCTGACAGTGAAATAGAACATTTCTGAAATACTCAATGAGTTTAATTTGCTAAATAGTAATTAGCTATGATTTAAATAGAAGATTATTTGAAGAACTGAACAGAATAAAGCTGTTTATCTAAAGCATAATCTGAGTAATTGCCTTCTCTCAAATTTTGATGTAGATAGGAGAAACTAATATCTGTTTCTATGGAAGATTATTTTTGAGAGGAAGAATGGTGAAGAGTAAAGCCTTCGAGAGCTTGGTCTCCTCTGTAGCTACAGAAACACTTAGATTTCATATGTAAACATTAAGTTACCCTTCTGTGCTCAGACCCAACTCCAAGATTTCCCTCATGGGCAAGAAAGGGCAGATCTCACTTCTCTTTGCATGAGTTCTTTTTGTAAAATTTATTTATGGCTGCGTTGGGTCTTCACTGCTGCACACGGGCTTTCTCTAGTTGTAGCGAGCAGGGTCTACTCTTTCATCGTGGTTCGTGGGCTTTTTATTGTGTGTGGAGCACAAGCTCTAGGCACCCAGGTTCCGTAGCTGTGGAGCACAGGCTGAGTTGCTCCATGGCATGTGGGATCTTCCCGGACCAGAGAAGGAACTTGTGTTCCCTGAATTGGCAGGCAAATTCTCAACCGCCAGGCCACCAGGGAAGTCCTGCGTAAGTTAAAACTTCCAAGCAGGAGGGATTTCTGGTTTCTCTTCAGTGTGCTGAGGAGGATTTTTGGGAACGTAAAGCTGGCACTAGGTCATAAGGGAACTTGTTTAGGGCTTTCAGCATCCCTGAACTGCTCTCAGCAGAGCCGTCCAAACCCATGGTACTGACCAAGGTGATGCAGGCTCCAGAGCAGTTCCCTGGCCTTTGGTGAGATGTCCCCAAAGATTTCACACTGATCACATTATGTCCCTTTTACTCTGTGTAACTTTTTTAGAATGTGAGAAATAAAGTCTGTGATCTAACATGCCCTCAAGTTAACAAACTCGTCATACATAGTTGGGGGTGGTGTCACCCTTTGCTACTTTCATATAGACGAGTGATTCAGGGAAGCTTTGGAATATATGTGTAGCTGCGCTTCTTCTTAACTTACAGACTGCGCCATTTAATATAGGCCATTTCCCCCACCATTATCACCAGCCGGTACAAACATAGGGTTTTTCAGAGCACAGAGAAGCTATGCTGCCCTGTAATCCTGACAGTCTTTCAGTCTTGGAGAGGAGATATGTAAGCATGTCAAACCAATAAGTTCGACATTTCTGTCTCTGCACATCTAAGGATGTACAAATCAGTTGCCTCTCTGCTATATCCTCCAGCCTGACCTCTGCCCTTTTAAAGCCCTGAAACCAGGTCCTCTGAAGTACAGATCCACTAAAGCATGAACCCACGTCTCTGACGGGGGCTCTGTTCTGGGCTCACCTCGTCTGACCTGGGGTTGCATCAGCACTCTCCCCCTCTTCCCTCCAGCTGGGAAAATGTCACTTCTAGACTTGAGCTCCACAGCCCTGCTATCACTGTGTGCTTGTCCTGGTCTCTCCTTGATCCCTGCTGCTACTTCCTACTGAGTTATCACTGCCAATGAGACCTGGGCATGCTCCAGGGAGCCCAGGCACTGCTGTGGAATATCTTAATTGGAACCTGCCTGGGTTTCCCGCATAGCTCAGTTGGTAAAGAATCTGCCTGCAATGCAGGAGACCTGGGTTCGATTCTTGGGTTGGGAAGATCCCTTGCAGAAGGAAATGGCAACCCACTCCAGTATTCTTGCCTGGAGAATCCCATGGACAGAGGAGCCTGGAAGGCTATAGTCCACGAGGGTCACAAAGAGTTGGACATGGCTTAGCGACTAAATCACCACCACCACAGCTTCTGAGACTGAGTTTTTCCCTAGGGTCTCATTTCCTGATTGTGCTTGAGTACATCATTCCTTCCTCTTTCTCCTGGTCTCGATTCAAATCAACTTTTCTAGAGATAGCTTTTCCCAGTTCTTTCTGGAGGTTTGAATCCTGACCCCATATCTAAGGACAATAGACCAGGTCCTGCCTGTGTGGACAGGTCTTCTCCAAAGACAGCTGCTAGAAGTTTGGCCTTGACTTTCAAAGGCGGCCTGGGTCCCCAGCTGTTACGCCTCATTTACCTGCTGGATATGCCAAAAACAGGCAGTGGGAAGCAGGCCTGTGTGCGCTCTACCTGGGCTGCCCAGCTGCCCTCTCTGGGCGCCATCTGTAGCCGGGCTAGCCCTCCTGGGCCCTCCACAGCCAGCCAGAGGCTTAGGTCAGGGCCCCTCCCCACACTTCCAGTCCCAGTTTATCAAGGGCCTATGGTGACTCCTTGTGCCAAACTTATGTCATAAAGAAGCCAAATTTTACATAATCTTGTAGGTTACCTTTAGTACATATATGAAGGTAAGGGCTGATGAAGACAGTTAAACTTTGTGGGAGAGTGAAGCATACTCACGATCCAGGGCAGGTTTGGCAGAGGTGACAGATTTGGTCCTTGAAGGGCCCAAGAGGCATTTTGGTAGAAATATGTGAAGAGGATGTTCCAGGTAAGGTTGGATCAGCTCCTTGGAGAGGATTCAGCAAATAATTCATAGCCCCAAGCCCTGGGGTAGGAGGGACTTGAGGAGGACCCTGGGTCAGCCCAGCACTAGCATGCAGGGAGCAGGGGCGTGGCTTCTTCACTGTCCCCTGCTGGGCCCAGCACACGGTCCTGAGCATGCTTGACAGCGGGCAATACTCCTTTCCTGAGCACACGCTCAATAAGGCCTGAGCATGGTTGGTGTCTCTTATATTAAAGCCATTCCTTGGTTGGAACTAGTAAGTGTGTGGGTGCTAAGTCCCTTCAGTCATGTCCGACTCTTTTTGACCCTATGGACTGTAGCCTGCCAGGCTCCTCTGTCCATGGGATTCTCCAGGCAAGAATACTCGAGTGGGTTGTCATTCTCTTCCCCAGGGGATCTTCCTGATCCGGGGATCGAACTAAATCTCTTATGTCTCCTGGGCTGGCAGGCGAGTTCTTTACCACTGGCACCAACTGGGAAGCCCTGGGAAGCAGCAGATTAGATGGTAAATAACTTTCCCCCTCAGTATTCTCTTTTGATAAAGGCTTACCACTGGCTTATGCACTTCTGATGATATACCTTGCTTTCTTCAGGAGACCCAGGAGGATTTGCAGTGAGGATCATTTGCCTCCCTGAAGAAAACCCTGCCCATTTGGCCTGGTTAGTTACCCACATGAGAATTTTCTGAAGGTCTTCCCTGCAGGGAACCACAGTTGCCTGACATCACTAACAAGAGATCCAGAATCAGGTGAATGCTCACCAAATAGCTCTGAGCTCTGTCCTTCAGAGACATTTCATCAGTAAAAGAGGAAGCAATCATGATATCTGCACCCTCAAGTTAGGAAATAGTTAATGGCAGGATAGAAGTCACAGGGAACAGGCTTCCCTGGCGGTCAAGTGTTTAAGAATTTGCCTGCCGATGCAGGGAACATGGGTTCAATCCCTGGTCTGGGAAGATTCCACATGCCTTGGAGCAACTAAGCCAGTGTCCCACAACTGCTGGGCCCATACATCCTAGAGCCTGCACTCTGCAACAAAGAGTAGGCCCTGCTCACCTTGAGAAAGCCTGTGCCAAGCAATGAAGACCCAGTACAGACAAAAATAATAAATATTAAAAAAAACGAAGTCACAGGGAGGTGTGCTCATCGTGAGGGTGGAGGAAGATAGCATGTTCAGGGCTGAGGGGACATGAGTTGGGGCAGGATCACGCAGATCACTCATGGGGGCTCAGTTACACGGCTGGCGGAGACTTTGCGACTCCACGGACTGTAACTCATCAGGCTCCTCTGTCCATGGGATTCTCCAGGCAAGAATACTAGAGTGGGTTGCCATTCCCTTCTCCAGAGGATCTTCCAGACCCAGGAATGGAACCTGGGTCTCCTGCATTGCAGACAGAGTCTTTATTGACTGAGCCAACAGGGAAGCCCAGTGTCAGTGATAACTGAGTGAATTAGCAGAACTGAAAAGTTGTTTCAAGTCCACTGTGGTTGCATAACTTGGACTTTGTGTGTGTGTGAGAAGGGATGGAAACAGTAGTGCAAGGGAGTATTACAGACACTTCTAAACAGCTCAAAGAAGAAACAAAAGGAGAAGAGCATATTCTTGTTACATTTTCCTTCTCCTGGTAATAAAAAAGCCTAAATGGTTTCTGAGACACTCTCTCTCCCCCCAGGTATTTATGGGAATGAACTTTCCAGTTGCATGGGAATCGACAGAACCCACCACCACTTCCATGACCACTGGTGCATAGGTCAGTGACTACATGTCAGGATCCCACTGAGGGACTTCTATTTAAATTTTTTTCTTTTGCTTTCGCAACCTTACAAGTAGGATGCTATTTCTTTTCCTTCCTGAAGATGAGAAAACTGAGGCCCGGTGAGATTCAACATCCCACCTAGGTCTCTCACAGAGCAGAGCTCCTCAGCTGTGACACTCCTGGAATTTGGGACCAGATAATTTTTTCTTGAGAGAGGAGAGACTGTCCTGTGCATTGCAGGTTGTTGAGAAGCATCCTTGGCCTCTATTGGGCTTCCCTGATGGCTCAGTTGGTAAAGAATCTGCCTGCAATGCAGGAGACCTGGGTTCAATTCCTGGGTTGGGAAGATCACCTGGAGAAGGGAATGGCAACCCACTCCAGTATTCTTGCCTGGAGAATCCCATGGAGAGAGGAGCCTGGTGGGCTACAGCCCATGGGATCACAAAGAGTTGGACACGATTAAACGACTATCACATTCATTTTGGCCTCTATCTGCTACATGCCAATAGTACCTCCCTGGGTTGTGACAACAGAAAATGTCTCCAGACATTGCCAAGTGTTCCTCTGGGGGTAAAATTGCCCTTGGATAAGAATCACTGTTCGGGGGCTTCCCTGGTGGCTCAGATGGTAAAGAATCACTGTTCATAGCATAACTGGTTAACCTCGGTTTTGAATCCAAAGCTACCTGCAAACCTGACTCTTTGCTTAGCCAGAAACTAAGTTAACAAGTAAGCATCAGCACTTGTGTGAAGAGACCGCCTTGCAGAGCAGCAGAATGATTCAAGGTACTTTGGTTGTCACAGCAATTAATGTCAGTTTCGAAATAAAGGAGCCGATAACAATAACAGCTAACATTTATTGAGTGCTTGCTATGTTCCAAGAGGTGTGCCAAGCACTTTGCACATGTTTGCCCATTTAATCATCTCCAGAACCTTGTAAGGAATGATATGCCTGCAGACTCAGCATATAACAAAGTAGATTCAGAAAACGAAATTTTGCCATGGCAGCATCATGAGAGAATTCGGCAATGGCTAATAATTTTTCAAAGTTCAATTCTGGAGTCCTTGTAAGATATTAGATTTTAGTGACATTTGCAGTTCCAATTATCTTCAACTATGGAATGTACCTGGTCAAACTTGAGCTGTCAAAAAAAAAATGATTGCTCTCAACAGTTTTCATGAAACCAACCAATTAGTTGATAGGATTGCACATCCTTCTTGGTACTGGGCTCTCTCTTGGTGTAGAACTGCCTGTCACCCCCTCAGTGACCCCTTCCCAGGGGAGTGAATGGAGCCTGTTGGGGAAAATGGAATCAGCTCAAAACTGGCTCTCTGCATTTTTCAGACTCTTGGTTTCTTAGCACTCTCTTTCCTAAAAAGCCATGGGTTTTGAAAACGTTTTCTATTTCTAAGTCACAATCCCAGAAAAAAAAAAATGTGATTATGAACTCATTAATTTGAGTTCAGGCAATGACTTAACAGTAATTATTTCGAAGGAAAATTCAAGTCCAATGCTAGAGGAAGGAAGCTCAAGCATCAGTACCACGCTGCAAATAAACAAAGCCTGACTCAGAACTTGGCTTAATAACTTGGTAACATACAAGACTGTGCTCTGGCTCACATAGGAAGAATTCTGACCTATAGGTCAATTATCAAGCTGAAAATCTTTATTGAGTTTACTGCTGTGTGGTGGTTTGTGGAATAAAATTATTTGAATGTGGGATGGAGAGAAAGAAGGGCCTGGGAGAGTAGGGCAGGGATGCTAACTCTAAAGCAGAAGACACCTGGACAATAAGAAGCATGAAAAGGGGGACAGAAAGGAAGTCAATGAGAAGATGCCCAAACTGCCTGGCGTGGGGGCCATGCTGTCCAAGTCCAGGCTGGGAGGTCTCCTGAGCCTTCACACTGCTCATGACTCTCTTATCACCCTTCCTCTGGACAGAATGGGTTAACTGGGCATGTGTAGAATTGATAAGGGGCTTCCTTGATGGCTCAGTGGTAAAGAATCTGCCTGCAATGCAGGAGACACAGGAGACACGGGTTTGATCCCTGGGTTGGGAAGAGATTCCTGGGTTGGAAAGAGTTCCCTGGAGAAGGAAATGGCAACCCACTCCAGTATTCTTGCCTGGAGAATCCCATGGACAGAGGAGCCTGGCGGGCTAAATCCATAGGGTCGCAAACAGTTGGACATGACTGAGCGACTCAGCAAGCACACACCAAATTGATAGGTTGTGGTAGAAGATGCGGTGGGATGGAGATCTGGGAATGACACCGAGGAAAACTTGAAGTGTTGGGGGGTGGGGGGAGCTTCTGGGGGAGCGTGAGGACTCATGGCATCTGAAGCTCAGCATGGCCTGCTCCTCTGGCCAGCAGTGGGCTGGCTTTGTGTATATAAGATGAGGAAAATTGCATAGCGCCCTAGGCTCAGAAAGGCCCACCCTTGGCTTAATGTTCTGCCGTCACTCTGTAGAAATTCTTACAATTTCTGAATGACAGTCCCCGTATTTTCATTTTGAACTTGGATCTGCAAATTATATAGCTGCTCCTGGGTGGCAGTGGCCATGCTGTCCTAATATGTCCTTGTGCAAGGCATCTCTAGGTTACTCCAGGACCCAAGGGAGGAAGGAGCTGTTTAGGAGGGGGCTCGTGACTCAAGGGTTTGCACAAGGCATTGTGCTGAAAGTTCTCAGACAAAAACAGTGAAGCATCCTATTTCTCTAATTCTAAGGTAGCATCAAACCTGACATTCCACTGGCTTAGTGGCAGCTTTTTCTTTTTTTCCTGAGAAAAATAAACACATTAGCTGTATAAATAAAATATCCAACCTATACTGATTTAAGAAATACTAAATCGTAAAGCATGAAAAAAAAAAAGCTCACCTTATAATGGCAAAAATACAGTTTACAACCTGTTTTCATCAACCCTGTGATTGAATTCTAGACAGTAAAAGGAAGCATTCTCCTTGACCTGGCTGCTCTCTCTTCGGTTCAGGGCTGCTTAAATCCAGTGAAACATGTTTTGTGGAAGAGCAATTAAGGTGCACTTTTATCCGCGATTAGTTGCTAGATGTCAACAACTAGACACTTAGGCTCTGAGATCTAACTTTGATGATGTTGAAAATTAGTGAGGGGACTTCCCTGGTGGCCCAGTGGTTAAGAATCCACTTTCCAATGCAGGGGACATGGGTTCGATCCCTGGTCAGGGAACTACAATCCCACATGCTGCTGGGCAATTAAGCCCATGTGCCCCAGGGAAGAGCCCACGTGCTGCAACCAAGACCTGATGCAGCCAAAAAGAAGTAAATAAATATTTTTTAAAAATCAAAAGAAAATTAGTGAGAAGAAGCCCTTTGAGCTTCTCCTTGTCCTGGGTTTGTTTATTCTGCTTAACTTAGGCAGACCTACTAATTAGTTTTAATACTTTGAATGTTCTAATCCAGCTGAGAAGCAGATGGATGCACCTGTATATCCAAAATTCTGCCCTCAAGTGGAACACAAAGTCCCTTTTCCAGATACAAGCTTTCCCTATGCAAGATCATTTTTCTGGAGTTTTGGTTGACATCCTCCCATAAGGCGAATGCTTATTTAGCTGTTCAGAATGTGTGGCCTGCTGAAGCTCTCTTCCCCAGAGAGCCCCTTACCAAGGAGCTAGTTGTTCACAATAGGCCCTGACTCACCCAGGCTCACTTATGACAAGCTCAGGCACGAGCTTCCTCTCTTTGCCTCTTCCCAACTCTGACTCGAGAAGATACACCCACTGCTTCCTTCCAGGGCTGGAGGATATCATGCAGTGGAGTTTCCTCTGAAAAGAGTCCCAGCATTTGTTCCCTACCATCCATCACCACGGATGCATTAAAACATTACCTGAGCATCTGATGTGGTGTCATAGGATTATTTAATTCTTGTATTTACCCATCTGACCAAACTGTGCCAAAAGCCTGCTTTGTGTAGGGAGCAGAGCAAGGGAGAGAATTTGAAAACAAAATGAAACAGATGCTTTGACCTGAGATGGGGCGCGAGGGCTTTTAGCCTAGCAGAACAGAAAAGATCTGTGCCTAAACATCACAGTTGTACCAAGGAAACCCCTGCTTCCAGTGATCCGCTCATTTCACATCATTATGTAGAATCTACCACTTCACAGCTGAGTCCTCTAGCTTCCTATGTATAGCTCAGGCAACTCAGTGCTCTGTGGTACCCAAATGGGAAGGGAAGCCAAAAAAGAAGGGATATCAACACTCTTCTGTTATAGTGTACAGTCTACTTACAGCCCAGTTCTGTGGTGATTACCACTGATTTAATATTGTCAGATTAATATTGTATGTATGTATTTCTAGACAGATTATCATTGGGTCATTAGATTTTGTTTTTAATTGTTGGAAATGTGTCACCTTCTAGGGAAAAAGTATTGTTTTAAAAATAATTTAAATAAAAAATAAAAGCCTTGTAGCTATTAAAAAAAAAAAAAACAAAAAAGAGACGATACATGTATACATATGGCTGCTTCACTTTGCTCTACAGCAGAAATTAACACAACATTGTAAAGTAACTGTATGCCAATAAATAATTAAAAAAAAAAAAACCCACAAAAAACAAAAAAAAACCTTCCTATTGGATAGATGCTGGGTCCAAGGCTCTTTATATAGTGATGTGAGCAGAAGGCTGCCTCATAAATACTTAACAATGGCAACAATACTAATGATCCATTTCCTATTTCTTTTGGTCAAAATAAGCCTAGCTTTCTTTGAGTCATCGAAGAAGAAACTTGTGAATTGAGCATCCATACTCTAGCCTGGTGGCTCAGACAGTGAAGAATCTGCCAGGAGACCTGGGTGTGATTCCTGGGTTGGGAAGATCCTCTAGAGGAGGAAATGGTTACCCACTTCAGTATTCTTGCCTGGAGAATTCCATGGACAGAGGAGCCTGGTGGGCTACAGTCCATAGGCTCACAAAGAATTGGACAGGGCTGAGCGACTAACACTTTCACTTTCAAAAAGAAACTTGTAACTGTGAGGATGACAAAACTCCAGCTACTACAGCTACTAATGACTTCTCAGCATCTCCATGTGGCTTGCACTCTTCTTTTCCTCTGTAACAACTTCCCTCTGTAACAACTCTGCAAGATACTACTATCCTAGTTTCCCAGAAGAGGCAATGACGTGTCAGAAATTTGAGTCTCTTGCCCCAGGCACAGGAGCCTTCACAACGCCCTATTGCAGCCCTTTCTTCAGCGAGAACTCTGGTCCTCCGCGCCCCTCCACCCATGGGAGCACCCAGGGAGGATTAAAGCTCAAGTCCTCTGGGAGCATCAAGGAAAAAGCCTGAGGGAGGAGCTGGAGCCGTCTTACTCAAAATGGAAATTGCACACACTGGGGTAGAACCTGTAGTCTCATAAAAGATTCTTTTTTTTTTTTTTTCTCTTAGGTAAGCATTAGCATTCTGGAACAGCCAGAGCATTTGCTTGCTTGTAAAAAAAGACCCGTAACTTTTTTACTTGAGAAATCTAACGGCACAGAGTGGGGGGGAAGGGGAGAAAGAAGTTCTCTACTGCAGAAAGAGGAAATGGAGAAGGAATCGACGAGGAAACATTCCTAGAAAATTCATTTAGTAGCCTGAACGATTTAAAAGAGCTCCTCAGCTCTTCCCCGCTGGCAGGAACTGCGGGGCCTGACAACCTGAGGGGAGCATCTTCAGAGAAGGCCGGAGCCCCAGGCCCCACAAGAGGAATGTCCGGCGCAGACCTGACGTCTCCGGTACAAAGGCCCTGTGTCAGCCCAGGTGAGAAAGGACGGGTTAAGGAAGAGGGTGGGACAGGCCATCCCGCCGTTCCTCCGGCCATTCAAGCCCCTTGAGCTGTCATGTCAGGTCATGAGAAGGCTGCAGACTTGAGGCAGCTACTTTCAGTTAAGGTAAGTCAAGTTCGGTTAAAATAACTCTTCCAAAGGCCCATTGTGTGCAAGGCATGAGGGATTCAAAGAAGATCCAGTCTAGTGGGGTCTCACTGATTTCCCCTCTTCAGCCCAACATTTGCAGCCGCACTGTGGCACAAGACCTTAGTATCTGTTCCAAAGAACCTTCTCTCTCACTGTCTTGGGCCCAAGGTCCTCCCAAAGGGTCCTTCTCCATCTTTTCTCTTAAAGCAGTGTTCTTGAAATTGTGAAATAAAATAGTTTTTTTTTTTTTTTAAAAAGAAAGCAAATGGAAGTGATAATATGAGAGTGAAGCATACGTGGTTAAGAGTAAGAACTGTTTTGTGAGATTTGGTTCAGTTCTATGTATTCATGTGTAAGATACATTTCTCACTGTGGGTCATAGTATGAAAAGTTGGAAAAACTCTGCCTATGGGAGTGCTCTAACTTCCCCTTTCTCTTCTAGTCAGAGGCTTTTACAGCCCTTTTCATAGAGCCATTTTGAAGGTCACTGTGGCTTTGTGCCTGCCTCTGAGGCTCAACATTTCAAACTCAACACGCCTTCCTTGCAGAGGTCAGCTGATCCATGACCAGGACTTTGGTTCCTGTGTATCCCGTGCCTGCTACCTGCACCAGCCCATCCCCTCACCCTCCACCACACACACACACACACACACACACACACACACACACACACACACACACACGCACACATACACACGGGTCTGTGGCTTGAGGCTCCAGTCTTGTCAGAACACTGGATGCCTTGACCATCCATGTAAGGGTGATTCAAGAACCCACCATATATACATGTCCCTTCTGCATTTGCAACAAAACCATTATCAACCTAATAGCCATTTCTTTACAACGTCACCTGCTGGTTGCCAAGGCTTGCCTGCGAGGGTGAAACCTGAACATTGCAGCAGGTCAACGGCACAGAGGCTGGACATCTTTCAGGATTTCTCCAGAAGGTTCCTCACCCTGGCCTCCCTGACCTGTTTCCTCATGCCTCCTTCTTTGGGCAGCTTAGGTGTAAGTCTGGTATTTAATCCCAGCCACAAGCTCCAGCTCGTGTTTTAGGCTTCTGTAATAAAAACTAATATATTGAGGGCTTACCATGAACCAGACGCTATGCTAAGCATACCATCATTATATTTCACATACTGTCACAGCAGATCATGTGCATATTTTACTCCCATTTTACAGACAAGAAAACTGGAGCCATGCTACATGGATGGCCCAAGGCCAGCTGGCATTTAAACTTGGCCTAGTAGCTTCCATGCCTGCAAGTTTGACCACTACATCATGTAGGTTTCATTGCTTGTAGCTTTTGAAGCTCTGCCCCCTCATCCCAGTCTCACCGTTGCTGCCTGGCCAAGAAAGGAAAACTAGTTAGCTTCATTGTGATATGTTTCTTTAAGGACTGAGATTCAGGAAAACAGGTGTGTCTCCTAAACTTCAGGTATATTTTTATCCACCACCTAAGAATAATATAATTGTATTACCCTGTTTGGGGCCTTCCCAGGTGGCTCAGATGGTAAAGAATCTGCCTGCTAGTGCAGGAGACACAGGCTCGATCCCTAGATTGGGAAGATCCCCTGGAGAAGGAAATGGCAACCCATTCTTTCCTGGGAAATTCCACGGACAGAGGAGCCTGGTGGGCTAAAGTCCATGGGGTCACGAAGAGTCGGATATAACTTAGCGGCTAATCAACATTACCCTGTTACGCCTTGGCCTCTAGGAAGCTCAAAATTAAGTTTAAAGACAATGTTTATAGTATGTGTGCTAATTGTAGAGTTGGCATAAGTCCTTTTTCACTACTTTACTCTTTCACTGCTGTTTATGTGAACATATGTGCATGTATATTTGTGAACAGATGTACATGTAAATTTGTAACAAGGAAGGAAACACACAAATAAGCATTCTATTGTTTCAGAAAGAAGGACACCTAATTGTCTTGAGCATTTGAATTACTTTAGGAGAAGACGTGATAATATCCTTATAGAAAATTATGGACAACAAGGTCTTCTATTCTTGTTTTGCCTAGGGGGAAAAACAGATGTACAGTATTATGTTTTACTATTTGCCTTGGCGAAACCTGGGGGATAGTTGGCCGGGCTGCCACATACAGCTGTGCACATTGGGCACGGCCCATCACAAGGGGATGTCATTTACACTGTGATCTATGAAGTTGCTCAGTCTGCAGCCTGGACATCTGTGTGTGTCAGCTCAAGGAATTTAATTACACTCACACTGTTCTCCGCTTTCATCAGCTACGTACTGACTGGGGCTGGAGCTGTTGGAAGAGGCGGTGGCTGTGGAGCAGGGAGGTATTCCATCACTCCTGTTTCTCTTCCCCGCAAAACCATTCCTCCTGGTTTGGGCTGAAGTCCTGGGAAATGTGGGTGATGAGGAGAGCTCCCCCTCCCTCTGTCAAAAGTGGGGAGGCCAGGGAGGAGGACAATGGGCCTCAGGAGGCACTAAACTGAGCAGGCAATCAATCATCTCACAAGCTCTCTCGAGTTTCTTCTGGCTTTATTTTGGGCACTAATTGGAAATGTCTGCTCCTTCATTGAGTCTGTTTTCTCACTAGAAAGGAAAGAAGGTTCCAGCAGAGCCTGAGGATGCTGAGAAGGATGTGATAACTTTTCAAACCGTTGCCATTCTCCACTGCTTCTCCCTTCAGAATCTCCCTTTGGGGTGTTCGTATGTATGGTCCGTCAACTGCAAGGACACTCTTTTCATACTGGGCTCCCGTCTCTGGAGATCAGCAAACAGGGGATAAAGGGGATTTTATTAGGGTGTCAAATGTGTGGCCTCTTTTTATTTATTGTTAATTTTTAAAAACCTTTATTTTGTTCAATCTGCATTGTCCCTTCAGTCATGTCTGACTCTTTGAGGCCCTATGGACGATAGCCTGCCAGGCTCCTCTGTCCATGGGATTCTCCAGGCAAGAATACTGGAGTGGATTGCCATGCTCTCCTCCAGGGGATCTTCCCATCCCAGGGACTGATCCCACATCTTCTGCATCTCCTGCATTGCAGGAGGATTCTTCACCAAAGAGCCATCGGGGAAGCCCTTTTTCAACCTTATTAAGGTGTAATTGACAAAGAACATTGTAAGATGTTTAAAATGTACATGGGAGGGGAGTTTAGGAAAGAATGGATCCATGTATATGTACGGTTGAGTCCTTTCCCTGTTCTGAAATTATCACAACATTGTAAATCAGCTACACCCCAATACAAATAAAAAGTGAAAAAAATGTATATGATGGTCATCTGACATGCATATACATTGTGAAAGGATTCCCACATCTAGTGAATTAACACATCTGTCACTTCACAGATGTATTTTCTTCTTTGAAGAAAACATTAAAGTTCTGCTTTCTAAGCAAATTTCAGTAATATAATACGGAATCATCAACCATAGTCACCATGTTATACACTAGATCCTCAGACCTCATACATCTTACAGATGAAAGTTTATACCCTTTTCCTAATCTCTCTCTATTTTCCCCTGCCCCCCATAACCACATTTTTTATGAGTTTGACTCTTTTTAGATTTCATATATAAATGATATTGTGTAGTATTTGTCTTTGTTTGGCTTATTTCACTTAGCATAATGCCTTCAAGGCAACCATATCGTCACAAATGGGAGGATTTTCTTCTTTCTCATGACTGAATAATATCCATTATATTTATACACCACATCTTCTTTATTCCCTTCTTTATTTCCATTGATGAGCACTTAGGCTGTTTCCATTATTCATTACTATGAACAATGCTGCAGTGAACATGGGGAGCACAGATATCTCTTTGAGATCTTGATTTCAATTCTTTTGGATATATACCCAGAAGTGGGATTGCTGGATCACATGAGCGTTCTGGGCTTCCCTGTTGGCTCAGTGGTAAAGAATCTGCCTGCAATTCAGGAGATGCAGGAGACAAGGGTCAAGAAGGTCAAGATCCCTGGGTCAAGAAGTTCCCTTGGAGGAGGGCATGGCAACCCACTCCAGTATTCTCGCCTGGAGAATTCCATGGACAGAGGAGCCTGGCAGGTTACAGTCTATGGAGTGGCGAAGAGTCAGACACGACTGAAGCGGCTTGGCACATATGCATAGTAGTTCTATTTTTAATTTTTTGAGGAATCACATACTGTTTTCTACGGCAGCTGCACCAATTTACACACCTACCAACAGTGTACCAGTGTTCCCTTTGTGGGACGGAAGGGACTAGTTCTGCCTTGATCCTACAACACCGGCCTTATCAGTCTTACAGGGATCATAACTAATTACTTAGAAGAAGTTTATTGTTCCTGGAAATGATGCGAAGGTAAAACGACCCCCACTGAAAAAACAATTTTAAAATTGGCTCTGGTTTAGAGGAGCAGTGGGTCTGAGTCCTTGGGTTGCGCATATTGTCTTAATTTGGGCTCTAATACATGACTTTGGGCAATTTACTTCTCCAAATCTCAGTTACTTCCTCTGCAAAATATGCAAAAGAGATAATAATAATAATTTTGCATCATAGGATTGTGATGAATATTTGAAGAGGTAATGGCAAGGGAGACACTCAAAGCAGACTCAAAGTCCATGAACAACAGAAAGAAAGAGAAGTGTCAACCCATTTGGGGAGCTCTGAGGTGTGATATTGGGGATGTGGTCAGCTGGGCTCATGGAGATTTGGTTTCTATATGCCTCTTCTGTGGGCTTCCCTTGCGGCCCAGTTGATAAAGAATCTGCCTGCAGTGTGGGACACCTGGGTTTGATCCCTGGGTTGGGACGATCCTCTGGAGAAGGGAACAGCTACCCACTCCAGTGGCCTGGCAAATTCCACAGACTGTATAATCCATGGGGTCACAAAGATTCAAACATGACTGAGTGACTTTCACACACACTCACACACATGCCTCTTCTATCTCAGCCATTAAGTGATGTACAAGAGAAATTTTAACTTCATTTGATTTTCAACTTCTATACTATCTTTAGAACCTAAACTCCCTTCCTGAAGATGTGATCCCACCATAAGTGCTCAATAAATGGTGGTTATCATTATTAAAGATTGCCCAGTTAGCAAGTGTCTAAGGATTTGTGATGAATAAAGATGATATTTGAACTTTAGAAAATAGCTCCCAGTTAGACCAAAGGGAGTATGACTACTTTATTTCCTTTTTTAAAAAAATAGTAAGAATTATATATATATATATATTTATATATATATATATATATATATATATATATATATATATATGTATACATTTTAAAATTTTTACTGGTGTATAGTTGATTTACTAGTTCTGTATAGGTTGTTGTATAGGTTTCTGCTGTACATCAAAGTGAATCAGTTATACATAAATCTACTCTTTTTTAGATCTTTTCTCATGTAGCTCATTACAGAGTATTGAGCAGAGTTCCCTGTGCTATATACAGCAGGTTCTTGTTAGTCATCTATTTTATATATAGTCGTGTATATATGTCAATCCCAATCTCCCAACAATCCAAGTATAAAAGTTTTCTTTTTCTTCACTGATGCTTACTTGTGTCCCTTTCTCTCCTACCACTTCCCCATTCCCTCATTCACCCCCCTCAACATTTTGTAAATTTAATCTAAAGGATGTTGTTACTTTGGGACCCACTTCTTTGCTTAGTTGATGACTCAGTTTGTGCTAAATGGAAGTTTACCTCATGTTGTCTGTGCAAAAAGGCCTTTCTGTTAAGAGACATGGAGACATGGTTGCCAAGGGCATGGGCAATCTAGTTTTGAGTACCAGAAGACAGATGATGTCAATTACAGATCATTGCTGCTGCTGCTGCTAAGTCACTTCAGTCGTGTCCAACTCTGTGCAACCCCATAGACGGCAGCCCACCAGGCTCCCCCATCCCTGGGATTCTCCAGGCAAGAATACTGGAGTGGGTTGCCATTTCCTTCTCCAATGCATGAAAGTGAAAAGTGAAAGTGAAGTCGCTCAGTCATGCCCGACTCTTCGCAACCCCATGGACTGCAGCCTACCATGCTCCTCCGTCCATGGGATTTTCCAGGCAAGAGTACTGGAGTGGCTTTCCATTGCCTTCTCCGACAGATCATTGTTACCAAGGCTTACACCAAAAGAGAGTTGGTTATCAATGAGTTGCCTCTCAGAGTAAAACTTTCCCTATGATTAGCACGTGACAGATGACAAAATATTAGTCTAAACCAATGATTTTCAATCCTGGGCCCATGTCAAAAAAAAAAAATGTTAGTCATTCAGTTGTGTCTGACTCTTTGCAACCCTGTGAACTGTAGCCCACCAAGTTCCTCTGTCCATGGAGTTCTCCAGGCGAGAATACTGGAGTGCGTTGCCATTCTCTCCTCCACAGGATCTTTTCAATCCAGGGATGGAACCTGGGTGATTCTTCACTGTCTGAGCCACCAAGGACACCCTCCCACCCCCACAAGTTAGAACTACCTGACAAACTTTCAGAAAATACTAGTGCCAGAGCCTGACTCCCAGATTTAATTGACTCGGGATGGGGATCAGACACCTGTATTGAAAGTCTACCAGTATTTGATTCTGTTGTGCAAACTGAACCTTTCAACATGGTTTATACTCTCTAAAATCACTGGAGGGCTTGTTAAAACACAGATTTCTGGTCCTACGTGAGTTTTCGATTCAGTAGATCTGAGATGGGGCAGAGAATATGCATTTTTAACAAGTGCCCAGGTGACACTGGCAATGCTGGTTCCAGGCCACACTTGTACACACAGTGGCTGACAATCCACATTTAGGTGTCCCCAAAGCCTTGTAGTAGTCAGGGCTCCTCAGAGAAACCCAACCAATTGGATGTATAGAGAGACAGATAGACTATACAGGAGATTGGTTACAGGGACTGGCTCATGCAGTTGTGAAGGTAAAGTCCCACACTTGGCCATCTCCAAGCTGGAGAACCAGGAAAGCTGGTGGGGTAATTCAGTCTAAGGTCAAAGGCCTAGGAATGAGGGACTGATGGTGCAAGTTCCCGAATCCTCAGGCCCGAGAGCTAGGAGCTCCATTTCTGAAGGCAGAAGAAGATGAAGGTTCCCACTCAAAACCCAAAAGAGAATTCATTATCCCTCCTTGGCCTTCCTGTTCTATTGGGCTCTCAACAGACTGGATGATACCCATCCACAGAGGTGACAGCCGTCACTCAGTCTACTGAATCAAATGCTAATCTCATCTAGAAATATCCTTGCAGACACACCCAGAAATAATGATTTACCACTCTCTTGGCATGCCTCAGGCCAGCCAACTTGACACATAAAATGAACCATCACAAGCCTTATTTTTTCCTTTCATTGGTTTCATATTCTCTTCTTCAACCCCCTCGCCACCCACCGACTCCTTGAAGTGAAATGAAAGTTGCTCCGTCTTATCCGATTCTTTGTGACCGATTCTATACAGTCCATGGAATTCTCCAGGCCAGAATACTGACGTGGGTAGCCTATCCTTCTCTAGGGGATCTTCCTGACCCAGGAATCGAACCGGGGTCTCCTGCATTGCAGGTGGATTCTTTACCAACTCGGCTATGACTGATTTCTTATGTTCCTCTAATAAATGCATGTGTTCCTTCCACCCTGTGTGTGTGCTAAGTTGCTCCAGTCATGTCCGACTCTTTGTGACCCCATGGACTGTAGCCCACCAGGCTCCTCTGTCTGTGGGATTCTCCAGGCAAGAATACTAGAGTGGGTTGTCATGCCCTCCTCTAGGGGATCTTTCCAACCCAGGGATAGAACCCATGTCTCTTACATATCCTGAACTGGCAGATGGGTTCTTTATCACTAGCTCTACCTGGGAAGCCCTCTGTCTACCCTACAGGTCTCTGAAAACATTTTTCCTTTTGCCTGGAGCACCTTCCCTGTCACAAAACACACTTCACTGAGAAAAGGCTGTAATTCAATTTTCATTGACTTGGCATTAGGTTTCGTCCAGCAAACATAAACTGTGGAGCTTGTACTGAATTTGTTAATGGTAATATTACATTGTTGTAAGTATTGTAAAACACTTTTACGACGTGCAATTTTTCATTAAATAGGTTTTATTTCCTACATTAATGTGAGTACAAAAATAAACTATGGCTATCCTTTTTTTTCAGCCTTGGAATGTTGTAATACTTGAAGTCATTATAAGCCTTTCTTTTGTTAAAACCCATAGTATGTAAGGAACATATAAGGAAATAGAACTGCTACAGTATTGATAGTGGGATCACAGATGTGACATGTGGACAGTATATGTCAAAATAAGTAAATATGAAGTAGACTGTGGGTCTCTCCACCCTCCATCACACCAGCCAGAGACTCATTTCTCTCATGGTCACTTTGCCTCCAGGGAAAGGGTGCTGTGCCGAGTGGGGCAGAGATGAACGCAGTGCCTCTTTCTCCTGCAGTTTTCCCGGGTTTCCCGGTCAATTAGCACCTTATGACCCCTTCTTGGCTCCCACTGCTTCCATTAAATCCCATCAGAAAGACCAAATGAAACGAGACAGACAAATAAACCTCAATTGATGGAATAGGAGATACTGTCCAATTTAAACTTTTTATTTTCACACTGAGTTAGTGATTATAAAAGTGAAGGGAACTCTTACAAGGTCTGTCAAAATGGAGGTCTAAAGCAATTACTTTTGCACCTTATACCCCACTATAGCTTGTTGAAAGGAACAATTTTGATATGCTTTTTGTGAACAAGCTGCTCAAAAAATATTTTTAAAGCATCTCTCTCATCTATCATATCTATCCCTCCTGTTGTGATTAAACTGGCTTTAATTTTCCTGACCCCGGGTTTGTCCATCTGGAAACAATCTGAAGTGGAAAATTAATATCTGAAAGACTATCCAAAGGCTCAAAACTGCTGCTGCACATCATAGTTATTAATGTGTTAGTCATCGTAGTGATGCGTGTATGTGTATCATATACACACATGTATTACCTTATTTAAGCTTCAAAAAAACACTGTGAATAGGTCATGTTGTTATACTATTATTATCCCCATTTTATATGTGAGGAAATTGAGGTATATGGAAGTTAAGCCGCATACCCAAGGTCAAGGAGCTTGAGTCAAGATATGAACTCAGTCTAGAATCTATGTGCTAAAGTACTGCCACTCTAAACAGCTTCTTTGGTTATCTCAATCTGTTTAACCAAATGGTCATGGGATGAAAAGGAAAACAGTAGCGTGACTTAGACAATAGAATCTTCACTTTTCCTGGGATTGTGTTTTTATTTAGACTGGCATCACCTGGCCTTCTTCCTACCTTTAGCAAGGACCACATTGAAGCAGTACTGTGGGGGATGTGTTTCTGGATGGAAAGGTTGTAACAGCCTGTAAGATAAGACCTCCCTGGGATCTACTGGCAGGTGGGAACTAGGAGTGGGATTCCTTTGTCCTTGTGATGTAGTTGATCAGAAAGACCCCATCTGGCATCAGCAAGCTCAGGACTAATCCAGAGAGATGCCCCTCTTGGTCTGAGTGTAAGTTGATGTCCTTGAAACTATTCACTTAAATTTAACTCAGTTGGATCTGCGGTAGGATTTTTAAGATAAGAAGAGAGGAGAAAGCTTGACTCATCCTAAGGCTGTGTGTGTAAGTGTGTTGTGTTAATAGGACGTCTGAGGAGAGGTTGAGGGGGAAGTTCTGCGGTGAGCTCTGATGGGAAGTAGATTGATGGCTGTGAGGGCAGCTGAGTGAGAGGAACCCCCTCTTCTGTGACCTCTGCTTCCCAAGAATCTATCTTTTATGTAGTTGAGGAAAACACTTCCCACACCTGGATCCATCTCCAGGATCTTTTGTGTATCTAACTCCTGAACAGTCTGAAAGTTGCAATTTAGCATCTTCTCCAGAAAACACCCTCTGACCACTCTCATCCCCTCCCTTCTCTAAGCATCGCTGAGATTCCCTTCTCATTGGCTACACTGAGCTCCCATGAGAAATTCTCTACAAGTTCAGATCCTCTGTTCCCACCCTTCTGATGCTCTGTGGGGATGCACCCCACACTTTAGGAACCCTCCCCAAATGAATGTCAGTTATCTTTATAGGCAGTGGTGTGCTGGTACACTGGCTTGTCAAAAATATGTATGTCAATAAAAATTAGAAGCCTGGGTTTTCATGGTGTAAACACTCCTACCATGACTCATCTCAAGTTACAAGCAATTTAATAACGGTCTCATGAGATTCTTGAATATACTGAACAACTGGCCATTGCAAGCTGGTACAAGCTGCTTCTAGGACATCAATATTAGGCAATTAAAAAAAATCTGTCAAATTAAAAAATTCATATCTCCTTTAACTCAGAAATTCCAAGATTTATTCTACTGATATGTTTTCCTATATAGGCAAAGACCTATTACAAAGGTATTTGTAATAACAAGATACTAGAAATAATCTAAATGTTCATCAACAGGACATTAATGAAATACATTATGGAAATTCTAATCGATGAAGTATTATGAGGAGATTAAAAAGAATAAGGTGGATCCATATGTGCCACTACCAGAGGCTTCCCCAGACTTGCCTGTGAGTGTCAAGGAGTCTCTGGCGGGGGTGTGGGTCGGTGGTGGCCTGCTGCAGGGTCAGGGGTGCTGAGTGGAGCAGTGCATGCTGGGACCTTTTGAAGGAGGTCACCATTATCTTCATCACCTCCACCATAGTTTGGCCTCAGGTCCAACAACAGGGAGGGAACACAGCCCATCAACAGAAAATTGGAGTAAAGATTTACTGAATATGGCCCTGCCCATCAGAACAAGACCCAGTTTCCCCCTCAGTCTCTCCCATCAGGAAATTTCCATAAGCCTTTTATCCTTATTCATCAGAGGGCAGACAGAGTGAAAACCACAATCACAGAAAACTAATCAAACTGATCACATGGACCACAGCCTTTTCTAGCTCAGTGAAACTATGAGCCATGACATGTAGGGTCACCCAAGATGGACAGGTCATGGTGGAGAGTTCTGACAAAACGTGGTCCACTGGAGAAGGGAATGGCAAACCACTTCAGTATCCTTGCCTTGAGAACCCCATGGATAGTATGAAAAGCAAAAAGATAGGACACTGAAAGATGAACTCCCCAGGTCGGTAGGTGCCCAATATGCTACTGGAGATCGGTGGAGAAATAACTCCAGAAAGAATGAAGAAACAGATCCAAAGCAAAAACAACACCCAGTTGTGGATGTGACTGGTGATGGAAGTAAAATCCGATCTGTAAAGAGCAATATTTCGTAGGAACCTGGAATGTTAGGTCCACGAATCAGGTAAATTGGAAGTGGTCAAACGAGATGGCAAGAGTGAATATTGATATTTTAGGAATCAGTGAACTAAAATGGACTGGAATGGGTGAATTGAACTCAGATGACCATTATATCTACTACTTTGGGCAAGAATCCTTTAGAAGAAATGGAATAGCCCTCATAGTCAACAAGAGAGTCCAAAATGCAGTACTTGGATACAATTGCAAAAACAATAGAATGATCTCTGTTCGCTTCCAAGGCAAACCATTCAGTATCATGGTAATCCAAGTCTATGCCCCGATCAGTAATGGTGAAGAAGCTGAAGTTGGACGGTTTTATGAAGACCTACAAGACCTTCTAGAATTAACACCCCAAAAAGATGTCCTTTTCATTAAAGGGGACTGGAATGCAAAAGTAGGAAATCAAGAGATACCTGGAGTAACAGGCAAATTTGGCCTTGGAGTACAAACGAAGCAGGGCAAAGGCTAACAGAGTTTTGCCAAGAGAACGCACTGTTCATAGCAAATACCCTCTTCCAACAACACAAGAGAAGACTCTACACATGAACGTTACCAGATGGTCAATACTGAAATGAGATTGATTATATTCTTTGCAGCCAAACAGAAGCTCTATGCTGTCAGCAAAAACAAGACTGGGAACTGACTGTGGCTCAGATCATGAACCCCTTATTGCCAAATTCCGACTTAAATTGAAGAAAGTAGGGAAAACCACTAGACTATTCAGGTATGATCTAATCAAAGCCCTTAATGATTATACAGTGGAATTGGCAAATAGATTCAAGGGATTAGATCTGAGAGAATGCCTGAAGAACTATGGACAGAGCTCATGACATTGTACAGGAGGCAGGGATCAAGACCATCCCGAAGAAAAAGAAATGCAAAAAGGCAAAATGGTTGTCTGAGGAGGCCTTACAAATAGCTGTGAAAAGAACAGAAGCTAAAGAAAGGCAAAGGAGAAAAGGAAAGATATACCCATTTGAATGCAGCGTTCCAAAGAATAGCAAGGAGAGAGAAGAAAGCCTTCCTCAGCGATCAGTTCAAAGAAATAGAGGAAAACAATAGAAGGAAGAAGACTAAAGATCTCATCAAGAAAATTAGAGATACCAAGGGAATATTTCATGCAAAGATGGGCACTATAAAGGACAGAAATGGCATGGACCTAACAGAAAGCAGAAGACATTAAGAAGCAGTGGTAAGAGTACACAGAACTGTACAAAAAAATCTTCATGACCCAGATAACCACAATGGTGTGATCACTCGCCTAGAGCCAGACATCCTGGAATGCAAAGTCAAGTGGGCCTTAGGAAGCATCACTACAAACAAAGTTAGTGGAGGTGATGAAATTGCAATTGAGCTATTTCGAATCTTAAAAGATGATACTGTGAAAGTGTTGCACTCAATATGCCAAATTTGGAAAACTCAAATTTGGAAAACTCAACAGTGGCCACAGGACTGGAAAAGGTCAGTTTTCATTCCAACCCTAAAGAAGGGCAATGCCAAAGAATGTTCAAACTACTGCACAATTGCACTCATTTCACATGCTAGCAAACTAATGCTCAAAATTCTCCAAGCCAGGCTTCAACAGTACGTGAACCATGAACTTCAAGCTGGATTTAGAAAAGCTAGAGGAACCAGTCAAATTGCCAACATCCATTGGATCATAGAAAAAACAAGAGAACTTCACAAAAATATACTTCTGTTTTATTGACTATGCCATAGCCTTTGATTGTGTGGATCACAACAAAATGTGGAAAATTCTTTAAGAGATGGGAATGCCAGACCACCTGACCTGCCTCCTGAGATATCTGTATGCAGGTCAAGAAGCAACAATTAGAACTGGACTTAGAACAACAGACTGGTTCCAAATTGGGAAAGGAGTATGTCAAGGCTGCATATTGTCACCCTGCTTATTTAACTTCTATGCAGAGTACATCATGAGAAATGCTGGGCTGGATGAAGCACAAGCTGGAACCAAGATTGCAGGGAGAAATATCAATAACTTCAGATATGCAGATGACACCACGCTTATGGCAGAAAGTGAAGAACAAAAGAGCCTCTTGATGAAAGTGAAAGAGGAGAGTGAAAAAGTTGGCTAAAAACTCAACATTCAGAAAACTAAGATCACGGCATCTGGTCCAATCACTTCATGACAGATGGGGAAACAGTGGAAACAGTGGCTGACTTTATTGTCTTGGGCTCCAAAATCACTGCAGATGGTGACTGCAGCCATGAAATTAAAAGACATTTGCTCCTTGGAAGAAAAACTTTAATCAACCTAGACAGCATAATAAAGAGCAGAGACATTACTTTGCCAACAAATGTCTGTCTTGTCAAAGCTATGGTTTTTCCAGTAGTCATGTATGGATACGAGGGTTGGACTATAAAGAAAGCTAAGTGCCAAAGAATTGATGCTTTTGAACTGTGGTGTTGGAGAAGACTCTTGAGACTCCCTTGGACTGCAGGGAGATCCAACCAGTCTATCCTAAAGGAAATCAGTCCTGAATATTCATTGGAAGGACTCGTGCTAAAGCTGAAACTCCAATACTCTGGCCACCTGATGCAAAGAACCTAGAAAAGACCCTGGTGCTGGGAAAGATTGAAGCAGGGAGGTGAAGGGAATGACAGAGAATGAGACGGTTGGATGGCACCACTGACTCGATGGACATGAGTTTGAGTAAGCTCCGGGAGTTGGTAATGGACAAGGAAGACTGGCCTGCTGCAGTCCATGGGTGTGCAGAGTCGGACACAACTGAGCAACTGAACTGAACTGATACGTACCACTGTGGAAACTTACAACTATTCACAGTAAATGAAAAAAGGAAAACATTGTGGGTATCATTTCTATTTAAAGAAGTGAGGGAGACTTACATACCTGTTTGCTTTTTTTATGTATGAAAAATTTTCCGATGGATAAAAAACAATTATTAACCATTTTAGCCCAGAGGATGGCTTCTCTGGTGGTTCAGATGGTAAAGAATCTGCCTGCAATGCAGGAGACTTGCAAGAGACCAGGGTTTGATCCCTGGGTTGGGAAGATCCCCTAAGAAGGAAATGGCTACCCACTTCATTATTCTTGCCTGAAGAATTCCATGGACAGAAGAACCTGGCAGGCTACAAAGAGTTGGACAGGACTGAGCTACTAATACACACACACACACACACACACACACACACACACACCTTAAAGGATAGAAGGCTAGGATTTTGATTATATACCTCTTTGAATGGTTTGATACTTTTAAAACAAGGGCAATTTTTTTCTCAATAAAAATCAAGCAGAGTATCTTCTTATTTTCTTTCTTTTTTTTTAATCAGAAAACAAGTAAAACTGCTCAGGTGATTCTGATTTGTGCTGGGTTCAGAGCCCTACAGCTTTGTCCAGTCGTGGTTTTTGTTGCAATTGATGAGAATTAGGTTGTCTCCATATCTAGATTCCAAAGTCTTCAAGCAAGGGCTACTGAGCCACTGAGTGCTATGATTTTGGGAAGTGTACTGGGCACTATTTTCCTTACTTGTAAAAGGAAGGGCTTATACCAGGATTCAGGGATGGTTAACTCAAAGCTTTCAGGATCTGGTTGTGAGTAGGTCCCCTGGAAAATTGCAGAAGCCTCACATAGCCTCATCATCCAACCCTACCCCTTATACCTATGAGAAACATTCCAGTTTGAATTCAACAAACACTGTGCTGGCTACAAAATACATTTCACTTGCAGGACACCATAAACTAGATAATCCTTAATGTCTTTCTTGACTAATAATACTTGCCATAGATATTATACTGTAAGCTATAGTAAATAAAATATATGGCTGCAACATACATTATGATATATATGATAATGGTAAGATAATAACTGTGACACTGATGATGATCATGGTGATAATAATAATAAAAGCTCAACTTGAAATCAGAAGCTCAGAGCTCAAGTCTTAATCTTGAGATGTGAAATCTCATCTCATCTCTCACAACTGTATATGTTTAAAAAAAATACACACATATATATGTGCTCAGTCACTAAGTCATGTCCAATTCTTTGTAACCCCATGGACTGTAGCCCACCAGGTTCCTCTGTCTATGAAGCAGATTGCCATTTCCTACTACAGGGGATCTTCCCAACCCAGGGATTGAACCCACATCTCTTGAATCTCCTACACTGGCAGGCAGATTCTTTACCACTGCACCTCCCCATTTTATGTATACATATAAGTATATGTGTACATACACCACATATTATATAGATTATATATTTTATAATTATATGTATATATACATATCACAATTACACGTGACATGAAAATATATACACATTTACATATAAACATGTGTTATGGTATATGTATATATGCATTTTTGTAATCAGTATCATAATATTTTCTTCACTGGATTTTTGTAATATGACTGTGAAACTTTCTAGTACAGACTTGGCACATAGTAGGTGCTTAGTTTAAAAATCTGAAAATGTTATTTGATTATGGGCATGGTCTATTTTTAAACAATGTGTAAGATGCTTAACAAAATTTATTCCTATAATTTACACATAGCTGGGCAAGAGCATGAAAAATATTTATGTCAGTCCCTAACATATGGAGAGATACATATATGGAAACTGTGTCTAAAATGCATAAAAATGATTATATAAATTATGTGGGATAAATAAGGAAATAAGAAAGGAAATTAAGCTTTCACATAGTTTAATCCTTACAGAAAGGTGTTCTGACTTTAGAAATCTGAAATCTCGGGTGACTTTTTGATGAAAAATTGTTGCCCCTTAACTTCTATCCAGAGCCCCTTACTCCTGCCTTTTTATAGCTCAGCAGATATCAACCAGAGTCTGGCTTTCCTTATTTCCCTCACCCACTGGGCTGAGAGTTCAGTGAAGGGTGCTGAGCTTTCTTCATATCCACAGAGCACTCTGCACAGGACCGAACATGATTATACACTCACTATACAGAGGCATACAAGGGTGGGTGGGTCGATGGAGGGGTAGATAAGTGGATGGGTAGGTGGGTGGGCGGATGGATGGGTGGGTTTCCCTTTTCCAAGCTGCAGACTACTGCCTGATTCTGTAGGCTGATTTCTCTACTATTGTCTTTGTTTTAATCTCTTTGGGACAATTTCTAAGACAACCTGCAGCAGATAATTTATGGATTGACTCAAGCACCTATTGATTTATTTTCTCTATAGTATTTCTGAAAGAAAACTGTAAATTCATGATTTTCCTGAAGTTTAGTCTCACCCTAGTCATTTAAATTCTCATTCTTCATTTATTTGTGCCTTGAGCATATTCACAAAAGATTTCTTTAAAAATATTTTCTTCCTGTACTGTCCAAATATATTTATTATATGTATGCATGTATATGTTATATGTCTATGTGTGTGTGCTATATGTATATGTGCATATGTGCCTTCCCTGCCTGCAATGTGGCAGACCTGGATTGAATCTCTGGTCAGGAAGATCCCCTGGAGGAGGAAATGGCTACCCACTCCAGTATTCTTTCCTAGAGAATTCCATGGACAGAGGAGCCTGGTCTGCTCCCCAGTTAACTCAAGGACTTAACTGGCCTATAGTCCATGGGGTTGCAAAGAGTTGGACATAACTGAGTGACTAACACTTACATGAAATGTGCATATGGGTGCAAGTGTGTATTTATATATACATACATATGAAATGTATATCGTATAGCTCTAAAAGAAATTCAGTCTTATACATGTTAAGTCATGACAATCTATGCACAGCTGAAATAGACGGCTCGTCTTTAGCATACTCAGCTATGTTTTCATTAGCAACTTAAGGAAAGAAAACAACAGAGAAAAGGTATTAAAGCAAAAAGATAGCTGTGTTGGCTTTTACGCCTGGCTTCCTCCCAGTCATCATCCACACTCTGAGCTTCCTTTGAGACCATTCATATCCAGTCCCCATCTTGGTTTGCGTGGTGGAGATAAGGAGAGAGGACACTAAACCAGCTGCCCTCCATGCTGTTTTCTGCTTTCCTTTCTTCTCAGTGACTGTTCCTTCAGGATTTGGAGATTCAAGTTCAAAAATAGACTTTAATTCACTGGGCATCAAACATTCAGTCTTAACTCTCCCCAGCAGCTGCCAGAGTCAGAAGGAACTAAATGTGATGTCAGAAGATTTCAATATAATCCCCTCAAAATGACTAGATGGTGTCCTGTGTTGCTTGAACTTGTGTTAACTCTCCAAATGCAAGGCGATCAGTAGACAACACAATATATAATTCTGTCTTTCCTGAAGCCTCCCTCCCTCGTTTTTCATACTTCAACCTTTTGCAAGAAAAATAAAATGGTGTCTTATTTGAATTATTCATGCCACTTTCTGTTCTGCCATTTCCAGCACACATTTGAAATCATTAATATGTCATGACTTTTCCTTCATCTAGCCTTCTCGGATTTTTTAAAATCATGAAGCATCACAAAAGGCATTGTAACTCATTAACAGGATATTATTTTTATATTTTTAGTTCACTATTTTCAGTATTCTTCACATAATTTTATAAGTACTGAATGTTCAATGAGGTAGGCCCTGAGAATTGTACCTATTTAAGGGGCTGTTATGAACAGTTCTACTAGGAATACAATGGCACTTTGAAAGGAAGCCACTTGGTTTGACAGTGCTTGGAACAATGCCATGTGGGTAAATGTCTCATTCACTTGCTACAGTCTGGTAACTGTTAAAAAGTAGATGCACCATTTGGATATGCTGAGAACCCAGACTCATCCCAAGGATGCTTCCACTCATTCACCAGCAATCTCCCTCCTCTGAAAAGCCTTCCATGTGCCCAGTCTGGGACAAAGAGAGCAGGGCAGGCGTGTGCTGTCCTCATAGAGCTCTCTACTGTCATCATCTGGATCATCGCAGCATAAGGGATCCTCAACTGAGCCCCAAAGCATGAGATAGCAGGAAACGAACTAGGGACAACTAGGTGTTTGGCTCATGCAACTAAAATGAAATTATTTATTGAGATGGAGATAATTATAGGAAGAAAAAATTGATGGAGGAAAGATTAGAAACTTGGTTTGGAGTTTGCTTGATATGCCAGGTAAACATCCAGTGAAGATGTTGATTCAGCAGTTGGATATGTGAGTCTGGGGTTTGGATGAAATGTCTGAGGGGCTCAAGTGAAGTAAGTCAGAGAAAGATAAACATTGTATGATATCCCTTATATGCAGAGTCTAACAAGAAATGAAGCAAATGAACCTACAAAACAGACTCACAGACTTAGAGAACTACATTATGGTTACCCAGAGGAAGGCTAGTGGGAAGGGACAATTAGGGAGTTTGGGATGGACATGCACACGCTGCTATATTTAAAATGGATCACCAACAGGGACCTACTGTATTGCACAGGGAACTCTGCTCAGTATTATGTGGCAGCCTGGGTGGGAGGGGAGTTTGAGGAAAAATGGATACATGTATATGTATAGCTGAGTCCCTTTGCTGTCCATCTGAAACTATTATAACATTGTTTATCAGCTATACTTCATTATAAAAATTAAGAGTTAAAAAAATAAAGACACCTGTTTGAAAGCAGTCAGCATGTGGATGGATTTAAAGCCATGAGACTGGATCATATTCCCAAGACAGTGAGTGTGGACAGATAAGAAGAGAGGCTCAAGAACTTAAGGGAGGCAGACGAACTCATAAACATCAGAGAGACTGGAAGGAGCCAGAACTGTTAGGAGTAAGGTGTTCTGGAAGCAAGTTAACTCAGGGCATCATTCTGTCCTTTAATCTATCTCAGGTCATTCTCAAAGTTTAATATGATAAGAATATCTAAACAGAATACAGAACAATTGGCACATTGTACTTGATTAGGTGTTTAAGGGATTTTTCATCAGTTTGTAAAAAAATAATGTTATTTATTTGGCTGCACTGGATCTTAGCTGCTGCTCAGACTTTCTTTAGTTGTGGCAAGGGGGGACCACTCTCTAGTTGCAGTGGCGCCTCTTGTTTTGGATAACAGGCTCTTAGAGCATTCGGGCTTCCGTAGTTGTGGCACATGGGCTGTAGATCATAGGCTCAGCACTTGTGACTCATGGGCTTAGCTGCCCTGCAGCACGTGGGATCTTACCAGATCAGGAATCAAACCTATGTCTCCTGCATTGGCAGGTGGATTTTTTACCACTGAACCACCAGGAAAGTTCTCATCAGTCTTTTTTTTTTAATGCCTGCCATTTCCCACCTTTCCATTGACTTGAGAATCTGTCAATTCTCAGATTTGACAGGCTCCCTAGATTCTGATTTAGAGTGACTCCACAATGTTGTCATCTGGACATTGTAGTCATAGATGGGAGACCATGAAAAAGACAGGTATCATGTCTTCTCTCTGAATCAGAAAGAACGTCAGTATTTGGAAGTGTGGAGTTTTAATGAAACAATTCACACATCTCCCATTATGATGTTGGGACTCTTATTCACCTCCTTCGACATGGATAGGCAATCTGCTGTCCTTCCAGGTAACTAACTGTGGGAGGAAGTGGGCCAGACACCACTCTTGAATATCTGCCAGACTTCAGTGGCATTAGCCCAGAAGTCACTGGTTCTGCTAGGACAATCCTGGAAACAAAATGGCCTTTGATGAGACTTTCTGATTCCATATGTCTGTCCTGGGTTCCAGCTTCTGTCTCCCTGAGAACAAACTCATCACCATGGTAACTGCATCCATATAACACATGCTGCTAAGGGTTCCTGAATCCTTTCATTTGCTTCTTTCCCAGTGTTGACACTTATTAATTTAAAATCAGATCTCACAATTAGCTTGTCTTCAGGAGGCCCGTATCTCTCTTTAAGTTCAAAATAGTTTATTTTGCAGCAAAAAAATAACTGATTCACTATCCAATCTATAACACCCATCCCAGGAGGCTAATATCTCTTTTAATCCCAACTGTGGCACTGGTGACAGAAAGGTTCAGGACCCTCAGCAGTATTTCCTGAAGAGTTAAATGACATTCAGGCAGCAGGAAACTTCTGCCAATAAAATCAAAATCTAAACTGGTTGCCTTTGATTATCACTTAAATTATTCTCTCCACTTGACATGGATTTATTGGTCAGTTTAGACTTGGTGACAGATTTGGTTGTAGTCACACGGAGCGTGACTAACAGCCTTAACTACAAGCCTGTAAACGGAGTGTGATGTACGTGTACATTATCACCACCTAATAATACCTGTGGGCTAATTATGTAAAGGCTAACGTAAATGAACACCACAGTGGTTGCCATGCATGAGCCCAGGGAGGGCAATTAATGCTCTACGGCGGCTCACCTGGCCATCAGGTAGGGACAGGGTAGTGCTGGAGGTCAGGGCTCTGTCTTGGACTGTTTATTCACACCATCTTCGTCTGAGGATTGTCACTGGCATCTCTTTCCTAGTGATTCCTAATTTCCTCAAAGTTTTTTTCGGAATAACTGATGTAATGTTTATGGCTCTTTTTAATATGCATAGGCTGATGTGGTAATACATGGGGAGACCATTACATTTCTAGTGGTTAATCTGGTGTGAATGCTTGAGATTGACAGTGTGCTCAAGGAAGGACCTCTCCTCACCCCCCACCCCCAGCTACACTCACATGCTGTTAGCAGGATAGGGTAGGCCATATGACTCAAAGGTTCCCAGATGTCACTGGAAGGAGGTCAGTGAACACATGGGGACTCCCGGGCTGTGTGGATGGAAGGCAGCTCTGGAGGCAGAGGACCTAGGAGGAATCCTGCCCCCCCAACTCTCTGAAGCTGTGTGACTGGGCAGCTGGCCAACTTCTCTGAGTTTTTAACCTCTTCATCTGCAAAATGGAGACCTTACTGTTGAGACTTGCATAAGCTAATAAAAATCATTTTAGGCCAGATGTTTTATAGTCGATTTTCATAAAACCTATGAAATAGGTAAAATCGTCATTCCCATCTTAAATATGAGGAAGCTCAGGTTCAGAGAACTGAAACCCCTCACTCAAAGTCACACAGGGTATAAGTGGTAGAGCCAGGATTTGAACCCAGACCCCATCCGCTTAAATATTACACTGCGCTGCCCTAGGCAGGCAATATATGTGACGGGCAGCAGAGTCTTCCTGTTTTATGGAAGGAGGCAGTTAGTGGGCACTGAGATGACGTAAAGGGCGGGGGGACATGACTGGGCCCACCATTTCTGGTCAGTCTTTCTGTCACTAGCGACAAATCAATAAATCAATGTGTCACTTTGAATGTGTGCAGATTGTCTCTGCATGGCTTACGAGGAATTTTGTGGCTTAAGACAAAGTCATAGGCCATGTTGTAAAGTAGTTTCATTTTTTGAGGAGACAGTAATTGAAATTGGAGTGTCCCTTAACTCCATCCATGCCCACACCCTGACCCACAGAAACCTGACTCATTCCTCCTACCTCCCTGGCACTCACAGACGCTCAGCCTCACCTTCCACTCGCTTCCCTTTCCCCCATCATGCAGACCTGTATCCTCAGGTTATGGGCACACAGGCACATATAGGCCCTGCCCTCAGAGAGGAAGGAGGCTGAGGCTCAACTGTTCATCAGAGGTGGAGGCGGCAGGGCTCATAGACAGTGCATTGTGGACCATAAACTGCTAGAACCAAAGAAGACTTCACCGATCATCTGGGCCAATCACCTAATTCTATAGATGAGGAATCTGAGGTCCAAGGGCCCCCAGCAAGTTCCATGGGTCTGCAGAGCTGAATGACCCATGAAAACTGGGCACCAGGAATGGTGCCCCAGTGAACAGGAGGGGGTGAGCGGGGCCACAGTGGGGGAAGAGCTTAGTGCTAGATAGAAAAGGTGGTTCGTTATCCACTCCTGTAAACATTCCCTAACTCAGAAGGTAACTCAGTAGTTGGAGTGGGGGATTTCTGCAACATCTCTAGTCGTTTGATTAGGACTATCTTCTTAATTATTTACGTTAGCAATTTAAAGAACCAAATCCTATAATTTAAGAGAGATAAAAGCAGGAAATAGTGACTGATGCCAAGTATTAAAAATAATTTCCCAATGATGGTATGTTTTAGACTTCATGAAAATCTGAAATTAGACTTTAATTGATGATTTTTATAGAGGTAAGGATTAATGATCACTAGAAGCTAACCCTCGATAGTTAAAGGCCACCCCCATCACCTCCGCTTTGTATTTGCCATGGCTTCAGGCTTCATCTCAGATGTCATTTCCTCTGAAAGGTTTACTGCTCACCATCATTGCATACCCTGGCCCCATCCCTGGGGTCACTTTCCTTCATGTCACCTTGGTATGTCCTTCACGACACTCAGAGCCTGCGATGGGCTTGTCTATGTGTCTGTTTCCTCATTTCTCCCTCATTAGGAATGCGAGCCTCCCTGGGCCACAGACCACTTCTGGCAGACACTCAGCAAAAGCGTGGAACAGGTTTCAAAACCTGAAAATTAGTAGTGACTTCATTGGTTCTATTTCCTTTTAAGTGTATGTACTTCTTAATATGGCTATCACTACATAAAATATATTAAAGACCACCTCTGACTGCCTCAGCAAAAAATAAAGAATGCAAATAAAAATCTTCTTCCAGTAATGCCCAATAAATGTATTGAGGATTCTAACAGATAAAGCTCAACATTCAGAAAACTAAGATCACAGCATCTGGTCCCATCACTTCATGGGAAACAGTGGAAACAGTGTCAGACTTTATTTTTTTGGGGGGGCTCCAAAATCACTGCAGATGGTGATTGCAGCCATGAAATTAAAAGACGCCTACTCCTTGGAAGGAAAGTTATGACCAACCTAGATAGCATATTAAAAAGCAGAGACATTACTTTGCCAACAAAGGTCCGTCTAGTCAAGGCTATGGTTTTTCCAGTGGTCAAATATGGATGTGAGAGTTGGACTGTGAAGAAAGCGGAGCGCTGATGCTTTTGAACTGTGGTGTTGGAGAAGACTCTTGAGAGTCCCTTGGGCTGCAAGGAGATCCAACCAGTCCATCCTAAAGATCAGTCCTGGGTATTCATTGGAAGGACTGATGCTGAAACTGAAACTCCAATACTTTGGCCGCCTCATGCGAAGAGCTGGCTCATTGGAAAAGACCCTGATGCTTGGAGGGATTGGGGGCAGGAGGAGAAGGGGACGACAGAGGATGAGATGGTTGGATGGCATCACCGACTCAATGGACATGAGTTTGAGTAACCTCCAGGAGTTGGTGATGGACAGGGAGGCCTGGCGTGCTGTGATTCATGGGGTCGCAAAGAGTCGAACACAACTGAGTGACTGAACTGAATTGAACTGAACAGATCCTAATGAACATGGTAGCCTGAATAGTGAATAAATTGCCTCTATTAAGTAAATAAGGACCAACTTTACAAGGAAGCGGCAAAAACAGAGTTTACTTAGTTTCTTAAAGTTAAATTGTAACCGGGATACTTTTCCTTTACTTAAGGTAACATTTTGAGTAGTTTAACAATAAAATGCTTTAGGCTTTTTACTTTATGGAGGAGTTTTTAGTAAAAGAAAAGCTTGCTTACTAAAAAGTAATAGAAAATAATAAGAAAAATTGTGTCTAATGTTCTCATAATTATACAGTTTGCCTTTTACCTTGCAACTGCTTTTTACAGAGACGCTAATAGAAATTATTAAGCCTTTCATGCACTTACAGAAACAAAAATGCATTTTAATATGGTTGAGGTAATAACCAAACAAGAATGTTGTTAGTAATAACAGTAGTGAAACTGCTCAGGTTGCTACACTCTTACCGATAGAAGAAGTGATGGTCTTTGTTACAAAAGGTTTCCAGGAGGTTGGCTGTCTATATTATTCACTTGTGGGAGACTCAAATATGTGCTGACATTTCTAGATTCATTGATACACTTTATTAAACAATTCTTCCTATTTTTAAAAAAAAGTTTCAGTCATTTGAATTGCTAAACTAACACATTTTTGCAGTAGTTCAAATAGAAGCTAAGTACCTGTAGAAACTTTATAGTCTTAACTTCTTCCCCTATTTCTACTCTGCATATATTAGATGCCACGTATTTAGGTTATAAATTTCATCTTTTCTCCTTTGCTTATATAAATGTAAACATTAACCATAATAATAAAAATAATAGCAAGTAACAATATTGTAGTGCTTAGAATATGTCAGGCATTTTTATAAAGGATGGGATATATATTATGCAATACATGTAACCCTATGAGACAAGCATAAGTTATTAGCCCCATTTTGTAGATTAGGAAGTTGAGGCACAGATAGGTCAAGTAATTTCTCAAAGGCCACACAGGTAGTGTGTGGCAGACATGACATTCAAACTCATGCAGTCTTAATTACTAAGCTACACTGCCTCCCACACTTAGCTTTTCTGGTTGTCTTATATAAAGGGGCTTATATCACATGTGCCCTATAACTTTCACCTACCTAACAAATGTCACTGACCTCTTTTCAGTCCAATGAAGATAGATCCAAGGTGTTCTGGTGGATGGCGGCATTGCTTTCTGTCACATGGACATATCATACTTTATACAACTATTCTCCAGTGAGGAACATGTAGATTGCTTCAATTTTTTGCCATTATAAACAATAAACAGCTTTAAACATAAATCTCTATGTACTATCACTTTTATTTTTCTCAGAATGGGACTTTTGGGGGTCAAAGAATATGCACATTTTAAATCCTAATAAATACTACCTGTTTATTTTCCCCAAAGGTTGTGAAAATTTATATTTCTACCAAGAGTGAATCAGAACCTTTCTCATTACCTAATACTTTAAATAAAAATAATTTTATGAGCTTGTAACTTTTATAACAAATCTTTATTTTATAGTTTTTGGTAGTATGTCCTATTTCTGAGAAAATATTGGTGGATTTGTCACAAAATGATTATATAAACACAAGTAAAATAGTTAAAAGGTGTAATTATGAATGGCAGTTTAGAATTTTCCCCTTTTTACCTGATTTCAAATGTAGAGTTTTTGTTTTCTCCTGCCAACAGTGTTCATTTCTTATTATTCATTTTTTTCAGATCATTAGCCCAGGTTGGATGCATGAGACAAGTGCTCAGGGCTGGTGCACTGGGAAGACCCAGAGGGATGGGATGGGGAGGGAGGCGGGAGGGGGGATCAGGATGGGGAACACATGTAAATCCATGGCTGATTCATGTCAATGTATGGCAAAAAAACACTACAATATTGTAAAGTAATTAGCCTCCAACTAATAAAAATAAATGAAAAAAAAAAAGAAAATATGGGTGGATTTATCACAAAATGATTACATAAACACAAGTAAAATAGTTAAAAGGTGTAATTATGAATGGCAGTTTAGAATTTTCCCCTTTTTACCTGATTTCAAATGTAGAGTTTTTGTTTTCTCCTGCCAACAGTGTTCATTTCTTATTATTCATTCTTTTCCATCTCTATCATGCTCTGGGGAGGACTAAGCGGGGACAGACCACCATCTGTCCTGGATAGTTTACACCAGATAATTTCTCAAAGTCCCTTCCAGCTCAGTGATTCTCTGAGAATATGAATTCTTTAAAAATCAAGTTACAACATCCAGGATGATGGCTTGTGATTTTATAGAGTTTATGTGTGGTTCCATAAAAAACTGTAGCCATGCTAATAAAATAAGTAGAGTGTACCTGTGTCTTGGGAAAATATAATTTCTGGAAACATGTCAGCAACCAGAACGATATGGAGGTTGCATATTCAGGGATGGTTTAGACGACACAAGATTCTTGGATCCTTTCCTCTTTGGCCCCGCTTTCCTGACTCAAAGGACACTTTGAATATAAATATATTAATCAGAACTATAAAACACTGATTGATTTTCATTGAGGAAAGTATACCTGAAATGGGCTTCAATAAAGTCACTATGAATCTCTTAATCAATTTTCCCCATGATGTTGTTGCATCATCTCTATTTTAATTTTTATTTTATTTAACTGAAGTTGTTTGTATTGGATTCAATTCTTTTCCATATAAATTAAACAGATTTGACTTATCAGTTTTCCTCTGTATAAAACTGTACTGATGCTATCTTCTATCATTGTCTGACAGCCATAATTTCTGCAAAGTTCCTTTTTTGAGTCTATGTTTGCAGGTCTAAATTTGGTGATGAAGATTTGGCTCTTTTGTCACTTTTATTCAATATTAATTTTACATTGTAGTTTAAGCCATTGTCAGTTTTGGGTTGATTCTTCAACCATCACATTTACTGTATCATGAATTTGAATAAAAGACTAATGGTTTGCACTTATCTCCTAGCTAACCCGTGATTATATTGTGAATACTTTTGTGATAAAGTGAGAGCAATAGAAAATGGAGACTAAGAGAGACAGACATAAGAGACCAACTTAGTCCTAAGGAATCTTTGCTGAGTTCTTGAATGTATAGAGGGGCTAAGACAGCTTGCAGGCATAAAGTGACAGAGACAATCACCCTTGGGATCCGGTGGCTGAATCAAACCTTCCTGTTTCATTGCTGCTGAAGTGAATGCAGGTATCTAAATGTCTAACTTCTCTCCTTAGAATCCTCTCATCAGGGTTCTTAGCCTCTGCTGTTGTTCAGTTGCTAAGTCGTCTCGGACTCTTTGCAACCCCGTGGACGACAGCATGCCAGGCTTCCCTGTTCTTCACTAGTTCCCAGAGTTTGCTCAAACTCACGTCCATTGAGTCAACGAGGCCATCCAACCCCCTCATCCTCTGTTGCCACCTTCTACTCCTGCCCTTAATCTTTCCCAGTATCAGGTTCTTTTTCGGTGAGTTGGCTCTTTGCATCAGGTGGCCAAAGTATTGGAGCTTCAGCTTCAGTATCAGTCCTTCCAATGAATATTCAGGACTGATTTCCTTTAGGATTAACTGGTTTGATCTCCTTGCTGTCCAAGGGACTCTCAAGAGTCTTCTCCAGCACCACAGTTCGAAAGCATTAATTCTTCTATGCTCAGCCTTCTTCATGGTCCAACATGTACAGTCTCACATTCCTAAAACCATAGCTTTGACTATATATAGTTTGGCCTGTATAGTAAAATCCTATTCTGTCTGTCTTGTATCTCCAAGAAGTAAAGAAGATGGAGGTGGGCGTTTAATTAGGATTAGTTTCAGGTCCCAGTGACAGAAGGTCCAAAGTAACCAGACAGAACTTCTCTCTCACCTAAAAGAAATTGAGGGAGGTAGTGAGGAGAGTATTACATGGACCCTGAGAACTGGAGCTGGGGAAGGGCCGTTATCTGAAAGAGGAACCCAGCCTCAGTTAGACAGAACCAGCCTGTCAAAACTGACAAAGTGAGAGGAGAGAGCTTCTGAGCTTGCTCTGCTAGCATGTTCTACTGACAGAATGTCGGTGTAACTGAACCAGAGGACCAGGGAGCCTGGCAGAAACTGTCCCAAGGGGTAGGCTCCGGGGGAATAGAGAAGGGCAGCAAGGGAACAGAGAAGGACAGGGAATGGATTTGGGTGTGTTTGTGTGTAAATCTAGCATAAGGCATATAGACACACCCTGATAATGAGAAAAGACAGTGTTCAATGAGCACCGTAAGAAAAGCATCAGTAGTTCTGACAATATTTTCAGCTACTGTTAATCGAATTTGTTGTTGTTTGGTCTCTCAGTCATGTCAGACTCTTTTGGAACCCCTTGGACTGTAGCCTGCCAGGCTCCTCATGGGATTCTCTGGGCAAGATTACTGGAGTGATTAAATAGTTATGTTCTAAACATATTCTGAGCAGTATCCCATTCAGTTCTCAGGACAAGATTGTGAGCTAAGTGTGTTGTTCTTATTTTAAGAAATGGGAAACCTAAGCAGAGGTGTAAAAAACTTGCTTAAGTTAGAACACAAATGGTAGACACACAGCTCTAAATTAGTCTGCTGGGCACCATCATGGTGATCCCATCCATGGTTTTGATTGCTGTCCTGTGGGTCCGCAGGAGCACGTGACTTCCAGTGTTGGTGCGAAGCCGCTCACTCTAACTTCCTGTCAAGGCCAAGGCTGACATTCTTTCCTCCCATTTTTCAGAGAAACGAAGTTGGGGGCTGAGAGAGGAGAGGTGTGTGCTAGGGGTTCTGTGACAATTCCACTTTCTCACCTTCCATCCTATTCTCTTCAGGAGGCTCTTACAGCTTCTTTAGTGTCTTGGCAATCACCTTCTGAGAAAACTGAGCAGGTCAACCTCATTGGCTGGGTGGGATTTAGTGGAAGAGTGGTTTGCTTCATTAGCTTTCTCCTGGGCAGAGATCTCTGGATAAATCAGTTTCTCCATGACCCCGAGGAAGCAAAGCCTGTTTGTTGGCCCAGGGTTCAGGAGTGGGGCTAGGGGTAGGATCAGGGGAGGTGATTTTTGAAGATAGAAAATTTAAATTAGTACAGTCTTTCTTGCTTTGCAAAGAAACCAAATTGGAAGAGATCGGGATTTAGATCCAAAAGTTTTCCATTTTTGTTTCAGTCAGCAACTATATCAATTTAGCTTCTAGACAGGACATAGGAAAATGAACAATGCTGAACAATTGTATTATCTCAGACCAGTCCAGTGGGTAAAAGTAGTAAAAAGCATTGGAACATTAGCTATAATGGCTTTCCAGGGCAAAGTGCAATGGCTATGAAGACACACAATTAGCAAAGTCATTTGTTCTGACAGACACTGCTGGCCAGCACTTGAAACAGGGACAGAGCTGTCATGGAGCTGCTTCCCCATAGAAGTTGAGTGTTATTGCTGAAAATGCTCACTAGCACATGTCCTGCTAACCACAAAGAACCTGAGAAGGATCTACATTCCTTTTGCCCACAGCTCTGTCTCTTTCCTTTGGTTCAATGACAAGGTTCCCAAAAAATCACTAGGCACCTGATCTCCACCTCACTTCCCATCCAACTCTCAACTCCCTGGCAGGTCGACCATCTCCTCCTCCAGCCTATCCATCTCACCATTGAACTCATTTCACTTGTGACCTTGCTTGACCATGGAAGCATTGCCATTGTCCACCACTCCCTTACATCTGAATTTCTCTTTTCTCTTGGCTTTCTCTGACAACACCCTCTTCTGATTTCCCTGTCTTTAAGCTTTTTCCTCTCATGCTAACTTCTTTTCTCTCTGTCTATCCATTAAATGTTGATTTACTTTCTGGTTCTTTGCTTCGCTGTTGTCTGCTAAGTTGCTTCAGTTGTGTGTGACTCTTTGTGACCCCATGAACTGTAGCCCACCAGGTTCCCCTGTCCATGAGATTCTCCAGGCAAGA